>NC_142587.1:97934488-99297142 GCF_965207765.1 Zootoca vivipara | reverse complement strand
AATCTGCGCCAGAGCTTGGAGGGACCGGAGGGGGAAGAGCAGAGCATAAACAAGAGCGGGAGGAGAAAGCGACCCGGGGCGCCCTCGCCTCCTTCTCCTCCTCGTCCTCCAGCCCCTTCTGCAAAGGTGCCCGTGGGCTGTAGACAAGCTCCACCGAAAAGCGGCCTTCGCCGCTGCTCCGCGCTGCCTGCTCGCGCCACAAGCTGTGCGCTCTGCTGCCGCCATGACTCTCGGCTGCGCGGCATTACTGCTCTTCGCCCCGCAAGCCGGGAGGGGGGGTGCGCTGCGCTTTGCTTGGCCTCTAGTTTGAGGGATTGAGGTACAAAAGTATGCGCTTTGAAAGCACATCAGAAGTGTTGTCGCGCTTGCCTCGAAGATGCCCAAGAAACGTTGCCCTTGCCACTATGGTGTGTGGCTTGGGCTGGCAGGCTTTCAACAAGACAAGGCCTGCCTTCCGCAATGAGAGGATCAGGTCTGCTGCGTTTGGCCATTCCCGCCTGCTGACCTCCCTTCATTGAAATTAAGAAGCTCACTCTTTCTGGACCTGCGGTCTCTCCAAAGCACTGGGTGCAGCTGGTGTGCCTCATACCTAAAGGCAGACCCCTTTTTACTTTATGCCAAGCAATAGGGAAAATGCAGGGCCACAGAATTTGGTAAAATCCATAAGATAATTTGAGACCTAGTGATTAGGTTGCAGCTTCTGTAAGCGGCCTCTGTGTGTGTCGCCCCCCCCCCCCCAATGTTTGAACTGTAGCCTGTTGGAGTTTTTCTGTTCTTCAGAATCCCAGTAAATGCATAGGAAAATTAATGGGATTGCAACAAAAGATTGCAGTGCATCTCCAGCCCCTAAGAGGAATGCTGCTGTTACATTAGGCATTGGAAAAGGATAAAGGGCACCTTTTCTCTTCCCCTGCTGTGCTGTATAGTGCTAGAGGGCTGCTAGTTCCCACCTATGCATTTTATTGCAATAGTGTATATATATAATGGTTTGGAAAAGAAGTCTCTTTCCTCAATAAACAAAAATTCTTGTATACTGGAGGGACAGATGTGTTCCTCTTCCTTGAAGCCCCATCTGTGGAACAACAGTCCACTTTCAAAGCTGCCTTTCCCATGCTCTCAACAAATGAGCCAACTTTTTTGTGTATGAAATCCAAGACATCTACAAAAAGTGAAGTACTCACACAAATGTTTGGTAGTCTTAAAACAGGGGTCCCCGGACTAAGGCCCGTGGGCCGCATACGGCCCAAAGGCCTCTTTTATCCAGCCCGCAACGACCCCCACCGCCCGCTCTTACTGGCGCAGCGGCGCGCTTCTGGGTCGGAACAAAGCACTGAAAATCATTTATGTGCATGGGCCTTACGCAAACATCATTTCTGGTGCACTTCCGGGTCGGGGGAGTCCCATGCGCATGTGCACAAATGATTTTCGGCGCTTTTTTTCGACCTGGAAGCGCGCTACCGCCCCTGTAAGAGTATGTGCGCACGGGCATGCACTCCCCCGCCCTCTGGTCCGCCGCGCGATCGGCACGGCGGGCACCAGCCCGAAGCCGGGTAAGTTTGGGGACCCCTGTCTTAACACATATTTATAGTAGTCATTCATGGCACATTATTTGTATGAAAAGTCTCTGAGCCTTCTCTACTTCGCATGTCCTTTTGAGTGGATACCTGCAGGCAGTTCTTTCCACTGGTAATCAGGCAGGTGGCTATCTAAAAGTCTGTCTTCAAAATACCTTCTTTCTTTTATGCAGAAACATGCCATATTTATGTGGATGAGGCTCAGTGGGCTTTCTAAGTGATCCTGTTTAATGCCATCTTCCTGCCCAGAGCTAACAAGAAAGCAGGACTGGATGGGATGTTGGTCTGAACCAGAGGGGGGAGAGGGCCTTGATGGAACCAGAAGGTAGCCTTATTCTCATTTCTTAATTACAGCTAAGAGATTACTATAATAGAATATTGAGGCATCTTGCAGGAGGTTTGACACTTAGGATTTTTGCTTAGCCTGCTCAAAAATAAATAGTTGTAGACAGTTAGTTATCTGACTCTTAAAATTATTGCCTCTTTTAACTCCTAAAGTTCTGTTGCCCCAGAAATCTGAAGCATAGAGTTAGAACACTATTCCTTGCTTTTTATTGAAGCTGTGAGGCTAAAAGAGATTTTGGATGGACACTTCATGAATTGAAGATTTTAATTGCTGTACCATTTGTGGGTTAGATGGGACAAACACACATCACATCACTTTCGTTACCTACATCAGGCATAGGATGTTCCTACCACGTCTGAACTGTTAAGGCAGGCATCCCCAAACTTCGGCCCTCCAGATGTTTTGGACTACAATTCCCATCATCCCTGACCACTGGTCCTGTTAGCTAGGGATCATGGGAGTTGTAAGCCAAAACATCTGGAGGGCCGCAGTTTGGGGATGCCTGTGTTAAGGTGACTGCTTTCCTGGGGATAAATTGGCTGGCTTGCTTGTGCCTGGTGACAGATAAATTTGCCTCAGGGTTTTCTGCCTTGCCACTGAGCAACAGGGGTAAAGTCCAAAGGGGGATGGCAGAGTGCTGGAGTAGCAGTTATTCCAGTCAGAGGTCAGGTCCACAATGTGCTCACTGGGTTAGTTTTTTAGCTCTAAAAGACAATGGCAGCATGCAAGCTGAGTGTGCTAAATAAATGTTGCAAGCCAGCTGTGGGAAGAAAAATCCTTTAAATATTTAGGTAGGGCGTGAAATAGTATCCAGCCATTGAGCAGTCCCCACATCCCCATCACTGAGGCAGCCTTGGAGGCAGAGATAGGCTACAGCAGCATCATACTCACATTGACCAATTTAAAGTGGCTTACAAACCCTTTTTATTACTGTGCTTTTATACTGCCTCTGTCGACAAACTTAAGGGGCTTGCAATCTCCAAGATCAAAACAAAAAAGGATGCAAAAGTTGGACCAATAAAATAGAATTTTCACTTGCCATTCATAGCCTGTTCAGGAGCTTCCTTGACAGGCTCTCTCCTTCCATATTCCTCTCAGTTCACACAGTTCTTTTAAGTAGTCCCCAGGATGTTGGGGTTGCCCCAGCTGAACTTTCTCAAGTGGCATGAGCTTGCTAGCTGATGGCATGAACTTGCTAGTTTGGGCTTAGAGCTGGCGCTCTAAGCAACAGTTCCCTGAGGAAGTACCATACCTAAACTTATTTATTTGCCCTTTGCACAACAAAAGACGCAAACAGGGACTTGCAGCAAAACGTTGCAGAGAATCCCCACCCCTAGCGGAGTGGAAACAGCAGTGTTATGGTTAGGCTCACAGAGGACACCTTCTTTGCTACCTTCCTGAAAACTTGCCCAGCTGTGTTATAAAGTGCTAAAGCCCTCGTTTCACCCAGCTGCTCCTCTTTCTAGGGCAAGCAACTCTGATGGTGGCAACACACCATTTCAGCTACTTCAAAATGTTGCAGTGAAAGTTCTGATTCATCTTCTGGCTCCTCAAATGAATTGAGCCTGAAAACATGGACACCCAAGTGGTATTGGCCTCTAACATATTCACCAGCAACTGAAAAGTACTATTTACACAATTTTATCTCTACTGTTGGAGGCAGCATACAGTTGCTGGGAATTGCTAGTGTGGAGAATGTTGTTGCACTCATAGGAACATAGCAGTAGCCTACTGGATCAGGCCAGTGGTCCATCCATTCTAGCATCCTGTTCTCACAGTGGCGAACCAGATGCCCATTGTGGGAAACCAGTGAGCAGAACCTGAGCACAAGAGCAGTCCTCTCCTGGGATTCCCACCAACTGGTATTCAGAAGCATTACTGCGAAGGTACAGAATAGACATTACGGCTAGTTGTCATTGATAGCCCTCTCCTCTGTGAATTTGTCTAATCGTTTCTTAAAGTCATACAAGTTGGTGGCCATCACTGCAGCCTAGGGGAGCCAGTTCTATAGTTTGGCTATGTGCTGTGTGAATAAGTAATTTTATTTTTTTCTGTCCTGAATCTTCCAATTAAGCTTTATTGGATGTCCACTAGTTCTATTGTTTTGCAAGAGATGGAGAAAAACTTTTCTCTATACACTTTCTTGTTGCCATGCATAACTTTATAATCCCTTGCCTTTTCTCTGAACTAAAAAAGTTGTAAATGCTGCAACCTTTCTACATCGGGCAGTCACTCCACCCCCTTGATCATTTTGATTGCCCTTTCCGACTCTACAATATCCTTTTTGAGTTGAAGTGACTAGAATGGCACAGTATGCCAAATGTGTCACACCATAGATTTGTGCAATGGCATGATACTGGTAGTTTTATTTTCAATTGTGCTGTGCACTTCTCAGAGGTGTCTGGTTGGCCAATGTGAGAATAGGATAGCCTTTTCTTCTCCCCCTTCTAACTATTCCACTTGTAACTTCATTATGTGTATCTGCCTGGTCACTCTGTCATAGTATTTCCTTAAAAAAATTCCTTCCAGGAATGGATGCATACGAAAGCTCATACCAACGATAAACTTAGTTGGTCTCTAAAGTGCTACTGGAAGGAATTTTTTTTATTTTGTTTCAACTACAGCAGACCAACACGGCTACCTACCTGTAAATAGTATTTCCTAGAAGACAGAAATCCTTAGTTGCGTGTAACTGCTCCCTTAGTGTTCACATTTCACGGTTTTATGAAAAAGCACTGTTGAGAAGCCTCCAGTTTGGAAGTCCATGTAGAATTCTCACTTAAATTTGACATGCAAAGTATATTTCTCAGCATTATGACAGCAGAGACAGAATTGAAAATAGGAGGCTTTGTTAGGTGTGGTATGCTCTTGCATTAAGCTATAATTAAAAGTAGCCTCCCCAATAACTTGTTCAGGGGGGGTGGGGAACCTATTTAAGCCTGGGGGGCCGGATTGGAACTGGTCCAACCTTTTGGGGGCCACATTCCAGTGGTGGGTAGAACACCTTGCAAATGCATGCAACTCTGCCCCTCCTCCCCTGCTCACAAGCACACATGCACTAGCCACACATATATCACAGAACTAGAAGTTGTGCGCATGTACACACACTTAACACAATCAACACTTTCAGTCCACTCCACCACACTTGAGACTGGAAAGCTATTTAGAGTTGATCTTTATAAACAGCAGGCAGAGGAATTTTATCTCTCCCGTCTTAGCACTAAAACTTACATATGTGTACAGTACTAGGAAATTTTGTCGTAGAATCATGGAATTGTCGAGTTGGAAGGAATGTCTGAGAGTCCTCCAGGCCAACCCCCTGCAACATTGTCAAAAGATGTGCTTCCATCTTAAATGTTTGGTTATAAAAGTGCTGCAAGTGTTAAGAATCTTTGTACCCTGTGCAACTGCTAACGCCAGTGTTCGAAATTCCCATTGTTCTGGGTGCATTTTGCAAGAAGGAATTTCATTAGCGCAAGCAGTTTCTGCTGAGCTCTGGACACAGTACTGCACCTAGGATTTCAGATTAAAACTGAAGAGTGGAAGGAAAGAAGGGCCTTTTTCCTTCTCCCCCACTTCCAGCTACTCGCTGAAGACTCGAGAAGAGACCCTCTTAAGAATATTAGGGGGGTGGGCACGGCAAGGACTAGACCATGTGAAAAATTAACATAATATATTAGCGGCAGTTCATTCATTTTCAGCTTTGTCATTCTTGTTATTAACAACATTCCATTGTTGCGCCCATAACCTAGGTTTAAGCTGCCATTTAGTTCCTAGCCTTCATATCTCAGTTTCTAACACTGGCTAACACCCTGCTCATAAAAACTTAGTTGGTCTTTAAGGTGCTACTGAAGGAATTTTTTTACCCTGCTCATCTGTTTGTGTGTGTTGCTTGAGTCTGGCATGCTGCTTGCCTTGTTATAAACTAAGAATGTATTAAGCTTCTCGAAGGGCTGAAAGGTCAACAGAGGACCATAGCAAATGTGAATCTATTAAATTTTTTATGTTGTTGTTGTTTAGTTGTTTAGTCGTGTCCGACTCTTCGTAACCCCATGGACCAGAGCAATTTTTTTATAGCTTCCCCCAAAATCTGAAGCTTTGCTAGCCAAGGGATATTAATGTAACTCATTCGTAGCACATCAGTAGTGTGGGGAAAAGCCTATTTTCATGCAGTTTCCAATAGGCCTGTCTGCTTACCTGGGGAGACAGCTTTTACCACAGTTGATACAAGTTTATATGCCTGATATATTGACTGATGTGTCGAGATTTCTGGGCACCAGGTTGGCAACCACAGTTTAAAAACCTCTGCCTTAGTCCATAGTTAATACCATTTCCATTTCCACTGTGTGTGCTTCTCCTTCTTGTATACTGTGAAGTGTTGTAAAAACAAGTTACAATCAAGTATTGTAGTTGAGATCGTAGAATTGTATCGACATTCCGTTGTTGCAGCTGTAACCCAGGTTCAAGGTGCCATTTGTGCCTAGCTTATTTATATAAGTTTCTAACACTGTTTGCACCATATATTTCTAGATTCAGGTAGGTAGCTGTGTTGGTCTGACACAGTAGAAATAAAAAATTGTCCAGTAGAACCTTAGAGACCAACAAACTTAGTTGGTTTGGTATCTGAAGAAGTATGCATGCACACGAAAGCTCATCCCAAGTACAAACTTAGTTGGTCTTGAAGGTGCTACTGGACATTTTTTTTTTAATTTTTATATATATTTCTGTTTACACCATATGGTTCAACTCTTTCAGAGAATCTGGAGAAGTTTCTTTGGAGAGCATTCTATAAATGCAACACATGGGCAAGTCTCCTGTGACAATTTAAAAAGTGGTTGGGAAGCAGGTCAGAGTGGGTAGGCTTTGCAAATTAAGATAGCTGGCTCATCATTTCCCTGTAGTGTGTAATCTAGAGTGGTGGGTTTTTTTTGGTTTAATGTCCCTACAGATATTCCACAGCCATTGCTAGGGAGCTTTCAGAAGGGATACTTCTACAAGTGATGGGCTTTAGTTTTATTTTTGCACACACCCTGCCACCTGAGTTTTAATGTATTGTAGGAAACAACATTTTAAATAGTCTCTACAACAGTAGCCTCTGTGTATTAGCTAGTTTATCAGCTGTGTGAAAGATGCATGTTTTACTGACCGTGAACCAAGGATTACAGAATCCCAGCATTAAAAAGGAACACCAAATTTGCATGAAATTGTATTTTAATCTTTTTATAATTCTAGAGTGCCCAGGGATGGGATTTCTAGCCAAAGCAGTTAGATGTCACAACTGGAAGTAATACGTGTAAAATACAATCAAAATAAAATTGGATGTTTGGGGAAGGTGCTGTGGCCATGAAATGACACACAGTCATTATTCAGAAAAGTTGTTGCACAGGGCATAGAAATCTCCCTGTGTGTTGAAAGCTTGCTTGTTTAATTTCTGAACCTCAAGCAGGTAGTTACAGCACTCTTGCAAGTTTTAACCTGCAATTATGAAATATAGACACTTTCCCTTTTTTTGTTTTGTGAAAGCTGACATTGTCAGTTTTGATACTTCAGTACAGAATCTGTTTGTGTGAAAAAAGCAAGTGGTCCCCAAATGCTTATGCCATAGTGGATTAGTTTGTCTCTAAAGTGCCACAAGAACCTTCGTTGAAAAAGGAATTAAATACTGTTAGCAGTTGGGGATTATTTGAGGTGATGTGTTTCTCTTCTGTAAGGATTGCATTAAGTGCTTATGTTTAGTGTATTTTCCCACATAGAATTTTTATTTTTATTTTTTCATTCTGCTTTGTCCAAATTCAAGATGGCATATGTGAGACGAATAAAAAAATAGACGGAAACCTCTCTACCAAGCCCAGTGCTGCAGTGGGGATTAGAGTGTGAGAGAGACAGTGTGTGTGTGTGTGTGTGTGTGTTTGTGTGTGTGTGTGTGTGTGTGTGTGTGTGTGTGTGTGTGTGTGAGAGAGAGAGAGAGAGAGAGAGAGAGAGAGAGAGAGAGAGAGAGAGAGATGTACCTGTATGCTGCATGTCTTATGTGTGTAGGGTCTGTATGTGTGAGGGTATGTGATACAATCTGGCACAAGGATTTAGAAGCAATCACCAGCCCCTTGAATTAGGCCCAGAAGTTGATAAGCAGCCAGTGCAACTTCTGCAATGTTGGCTAAAGGTGCTTTCTTCTTCTGACATTTGGCAGGCGCTCAGTGATTTATTGCACCTGCTGTGCTTCTGAATTGTCTTCAAGGGCAGCCCCATATAAAGTGCACTGCAGTAGTAGGCCCTCGAAATGACCAAAGCAGATATAATTATGATGAGATCCCCCTGCAAAATAAGTGGAGGTAAAGCTTACCTTATAAGGGGTGTTTCTGACACACCACTGCTATCTTACCTACAAGCAAAACACAAGGACAATGTGGAACTATCCATGATGAGTCTGTGCTCTGCTTTATAGAGACAAAATCATTTTTTGTCTTGATGATGGGAAAAAAATGGGAAAGACGAATCTGTAAATATTCAAATGAATGCTTTTTTTTCAATAGGTTTTAGAGATGTGATGATTGCAGTTGTGCAGGCAGCTGAGAGGAACAGTTCACAAATGACAACTGCTCATTGCTCCACGGTGCTCGATCTCCTCTTGTCAGCTGTGGTTTGACAGCCACAGGAAGCAAAGGCTACTGTAGCTGAGGTGGCCTGGCAAGAACAAGTGATACTGGTGGAGCTCAGTGTGTGTCAGTGTACATATGTCTGCACATGCATGCACACATATGGAATAGGGTGCCTCACCCTGGAGTTCCTCGAGATTGGAACCTTAGCATGTGGCTTCTGTCTAGCTGCTTAAGAGCTTGTTGTGCTATCACATTTAGACTAGAGTTTGGGTGCTGGGTGCTGTGAAACAATACAGAAGTTTTCATTCCAGTTCCTGTAGGGATAAGATAAAAAAGGCCTAGTTGCATGCAGAAATGGCAGATCTTCTTCGTGGCAGTCTTATAATATTCACACATTTCATAAAGCTCTGGAGCAGATCAGGCTTGGTGACTTAATTGTAGAAATGTATACTTTAACCTTTAGGGTAAGTAGTTTATACCATAAAGTACACACAAAGGAACCTTTGGTGGTCCTGTGCCTTGCTTTCCAACTGAGCTTCTTAGTTTCCTCCCCACTTTTCAATGTATCATGGATGCTCTTTACAGCCAAATCAACCTTTAGAGTTTACTCTTCTTTTCATCTTACTGGGTTTTTTTGGGTGGGGTGGGGTGAGGGAATGGCTAATGGAGAAGGAGTAGCTTCTCTTTTGGAGCTTTTGGACTGTGGCCTGAGTTAATGTTGATCCAAATTGAATAGAGAGCAGGAGGTTCAGTGTAAAGATATTTTATTAGGAAACTGAGAAAGACCAGTTATGATCATATTTTTATTTTCAGCATTTTACCAAAGCCAGTTTGCATGCCAGAGCTCATTATGTCATGTTCTCCGGGGGGGGGGGGTTCCAGGAGCACAATATCAGCAGAGTATTTTGTTAGCACTGTCCTAAGTGAGAATATTTGTAAACAGTAGCCAAGGTTATCCATAGCATTTATGCCACATGGGCAGGTTCTGCCTTGACAAGGCATGTGTTGGCATCTCCCAGTCCAGATGGCATCTCTAAGAATCTGAGCCATGCAAAACTGTCCCCCTGGGTATGATTTGTATTCAACAAATGCAGCTCAGGTCTTCCCTTGCTTCATATCCCAAGATCTGATCAGTACTTGTTAACATGGATAGATGGCTGATGTCAGTTCCATGAAACACAAGCAGATAATGTACCTACACTAGATCAAAAGGAAACCTCTAGAAAGTAGGCGGTCCTTATCTGACCTTGAATTTGGGTCAAAATATGGCTTGTTATCAAATATGCATGTGCATATGATGGGCCTAAACGTTTGGAGAAGGTTTAAATAAATATATGTATATAATCCTCCTCCTACTGGCAGTAACTTTTCTGCATTGGGTTTGGGTTTCCCCTGCCTTAGCCAGCCAGAGGCATTTTCCTAGCCAAAGTAGTTGTCTTCAGTTGTTTCCAGAAAATGCAGACAGTGGGCATATGGGAGTGTTTCAACAAAAATGCTGTTCTGCAGAACAGGGGCAGTCACACTAAAAGCCCTGCTCCGAGTTACTGTGGAGCAGGTTTCTAAGGGATCATTTCCTTCTTCCTCACAGTGACCGAGACCCTCATTTTCCATGACAGCATGGCAGCTGTCAAGTCCCCAAAGGCCTTGTCCACCAACCTCTCTCAGCTTCTGCAGGTCAACCATTTTGGCCTTGGGAGAATGAACTTGGTTCCCTGAGGGCCAGGAACGCATTGCACCAAGCACACCCCCACCTGTCCAGAAGGCAAGACAGTTGTATTTACTGGTATAGTATTTTGTACAATACACTGCATGCTGTGCCCCAGCTGGCTTTCTCTGTGCATATCTGTTTTTATAGGTTATTGAGTTAGTTTACTTTGGGAGCTTAGGATTTGTTGGGGGGAGAGAAGTCTTCCCTGTCCTCCTTCCTCTGCTGTTGAACTCACTCTGCTGCTTAACTTGCTTGCTGCTTTGTCACTGGGGCTGAGATGTCACATCCGCTGAGACTCCCTTCTTGCTCATCCAGTGGGCTCTCTCATTGGGTGGTTCCAAATTTAAGTCCTGACTAGCTTCCCTCTAGGTTTTGATGACTAAGCGGTATATAAATCCTGTTATATAAATAAGTGGCACCAGGTGATTGACATGTGGGTGGCTTCCTCCACCTGTCAGTGTTGGCCGGTGGGCTCTTGAATCTAGGATATTGTATCTAATGTATGGTGAGTGTCACTCCTTTTGTGTTTTAAAGAGCCCTTGTGATTGTAGCACCAACCTTACATTTTATAGCCAGTTGTTGAGCAGCAATAGAAACTAATGGGGAGCCATAGAGGTTCCCAGTGTTTCTTCAGGGGCCTTGATCACCCCTTCCAGCAGTAAACTTGTATGCCTGTCATTTGGAAACGAAACAGCACTATCCAAAAATAATTGTGGCTTCCTCTACATATTCAGGGGACCCCTTGGTACACAGGGTTATTTTTTTAAAAAAAAACCCTCACCTGTTTGTGTAATCCAGTAAGCTGCATAAATTTACTATTCCATGTTGAGTCTTGGGAAGTGGGAGCATGCAGATAAAATGTGTGAGTCCTTTGAGAGTTATGATCGGCATGTAGGTAGTTACGGAAAAACAACTGATTAGGGGCTTCACACATGACATTTTAATGTGCTGTTTTGTGAACCTGATGGCTTGTAACATGTTACTGTGTAGAATTACTAAAGCCATTTTTGAACACATGCCCAATACTACAAATGCCTGTTTTGCATGTTTCTATTTCGGCCGCGTCACTTTGTGTACATTAGCACAGGATTCCAAGCCAGCTGCCCACATATTTCCTGTCAACTAACTGCTTTTTATGCTGGAAGATTCACACATTGAAGGAAAAGGCCTTCTAGAATTCTAGAATGAGGAAATGTTGCAGCTAAGAACTTGTGTGAAATCCAAGCTTGCCTCAGTTGTGCCACAAGTAAACCAGGGCATTTTGTTGCAGATTTGAAGTGAGCATTCTGCTTTTTCTTGATTTGTACTGCTGACTTGTATTTTCCTTTGCTTTAAATTGGAGAGCATAGCTAAAAAGAGCTGTTATTTCCTAGAGTTGTGGTCCCTCTGAAGTCCTGGAGAGAGCTGTGAGAGACATTACTTGCGCTTTCTTGAGGAAATAGTGTGTTTTGCATTGACAGGAGTCCTGGCTTTTCAGTCTTCTGTTGCCATCAGACATGCTGGTCTGAAGGTTGAGTAATGCCTTGATTTTTATTCTTCCAAGCAGGTGCAGTGATTAACATTTTGCAGTGGTCTCCCTCAGAAGGTGGTGGACTCTCCTTCCTTGGAGGTTTTAAGGCAGAGGCTGGATAGCCATCTGTCATGTATGCTTTATTTGAGATTTCCTACATTGCAGGGGGTTGGACTGGATGATCTTGGAATACATTCCAACTCTGCAGTTCTATTAGTCTATAAATATATGACACTTAGTCAAACTGTTAAACATTTGTTTTTCTATATAATTAGGTACTGTAGATAACTTGCTTCCACCTGGAAGCTTCATATATTTCTTCAGGAGGGTTTTTCCATCATCATTTTATTTGTATGACATCTTTCCATAATTAAAACCATGCTCAAGGCGTCTTACAACATAACAAGATTTACATAATTATAACGTAACAAAAATAGTCAGAATAAACAAAACATCAAATAGTACACAACTCAATTGAAACAATGTCCACATAAATCATAAGATTAGAAAAAAGATACAACAATTAATATTAATGAATATCCTTAATTAATAGCAAAAAACCAACAAAGCACCTTAAACAAACCACAGCCCACGAGTCTGTTCAGCAGCCTCAGCTTTTGTAGCTGCAGAGCTCTGTCTTCCCAGGCCAAGTGAGAAAAGGCCAGCAAAGCAGGGAGCAGGTCTTCCAGGACTTGCAAGACCCTCCAGAATGCTGTGATGTTGCCAAAACCACTGAGGGTCCCCCAGGGTTTTGCAACTCCTATAGGTACCCTGTTGTGATACTGTGATGCCCAAAGGTTTTTTGCAAGGGCCCAAAACCCCTCAAGAATTGCCACACAAGGTCTTGGCTGTGGTCCCCAGAGGGTTGACCATGGGTCACTATGGTCCTTCACATAAGAAATGGTTAGCGACTGCTGATGCAAAATAGCAGCAAGGCGTAAAAATATTTGACACGTAAGACAAAACACTAGGAAGGAAATACTAGGCTCAAAACTTCCATGCCTGTGGTTTTCAATGGTTGGTTCCAGGTTTTCCCCTTCCCTTTGACGTTGGTTCATAACAAGGTTCAAAGAAGGCCTATCATTAGTAACAAGTGGCAAGTCGAAACAGATCAAATGACATCCCATTCTGCCCCTCTTCCCAGGCCAAATAAAAGGGGCAAATAGCAGCCCTAGCTTAAGGCAGGCTAAATCTTGTTTTGGTTGGGGTTGAAAGAGGGGCCTTGTGTTCTCTTTGCTTCTGGACAGTTTTCCTATTTCTTCAAAGTTGCTGTTTGAAAAAGCCCTACTTTTACTAAAGGTTCTCAATACTCCATGAGCTTGTTTAGTTTCCATACTATTTTTTTATGGGGAGATTGTAACAACAGGAAGCCTCTGTGATCCACTATTTTGTCACAACTGTTCCTGTCCACTTGGAGCCAATCCAGGCATTCCCAGGTCATTTTCTAGACTATTGAATAGGACGGAACTGTCATATGTATACTTGTAGGGGTTTGCATATTTGAATGTTCACTAGCATGTTTTGCCTATGCATTGTCTTAAAAGCTTTCAAATATACACTCATCCTCCTAGACATCTAAGATGGTACAGTCCTCTGTGCCTGTTTCTGTTTTAAACAAAACAGACTGGTCTTGGCCATGGCAAAAGATAACTGGCTCAGCTTTTACAAAACCATTGCAGAGTGTGGGAGTAGAAAGACTGGTAGCTGGAGAAGTGGAGCTGTTATGATGGATTAGTAAGAAAACCTGTTTGAATCAAGTTCCCCATTGGTGTGTCACATTAATACAGAAAAATGCATACTAATTGACTGGTCTAACCATGAAACATTGTTAATGCAGTACTTTGCATTCATCAGGTTGCCAGCGGGACCAGTTGGCTGGCCCTTTGTAGGCTAGCTTTGTAGGAGCCTACATTTACAGTCCTGCTATCAAGGAATGTAACATTAAACCTTTGTGCGGGCCTTAGCATTGCATTTTCTGCTGGTTAAGAGATCTGAGGCAGGACAAGGAGCCATGAAAGCAATAAGTGTGTTTCTCTCTCTTTACCTGTAAAAACATGGAACAAAGCCAGTTACTTGAGTAACAGCTGTCCAGAACTTTAAAGAAGCAAGGGCTGGTCATAAAACTTCAATCCAACTTTCCCTTTTATCACAGGAGCCGAGGTTCCCACAAGGGACAGAACAGATGCACTTTTATGTTATTTGCTGTTGGAGTGTAACTTCTTGATGGGGAGTGAAAATTACTTAATTTCAAAGCTTTAAATTCTTCCCCTCCTTTCTCTTGGCCTTTCTAGGTTGGAGGGTAACCTGGCAAAGCACCAAGATGTCGCTTCACAACACGAGAGCCTCAGCTCTCCTTGCTTGGGTAAGATGCCTCTTCTTTATTCTTTATACCGGTAGCTGCTTAGGATGTGGCTACACCTTGTACTCTGGTGCCTTCTTTTCCCTCTGGGCTAACTGTGCTCTGTTATCCCTGTCCAAAGTACTTTGTGTGGCTGACACTTCCCTTTGCGGCACTGCGTTTTTGATCCAGCAGATCTTCCCTGCGAGAAACAAGTTCCTAAGATGTAAAACATGTTACCTTAGGAAAGGCGAAACTGGCAGTTGTAGCAAGAGGACCAGCTGCGTTTCAGTGACAAAACGGGCAATGAGATGTCCATAACTCAATTGTAGGGTATCTTTTTCTTTTTTCTTTTGTACACAGAAGGTTCTGGGTTCAGTCCCCAGAGTCTCCAGGTAGGGTTGAGGGAGACCTCTGCCTGAAGCCCTGGAGAGTGTTTAGTGTGCCAATGTGATTCAAGGCCTGATTGTAAGAATTGAAGCAGTGTAAATTTTAAGTTGTCATTTAACATGGTTTATTAGCCACATATGCTCCATTTTTTTTGGAAATGTGCATAGAAGTATTCATGGGAAACTAGATTTAAGTCAGCCCCCCCCCTTCCTGATTTATGTAATGGGTTTAAATCAATGGCACCCTGAGGAATATTTTCATTGGGGAGAGTTTCTTTCCTTGGATGCTCTGTGAAGCTTTCAGATATGCTTGAGATCAGTGTTGAGACCTTGGATTTCATCCAAAACTTTGAATTTGTTGCTTGCCTTTTTATCAGGAAAGGGGTGGAGGTGAGGAGTTGGACCTCTTTATGAATGCCTAAAAAGCTGGCACTTCCTAGATGTAATTGTCAGTTGCTCCCACTCCCTCAAACTCCTTAAAAGATATTGATGAGGTTTATGTATGTTTGGAAAAGGCCATAGTTAATGTGAGAGCTGTTTAAATTAAGTCTACTGTAACTAGGAAAATTTTTCAGATACCCCCAGACAGTCATGAAGAATGAGGGTTCATTGGAGCAATGTTGTTCAGTGGCTCCCACATGGAACTGTTTGCATTAGTTCCTACATGGGGTTAAGACACCAAGGCAGGGGGGAGTAAGAAAATCCTTGCTGAAACAATCTAAGTGCCTATCTGGTCCACCACTGTGGGCAGCCAGAGCCCTCTGAGAAGTTCACAAGCAGGATCTGAGAGCACCAGCCCTCTCCTACTGGTAACTGAGCCTGCTGTCTCTGATTCTGGAGGTAGCATATAGCCACTGGGACTTGTAGACTAAAACCCATGTAGAGTTGTATCAAGCAGGAGGCAAGGAAATTAAATAATGTGTACTTCTTCTGCGCCCTATTCCAAAGCCTCATGATCAGCTGTGATGTACCCATTAAGTTTTTTCTTTATGGCAGATGTGTAAGGCATATTCCTGTTGACTTGCTGAAAGCTATTATCTATCACTCATCTTTGTGTCTGATCTGAGATTCTTGCCTCTCCAAGCACAAGGTGTATGCAGTGCATTGCTAAGTGCTTGTATGTTTTCCTTATTGGGGTTTCCACCAAGCTTACATGTGGATAAACTGCAATTGGTACATCACCACAACTCTCAGAATTGATACACTGACTGAGCTTATTCCTTAACTTGCCAGCAAGTGGATTTCTAGCCTGTGATTTGATTCATCTTCTCTTCTTCAGGTGAACAGTCTGAAGCTGGATGATACCCTGAATTCATTGTCTCAGCTCCAAGACTGCAGCATTTTCATCAAGATAATCAACAAAATGTAAGAGGACACCTTTCCTTACTTGCTATACTGTGAAGTCAATGTGCATTGTAATGCTGTTGTTTTTTTAAGTCTTGTAGGGACAGAGGCTGAATGCTACAGCCAGTGAACAGCAGTAGCAAATAATGTACAAAAAGTGATCAGTATAACTGCTGGTCCAGTTCGAAAGCACATCAAGTGCAAGTAGATAAATAGGTACTGCTCCAGCGGGAAGGTAAACAGCATTTCCGTGTGCTGCTCTGGTTTGCCAGAAGGGGCTTAGTCATGCTGGCTACATGACCTGGAAGCTGTCTGCAGATAAACGCTGGCTCCCTCGGCCTATAGAGCGAGATGAGTGCCGCAACCCCAGAGTCGTCCACGACTGGACCTAATCGTCAGCGGTAACTTTACCTTTATAAATGCTAGTCATAAGGATGATCAAGTTTTGAGGAGCCCTGCAGGTGCATCCCCTGGTGCTGGAAAACCTTTCAGTTAGTTCCCATCCCTGGCTCCTCTAGTGCAGGGGTCTGCATCCTAAGGCCCATGGGCTACAAGCGGCCCACGGGGGTTGTTTAACCAGCCCACGGGCCGAGCCGCCTGCTCAGCGAGTCCCTGCGCGCTGCATTAAACCAGCGTGGGGACGGGGACTTGCTTCTGTGGTGCCGGAAATCGCACATGCGCAGACTCCAGAAATCGCATGTGCGTGTGTGGCTATCCGGCACATGGAGGGATCTCCACTGGAGTGAACAGGCCCAGGCGAGGTAAACCTTGCTGACCCCTGTTCTACTGCTTTTACCTCTATGCAGTAGGCCACTCTTTGCAGTAAAAAGTGTTTGGAAACCAGCTGCTTTAATAACGCACCCCCCTCCGAATGCTAGTACAGAATTATGTACTTGTGTAAATTCTCACTTCCCCATAGCCCTGACAGTGAGCTTCCTCCCTTCCAGTGTTGTTCAAGTGCATAGGTGATATCTGTAGCACTTTCATAGTCTTAGGAATAACCATAGTAGAACTCTGAGGTTTTAAGGAATTGTAGCCTGTTTGCTGTTGATTACATTCTTTGTCTCTTAATTGGATTCTGAATTAAATGCAGAACTTATTCTGATATAGTGTGTTTTTAGTTGATGGAAGTTATTTTTGTACTTTACATCCTTAGCTGGGACAGCCTCTCTTGACGCACCTTGGCTATTGTTACCTGTCCTGCTGGACAGCTGGAGTTGCGTTTAAGAAATGATTCCCAGTTGTGTAGGAGGAGGTGGTGAAGAGGACTTCCTGCAGAGCCTGTATTTACTCAAAGCCTCCTTAATCCCATTCCATCTGGTTTTGAACTCTGATAAACAAATCAATGAAACAAGCTGCCAGGCTAGGCACTTTGCCTGCACTGTAAGGACTTTGGTGTTTATGTAAAGGTTTGGGGAGGATGAGGAGACTCGGTTCAAAAACTGCAAATGATCTGTGCCTCAGTTTATGAAGTACTGTGTAAAAGGGGTGTCGGGTTTTCTTCTAAACCTCCTGCTGGATTTCAGGAATTAGTGGTTTCCCTCCACTGCAGTTCTGTATATACTTAATTTTCATCTTCCCTTGGTAATTGTTCTAGGAGCATATTGGAGGTGTGCAGGCAGCTTCACAATTTCTTCTGAAATGCTTGAAAGCCCAAGGCACCCTGGAATTCAGCTTATACTGCCCAGATACCATTTTAATGTTTTATCTGTCTGGTGTTTTCATACGCTAATATGCTTAAATTACTTTTCTACAAATTTACCCAAAGCAACATATAAGAATAAATGCTAACTACTAGAATGTTGCAGGCAACGAAACAATCACAAAACAAACAGGAGACAAAAGTCAGAACTCTAAAACATTAAAAGTACTGTTAAAATTTGTTTTAAAAGTGATATCCAAGTACTGATAAGAAGGTGCCGAACAATTTTGTTGGTGTTCCAAAAATGAGGTGCCATCATACTCTTCCCACCAGACCATGGAAGGTCTCAGACGTTAGTCACATGTGGGTGAAGGTGACCCTCAATGTACTCTGTCCCAAGGTGTTCGTCGCCCTGGATTCCTTTGGGAGGAAGGGCGGGATATGAATTGAATCATAATAAATTTGCTATTCTTTACCTACCTGGTTCAAGCACCTTGCAGTGAAGCAAATCCCTTCCTTGAATTTTTAGAGCTAACATTTTAATTCTTGGCAGTTTGCTGTGTCAGCATCTGAAGCTGTGTCAGACACTGCTGAGCAGCCTGAGCTCAGAGTAGATGAGTGTGGGTGCTTGGCTGAAAAAATGCCACTGACCAAACGTCCTAAAATTGTCACGCATGGAACTGGGATAGCTCACAAGTTGGTAGCGCATGATCCTCTTGATCTCAGGGTTGTGAGTTCAAGACCCACGTTTAGCAAAGGATTCCTGCATTGCAGAGGGTTGGACTAGATGGCCCTTGTGGTCCTTTTCCAACTCTGCAGCCCCATGATTCTCAGATAGTTGTTTCAGGCAGCATAGTACAGGGGTTATTCCAGGCCTGACTCTTAGTGTTGCAAACTTGAGAAGCAGCACAGTTGACTCCCCCTTGTGGCTCTTTTGGGTGCATCATTCTGCAGTCTCTGGTGGCCGTTGCTCACAATGTAAACAAGGAAGTAAACAGAATCTAATAGTTAGTAATTAAGTCTGGGGAGTTCTGCCTTTGGATGCAAAGGATAAGTGGAGGTCACTAGGGATAGCGACTGTCTTTCTGAGGGTTTTGTGTTCTGGTCTGTTTTAGTCTTGCAGTCTGATCATCAAGTCTTTCCTCCACCCACCGTTCCCAGTACGAACCCAGTCAAATGCTCCCATAGTTTCTGGTCATGCAGAGACACCAATGACATTGATAAGCAGGTGGCAATTGTGGAGTTTCCCACTGCTGCCTTTTCAAGAACAATCAGACCAGCCTTCCCCAACCTGGTGCCCTCCAGATGTTTTGGACTACAACTCCTATCAGGCTCATCATCATATGGCCATGATCATTGGGACTCATGGGAGTTGTAGTCCAAATCAACAGGAGAGCAATGGGGAGGGCTTGATTGGACAGCTTTAGGGACTGATACATCATTTAATCTTCTATGTTCATAGGAAGTCTATTTCAGATTGCTTTATGGTATGAATGCCCTTTACGAAGCAAGCAAAAAAAAATCCTTGACTTTGTCTTTTAGCTAGATCTCCTGCTTCATTAATGGCGTAATAGCTTAAAATATGCATATTCTTTTTCACTTAGTAACACTTATCCCTGCCCACAAATACACCAGCCTGCTTTGAATTGGAACTAGTTGTACCCAGACTACTTCCCTGTCCAGTTTCACAAGGGAAACGGCTACCGTTTTACCATGTTACATAGCTTCATGCTTCAAAGAGGTCTATTCTAGGTGCCACAGTAAACAGGCTGGGCTGTAGATGTGAACTGACTTAATGTGTGTCCCTCTTCCTCATTTGTTTCTGATTCTCATCATCCCTCTGGTCAAATAGTTCATCAGGAATGACTCTGTCTCTCTGTTAAAGTGCTTGCTTTGTTCTCTTCCAGTCATGGCTCTGAAGAGGGACGGGACCCTTTGCAGCAGAGTTTGCCAGATCGGGTTGCCTATGTCGTCTGCTTTCTCAAGAGTAAGAGCTCCTGCTACAGTGCCTCTTGGCTCTTTCTGAATTTAGATAATCTGTTGTCTACACATCAGCCTGAGCCTCCATCTGCCACACTCTCCAATGTGGAGGAAGCTGGCAAGCAAAGCTGTTGTTAATGCAGAAACTTCTTTACATTCTCCCGTGTTCCTAGAAGATGGATAGAGTTGGTGGCAAGAGTGGCAATTTTCCATACTGCACTGATTTTTCCCACTCATACAGTTAAAAATTACAAGAGTATATGAGCCTATGTGCAGCTCCCACAATGATTTTGTGAAGACTGAGCATTGGAAGAAAGTAGCCAGCAGGTCCCTCTACCCATGTAAGGCCAGGGGAGGGGAGGGGAATCAGCATGGCAAGACTTGCTAGGCTTAAGTTCCCCTTCTGCCTGCTGGTCTCCCTTGTGCAGGAGAGAAGAGAGAAAACTCAGCCAGAGACATTTAGCTGCCCAGAGGTGATCCTTACTTGCCTTGGGTCCACTTGGTGAAAGGCTATTTCAGGCCTGATCTCAGGTACAGTCCAAAGGTGCTCATGGCAAGCTGCCACAGCTAAAGAAGAGGAAGCCATTGGGACGCCTCTGCTGCTTCTAAACAGTAAATGCCCCAGAGCAGCTAAAAAGGAGAAGTGTACATAGATGTAAAGCAATCTAAGCTTTTGAGCCTAAATGGACAAAAATGTAGTGGCTACACTCCTTATTTTTGCAGCCAAAAACCTTCCTAGATCTTTTTGATAAACCACCCCTGCACTCCCAGTTTGGCAGCCTTCCACCTGAGGATGGGGTGTGGGTGGGTTCCATAGCTAGTCTAGACCTTTTCCTTGGGGTTGGTGCTGTGGTTGAATTCAAAGATGCCTTTTTAAAATTCACATTTCCTCCTTCCAGAACGCTGCAAGCACAAATCCTCAGCACAGAACTTGGTATCTGAGGAGAAGCTTCTAGCAGCAGAGGAGTTGGAGCTAGCCAAGGTATGCTCACACCTGCTGCTCTCTTTATTTAGGGGCTCAGGCTGGCAAGTTAAATCTCATTGTGGGAGATGGTGGTTAGCAGCGTCAAGAGGACATCCTGGAATGAGATTCTTAACGTGCCCCCAGAGGGTGAGAGGGTGGTGCTCAAACAGGGCTCAATAAATGCTAAAATGCATTTATTGCTAAAATGCTAAAATATATACTGTATTTTAAAGTCATCGGCAGAAGGCCAGGTAACACATTGCGGCTTATAAAAGGGGTGAGCGTAATGGTATGAAGGAGCAATCCACAGTACATTGCACATGAATAAAATTGGGAAAGGGAGAAATAAGGAACAATGTTATGCAGATGATGATTATATGGAAAGCAAAATAGAATATGAATATGTGACTTTTCTATTAAACTTTGAGGAGCAATATGCAGGATTAAAGTTAACCATCGGTGGATCATACGCCGCCTCCCCCCCCCCCACAAACTCCACCAGCCCTCTAGTTAAAGTTTACTGCATTATTCCAGCTGTCTGAACAGCACAGCATTCCAGTTTAAGAGAAGAACACAGCTCCCAATCCAGAGTGTATATTTGTGTGTTACTAGAAATCAGCACTGTCCAGGATATAGGATCCAGGAAAATTCAAACCGGAAATAAAGAGAAAAAGATAAAAGTCTGAACCTCTCTTAGGAACAAAATAATTAGAGGTGTGCAAAATGTATGTGAAAAACTCAGCATAGAAAAACTTAACCCAATATAA
This sequence comes from Zootoca vivipara, assembly GCF_965207765.1. Classification (NCBI taxonomy): domain Eukaryota; kingdom Metazoa; phylum Chordata; class Lepidosauria; order Squamata; family Lacertidae; genus Zootoca; species Zootoca vivipara. The sequence goes on along the minus strand of NC_142587.1, from coordinate 99,275,984 downwards.
AATCATTACAGGCAGCAAGAATGGAATCTAAAAGCAAAGTTTTCTTCTCCGTGTCTGTTTTGGAGAAGAAATGAGTCACAGCACAAAAAGGCATTAGAAATAGCTAATGTGAAAAAGAGATGAAGCTAGGATGGAGTCCAGATATTCAATCAATCAATCAATCAATCAATTTGTGTCCCATCCCTCCTTCAAGGAGCTCTTAGTCTCCTCCCCACTTATCCTCACAACAACCCTGCAAGGCAGGTTAGGCTGAGAGGCAGTGACTGGCCCAGGATCACTCTTCACGGCTGAGTGGAGATTTGAACCCCGATCTCCCAGGTCCTAGTCTAACACACCAACAACTGTACCACATTAGAGAAACTTCCCTCTGTTGCCCAACATCCCAGAAGCCTTTCCTTGATCGCTGATTGATTCCTTTTCGCTCACAACAAAACTTGGTTCAATATGGATAAACACCTGCAGAAACAATTTTCCATTGTTTGAGCATTAATAGGATCCCAAGCCTTATCAGGGTATAGTGAGTCTCATGAAGGCATCCAGCACTGCTATCCCCATTTAATAATAGCAAATCCTTTATGTTCTTCACACTGACTGAGGCCTTAGGGAGGCTTTTAATGTTTTTAGGGAGGCTTTTAATGTTTAATTGTTTTATTTCATTTTTCTGTTGTAAGCCGCCCAGAGTGGCTGGAGAAACCCAGCCAGATGGGCGGGGTATAAATAAATTATTATTATTATTATTATTATTATTATTATTATTATTATTATTATTATCATTATCATTACCAGCTTCTCACAGACTCCAGCAAGGCAACATGATGACCATAAACAATATACAATATGAAAATCTTTATGGAATTTCTTCAAAACATCAAAAGTAATAAACTGAAATCTTTGAATGTCTTTAAATGAAGCGCGATGTCAGACTTTATCCGATGGAAAACAAGCTGTGAAGCTTTGTGTAAACAGCAAATATGATGTCCAACACTGAACAGTGATTCCGGATAATGACTACTGTTTTGTAGAATTCTTAATCAGTACAGTGGAAGGATATAGGATTGCTTCATTAACCCATCTTTTTTTCCAAATATGAAAATGCCAAATGCTATGGAACAGTGCTCATGTAATTATGGAGTCACTGGAAAATTACGCAGCAGTGGTGGAAAGATAGCAACCAATCCTGGATCGACGTCCAGCTTATTTTAAAAGGGTTCTAAGGACATCTGTAGAAAGCTCTATACATGACACCAGAGTTCATATCTTTGCATCTTCTGACTGGCAAAATGCACACTCTTGCCCTCCCTTTGTATGTGGCATGCGATGTTAACGTCACTCTGTCTCTGCCGTTCTTCAGGTGGTCATGCTGCTGTTTTACTATGCCTCCATGAGTGATAAGATTCCCAGAGAATGGACCACGGTTGAGTATGATCTCCAGGTAACTCAAACATTCTGCCTTCATCTGTAGAGGCCTTATCAGCTAAGTGACCTTTTGGAGCCTGCTAGGCATGGAAGAACCGTCTGTGGTGATGGTTGTGGGGTGGGTCACATTCCACAAAGGGTAGTCCAAGCAAAAGCTGCAAAGGGGAAAGCTTGCTTGAAGGGCAGGATACCTTCCTCTGGCTTTACATGTGACCAGAAGTGCCATTGGCTTGGAACCACAAGTAGGGAGGGCTGCATATTTCCTCCAGTGGGGGCATCTGGTTGGCCGCTGTGAGAAAAGCCATGTGCTGAACTAGAGGAGCCATTTGCCTCATCCATCAATGAAGGCTGCTCTTAGGTTCACAGTTGCTCAAGCTTCCCTGTCTCCTTCTCTTCCTCCTCCTCCTCCTCCTCCCTGTTCCTGCAGGCGGAGATGGCCAAGTCGCTGAACTTCATGTTGTACAACGAAGATTGCCTCGGTGAGAATCTGGAGACCTTCCTTCAAAAGAAAAGTAAGTGCCGGGTGAGCATGCGGGAGTGAAATACCTTCAGGGGCACGAGGCTGCCCTGCCGACTTCAGTGGCTCAACCTAGATCGGGCCACACTGTTTGATCTCATGGCTGCCCCACTGCAGGTTTGTTGGAACAGCAGTGAGCAGTGGGAGGGGGCAGCGGTTCCTATACAGCGAGTCTAAAGAGGATAAAGACTGAGTCACTAGTTGGGGGTGGCGTTATTTGGTGAGCTATCTGTTGAGATGCAAGTGTTCTTGGCGAGGTTAAGGCATTGGTTCAAAACCTACTGTCTGGCTTTTCCACAGGCTCTTTCAAAGCAAGTAGGAGCCAGGTGTAGGCATTAGCATGGCAGAATTTACAGAGGTGGGGAGAGTCAAAGGGAACGATGCTGGCTGAGCTCTTGCAAATTGGTTGGAGTGAGCAGGAGCTTTACTGGCCGGAGATACTGCATTGATGCAGAATACTGCTGTCCAGAGCTGGCTCAAGACTTACAGCCCTTATATGGAGGCTTCTGAAAAGCACTTCCCTGTGGAGGTACTCTGTCTTCTGGCCCATTGGCATGCAACATCTGCATGCCAGTGGTGCACATCTCCAGCCTCAATCAAGTTGTATGTTGTTCTTGTTGTTTAATCATTTAGTCGTGTCCAACTCTTTGTGACCCCATGGACCAGAGCATGCCAGGCACTCCTGTCTTCCACTGCCTCCCGCAGTTTGGTCAGACTTATGTTGGTGGCTTCGAGAACACTGTACAACCATCTCGTCCTTTGTTGTCCCCTTCTCCTTGTGCCCTCCATCTTTCCCAACATCAGGGTCTTTTCCAAGGATTCTTCTCTTCTCATGAGGTGGCCAAAGTATTGGAGCCTCAGCTTCAGGATCTGTCTTTCCAGTGAGCACTCAGGGCTGATTTCCTTCAGAATGGATAGGTTTGATCTTCTTGCAGCCCATGGGACTCTCAAGAGTCTCCTCCAGCACCATAACTCAAAAGCATCAATTCTTTGGCGATCAGCCTTCTTTATGGTCCAGCTCTCACTTCCATACATCACTACTGGGAAAACCATAGCTTTAACTATACAGACCTTTGTCGGCAAGGTGATGTCTCTGCTTTTTAAGATGCTGTCTAAGTTTGTCGTTGCTTTTCTCCCAAGAAGCAGGCGTCTTTTAATTTCATGACTGCTGTCACCATCTGCAGTGGTCAAGGAGCCCAAGAAAGTAAAATCTCTCACTGCCTCCATTTCTTCCCCTTCTATTTGCCAGGAGGTGATGGGACCAGTGGCCATGATCTTGGTTTTTTTGATCTTGAGCTTCAGACCATATTTTGCGCTCTCCTCTTTCACCCTCATTAAAAGGTTCTTTAATTCCTCCTCGCTTTCTGCCATCAAGGTTGTGTCATCTGCATATCTGAGGTTGTTGATATTTCTTCCAGCAGTCTTAATTCCAGCTTGGGATTCATCCAGCCCAGCCTTTCGCATGATGAATTCTGCATATAAGTTAAACAAGCAGGGAGACAATATACAGCCTTGTCCAGGCTTCGTCAGCCAACAAAAAAAAACACCTGAAACATTTTCTTCATAACCTGATTGATCTGTCCACTTAATAAACCGAATTGTTCGTTCCTTGAACTTCTTCAGCTGACCCAAACGGGGTGGGTGGGAGGTGCATGGACCCTGGGCTTAAGGTTTTGCTTTTGCTATTTTCTTTGCTGCTGCCAAGCTGGTTCTGACATTCTGCATACCCTCCCTATTTCTTCAGTGCCACAATCATCCAGTATCTCCAGCACCAGCTCGGAGGAAACCACCCCACCAAGGCGAGAGGTGCACTTCTTGAAGCTGCAGAAGGTCGCCTCTTCATCCAGCATGAATAAGTAAGTTATTGACGAGTTGCTTCCCAGGATTTGTGGTTGTGATTCCAGCAGTCTGATGCCACACAGGCAGATGGAAACCCTCCTTTCAGGGCACTTGCAGGAATTGATATGGCCCCTGCCTGGGGAAACTAAATTCTGTGCCAAGGGGACACCAAATCTCTGATCTAGACCTAACTAAGTTACTTGAGGCTTTCCCCTCAGTTTGTGAAGGTGGAATCTGGGTTTTTTGTAGAATTCTGAGTTGCCTTTGGAAGCGTGGAAATCGTGGTTTGCACAGAAACTGGCAGGGAGAGAATAAAGAGGTGGTGAAGAGATGATAAGGAGTTGCATAGGCAGTGAAGCCCCATACCATAATTATTATTAATAATTACTATTATTGCATTATCGCCTGCCCTTCACCAGCAGATTCCAGGTGGGTTATAACAATATAAGACACAGAACTGAAAACAGTTGGAAGGAAATTCAGTCGCAGGAATAGGCCGGGTTGTGAAAACATGTTGTACCTCTGGTGTCAAAGGCTGGGGTAAAGAGACTTCCGGGGTAGCCAGGTGAGGCCTGGGAACAGGGTTCTTCCTCCACCACAGACCCCCATGTGGCCAAGCTATGTGTCTGCTCAAAACAAAATTGGTGAATCCCAATGTGGGTGCAAGTGGGCTAAGAGACCTTAAATGTCAGTTTGGAAAGCGTATATGTGCCTGCTCAATTTATGTTTCTAGTGATATGCCCAAGGAAGGAGGTTACATTTAAGCCAACTTTAATGGAAGCTTCTAAAAATAGAAGATAATAACATAAAAATGTGTGTGAATGACAATATATCAAATATCATTTAGATTATAGAGTCAGCTGAGTAGGTGTAAGACTTCACAAGACCTTGGGTCTCTATGGTTCCTTAGATCACTTAATAACATTTTCATTAGATCTAGGTTCCCCCACTCCCACACAGTGTTTTTCTGGGGAACAGTTTGAAGGGAAACTCAGGAAAATACAGTGCATTCCCCTGAGACAGTTCTCTTTTAAGCAGCTCTCACTCCAGTTCTTCAAATAGTTCCAAGTAAAATTTTTAAAAGCAATGTTGTTAGGTTCTGCTTGAATGTCTGCTTCAGGGGAAGGGGCTGTAGCTTCATGGTAGAGGGCCTGCTTTACATTGAGGAAGCGCCAGGATCAGTCCTCACAGGCACCTCCAGATGAGACCCCTGCCTGAAATTCTGGAGAGCCACTGCCAGTCAGTGTAGGCCAGGCACCCCCAAACTGCGGCCCTCCAGATGTTTTGGCCTACAACTCCCATGATCCCTAGCTAACAGGACCAGTGGTCAGGGAAGATGGGAATTGTAGTCCAAAACATCTGGAGGGCCGAAGTTTGGGGATGCCTGCTGTAGGCTGTACTGAGCTGGATGGACCAATGGTTTGACTCAGGAACACAGGAAGTTGCCTCACACTGTCTGCCAAGAGGGGCCAGAAGAATTCTGGAAGCCTGATTGGGAGCAAGTGCTGCTGTCTGCCGTAATGGAAGGTGGTGCATGTCATAGAGTCTGAACTGTGTCCACTTCTTGGCACTCTCTTTGTGATCTCACAGAGGGGCTTGTTCAGCTGGGCTCTCATTGTTGTCTGCAGTTGGAACTGCGGCTGTCACTGACATTGGCCATTCTCTCGTTGGCTGAGTGGCATGGGATAAGCCGAGATTTGAACTCTGCTTCAACCTCTTTGCACCTTGCATGGTGGTATCCCTGGCTCTCCATTGCTAGTATTTGCTGAACTTGAGCAGAGAGGAGCTGGGAACAGATGCCAGCGTTGTCTTGCTCTAGATGCTCTTCCCTGTTGCAGATGCGGGGATGGCTTTCTAAGACCATATCACCATGTCCTGTAGCCTGAGTGTGCTTAGCACAGCATGCTTAGAGACATTGCAAAGCACATCTCTTTGTGTGTCAGCTAGATAAATAGGATGGCTGGGTCATGTTTCTTGGCACAATGCAGAATTTTTTAATAGCGCTTGTAGAATCTGAATGGTTAACCATTTATACTTGTTTCCTTTTTCGATGACATAACACAAACCACGTTTTGCTCAGCAAGAGTTTTGTGCAAGCATCTTTCACATTTAAAAAATAAAAATTCAAATGCAGATGGCTGGTACTTCTTTGCAGGTGGCTCCCTGGCTCCTCTGCCTCTCCTATGGGTGACATCATGCATTCACCCCAGTTTCAGATAAGGAAGCTGAAGAAGCTGCTGGAAGAAGAGAGAGAAAATAGAGATGAGCTGGAACACGAGCTGGCAGAGAGCCGAAAGCTCGTTGATGAAAAAGGTGAGGGGGTCAGCCCCTGGAGTGGAGTGGTTGCTACCAGGGACGCTGAGACAAGCCGAGCCCTTTTCTCAAGCACTTTTTGTAGGAAGAAGCAATGAAAGTGCTCCTGAACCTCTCAGTTGCAGGAAAAGAGGGTGGTAGCAGTGAACCATCAGGGGATGGGTGTGACAGCAAAAGCAATGCTAGCAGTTCCTTGGAGACCGTTGATGTATTTGTAGGTGTATTATTTTTTTTCTGCTGTTTTCACTGATGTTGTATGGCTGCCCTGGGCTCCTAGAGGGAGGTTGGGACGAAAAATCATTATTAATAACTGTTGCACGACACTCCAATCTCAGCGGGCGAGACTCCAGTGGTTCCAGGTCCGCTTACCCAGGGTTTGTGTTTCCTTTTGGAAATCAGGCACGGCTCAGACTGTGGTGTCTTTAGGATATATGGTTTGTTTACGCATATATACGACCTAAACCTGTGATGGAGTGACTCAGGGCATTAGCACCCCAGAGGGCCTTGCTTGCATAGCTGCAGCTTTGAATTCAAACAAATTCACACCATGTGCTGACCCTCTCTCCAGCTTGCTGCTTTTGCCAGTCTGCAACCTTTTTTCCTCGCTAGGTCACATTGCAGCCAACCCTAAAGACTCCACTTTAAACTCTCCCTCTGTCTTCTAACCAACTCTCTCCTTTGCCATTGGCCCAGAGCCCCCTCCTTGGTTTTTCTAATGGCTCATTACCTTCCCATTGTTCTCTAAATGGCCCATCTCCCAAGCGCTTACCTCAGGCATAGGCAAACTCTGGCCCTCCAGATGTTTGGCTCTACAATTCCCATCATCCATAGCTAACAGGACCAGTGGTCAGGAATGATGGGAATTGTAGTCCCAAACATCTGGAGGGCCGGAGTTTGTCTATGCCTGGCCTACCTCATCAGGAAAATGGCTTCTATTTTAACATTTGCCTTGATTAAGTCCCAACCCCTACTGAACCCAGGAGTTTTAGGGGAGTCTGGTACCCACAAGTGCATAACATAATAATCTTAACTAGAAGGAATATGATCTAGATAAGAACTAGATGATCTGTTAGGATCCTAATGGAACTTTCCATGGACTAGAATCTAAAATCCTGCTGCTAATTGTGGTCAGCTGTAGATCCATCCAACAAACCTCTTTACTGGCCCCACCAGCTCTCCTTTCTGTTAAAGAGGGTAGACCCAAACACCCTCGCTCACCTTCCTCCAAATTCTGCAGTCAGATTAAATTTCTGCAAAGTGAGCAAGTTGCCTAATCCTGCATTCAGATGCCATTGTTATTTGTCTTTGTTCCCTGTGCTGCTCTGTCTGTTGTGCAACCCTGTTGTTGGGTTGCTTGGAGGCAGAGCAACACACATCCAGAGTTGCTGTGTCTGGATGGAGAGGAGCCTGGTTGCTGTACAGGGGGAAGCCACCACGTGCCTTTTAGTTTCTGAATAATCCGTGTCCTCTCTTCTCCCCTCCTGCTTCAGAAACGCGGATCCTGGTGATGAAGCAGCGGATCGACCGCCTGACTCTCCTACATGAGAGGCAAGCAGCGGATCAGCTGGAATCTAAAGAAATGGAGGAACTCAGAGAAAAAAACGAGAGGTACTTCCTCCCTTGGGCTGAGAACCCCTCTGGTTCTCTTCATTTTGAGTCTTGCTCACTGCTTTGAAGACTTGAGTCGAAAAGTTGGATAGAAACCTACTAAATACGGTAATATTGATTTGCTCTGTTGGACTTTCCTGGCTCAGATTTGGGGTGCTGGGTTGCTTTGAAGAAGACTTCGCTGGGTAAGAAAATAGTGTTGGCCTCTGGCTTCACCTGCTGGTCAAAGGTGGTGAGGACACCTTGGGAATTAGGCAGCTCCCACAGTGTACCTCCGTTATTCCTATCTTTAATCGAAGCAGCCAGGGTCTCTCCTTAGCTCCTGCCCTTTTCATTATCCTTATTTGTCTTATTATCTTACTTGTTTTTACTGCCCATCACTATTTATTGTTGCTGTTTCGGCCTTTAGTGCCTTCCTTGCCATGACTGGTGCCTTTGCCTTAAAAGGCTCTAACCAACTTGCTCTCCATCCTCCTAGCATCTTTGCGTATCTTGTCTACCCTCCACATTGTCCTTTCTATCAGCTATGAAGCTCGTTCACTGACCCAGGGCTAGTCGCTGTCTCTGACTTAACCTGCCTCGTAGCATTATTGTCAAGAAAAAGTGCAAAGGATCCATGTGCATTTGCTCTAGCCCAGCTCCTTGAAAGAAAGGAGAGGGAGGAAAGGCCATCAGTGCTCTAGGGACTGTGCCACTGCTGTGGTGTTACAGTATCTGGCACATGGGTTAGTTACAGGTAGGTGTTGTTGTTTAGTCATTTAGTCGTGTCCGACTCTTCGTGACCCCATGGACCATAGCACGCCAGGCACTCCTGTCTTCCACTGCCTCCCGCAGTTTGGTCAAACTCATGTTCGTAGCTTCGAGAACACTGTCCAACCATCTTGTCCTCTGTCGTCCCCTTCTCCTAGTGCCCTCAATCTTTCCCAACATCAGGGTCTTTTCCAAGGATCCAAGTAGCCGTGTAAAAATATTCCTTCCAATAGCACCTTAGAGACCAACTAAGTTTGTCACAAGAAAGCTCATACCAATGACAAACTTAGTTGGTCTCTAAGGTGCTACTGGAAGGAATTTTTTAATTTTGTTTTGGCACATGGGTGCCATTTATGAAACAGCTGAGAGAGTCATTTGCAAATCTGTTCTCTAGGCACACCTGGCTTATGATCGCCTTCAGCTGCTTGGGGTTGATTCTTATTTAAAACAGCTGAGAATTATTCTCTTCCTCCTTCAGACTTGTTTGTAGCTGACATTCAGTGGGGAGAGAGGAGGGTGGCATGTCTTCTTTCCCCTCATTTACTGTCCCCTCTCTCAAGCTCCTGATCATTCACTCGGAAGGGGGAAGATGTGGAATCTTGGTCCCTATTATATCCTAGAGATCCATGGTAAGCAGGAGCTGATGTGCTCAGTCTAGGGCAGGGTTTCCCAAACTTGGGTCTCCAGCTGTTTTGGGACTACAATTCCCATCATCCTTGACCACTGGTTCTGCTAGCTAGGGATGATGGGAGTTGTAGTCCAACAAAAGCTGGAGACCCAAGTTTGGGAAACCCTGGAATAGGATTTGTTGGCCCTCTGCTGTTGCTTTGACTAGACCCCCCTTTCAGAAGTTGACTTGGGACCTGACTGAGGGATGCTGGTTTGTCAGCCCCAAAGAGCCTTGCGCATGGCATCTTTCAAAGTCTGCTGTATTGGACTTTGGATTTCATAGTACTTAAAGGGAGCTGAGCTGTTCTAAGCATGGAGCTCCCTCAAGAAGTCTTAGCAGCAGCAACCCTTAAAAGCTGTGGAGCAAGGCAGGCAACCAGGCTGTCTTTCAACCCAAAGAGCTCTCGGCCTTGTAGTGGAGGTTCAAGCCCTGCCTGTATGTTGCCTGCTTCCTACAATCATAGAATCATAGAGTTGGAAGGGACCCCAAGGGTCCTCTAGTCTAGCCCAACCCCCTGCATTGCAGGAATCTCAGCTGAAGCATCCATGACAGATGACCATTCAACCTCTGCTTAAAAACCTCCAAGGAAGGAGGTGATCCACACCCTGTGTTGGGAGAGGTTCCCTGAGCTGCTGCCCTGCTCTTTGCTCCAGAGCCCATGCCAAGGCAACGGAGCCCTCATGCCCAGAAGCCACTCTTGCCCTCAAGTAGCGCTCTTGCTTCTTTTCATGCCTGCCTCCCTCTCTTTCTCCCTCAGCCTCCTCATGCGCCTGCATGAGACACTGAAGCAGTGCCAAGACCTGAAAACTGAAAAAGGCCAGATGGACCGGAAAATCAACCAGCTCTCAGAAGAGAATGGGGACCTCACTTTCAGGGTACGTAAGCACCTGTTTTCTATTGCTGCTGCCGCCTCGTAGTCTCCAAATGCGGGGTGGGGGTGGGGGTGGGTGGGGAGAGGCACGCTTATACTGGACCTGCAGGCTTCCGTTTTGGAAAGGAACTCAGCGAGGTTGAGGTATTGCCTCTGCCTGCCTGGAACTCGGGTGACCCTTGATTCTTTTGCTGCGCCTTGAGATCCCAGAAAGGGTTCGCTGAGTTTTGGTCTTGGAGCAGAAAGGCATTGAGGTGGCACCCTGGAGAAATGTGGCCCGTTCTTGACTCATGTGTGGTAAGACCACAGGGAATCTTGAACTCAAGTGGTTATTTCATTTATTTATTTAAAATATTTCTATCCTGCCCTTCATCTATACAAATAGCAAGAAACAGTACAAAAAAACCATCTAATAATTACAAAACACAGCATCAGAATAAAGAGAGGCAAGGGAAAACTACAGCGGCAGAGCGGGTTACACAAGTCCCCATGTGAAGGCCTTAGAGGAACTTGTGGTTCCCTTACACAGAGTCAGGCCACTGGTCCATCTTGTCTGCTCTGACTGGCCGTGGTTCCCTGGGACCCTCAGGCAGACAGAGAGGTCTCTTCCCCATTACCTGAGACCATCTTAACTATAGCCAGGGATTAGACCTGCAACATGCTGGATGTAAAGGATGGACTCCACCCTGAGTTAAGAGGCCCTTCCTGTAAAACCTCGGTCCCCCAATCCAATGCCCCTTAGCAATGCTTATGCTTGTCTTTGAATTGAACACAGGGACCTCAGAGGAATCCCAACAAGGCCGACTGAGCTTATAACCACCTGTATTCCACTAGGAGTGTTAATACTGTTAACTTAGGTAATTTAGATTGAAATAATAACTTAGTTTCTGGAGTTCAGAGGCTTTATTGATGCAGGAACTATTAATAGGATTAGTGGAGCTGCGAGAGATGAAATTTTCCATCTTGTCTCAACAAGCTGGGACAAAACAGCAATAAAATTGCTCAGCTTTTAAGGGGTGGAGTTAGCCTATAGAGATTTACAAGCAAGTGCAGGCAAGGTTGCTAGACAAATGGTGTCCTTGTGTGGTTTAAAGTAACACATGAATTGTCTTAGAAGTTCATTGAGAAGGAAATGTTATTTGCTTGTCTCCAACAAATGCCAGCCATGTTTTGCTGCTGCCTTTTCTGCATGTTTCATTACACACTTGCAGTAGAGGGTTTGTTCTGCACAGTCTGCCACAATTTCAGAGCAGGGGAGTTTGTACCAGTGCTAAAGACAAAGGGAGCAAGTGTCAAATACTGTAAAGCCTTTCCCTGTTTTTGCAACACAGCTGCGGGAAATTGCTCACGTTCACACGGAACTGCAGGAAGCCATGAATGAGCTCTCGGAAGAGCACAACACAGCTCTAAGGGAATGGGAGGAGCAGAGGAGCCGTCGGGAGATGGAGCTGAGCAGTGCCCTCAATGAGAAGGTTAGTGGGCAGGAAGAGACACCCCCCTTCCATCCCCAGAGGGGTAAGGCCAGGAGGTCTGCTCTCCTCATCCACATAGTCATCACTGTCATTGATTTTCTGCAATAAATGATGCTTCAGCCTGCTAACAAATACACAATTTCACCAAGCTACAAAATACAGGATTTTTTAAATAACTTAATAGAAATGTCTCGTTAACAAATAATCAAATTAAACAACCCCCCTCTAATTCATAAGAAGGCTGAACAACAAAATAACAAATATTAAACAGCAAAAACGATGTGCCACCAAAATTAAATCTTGGCCCCAAGAGAAGCCCCTAAACAGCCCCCTGCCCTGATTGCCTCTAGACATCCTGGGCAGTGTGTTTCTCTGGACTGGCAGGTAAGGTGGCCTCTGGCAACTTCATCAGCAGCTTTTGTAGTTGGGATCAGTCTTGGCCTTCCGAGGCAGAGTGGAAATTGACCAGCAAAGTAAGGAGCAGGTTCGATTGGCTACTTCAGCAGTAGCTTTTATAGCCCATAATAGGAATGGCATGAAGAAGTAGTGTGCCATTTGTACATCCTACAGTGTGCTGAAAAGGGATTTGTAACAACACGGATTGACTTCCCAGGGCCTCTGCTTCTGGTCAGGGATATTTGCCTTTCAACAGATGCTTCTGTGATGCTTCCTGGGCTCTGAATATGCTCAAAACATAGTTGCTGCCTATGGCTGCCACTTCCGTTGTGCTCTTCCCCGGGAAGAGCTATTTAAGGAGGTTGTGGGTATGTGCAGAAATGGTGGTGGCTGTTCAGTTGTTGTGCTTCACACATTTCACTCATGGAAGCCTGGCCAGGAGTTCTAACAAGCAGGGAGCCCTCCCCCTTGACGGAGAGGAGGTCATCCCTGGGCTCAGTCTTGGGCAACAGGAGTTTGTGTAGGGGGGGGGGAGTGAGTTGCAGATAAGTAGTGTGGCTTTTTCCTTGTTGGACACCACACAGCCACATGGGTAGATCCCTGGAAAAGTTCACTAGATGGAAAGGAGGAGGCACTGTGTGCTCATTGCCCATGGTCCTTTGCCTCCCTGGACCAGAAGAGGTGTGAGCAGGTGCATCTGCCTCCAGCAGTCAGAGGTGATGCGGTCCTCTGTGGCGGTGGCTGGTTAGGGGTTGGACCAACTGGGTTGATGGTTCTTTTCAACTGGTTCCACAATGCCATTCCCCACCTGTGTCTTGTTCTCCAGAGGTGCTTGGAAGAGAAGCTGGAGATTCTGCAGGGAAAGTACTCCTTGCTGGAGGACCAGATGGCGAAGCTGAGGGAGACCACTTCCTTGCCAGAGAAAGGAGAGGTCATGGGTGACATTCTGAAGGTAGGAGCAGGGCCCTGGCGAGACGGATCCCAGTAGAGAAATGTCACTTGTCACCGGGGGGGGGGGGGCAGGGCGGTCAGGTGGCTCGCTCCGTGAAACCCTTGATAACGCCGTGTCACCAACTAGTTGAACTGCATTGTTGTATAAAAAGGAGTGCATATTTCAGGTGCCACATAACACCCCTTCCGCATTTGTAAGAACTCTCTTATCTTTTTGTGTGGCAGCACCTGCACTTTGGAACTCCCTGCCTGTTGACGTCAGGCAGGCACCTTCACTGAACCCTTTTCAGTGCCTGCTAAAAACAGTATTGTTTAGACAAGCCTACCCAGATGTTTAGAAAGTTGAAGCAAATGTTAATCTGTTTTTAGTCTATTGTTCTTTTAACTTTCCGAATGTCCCCAAAATCGTTGCTAATTTTTCTTGGTGATAATTTCGTTTTGTCTATTTTTTTGGGTAAGCCACTCTGAGGGTATGTGTTTTTCCACAACCAAGCAGTGCATAAATTTTTACGAAATTATAAAAAGGGATGTTCTTGAATAAAATATACATTCATATTCATTCCATGTCTGCAGAACAGATATTTTTGTTGAATAAGAGGTGGGGTAACTAATGTTGCCCAATGGACTGGATGAAAAAGTGGCCAAACTCAGCTGACAGGCATTTGGTGCCAAATTCAAACTGCCAAATGCCAGCTGTGCAGGACACTTGGGATGGCACTTTGCGTGTCTGGCTTCCCATGGTTCCTTGCCAGCTGTGGCTTTACCTGTCCTAGGCCTGGTGGCATATGACATTGGGTGAGTGGCAAAGAGGTGTGGCTGGCTGGAAAGGCGCTCACGGACCAGGGATTCCCTACCTCTGAATTAGACTTCAGAGCTTATTTCTTACGATAAGTGTGCCCACGGGAACTGTTTGCCAAGGGATTCTGCATCAGCTCTGCTCAGAGGCACAGGCCACTGACTCATCTATGTTAGGCTCGTGGTTTTAGTCATGAAACTGCGTAACGGAAAACCACATCTGGGCAGTTCAGGCCACTCTTTGCAGAGTTAATGCAGGCACTTGTGGCTTTTTATTGTTAATTCAAAAAAACACTAATAGCTTCTTTGACTTTTTACGTGTTAACATTGGGTATATTTATAGAGACACTTCCCTTAAAAAAAGAGTGTGACTTGAGGGGATGTCTGCCTTCGTTATTGCTAGCAGTCCCAACTAACCACAACATTCTTAACTTGGACCATCGTAAAAATATTTTATTCCGTTTCAGTTCTTAATGGGCTATAACTAACTTGAAAAGTCCCTTCAGTTGTAGGAGTTGTGTCTCTCTGTGTATTCCCAGATATTGCAATGTGGTGTTTTGGTCCACTGATCATTAGCCTGGTCCGCTGTATTGCAGGGCCTGCCTTAGCTCTGGACTTGCCTACTCTTTCTGCTCCCTACAGCTTCAGCCTGCCTTACTGGCCGGTACATGTATCTTGTGGACCACCCTGAGATCTATGGGTGAAGGGCAGTATATAAAATAAAGCAAGTCTGCCCCTGGCACCTCAAAAGCTTCAGTCAGGCTCTGTTTTCTTTAAAAGCAAACAACAGCAGCAAAATACAAAAGCCAAACAAACAAATTTAAAACAGCCTCCACATTCATTAAAGGTACGAAGTGGGGGAAGTGACCTATGGCAAACACAGTCGGCCAGTTTGAGTCCTCCGCCTTGGCTGGCCTCTGCTTCAGACAGGCAGAGCTGGGGTCCCTTGAGTGTGGTGCTGAATGCTGATGAGTACAAATCATGGCCTTCTGTCTCGGCACAGCCTCATTCTCACTGAGGAGTGGTATGGTCAACTCAACTTTATGCGGAGGTTACGTTCCGGGGATAACACGTAAATCCAACATCGCAAACAGTCAAAACAATCCTTTAAAGCCATAAAAAGCACAGGGCAACACTTACTGCACACTCCCAAGGTTGCCCTTCACATCCGAATGCTCTCCCAGGGTGAGTGCAATGGCAGGTGGGATTGCTGGCAGTCTTTCCCCCTTCTGACTCCCCCACCTCTTCCACACACACTCCTTTTTTTTAAAAAAAAAAAAAGGTCAAGCAAGAAGATTCCACCTAAACATTAGGAAGAACTTCCTGACAGTAAGAGCTGTTCGACAGTGGAATTTGCTGCCAAGGAGTGTGGTGGAGTCTCCTTCTTTGGAAGTCTTTAAGCAGAGGCTTGACAGCCTTCTGTCAGGAATGCTTTGATGGTGTTTCCTGCTTGGCAGGGGGTTGGACTGGATGGCCCTTGTGGTCTCTTCCAACTCTATGATTCTATGATTCTAAGCACGTTAAGCTGGGATTGTGTAAGTTAAGTGCATAAGCTGTGAGTCTGTATTTGGGCAGTATTGGAGGGGAAGGAGCAAGGCTCGTTCTGTGTGTTCTCTGGATGCATAACTTTGTTTGCTGTTTCTTGTCCCACCAGCTTGAAGAACTGAACCAGCAGGTGGCCTACCTGAGTGGCCAGCAGACCGAGCTGCAGGCAACGGTCCTCCGCCTCGAAGAGGAGAAGCAGCTGCTTGAGGCCAACCTCCAGTCCGAGAGGAGCAGCTTTGAAGCAGAGAAGCGCCAGCTCACAGGCCTGCTCACGGAGCTGCAGAACTCCCTCTCTGAGAGCTCTCGAGGCAAGGAGAAGCTGGAGCAGGATTTGCGTGCCCAGGAGGAGAGCCTGGTCGCTCAGGTCAACGCCCTGACGGCTGAGATCGCCAAGCTGATGGGCTTCCTCCACCAGAAGGACCAGGACCTGCTGCTTCTGCAGCAGCAGAAGGCCCAGCTGGCCGAGGACTTGCAGAAGAGCGAGCAGGCCTCCCGGGCAGCCCTTCAGGAGCTGAGCCTCCAGGTGGACCAGCTGACCAGCACAGTGCAGCAGAGCAGCCAGAAGCTGACGCAGGTGGAGGCTGCAGGCCAGGAAGCATACAACAAGGCCGCCCAGGAGAAAGAGCTGGCCCTGAGGCAACTCCAGGAGAAGGAGGCGGAACTGTCTGCCTTGACCGAGCGGCTGCGTGCTCAGAGCGCCTCTGTCGCAGAAGCCCAGAGGGAGAAGGCCGATTTGAGCCACAAGGTCCAGGAGCTGGAGGCTAGGATCTTGGCCCTCACCGCACAGTGCCAGCAGAGCGAGGCCCAAGCAGGAGCCGTGTCGGTGCTGAAAGGCCAGCTTCGTGAGGCACAGCAGAAGCTGGCTGACAAGGAGAAGCTGGCCAAGGAGAACACCCGTCTCCAGGAACGGCTCCTGATCCTGGAGGAATCCGTCCGCAACACAGAAGGCATCTTGGAGGATGAGAAGAGGCGGGCGGCCGAGTCCTTGGAGGGCAACCTCCGGCGGATCGCAGAGCTGGAGGAGCAGATTCAGGAACTGAGCAAGCACCGGGACCAGGTCCAGCGGGAGATGGGTGAGGAGAAGGCCCAGAGGCAAGCCCTGGAGCGACAAGTGCAGCAGCTGGAGGAAGCCTCCAGGACCAAGGTGGAGGAGCTGCAGCACCAGATGGCAGAGCTCTCCTCTGTGGCGGCCAAAGGAGACCCAGGGGAGCTGGGGAGGCTTGAGGAGAAGGTCCGAGCGCTGAGCGGGGAGCAGGAGCAGGCTCACCTGAGGCTGCAGGCCGAGCAGCAGAAGGTGGCCGAACTGGAGGCTCAGGTGAAGCACTTGAACAGCAAGCACCAAGGAGCACTGGCTGAGCTCCAGGCAGACGTGGCTCGTGCCACCTCACAGGTCAAGGAGAAGGAGCGCACAGAGGACAAGCTCCGGGCAGAGATTGCCTCTCTGCAGGAAAAGGTAGCTGTGGCTCAGAAGGAGGCTGCCCAGAGCTTGGCCAAAGGGAAGAAGGAGGAGCACGAAGCAGCCCAGGCGCTGGAAGTTGCCACCAGGGAGCTGGCTGAGGAGAAGCGCAAGGTAGCCGAGCTGGAGGCTCAAGTGAGGCTGGCAGGGGATCAGAGCCAGAAGGACCTGAGTGCAGCTGAGTCCAGCCTCTCCAGCACCAGGGCAGCCCTGGAAGAGAAGGAGCGCGAGGTGGAGAAGCTGTCTGGCCAGCTGAAGTCCCTGAAGGCCAAGCTGGAAGAGGCCTCCCAGCAGCAGAAGCGGGAGCTGGCCCTGCACGAGGAGGAAGCCAAGCGGCTGTCGGGCGAGGTGGAACGGGCCATGGCTGAACTGGCCGCTGAGAAAGTCAGCAAGGCAGCCCTGGAGGTGCAGCTGCAGAATGTCACCAACGAGCACCGAGTGGAAGTCTCTGGGCTCCAGGAGGAGGTAGCCAGGGCCCAGGAGCTGGTTGGGGAGAAAGAGCGGGAGCTGGAGGAGTTGCGCCTCAAGTACATCTCCCGCAGCGAGGAGCTAAGGGACCTGCAGAAGACGGTCAGCAAGCTGAAGGGGGAACTGGCCTCCGCTGAGGCCCTGAAGGAGAGGGCTGCCAAGATGGAGAGCGAGCTGCAAGGGTTCCTGGAGGCAGCCCGGACCCGGGAGGCCGAGATGGACAGCATCAAGTCGATGATGCACTCCAAGGACGCCTCCCTCAAGAGCCTGGAGGAGGAGAAGCGGCAGCAGGAGCAGGAGTCCACCTCCAGCCGAGAGCTCTACCAGGGGCAGCTGAAGGAGTGCGAGGCTCTCCGCACACAGGTGGAGAGGCTGGAGAAGCAGTGCAAGGAGCAGCAGACCACCGTTGCCCGGCTGGAGAAGGTGGCAGCCGCCTCTGAGCGGGAGCAGCAGGTGGAGGCAGAGGCTTTGAAGCGGGAGGTGGTACAGCACAAGGAGAGGGCCACGGAACTGGAGCAGCTCCTGGAAGCATCCAAGTCCAGTCAAGAGAAGCTGAAGAGGGAACTCCACGACAAAGGAAAGGAGCTGGCCCAGAGCAGAGAGGCGGCATCCCGAGCCGAGAAGGAGCTAGTCGTCCTACGTGCCGCAGCCCAGGAGAAGAGCAAGTCTGAGGAGAGCTGGAAGGAGCAGCTGTCACGCTGTGCCCAGGAATCGGAGCGCCAGGCCAGCATCATCAGCAGCATGGAGAAGGAGACATCCATCATGCAAAGGCAGCAGCTGGAGAAGGAGGGGGAGGTCAAGGACCTGAGGCGGCTGGCCCTGGCTGAGTCCGAGAAGAGCAAGAAGCTGGAGGAGAGGCTGCGGATCCTGCAGTCGGAAATGGCCACCGCTGCTTCCCGGGCAGCTGAGAGGTGCTCAACCATGAAAGCCGAAGCGCAGAGCTCCCAGGAGCAGGCCGAGAAACTTCGGGTGTCGGTGGAGGCCCTGAAGAAGGAGCGGAGCGCTGCCTCCAAGCAGCAGGAGGACCTCTGCAAGGAGCTTAAGTCCTGGCAGGAGAAGGCCTTCCAGAAGGAGCAGCAGCTTTCCGCCCAGCAGCAGGAGTTCGCAGGGGCCCAGGCCCTGATCACAGAGCTGATGCCCATCAAGTGCCTCTACCAACAGCTGCAGGCGGAGCAGGCCTCACAGGAGAGCAAGCACCGGGAGAAGCTGGAGCAGATGCAGAACGCCGCCTCCCTCCTGCAGGCGGAGCTGGCCAGGGCCAAGCTGGAGCTGGCGGAGCTGCAGGCGGTGAAGGAGAGGCTCCTGGAGCGGGAGCAGGCCATCCAGCAGCTGCAGGCAGAGAAGGGCAGCTACGTGGGGCAGCTGGCCACCCTCCAGCAGGCCCAGGCGCAGCTGGCCGAGGAGAACCGGGGGCTGCAGCGCCTGGAGGCAGAACTGGCCCAGGCCAAGAAACAGCACAAGCAGGAGCTGGAGTCGGTCAGGCTCGACTCGGAGAAGCGGATGGCCGCCATCAAGCGAGTGGTTGAGGACACCCAGAAGAAGTACGAGGAGGTCAAGAAGAGGCAGCAGGTGCAGGTAAGGCCCCGCACGGGATCCAGTTGCTTTTGGGGGTGGGAGTTGCCGAGTGGCTAGCCCTAGGCAGCTGCATCTCCCCGACCCATCCTGCAGTTTCTTTGCCCTCTTGAAGCAGGGTGGAGGGGTTGGGGGCAAAGCTCATCCTCTTTGTGCCACCACTTTGTCCCTACTCCCTTGCTTCACCCGGGGACAGCGCTGCCTCTGGAGATTAGGCAGATGGAGTAAACATTCTGGGATCTGGCCTAGATTTGCCTGCCGGACAGAAAATGATGGTGGCTCTTAATGGTTTTCCATTCTGCTTATAAACTCTGGTTCCAGTTCACTTAATGAAGGGGACAGCTCTGCAGGGCCACCCTTGAGCGACAGAAGCATCTCTCTCAGGATTGGATGAGGTTGCAAGACACCTGGGGGTGGGGGCGCACCTTGCTGCATTCTGTATAGTGCAGTCCAGATTGAGGGGATGTGCAGAAGCGAGGTGCGGCCTGAAAGGCTCAGCAGACCTTATTTGGCTCATGGGGTGCATCTTGAGCAATGGGGACCCATCTCTAGAATTTTGGGGTCCGCAGTAGGCCAGTAGTAGATACTTTCCCTGAAAGTTAAAGCAAGCAAGTTAACAAAGGGGGTGGTGCTGCTGCTGCCCAGGAGCCATGTTTGCTTGAGATGCCGGCTATATGTTATCCTTGACTGGGCTCCCTTTTGCTCCTGCATGTGTACGCAGTGTTCTAACACTGCCCCTCCAGGTTCCACAAGTCTTCTCCTCTTTATTTATATACTGCCGTCTCAGCTCTGAGCCTCTGGGGAAGGGATGAGCAACACCCTCTTGGTCTGGATTGGGTGGGCAGTTGAGCTCCCACCTTTGCCACAAGTTGCCCCAGCTGCTTTTTGTGGTGTTTTCACGTCTGCCTTCATTGCTTCCCCCTCCCACCCACCCCCCAATCTTACAGGTGGAGCAGCTAGAGGTATATCAGAAAGAGCGAGCTAATGCATGCCAGGTAATGCATGCCAGGTGTCAGCTGCTTAAACGGTGACAGTGCATGACGTAGCCGCTGCTGCTGCTGCTTCCCCCCCTCCATCATGGCTGCCATCTCCTGTTGTGAACTGTTTGCAATGGGGGCTTACGGAGGACAAGTAATAAGGCCGCCGCCACCCTCGTTTGGGGGCTGTGTGGGAAAACAGGGCTTCACAATCCCTCTCTAAAACGCTGCACTTTATGCCCAGATGCCTCCTCACACAGGTCAGCAAAACTTTTGTTCTCTTACTTTGACCAAAAATAATAATAATTACTTGGCAAGAGCAGAAAGCACACAAATCCTGTCCTTTGCACCATAGGCAATACTGTCCATAGGCAAGGAAGTCGCGCCAGCGGCCAGCAAAGTCAGTCTACTTGGGATTGTTGCTCTCCCAGCAGGTCTCCCAGTAATTGTAGTATGAGGGCTTGCTACACACCCACACAACATTTTTTGTTATCCCCCCCTTAAAGATCTCCTTGGTGCCACTTTTTCTGATAGCTCCGCAGTACAGCACTACATGCATCCTCTTGCGCCCTCTCATCCCAACACCTGGGAAGCCTTGGGAGCAGCTTGGGACGTACCAATGACATCCCCTGTAGAATTTCCCACTTGTCTTTGTAACTCCTGGTGGAGCAACCTGCTGGAAGAGGCCAATGGCCCATCTAGTCCAGCATCCTGTTCCCAGTGTAGCCAAGCAGGTGCCCCAAAGGGAAACCCCCTCACAGGATTTGAGCACAATCCTCCATGAATTTATTTGATCCTCGTTCAAAGCTATCTAGGTTGGTGGCCATGACTGCTTCCTGGGGGAGTGAGTCTCATTATTTAGCTATGTGCTGCGCGACGAGGTGAGCTCCTGTTGCTCTGTCCCAGCTCCTGCCAACTTAGCCATTCGAAAGCACACCAGCGCTAGTAGATAAATAGGTACCGCTGTGGCAGGAAGGTAAATGGTGTTTCCGTGCTCTCTGGCTTCTGCCACGGTGTCCCGTTGTGCCAGAAGTGGCTTAGTCCTGCTGGCCACATGACCCGGGAAGCTGTCTGTGGACAAACAGTGTCTCCCTCGGCCTGAAAGCGAGATGAGAGCCGCAACCCCATAGTCACCTTTGACTGGTCTTAACCATCCAGGGGTTCTTTACCTAGGTTTACCTGCATCTGGAGCACTGTCTCCTGTTCTGGGCACCCCTTTTTAAGACAGGACTGCGCCAAGAGGGGAGTAGCCATTTGAAGCCAGAGGTGGCCTATGCCGCAGGCCCTGCCTTGAGCAGCGGAGAGTAGGGCTTGATGATCTCCGAGGTCCTGTCCCTCTCCAGCTGCTGCATCTTTTGGCATTCTGTCTTCCCCATCTCCTCCTTATATTTTCCTCCGGTATAGGAGAGAATCTCTGTGAATGATACCACTCTCGGGAGGGGAGACCTTGAGCTGCAGGCAGAGTGCAGGGTCTGCAACGCAGGGGGGCCAGCCCTCTAACCTTCAGGGTTACCAGGAGCTAAAAGCACTGCCACCTCTCTTGGCCATCTGCAAGCAGAGTTGCACCTGAAGACAAGTCCGCCCTCTCACCCCTGTGTTTTAAAGCCCTTCATTAAGAGCAAACCAGCTTAAACGAAAAGCCCCTCAAACAGCCCCCCCGTCCACTTCAGAAACCCTCTTGGACCTTCAGTGTTTCCGTGGATCCCTGATGCTCCCTTACCCCCAGGTGCACAAGAGGCAAACAGTTGGCAATGGAGACCCTGCTTTGGGGTTGCTGGGGAGACCTGGAGGCAGGAAATGTGGGGCGGGGCGGCTAATTAACCTCCAGCATAACTTTCATCGCAAGTCAGAGCATCTGCTTGCGGCACACCCCATCTCTTCTGCTTGTAGAGAGCTGCTCTTCCTGGGAAGCTGCTAACCCCCATGCACCATTTCTTCTCTGAAGCCCACTGACCCAACCCTGCGACTGGCATGCGGTGTTTGCGCATCATAGACTTGTCGGTGGAGGGTTGGGGGCTGCTCTGGTGCTGCTGCTTCCAGGAAGCTTTTGCAGAGGCAGAATGTTTAGGACGGGGAGCTCCAGTGATACTGATGCTTCCTGGGTGGAAGGGAACCTGTCGGAGGGTATGCCTGTCGGAGGGTATGTGCTTCCAGGCATAGAGGACTCTGGCATGCAGTTCTTTCTGTGTTCCTGTAGTAACTCTTGAGGGTCTGTGGCATTCGGCAGAATTCAGACTCTCGTATCATGGCTGCAAAAAGAAGCTTGAAAAAGGTGTGTAGTCGGGGAGGCTGAGCAGTGCTTGCATTGAGTTGGGACCTCACAGCTGCTTTCCCCCTAGCAATCAGAATCATTATCCAAATACACATTCAGTGACCTTTTAGTGTTGCTTTTACCAGGTGCAGAACTTGGCCCTCCCCCCTCTTTCTTTCTTTCTTTCTTTCTTTCTTTCTTTCTTTCTTTCGCATGGGGCTTGACTTACTAGAGAAGTGTTTAATGCTGAAGGGGCCAAGCTGAGTAACACAGACAGCGCCAGATTCCTCCTTCCAACCCCCAAACTGGATAAAGTGGTCAGTCCCGAGATGTCCTAAACTGTAACTCTTTGATGCCCTGCTCATAGAATCATAGAATTGTAGAGGACCCAAAAGGTCATCTAGTCCAATCTGCTGCAATGCAGGAGTCACAGCTTTTGGTAAAAGGGGGAGACTTCTTGGCCTCCTGCCAGCCAGTCCTTTTCTAGGCATGGCGGTTCCAGTACAGCAGGTTTAGGAGGGGGACAGAGATTGCGGATTGGGTGGCTTTGTGCAGTGCCATAGGGTGCAGCGCCTCAAAGAGCCAGGAGGGAGTGGCTGAACAGTGCTTTGAGCAGGAGGGGTTGGAATAACTATTCTCTCTCTCTTCCCCGCCCCCTTTTCCTTTCCAGCTGGAGGAGCTGAAGCAGAAGTTGGTTCAGCAGCAGAAGGTCACTCAAGCCGAGCAGCAGAGAGCCCAGGTGAGCTTCCAGAGATGGAGGCTGGAGAGAGTTCTCCTAGTGCAGAGGTTCCCAAGCTTTTGGGGGGCACTGCCCCATTGGCTTCATAACTTCATCCCCAGATCCCCACCCTATCCTATAAAAAGCATTCAGAATAGTGGTTTGCATGACGCACTAGTCCAATCCCCTGCAATCGAGGGCGAGGGAAATCAAGGAAGAGAATAACAAGAAATGTGAAACAGTAATAATTAATTGATTTTTAAATTCAAAATCCAATTAAAGCTATTTAGTTTTCAGCGATGCCAGCTTTTCAAAGACAAGGGGTGGACAGGACTCTTGTAAGTCTACTGAGCAACCTTACTCAGCTGTTGCAAGAAGTCTAGGGCAGGCACCCCCAAACTGCGGCCCTCCAGATATTTTGGCCTACAACTCCCATGATCCCTAGCTAACAGGACCAGTGGTCGGGGAAGATGGGAACTGTAGTCCAAAACATCTGGAGGGCCGAAGTTTGAGGATGCCTGGTCTAGGGGAATAAAGAAAACAATTTCCCTCTCTGGCACTGTAAGGGAATATCTGTGTCTCTCCTCAGCAGGTGCACGAAGAAGAGCTCCAGGCAGAGATTAAGCACCGGAATGAGAAGATCTTGGATCTCCAGTCTCAGCTGGCCCAGAAGGAACAAGCTGCTGAGCATTACAAGGCGCAGGTAGAAAAGGGGGAGCTGGCTCCCTCTGGGGCAGAAGTGTGGGGTGGGAGGGGAGAGAACCATCACCCTGGGTTTCCTACCCTGTATTAAACAGTCACAGCTAAGGCAGGTACTAAGAAAAGACGTTCTGCCATTAAAAGGCCTCAAAATTCCATAGCTTACAAAAATGGCACCCGTTGAGCTAACAGAACTGCATGGTGAGGTTTGCAAATGTGGGTGTGTGGAGGATAAGTACACTTTGTGATGTTGCACAACAGCATGGCTGAGCAAGGGTCTCTTAAGGAAGCACCAGCCTTGGCTTCCGACGTCCCGGCTTTGCGTGAAATTGCCTCAAGTCTGGCCTTAAACCGGCAGGTGTTGTGCTTGACGGTTGCCTCTCTTTTCCTCGCCCCTCAGATGGAGAAGGCCAAAACACACTACGACGCAAAGAAGCAACAAAACCAGGAGCTGCTTGAGAGGCTGGGAGTCCTGGAGGAGGTGGAGAGGGAGAACGCGGAGCTGAAGGCCAAATCGGAGCGCCTTGTGAAGGAGCAGCAGGATTTGGTGAGGCAGATGCAGGAGGCCCAGCTCACCTCCAAGAACCTCTGCAGCCTAGAGGCACAGGTAGGGCCGAGGGGCGGTGGCTGAGGAGGCAGGGTGCGTGCGCACGGCAGGGCCCAGTCCATTTTCGTTCCAGGCCCTGCCCACCCACCTGTGCATTTCCTCTTGCAAGAAGGATCTGTGGGGTCCCTAGGTGCAGGAGGCATTCCTGGGCAGGTTAGATTCCCAGCTAATTTAGTTTTTGGCAAAGATCAGGAGGGCTGTGGCTTTGCATGCAGAAAGTCCAGAGTCCAGGGGCATTTGTAGGTGGTGGAAAAGGCCCTCCACCTGAGACACCAAAGAGCCAGGTGAGATCCTATGGGGGGTCCTTGGAGGCCTGCTTGTCCAACCCCCTGCAAGGAACCCAGGGCTAGAGCACCCCCAGCATGTGCATGACAAACTAGCCTCTACGTGAAGACCTCCAGTGAGGGGGAGGCCCCACCAGCCCTCTGCATAATCCCCACAAGGGCTTTTCTCCTACGTTTTCCTCTGGAATCTGCCCTCCTGAAACTGAAGTCCCTGGAAACCTCATCTGGGGCAGCAGAGAGCGAGTCTTGGCCCTTGGAGCAGACAATGATGGGCCAGAGGGACCCGGCCTGACTTGGTCTAAGGGAGTGGGTGGAGCTCTGCAGATGCCAAGAGGAAGCAGGGAAGGACACGCCAGCCCCAAACACCAAGCTGTGCATGGAGGGCAACGCTTGGGCATGCCAGATGCCACCGGTGGAATCATTGGTGCCTGTGGCTGAGAATTAAGTTCTTATCTCCAGGAGAGCCCCTGCAAGTCACGGCAGGCAGGACTGGGAATCAAGGGTATGCTCTGAGGCAGTGGCTGCCTCCTTGTATGGTTTTAAGTGCCTTTGTAATTAGGCAAATAACATGGTTAAATGGCTCGTGGTAGGTTTTCAGGACCTGCCTAGTGCTGTGTCCTGAAGTGGGTGGGAAGGGCTGGTGCAAAGTTGAGTAGGGCAGTGGTGTGGGTGTGTGATCTGCAGCAACAATCGCTATACTCTCTGTGCTAAGAAGTGTTGGTCAAGCAGCCCCCCCCCCCGCTTCTTGAACTGAGAAGTCATTGTCCCCCATACTGGCAAAGAATCAGCCACGTGAGCTAGCCACTTCTGACAGACAACCTCTCCCCCATAATAACAAGGCCACATTGTGTGAATACTTCCCCCCCCCCCTTTGTAGCCTAGCCTTCCTGGCTAAGATGCAAAGCTTTAATAACTTGGAACCATCCTTTCAAACTTGGTGCTACTTACTCTTGGACTTGCCCTAGAACTGAGAACTTGAAAAACCTCCTGCCATATGCACAGAGCAGAGCAGCAGGCAAAGCGCATCCTGCATGTATCATCAAGGAAACGGAATATTCTGTGCGTTGTTTACCTTAGCCTGTTTTCTGTACCCCAGGGATGGGGGAACATGTGGCCCTTGCAGGTGTTGCTGGGCTCCAACTCCCTCCTGCTCTAGCCAGGAAGCCAAAGGACCAGGGGTGATGGGCGCTGGAGTCCAGCACCCTCTGGAGAGCCATGGGTTCCCATGCTTAGTATATGTATAGCAACATATTTACCTGCAACTGAAGTGAGGTGGACTTGGCCCAGTTCTAACGTAGATGCATGCAAAGAAACATTTAATTGGCCATTTTGGTTCTAGTGGGTCTCTTGACTTCCTTGGTGCGTGGCTTGCTCGTGGCACCCTGCCCCTTACCGTTAACCAACCCAAACGCAGGTGGAGTTTGCAGATCGCCAGCTGCGAGAGCAGGGCAAGTTCCAGCTGGCCACAGATTCATTAAAAAGCCGCATCACCTTCCAGGAAAGCCCAGCCGATGTCAGCACAGACAGCCTGGACATGAGCACCAGCGATGAAGCACAGCCGCTCAACTCCACCAGGTACTGACCCTCAGCTTAGAAGGCAAGCAGGCGGCTGCAGCAGAGCAGCTCAGCTTCCGTGCCAGCTTTCTTTCCTCCTCCTCCTCTTCCTCCTTCTTAGCTCTTTGATCAGCCATAGAGCACAGGCTTCCCACCCTTGCAGCTCTAGGACCAAATGCATGTTTCCCCAAGGGTGGCCACTCACAGGGTCCTTCATTTGGCAGGCCTGACAGTGAAGCAACTTTGGAGACATGGGACATTATTATTATTATTATTATTATTATTATTATTTATTTTATTTATTTATACGCCACCCATCTGACTGGGTTGCCCGAGCCACTTTGGGCTGCTTCCAACACATTAAGACATCAAAAACAGTAGTAAAACATCAGACATTAAAAATTTCTAAAAGTCAGATAGTTGTTTATTTCCCCGACATCTGATGAAGGGAGGGCGTTCCACAGGGCAGGTGCCACTACCTAGTAGGCCCTCTGCCTGGTTCCCTGTAACTTCACTTCTTGTAGTGAAGGAACTGCCAGAAGATCCTCAGGGCTACACCTCAGTGTCCAGGCTGAACGATGGGGGTGGAGACGCTCCTTCAGGTATACTGGGCCGAGGCCATTTACGGCTTTAAAAGTCAGCACCAACACTTTGAATTGTATTGTGAAGACTTCTCAGCTTCCTTGTTCCTGGGAATGTGAAGAGAGGGTTCTGTGGTTGTGGCCTCCCTGCCAGCTTCATGATCCTCTCTCCCCCCACATCCCATCTCTCTTCACAGCAGGAGGTCTCGCCGTTCCATCTCTGAATCTGGGACAGCAGAGCCGTCCAAGGCTTCCCACCGGCTGCCTCGGAAGGTGGAGACTCTGGAGAGCCTCTATTTCACACCCATCCCCACCCGCACGCGGTCCAAACTGGAGAACAGCGTTAATTCCACGGGCGATGTTTCCTTTGAGTCGGGGCGGAAAACACTCTCTGGCCGCCGGCGCACCACACAGGTCATCAACATCACCATGATCAAAGTAATGTGGGGGCCACCTAGGGATGGGAGCCAAGGTGTGGTGATGGTGGCTGTGGAGATAGGTGGCATCCAGGGCTGCTCAAACGGGCATCCTCCATAGCCAGGTCTGTCATACACTTTTAGCAGCCGGCTTCCCTGGGTGTGGGGAGTAGCAGGCGACCCCTGCTATTAGGGGTGGATTCAGGAGAGCTGCCCTCTTGAGGTAGTTTACTAGGAACAAGGAGTGATGAATCCAAGTTGCCAAATAGTTCAGGGATTTGGAAGAGCTCCAAAACAAGCTTTCCAAGTAGGGTAGTAAAGTGGCAAATGCACTTCCATGTAATCAAGTGTAAAATGATGTGTGTCAAGGCAAAAAACACGAGCTTCATGTCCGTTCTCGTGGGGTCTTGAATTGACAGTGGTCATGAACGAGACCTTGGGGTCATAGTGGATAGCTTGATGAAGGTGTGGACCCGGTGTGCAGCAGTTGGGAATTGCTAGGGATCGATAGGAAAGGAATTGGAAATAAAACTGCCGGTGCCATAATGCCATTATACAAACCTGTGGTGCAACCTCACTTGGGATGCTGTGTACAGTTCCATTGGCCCTTCCTCAGAAAGGATATTGTAGAGTCGGAAAGGGTTCAGAAAAGGGCAACAAAAATAATCAAGGTTTTGGAGCAACTCTCCAGTGAGGAAAGAATGCAGCATTTGGTGCTTGTTAGTTTGCAGAAAAGCCGAGTAAGGGATAGGGGAAGACAGGGCAGAAGCATCTAATATTCTGTCTGGTGTGATGGAGGTGGAGAGGAGCAGCTTAGCGGGTGGGGGCAGAGTTAAGCCGCATCAGCAGCTCATCTTTGTACTCACCCTCCTCTTTCTCCTCCTCCTCCTCCTTGTGCTTCTACACAGAAACACACTGAGCCAGGAACTCCCCAGAGTGCTGACGCCTCCTTGTTCAGCGTGCAGTCCGCTGAGTCTCAGAGCAGCACCTTGAGCCAAGAGCCGGTCAAGACCCGCCTGCGTTCCGCATCCGCTTCCTCCACCCGCTCCCTTGCCAGCCTCCCCTCTCAGGAATCCCTCACCAGGCTGGGCACCTCTTCCCCCAACAACACGACGTTGATGAGCCTGCCTGGCTATCGGCCTGCCACCCGCAGCTCCATGAGATGCTCCCAAGCCGGAGGGGCCAGTTCTGGTGAGTGCGGGGGGTTGCGGCGGCAGGACCCGGGGCAGCCTTCACCTTGGTGGGGCCCCCTGACGACGTCCTGGACTACAACTCCCAGCCAAGCATGGATGGGTGATGCTGGGGCCAATGGGAGTCGTAGTCCAAAGCATCTGGAGGAGCAGAAGAAGCTCGGCAAAGGCTGTTCTAGAGCTTCACCCTCAGTGCAGAACCCCAGTCAGCAGAGTACAGCCATTGCTCTGGTGAATCTCAGAGGAGTCCAGTGAGCTCAGTGATCTACACAGAATCCGAGAATATGCTTGAAGGGAACCCCAAGGGTCTTCTAGTCCACCCCCTGCACAGCAGGAATCACAGCTAAAGAGTCCCTGACTGGTGCCCCTCCCACCTCCGTTCATGAGCCTCCAACAAGGAGAGCCCACCACCTTCTGAAGGGGTCTGTTCCATGGACAGACAGCTCTTGCCCTCAGAATAACATAAGAATAATAATTTATTACTTATACCCTGCCCATCTGGCTGAGTCTCCCCAGCCACTCTGGGTTTCCAACAGGAGTTTAAAAATATATTAAAACAGTCATTAAAGAAAACTTCCCTAAACAGGGCTGCCTTCAGAAGGTTTTCCTGCTGGCTACATTTATTCTCCCTGCCCGCCACCATTAGTCCACCATGCCTGACAGTCAGTGACAGGCTGATGGTGGTAGTAGTAGTAGCAACAGTAGCAGTAGTAGTACGGTAGTTTTATTATTTATACCCACCTACTCTAGGCAGCTTCCCACAAATATAAAAACATAATAAAACGTAAAAGATTTTAAAAGATGTCCAGATGTGTGTCAGGAGAGCTGTGTGATGACCTGTCTCCTTGGGCATTCCTTGGCTTGCTTTCCCTTGCTGCTTTGCTCCTTGGTGTGAGACTTCCTCCCCCGGAGCCTGATGGCAGACTGCCTGCTCTCTGACTGTTTGTGGCCGGTGATGGCATGACTGTGAAGGTGGCACTGCTTGGCTCCTCCCTTCTAAAAGGCATCTCGTAGAAGCCCTCGCAAGGCCTGGAATGGCCATGCATAGAACAGCCAGCAGAGGTGGGACACGGGAGAGCCAGGATGGATAAAAGGAAGGGCTTCTTCACACAGTGCATAATTAATCTGTGGAACTCCCTTCTGCAGGAGGCAGTGAGAGCTAACCACATGGACGACTTTCAAATAAGATTGGACACATTCGCGGGGGAGAAGGGTTGTCAGTGGCCCTGCTCTGCCTCCACAATTAGGGGAAGCAAGGCTCCCGAATGCCAGTTGCATGTTCCAGCAGGGTTATTCTGAAGGTCCTTGTGCAGTTGGGAAAGGCTGGCTCAATTAACTACGCATGGGGTGCTCTGTTTTGCCCTCTTTCCTCTTCGTCCCCATGAAGTGGGTGGGGGCAGAGGAATCTCTTTGATTGGAATCACTGTTGTCGATTATCTTGCGGAGAGCCACTTGGGGCGCCTCCCTTCCGTGTGGCTGGTGATGCAACCTGGGAAGTGAGCAGCTGACACCCTCCCTTGTCTCTCCCCCCCCCCCATTTTCAGGGCGCAGCAGCTTCTATGCGGGCAGCTGCCAGGAGGAGCCGGAAGCGCTTGACGAGTGGACCCGCATTGCTGAGCTCCAGCAGCGCAACAGGATCTGCCCACCTCACCTGAAGACCTGCTACCCCCTGGAGTCTCGGGTGAGTGTCGCCAAGGGGCCAGCTAGTCCTGACTCCCACGGCAGCTAGCAATAATGTTTTCAAGGCCAAGGATGCGATGCCTGCTCCTGCTGCTGGTTTAGTCCGCGCCTGGAGAATTCTGTGAACGGAAAATGGGATTCTGCAATGCAGATCAAGTTAGTGGGTTGGACACCCCCCCCCCAAAAAAACACAATCATGGCCCTTTGAGGGCTAGTGCATATGTATGTGAATATATGGGTAAGGAGGGGAGGGGTTTGGGAAGAGTGTAAAAGGGGTGCATAGACAGGGATGGTGAGCGGAGCAAGCAGGGGTGCCAGTCCCTCGTGTGTTTGTGCATGTAAATCTTAGTCAGTGCTCCTCTTCCCCACCTGTCAGCCAACCCTGTCACTGGCCACCATCACAGACGAGGATATGAAGACGGGGGACCCCAGAGAGACCCTCCGGCGTGCCAGCATGCTGCCCTCCCAGGTTTCCGAGGGCCCTGCCACCCGCCGCAGCACCCTGAGCTCCGCGGCGGCCGCGGGGGGCATTGCCACTCGGCAGCAGAGGAAGCGCATTTCAGATGAACCCCACCAGGCTGCAGGGACCCCAGAGGTGAGCGGCAGTGGCCTGAACAAGCTGGATGGGGGAGGGTTATTACGGGAGTATTGGGTAGGCCCAGGGTGTAATGGGGCAAGTTTGCCTGTGTCTTCTAGGGCAGGTGCTGGTGGGGACCAGGGACCCTTCAGTCCCTCTGGGATTGCAGCTCCCATCATCCCTGAGCGTTGGGTGTGGCTGGCTGTGGTCGCTGGGAGTTGCAGTCCAGCGACATCTCCTGCTCCCCCATTTCTCAGCTCCCCACCTTGGCAGGGAGATGAAAGGCACCATTGTCTTGCTCAGAAGCATCAGACCCCAACTAATCTCTCCTCCACACACCCCTTTTCTCCGTTCAGTCCAAGAAATCTGCCACCTGCTTCCCACGACCCCAGACTCCCAAACTGCGGAGCGAGGAGCACAAGCGCAGCACCCATGCGGGAAGCAAGAAGGACAAAGCCCAGGCAGCCAACAAGCAGGTAAGGAAGCCTCAGAGCTTCTTACTCTTCCATCGGGCTGACAGAGCAGGGTGCAGGGAGCCTCTGAGGCTGTGGCATTGCTGAAGCAGAGGCAGGGAAGTTTTTAAACAAAGGTTGGATGACCACCTGTCAGGGATTCTTTAGCTATTATTCCTGTGTTGCAGGAGCTTGGGGTCCCTTCCAGCTTTACAGTTCTATGGTTCTCCAAAGTATGATCTCTCCTTTCTGCCTATCTATACACAAACACCAGACTACCACACACACAAACTCAATCTCTCCCTAACTTCAGACGTGGGCCTGGTGCTTTTCTGCAGTGATTTTAATAACTGGGGTGGAGGAGGGGGTATGTCAAGGGATGCTAACTCTTCTCTTGAGTTCCCTTGTGGGGATGAGAGAGCACAGAAGAGCTGCTGAGGCCTCCGATTCTCCTGACTCCTCCCTCTTTCCCTGCAGCCCAACAGGCGCCAGTCGATGGCCTTCAGCATTCTGAACACTCCGAAGAAGCTGGGCAACAGCCTCCTGCGCCGGGGGCCCAACCGCAAAGTGACTCCCAAAAACTCACCTCGGAGCAGCAGCCGGAGATCCCCGAGGGCAACATCATCACCTAAGGGCAAGGTAGGAGGAAGGAGGGGCCTCCCCTTGAGAGTCCCCACGAGTCTCTCACTCCCAGCATCCCCTTGGAGCAAACATGGGCGGGAGGGAGGTTCTGCCTGGAATGTGAGTCTGCATTTAGTGTACAGTATTTAGATATAGAGTCTGGTGGAGCTAATAGAGAGAGATGAGGGCTGGAAAAAGCCATGAGTCTGGGACTCCTTGGAGCACAGAAGGCGGTTTGCCAGCAAAAGAAGACCAGAAGAGGCTGCTGGATCCGGCCAATGGCCCATCTAGTTCATCATCCTCTTCTCACAGGCTGACCAGATGCCTGTGGGAGTCGAGCAAGGGCTGGGTGCATTGCTCAGTCATAGGGTCGGGCACCCCCATGTGCCAGGCATGACTCCCCATCCTTTTGCTCCTTCAGGTCTCATGGGCTGCCGGAGCAGGCCAGCCTCCCCTTGTGCAGTGCAAGCAGGCCTGTATGGAAGCTCTTCTGGCTGGGTCACACCAGGGGCAGCACGGGCCTCCCTTTGGGCTGCTATCCCCTCCCCTCCCACTGGTGGTGTGTGGTTTCTGGGTTTTGCAGCACCTGTCTTGGGTGTGGGACTCTGCCCTTGCCCAGGGGACCGGCTTCACCTGCTGTCTTCTTCCTGATCTGCTGCCGTGCAGAAGAGTGACGAGAGCCACTCTCGTCGTTCTCATAAGACTGTGGAGTTCATCTTGGGTTTATCAAATCTGAGGGGCAGAGTGGGGGAACGAAGCTGTCCTCCTCTCTGGGCTTCCGATTAAGAGGCATGTCAAAGCAAGGCAGCTTCCTCAGGCAGCAGACTTTGGTGCCCTTAAGGTGACACACTAGGAGGAGGATCGTTCCCATGGGGCACAAGCGTGGCTCGAACCAGCAGGAGAGCAGTGGAGATGCAGGAGAGCTCTGGCCGCAGCTGCCCTTCATTCGGTGGAGGCTTGTACAGGAGAACAACCCAGAGGATTGCAGAAACAGTGGGGTGGGCGTGGTGGTCCCAGTTAGATCCTTCTGCCTTTTGAGCTTCTGCCATTGAGCCCACCCAACTCCTGTCTTCTTTTCCCCTTCCTGCAGGCAAACTCCAGGTCCACGAGGAACACCAAGTTCTAACGCCATTTTTCCTGGCTGAAAACTCCCCCGCCTGCCGCATCTCCCCAGAAGGAAGGGAGCCAGGTGCCAAGGCCCCTCAGTCTCTGCTACCAGCTGAGCCGCCGGCAGCCTTCCTCCCCCTCCTCGTATTCCCTCCCAGCTCTGACATGGCCTGAGACCCCAGCCTTCTGGCCAGGATGCCAACTGGTGCACGGACTCTTCACCCCGCCCCGTTTTCCACGTGATGGTGGGTGGTGAGCCTCCTTGGCTGAGAGATGGGGAGGGTGGCTTTCCCCTCTGTGGTGATGGCAGCCGTGTGTGCGTGTTGAGGGCGATGGGACAACCTCCAAACCATTCCAGGGACTGGCTCTTAATACCAGCCACTGTTCCATCAGGCAGGAATCGGGAGTGCTTGGCAAAGGAGGACTAGGCTGGCAGTATTTTACGCTCCCAGGGAGGCAGTGTCATAATGTTTACCACCTTTGCCAATGCAACACCCCCTCCTTAAGCACCCAGAGTGGCACACCTCCTATTGAGGAGCTAGGTCCCCCTAGTAAACGCTCCCTCCCTTTCACGCCGAGTAAGGAAGGGCTCTCTGCTTGCCTCATTGGCGCAGTAAATGGCCAAGGCACCAAAGTTGGAGATGTTTTGTGGCAAGGCGACCCTCTTCCCAACCTTGGTTCTTTTTTAAAAACAACCAATTGTAAAGCAAGGGCCAGCAGACTAGAGAATTGGGGTGGGAAGCTTCTGTCAAACATTGAAGACTAGTTGCTTACTCATTACCAGAAGCTGTGGGGGGAAACACATTTCTCTCCTCTGCAAAACTTTGCCCTGGTTGTCATAGAGTCATGTGCCTGCTTCCTGGTGATGTGAGCCACCATTTGGGAGCTGGGGTGGCTTTTGTGCAAGAGGGGTGTTAAAAAAAATAATCTCTTGAGCCTGGCGACTGGAGGAATCATTCCCGGGAGGAGGTGGGAGCGCCAGCTGTCTGAAGGGCCCCTTGCTGGTGGCTGGGCAGGAGGAGGAGGAGGAGAAAGCTCCATTATGTACAGGCTGTGCATTCTCTCCCTCCCCTTATTCCACAGGCTTTACTTAGCTGTGTTGCTTTGTATTGTACTCTGTAGGCACTGGCATGGAGTGGGGCAGGGGGGAGGCCTCACTGCAGTGTCCCTCCTGAGAAGGGGGCGGAGGGATGCGTGGCTGTGCAGGGGCAGCCGTGGGGCCAGTGCCCACGCATGGATCTTGGGGGGCACAATCCGGCCGGACCTTTTCCTGCAGATGCTCCATCAGAGTGCACAGGAGCTGTGCAAAGGCCCCTGCTTTGGATCCCTTCCGTGGGCAAGCGTCCCACAGCAGGGCCTGGCCCTCAGGAGAGCCCCGCTGGATCTCCCTGGTGAGCTGTTTCCTGGACTGGGGAGGGACACTGCCTGAGGGTGCCCCCACCGCCACCACTCGCAGCCCTCTAATACTCGCCTTTGTAGAGAACTTAGCAATCAAATGTGTCATTTTAAAAAATGTTTCTACTTGTAAATAAATGGTATTTTTCTCCCAAAAAAACAGTGGCTTGGTGGTGTTTCCTCCTGCTTTGAGTGTACCAGAGGCAGGGCACAGCCCAGAAAGCAGCTTTCGGTCTAAGATGAGGGCGTTAGGGCTGAGAGGTACGAGGAGCTGCCTCTGAGCTTTTTGGACAAAGTGCATTTTCTCTCAACGCTTTTGAGTTTCCACAAAGATCCATTCCCCCCAATCCTTTTAAAGATGGCTTTTATTGAAAACTTTGGCACAGGACAGAGTCAGCCCGTGTCCCTGTTGAGCAAGTCCTGTTCCAAACCTACCCACGCCTGACGCAGAACAGCCCCTTCCTTCTGGGGCATTAAAATAGCGCTGCCTCCCCCAGGAAAGTGCTGTCCAGGCTGCCATAGGAGTGGCCCTGACCATTCACTGGGGCAGCAGCCACATGGGGGGGAAAGATACTTGGAGCGTGGTGGATAATGGCATGGACTGATTTTCAACTGAGTAACAAGGTGCGCTGAGAAGGGCTGCAGTTGGTGGCGGCTGCATAGTGAGGGCAGTGGGATGCTGTGTGTGCCAGTCAGCTTTAGGTACATTTTAAAATAGAATTGTAGAGTTGGAAAGGGGCATCTAGCCCAACTTCCTGTAATGTTCTCAATCACTGCCTGACGGTCAAATGGTGGGATACAAAAGGCCCCAAAAGGGTGAAGGTCCTATTGCTTTCCTAGGCGGCTTTTGTTGGCCCCCCGGAGGGACATGGGAGGATGGATCCCTGGCCTGATCCCTCAGGACTCTGTATGTTTTTATCAAGAGAAAAGTACACCTCGTCTCTCCAGATGAGTAGACCCACCCACTGACAGGGTCACTTCTCAAGGTTAAGTTTCTGTTAATTCACCCTTGAGCCAGGATGCCAGGATGGTACTCAGCAAGTCCCTACAGCACAGTCGTCCCCCCCGCAATAACAGAGCTGCCTCTGCCACCACCACCTGGGGCCTGCCTGACCCCTGACAGTGGGCCAGAGCCTCCTGCCACCCCGCCCCACACGAGTAGCCCAGGAGGATTTTGTGGCCTCTTAAAGTTGTCGAGAGCCAAGAGGGTTGCATTCTCTCCATTCCTTGCCTCATTCAGGTTTCCCGGCAGGGTAGCAGGCCAGTTCCCACCCTGAAGTCAGGCTGAAATAGACCCAGATCTTCACAAACACCTGAGACAGGTACACCTACCACCACCTGTTCGTTTTGTGGCCCAAAGGCAGGGCCCTCTTTCCAGGGAAGGCGCTGCCCACCTTTGCAAGCTGCCCAGTTTTGCAGGAGGGTCTTGGTGCAAGGGAGAACATGGGGCTCCCTTGTCCCTGACTCTTACATCTTTCTAAGATCAAACTAGCCCTGTGTGATGGGCCCAGCCCCCAAACTGGAAGCCAATGCGAACAGCATTTCACATACGAATTAAGCCCGTGCATATCTGCTGTCCAAAGAGGACCTTGGCTCATTGACAGAGCACATCCTCCACCGGGGAAGGAGCTTGGGATGCGAATCTACTTAAACGCGTCGTATTTCAGGCTGCTGCTGGGAGTGGAGGCAAGATGACGAAGGCAGCAGGAAAAACCAGTGGCAGCCGTCCACTTGTTCAAGCTGGAACATCAAGAGGATACCTCTAGCTTTTATTTAACACAGTTCTACATATTGCTTGGAGCTATATGGGTGAGGTTGAAAATCCTCCAAGAAGGAATGGCATTTTGCTACCTTTCCCACGCCCTCAATGTCCCATTTGTTTTCCTCCTTCCTTGAGGAGAGGTCTCCTTCCTCTGGAGTGGGTGGCTGGAGCTGGCAGAGGGGGTCCTGCCTGGAGCAGAGAGAGACTGCGTGACCCAACGGAGAGCAGAAGCAACCGGAAGTTGGTTTCCCAGCAGCCACGACGCCCGCTCTTCTCCCATCCCTCGGCTGCACCGCTGCCCTCCTGCATCTTGTGTCCCTGCAGAACCGCGAAATACAGAAAGAGGGTTGGTTTTCAGAGCACCTACTATATGTAGCGCAAGATGCCACAGGCCTGAGCCAAGCTTTTCCCCAACATGGGGCTGATGGGAGTTGTCATTCAAAACATCTGGAGGGCGCCAGGTTGGGGAAGCCTGGCTATTATACCGCTGTACAGTGGTATCTTGGTTCTCAGACTTAATCTGTTCCGGGAGTCGGTTCGACTCATGAAACGGTTCGAAAAGCAAGGCACCACTTTTGTGCTGCTGGATTGGCTGCTGGAGCTGCTGGCACTCAATTGGAAGCCTTGTCGGACGTTTGGATTCTGGAAAAAAGTTAGCAGACACTCACTTCCTAGTTTGCGGCGTTCGGGAGCCGATTTGTTCGGGAGCCAAGCTGTTTGGGAACCAAGGTACCACTGTATACATAAAGGAAGAAAAATAGCTTGCAAGGGCTTAAATGACCCATTGGGTGCCTTCCAACACTACAACTCATACATATGGTACACAGAGGCATGCAAACCACTTTGTGGGTATTTTTTTAACAAGTGGTGTATTTGGGGGGGGGGGGAATAATGAGGCCACAATGTCAGGCCGTAGGCTTGTGTCAGTACAATGCAGAGCATCAGAGGAGTGCAAGACCAACTCAGTGCTGGCGTAACTGGCACATATCCTGTCGGAGAAAGTCCTGCTACTCCACCTGGGACTGCCAACAATTGCTGCTGCCTCTTTGCTGGAGAGCATCTCTCTCAGAATCTCCTGCAAACAGGCACAAATGTGGGGCCTTGTCATTATCGAGTCACAGTGCGAAGGGGGACCCTAAGTTGCCACCTTAATGAGCTGACAGTACCTGTTTTGCATTTAGAATCGTAGAATTGTAGAACGGGAAGGGTCTGCCAGGGGCCACCTAGTCTTAGCCCCAGCAATGCAAGAATTGCAGTTAAAGTGTCCCTGACTGGTGGCCATCTGCTTAAAGACCTTTACAGCTGGAAAGCCTGGGGGGGCAGCGTTGCTGTGAGTGTTCAGCAAACACTTGCATAGTGCATGCTCCTTGCTCCAACAAGGATCTTCTGCTTGGAGAGAAATGTGGTGTTTCACAGGTCCAGCCCTTCCTCTTCTAGGCAGGGCCTTGCACTCACAATTCTTGCACACGAGCAATTGGAAGGTGCAGAGAGTTTAGGGGAGCTGCCTGTTTACCTCCGAAGCTCTTGCTCAAAAGTCCTTAGGTGCTGCCGCTGTTGATCTGCTCTGGGACTTTGCCACGCTGATTCCTGAAACGTGGTGTCGGCTTCCAGTTGACGGCCTTTCGCGCTGCGCCTGCCGGATCGAGGATGACGCATTCAAACCTTGTGTTCTGTATCTTCTTTGTGAAGTTGTTGATGATCAGCTCCCGTTTCAGGGACAGGCCGACGCCCTTGGCTTTCTCCCTGGGGTGGGGAAGAGAAAGAAGGAAGAAAATAAGTTGGAAGGGAGACAGTGGACCTTGGGAGAGAACAAGTTGGGGAAAGTGTGTGCCTTTATTTAGTGTTGGTTGCATAAAATGTATACACTGCTTGGTTCTGGAAAAGCCTCAAAAGGCTGACAAAAAGAGCAACACGGTGGGATTATTAGCAAAAACTATTTAAATTGTTCGGAAAAGTTTAAAGCCAGCATTGACCTAAAAAACACATGGGCATTCTAAACATTCTGGGTGGGCCTCTCTATACAAAAATGTTTTCTGCAGAGGCCCAAAACAGCACATCTCTGACTGGCATCGATAGGCAGGAAGTTCCAGAGTGCAAGTACTAGCACACTAAAAGATTGATTTCTTACAAATGCAGAACAGGTATAATGTACATCTGTAACACTGCCAGTTCCACAGATTGACGCGGTCGAGTGGGCACCTGGATGCTTTAGTTGAGATTCCTGCATGGCCGGGGGTTGGACTAGATGTCCCTCGGGGGTCCCTTCCAACTCTCTGATTCTGTGTGGGGTAAGGTGATCTTGCAAGTAAACTGGTCCCAAGTAGTTATGGGCTTCGCATACACCTAAGAGCATAAGGAGAGTCTTCAGGGTGAGGCCATTGGGCCACCCAGCCCAACCCTTTGATCTCAAAAGTGGCTGAGCAGTTGTCCATGGGAAAGCCAGCAAGCAGGATGGTCAAAGGCCTGGAAACGATGCCTTAAGAGAAAGAATATTCCACCTAAACATTAGGAAGAACTTCCTGACAGTAAGAGCTGTTCTGCAGTGGAGTTTGCTACCAAGGAGTGTGGTGGAGTCTCCTTCTTTGGAGGTCTTTAAGCAGAGGCTTGACAGGCATATGTCAAGAATGCTTTGATGGTGTTTCCTGCTTGGCAGGGGGTTGGACTGGATGACCCTTGTGGTCTCTTCCAACTCTATGATTCTAGGATCCGAGCCCAAGATCCACTCTCCCCTCCGTGGTTTCCAGCAACTGGCGCCCAGAAGCATTGCTGCCTCCGGCCGTGGAGAC
This sequence comes from Zootoca vivipara, assembly GCF_965207765.1. Lineage (NCBI taxonomy): Eukaryota > Metazoa > Chordata > Lepidosauria > Squamata > Lacertidae > Zootoca > Zootoca vivipara. Next base: position 99,237,688 of record NC_142587.1, on the reverse strand, counting down.
AGAGCAATAGCCATTGTGGCTGGGTAGCCGTTGATAATTGGACCACCTTGAACGTGGCCAGGTGTAACAGCAGGGGCAGGTCCTCCGAAAGCTGCAGGCTGCTGCAGATGTCACCTGGAAAGGCTGGACCCCAAGCAAAGCCTCTCCTCCATTTCCCCTGCTTTCTGTCCATGGGAGGCTGCCTTCGGGGGGAGTCAGGTGGCTGCTCCATCGAGCTCAGCGTTGCCCCTCCCCGACCAGCAGCAGGCGCTCTCCGCGGGGTCAGAAGTGTTTCCAGCCCTCCCTGGAGGCGCTGCCACTGGGGACTGAACCTGGCACATTCTGCATGCAAGGCAGGTGCTCTGACACTTTCAGAACCGTAGAACTGCAGGGTTTTGCGGGGGGGGGGGTGGAATCCCAAGGCCCATCTAGCCCAACCCTCTGCGGGGAAACGGACCGACTGCCGGGTCCCCTGGAAGCTGCAGGGTTTACTCACTCGGTGCGCCCCTCGCTCACTTCGCCACGTGGGTACAATTCCGACACAAACTGGCCATTGGCCAGCCAGTACATGATGCCGCTGTCTTCGTAATCTGTGTAGCCTTCGCATGGAATGCGGATCTGTTTACCTGAGCAGGAGGAGAGATCACACGGAATCACCTGACAGGGCCCAAAAGGAAGGCCAAACAGCCCCCTCCCCTTTGGAAGGAGTGGCTCTGGGGGACCAGGCGGTTGGAGGATGGATGGCGGCTAACAGATTGAGGTTGAATTAGGGTCCAGTCGCTGACAACTCTGGGCTTGCGGCGCTCATCTCGCTTTACTGGCCGAGGGAGCCGGCGTACAGCTTCTGGGTCATGTGGCCAGCAGGACTAAGCCGCTTCAGATTGAGGTTGAATCCTGACAAGACAGATGTACTGTTTGTGGGGGACAGGAGGCGAGCAGGTGTGGAGGACTCCCTGGTCCTGAATGGGGTAACTGTGCCCCTGAAGGACCAGGTGTGCAGCCTGGGAGTCATTTTGGACTCGCAGCTGTCCATGGAGGCGCAGGTCAATTCTGTGTCCAGGGCAGCTGTCTATCAGCTCCATCTGGTACGCAGGCTGAGACCCTACCTGCCTGCAGACTGTCTCGCCAGAGTGGTGCATGCTCTAGTTATCTCCCGCTTGGACTACTGCAATCTGCTCTATGTGGGGCTACCTTTGAAGGTGACCTGGAAACTACAACTAATCCAGAATGCGGCAGCTAGACTGGTGACTGGGAGCAGCCGCCGAGACCACATAACACCGGTCTTGAAAGATCTACATTGGCTCCCAGTACGTTTCCGAGCACAATTCAAAGTGTTGGTGCTGACCTTTAAAGCCCTAAATGGCCTCGGTCCAGTATACCTGAAGGAGCGTCTCCACCTCCATCATTCTGCCCGGACACTGAGGTCCAGCACAGAGGGCCTTCTGGCGGTTCCCTCATTGCGAGAAGCCAAGTTGCAGGGAACTAGGCAGAGGGCCTTCTCGGTGGTGGCGCCTGCCCTGTGGAACGCCCTCCCATCAGATGTCAAAGAGAAAAACAACTACCAGATTTTTAGAAGACATCTGAAGGCATCCCTGTTTTATTTTTCTGTTGGAAGCCGCCCAGAGTGGCTGGGGAAACCCAGCCAGATGGACGGGGTATAAATAATAAAATTATTATTATTATTATTATTATTATTATTATTATTATTATTATTATTATTATGGCGCATGAAATTACTGGGGTGCAGAGGGTAGACTGCACACCTGTGGGGATCTGGGCAATCTTGAATGGGCATTGAGAAAGCAAAGGGGGGTGGGTGGGTGTGTGCATGTGCCAGCCAGACAGAAGCCCTCTTGGTGGGGGTGGGGGTCCTGCTGGTTTCAATAAATGCCTTGCAGGGAGAACACTGGGAGTGAGCGCTCCAAGTCTCTTCCGCCCCCCCAAATGACTGTTCTCCACACCTTCCAATCTGAAGGCTTTAAATGTGCTTTATAACCTCAGGCTGCATGGTAAAAGACTGCCCCATTCAGGCAACCCACCTGCTTGCCTCAAAATTATCAGTCTTTAAGGTACCACGAGTCTCCTTTAAATTTTGGGAGGGGGCTAGCAGACCCTCCCAGCTTCCCCCGCCACCTGGAATTCAAAGTTCCTAATGGCTGTCCGGGTGTGGGCAAATATATAAGAGGGTGCTGGATCAGGCCAATGGCCCATCCAGTCCAGCATCCTCTTCTCACAGTGACCAACCAGGTGCCCCGATGGGAAACACACAAGCAGGATTCGAACACAAGAGCCCCCTCCCCTCCTGCAGTTTCCAGCAACTGGGATTCAGAAGCATTGGTGCCCCCCCCCCCCGCTGTGGAGCCAGAGCAAAGCCAGCCTAGCTAGGAGCCATCGATAGCCCTCTCCTCCTCCATGAATTCGTCTAATCCCGCTTTAAATCCATTCAGGTTGGTGGCCATCACTGCCTCCTGTGGCAGGGAGTTCCACAGTTTAACTATGTGTTTCATAAATAAGTCCTTTCTTTTCTCCCTCCTGAGTCTTCCAACATCTAGCTTCAATGGGGACCCTTAGAGGTACCTGCTGGATTTGAGGCAATATTCCTTGTGCAAAGAAATAATTCCCTGTAGGGGCTTTAATCCTTCTGCATATAAATATCGGGAGTTCTCCAAGGAGAGGCTGACCGATTCTTCCTGACAAGTCTTCTGCTCTATACTAAGGACAACTCGAGCTGCTCCTGGTGGGTCTTGGAGAGGCCTGGTGGGCCCTTCATGTTCCTGGGGGGGGCAAAGGTTCCCAAAGCTAGGCTTCATTGGTTATCGTCTCTCCATGGACCAATAATAGTTCCCCCGGATTCCCCAGCACCCTTCTCAAACCGGTCTGACTTGTTTGTGCACGGCATTACTTACTGCAGGAAGGTTTCTGTGCGACAAGGTCAGAAGAGATGTGTGGCTGCACATTTGCGGCTGATTCTGAAAAGAGAAAACTCTTGAAATGAAGAGGAGGCACCCTGGGACCCTAGGATAGCCTTTTCTGCTGGTGCAGACGGGTAACCTCCTAATCCCCCCCCCCTGAGATGACTGGTGTGTGGTTTCAGATGGAGAGCCACAACCTGACCTGCTTATTGTATTGCAAAGAAGAGAGCACTTTCTGAAAGGCGCAAAGGCATTCAGGCCACACACCCCTTGATGGCATCGTACGGGCTCCTGAGTATGTTGGCAGACCACCACTGCCCCTTACCTACGTGGGGCTACCTTTGAAGGTGACCCGGAAACTACAACTAACCCAGAATGCGGCAGCTAGACTGGTGACTGGGAGCGGCCGCTGAGACCACATAACACCAGTCCTGAAAGACCTACATTGGCTCCCAGTACGTTTCCGAGCACAATTCAAAGTGTTGGTGTTGACCTTTAAAGCCCTAAACGGCATCGGTCCAGTATACCTGAAGGAGCGTCTCCACCCCCATCGTTCTGCCTGGACACTGAGGTCCAGCGCCAAGGGTCTTCTGGCGGTTCCCTCGCTTCGAGAAGCCAAGTTACAGGGAACCAGGCAGAGGGCCTTCTCGGTAGTGGCACCCACCCTGTGGAATGCCCTCCCACTAGAGGTCAAAGAGAACAACAATTACCAGACCTTTAGAAGGCATCTTAAGGCAGCCCTGTTTCGGGAAGCTTTTAATGTTTGATGGATTTCTGTATTTTAGTGTTCTGTTGGAAGCCGCCCAGAGTGGCTGGGGGAACCCGGCCAGATGGGCGGGGTAAATAATAAATTATAATTGTTATTATTATTATTATTATTACCATCTGGTTCCCAAGTGCTGGCAAGACTTGTGGAACAGTCTGCTCAGGGATTTGCGGTCCTGCTTCTGCTTGGCTCTCCCTTTGCGTTTAACACCCCTTTGTATTTAACACCTGTGTCCCACTCACTGTAGGGCTGGAGCCTGTGGATTAGGCCCCCTGCCTCAGCCCCGCCAAAGAGCCAACAGGCTCTTTGTTCTGGGTAGAATTGTAGAGTTGGAAGGGGCTCCCATGGGTCATCCAGTCCAACCCCCTGCAAGGCAGGAATCTCAGCTAAAGAATCCCTGGCAGATGCCCTATCCACCACCTCCGCTTTAAACTTTCCAGTGAAGGAGAGTCCACCACCTTCCGAGGGAGTCCGTTCCACATTCGAACAGATTTTACCACCAGGAAATTATTCCTGGTGTTAAGTCGGGGTCGCCCTTTGAATGCCTTGGTTCGGGTCCCAACCTCTGGAGCAACAGAAAACAGGCTTGCTCCACCTGCCCTGCGGCAGCCCTTCAGATATTTGAAGACGGCATCGCCTGTCATTCTTCTGCAGGCTAAACATACCCAACTCCTTCAACCGTTCCTCACAAGGCTGGGTTTCCAGACAGAGATGCTGCCAAAGGGGATGGAGACCCTCTGGAAAGGTCTGGCAGCTGCCGATCCCTGACTGCTGACCACTCACTTTTAAATGGCCAATGGGTTTTGTTTTTTTTAAGGGAGGGGGTTTTGTTAGAGGGTTATCTCCTCCCACTGGCCCCTTTGCCTTACCTTGGAAGGAGGTGCCGCTGCAGATCAGGGCCAAGAGCAGGCAGCGGGCCTGGTGGCGGAAACCTGGAAAGGGAGTGGGGGTAGGTGGGGGGGAGAGACAGTTAGCATATGCAGCCAGCAAGAGTCTCCACCAACTCATTGCTTGTCCCCAGAGCCCTGCAGCCCAAGGGAACCTCTCCCCAGCTCACAAGGTGCAAATCGCGCCTTCGCACGTCGCGAACCTTGGGAACGTCCTGCTGCAGGATGGTGCAATGGCTACTGGCTTCGATGGCTTTGACAGGTTAAGAGAGAAAGGAGGTGGTCTAGCCACGGTTAGCGGCTGCCGTACCCAGTTGCCGAATGGCAGTGGCTGAGCGCAGGGTGGGGCTGAGCAGCAAAAGTCAGGCTCCAGCTGCTTTGCGGCAATTGAAATGCCTGCCTGCAGAAGAATGGGAGCTTTTTACAAAGTACTGTACTTAAAAAGGCAACAAAAGGACTTGGACTCCATGGCAGGTTTTGAATAAACACTCACAAATTTATAACATGAAGAAAATAATATGTATTAACAAATCAGAGAGGGAAGCTGAGGGAAGTCTGGGGGGGGGGGAGAGGGAGGGAGGGAGGGAGGGGAGGGAATAAAAAAAGAGGGAAATGTAATTGACTATATTGATAACTTGTTTTGCTAAATTTGTTTAATAAAAATTTTATAAAATAAATTAATAAATGAAATGCCTGCCTGCACTGCAAATTTAGAGGGGAATTGGCCAACATATAAAATGTTATTAGAGAAAGATGAAGGAAATATCAGATTAAAGGAATATAAAGAGATTAAAGGGTATTTAAATGTATGGCTGCAGTATTTTCAAATTAATCAAAGGTTTCAGAAAGATAAGGTAACAGGATTTGAAGACAGTTTTTTCCAAATTTGATAGAATATTATTGGGAGGGGATACCAAATATTATATATATATATATATATATATATATATATATATATATATATATATATATATGATTTATTATTGGAATGGGAAACAAAAGATGAATTAACAAAGGAGGCCATGATAAAATGGGGACAAGATTTAGGGAAGGCTATAATGGTAGAAAAGTGGGAGAAATTATGGATGAGGGATAGTAAATTTACGCCAAATTATGACCTAAGAGAAAATATTCTTAAAATGCAATATAGGTGGCATCTTACCCCGGCGAAATTGGCAAAGATATACAAAGGGAGTGATAATTCGTACCAGAAAGGTGTCAAGGTGACATATGGCAGATGCAAAACAAAAGCAAAGCATAAGCGCCAGAGGTCCTAAGATGTAATAAAATGTGAAAAGTGACCAGGCGCTTAGTTCCCAGCAAGGGATTCCTTCCTCTCCCTCAGAGGGAGGCAGTCAGGCCAGGAGGAGCCCAGGGTATCCCCCGTCACACCGTCCCCAAAACCACCATCAGGCCAGCTTTACGCTGTCCATCCATTCATGGATGTGCTTTAGCATTTTAACTTTGTATAGCACCTCGGCAGAAAGGCAAGGTGGAAGTGCAAGGAATAAATAAATGAGTAAATGCCGGCATAACACGAATGGACAAATTATTATCTTTATTGCTACTGCACCACGTTGAAAATGGTCATTCACAAATGCCCCCAGAGAATAGAAGAAAATGGTAAGGGACCCCAAGGGTCATCTAGCCCAACCCCCTGCAATGCAGGAACATACCCTCTAACATTTCCCTGATGAAAATAGATAATGATCGTTTTACTGTTCATACCCCGCACATCTTACTTGGTTACCCCAGACACTCTGGGCAGCCTCCAACATATATAAAAACACAATAAAACATTTTTTTAAAAAACCCTTCCCTATACAGGATATATCAGCCCTGAGTGCTCACTGGAAGGACAGATTGTGAAGCTGAGGCTCCAATACTTTGGCCACCTCATGAGAAGAGAAGACTCCCTGGAAAAGACCCTGATGCTGGGATAGATTGAGGGCACTAGGAGAAGGGGACGACAGAGGATGAGATGGTTGGACAGTGTTCTCGAAGCTACCAACATGAGTTTGACCAAACTGCGGAAGGCAGTGGAAGACAGGAGTGCCTGGCGTGCTCTGGTCCATGGGGTCACGAAGAGTTGGACACGACTAAACGACTAAACAACAACAATACAGGATAGCCGTCAGACGGCTCGGGAGTCAGATAACTCCATACCCCACAACATTCCTCCAATGAAAATTGGGACATCCTAAGAAAAAGAGGGACACTCCGGGATCAAATCAGAAACCGGGACGGCTTCTCTAAATCAGAGACTTCCCTGGAAAATAAGGACACTTGGAGGGTCTGCAGGAATGAAGAGCTCAAGGATCCCTGATCCCAAGGATCCCACTGTTGAACATCTCTTCCTGTCAGAAGTTGCTTCCTGCTGCTCAGTCGGAATCTCCTTCCTTGCCATTTGGATCCCTTGGTTCAGATCCCTTGGTTCAGATCCTTCCCTCCGGAGCAGCAGAAAACTAGCTTGCTCCATCTTCCGCGTGGAAGGCATTTGAAGTTGGCTCTCCTGCCTCCTCTCAGTCCCCTCCATTCCAGGCTCAGCACCCCCAGCTCCCTCAACTGTTTCTCACAAGGCTTGGTTTCCCTCAGAGAACTACACTTCCCAGCACCCTTTGCAAACCACAGTTCCCAGGATTCTTTAGGGAAGTTGTGCTTTGAAGGTGCGCAGCCTTGGCTTGAAGTGTACAGAGTTACACTTCAAGAAAGAGGGAAAGTTCCCCTTGGACCTGCGGCTGCTTCCTCCCTCTTTTGCGATGCCACTGAAGGGGCACGTCTGTGTGGGTGCAGATGGCGCCACTGAGGCTGCAGAGTGTGTGGCTCAGAAGCCTTGGCAGAGGCGGTGGAGGCGGCTGGCTCCTTACCTGTGGCTGAAGACATCCTCTTCGTCCTCTTCGCAAGGAGGGTGTCTTGGCCGAGGGAGAAGGAAGAGCTTTATACATCTGGTTCCTGACTCACAGGAAGTAACATCAACGCTTGCCCTTTCTCAAAGTCTCTGCTCAAAAGGAGAGTTGGGGGGGAAGGTTGGGGGGGGGAAGCAGGTGGGTTGTAGAGGCCGTGTGGTGCTTTTGGGATCAGCACAGCATGTCTGCGTTCCAGCCTCTCTGCCCCCATGACTTGCCAGTGAGTCCAAAAAGGATCAGACACAGCTGATGTTGGTTCTTTCAAGGAACTCCAAGAACATTTTGTGGATTGCTGACCCTTCAAAAGCCAACTTGGACACTTCCCCCTTTCCTGGAAGCGCAACAGCACTTCTGCCCCTCTCAGTTTTGCTTTACATTTCCGCTGGCATTGCTAAGTCATGGGAAACCCACCTGAAGACACAGATTTAACTAATAATCCGAAAAATCTCAGCCCTACGTTGTGCAAGGGGGAAAACCCGCACAAGCTCAGAATGAATGTGATGTCTGGTGGGAAGGACCGCTGGGTTTTTCTCAACTTTTGTTCTGAGCTAGATTTAGCGCCACGTGAGCTTCTGGTGCAAAGGCTTTCTGTTTTCTTTAGATAAGCCCTTTCTTACTCACTGCCCTCCTCGCCTGGAGTTCTGGTTGGTTTCGTTCTTGAGCTCCGGACTGCAGAAAGTGCTTTTGTCCAAAATGAAGCCCTTCAGTCCACAACTGACCTGGAGCTGGAGTTCCCTGCACTGACTCCTAGGGGCCAAGAGGTTTTCGGGCCCCCAATAAAATATTTGAGGGGGCCGCCCCGCCCCCCCCCAAAAAAGTTGATGGGCATTGCCATTCAGATGGTGTGAATCCATAGCAGGGACCAGAGGAGGAATGACCCCTGGGAGGAGCACAGGGAGACAAAACGCCGTGGTGCGTCTGCATCCGTGAAACTGGACACCTTCATCTGCCCCAGCTGCAACCAAACATGTCTCTCCCTTTTCGGTTTCTACAGCCACAGCAGGTGCTATAACTCCCCAACGATTTGACTTGACACCCTGAAAGCGCATTTCTTCGTTGTCTCCCAAGACAGACAGGTGCCAACAAGCAGGAGTTTAAGACATAGGAAAAGGAAAAATTCTAAAACGGGTAAAAAAAAGAAAAATCATACCAACTTCCTAACCTTTATAGCGTAAAGCAGCTGTTGGCAGAGGTTGCAATACTGCGGGTTTCATTTCTTTTGTCTCCTTAATAATTAACCTCTGGGAATGTGCAGCCAACCGCCTGCCTTTGTAGCCTTAACATGTCCACATTGCTGGGTACTTAATGTCTCTGCCCAAATTGTGCCCATTGGAGCACTCTGTCCAGCCATCTGCCCACCCACCCACTGATCCTTCCTCTCCCTCCTCCGCCTCCTTCTGGGAAACATAGTCTAGCTGCCGCCAACAGACAGGGTGATCTCAGCGGGTCACTGGCTCTCCCCTTGCCTGGAGCGAGAACGACTTCATAGCACAGCCATGCTGCCGCCCATTGCCCACCTGCTTTGAATCAGTTAATGATGGAAGCCAGCTGTGGATCCCTTTCTCCCAATGGAGAGGGGCAGGAAGGGGAGCCCCCCAGGCCCCAACCCTCATGGATGGCCATGGGGACCTGGGCTTTTAAACTTCTTTGCAAATGGCCTGATGGTTGAAGGAATTGGGTTGTGTTTAGCCTGCATAAGAAGCGTCAGAAGGGATATGAGAGACATTTTCAAATGTCTCGAGGGCTGCCCTGTGGAAGAAGGAGCAAGCTTGTTTTCTTCTTCTCCAGAAGGCAGGACCTGGAGATTCCGACTAAACATTAGGAAGATTTTTCTGTGATAATTTTTTTATCAAGGTTTTCAGTATTACAGCAGATAGATAGATAGATAGATAGATAGATAGATAGATAGATAGATAGATAGATGTAACAAATACAAAATAAGGCAAAGACAAAGAGGAATGAGTGCCTGCTATGTACGTTTCCGAGCACAATTCCGAGCAGCGGCCGAGACCACATAACACCGGTCTTGAAAGACGTACACTGGCTCCCAGTACTTTTTCGAGCACAATTCAAAGTGTTGGTGCTGACCTTTAAAGCCCTAAATGGCCCTGGTCCAGTATACCTGAAGGAGCATCTCCACCCCCATTGTTCAGCCTGGACACTGAGGTCCAGCTCCGAGGGCCTTCTGGCGGTTCCCTCACTGCAAGAAGCCAAATTAAAAAATTCCTTCAGTAGCACCTTAAAGACCAACTAAGTTTTTATTTTGGTATGAGCTTTCGTGTGCATGCACCAAAATAAAAACTTAGTTGGTCTTTAAGGTGCTACTGAAGGAATTTTTTTATTTTACTTCGACCCAGACCAACACGGCTACCTACCTGCAAGAAGCCAAGTTACAGGGAACCAGGCAGAGGGCCTTCTTAGTAGTGGCACCCGCCCTGTGGAATGCCCTCCCACCAGATGTCAAAGAGAACAACTACCAGACTTTTAGAGGACATCTGAAGGCAGCCCTGTTTAGGGAAGCTTTTAATCTTTAATAAATTATTGTATTTAATATTTGGAATCCGCCCAGAGTGGCTGGGGAAACCCAGCCAGATGGGTGGGGTAATAATAATAATAATAATAATAATAATAATAATAATAATAATAATAATAATCTCCAAGGCAATTGACTAATCTGGAAAATACATATATTGTTGAATAGAAATAAGTCCAGGAAGAAAGTCTTATCACATCCATATTTCTCTCAAAACCAGTCAGAAGAGAAGAGGGGCAGATGAAGATGATAGACTTTGCAGAACTGGTGAAGCTGGCAGGGAAAATCTGGAACCAGCATGATTGGAGTAAATTCATACGATATCTGAAAGATCACATCACTAGCAGGGTTGTCTGAAGACTTGTAATGAGAAACTTTCTATCTTTCTATATTCAAATTTTGAGATATTTTGCAATGAGTATAATTAGAATTGGAAAGTGTATACATTGCAATGATATAAGGGTTAATTTTGAAAGCCATGAGGCGTTAGGGAAGGAAGTCGATAGGCTCTAAGAGCCAAGGCAGTATAGTGGATAACGATGATGTGAATGTATAATGTTAAATGGAAAACAAATAAAAATTATATAAAAAACAAACCAACCAGTGAGAGGAACTTACAGTATTTAGGTGCACATCACTGCCACACAAGAGTCCAGTTTGTTTTTTCGAGATAAAAATCCCATGTGCCATGTGACATTTTCTTGTAAGGCAATGCTCTAGATGCCGTTCCACGAATGTGATGTCCAATAAAGTTTTCTGATTTGGACAATCACAAAATGAGTTACCAACCGCAAAAAAAATATCAAGAGTTATTTTGATTTGATCTTTACCTTCTGAGGGAATTATGGTTCTGATGAGTTATGGTCAGGGCAATATCTGCATCCATGAAAATCAGGGATTTTCTGATACAAATTAAATCTATTTCATCCCCCCCCGCAGCTCTGGCTTGAAACCTACCCAAGACAAGAGGGGGGATTAACGTTCTCCATCCTCGATAGCAACTGCCTTGACAAATACACCTGGGAAATTATGTTTGCTTTTAAAGGAAGAAAGTTTGATGTGTAAATGAAGCCACCACTTCAGCCCTTTTGAAGATGAAATGCCACCTATGCCTAAAATAAAATAAAAAAACAGGAACAGGAACAAGAGGCGGTTACCCACTTTGATTCAGAGACAGGTGCTTGACCGTCAGACATGCTCAGTGACTTGAACTCATGGCAGATTTGAGTCAAAAAGGGCAAAATTATTCCACGGTCGAACTTTGGCCTTCAAACCAGCCGTGTGATTTGCATAGCAATGTATATGGAAATCAGGTGGTTTTTTTCTAAAGGACCTGTTTGCATGCTTTGTCTATGTCAGCCATGCAAAATTTGAAATTATGCAGGGTCTGAGTTTTCTGAGGTTGACTGTTAGCTGCAGCAATAGCCTCAATGAAGTGGCCCTTTGCAACTTTTAGCTTCCCCCCATAATTTCCACAGGACAATTTTACCCCACTTCTGCTGTTTCCTCCCCCCTCCACCTGTACCTTCCTTTCTAACTTCCCAGAGCATGCCCTGTCCCCCCTCTCTCACTGGGAGGGCAAAAGCCCACCCTGGTTCGTCCTTGAGGTATTCTTGCGTCCAGTCCTCCTTCTCTTCCACATCTCCCACTTGTGGAGCATTCTGCCATTCTTCTTCCTCCTCCTTTTCAAATTGTACAGCTTCTTCATGCACCATGGAAATGTCCAATGTTGGTAATTCCTCTTTGTCCTCTATATCCAATTTTACAGCTTCATTTCCAGTCCTGTTTTCCATGCAGTTTTCTCTATTTGCCTCTCTTAATTGTTTATTATATTCACGCAACTGGTTGGTATACAAATTCAGTTCCTTTCTAATGTCAAAAAGTTCTAAAAGAATCTTTTGCCAAAGCTGGTCTTTTGCGGATGTTGAGTCTAGAGCCATCTTATCTATTCCAGTCTCATGGGAAAACAGCAAGTTGCACCACAGGGAATAGTGGTAGTGTTATTCCAAAACATTGTACTCCATTTTGTTACCCAGGCTGGCATCTTTTCCTTTTAATTTCTTTCAGCCATACCCCCACTTCTTCTTTTTAGCAATTCCACAACACAAAGTCCAATCGCTGATCCCTCCAGGGACCTAGATCTGGCTCCCTGGGGGGCTTCTTTTAAGTCCAATTGTTAATAAATTGGATACTTCGTTTCACCTTCCCGGCAAGCGATCAGGTTACTGTATCACAGTCTCTCAATTGGAAGAGGTCGGCTCCCTTTTTAAGCCTCTTCCGTGGCCAATTCTATCAGATCTTAGACTTTTATTATTCTTTTACTCACGGTTTCCCAATTTTGATTTCTTTTGCTGTGGGAGAATCCACCGCTCTCCACCGCCGGCACGGAGCTTCGCTGCCATGAGGGTGACAGTGACGCTCAAAATGGCCCCTTCGACTACCACCCCACTCTAAACAGGGCTCTTAACCGAGCTTACCAGAAAGTAGGGGAGTCAGAATTAGGGCGCTGCTGAGCACTTTGTCCCCATAAAGCACAATATGGGGCTCTTTCGGGTAGTCGCGTTGCTTTTGCGGCTTTCCCCCCCCCCCCTCGCGGCGCCAGGTTGCCTCGGAGCTCGAGGCAAACCCCACTGGACGGCGCTGGCAGAAGACCGGAAGGGCTTGGGCTAGTATTTAAATGGTAGCCGAGGCCTCCGCCCTGTATCTCCATTCCTTGGCCCCGGCCTGACTCTGTGAGTTGTCTGGTAATGGCCGCCTTGGTGATTTCAGTTGCTCGGTTGATGACATCATTATTTGGCGCCGCCCTTCAGAGCTTTTGCTGGTGACAGCGCACAATCTGCCTTTCTATTGGATGCTGCTGGAGTCTTCAGAGCTTCTGCTGGTGATGTCTAATTTAATTGTGTTTAATCATTATTTTAGGTATGAAAGGTGTGCTTTTGGGGGGGGGGAATTTATGCCAGATCCCTCCCTGATGGGCAAGGTACGCTTTGTCCTAATTTGATGCAATTTGGTTCAGTGGTTACGGGGGAAGGGTGTTACATCCGCGCACACAGTGGGAACATGTGTGTGTGTGTGTGTGTGTGTGTGTGTGTGTGTGTGTTTGCCTTGTAAATTTATGAATAATTAAATTAATTAATTATTTTTTATTATTATTAATAATAATAATAATTTATACCCTGCCCCTCTGGGCGGCTTCCAACAGAAATATTAGAATACACTCATTTCTTAAAGATTAAAAGCTTCCCTAAACAGGGCTGCCTTCAGATGTCCTCTAAAAGTCTGCTACTATAGTTGTTTTTCTTTTTGACATCTGGTGGGAGGGCGTTCCCCAGGGCGGGTTGCGGGTTTATATATTTGAGACCTTAAATTCTTATAAGAGTGTATACGTCCATACAAGGAGAGACGGGGGGGGGGGGTCTGCTCAGCCTGCAAATCTCCATGCCCAGACGAAAGTGTGGCAGATTCTTATCTGAGAGATGTTGCTTGCACATGATGCAGCCTTGACAGCACACTCTGAGGAAGCTCAGCATAGGTTCATCATGGCTGCTGGAAGGAGTGCACAAACAGACACCTTCATCTGCCCCAGCTGCAACAAAACATGTCTCTCCCCATCTGTCTCTACAGCCACAGCAGGCGCTGTAACTCCCCAATGGTTTGACTTCACCCCCAAAGGTGAAGTCTCCTCCTCCATTGGCTACCGAGACAGATGGTTGAGCGACTGAATGCACCAGTTCGAAGCCTGTTTATTTTATTTTTTAAACTTTTGCCTGGCCATTCTTGCAAGGAATTCAGGGTGGCATGGGTGGTTCTTCCAGTCAACAGCAGCTTTACCCTCACAATGGCCCTGTGAGGTAGGCCAAGCTGAGAGACAGGAGCTGTCCCAAGGTGGCCCAGTGAGTTCCATGGCTGAGAGCGGAATTTGCACCCAGGTGCCCTCAGTCTTGATCTGCATCAGTGAGCCTTAAGAGAACGCATACCAGCAGGGCAGTCTGGAGCAGGTCGGGCGCCCTGGCGCTGAGGCGCGGAGATAGCTCCGGCGCCCCCGCCCTCGCAGCGTCCCGCCCGGTTTCCACACGGCTTCGCCGCACCGCACCGCGCACTGCCTCCCAGCCCGGCGCCCTGGCGCACCGCGCCACCGGGACCTTACCTAGAGCCGGCCCTGCATATCAGTTACAGGAACTGGGGCAGTTTGCCTGCAAAGCACAGTCACAATGAGTTTGATGAGTTAACCCAGAGATTCCCAGTACTGTAATTGCAATACAGTACTAATAAAGATAATCTCTCTCGTCCCATTTCTCCAAAGTACTAGGAAGCTCTGAGTGAGTCCTACAACTCCAGAAATAGGCACTGCCTAAAATAAAAATAAAAATAAAAATAAAAACAGGAACAGGAACAAGAGGCGGTTACCCACTTTGATTCAGAGACTGGTGCTTGACCGTCAGACATGCTCAGTGACTTGAACTCATGATGACAGAACTGAGTCAAAAAGGGCAAAATTATTCCATGGTCGAATTTTGGCCTTCAAATAGGGAGTTGCTGCAATTTTGGGATGATCCTGAGGAGCCCACAAGTAGTTTCCATTACACGTCCTAGTGCTTGTGTTTCAGTCAATCACGCCACAAAATCACCATGAATAATCACAGAGTAAGTGTGAGTGTGCGTGAGACAGATTAATTTTATTAAACTTGTATCCTGTCCTCCCCAAAGGAGCCCAGAGCAGCAAACATCAAAATGTTAAAACAATGAGGTTCCGGTTTCCGCCGGCAGGAATGGCGGACCTGTTTTCCATCCCTCTGACCTTCGTAAGGAATTTGGCGGTTGCTAGGGGAGTAAATGGCAACCCCCTACCCTCTCCGGGGGTTACGGAGAGGGGCCGCTGGCCCGCGATGCCCCCAGACCCACTCCGACTGTTTATGGAGTGGGGGGAGCTTGGGCTGAAAAGCACTTACGAGGGCCAGGACTCCCGGACGCTAATCTGCATGGCGGGGATTTCCATGGTTAAAGAAGATAATTAGGCTTAAATCTATGGACATACTTCAGAAGGAGGGGAAGAAGCGCTGTTTACTGCTGAGAAATTTATGCTGCTAAGGGAGAGGAGTCAAAGGCTGTATTTCATCTGGAAGAAGGATTGATGGGGACGGAGCGATAAGGGAAGTGAGTTTTTTTTTATTTTTCTTCATATGAGTTACTTCGTACCTTCCCAGACGCGATGTCCTGGCTTGTTTGGAGTGAAAGAGAAGCAAAAGACTGTGTGAGTTGAACTTTATAAACTGTTGTTACTGAGCATATTTTTTAAAGATGTGGAGTTGCCGATGAGAAAAGCCCCCCCCCCTAGTTGGACGGAAGGAGTGCCTGGACGCGTTCGGAGGATTTATGAGCTGTGATGCACTTTGATTTGGAGCAGCGACCTGAAGCTAAGTTCAGCTATAGGGCAAGGAGATCCATTAATTTACCAAGAGTTTATGGTTTGATGTTTGGGTCTTCTGCCTGGAAAAGCTGTAAATTTTACAAAGATCGTTAATCTACATGGCTATGAGAGAAAACGAAAGTGATTTGAGCTTTTTAAGATGGCGCTGCTTCGTGTTGACGCAACAGGGAGCTCCAGACTAAGAAGATTTATGGGGAGGCTGGACTGATTAACCCACACAGGAGAAAGAACATCTGTGAAACCTTGTTTGATATTTATCTCAGCAGCTGGGAAACAATCGGTTGAAAGTGGAAAACATCTATGTGACTGTAAGGGAAAGATTTGGATTATTATGAACTTGGAGAGACGATTTGAACTTTAGAAAAAAGACGGCAGTGGACGGTTGCGAGGAATCCCCAATTTCTTGAAGCATGGGAACCCAAAAAAAATTTTCTAGATGATTTGGCATAACATTCGGTTTGATTGATATATATGTGTATAATTTGAAATAATGAATGTGATATAATTGGTTTTAATTGGAAAACTAATAAAAATATATTTAAAAAAAAATGTTAAAACAATGCAACTGGAAACATCTGCAAGCAATTTAAAACCAAATTGTGCTTGTGTCCCACACGGACTTGCTTGTGAAGATGTGACTAATTTCGCTTGGCCTGGGAACTGGGGGTGAACATCAGACCAAACCTGCCCCTTGGCAAAGTGCCTGCGAGGAGAGGGCAGCAGTAGGATGATTAAAGGCAACAAAAACCCACAGCAATTGCAACACTTTTGGAGTGTTATAGAATTTTTAAGGTACGCACACATAGCGGATGCGCACCCCACAGAAAACCAATCCTTCACCCTTCAAAATTTAGGAAATATTGCCTGAGAAAAATCACACCTTATTTTAGTGCACAGAGGTAAAAAAAACCTTCTGCAGAAGGAAAAGATTGGAGAAAGCTTTCCCAATAGCTCTTTTCACTTACAAATCCTTCAAATCCTGTCTTAAGGGCATATTTGGTGTATGAATAGGATGGGCCTGTGACTCGGATTCAAGAACTAAAGTATTTACCATCTCAAAAGAATGGCCAGGCTGCCCAGGTGATGCAATCATTACAACATTATCAGGTATCTTGGCAGAGAGGAGAGAAGCCATACAGACCACCTATTTCTGTGATGTATGTATGATGCTTTTAGGGTGTTGTTGTTTAGTCGTTTAGTCGTGTCCGACTCTTCGTGACCCCATGGACCATAGCACGCCAGGCACTCCTGTCTTGCACTGCCTCCCACAGTTTGGTCAAACTCATCTTCGTAGCTTCGAGAACACTGTCCAACCATCTCGTCCTCTGTCGTCCCCTTCTCCTTGTGCCCTCCATCTTTCCCAACATCAGGGTCTTTCCCAAGGATTCTTCTCTTCTCATGAGGTGGCCAAAGTATTGGAGCCTCAGCTTCAGGATCTGTCCTTCCAGTGAGCACTCAGGGCTGATTTCCTTCAGAATGGATAGGTTTGATGTTCTTGCAGTCCATGGGACTCTCAAGAGTCTCCTCCAGCACCATAATTCAAAAGCATCAATTCTTCGGCGATCAGCCTTCTTTATGGTCCAGCTCCCACTTCCATACATCACTACTGGGAAAACCATAGCTTTAACTATACAGACCTTTGTATAGGTCCGTATATAGCTTTAACTATATAGCTTTAACTACCGTATACGGACCTTTGTATAACTATACGGACCTTTTAGGGTAGTCTTTGCCTAAAGGGTTGGGCAATGTCAAGAGTCTTCAAAGGTTCCTGCAAACTTTGTTCTTGGCCTCTCTTACCTCCTTGCAAGGTGGGGGTGGGTAGGGGATAGGTGGGACTCTTGCAACAACAACAAAAACCGAAATATCTGCCTTGCTTTCCCGGGATCTTGCCTCCATCCATTCTTCTCTCATTGATCATGGACTTAGGGGACGCAGAATCCCTTGGGGAGTTGGGCAGCAGAAGCCAACCCCCAATTCTTCTACAGCAGGAGCATAGGGTCAAAACCACCCCTGCTTCTCTCTTCTTCCTCCTTGCAATCAAAATTTAGATTCTTGTATGCTCTGTGAAGGCAGGGACGTGCTGTTTTATTTCTGCTTCTGAGATACGGTATGTTAAGCACCATGTTCCAATGATGATGGAAATTTACTACAACCCAGAGTGCTGCTCTGTTAACTGAGTCAAAATGGACATGTTTTCTCCCTGCAAAGTCAGCACAGTGCAAATTAATGTCAAAAGTCTGAGTCACAGCAAGTCATCAGAATTATTTTGCTTTATTTTCCTTTCAAGGAACCCTGACGTGTTTTCATGAACAGAGTACCATTTGAGAAAAGAAACAGGAACCCGTCCACCCGTCTCTCCCCCGACCCAAACTGCTCCAGGCAAACCATTCCTAAACACCACTGGGATGGGAATTGAAACAACCATAAACTGCTCAAGTGCAGAGGGACCACTTCATTTGGGGTGGGGAGCATAAATAAAGCTTTGCTTTTGAAAAGGACAGGTTAAAGGTAAAGGTACCCCTGACCGTTAGGTCCAGTCACAGACGACTCTGGGGTTGCAGCGCTCATCTCGCTCTATAGGCCGGGGAGCTGGTGTTTGTCCGCAGACAGCTTCTGGGTCATGTGGCCAGCATGACTAAGCCGCTTCTGGCGAACCAGAGCAGTGCACGGAAACGTCGTTTACCTTCCCGCCGGAGCGGTACCTATTTATTTACTTGCACTGCAACAAAATGTTGCAGCACAGGGCTCCTGTTCAATGCTCCAGCCAGCCATGGCCTCTCCCCTGACGTTCAACTTTAAGATGCTCCCTTCAATTCCCTCTCAACAGTCAGGAGACACCCCGCACTGTGCATTGAAAGCAGTGTCACGCCACTTTCAAGCAGTCAGGGTTTCTCCCAAAGAACCCCGGGAACTGTTGTTTGCTAAGGGCGCTGAGACTTGTTCGGAGGCCCTGTCCCCTTTGCAGAGCTACAACTCCCAAGCTTCCTGGTAACTGGAGTTGCTTAAAGTGGTGCGATCCTGCTTTCAATGCATGGTGTGCCTATCACCACTTTTAGCTATTTCTTCAAAATGCCCCCCCCTTCTGCAAAGTTCCTCCCTGGAGACCGCAAGGACCTTCCTCTCGAGTGTGGATGGTGCTGCTTTGGCTCGTAACAAGGGACACTCATTATATAACACCACTAAGAGGAAATGATGCCCTCCTTGGTTAAACAGGAAGAGACATCCAATGAGCTATATTTTCTTGGGAGAAGCTGGCCAGAAGTCTGTTGATGGGGACTTTGCCAGGGCGCCAGCTGAGTAGAAAAGGCACTGGGGGGGGGGGGAGAGAGCTCATGCTTCCCTTGTAGTAGTGGGCGGGGGGGGGCACAGGTTCCCTCAAACCTCGTCTGACACGCAAGGCCCTCCCAGCCAAACAAGGAACTTTTTGGAAATACGAGGAGCACGCAGTTCAGCAGAATTTATTACAACACATTCGTTTAGGGGAGAAAAAGAATTAAGCCACGCTATGCCTTTCAAAAGACCTTTTTGCAGAAGAGATCATCAGATTGCAAATGTCTGGTTTGTGGATCACACAGTTGCAGACACAAAGAGTCAAACGAGACCTTCTCAGTTTGCATAACTAAATATGCTTTTTTGGGGGTGGGGTGGCAAACGAGTGCAGAATGTGGCTCAGCCCCCTTGAAGCCGCTGCATCCTTACACTACTTGACTCTCCCCAAATTGCACCGTACCTTTCTGGATAGCGAAGTCACCCCACAAGGGATCCAGCAACACATTTTTGACCCTTTGCCCCACTGGCTGCCCAACATAACCCCCAAATACCGGCATGCATTGGGGCGAGGAAATTCTTGCAACATGCAGAATGTTACCTGCCACCCTCAAAACTTCCCCCGTCCGATGGCCCACTTGAAGCTTAGCACAGAACCAGGAAGGTGCCCCCAGGAAAAGTGGGGCGGGTGGGGAGAAGGAACTCCAGTTGCCGAGGAAGGTTTATTTCACCCCGTGGAGACACCTTTCGGAACAACCCTTCCTGGAATCCTTGCCAAGTGCATGAGGAACAGCTGCCGAAGCATTTTATGCGCTGGAAGAGGATCTCCCTCTTGTCCCAGGAAGGATTCCCCCCAATGCACTGGGTTTTTTCCACCCTCTTTCACACATTCAGCAGTTGCCACAGGGCAGGGGGCGAAATGCAGGGCTCGAGACCGCTCTCTCTCGCCCATCCACAATATACCCAACTGGCCTAGCCGCAAGAGGCGCTGCCCACAGCTTTCCCTATCCCGGGGCCTTGCAAATCCTGGGGCTGATGGGATTTGTGGTTCAAAACATCAGGAGAGTCGAGAGGGGCAAAGGAAGGCTGAGCGATTCCAATGCTGGCGCCATTTCCTGCGGACTTCCTACGTCTGAGTTGCCCCAACTGCACTGGAATCGGATGGACGGGGCCATCACTCTGGGAGCTTTGGCTTCACGGGGTGATGCCTGGCTGTATAAGGGAGGCTTGGGGGCCAGGGGCAATTGCCTATCTCACCCCAGGAGGGTCCAGCCCGGCCTGTTTTCCATCACGGTGCTCCCAATACCCTGGAGAAGCCGGTTCTGGTCACCCAAAGGTGGCCGGTGGTGTGGGCAGCAACCGAGTGGCAGGACAAACACAGGCTCTCTCACTGGCTCAGGGTTGGGGGTACCCTCGCTTGCCACTTCCCTGCTGAGCAGCACCCTATTGCACACACAGGCACACTCTTTCTGTGGGGCTGCGTGGGCAAGGAGTTGGGAGTTCGGCAAGGGTTTCCCTCTGCCAAGAGGTTCCTCTTCTCTGTTGTTCCTCATCAACGTGCTTTCGGAAGAAACGCCCCCATGCGTCCCCGCAGTTATGTCCAAACAGGGAAAGAACAGAGGTTGCAGACAGAAATCATCGGGGGCGGGGCGGGTGGGTGTCCAAGGTGGCCAGCTTGTCCATTTCGGGGGGCAGGGAAGAGTTGGCAAGGCAGGCCCCGATTCGCAGCTCCTCTTTGTCGAGAGCTGGCGGGCCTTGCCTCTTCCGACAAGAGACCACCAGCGAGACATGCTCTCGTAGAAAAGGAACTAACTGTACAAAAAAATGCCCGGCTACCAACAGGGATGTTGTAAGAGAAAAACAGTGCAAAAATACAGAGAGAGAAAGAGAGAGGAGGAGATTTTTCTGAACCAGCCCAGGTTTATAAACCTAAGGCAAGCCAGGGGGTGGTTACTACTTCCAGCAAGGCAAGATATGTGAAGATATGTGAAGTTGGGGAAAGGCTGCTCCGAGCTGGAACACTCAAAGAGGGTCTTCTCCCTCCAAACAAAATGCACATTATTGCTGCTCCCCACCCCCAGGCCGTTCCTGGGTAGCTGGTCTCACTTTGCCAGCCCCTCTTCTGTATCAGGATGGTGATGGGGTGGCAGGCAGAGACATTGCCCCCCCCAGGCCTCATTTGGGCAGCCCAGCTGCATCCCACAGCCAAATCTTGCTTCTCAGAACTGCTGCGCTGGCTAGGAGGGGACCCCAGTGCGAATCCTGATCCCCCACAAGGGACGGGGCAGGGCTGGCCAGCAAGGGCAGAAGGTCTGCACAGCTCCTCTCTGCTTATTTCTTTTGCTCTACGGCAACCATAACTAAGGACGAGCGGGTTGGGACGGTAAGGGAGGGGCCCCCAAAAGGTTCTGTTTCCTTTCGCATCAGCAATAAAAAGGTTTTAAATATGCTCATTAAAATAATTCTTTTCTTTTCTCTCTTTTTTCCTTAAAAAAAAGATTCCTCTCGCTCCCAACCCAAGCAGCGGCGACACCCCCTTTTGTGCAAAGTCCTCCCCCCCCAAATTCCAGCTGTCGCAGCAGCTGTTGAGCAAGAGGCCGCGATCCTGAGAGGTCAGTGGTTCAAAACGCATCTCCTCCTTTGGGTGTCCTCAGCGCCGCCCTCCGCCACGCAGCTCGGTGGGCGCAGCTCCCCAGGCGTGACCCGGACGGAGGTGGGAGGAGGGAACTGGTGGGGGGGGGAGGAGGAGCGGGGTTACTCCAAGCCCAGGCTGTAGTTGATCCCTTGGACCAGTCCAATGATGACCGGCTGCCAGGCCACCAGGTAGCGGAGCCAGTCGAGGAGCTGCCCGTACATGACGTGTGGCCGTTCCCAGCTGGGGTAGAAAGAGTTAAAAGGAAACGTGAAGTGCAAAAACCAGGTGGGCCCCAAAGCGGGTGGGGTACCTGCTCCTCCCGCTTAGTAAAGGTAAAGGGACCCCTGACCATTAGGTCTAGTCGTGACCGACTCTGGGGTTGCGCGCTCATCTCGCATTATTGGCCGAGGGAGCCGGCGTATAGCTTCCAGGTCATGTGGCCAGCATGACAAAGCCACTTCTGGCAAACCAGAGCAGCACATGGAAATGCCGTTTACCTTCCCGCTGTAGCGGTTCCTATTTATCTACTTGCACTTTGACGTGCTTTCGAACTGCTAGGTGGGCAGGAGCTGGGACCGAGCAACGGGAGCTCACCCCGTCATGGGGATTCGAACCGCCGACCTTCTGATCAGCAAGCCCTAGGCTCAGTGGTTTAACCCACAGGGCCACCTGGGTCCCTATGCTCCTCCCGCTTAGAATTGCCCAAATTAACGAGCAATGAGTTTCAGACCTCTGCAGGTCCGAAGCTTTGGCAGCTGCAGGGAGCAGGTTCTTCAAGCAGAACATAGTTAAAACTGTGGAACTCTCTGCCACAGGAAGCAGTGTGGCCGCCAACCCAGAGGATGGGACAAAATCATGGAGGAGAGGGCTGTTGATGGCTCCTAGCCAGGATGGCTCTGCCCTGCCTCTGTGCTTCTGAACACCAGTTGCTGGAAACCACAGGAGGGGAGAGGGCTCTTGTGGTTAGCTCCTGCTTGCTGGTTTCCCACAGGCTGGCCACTGGGAGAAGAGGATGCTGGACCAAATCAGCTATTGGCCTGATCCAGCAGGCTCTTCTGACGTTAAGCCCAGGGCTAGATCCCTTCCTCTCCTCCACGAATTTGCCCAGTCCTCCTTTAAAGCCATCTGGGTTGGCCATCCCTGCCTCTTGTGCCAGGGAGTTCCATAGACTAACTGTGTATCTTTTCTTTTCATCTTCATTGGATGCCCACGAGATCCAGGGTGACGACAGAGGAAAGGAAACTTTTCTCTGCCTGTCCCTTTGCCAGACCATGTGTCATTTCATGCACTACAATGGCACCTTGGTTCTCAAACGCCTTGGTACTCAAACAACTTGGAACCCAAACACTGCAAACCCGGAAGGAAGTGTTCTGGTTTGCGAACTTTTTTTGGAAGCCGAACGTGCTCCGTTTTGAGTGTTACACTTCCGTTTTGAGTGTTGCGCTGAGGTCTGTCAGTTTTCCCTATTTTGCATTTTTGTTTTTGTAACTGTGTGGAACCCAGTTCAGCTACTGATTGGTTGATTGTGTGACTGCAGTACATTGATTATGGCTTTCATTTTATGGATCAATGGTCTCGTTAGATAGTAAAATCCATGTTAAACTGCTGTTATAGGGTGGTAAAACTTTTAGGGTGGTTTTAGGGTGGTAAAACTTTACTGTTTTAGGGGTTGCTTTCAAAAAGTCTGGAATGGATTGATCCATTTTGCATTACTTTCTATGGGAAAGCGCGCCTTGGTTTTGGAACGGACTTCCAGAACGGATTAAGTTTGAGAACCAAGGTACCACCGTACTGCCATAGCTGCAACCTCCGATGGAATGGGCAGAAGAAGCTCCTCCTCTCCAACCTGCACCCAGCCCCAGGCTGCCTTTCAGTCAAAGGAGCTGCTCACTCAGTGCGCCTGTTCTGGCTACAGACACCGCCGAGCTTCCCGAGCCACCCTTCCCCCCCTCTCCCGCAGACCCCCTTCCTTGAAGGATACGGGTTGCTGAACATCCTCTTCAGGTCCACCTTCTCTTTGCAGTAGGGGCAAGTCTGCTTCTTCCCAACGATGCACCAGCCGCGGATGCAGAACTCGTGGAAGCTGGGAGGGGCAGCAAGTTAAGGGCAGAGGGGGGGAAGAGAGAGAAAAACCAGGCACACCCAGGCACATGCGGACTCGGGAGGCAGCAGAGAGATCTGGCCGAGGGGGCCAAGCGCAGAAAAGGCAACGGCATGTTGGTCTGCTGCTGGCCGCCTACCGGGGGGGGGGGTCGAAAGGAGGGACAGAGAGCCCCCCCCCAAATGTCCTGCAGAAGCACCACGGAGCAATGGATTCAAACTTCAAGAAAGAAGATTCCACCTAAACATTAGGAAGAACTTCCTGACAGTAAGAGCTGTTCGGCAGTGGGATTTGCTACCAAGGAGTGTGGTGGAGTCTCCTCCTTTGGAGGTCTTTAAGCAGAGGCTTGACAGGCATGTGTCAAGAATGCTTTGATGGTGTTTCCTGCTTGGCAGGGGGTTGGACTGGATGGCCCCCGTGGTCTCTTCCAACTCTATGATTCTTTGCTGCCTCAACTTGCCCTGGCTGCAGCTGGACTTCTTGTTCACTGAGATTCCTGCACTGCAGGGGGTTGGACTAGATGACTTTCTGGGCCCCTTCAGAGTCCAATTCTACGGTTCCAAAGGACCTGGCGCAGCTCCTGTGGTTAGGCAGAGGGCTCCAATTGGAGAACAGCCTTTACTGAAGGTGTCACGGGCTTTGAAGGCGCTCAAACTCAGGACGCAAGGGAGAAATGCGCTAAGAGGAAGGCACGCTTGGCAAATCCACACCGTGATCAACTCTTGCCCGGAAACCAATGTCCCCACTGTGGAAGGACGTGTGGGTCCAGAATTGGCCTCCACAGTCACTTACGGACTCACTGTTAAAACCGTATTTATGTAAGACAATCTTACTCGGTTACGAGTGATCGCCAAAGAAGAAGAAGAATGGTTCCATATACATATTATAAGGTGTGACCATACTTGTGATGCTGTATTATGTCTTTGTGATTTATTGCCTGTACGCGGATACATTCAAATGGAAAGTGGTATAGCAACGCAATAAATCAAATTGAATGCAGCCCAAGGCAGCCATTGGCTACTTGGGTGCCCTCCTGCCTTTGAACGGAAGCCTGCAAAAGTCATGTGGGGATACGTACGCTTGTACATAGATTCCGGCCATGACCGGGCCCCGAACTGTCATCGTAACAGGGCAGAAAAACAAACACACGAGGTGCCCCCAGCGCTTGTGATGGACGCTTGCCAGTTCCACGCCTCTGCCTTCATGTGTCACTCCTGGTTCCTCTTATCTCCAACCACAACCACACACTCGGGAGCCTCAAGGGCTCTGCTGCATCACTAACCAGGACTCCGCCACAAAGCTCAAAGGCTGCGCTCGGGATCCCTAGAATCACGGAGCTGTGGAGTCGGAAGGGAACCCCGAGGGTCCTCTAGCCCACCCCCTGGAATGCAGGACTCTTTCACCCAATGTGGGGCTCGAACCCACAACCCTGTAGTCTGAAATGGCCAGAGGGTGCCATGCTGGGAAAGGCTGCTAAGCAGCAAAGGCTCAAAGGCCATGAAGCACAGCAGGCCCAGCCCATGGCAGTTTTACGAAGTGCCCTTTCCCCCTTTTGATTCCTCTACCAAGCAACACAGAATCAGAAGGGATCCCCAAAAGTCATCTAGTCCACCCCCCTGCAATGCAGGAAGCACGGCCGAAGAATCTTCTTCCTCACCCTTTGCTCGTTTTCCACTCAAATTTTCCTACGAAAGAGTGCAGAGGTAAGAAATGTTTCTGGCTGAAACCAGCGGCCACAAGTCATGACATTTCAGCACAAGCCGCAAGGAGTCTTGCTCCCCCGCCGCCCCGGCGCATGTGCAGGAAGCCACAAACCACCTTCCAGACGCAGGGAGGCAGCGTCACAGAAACTGGGCCAGGGAACCTCTGTTCCGCTGAGAAGCAGTCATGAATTTAGTCAGGGACCCAACGCTTCCCCTGGTTGCGGTGTGGGCAAACACAAACAGTGATGACGGCACCCCTGCAAAGTCACGGCTTCCAGGAGAAGGGAAACCGGGCTTGGCCCTTTGAAGAATTAGATCGTCAGCACTTAGAATTGTAGAGTTGGAAAGGGACCCCCAAGTCCACCCCCCCTGCAATGCAGGAATCTTAACTAGACCATCCTTGAGAGGTGGCCAGCCAACCTCTACATAGAAACCTCCAATGACAGACAGCCCACTGGGATCACAGAATTGTAGGGTTGGAAGGAGCCCCCAAGAGGTATACAAAAGATGAAATGACAAAAGATGTGACGATAAGATGGGCAAAAGGTTTTGAGTATAACATCGAATATGATGCGTGGTTGAAATTATGGAATGAAACATTGAAATTTACTGCATGGACCGCTTTGAAAGAGAATGTAATGAAAATGATGTATAGATGGTATTTAACGCCAGTAAAATTAGCTAAAATGTATAGGATGAGTAGTAAATAATGCTGGAAATGTAAAGATAATAATAATAATAATAATAATAATAATAATAATAATAATAATAATAATTATTTATTATTTATACCCCGTCCATCTGGCTGGGCCTCCCCAGCCACTCTGGGCGGCTTCCAACAGAAAAATAAAACACAATAATCTATTAAACATTAAAAGCCTCCCTGAACAGGGCTGCCTTCAGATGTCTTCTAAAAGTCTGGTAGTTGTTTTCCTCTTTGACATCTGTTGGGAGGGCGTTCCACAGGGCAGGCACCACCACCGAGAAGGCCCTCTGCCTAGTTGCCTGCAACTTGGCTTCTCGCAACGAGGGAACCGCCAGAAGGCCCTCGGTGCTGGACCTCAGTGTCTGGGCAGAATAATGGAGGTGGAGACGCTCCTTCAGGTATACTGGACCGAGGCCATTTAGGGCTTTAAAGGTCAGCACCAACACTTTGAATTGTGCTCGGAAACGTCCTGGAAGCCAATGTAGATCTTTCAAGACCGGTGAATAAAGATAAAGATGGTGAATTTTATCACATGTGGTGGACATGCGAGAAAGTAAAAGGATTTTGGGAAATGATATAGAATGAGTTGAAAAAGATGTTTAAGTACACCTTTCCCCAAAAAACCCGAAGCTTTTCTATTGGGACTAATAGGAAAGGAACTAGCAAAGGGAGATCAGAGACTATTTATGTATGCTACAACTGCGGTGAGGACTTTATTAGCCCAAAAATGGAAATTACAGGAGATACCAACGATTGAGGAGGAGCGGACGAAAATGATGGACTATGCAGAACTGGCAAAGTTGACCTGCAGGATCCGAAACCAGGGAGAGACAAAGTTCCAGAAGGAATGGAGTAAATTTATTGACTATATGGAGAAAAACTGTAGAGGTTTAAGGACACTGGTGGGACTGAAGTAAACCCTACGAATTTAATCTATACATGTTTGTAAAAAGGAACTGCGAGATAAGAGTGAGAAACAAAGCCGAATGACGGGAGGGAGGGAAGTCACAGCTCGGCAGAGCGTAAGGAACTGAGAGGGGGAATTTAAGATGGAATGTAATTGTTTTTGTTTTGTTGCTTATTTAGAAAATTTAATAAAAATTATCTTAAAAAAAATAAAAAAGGAAGGAGCCCCCAAGAACCACTTGGTCCACACACACACACACCCCGCGATGCAGGAATTACCGAGAGCACCCTCGCCAAAGGATACACGTGATTGCAGGACAGTCTGTACGTGTTCTCGATGATCCCTTCTTCATTGACGTCCACAAAGATCTGCTGGCCACAGACGGCACAGACACTGTCCGAGAGGTGCTTGGTCGGCATCCCTGACGCGCTGTAGAACTGCTCCGGAGGCGCCGAGAGGCCGGGAGGAAGACACAGAGGCCCAGGGTGAGTGGAGGCATCTCAACTCAGGCTCCCTCCTGGGGGGAATACCAGCAAGCCAGCCCCAGAGACCACCTTGGCTGCGAGACCTTCAAGACCTGCTTCTCAGGATCTGCAGACTCACTTGAGGGGGTTTAGCTTGGGTCATGATTTAATTGTGGATATGTCAGTTTCACTGTTACTGTTATTAATTTCCTGTGACTTTATTTTTAGATCTTTCCTGGGGATTGCTTAATTTTGTCCCATGTGCCTTCAAATGTCTTTATTTACTGCTTACAACTACTTTTGTTACGTTTTCATAATTACGTGAACTTCTCGTGTTGCAAGCTGCCTTGAGCAGGACTACAACTGTGGAAAAGCGGCTCAGGAACAAACTACGGTGATGATGAAGGCTGCGACGAGAGCGCAGAGCAACTGCCGCCAGGTGGCAACCGCACAGAAAACTTTAACCATGGAAGGACCCCCATCCGAGAAGCAAGACCTGATCCAGGGAGCTGAGGCTGGCTGCAAAACGGTCAGGGGGTGATACTTTGTCACCCTTTTATTGCTGTATTTATTATTTTAGCATAGCGGTACCTTGGTTGTCAAATGACTTGGCTCCTGAGCAAATCAGCTCCCAAACGCCACAAACTTGGAAGTAAGTGTTCCGGTTTTCGGAAGCCGAACGTCCGCCGTGACTTCCGCTTGAGTGCAGGAAGCTCCTGCAGCCAATTTGAAGCCGCGCCTTGGTTTTCGAACGGTTCCGGGAGTCGTATGGATTCCAGGGAACAGATTAAATTTGACAACCAAGTCACCACTGTATTGTTAACGTTGTTCACTACTATTTATACAGCTGGTGTGTTTCTTCCTCCAAAGGTTTGCTATATGAAACATTCATGCGTTATATGATTCCCCCACAATGGCATTCTGTATTGTGTATCTTTCTTAATGGAGACTTTTGGGTGACAAGCGACTAAGAATATGAACAAATTCCTACGCACACTGCACATATAATAAATTATTATTACAGTGGTACCTCTAGTTACGAACTTAATTTGTTCCAGAGGTCCGTTCTTAACCTGAAACTGTTCCTAACCAGAAGCGTGCTTTCGCTAATGTGGCCTCTTGCTGCCGCTGCGCCACCGGCACACAATTTCCGTTCTCATCCTGGGGAAAAGTTCTCAACTCGAGGTAACTTTTCCAGGTTAGTGGAGTTTGTAACCCGAGGCTTTTGTAACTCAAGGTACCACTATTATTAAGGAGGTTAAAACTTGGTACTCTGTTTCTAGTTTGATGTAGATGCTGTGAGTCACATGTATAACTGTTAACAATGCATTTTAACATGTTTCCTTTGTGCACTGTCTATTTCTGCATGCTGATAAAGAGGTGCCAGAAATATGCTCCTTTTCCTGTATTTTTTTTATAAAAAAAAACCTTGTTTCAAAATAATAGCCAGAATAGACACACAACAGGTGCTATCAGTAATAATATAAGTTACCTATACCTCACTTTTATACTTCATTTCTTCTGGGTTATTTTTGATGTTGTTGTTCCTCATGCATATGACTTTCTCTGCATTGAAGTTTATTTTCAAACTTGGGGAAGTGTGGGTGGAGAGCTTTATTGGAAAGATTAACCCACCGCTATTTACATGGAGATTCCCTTGTGCAATAAACTTTTGTGATTCAGACTTCTCTTCTTGCTAATTCTGTTTGCATATGTTTCCTGTGTTTTTGGTGCTTCCCTAACTTTTAAGGTTGCCAAGGCCGCCGCATGGGACCCGCGAGAGCGTTTAGGAGGCAACCAGCCGGCCTGAGAGGAAGGGAGGAGGGTAAGGGCTGGCATGGAAGGGGTTACTTTGCCGCCGTCCCGCCCTCTGCTGGCTTAAAGGGGCAGCGTGCCATTATCAAGCAACCGACGCTGGCAGTAGCAACCACGTTACCAGGGCTTTGTTATATGCACGCACTTTTACCTCGGGGCTCTTCCTGCCCAGCCGAGCCTCGGGCCTTGCCGGGCTGTGTGTGTGTGTGTATGTCCAGGCGTGATCTGCCAGGCAGGCTGGGTTCAGGACCCTGGCGGACCGGATCTGGCCCACGGTCCGTAGTTTGAGGACCCCTGCTCCAGATGGTTTGGGGCTACAAATCTGATCACCCTTGAATGTGTTGAGTGTGGTTGTCATGCACACATCTCTGAGTGCCTCCCTCTGGAAACCGAGGGCATGGTTTGCCTTCGTGTGGCTGCACTTTGCATCCTGAGGCTATTACGAAGAGTGCTTTTCAAAGAAGCTCTCTGGCACCGACTGGTGGCCAAGGTTTGTCACGGAGGTAGGGAGAGACACCCCTCTCTTGCTGCGTGCACAGTATGACCTGCCAGCTCATCCTCCTGGTACTGAGCTCAGCTGCGGCATGAAAAGCCTCCTTGCCCAGGGAAAAGTCCCGTTGTCCCCCCCGTCGTCGTCCCCGTATAAAAAACTAGTCCAACCCCTGGCGCTTGGTTTAGCTGAAGGCCCGAGGGAAAGGCGGCTTTGATGCTCAGAATTCCACCGCCACCCAAGCTCAGGGCAGAGCAGCCCTCAGCTGCTCACAGAAGCAGGATGCAGCCCAGGAAGAGCAGCCTCAAGGCAGCTGGGGCAGGAACACCTCCAGGCACCATCCTCATGCCTCTTAGCTCCCTCTTCCGTTCTCCTTCTGTGCCTTGCAAAAACCCCATCTTTCCCATTGAACTGAAACTTGAGCAAAATCTCTCTCTGGACTTTCCGGGGACCCGATAAGATCCGGTTCAGCAGGTGAGATTGGATTTTTGCAAAGCACAGCTGCAGAATGACAAGAAAAGCTCTCGAACCCAGGGGGGAATTAACCGGGACACAAAACAACCAAAATACGGGGCAAGTGAAAGTGTGGGTGAGCCCTTGGTGACCGACAACATCGTATTATAAGCAACTCCCCCCACCCCCACTTTGTTTGTAACTTTCGGACTGAGGCACATCAATAAATTTCCAAAATTAATTGGGACCCTATCAAGGGAGCTCCAAAACTATCTCTGCAGCCCGTTTTTAAGGATCTGAACGTGGACATAAGGCCAAAGGACTGACTTGTGCTGTTGGATGCTGCCAGATTATCTATTACTTGAAAGTGGGAAAGTATTACAAAACCTACATATTTATCCTCTGCATGAATCTTACCCCTATAGTGGAGGCCATGTAGTCAGCACACATTTCGGCAAAGTCTCGCTCCAGGACTCCGTAGTAGAGGCCATAGAAGAGAAGAGAAATCCCAAAGTCCATTCCATCTTCTGGCTTGATTCTATCGAGGGGAACAGCCTTTCGTTAAGTCCCACACTGACAGACAGACAGACAGCTCAGGGCAACTGCTAGGGCCTTTACTGAACACACCACTCAGAAGCCACGCTGCAGGTTCTCTCACGCAAAGCTTAATTTCACCTCTTACGGGGGAAGAGGGAGCCTGTCTAAGGAAAACGTCTCCCTTCAGGACAAAATGCTCAGGGGCAGGCATGGGGGCTACACTTCAAAATGAACAAACTCTCAATGTATATGTGGATCAGCCCCTTGGGGATTGCAGTTTCCCAAGATTTTCTGGGAGTACAACCACCCCCCCCTCCCCGGCGAGTGGGGCCAATGGATGGGGATGATGGGAGCCTGGGAGACTTCCTAGCTGCGTGCTCAGGCGAACCAGGCCCTGCAGGTGCCTGAGGGGTTTGGCTTCCTCCCGGGTCTCTGATTCCTCGCTTTGCCCCATGCTGCACTCTCTGAATGAGGCCCGATGTTTTCTGCACACCCAGCGTTTCTCAGCGCTAATGCAGAGTCAAGGATCTGGCACGGAACTGGTGCCCTGAACACGTCAGCTGCTAGCATGTCTTCCTTTTCACAGAGAAAGGGGCTTGCGTCTCCCAGGAGAGTGGGGTTCCTAGAAGTCAGGAAGTAAACGTGGAGCAAGCCTTCCGGTACAGTGGAACCTCAGTTTACGAACACCTCGGTTTACGAACACCTCGGTTTACGAACTTTCGGTTTACGAACTATCCTAACCCGGAAATTAGTAAACCGAGGTGCCCGAGGCCTACTGAGCGTCTGATGCCTTCGGGGAGGCCGGGCCTTCGCTCCGATGCCTCCTGGAGGCCCGGAGCGAAGGCCCGGCCTCCCCGAAGGCATTGGAGCAAAGGCCAAACCTCCCCGAAGGCATCGGAGCATCCGATACCTTCGGGGAGGCTGGGCCTTCGTTCTGATGCCTCCCAGAGGCCGGGGAGCGTTTCCGCGACTGGGCTGCAGCCGTGAAAGTGCTCCCCGGCCTCTGGGGGGCATTGGAACGAAGTCCTGGCCTCCGGAAGGCATTGGAGCCGGGACTTCGATCCGATGCCTCCCAGAGGCCGGGGAGCATTTTCGCGGCTGTAGCCCAGTCGCGGAAACGCTCCCTGGCCTCTGCAAAGGCATCAGAGCAAAGCGGTTAATCCGTTCTAGACGAGGAAAAACACCCCCTAAAGCAGCAGGGCCTTCGCTCCGATGCCTTCGCGGAGACCAGGGAGCGCTCCCCGGCCTCCACGAAGGCATCGGAGCGAAAGCCCTGCTGATTTAGGGGGTGTTTTTCCTCGTCTAGAACGGATTAATCAACTTCCCATTACTTTCAATGGGAAAGTTCGCTTCGGTTTATGAACACTTCAGTTTATGAACAGACTTCTGGAACCAATTGTGTTCGTAAACCGAGGTTCCACTGTATTTAAATGGGGAGGAGCTGCACGTCGCCCCCTCCTGGCTGCTGCTTCCTATGTTCCTCTCCTTTCCTCTTTGCTGTTCGTCCCCCAACGCTGTATGATTTGGGTCTCTTTTTGGCAGAGATCATGCTCAGATCCGCAGACCACGTTCACGAGACAGACTGTGAGGGGCACTGAGGGTTTTGCCTGGGGTTTGTCTCTCTACTGGTTCACGCTCAGCATCCAGACTCCCAATTCCACAGCGAAGCAGAAGAAGGGGGCAGAAGGGAGAGTGTGGGGTCACCTCCTTGAGGCTGGGCGTCTTCTGCTGCAACTGCACCACACCTGCTTAATTTAGGGCTGGCTTGGCTGTTTATTTGGACGATAAAAGGTGCTCTGGGTCAGCATGAGATGCACCCTGTGAATAACGTCGCTAAAGCGCAGCCTTCAAAATCACATTCCTCTCCCCGGGATCCCTGGTCCCTATTCCTGGGGAATGCCTCTCAGATCACAGGATGACGCTGGGAAAATGTCTCCCATTTCACAGGGGTAGAAGAGAGCCAGCGGGATGCAGTGGTTATGAGTGCTGGACATCTCATAGCCCCGCACCCCTCATGTCTTGCTCTGCGCTACCAAATTTGTGCCCATTCGACTGCCCATCCCACTTCCCCAACCTATTCTTCTGATGCGCCATGTACTAAGGCGAGGGCACATCTATGAAGAGGGCGGTTTTGGCAGCCAGTGGGAGACTTAAAAGCTAGATCTCTTGCAATGCCAACAACAGAGGGGTTCTCTCACCTGAATAATAGGTTAAGCCCAAAGAGCGTGAACATCACAGCCATGTAGCCAACAATTCCCGTGGCGTAGCTGATCTTGTATATTAGCAGAAACCACTTGTACACCAACCTACGTGCAAAAGAGAGAAGCGAAAACACAGATTCAGGGCAGAGGAAAGAAAGTCCTTCGTGGAGCGCAGAGTTAAACTATGGAACTCCTTCCGGCAGGAGGCGGGGATGGCCCCCACTTTGGATGGCTTTGAAAGAGGATAGGACAAATTCACAGAGGAGGAGAGGGCTATTGTTGGCTCCTGGCCAGAATGGCTCTGCTCTGCCTCCATGGCTAGGAGCAGCAAGGCTTCTGAATTGTTGGAAACTGCAGGAAGCGGGAGAGGTGCTCTAGTGCTCAAATCTTCTTTGCAGGTTTCCCTTTTGGGCGTCTGGTTAAGCACTGGGAGAACAGGATGCTAGACCAGGTGTGCAATTTGCTCCAGTGTTCTTATGTAAGAGCCAAGAGGTTTCTGCTCACCTGGGAGTCGTCTGGACGAGAGGTTTGCGTGTTGCTCTGAACGTGACAAAAGCGGTGACGACCGAGAAGAAGACCCAGATCACCAAGAACCGCCACCAGTGCAGCTTCACTGTGAAGTAGAGGGGGACGACCCACATCTGGAAGAGGGTCATCATCTGCAGCAAGGGAAGAAAAGGAAAGAGTTCTGGGCAACGCAATTTAAGGAGGATGTCGACAAGCTGGAGCGAGTGCAGAGGACGACGACCAAGATGATCCAGGGTCTGGAATCCAGGCCTTAGGAGGAGCAATCGAGGGAGTTGGGGATGTTTAACCCAGAAACGAGGAGAGTGAGAGGAGATATGGTAGCCATCTTCAAATATCTCCAGGATGGAAGATGGAGCAAACTATACATAGAATGCAAGCTGGGTTCATTCACATTTTCTAGTGCTATTTGTACTGTTGTGGACCATTTGCATTGGTTCCCCCCCCCCCGCTTGCCCAGTGGGATACCATGTGGGTGGGGCTTCTGCCCAAAGAGGGCGGGGTCATAGTCACAAAGCCCAGCCCCTCCTCATCCAGTTCCACCTACAGAACGCAGCCTCATCCCCTTTCCCACGGTGGGGCTTCCACAGGTGGCACCCCTGTGAGGGCGGTGGAGGGGTCTCAACAACATGTGCCCTGGGGAGGGGGCAGCTTACGTTATAGGAGCGGGGGTGCCTCTGCTTCCACTGCACCAGGAGGAGCTGAGCCACTACCAGGGTGGCGATCAGGATGAGGACCATCTCGGCGTGCATGGCCTCGTGGCCCCGGTGCTTGGCGTGCATCCGAACGTGTTCGACCCTGCAAGGAGAGCGGAGCAAGTCAGTCTCTCGCACACTCACAGTCTTTGCAGCTCTCGCATCTCACGTAAGCACAGGGGGCGCTTGGCAGCATCACACCTGCGTGGCAAACTGGATTCTGCAAGAAGACATGGAAGGGGTGGGGGTGGGGGGGTGTCCTGGGCCACAGCAAACATGGAGTTTGGTACAGTACGATTGCACACATTTAGCTTCTTGCGGTTTCAACCATACGCGGTTGGAGAGAGGCTTAGTGAAACTGCACAAGTTAAATCCAAGCAAGGCAGAGAGCTGAACAGTTTTTTGTTTCTTTTTTGCACTAGGTCAGGGTTCTTAAAATGGAGGAAGGTTCCTGAATTGGCCCCTGTAGGAAGCAAAATGCCAGACCAATATGATCGTTGGCAACACAAACAAGGATGCAAAGGAGCTACAAAGTGAATAAAAATTACATAAAGTAGCAGATGGATAACACTGTATTGGGGGGGGGGGGAAGCAATGGAAACAGGCCGGCTGGCACTATTTGTCCAGGTTGCAAAGCTGGGCAGCGCTTGGCACAGGAGGTGAGGTTGCACAGCCCAATGGTGAGCTCAAGTGCCAGGGGCACCTGTAGCTAAGCTGAGCTATGGCAGCCTCCCTCAGTCCAAGCAAGGGAGGGGAGAGCAGGAGCCTTTTAAAGGAACCACCACCCAAATGCATCAACTGTTTGAAGTCCAGTCCTGGGGCTCTCCCAGGTACCCTCTTAACACAGGACCTGTCAAGTTTTTAAGATAACCACAAAATAAAAGGGCAGCTCAGCTCCTCCTGCAAAGACTACTGTCGTAAAATGGAGAAGAGGGAGGAGACAGGAAATTTTCTTGAGGGGCTGCGTAATTTTAGATTTCCACAAGCGCTTTGTGCACCAGCCATGAAGAAATCTGCGGCAGGCAGGCAGGCAGGCAGGCAGGCAGGCAGGCAGGCAGGCAGGCAGGCAGGCAACTTGGTCCTTAAAGGCCCAACAGAAGAGAAAACAGGTGCTATCTGACAAGTCCATGAACCTTGCAGGCAGGCAAGCAGGCAGGCAGGCTCTTCACTCACCTCCATCTCTCCTCAGGAGTCAAATGCGATAAATCAACCTGTGTGGGAGACAAGAACAAGCAGCTACAGCATAAGCCTGGAAGAGAGAGTGAGAGCGAGAGAGCAGGCTGCAATCTCTCGCTTGAGCAAGAGCCAAGCACAAAAACTGCTCCTGGATTCCGAAGTTTGATGGAGGCTTGAGGTGCTCCATGAGTGCCAAGCAGTTTTCTTTCAAAATACTTTTCTTAAATTAAAAGCGTGAACTTAAGACACGGGAATAAAAACATGACATTCTCTCGTTTCGCATGCCAGCTACTACTGCGCCCTGCACCCAGCCATCCCATGATGAGCAGCCTTGCCCAACCTGGCACCCTCCAGAGGGGTTGGACTACAGCTCCCATCAGCTCACACCAGCAGAGGCACAAGAGGGGCTGATGGGAGTTGGAGTCCAACATGTCTGCAAGGTCTGACATTGGTTATCCCTGCCATACATGAAATGAACCACATCTAAGTGAATTGGAGATTTCATTTCATAGAATCATAGAATTGTAGAGTTGGAAGAGACCACAAGGGCCATCCAGTCCAACCCCCTGCCAAGCAGGAAACACCATCAAAGCATTCTTGAC
This sequence comes from Zootoca vivipara, assembly GCF_965207765.1. Lineage (NCBI taxonomy): Eukaryota > Metazoa > Chordata > Lepidosauria > Squamata > Lacertidae > Zootoca > Zootoca vivipara. The sequence continues at coordinate 99,201,997 of NC_142587.1, read as the reverse complement.
AGATGGCTGTCAAGCCTCCGCTTAAAGACCTCCAAAGAAGGAGACTCCACCACACTCCTTGGTAGCAAATTCCACTGTCGAACAGCTCTTACTGTCAGGAAGTTCTTCCTAATGTTTAGGTGGAATCTTCTTTCTTGTAGTTTGAATCCATTGCTCCGTGTCCGCTTCTCTGGAGCAGCAGAAAACAACCTTTCTCCCTCCTCTATATGACATCCTTTTATATATTTGAACATGGCTATCATATCACCCCTTAACCTTCTCTTCTCCAGGCTAAACATACCCAGCTCCCTAAGCCGTCCTCATAAAGAATTTCAAAACTAAGCCATTACAGAACCATTAAGCAATAACAGCAATAATAATAATAATAATAATCTCACTGAGTTGCCCCAGCCAAGTGTTAAGCAACCGCTTCGTGGAGGGATGGGCAGATTCACATGTACTCTTTTGCCAGCATGGAATCCCAAGGAGCTCGAGACCTCATTGTCACATGCTGGTAAATGACACAGGGATACGCATGTGTAACCTGATTCATCCGCTGCGGTTTCCGAGGGATCCAGGCACACAGATCATTCAACCCCTATCTGGAGTTCTCCCTCAAGTTACTCGGAGGTAGCTGTGTTGCTGGAGCACAAAGTACTTGGGGCATCTTGAGGAATCTATTTGCTGTCGCCATGACTTCTCTGCTTTAGTGCAAGACAGGCATAGCTATAGAGAGACATAGCCATCATCCACGCCACTCACCTTTAGGACAGCCATCTCAACTCTTCAAAGCAGACAAGCATAGCTGACCTTCGACTCCCTTCCGCAAACCTGGCCTCTCTGAAATGCCAATCGGTCTTCCGACCCCCCCCCCTCCACTGCACTGAGAAACAGACAGAACCTTTGCAGCCCAACAGATTCCACCTGCATTGTTAGGTCACCTTCTAGGAGAGGGTAGGGAAGATTCTTAGAGAAGTGCCAAACACACCCACCCACTTCCTCGGGGGGGGGGGGGTCTTGTGGAATTTTTTCAGCACCATCTATGCCCCTCTGCACTTTTTTATAGAGTAACATAACCAAAAAAGCAGGTCCCTGCCCCCAAAGAGATTACAATTTTGACTCTGGGGTGGTGTGAGATTCTAATGGGGCTCCTGTGTGTAGCTCATCGCCTCACAAGTTTCTGTGCAAGGGTTGGAAGAGGATGGTCTTGCCCATGGGTAGGCAAACTAAGGCCCGAGGGCCGGATCTGGCCCAATCACCTTCTAAATCCGGCCCGCGGACGGTTTTTACATGAGTAGAATGTGTCCTTTTATTTAAAATGCATCTCTGGGTTATTTGTGAGGCATAGGAATTTGTTCTTTTCTCTCTCCAAAATATAGTCCGGCCCCCCACAAGGTTTGAGGGACAGTGGACTGGCCCCCTGCTGAAAAAGTTTGCTGACCGCTGGGTCTTGGCTGAAGGGAGGCAGCCGTCTCATTTGCACGAAGGAGCTGCCTGTCTGGAGCTCCATAATTTAAAATGAGGTTGAATTATGGCCAGAAGATTATCTGGAAATATTATACTATTTTTAAAAAGCACAACTTCAAGGATTTCCCAAAGGTTGGGGCGGGGGGGGAGTAAACACCTTTAACAGTGAAATCTTATATATGCTGTCTCAGATTGAGTTCAGGGGACCTTACTCCCAGGTAAACATGCAACATGCACTAAGTGATAATCTGAAAAGATCAAGAAGCTGAAGCAAAATGTGTCCACCCAACTACTCTGCACAGTCACCTATTAGCTCTTAAAAGACCAGCAGATTTTACAGATGATAACACAGTTGAGGTTCCTCCTTATTTCTCCCTTGCAAAGCACACTCAAGATTTTTCTCTGCACTCTTCCAAAATGGAGCCATCTCCCTTTAAAACCACGAGAACAAAAAATGCTCAGAATTTTACAACAAAGGCCTTTTGGTCATGAGAAAAGTGTACGGTCTTTAGGAGACCTGCTTTAGTCCACCTTGGCACAGCGAAATATTTTGAGGCAAGAGGTAGAATTTCAATCCACCGGGGTGGACCAGGGCCAACTTCCGGATTCTTGCAACAAGTGCCGGACTCCAAGGACTCCTCCAGCTAGCAAGCGTGTGCATATTTAGGATCACCAGACACACACTGAGTCATGCTCCTTCAAGGCCAGGGGACCACTAATGCCCCCCTCGCACTGTGAATTTAAGATGCAGCTGGTGGATCGCAGGGCTGTGAATAACAAAAAAAACAGACCGAGCATCAGCCCCACCCTGGCCTTACGTTGCAACAGGTAGCCTGTGGCAGGGCTTACCTTACAGAGGGCAAAAGGACAAAGAGGAAAGAGCAGGCAAGAGCAATCATGACTTAGGCAGCTGCTTGCAACACGGAGGCGGTAGGCACAGCATATCTTGCTGCACTCGGGGCTGTTTACTGCCACACGGGGAAAGCGGGCCAACTTTCTCGCCAACTTAGCTAATGAAGAAGGTTGATCCTGCAGCAGGATTCTCTTTGCCCAGCCAACAAGCAGGGCAGGAAAACAACCTTTTTCCATGCAGGAGGGAAAGAAGCCCAGCAATGCACCCGCTCACCAGATCTCTTAATGTCAAATGAGAAGCTCTGAGGTGTCTGCAGTTATCTTTGAAGGTGCTGGAAGTGACTCCCAGCAACCTACTCAAGTAAACACGCTTTCTTGTACAGAGGGGCACATGTGAATCATAGAATCCTAGAGTTGGAAGAGACCACAAGGGCCATCCAGTCCAACCCCCTGCCAAGCGGGAAACACCATCAAAGCATTCTTGACATATGCCTGTCAAGCCTCTGCTTAAAGAGGGCTTCCCCTGCACTGCTGTAGGTGCCCCATAGTGCCAACATTGGAGGCAGCCTCACACGGGTCCTGCCCACGTGCCCAGGGCTCGCCATGAAAGCGCTGCCACTGCCATGGATCCTCGTGTATCAATGTTCCTTGTGTAGGAAAAGTCCAGCAGAATTATTATCTATCAGCAACTCCATCTGCAGGCAGAAATGAGGAGGAAAGCACTGCGTGGCTCTCCTTCCTTCCTTCCCTGTCTGACCCCAGCTTCTCTTATTGCAATTTGCTGACTTGTGTCTTCCTATCAGCCCCCAAATTACTGGAATATCCAAGTGTTAACAGGAGAAGAAGGATTGCATATTCACTTATTCTGAAATATAGGATTTCTTGATTTCGCAGTTTGCAGAAGTTATGTAACCAACTTCTTGTTTCTAAAAAATGAGAGTCCATGGAAGCTTTTCCTCAAATACCACATCCTAGACTGCTCAATCTTATGTCTCTTGGAAAACAATCCGAGGTACGCAGAACTGAACTGAGCAATAAGGCTATCAACAGCAACCGGCCAGGATGGCAACCAGGTTTTACTGATATGTCTGACTTTTAAAAATTGTTTTCATTTAAAATAAAGTGCACTTCATAAATATTCAAATAAATACAAGCGTGGGTTTAAAAAAATATCTGTAGGCATTTTAAGAGAAGCTTGATTTTATAGTTTTAACTTATTTTTATTTCGTATTGCATCTTTGTAAGCTGCGTAGACTACTGCAGTTACACGGTATACGAATTATATTAAAAAATACTTCCGATATGAGAGGCAGCCAGTGATGGCTGGTGCCCGCTGGGCCTGGTGAGGTGGAAGGGTGGTTTAAGAAGGATGTTGACAAGCTGTGTGCAGAGGAGAGTGATCAAGAGGAACAAGGGTCTGGAAACCAAGCCTGATGAGGAACGGTTGAAAAAGCTGGGCATGTTTAGCCTGTAAAAGGTACGACTGAGAGGAGATAGAAAAGCCGTCTTCAAATATCTCAAGGGCTGTCACATGGATATAATTATAATTTATTTGTACCCCACCCATCTGACTGGGTTGCCCCAGCCACTCTGGGGGGGCTTCCAGCACATATAAAATCACAGTATGTGCTGGAGGAGGAAACAAGCTTGTTTTCTACTGTTTCAGAGGCTAGGACCGAAAGCAATGGCTTCAAGTTGCAATACAGGAGATTCTGACTAAACGTCAGGAAGAGCTTTCCGATTGTAAGCGCCGTTCAGCAGTGGAACAGACACCCTCAGAAGGTGGCAGAAGCAGAGGCTGGATGGCCATCTGTCATGATGCTTTTGCTGAGATTCCTGCCTTGCAGGGGGTTGGACTAGATGACCTGCAGGGGTCTCCTTCCGACTATGATTCTTTGGTCTGAGAGGAAGGATGGGGAGAGAGGGGGGGGCAAAGGCGGTTGGGGTGCAGACTTGGGCGGCAACCACGACGCTCTCTGGGCGAGCTTGGGCCTGCCGGCCGCAGCCCAGTCTACCTGGCAGGGTTGTTGTGAGGGCAAATTGAGCTGGGGGAGGAATGGAGCTGGGGTGGGGTGCGAAGGGGATACGCGGATCCCTCTGAGGAAGGTGATATGATTTTGTCTGTCAGGGTAAGGAAATAGAAAAATTCCTTCCAGGAGCACCTTAGAGACCAACTAAGTTTGTCATTGGTATGAGCTTTCATGTGCATGCACACTTCTTCAGATACCCTGAAACAGAAGTCACGAGACCCTTATATATAGTGAGAGGGTGGGGAGGGGTATTGCTCAGAAGGGTGGTGGGAATGGGGGATTGGCTAATAGGTGTGGTAAACCCGTGGATGACTGCAATTGGTCTTACAGGAAAAAGCAAGGGGTGAGATGACTAAAGATAGCTTTATCATGTATAATGAGATAAGAATCCAATGTCTCTATTCAGACCAGGTCTCTCCATGGTCTACCTACCTGTAACTAGAACTAGGGGAAGGAAATGCAATGGAGAAACCAAAACGGATAAGGTGCTACCATTAATAAAATAAAATACATTAAGGGTTTAACCTAAGAAGCGCGTGGAGGTTAAACCGAGCATTAAGTGGCAAAGGCTGAGGTCCCCTGAGATTATATTTAATTAAGAAGAATAACAATGATGCTGTTAATGATGATGGCAATAGTAATAATGGTAATAATAATACTACCGGTACCGGCGGTTAGGATGCTGCCCCTCCCCCTCCGGAGCCCCCAACCTCCGCCCCCACCCCTCCCCACATAGGCCCCTCCCACCACCGCCGTGGGGCAGCAAGCCCCGCCCTCACCTCCTCCACGTCGCGGTCCAGGGGGCCCCCAACCTCCACTTCCACCACCGCCGCCATCTTGCCCCCTCTCCCTCCCTCCAGCGCCGCGGCCAGGTGGCCAGCTCGCTTCCGCCGGAGCCCGCCAATCGCCGCCCACTGCCGGTTCCCACTCGGCCAATCGCCCGGCGCGCGAGCAGCCGCCGGAGGGGCCGATTGGAGGAGGCGGGTCCTGGGGGGCGGGGCCGAGCTGCCCAAAGGAGCCTGTCAAAGCGGGGGAGGGAGCGTCCGACATGTGGCATATTCGTAAGCGGGCGCAAAAAGTCCTGTATGGCCAACACGGCGCTCAGGTACAAAGTCATAGATTCATAGAATCATAGAGTTGGAAGAGACCACAAGGGCCATCCAGCCCAACCCCCTGCCAAGCAGGAAACGCCATCAAAGCATTCCTGACAGATGGCTGTCAAGCCTCCGCTTAAAGACCTCCAAAGAAGTAGACTCCACCACACTCCTTGGCAGCAAGGTCCACTGTCGGACAGCTCGACAGTGTCCTGGCAGGCATTTTCTCGCAACCGCCGCAACAGACTTCACAGGATCGCCAGGTGCTTTTTACGCTTTTCATAAGAGCAAGAAATTGATGGACGCTCCCTCGCTCTCCCCCGCCCCTTAAATCCAGCTGGGCGCGGCGCTTTCGAGGCCGGCGGGAGGAAGGACTACGGTTCCCAGCATGCTTAGCGGCCTGTCCTGTCAGAGTTCCTTATTTTTAAAACATAAGGAACAAATTTAGCGTCGTGATTCGAAACGAAGTCGGCTCCACCGTGTAGTAAAATGCATTTATTTATTTATTTATTAGCACAACACGTTAAGGAACTGCCTCGGTGACGTCACGCGGAGAGGCTAGCAGCCAGCCAATCAGCGTCGAGGGTCAAGGGGCGGGTAGTATTGGCGGGAGATTGAGAAACCCCGGGAAACTAAGGAAGACGCTCCCGGGATCCCTGGGGCGGGGAGATTTCTCAGATACCTCATTTGCATACGTTAATTCCCGGGTCCTGCGGGTGCTGAGAGAAGCCCCCTCGGGAAGAGAAAGAGCTGCGTCCTCACCTGCGGAACAGAAGCAAAGGCCCCGGGCATCTCATCCCGAGGGAGTAAGAAGCGGAAGCAGGGGGAAAAGAAACCCATTTCTCTCCCCCCCCCAACCAGGTGGGACTCGGGATGGGAAAGCCCCATAAGCGGAAATGAAAACCTGAGCAAATGAGGGTGACTCACTGAATCCTTGGAAATGGCTCCAGTCAAAATCAAATACGTTGTGTCTTTCACATTTCAGGTAACCCCCATGTTCTTTTAAATTAAGGGAGTTACGAAACAAGCTGAGCTCAAAACATCTAGTATATTAGTAGGCAAACAACTATTTAAAAATAGTAGAAAGCTTTGAACGTTGATATTTTTAATTTTTTTAAAAAAAACACCAATTAATACCATGTCACTAACTTATCATATAACTGGCTCTTTTTGTGTTCCAAATGGTAACCAGTTGTTTTTATTATTTTACTAGCTGTGCAATGGGGCGCTTAGACCCAGAGTCTCACCACTAGTAGTTCTAACCCTCTTCTGGCTCTAGGATCTTCTGGCATATGCCATTTCAAATTAAGGACTATAAACTTGCAGTAAAAGAGATCTGAGCATCTTGAGATGCCAACTTCAGTGCCAAATAGTGGACTGTGCAGTTCTGCAGCAAGCTAGTGGGTGCAGAGGGATGAGTACTGCCCTGAGAATATCCAGAAGTAGAGTCATGTGCTGTGCTCCTCAGTTGTTCCTTCTCGCTCCTTTTTCTGGGGCAGGATCCCAAGTCCCCGGTGGAGAACCTGCTGCTTGAAGAAGGGGTTCGGCCCTGGCTCAGCTGTCCCCAGGACCGGAGCAGGCAGCTGAAAGCAGAGCTGCAGTTGGAACACGCAAGCCGCATTGGCTACATTGATGTTGGTAAGCATGTGGGAGGAAGTAGCAAAGGAATCCCCTCTCTGGGAACAAAAGGGATAGAGAGAAGTTTCTATCCCTCTCTCATAACACTGGAACTTGTTGAAATCCAATTAAGCTGAATGTTGAGAGATTCGGCAAACGTTAAAGTCCTTCTTCACGCAGCACAGAGTTGAACTGTGGAACTCCCTCCCACAGGAGACAGTGATGGCCACCAACTTGGATGCCTTTGAAAGAGGTTTAGACAAATTCATGGAGGAGAAGGCTTGCCAATAGCTACTAGCCATGATTGCTGAGCTTTGCCTCTGTGGTTGGAGGCAGAAGTGCTTTGGGCATCTGGTTGGCCCCTGTGAGAACAAGATGCTGAATTAGAAAGGCCACTGGCTTGATCCAGCAGGCTCTTCTTGTGTTCTTAAGGGCTGATGTTTTAACTGCGAGGCAGGATTAAAAGCACAGAGCGAGTGACACGCTGCTTTAAATTCAAAATATGTTAAGATAACATGTTCTTCAATGAGGTGTTGGCATTCTGAGCAAATGTATTGCAGTGTAGGTTTGTGTCCAGGTGATGGCTGCGTAGCTGAGTCAGTGGCTCTTCAAAACTGAAAAATTCATAAATGAGTTTTTTTTTTTGGAAAACAAAACAAAAGAAAGGAGCAGGAGACTAGGGCGGGCTGCAGGGCTCCGAGTCTGAATGTTTATGAACCCCGTATGAGTGCACTGCAACTCAACTAAATTGAGGGGGAAAGGAAGGCAGCGCCAGCAGGAGGGAACTTTCGGACGTTTGATAGTCAAGGTGCAAGTTCTTTGGTGCAGAGCTTGATGTTCTGTTTGTGCTCTTCAGGGAACTGTGGCTCTGCCTTCCTTCAGATAGATGTGGGGCGATCCTCCTGGCCTCTGGACCAGAGTTACCTCACTCTGTTGCCCACCACAGCCCTGATGATGCCCGCTGATGCAAAGCTGGATAAGAATCGTTCTGCAGTCCGGATGTTTAAAGAAGGTAAGAAGGTGGGCACTCTTCAGCCATGCGGAGAAACATGTGGACTGTAAATGGGCTGGGTTGTATTTGCTAGGCATCTCCCTGTCTGTGCCCCACAGGAGACTTCCTGGCTTCAGCCCTAGGCGAGAAGTGGGATCGTATCAGACTCACTTGTAGCCAGCCTTTCAACAAGCGCACGCAGTTCGGTCTCTCCTTCATCCGGATCCGCACTCCGCAGGACACAGACGACAGCAAGTCAGACCCAGTCTCTATTCCTAGTCAGGTACAGATCCATGGGTCATGGCTAGCTATCCTGCAATTTTACGCAAGCATGGGGGCCAAAATCCAGCAAGTAAAGAATATTGTGCACAAACTGGGCATTAAAACTAGTGAAGTTGTTTGTGTATATAAATAAAATAAAATAATAAAAACAAAATAAAGTGTGCACACTCTCCCCATTTATTTATTCATTTATTTTTCAAATTAAAATAACAATCGGGAGGCTGCGCAATTCTGCTGTTTCTCTGCTCAAAAACCACCCTCTCCCCCCAGGTGGTCTATAAAATTATCCATGGAGAAAGTGAATAGAGAAAACGCTTTTCCTCACTCTCTCATAACACTAGAACTTTTCAACATGTTCAGTGAAGCTGAAGATTCAGGACAGATGAAAGAAAGTATTTTATGTATTACGTAGTTGAATTGCGGCTCTTGTTCGCAGGAGGCAGTGATTGCCACCCACCCAGATGGCTTAAAAGACGGTTAGACAAATTCATGGGGGAGAAAGCTCTCAATGGCTACTAGCCATGGTATCTTCCGCTTCTACTGCCAGGGGCAGTAATGCTTCTAAATACCAGTTGCTGGGAATTGCAGGAGGTGAGAGTCCTGTAGTGCTCAGGTCCTGCTTGCCGGTTTCCCACAGGCATCTGGTTACGAGAACAGGATGCTGGGATTTGGCCTGATCCAGCAGGTTCTTATGTTCCCTGTCATATGAAATCACTTGAGGGATTTTTGAAGGTCTACTGTTCCTAGCAGCCACCATTATTCAAATGCAGAGTGACCTTGTTCTACCTTGCTTTGCTTGCCAGATGCTGGCAAGGATGCCCTGCTTGTGAACATCCCTGAGGCCTTTGATTGGCAGAATAAGATAAGATACCTTTAATGTCATTGTCCCCTTGCGGGAACAATGAAATTACTCGGTTGCTACATCCACTCAGATAAAGCATTCAGCATAACCCAAAATTACTACAAAACCTAATTAAAAACAGTAAATACGATATAAAATAACAAGTAAAATAAGATGATTTCAAAGTCCAGGCTTTCCATTTAAGGACAAAATTGCTCTAGAGAAGAAACTGTTCCTGAGACGGCTCGTTCTTGCCTGCATTGTTCTATATCTCCGTCCCGATTTCAGGAGCTGAAAGAATTGGTGACCAGGGTGCATTGGATCTCTTGATATGTCTAGTGCTTTTCTATGGCACCTGGTGGTGTACCGGTAGATTTGTTCTAAGGTGGAGAGTGAGCAGCCAATAATGCTCTCTGCTGTTTTAATAATTCTGCCCGGCCCTGTCCTGTCCTGAGAAGTGCAGCTTCCGTACCACACACATAAACCGTACGTGAGCATGCTCTGTATGGCACAGTGATAGCAGACAATACTGAGCCAGGTGGGCTGTTGTTCTAGCCCAGAATGGCCATTCTTATACTGACGAGCAAAATCTGCTGTATTTTTTTTGTATTTGAGCTGAGCTATAGAAGCAGGGGAGGGGAGGAAGGGGACAAGAGGAGTATTTTACAGAGGACTTCCTCGGTTTGCTAATTATTGATCTAATTATTGATCTCTTAAATGTTACCTCTCTTCTTTCATCCTATTTGTTGCCCACAGGCTCCTTCTGAGTCCAGCAGCAGCCCATGGCTCTCCAATGCAGCCTTTTGCAGGACGTTCTTCTCAGAGGCGCCATCGTAAGTACCTGCGCGTGCATCCATTGCCAGTGTGCAGCCATTGCTCGCATCCACCTCTGGCACAGGGCCCCCGGAAGGATGGACAGAAGGGAATGCAGACCTTAGCCTGAAAAAATGTTAGGTCTTCAGGAAAAGGCTGGACTGTCACCAGTGTGCTTTATGTGCAATACGTTCCATTTTTGGACAGGGCAGGTTGGAGCAATAGAGAACAGACAGTCCTTTTCCAGTTTCTAACTCTGTTCTTGTAGTTCTTTTGCTCACGCCTGTCTCTTGGTAGCAGCATTGCTTCCAGGAGGCTGGAGTCTTGGTTTCTGCAGTGGCCTCTTGAGGAAGCAGCTGTTGGGTTTCTCTTTGCAGGAGCACCGAGCAGGAAGCGGCGCTAAAAAGCCGGCTGCAGCAGCTGGACCCAGCCTCCAGCCCTGGTGCCTGGATGAGCCGCCCGGCCAGGATGGTGCTGCACGGGGCCTGTGCCCGCAAAAGAGCCTTCCCCCCGGTGCCTGGCTACACCCCTCCTCCTGCAGAGAGCAAAGAGGACGGGCAGAGCCAGCATGAAGCTCAGGAGCCAGTTGTGTCGCGTGAGTATTGGGGGGGCGGAGAGATGGGGACACTTCTGTCTGCCGAGAAGCTACCCCTCCAAGCACCAACATGGGGGCAGATCCACAAGGGGGAATTCAAACTGTGTTTGATGTGTTGAGCTGGTCTTGTGAATATTCCAGCCCGTGTCAGAGAGAGTGGCTTGAGCACCCTGGGATAGTGCCCGACAAAATCTTAAAACCTTGGACTGACTCAGCCAGATTCCTGATGGATCTGTGCTGCTGATTGGGGTTTTTTCCCCCTGGATCCTTTGTTGCGACTAGAACTGCAGGTGGACTTGGTGGCACAGAGTGCATTCTGCCAGATTAGGCTTGTGGCCCAACTATGACCCTCTCTGGACAAGGGATAGCCTCTTTAGTTATCAGGTGCACAGCCTGGGAGTCATTGTGGACTCACAGCTGTCCATGGAGGCGCAGGTCAATTCCGTGTCCAGGGCAGCTGTCTATCAGCTCCATCTGGTACGCAGGCTGAGACCCTACCTGCCTGCGGACTGCCTAGCAAGAGTGGTGCATGCTCTAGTTATCTCCCGCTTGGACTACTGTAATGCGCTCTACGTGGGGCTACCCTTGAAGGTGACTCGGAAACTACAACTAATCCAGAATGCGGCAGCTAGACTGGTGACTTGGAGCGGCAGTCAAGACCACATAACACCGGTCCTGAAAGATCTACATTGGCTCCCAGTACGTTTCTGAGCACAATTCAATGTGTTGGTGCTGACCTTTAAAGCCCTAAATGGCCTTGGCCCTGTAGACCTGAAGGAGCGTCTCCACCCTCATCCATCTGCCCGGACACGGAGGTCCAGCTCCGAGGGCTTTCTGGCGGTTCCCTCCCTGCGAGAAGTGAGGTTACAGGGAACCAGGCAGAGGGCCTTCTCGGTGGTGTCTCGGTGGTGGCTCCCACCATACCTGCCAAGTCCGGGTCGTAAATATCCGGGATCGGCAGCGTGCGCATGACCGGAAGTTGTGTGACGCAACTTCCGGTGGCGCTTCGCCCTTCTATGGGCACCAGAAAATGGCGGCGCCAGTGCCGGAAGTCGCTTCCGCGCATGACCGGAAACACGTAAAAGCGACTTCCAGCGCCGGTGCCGCCATTTTCTGATGCCCATAGAAGGGCAAGCGGCACCAGAAAAATGGCCAGGTAATTAGGGTTGCTAACAATTGCATTCGCCTCCACTCATAGCTGCCAAGTATCCCGATTTAAGGGACAATACCGGGATTTTTCGCTAAACGGGAGACCGCCAGGAAACGCTAAGAAAAAAGGGGTTTTCCCGGCGGATACGGGATACTTGGCAGCTATGGCTCCCACCCTCCCATCAGATGCCAAGGAAATAAGCAGCTTTCTGATTTTTAGAAGACATCTGAAGGCAGCCCTGTTTAGGGAAGCTTTTAATGACTGATGTTTTAGTATGTTCTGATGCCACCCAGAGTGGGTGGGGGAATCATAATAAATAAAATAAAATAAAATCATCATCATCAATGCTCTGGGAACCTCAAGATTGGGCTATTGTGATGTGCTTTATGTGGGGCTGCCTTTGAAAATGGTTTGGAAGCATCACTTGGTGCTTAAGCCACTGAAGAGAAATATAGACCTCCCTCACAGCCTGTTAAGAGCCACTAGAGGGAGGACGAGAACCATTATAGAGTCTCTGGCCAGTCAGTTCTTCGCTGCTCTCTTCTAGCCGCAAAGTAGATCAGCTACAATCTTATCCTGCCTGCAAAGATGAAAATAATTTAGTCCGTTTAGCTTAGAAGGATAAAAAGGGAGGGGGACGGGACAATAGCACTCTCCAAACAGGATGGCGTGGATGAGGATATTCTGTTTTCATCCTCACAGTAACCCTGTACAGGTTGGTCTGTCGACAAAAGAAGATGTAATGCAGGTGGCCTGTGAATGGCACCGTCTACTGAAACAGCGCAGGAGGGAGTGGTTTTTTAAAAGCCTCCCTGTAGCCCTGAGCATACCCCGTCCCCGTCCCCCATGACTGCTGGGTTGAGATCCTGCTTGTGAGTCTCCAGCTCAGTCCCCAGAGACTCTCGTCATTGGCACAAGACACATCCAATGGCTCTTTTTTTGGCTGTGGCGATTTTAATTATTTATTTTAAAAATGTTTGTATACCACTGTATCATATATATATATATATATATATATATATATATATATATATATATATATATATATATATAAAGTTTACAGCAATAAAAACCAGGCAGAGAGTCTTCTCGGTGGTGGCGCCCAGCCTGTGGAACACCCTCCCATCAGATGTCAAGGAAATATAAACCACTGTCTGATTTCTGAAGGCAGCCCTGTTTAGGAAGTTTTTAATGTTTGATGTTTTCTCGTGTTTTTAATATTCTGTTGGGAGCTGCACACAGTGGCTGAGAAACCCAGCCAGATGGTGTATAAATAAATTGTTGATGTTGTTAGAACATAAAACCAATAAAAAGTTGACAACTTTGAGCTCTGGTCTCCTCAGCTGAAATCCCCCCTCTGCCCACTGTATGTGACAGCGGATCTCTACTTGGGGTACAGACACTGGCGGACAAAGGCGGGTGGACGGGCCGCCCCGGGTGACATCCGGGGGGGGTGACATTGCAGCCTCCCCCGCACCCTGGGGCGCTCGCCGTGCACCCCTCCCGACGCATGCCACGCCCCCGGATGTACACCACTCCCGGTGCCAGAGCAGGTACCTCCGCTACTGGGGACAGCATGGCAGTATGATGATGATAATGATAATAATAATAATAATAATAATAATAGGTAAAGGTAAATAGACCCCTGACCATTAGGTCCAGTCACAGACGACTCTGGGGTTGCAGTGCTCATCTTGCTCTATTGGCCGAGGGAGCCAGCGTACAACTTCCAGGTTATGTGGCCAGCATGACTAAGCCGCTTCTGGGGAACCAGAGCAGCGCATGGAAACGCCGTTTACCTTCCCACTGTAAAGGGGCCCCCGACCATCAGGTCCAGTCGTGTCCGACTCTGGGGTTGCGGCGCTCATCTCGCTCTATAGGCCGAGGGAGCCAGCGTTTGTCCGCAGACAGCTTCCGGGTCATGTGGCCAGCATGACAAAGCTGCTCCTGGCGAACCAGAGCAGCGCACGGAAACGCCGTTTACCTTCCCGCCGGAGCGGTCCCTATTTATCTACTTGCACTTTGATGTGCTTTCGGACTGCTAGGCTGGCAGGAGCTGGGAAAGAGCAACGGGAGCTCACCCTGTCGTGGGGATTCAAACCGCCGACCTTCTGATCAGCAAGCCCTAGACTCTGTGGTTTAACCCACAGCGCCACCTGGGTTTACCTTCCCACTGTAGCGGTTCCTATTTATCTACTTGCACTTTGACGTGCTTTCGAAGTGCTAGGTTGGCAGGAGCTGGGACCGAGCAACGGGAGCTCACCCCGTCACGGGGATTTAAACTGCCAACCTTCTGATCAGCAAGCCCTGGGCTCAGTGGTTTAGACCACGGCGCCACCCGCATCTCTTAATAATGATGATGATGATGATGACGTATACCCCGCCCATCTGGCTGGGTTTCCCCAGCCACTATGGAATAAGGGTTTTCATCAGTGGGTGGACAGTCCTGCCTTGTGGAGGAGGGTTTGGGCAAGATCCCTTCTTTGGTGGTCCTTTGTTTCCATCTCTCTCTGTGGGACCTCATTTGCTGTGGAGCAGTCAACTCCACAGGTGAGTCTTACAGGACACACTAGCCCTGCATGACTAATGTTGCTGACTTGGTTCATCTTGCAGGGCCCAAGCAGGAATCGTCTGCCAGAAGAGGGGGCACGAAATCAAGTCGAAGACGGGCATCATGCAGCAACCTGACGAGGTGATTTGGCCGTGTGGGGAATTTCCTTCCGGTTCAGTCCCAGTCAGCTGCCCTTCAGATGCAGCTCAAGGTTCAAGGTGGTGGTTTTCCAGAGCAAATCTGTGACCATCTCTGCATCTTGTAGCTTCTGTTAACCTAGCAAAAAGAAAAAGAAAAAAGATAACCTTTCAGGACTCCTAAAGGGTGTGATACTGGTGGAGTAACCTGAATACAGCCTGTTATAATGTGAGAAATTAATGCAGTCTGATTTGTTACATCCCTGAAAATAGAAGGCAAAATATACTCAAAGGGAAAATACCACCATGCATAGTAGTCGTTTTGAATAAATAGTGTATGTGTGCTGAGCTGTGTGTGGTATAAAAGGAGACTTTAAAATCTTTTAAATGAGCAACAACCTTCTCCACAGGTCTGCAGCGGCTTCTTCTGTCAAGCGTGGGGATAATTCTCGAAGGGAGAGAAGAGCCCCTGGCCAGCAGGGAAGACGGAGGAACATGGGAGGTGAAGAGGAGGAAGAGGAAGAGAGGTGGCCTCGAAAGAGAGAGGCGGGGTTGGGTGTGTGCCCCATCTGTGAGGGTGAGTAACAGAATGGAAAGAGGAGCTCAAAGAGCAAACATGACGAGGATTCGGCGGTTGGAAAAAGCATGTCGCTAGGAACGGGTGGCAAATTCAAATAAGCTGCCTGCCAGGACCGGTGCGACCATTGGGCAGAGGGAGGCAGCTGCTTCAAGTGACGGGAGCTGGGGGGGGGGGTAGCAGCACTACCTCCTTGGCTGTTCCCCTCTGTTGGAGGGCAGAAGCGGAGGCGCAAAGCACCCTCTAAACTAGCCGGCAGCCCTCGGGTGTGCTGGGGGATGCTGCTATATCCTGTTTCCACCTTCTGAACATGGAAGGCGGTCGCACCATCTCGTCCTTTGCCTCAGGCAGCAAAATGTCTTGGGCCAGCTCTGCTATCTGCAATCAATCGCTGAATAGCAATTTATTTTCAAAGGATGCTTTCTTTGTGTTTGTGTGTTTGTTTGTTTGTTTGCTTGCTTGCTTGCTTGCTTGCTTGCTTGATGTTTCCTGTCTTTGATTTGCAACACGTGGCACTATTTGGCGAGGAGAAATTGTTGGGAAAAAATGTTTGCACCCTGCTGTTTGGGGGAAGAAGCGCGTTCTTTTGCACCGTGCTAAAGGGATTGCCGTCGTATTTGCAACGTGCAGGAGGGTTGCACATAATGGTGTTGCAGTAGTATTCTAACCTCGACTGGCAACCTCAGAGTGGATTTTGGCCAGAGACAGGGGTAGGTAGGAGAGCTGCTAGCTTCTGATGGCTCTTGTCAGACCCTGTTGCTTCCTTCCCCAGGTCATTTCCCCGCCAATCTCTTACCAGCCCATGCCTCCAGCTGTGGAGAAGAGGATTTTGAAGCGAGCTCTTCCTCCTCGCCTTCATCGCCGTGGGAAGAGCTTGTTGCAGACTGCGCCCACTGCCCCATCTGCCAGTTCAGTTTTCCCGCTGCTGAGATTGAGAGACACGCCAGCAACTGCGGGGAGCCGGATGAGGCCCTGGGGAACAGACCCTCCTGGCTTTGGGCAGAACAGGGCGAGTAGATGGGGGGCAAGTGCCCCAGGGCAGGCGGCCTTCGCTGGTCAAGCCTTTAACCATTCAGTCGCACGTTTGGTGGTCAGCTGGGATCAGGATGTAGCCAGAACAAGGAGCCCGCAAAGGACACACAGTGCTGCCACAGGGGTGGAAGTGAGACTAACAAGAAGAGAGTAAGAACTCCAGTAATTGGGGAGAGGAACATGTTATTTGGGTTACTCTCCCTCTGGTCTGATTCTTCTCACCAACATCAGCACACGCCAGATCGCTGGGGCTCATCCTGATTCGATGCTGTAGTTCACGGCCAAGACTGTCGGAAAGATTCCTCAGAAAGGCGGCTTTCTTCCCCGCTCACCTTCTCCTCTCCCTCAAGGAAGCTGAGGGGCGGGCACTGCACAAGCCCATACTGGTCTCTTTCCCGTACAGACCAGCAGCACGAAAACCGAAGACTGAATTAAATGTTTGAAACGCTTGCCAGACTCCAAACTCCTGTCCCCCCTGGCTGGGGCCCCTGGGAGCTGTAAGTTCTGCAACATGTGGAGGCCACAGGTTCAGGGCCATTTGGACCAAGGGGCCAGTTGTAGGAATATGCCGCTGACAATCTTTGTTGTTAAAAATTGGGGATTTTTCTGAAAAGTTGTGTTGCGTGTCGCTGAATGAACCGATTGTCCTTTTTTAAAAAAATTTCCCTCCGCACATTCATAGGCACCAATATTTCAAAGGGAACCCCTGCCCTGCACTACAATTCAGTGGGGAGCTTCATGCATATTCCTCGTTCCCGGGCAGGGCATGTGCAACGTCTCTTTCTGATACTTTCTGTTGTTGCAGAAATGCCCCACCGTAATGGAATCTTAGTGACCCACTGCTATTATTTGTGAGCCACCTCTTAAAAAGGAAAGAAAAGCAGCTGCCCTCATTGCTCTGCCCGCTTGTAGCTCTGGCCCCGCCCACCACTGGAGTGCGGCCCTCAGAATGTTGGCCAGAAGGGAAGGTGGCCCTTGGGGTGGAAAAGGTCCCCCAGCCCTGTTCCAGTTGCCCCTGATGGTCCAGGTTTACAGTGGTACCTCGGTTTATGAACACAATTGGTTCTGGAAGTCTGTTCATAAAGTGAAGCGAACTTTCCCATTGAAAGTAATGGAAAGTGGATTAATCCGTTCCAGACGGGTCTGTGGAATACTCAACCTGAAGCGTACTTAACCCGAAGCATGGGTGTAATTGGTTCCGGAAGTCTGTTCATAAACTGAAGCGTTCATAAACTGAAGCGAACTTTCCCATTGAAAGTAATGGAAAGTGAATTAATCTGTTCCAGATGGGTCCGCGGCGTTTGTAAACTGAAAATTTGTAAACCGAGGTGTTCATAAACCGATGTTCTGCTGTAATTCCAAAATGCTGAATGGCACCTTAGCTGCTCTAATTGCTTAATGTTTTGAATGATATTCTGCTTTGGCGGCAGCAGACCACTCCTGTTTTATGCCACCCGCTTCAACGGCCACGTACTAATGGACTGGGTGCACTTGGACCCTGCTCCCCCGTGGGAAGCCTCCAAACAGAATCTCCCCACTCTGTCTCCCAGCAAGTGTTATTCAGAGGCACAGCGGCCTCAGGCAGTAGCGATCGAACCTAGCTGATATAGAAAAAACCTGCTCCTTTTCCCTTGTGGGGTATCCAAGAGCCCATCTAGAGGTTCCCTATCAGTAGGAGAAAACAAGAGGCCAACCAGAGTATATTGAGAAGCAAAGCAGCTAGTAAGCCGGATCTTTATTAAACTGTTGCAACAGGGTCCCTACTCACCACACACAGGAGGAAGCCAGAACAATGGTGTGCAAGCCCTTATATAGACTTTTGAAATTGCCCACCCTGTCGCTCAAGACCACCCCCGAGAACATCATACATACATCACAGAAGGAGGTGGTCTACAGCAGAAATCCTGTCTGCCAGGATATCTGTTAATGGTCACTGATTGCTTTACCTGGGCGGCCTGGCCATTGTTTTGTGATGGCAAATACTTTAATTCCTGAAACCTGGTCACAGGCTCACCCTGTTCATACACACATACGCCCTTCAGACAGGTAAGCAAAAGACAATGAAGAGGCTTTCCTATTTCCTTCCTCACTGCAGAGAAATATCTGAGGTCAATTTGGGAGAGTCAAAACGGTTTGGGAGAATCAAAATGGCTTCAGGACTGCTCTCCTGTACTATTTCAGACACGTGGTTTATATACTTATGTATGTGATTGCCTTGTACATTTATAATCATTTATATTTGAGGGACGTGGGTGGCGCTGTGGGCTAAACCACTGAGCCTAGGGCTTGCCGATCAGAAGGTTGGCAGTTCGAATCCCCGTGATGGGGTGAGCTCCCGTTGCTCGGTCCCAGCTCCTGCCAACCTAGCAGTTCAAAAGCACAAAGTGCAAGTAGATAAATAGGTAGCGCTCCAAGCTCCAAGCGGGATGGCCCCGCTGGGCTCTGGCTATCTAGTGGAGAGGGGGAGAAAACCTTTCCTTGATGAAGCAGGTAGGTAGCCGTGTTGGTCTGGGTCGAAGTAAAATAAAAAAATTCCTTCAGTAGCACCTTAAAGACCAACTAAGTTTTTATTTTGGTATGAGCTTTCATGTGCATGCACACTTCTTCAGATACACTGAAACAGAAGTCACCAGACCCTTATGTATAGTCAGAGGGTGGGGAGGGGTATTACTCAGAAGGGTGGTGGGAATGGGTAATGCAACTCATTACCAAGCTTAAAACCATGGAGAGACCTGGTTTGAATAAGGACATCGGATTCTTTTCTCATTATACATGATAAAGCTCTCTAGCACCTTCTGCAAGACCAATTGCAGTCATTAACAGTCATTAACAGTCATCAACATTTCCATTTCACTGTATCTGAAGAAGTGTGCATGCACACGAAAGCTCATACCAAAATAAAAACTTAGTTGGTCTTTAAGGTGCTACTGAAGGAATTTTTAGTCATCAACAGGTTTACTACTCCTATCAGCCAATCACCCATTCCCACCACCCTTCTGAGTAATACCCCTCCCCACCCTCTGACTATACATAAGGGTCTGGTGACTTCTGTTTCAGTGTATCTGAAGAAGTGTGCATGCA
The DNA here is from genome assembly GCF_965207765.1 of Zootoca vivipara. Taxonomy (NCBI): domain Eukaryota; kingdom Metazoa; phylum Chordata; class Lepidosauria; order Squamata; family Lacertidae; genus Zootoca; species Zootoca vivipara. The sequence continues at coordinate 99,182,908 of NC_142587.1, read as the reverse complement.
CATGAAAGCTCATACCAAAATAAAAACTTAGTTGGTCTTTAAGGTGCTACTGAAGGAATTTTTTTTATTTTACTTGATGAAGCACACACTCTTCTCCTTAATAAAGCAAGCAATGACACGGGGGGGAGGAAACTGGACAGAAGCTGAATTGACCAAAACCCACCCGGTGAATTACCTGGAAAGGAAATCATGAAAGGAGAGAATTGTGCAACCCACTCAATGCTCCATTCCCCAGTTGCCTTCCATGATGGCCTGAGGCAGGAAAGGGAGAAGGAAGAGGCTGGGGGTCTAGCAGAGCAGATGTGCAAAGGGAGAGAGGCAGGGAAGGAGGAGAGAGCTGAAAGCAGGATGCTGCTGCTGCTGCTGTGACAAACAGCCCAGGCTCCTGGGGGAGCAGGGTGAGGCCTTGCTGGAGGCTGCCCATGGCGTTCATGTGGCAACCCAGCCCCCTGGGGGGTTGGCAGGTGGGCCCCACTGCGCTCCTGCCTGCTCCTGCCCCTGCCAGGGAAAAACAAGAGATGCGCACAGGCAGAGGGCTGGAGAGGAAAGCCTCCAGGAGAAGCAGGACACCTTCTTTTCAGCCAGGCCTTCCCCGGTTTCGTTCTGCTGGAAGGGGAAGGACCTGGAGCATCTCTTGCCAGTCACACCTGTAAGGAGCTGGCGCTTCTGCCCTGGGCAGGATGGCACTGGAGTTTGATGGCATCACGGTGAGTGCAGAGCAGCGAGGGGGGCTCCTTGATGTGATAGATAGATAGGGCAGGCAGGCAGGCAGGCAGGCAGACAGACATGCCCTTTTGGTTTGGGTGACTTTCTCTACTGTCGGCTGCTTCTCTACTAAGATTTTCTGAACTGCCGAGAGGCGAGCTTACATTTTGCCCCAGCAGGGAACGGTCTCAGCCCTCTCCAGGACGCAGGAATGTGAACTAGCCAGCAGGCAGCTGGACTGCAACTACGGCAGACCTTAAAGGTAAAGGTAAAGGGACCCCTGACCATTAGGTCCAGTCGTGACCGACTCTGGGGTTGCGCGCTCATCTCGCATTATTGGCCGAGGGAGCCGGCATATAGCTTCCAGGTCATGTGGCCAGCATGACAAAGCCGCTTCTGGCAAACCAGAGCAGCACATGGAAACGCCGTTTACCTTCACGCTGTAGCGGTTCCTATTTATCTACTTGCATTTTGACGTGCATACGAACTGCTAGGTTGGCAGGAGCTGGGACCAAGCAACGGGAGCTCACCCCGTCGCGAGGATTCGAACCGCCGTCCTCCTGATCGGCAAGCCCTAGGCTCAGTGGTTTAACCCACAGCACCACCTGGGTCCCTAGGGCAGACATTACTTGGTGCCAATCCAAGGAATTATTCTTAAAGTTGTTTATGTAGCGAAAGGTCGTTGCTTCCTTGGCTCCCTTGCCTGTCTCTCCTGCTTCCAAATCCTAGCTCCTGCTTCAATGCCAGGCTCCTCCTGCCCTTGGGCTCTGGGTGAGAGTCACAGAGTTCTGCACCCTCGCTTTTTAGCCATCCTGCATGATGCCTCCCTGTCTCCTTTCCATTGCAGCACCATTTGCTCTTGGGTGCTTAATAATAATAATAATAATAATAATAATAATAATAATATATTTATACCCTGCCCATCTGGCTAGGTTTCCCCAGCCATTCTGGGTGGCTTCCAACAGAACATTAAAGGCCTTTGCTTTTTGATCAGGTCAGCAACCTTTTCAGCCGTGGGCCTATCCACCCCAGAGATTTGGGACCCATGGGATTCACTGAGAGGGAGAGAAGGCTCAGTGCACTGCAGAGCCAACAAGCATGATGGTGGGGAAATAATAATAATAATAATAATAATGTGGCTGGTTTCCCCAGCCACTGGGCGGCTTCCAACAGAACGTTAAAATACAAAAATCTATTAAACATTAAAAGCTTCCCTAAACAGGGCTGCCTTGAGATGTCTCCTAAAAGTCTGGTGGTAGTTTTTCTCTTTGACATCTGGTGGGAGGGCATTCCACAGGGTAGGTGCCACCACCGAGAAGGCCCTCTGCCTGGTTCCCTGTAACTTGGCTTCTCGCAGGGAGGGAACTGCCAGAAGGCCCTTGGCACTGGACCTCAGAGTCTGGGCAGAACGATGGGGGTGGAGACACTCCTTCCGGTCTACTGGGCCGAGGCCGTTTAGGGCTTTAAAGGTCAGCACCAACACTTTGAATTGTGCTCGGAAACATACTGGGAGCCGGCAGCAATGCAAACCCTGATGTGGCAACAGCTCTTGCTATCTCCCACCCGGATAATGCCTCTCAGGCACCCTGCAGGTCTCTCTGGATAGCAATGGAGCTTCTCCACTTCAGGTGCAGCCGTTTTAGCTTTGTTACCTGGGCCGTTTCCAAGTGACTGTCAGCAAGCTGCCACCGCCCGCCCCCCTTTGCCTTCTTCCTCAACAAGCAGCTTCCCCAGGGGGACTCCTTTTCAAATCCATGTGGCCCTCCTGTGCCAAGGCAACTCCTTGCAAATTCAATCGGCCGCAGCCAAGAGGGGAAGTGGAAATGGCACTCGGAAAGCGAGGGACTTAATTACCGAAGAGGTAATGAGTTAGGGCTCTGGGGAGGCAGGCAGGGAAACCACCTGGGCTGGGTTGGTTCTTTCCACCGCCTTTTGTGACGGGAGCAATTGCAGCAAATAAACATGGCCCCCTAACGCAGCTTTTTGCCAACCGGGTGCCGATGGCACCTGGCTGGCAGGGTGGACATCTGTCCAGAAAAGGTTGCTCTATCTAAGTGCCATCCGGTGGTAGCCCGATATCTGCAGCACTGCTGGCCACAGAGCCAAAAAGGTCTGACTCAAAATCCAGATGTGAGCATCAGTTTCCCTCGCTGTGAAATCTCCAACCATTTTCTCTTCTCTCCATCCCCTTCCTTCCCTTCTGAGAGCTGTGTTACGTTTTTTCATTTCACTTTTAATTTGTATGCTACCTTTCTATATCAGCCAAGGTAGGTTTAAGGTAAAGGGACCCCTGACTGTTAGGTCCAGTCGTGACCGACTCTGGGGTTGCGGCCAGGGCCAGCTCTAGGCCCGCTCCCGGTGGCGGGGGGCGCCAGGCCACCAGGGGCGCGGCTGCGCCCGCTGAGAGGCGCGGCTGAGGCTGCCCCAGGCGTACCTCCGCTGTTCAGCGGCTTCAGGCCACTCTCCGGAGGCGCGCAGGCCTGGGGCCACCTCCGCCGTGCGCAGGGGCGTCGCAATAGGGGGCGGGCAGCACCCCCTGGCCAGGGTCGTTGCCCTACGGCAGGCTGGGTGGCGCAGTACAGCTGCGCCCGCGGCAGCCCACCGCGCTGGGAAACGGGGCGGGGGTGCCGGAGGGATCCAGCGCACCACGGCGCCAGGACGCCGGGCATGCTTAAGACGGCCCTGCTTGCGGCGCTCATCTCGCTTTACTGGCCGAGGGAGCCAGCGTACAGCTTCCAGGTCATGTGGCCAGCATGACTAAGCTGCTTTCTGGCAAACCAGAGCAGCACACGGAAACACCGTTTACCTTCTCGCTGTAGTGGTACCTATTTATCTACTTGCACTTTGACGTGCTTTTGAACTGCTAGGTTGGCAGGAGCTGGGACCGAGCAACGGGAGCTCACCCCGTAGCGGGGATTCGAACCGCCGACCTTCTGATCGGCAAACCCTAAGCTCTGTGGTTTAACCCACAGCGCCACCCGCGTCCCTGAGGCAGGTTTACCACAACAAAATAGACAACAACGATCACACACCTTTCGACAATCTGATCCGATGCAAAAAAAAAGTCATAATAAAAACGTAACTTTAAAATATGCCTAAAGTACCGTAATATTCAATAAACCTTTAGAATAGAATAGTATGTGATAAAATTAACCCTCAGAATATCAGGAAATAGTGATTAAATGGAAATTCACTCTTAACAATTACAATAAATAATTACTAAACTATAACAAATAGAAATAGCAGCAAATCACAGTGCATAAAACACCACAATGCATACAAAAACATGTAAATGGGTCAGTGTGAGATGGGTCAGTGTGAGAGGCTGTTAACCAGAGATAGCTGTGGGCAGGATCCATGCACTGCAGGGGGTTGGACTGGATAACCCTCAAGATCCATTCCAGCTCTAGAATTCTATGAAATTGAGAAACAAAGACAAACTTATAAAATTATTATTATTATTATTATTATTATTATTATTATTTTAAAAATCACTAAAAATTGGAAGGAAGATGGTGGGGGATTTCATGCACACAGAATTACATTTTTAAGAATTACTTTTGGCCTCCAAAGCATTTGATTCCTTGCATTGTGAGCTCCTGGGAGGAGAGATGGTGGAGAACGTGCAGGGTGCCTTCATTGAAACTACAATGGTACCTCTGGTTAAGAACTTAATTCGTTCTGGAGGTCTGTTCTTAACCTGAAACTGCTCTTAACTGGAAGCACCACTTTAGCTAATGGGGCCTCCTGCTGCCGCTGTGCCGCCGGAGTACGATTTTTGTTCTCATCCTGAAGCAAAGTTCTTAACCTGAGGTACCGGTACTATTTCTGGGTTAGTGGAGTTTGTAACCTGAAGCGTCTGTAACCCAAGGTACCACTGTACTACAAATTGTATTGAAACCTATACGGCGGCTCGGGGGAGGGCTTGGGAGACACAGTCAGGACGGGTGCCATTGTCCCGCACCCCCGACGGCCCTTGTGGACACCTGTTTCAGCAGCAATACCCCTCACCCAGCCCCCTGCTCCTGCCTTCATCCGTAAGCCGCGCTGCTTCCAAACCTGCTCCTTCCCAGTGTTGTGAGAATTATAAGGTCTAAGATATAAAATAAATGTACCAGGCAAATACACACACAAATATATAAACCACATGTCTGAAGCAGTACAGGAAAAGTCCTGAAACCATTTTGTTTCTCCCAAATTGACTTCAAATGTTTCTCTGCAAGGACAAAGGAAATGGGGAAACCTCCCCCATTGTCTCTGTGCTCATGAATCCTGACTTAAGGGGTACCTGTGTATGAATAGGTGAGCCTGTGACCTGGATTCAGGAAGTGAGTATTTATCATCACAAAGGAATCGCCAGGCTGCCCAAATAATGCAATCAGTGATCATTCTCAGGTAACCTGGCAGGCAGGTTTTCTGCTGTAGACCGGCCTCTTCCGTGATGTATGTATGATGTATTGGGGTGGTGGTGGTCTTTAGCTAAAAAGGTAAAGGACCCCTGACATTTAAGTCCAGTCGTGACCGACTCTGGGATTGCGGCGCTCATCTCTCATTATTGGCCGAGGGAGCTGGTGTACAGCTTCCAGGTCATGTGGCCAGCATGACTAAGCCGCTTCTGGTGAACCAGAGCAGCACACGGAAACGCCGTTTACCTTCCCGCTGTAGTGGTACCTATTTATCTACTTATCGCAGGGATTCGAACCGCCAACCTTCCGATCGGCAACCCCTAGGCTCAGTGGTTTAGACCACAGCGCCACCCATGGGGGTGGCAATTTCAAAAAGTCTATATAAGGGCTGGCACACTATTGTTCTGGGTCCCTCCTGCCTCCTGAGTGTGGTTGTGAGCACCCTGTTGCAACAGTTAATAAAGGTCATGTTTACCACCTGCTTTGCTTCTCAATATTCTCTGGTTGGCCTCTGTTATTTTCTTCTACCAATAGAGAACCCACAAAAGGACTCTATATGGGCTCTTGGGTCCCCCATAAGGGAAAATGAGCAGGATTTTTTTTCTTATAACACCAGGATCAGAGCCCCTCAGCCAGTGGCACCCCGCAAATCCTGCCTTGCCCTCTTGCCTTAGAGCAGCTCAGCCAATCAATGCAAGAGGCTTCAATGTTCTTCATTGCTCTCAAAATTCTTTAGCAGACTGCAGTGCAGATCCTTTGATCCCCTTGGATATTCTTTTGGGGGGAAGTAACAGGTCTTTAGATTAATAAAGATAAAACCAAACTCTTGGTTAAAAATATGAATGATGAGAGTAAAAACAAATTACAAGATGTATCCGTCTTAAAGGTTGAAAGAAAGGTTAAGTATTTAGGTGTATGGGTAACAGCAAATAATATTCTTCTGAAGAAGTGTGCATGCACACGAAAGCTCATACCAAAATAAAAACTTAGTTGGTCTTTAAGGTGCTACTGAAGGAATTTTTTTAGCAAATAATATAAATTTGTGTAAAGATAATTATTTAAAAACTTGGGAAGATATTAAAAGAAATGTGCAAATCTGGGATAGAATGAATCTTTCACTATTAGGTAGAGTGTACAACTATAAAGATGAATGTATTACCAAGAATCTTATTTTTGTTTCAATCAATTTCTGTGATTGGCAAGACAGATTGTTTCAATGCATGGCAAAAAGATATTTCTAAATATATATGGCAAGGGGAAAAACCAAGAATAAAATATAAAATATTGATAGATGCATAAGAAAGAGGAGGTTTTTCCCTGCTGGATATGAGACTATATTATGAGGCATTTTGTCTTTGTTGATTGAAGCAATAGATAACATTAGAGAATTCACATATTCTATATATTTAAAGAAGATGAAATAAATGAGCAATTTAAGTTACCTATTCCGGCATATTAGACGACTGGGCGTATAAGACGACCACCAACTTTTCCAGTTAAAATATAGAGTTTGGGTTATACTCGCCGTATAAGAAATACGACCCGGCATATAAAACGACCCCTGACTTTTGAGAAGATTGTCCTGGGTTAAAAAGTAGTCTTATACGCAGGAATATACTGTAATTTGGATATGCAGAAGGTATTAAAAATATATTTAAGAAACCGCAGAAAGGTGAAGGAAGTTAAGTTTTGAAATGTCAAAATGATTGTAAAATTAGTGAAATGTATAAAATTAGTGAAATGTATAAAATTAGTGAAATGTAGAAACTTGAAAAGTATAAATAAATAAATGGAAAAAATAAATTGGCCCTTGTTGTCTTTCCATCTACCCCCTTAGCAACCCAATTGGAAAGAAATTGTGAACAAGAAGTTGAAGTTCCCGGAAGGCCTCCTCAACGCCATCCAAGATGGGCAACTGATGAAGGTCCAGCAGCTGCTGCAGGTGAGTGACGGGATCCTGAAGCAGCTGGATGAGGCCGAGGACCGGGCGTGGCGAGAGGCTCTCAACCTGGCTATCCGCACGGGCGGCGAGGACATCACCAAGACGCTGCTGCGCGTTGTCAAGTTTGACTTCCGGCAGATCCACGAGGCCTTGCTGGTTGCTGTGGATACCAACCAGCCCACCGTGGTCAAGCTGCTGCTGGACCGCCTGGACCAGGAGAAAGGCCGCAAGATGGACATCAAGTCCTTCTCCTCGGCCTTGTTTGACAACTCCATCGACAACTCGCGCTTTGCCCCGGGCGTGACGCCCCTCACCTTGGCTTGCGAGAAGGACCTCTACGAAATCGTGGACATGCTCATGAAGAAGGGCCACGCCATCCCGGGGCCGCACAAGGTCTCATGCTCCTGCCTGGAGTGCTCCAACGGCCGCAAGTTCGACCTGCTCAAGTTTTCGCTTTCTCGCATCAACACTTACAAGGGCATCGCCAGCCGGGCACACCTCTCCATCGCCAGCGAAGACGCCATGTTGACGGCCTTCAAGCTCAGCCGAGAGCTCAAGCGCCTCTCCAAGAAGGAGCCCGAATTCAAGGTCTGTCTCTGGCTGCACCCACTGCATAGGTGTCAGGGACTGGACTGAGGAGGAATGGAGGGAGCCCCCACCTGAGCCTTCTCAAGGGCCGGAGGACAGTATTGATTTAGAACAGCGGTTTGCAGAGGGGCATGGTCCAGAGGGGGACAGCTGGGAAATACTGGGTGAGGAACAGCTAGAAGAGGAAACACCAGGAGAGAGACAGCTGGCAGGTTCAGTGTCCTTGGACGGCATTCCTGACCCCCCTTCGCCTGAGGCTAGATGGGCTTTGAGAGTGATAGAACAGAGAGCGCAGCGGCAACAAGCTCAGATTACCCAATGTTGGAGTGACATAGATTAATGCGGGCGGAGGGGGTGAACCTCTACTGGGAGCCACGCCATTTCTAGGGAGATATGCTTTCCTTTGTCGCTTGCTGTGATTATTAAATAAATTGGTAAGAATGCTCCTTTCATTTGATCTGCTTATCTCTGCCACCGAGGGAGCCTGACAGTAGGTCAAGGTAGGGAACATCTACGGCCCTCCAGGTATTGGACCACAACTTCCATCACCCCTGAACATTGGCCATGTGGGCTGGGAGTCCAACAATGTCTGGAGGGCCACTGGTTCCTTAGCTTTTTAATTCCACAACACAATATTCACATCACAAGCCTAATTCTTTTTAGAGAAAGGAGTTGGGGTGGGGATTCCATGCAGACCATGCTATGCATCCAGACAATTCGGATTCTGTGCAGAGAAAAGCCGTTCTCTTCAGAATTGGGGTGCCCTTCCGAGCCAGATCCAGATCCTTCCTTCCTTGATCCTGCCTTGTCCTTGTCCTCCCATCCAGCCTGAGTACCTGGCCCTGGAGCAGCTGTGCCAGGAGTTTGCCTTTGAGCTGCTGGGAATGTGCCGCAACCAAAGCGAGGTGACGGCCGTCTTGAATGACGTTGCGGATTCCTCGAATGACGAGGAAGAGGAGGACCTCGATGACCAGGCCTTTGAGGAGGGGATCCCCAACTTGGCGAGGCTTCGCTTGGCTGTCAACTACAACCAGAAGCGGGTGAGCTTGTCAGAGGAACATGGTCTGGGGGCAGAAGGGAGCAGTTCCGGATTTAAGGCAGTGTGGGCCATTATGCTCATCTGCCTTCAGTAGCAGGAAAGCTCCGCTGGATGAAACACAATTACCTCTGGTATATTTTTTGGGAACCCTGCAACATGTTTAAGTTTTTACTCTGCTAACTATACATTGGAGATCTGCTCTGGATCAAAATTGAGTAGAATTCATGACAGAAATAAGATGTGGGCCACAAATCCAATACATTCAGGATTGGCACTATCCATAATAAATCCAGTTTCAGCAGACTTAACTTAAACTTACAATAATTTATAATAGGAGGAAACCTTAACAGTAAGCAAACTATGTACACAGCGGCGTAACTAGCCCTTCTGGCACCCAGAGTGGCAACCCACTCCGTACAGCGTGTGCGCAGGGCCGTACACGGCGTGCACAGGTTGCCGGTGGCGGCGCTCGAGTGCTGTGATCCTCTGCTTGCGGCTGAGGATCCTGGCGCTGGAGCACCGGCGGCGGCAAACCACAAGCAAGCCACAGACCGAAGTTTTTAAAAAGCCTCGCTCTGCTGCTTGCTTGCTCACCTGCTCGATGCCCGCTTTGCTTCTTCCTGCTGGGGCAGAGGTGAGGCGAGGGGTGGGCCAGGGAAGGGCGTCAGCCGCCGCCGCTGATGCCCCTCTCTAGCACGCCCCTCACCTCCACCCCAGCAGGAAGAAGCAAAGCGTGTGCCGGCCAAGCCAGTGAGTGAGCAGCCAGCCGCCGAGTGAGGCTTTTTACCAGGCGGCGGCTGGCTGCTCACTCGCAGGGGGGACACGCCGAGTGTCACACCCCCTCCAGGGTGGCACCCGGGGCGGGACGCCCCCTACACACCACTTGCTACGCCACTGTATGTGCAGAATAGCACACCACAAGAAAAAGAGATCGAAAGAGAAACTGAAACCCAGGGTCCTTACTTTTATAGTCAGCATGACCTTGACCAGGCATCCCCAAACTTCGGCCCTCCAGATGTTTTGGACTACAATTCCCATCTTCCCCGGCCACTGGTCCTCTTAGCTAGGGATCATGGGAGTTGTAGGCCAAAACATCTGGAGGGCCGCAGTTTGGGAATGCCTGACCTTGACAGAAAGAGATAACAGAACCAGTTTAAGCCCGCTGCACTCAGCTTCTCGGAAGGAATAACCCAAACATCATGCTGAACCTTCTGCTTGTTTATTTCAAACAGAGAAGTTTCCATAACTCTCTTGAATTAATTAGAATAGGAAAGATCTCTGCACATCAGATCAATACTTTCTGCACTAAGAAATGCAAACTGATAATCCCCCCCCTCCAGTTTGTCGCCCACCCCATCTGCCAGCAAGTGCTGTCGTCCATCTGGTGCGGGAGCCTGCAGAGCTGGCGGGGCAGCACCTCGCTCTGGAAGGTCTTCGTCTCCTGTTCCATCTTCATGGGGATGCCTTTCCTGTGCCTCATCTACTACGTGGCCCCAAAATCCAAGGTGAGGGGTTTGTGGCCGGACTCGTTTCTCAGCCTCCACAACAGACAGATCAGCTGGGGGGTCCGTAGTAGAGTACGGTACATTCCCCTGTATATTGCAGGAAGCAAGTTGGTAGATTTGTTTGAATCTCTTTATTGAAGCAATACAATCTGGGCTGTCCAGATTGGGTTTCATCCTGGTAAATCCCCTTTTGTTCCCTCTTAAAAAGAACAAAGACACAACAGTGTTCTTAAAAGTATAACAAAAGTTTACTCACATTCAGTTCACGGTCGGTTCCCTGAAGGCAGGCTATAGCTTGTAGTTACAGAAGAGGGTTTGAGTTCATCCCATTTGGGGATGAGCCCCTGTGCTGCTGGCTGAGAGCCAGCAGATAGCTAGATACATCAGTATCAGAAGGAAGCAGCAAAAGAGAGTAAGGGAAGATGGCTGCGTGACCAGCCCTTTTATGGGGTCTCCCAGGGTCAGGCCCATCTACCTGGTCACACGCAGGGAGAGGAAGCTCCAGACCAGGTGTGACAGGAAGTCCTCCTGGCTTCAGTAACATCCCCTGTGTGTCCAAGTGTTGTACTTGACTGCTTATGTTACATCCCACAGGCCCTTGGTAGGCTGCCCGAATGGGAATGTGGCCCTTGGGTTAAAAAACGTTTCCCCACCCTTACTCTAAGGCAAGGGGGCACAGCTCCAACTGCTCAAGGGGCACAAGGCCTTTGCCATCAGTTCACACAATCCTAGAATGTTGTTACCCAAGTAGGCTTATGGGTGCTTCTCTTAAGCATCTCCCCCTCCATACTTTATGTGTGGAAGGACAAAAAACTGAAGAGCAAGTCATGTGGAGATCTCAGGGCAGGGAGAATGCATTTAAGAAGTGCAAATTTGCAGGTTTGTAACAGAATGTTGCCACATGGCTAGCCGATGATGCAAACTGGTCCTGATTTTTTAAAATATTTTGATGGAACGGACACAGCCTTAGTGATCTAAATCAGCCTTCCTCAATGTGGTGCTCTCCAGATGCTCAATAATAATAATAATAATAATAATAATAATAATAATAATATATTATTTATACCCAGCCACTCTGGGTGGCTTCAAACAAAAGATTAAAAATACATTAAAATTAAAAATACATTAAAATTTAGACTACAATTCCCAAAACACCTGGGGGCATCAGGATTTTTTTGGGGGGGGGACTGGTGTAAAACACTGTGTGCAACTCACTGAGCATTTTCTCATTTCCTCCTCAGTTTGGCAAAATGTTGAAGATCCCCGTGATCAAGTTCCTTCTGCATTCGGCCTCGTATGTCTGGTTCCTGGTCTTCCTTCTGGCAGAGTCGCTGGTGCTGGAGTACAACAACGAGACCTTTTCGGGGCGGAACCAGAACATGTGGGAGACGTCGCTGCACATGATATGGGTGGCAGGTCTGTGCGGCCCACGTCAGACTGGCAGGGGAGGGCAAGGATGTGGGCAGGAGATAATTCTCCACTACCACCCTGAGGGTAACCCGGATACCTCAGTCCCACACTCTGTGTGGGCTTTTATGTGTCGTCCAGGTAAAGAGCTCCACTTAAAAGCAGGGCCAGTGCTAGGGTTTTTTGCGCCCTAGGCGAGATCACCTTCTGGCGCCCCCAGGGGGTGAGAGGGGGAGAGAGAGAGAGAGAATAAGGAAGGGAGGGAGGGAGGAGGGGTGAGAGGGAAATAGCGAGAGAGAGGGAGGGAGGGAAGAGAGAGAGAAGGAAGGGGGAAGGGGGGGAGGGTTGGGTGGGTGGGAGAGAGAGAGAGAGAGAAAGAAGGGGGAGAGAAAAAGAGGGGGGAGGAAGCCGCGAGGGAGGGCTCCGTCTGGGCCGCTTTCCCTCCCCCACCCCACAGTGAGCCAGGGAGAAGGGAGACGCGGCCGCCCGCCCCTGCAAGAGGTGGCGACAGGATCAGCGCCCCGAAAGCGCTCCTTTCGGGGCACTCATCCTGCCGCCGCCTCTCGCAAGAACAGGTTTCCTTCCCCCCCCGGCAGGCTGGCCAGCGCCCCCTCCATTTTGGCGCCCTAGGCAACTGCCCAGTTTGCCTAAATGGACACACCGGCCCTGCTTAAAAGGCTTGTTGTAAAAGGAAAGAGGTCAGCAGACACTGGAAAAAACCTGTGTATCAGTTTCAAGTTGCAAAGGATAGGTCACCACACTAAAGACCCACTTCCTGGATGCCAAGGACGTCCAACTCCCAAGAGACTGCGATCTACTCCCAGAATTTAAAAAATGGCAGTGATCTACCCATGGGGGGGGGCACCCAAAGTTGTTCAGTGTGTGTTTTTTTTAGGGAGGATGCCAAGGTTATTTTGTGTTTTTTTAGGGGGGCTAGGCCATAAATCGCTCACCAAAAAATAAAGCACGCAGCAATAACTCCGTCTTCCATTTTTGCAATCGTGTGCCAATGAAGGACAGAGTGAGGGGGCAGGGCCATATATTCTCCCCCCCCCCCACAGAGGAAAATGACCCTGTGATCGACCGCTATCACTCGGGGATCAACCTGTTGATTGCAGTCAACCGGTTGGACATCCCTGCTGTATGCCATACAGAACAGACCACCTGATGAATATTATTTTAAAAGCCACAGTTTAACAAGCTATGGTTTATAACCAACAAAAAAGAGTTATGGCTTGCCCTCATGGTTTGCTGCCAGGAAACAAGTCATGGATTGGGCTGGGTTCCCACATTTAGGGCTGGGTATTCCCATTCAGACAAACCATCGTTAGTCTGAAGAAGCCGTGGCCTTGGCATTATGGGCAAACAGAGACAAGGAGGGGGCACCGGGTAAGCTTAAGTGGAGAAAAATAGATTGAGAAGAGGCATCAGAGGTTAACAGATGTTCTGCCCCTGGCAGTAGTCCCAGCTGGGTGATGGAGTTCTGGCCAAGTCAGGGACACCAGTTCACATACCACTAGGACCACTTCCAGGTTCAAGAAACAGAGTCAGGTCAGGTTCCAGCAGGGCAAAGTCAGGCAAAAGCAGAGCGTCATCCCAAATAAGCAAAATCAGGCAAGGCAGAGATCAAAACCAAAAAGGCAAAGCAGCAAGGTAGGTTGCCCTCTGGATAGTTTTCAGGGGAGCCTAGACTGGAAGTCGGAGAAGGCAGGCTTGAATGTTGCTTCTGCAGCTGGACAACCCAGGTGGAGCCTCAAAGAGGACTGCACCTTCCTCTGAGCAGCCATCCCTGATGGGCAAAGCCTCTGAAAAAGACACAGCCTGTTTTAGGGGCTCTTGAGGCTGGGTTTCCACTATGGTCTCCAAGCTGGAGTCCTTGGTAGGCAATGTGACTTCTTCAGGCCAGGGAGGGGCTAGCATCACAGACCACCTGGTGCTGGAACTTCTGAGGAGCCCAAGACGTCAAAAGACTAGCTCACAGGGCACGCACTCCTCCTCGCGGCCCAGGATGCCCCCTGAACCCATGGCCTCTTCCCCCAAGGATGGGGAGCCAGAGCCCTGCTGGGCCATGGCTATGAACAGCCAAGGCTGCCATTCCTCCAGCTGTGCCCAGTGGTGGGTTTTTATTCCCTGTGCTTTTCTCCTCCAGGTTTCTTCTGGTTTGAGTGCAAAGAGGTTTGGATCGAGGGCTTCCGCAGCTACCTCTTGGACTGGTGGAACTTCCTGGACATCGTCATGCTCAGCATGTACCTGGCCTCCTTTGTCCTCAGGCTCCTGATCTTCTTCCAGGGCCGTGTTTTCTGTCTGGATAACAAAGAGTCTGCAGAGTGCCGTTACTACACGGAAGCGGGTGAGCAGCTCCCACAAGCTGGGATCTCTTTCCTTCTTCTGCATTGGGCACTGGCTCCGTAGGTGCATTGGCTTGTGAGTTTGATAGAACATCAGTTAGTTAGTTAGTTAGTTAAGAATAATACCTGGCTTTCTCTCTGACATGGTGCTGGAGGCAGGGAGGCGCTGAGTCCAAAAGCACCTCGCCTGTCGGTAACCCTCCAACGCTGCCAGTATGAAGCAGCGGTTCTTCTGTTCATTAAGAATTTAATCAGGACTAGCTGGCCCTGCACGCGTTGCTGTGCGTTAATCTGTCAAATGGAGGTTAATAGGCCCCCTTCAGATCCCCCTGAGCCTCAGAGTCCCCCTGTTTTACAGGATCTTGTGGCAGAGGCGGGGTTTGTGGGTGTGGCGCGTTGTTGTGGCTAATCCATGTGACTGCCCCCATGTGTCCCAATCCATGATCTATTCTGTTTGTCCCCCCCCTCTCCGTGACCGGCGTATGTCATGACGTTTTGAAGGATGGTATTTATTTTTGTATTGTGGTTATTTTGGGGAGGGGGGTTTGGTGGGGGGTAGTGGTGCCAAATTTTAAAGTAAAAACCGCTTGCCATGCCCCCAAGTGCATTGCTGTGGGTTTTCCCCCCGGGCCTAGTGGGGGCCTGGCAGGGGCCTACATAAACAAAGGCCGTGCTGCGGCCTGCAATCCATGCGCTTGCCCTCTCCCCCCCCAACGACAATTCCCATCTTCCCTGACCACTGGTCCTGCTAGCTAGGAATCATGGGAGTTGTAGGCCAAAACATCTCAAGGGCCGCAGTTTGGGGATGCCTGGTATAAAGCCTCAGTTTAAAGGGGCATGACTGCCCTTAATTAAAATGGCCGCCGGAGCCTCGCATGTGACACAACGCCCGCTAAATTTTAAAGTAAAAACCCCTTGCCGTGCCCCCAAGTGCGTTGCGGTGGGTTATCCCCCCCGGGCCTAGTGGGGGCCTGGGGGCCTGGCAGGGGCCTACATAAAACAAAGGCCGTGCTGCGACCTGCGATCCGGGCACTCGCCCTCTTCCCCTTCTCCCGGGCCTAGTGGGGGCCTAGCAGCCTGGCAGGGCCTAGGAGTCTGATAATGGCCGCCTGGGTGGTTTCAGTTGCTTGGTTGATGATGTCATTATTTGGTTTGTGGGTGTGGCTTAGATTTCACAGGAAGGGAGGGGGTGGAGGAGGGTATAACGCCACTTGAGGGCACTGTTTGACTTGGTGGAAAACCAGGTCTATACCTGCCCAGGTGTGTAATTTGAGGGATTTTTGTCCCCAACAACGCTCGGGAAGTGGCCTGGATCGTTGTGTGAAAATTTCAGGACGATCGGTCAAGTGGTTACGGAGAAAAGTGGAACACGCAGTTTCACGATTTTTACATTTTTATATATATAGATGAATGTACAGACACGTGCTGGTAATGATGGGACAAGATAAAAAACTGCTGAACTGAAAAGCTACAAGGCCGTACAGATTTAAATCGGAAAGAAGACCTCATTCGATCTAAAGGACAGTAGGGGGGGAGCCAATGGCTTTATTAATGACTTGGCAACCCCCTGAGAATACTAATACTACTACTACTACTAATAATAATAATAATAAATACAGCAAGTGAAGGGAGTTGGGAGTATAGATATGGATTGCAATGACAAACGGAATGTGAGGAAAATATAATAGTAATAGTTTTAGGCATAAAGGATCAGTTGATCCCTTAAATTAATAAGGGGTCAATAATTAATGGATTAAATAAACTGCTAAAGATGATATATAATGAAATTCAGAAGGAGGGGTTTGAAGGAAGTCACCCAATGTTGTTACTTAAAACTAGGTTTTTGTGAGAAACACCTCTGTCTTATTTGTTTTGTTTGTTTGTTTGTATTTTGGTATTGTTTTTTTATATAAAATGAATAAAAATTATTATTTTTTTAAAAAAGGATCAGTTGATTGAAACTAATACCTCACACAGGAAGAAGAAAGGAGAACTTCACTAGAGAACTTATAAATTATTTAATGTGTTAATACGAATTGAAGTTAAATCATTGTAGCTCTGGTGTAAGGGGTTTTATCAAGACTGGATTATAATTGGACTGAGCAATAGTTTGGAAGCAGAATTAAAGGGAATTAGTAGACCTTGAAGCCCAGCGCACGAGGGGCCACATAAATTTTATAATTGGCTATGTGGTTGATTTGTATTTGAATTGGCATTGTAATTTGGTTAATTGAAAATGGATAAAAATTATTTAATATAATAATAATAATAAATAGACTGGGTCTGGTGGGAGTTCAGAATGTCTGGAGGGTCCCAGCTTGCGGAAGACAGCCTTTAGAATGTAAAGACTTCAGGCATGGATACTGGAAAGGGCAGGGAAGGGCTTTGACTGACAGAAACCTTGCCCCATAGAGAAGTGACTTGCCTAATGTCCGCCACACACCCAGCGCAGGTGCCCCTTGCTTCCCTCTGATCCTTCCTCCGCTTTCTGACCCAGAACGTCGGGAGTGGCACACCGAAGACCCCCAGTTCATCGCCGAGGTGCTGTTTGCCGTGACCAGCATGCTGAGTTTCACCCGCCTGGCTTCCATCCTGCCCGCCCACGAAACCTTGGGGACCCTGCAGATCTCCATTGGCAAGATGATCGACGACATGATCAGGTTTTTTGGGGCGGGTGGGGGAATCAGGAGCTTTCCAGAGTCTGCCTCACGAGAGTGGTGCATGGTCTAGTTATCTGTCGCTTGGACTACTGCAATGCGCTCTACGTGGGGCTACCTTTGAAGGTGACCCGGAAACTACAACTAATCCAGAATGTGGCAGTTAGATTGGCGACTGGGAGCAGCAGCTGAGACCACATAACACTGGCCTTGAAATACCTACACTGGCTCCCAGTACTTTTTCGAGCACAATTCAAAGTGTTGGTGCTGACCTTGAAAGCCCTAAATGGTCTTGGTCCAGTATACCTGAAGGAGTGTCTCCACCCCCATCATTCTGCCCGGACACTGAGGTCCAGTGCCAAGGGCCTTCTGGCGGTTCCCTCGCTGCAAGAAGCCAAGTTACAGGGAACCAGGTAAAGGGCCTTCTCGGTAGTGGCACCCGCCCTGTGGAACGCCCTCCCACCAAATGTCAAAGAGATAAACAACTACCATACTTTTAGAAGACATCTGAAGGCAGCCATGTTTAGGGAAGCTTTTAATGTTTAATAGATTATTGTACAGTGGTACCTCGGTTTATGAACACAATTGGTTCCGGAAGTCTGTTCATAAACTGAAGCATTCATAAACTGAAGCGAACTTTCCCATTGAAAGTAATGGAAAGTGGATTAATCTGTTCCAGACGGTCCCGCGGGGTACTTAAACTGAAGCGTTCATAAACTGAAGCGAACTTTCCCATTAAAAGTAATGGAAAGTGGATTAATCCGTTTCAGATGGGTCCGCGGAGTACTTAAACTGAAGCGTTCATAAACTGAAGCATGGGTGTAATTGGTTCCGGAAGTCTGTTCATAAACTGAAGCGTTCATAAACTGAAGCGAACTTTCCCATTGAAAGTAATGGGAAGTGAATTAATCCGTTCCAGATGGGTCCGCGGTGTTCATAAACCGACAATTCATAAACCGAGGTGTTCATAAACCGAGGTTCCACTGTATTTTAATGTTCTGTTGGAAGCTGCCTAGAGTGGCTGGGGAAACCAGGCTTATTATTATTATTATTATTATTATTATTATTATTATTATTATTATTATTTCCCCACCATCATGCTTGTTGGCTATGCAGTACACTGAGCCTTCTCTCCCTCTCAGTGAATCCGATGTGTCCCAAATCTCAGGGTCACCACCTCTCTTCTTGGCCCTTGAATGTGGTCCCGATATGGGACATGACTAGTTCTTGTCTTAAAGCGGAGACCTGTTTTGGCAAGGAGGCCAGAGTTGAAAATACTGCAGAAATTGGAGTTTTCTTGGTGAAAACAGGAAATCAAATGGAAAGGTTCCAAGAACTCGGGCCAGGAAGGAGATTAATTATGAATTCTTCAAACTGTTTTTTGCTTAGGGTAATGAGACAAATTCCTGTTGAAATGATTTTCAAATCCAGGACAAGACCCTGTTTCGTTTATTCTTCATCAGCTATAGTTTCATGGTCAAAGTGTACCAATTGTGTTTGCCAGAGTAGCAAGCACAAGCCCAGCTGGCAGGAATGGGGCAGCAGCCTCTTTTCCGTGTCCTGAGATGGTTGCCCCGAATGACACAGATGACCCCAAATATATGAAAGACCACCTCCTTCCCTGCCGTTAAGATGGGCAGAGAGGCCCCTCTTGGTAGTTCCACTGCCCTGAGAAGTTTGGCAGCCTTATCTGGGGAAGACTACCCCAGGGAATTCCTTCCCCATAGAGCTGTGTCCAGTATCATCATTTAATAGCCTCCATCATATGCTAAAGGCACACCTCTTCACTTGGCCCGGGGACATCTGAGATGCATATTTTAAACCCACTCCATCTTCTTGACTTTGTTTTAGATGGTTTAAAGTCTTTTTATTAGCTTTTTTGGTTCCTTATGCTTCTTCCCCTCTCCAGGTTCATGTTCATCATGATGATCATCCTGACCGCGTTCTTGTGTGGGATGAACAACATCTACGTCCACTACCAAGAGTCTGAGAAGCTGGGGAGGTATGCCAACCTGCTTGTACTTCCTACAGAAAGCACAGAAATCAGCTCACACAAAATCAATATGCAGTCGTAGATCGGAAGTTGAACAGCTTAGTTCCCAAACGTTTTGGCTCCCGAACGCCGCAACCCCAGAAGTGACTGTTTCGGTTTGCAAACTATTTTTGGAAGCCGAATGCCCGACGGAGCTTCCTGCAGCTAATCGGAAGCCGCAGTTTGGTTTTCAAACGTTTTGGAAGTCGAACGGACTTCCGGAACGGATTCCGTTTGATTTCCAAGGTACGACTGTAGTACGAAAAACAAGGTTGGCTGGAGTCCTGCTTTTTTTTGGTCTCAGGAGAAAACCCAGAACCAAATGTCAGCGCAACCACCAGGTGCAAATCCTTACCTTCCAAGACCCGGACTGCAGAATCCGGGACCGGCAGGCGTGTGACCCCGGAAGTTGCGTCGACGCAACTTCTGGTGTCGCTCCGCCCATCTATGGGCACCAATAATGGCCGCCGCCGACACCGGAAGTCGCGTCTATGCACTTCCAGACATGCGTAGATGCAACTTTTGAAGCCGCCAGCGGCCATTTTTGGTGCCCATAGAAGGGCAAATCGGAAAGAAAAAAATGGCTGCCGGCAGGAGAAAATAATGGAAAAAAATGGGAGACGAAGTGATACGGGGGACCACCGGGAAAAGGTAAGTAAAAACGGGGGTTTCCCGGGGAAAACGGGGTACTTGGCAGCTATGTGCAAATCGCAAAACTTTGCCAGAGGAAACTGGTGAATCACCTGTGGGTGTCCCCCAGGCTATTAGTATTTTGTGAGAAGGATTCAAGCATGTGTTGGAACGTTAGGTTTGCAGAATTAAAATGAATTAAGGAGTTCTGTTGTTCTAGTGTGACAAATCCACAGTCTGGAATGTGATAGCAGAATGCATTGAAACATGTGGGGTGAATGAATGATGAACAGGAAGACATGTAAACACCCTACAAGCAAATCGGGGGGCTCCTTCTCCTATAGGCATGCCATAATCAAACAAAAAGGAGCGCTCAGCAAAGACTGGATTTACTAATCAAACTTCCGCATAAGCTTTGAGCAAGTCGATCAGGATGCTTGTTGAATGAATGTTGAATAAAGAGGTTTCTGAAGGTTATAAGAAAAAAAAAACCTGCTCCTTTTCCCTTATGGCAGGGGTGGCCAACTCCCAAGAGACTGCGATCTACTCACAGAGCTAAAAACTGACAGTGATCTACCCCCTTTTGGGGGGTTCAGGTCAAAGTTGTTGTTGAGCTTTTTTTAAGGAGGGAGAGAGCCACATTTGGGGGGGGGGCAGGGCCAAAATGTTGAGCTTTTTTTAGAGGAGCCAAACTTGTTGAGCTTCTTTGGGGGGAGCCGGTGATCTACCAGTAATCTACCACAGGCATTCAGTGATCTACTGGTAGATCACGATCTACCTGTTGGACGTGCCTGCCTTATGGGATACCCGAGAGCCCATATAGAGTCCTTTTGTAGGTTCCCTATCAGTAGGAGAAAATAACAGCGGCCAACCAGAGAATATTGAGAAGCAAAGCAGCTAGTAAGCCTGATTTTTATTAAACTGTTGCAACAGAGTCCCCACTCACCACACGCAGGAGGGACGAAGAACCCAGAACATTGGTGTGCAAGCTCTTATATAGAGACATTTGAAATTGCCCACCCTAGAGCCCAAGACCACCCCCCATACATACATCACAGAAGGGGCAGTCTACAACAGAATCCTGTCTGACACGGAAACAGTTGATTGGTTTACCTGGCTGTTAATGGGTTTACCAGGAAAGCCTGGCTATTCCTTTGTGATGATAACTACTGGTACTTAATTCCAGAGCCCAAGTCACAGGCTCGCCCTATTCATATCTTAAATGTGCCCAGAGTGCTTTGTGCTTTGTGAGCACAGAAACAAGGGGGAGGTTTTTCCTCATTTCCTCCCTCTTTGCAGAGAAACATTTGAGGTCAGTTTGGGAGAGGCAAAATGGTTTCGGGACTTTTTCCTGTACGGTACTGTTGTCAGACATGTGGTCTATATATAGGCTATATATAAGACCTTAAAATTCTTATAGCACTGAAGGTGTCTTACTAGTACCTGGGAGAGCAGGGTTCAAATCCCCACTCACCTATGAGCAGTTTATGACAGCCATGAAGCTCACAGGGGGACCCTGAGCCAGCCACTCCCTCTCAGCCTCATCTACGTTACAGGGTCGTTGTGGGGATCAAATGAGAGGGTGCCCCACGAATGCCACCTTGGGTTCCTTGGAGGAATAAATGCAGCAAACAAGCAGCCCTGTAGGGAGGAGGCACCCTTGACTCGACCCTTCCCCCCCCCAGCTGTTTCAGCTTGCCATCCCTTCTCCCATGCAGCTTCAACGAGACGTTCCAGTTCCTCTTCTGGACCATGCTTGGGATGGAAGAACACGATGTGGTGGACATGCCCCAGTTCCTCATGGCTCAGCTGGTGGGGAGGGTGCTGTATGGGGTCTTCACCATCGTCATGGTGGTCGTCCTCCTCAACATGCTCATTGCCATGATCACCAACTGCTTCCAGAAAATTGAGGTGAGTGCTGCCGCCGGGGGTGTGGGGGTGATTGGGGAGAGGTGGCCTTTAAGGTGCACTGGAACGGGACTGGGGTGCGCAAAGGGAGAGGCTAATAATAATAATAATAATTATTATTATTATTATTTATTATTTATACCCCACCCATCCGGCTGGGTTTCCCCAGCCACTCTGGGCGGCTTCCAACTGAATATTAAAAACTGTACAGCATCAAACATTAAAAACCTCCCTAAACGGGGCCGCCTTCAGTTGTCTTCTAAAAGTAAAATAATTGCTTATTGCCTTGACATCTGCTGGGAGAGCATTCCACAGGGCGGGTGCCACTACCGAGAAGGCCCTCTGCCTGGTTCCCTGTAACCTCACCTCTCGCAATGAGGGAACCACCAGAAGGCCCTCGGTGCTGGATCTCAGTGTCTGGGCAGAACGATGGGGGTGGAGATGCTCCTTCAGGTATACATGACCTAGGCCGTTTAGGGCTTTCAAGGTCAGTACCAACACTTTGAATTGTGCTCGGAAACGTACTGGGAGCCAGTGGTGCATGCTCTAGTTATCTCCCGCTTGGACTACTGCAATGCGCTCTGTGTGGGGCTACCTTTGAAGGTGACTCGGAAACTACAACTAATCCAGAATGCGGCAGCTAGACTGGTGACTGGGAGCGGCCGCCAAGACCACATAACACCGGTCTTGAAAGATCTACATTGGCTCCCAGTACGTTTCCGAGCACAATTCAAAGTGTTGGTGCTGACCTTTAAAACCCTAAATGGCCTCGGTCCAGTATACCTGAAGGGGCGTCTCCACCTCCATCGTTCTGCCCGGACACTGAGGTCCAGCACCGAGGGCCTTCTGGCAGTTTCCTCGTTGCAAGAAGCCAAGTTGCAGGGAATTAGGCAGAGGGTCTTCTCGGTGGTGGTGCCTGCCCTGTGGAACGCCCTCCCAACAGATGTCAAAGAGGAAAACAACTACCAGGCTTTTAGAAGACATCTGAAGGCAGCCCTGTTCAGGGAGGCTTTTAATGTTTAATAGATTGTTGTGTTTTATTCTTCTGTTGGAAGCCGCCCAGAGTGGCTGGGGAGACCCGGCCAGATGGGCGGGGTATAAATAAATAAATAAATAAATAATAATAATAATAATAATAATAATAATAATAATAATTCCACTGCTGAGAGCCATGCTAATTTCCAATTTGCTGCTGGGCCAGTTTCAAAGTACTTGCATTAATTCACAAAGCCCTAAACAACTTGGGCCAAAAATGGCTTTAGATCCTCTGATGAGTTTAATGGTTCCCCGCAACCCTCTTGACATTTGGTTGGCCATCACTTTAGTGCCCTGTGGAACTCCCTGCCAGTAGAGGTTCACCAGAAACCAGCTCTGCTATATTTCAGATGTTTTTGGTTTTTCAAAAACTATATAGTTTGGCAGATATTTGTGACAGGAACTTTTTGTGTGGAACCGACCAGCATTTATTGATATTGTTAGTTATGTTTTTAGGGACACCTTAGCTTCTTCTATTCTCATATTCCTGAGGGCGAGCACTGTCTTGTTTCTTGATAGTTCTATTGGTCTTCTGTAAGATCCTCTGGGAGATTTTTGTGGGGCTGAAGATCAGGGCAAAGATAGATAAATAAAGAGCACTCCTCATATTTACTTGCCGCCTCTTCTCTCCTGTGCTCTTCAGAACGATGCCGACGTGGAGTGGAAGTTTGCCCGCTCCAAGCTCTACTTGTCTTTCTTCAGGGAAGGCTTGACACTGCCAGTGCCCTTCAACATCATCCCGTCACCAAAGTCCATCTTCTACGTCGTCAGGTAATTTGTCAGGCTGCTCCTGAGACCCTTGAGGTGGGGAGGGTCTGATTTGTTGTTTAGTCATGTCCAACTCTTCATGACCCCATGGACCAGAGCACGCCAAGCACTCCTGTCTTCCACTGCATCCCGCAGTTTGGTCAGTTTGGTCTGATAGTTCTGTGTTAAACTTAGCCCTTGGCAGCAGAGCACTGGTTTAAGGATTGGCAGACTCCCTGTGTGCCCCCCTATCTGCAAAACTCTTGCTTTTACAAGCACTGTGCGCCTTCTGCAGTTGCCAGAAACCAGTCCTTGAATGTGACAGCCCATAATAGCAGGGCACCATCATTGCATTATTTTTGGAACGTACCCCAAACTTTCCCCCTCCTAGTCAAGCCTATTCAGTCATGTTATTTTAAAATGAACTTTTATTGTGTGTAATGCTTTCAAGATCCTTTGCCCTTTTATTTTTTTATTTTTGGAGTGGGGCGTATTGGGTTACTGTTTTTATTTTTATTGGGTATTTTGTGGTTTTATATCTTGGTTTTATTCTGTGAACTGACCTGAGACCCCCAGGCAGAGGTGTAGCAAGCCCAGGTGGCACCCGGTGCGGTTTTTTTTTGGTCACACCCCTCCCCCCCCACGCGGCTCTGGCTCTAGTAAAAAGTGAAAAACATGAATTGCAAAAAAACTAGAGCTTACAGAACAAAACCAACTTCAGATAGGAAATCAGCATTGAAAGAACATATAAGAACAGTTGAAAAATCTCATGCAAAAGAAAAAAAATGTTCCCCAGTGGGGGGCGCCAAGTATGTTTTTAACCCTGGCTTCTATTGGAATATCTTAATGAATAGTTTCTCTTTTGCAAAACAGGATCTCCCCCCCCCCCCGATAAACAGTATGTAAATTTTGTTATAATAATAATAATAATAATAATAATAATAATAATAATAATAATAATAAACATTACCGTCTGCCTTGTTCACGGGCCTCTCAGCTCACCTCTTGCCTACCCCATCTTCTCCCAGGGGCCTCTTCCGCTTCCTGTGCTGTTACAAACCAAAGCGCCAGCAGAAATACCCCCCCATCACAACCATTGTAAGTTCCCTTTGTGTCTGTTTCACGGGTGTGTTCCTTGCACCGAGGACTCTGCTTGCTGTGGGCTGTGTCACGCTCTCTTCCTCAACTTTTGGGGAGATTGGGGGAGACATACAATCCTTCTGCCCACTCCCCGCCCCATGAGTGCCTCTTGGCAGTAGGAGTTGAGAGGGGGGTGTCTTGCGTCTCTGAAGACATCACAGGCGGCAATGGACCTTGGGTTCGGGTGGCTTACCTGACCTCCCAGCGGTGGACTCACCTCCCCGCTGCTCACGAGGAAGGATATGAAAGGGTTAAAGTGTTGGGGAGGTTGGCGCTGTGTCGGGGAGGGGGGGTGAGCTTGCACAGGAAAGACCTCCCCATTGCCTTGCATCTCCCACTCTCCCTCCCAGTATACAGCAGCAACTCTGTTGCCCGGAGGTCAGACCTCTGTAACTCCCCCCCCCACTCCTCCACAAACTACCTATTGGGCCCCTTTCCCTCCATTCAGTGACATTTATGAAAAACTGTTGCATCAATTAAAAATTAGTTTATGGGCCAAGTTGCTTCTGTGCTGCACCAACAAGCCTGTGCATTCCTAGGGCCATAATGTCCTGCCGTCTTCTGATTTTCAAATTACTGCATCTGTTTGCTTTTCAACTAATTATTTCAGAGGCCATGCCTCTCTGGGCACCCTGAAGCATGTGCAGAGTGCTTTGCAGCCACAACCGCCAGCCCCCTGCCTTCTAGCCCAGTGTTTCTCAACCTCTTTTGGGCCACGGCACACTTGTTCCGTGAAAAAAATCACGAGGCACACCACCATTAAAAAAGTTAACAAATTTAACTCTGTGCCGCCCTATATTATAATTATGACTGTAAGAAACACTTGCCAAATATTGCTTTCCGGCGGGTTAGCGACGTGTATTGGCGGCCGCCAGGCTCGTTTGCACTGAGCTTTGGGAAAGAGGAGGAGAAATATTGCTTTCCGGCGGGTTAGTGATGGATATTGGCGGCCGCCAGGCACGTGACAATGCAAATCGCCCTTCTCGGCGCCAGCCAGCGTCTCGCGGCACACTAGTGTGCCACGGAACAGTGGTTGAGAAATGCTGTTCTAGCCTCCAGATGCAAGCCTGGAGGTGTGACCCCTCCTGCCATGTCTTGTTTGGGAACCCTGCCAGCCCCCTGACTCTGCCCTTCTGCCCCCCCCAGTCTAACCCCTGCATGGAGGAGGGTGGCCAGCGTACGGAGAGCCGCGCTGCCTACCGGCGCCAAGTGCTCAAGGCTCTGGTGCAGCGCTACATCGACACAGCCCGGCGGGAGTTTGAGGAGAGCCGCAGGAAAGGTAAGCAGTGTTGCCTCGGAAGGGGGGATCCTGATGGGTGGCCAGGCCCAGAAGGTCTTGCCCACCACCCTCCCTGCCAGATGTCTGCAACCAGGTGCCCTTAGCTGTCTCAACCACAGCTCCATCAGCCCCAGCCAGCTCTGATGTAGAATGCAACAAAAACTGAAATAATGGGCTAACGCTGCCAATTTCTTCAAAAGTCCAATACAATACAAGCAGCACGCAAGGGCACAAGATTCAATCAAGTTTCAATCAAGTATTATTAGTACAAAAAGAAAACAATAAGAGAACCATATACAAGTGCTGACACAGAAGCCAAAACCAAACGTCAAGCAGATAGCATATACAAATAAATACCGAAAGGCAAACCAGTCTTTATGGTCTTTGAGGCTATGTAGTGGTCAGCAAAGTGGCAGCAGGTCAAACGAGGTGTCAATGGTAGACAGGCTGCCGGCATTTTTCGCCTGTTTCGCCCATATGACGGGCTTCTTCAGTAGTTTCTCCTTCTGCTTTCAGTTATGTTTAATGCATTCAAATTCGTATGGAACCACTTATCTTGGCACTAAGCTCAAACTAAGAAATCTCTGAATATAAGAAATTGAATATGTAAATGTATCAAAGCCGCATGAGAGAACCTTTTGAAAAAGAACTTGAGCATTGTGGCCTAAGCCAAGATAAGTGGTTTCAGTCAGAAACGGCAGGTTCAGGTTGCACATTTAGAGCTGATTGGGCGCTCTCGTGCGACAAACCCGCTTCCCCAAATGTTCATTCTTTTTGCCCTAAGGAACGTAATGGGATAACGCCCTGGAAAATGTGGGGTGGTGCTCACTTTGACGTAGCAGCATCTAACCTTCCTGCAAGCAAATCTGAATGAAGGCTCAGTAGACAATCCCTACAGGCTAGTGCTCCTCATGAAGGCGCTGTCTCCAAAGCCTAGAGGAGGGGAAGCAGTAGGATTGCTAAGTGACTAGAATTTCCATGGCGCCTAGGCAGAATCTCATCCCCACGAGGGCTCCATCTTTTGTGTCCTTTTTGTGGGAATGTTCAGGGTGGCAGGAGAGGATATATTGTTTATTAATATCCTTCCTAACTTGCGCTAGCAAGTTCCTTTACTTAGCAGAGTTACGTTCCCCTTTTTACATGCACAGCAGATACCTGGTTGCAGGCTCGTGTGAGCCTCTGACTATTATACAATTCAATCTGTCTCAGATTGAATTGTACGCTCCTGGTAAATTCCCTTGAATCCCTCTCAAAAGAATAAAGGCGCCAGTGGGCGACACTGCATGCTCTGCTACCGGGGGCGGAGAGCAGGCGGGGGTGTGGCTGGCGCCCCTGAGGGCATGGCACGCATCCCGGGGTGTGGTACGCCACCTGTGAGGGCGTGATGCACGTTCTGGGGGCATGACGTGCTGCTTGTGGGGGCGTGGCACCCGGTGCGCATGCAGGGGTGCTGCATGTGTTGGGGGTGCGCGCCGCGATGGCACCCTACTGGAATAGTGGTGCAGGGGTTTGTCCGCTCCCTCCGCACCCCCTTCCTCCGCCAGTGAAAGATGTGGCAATCTTATTCAAAGTCAATAAAAGAAGTTTACTCACATCAGTTCACAGTTGGAGTCCTGAAGGCAGGCTTAGTTGCAAATATGTACATGTGGATCTACCCCATATGGGGGGAATAATCCCAGTGCTTCTGCTAGCTGAGAGCTGGCAGAGCAGTCCTAGCTAGAAGCTGGTCAAACGAAGGAGGAAGTCAAAAAGAGAGAGGTGTGCTGCGTGACTCGTCCTTTTGTTACCTGGACAGGTAAGGTCACATCCACCTTCTGTCACATGCAAAAGGAAGGATGTTCCAGCCAGGAGGAACAGGAAGTTTCGACTGGCTGGACCAAACATTCCCTCGTATGTCCTCTCTAGCATTTCAAGGAGTGTTGGACTTTTTGCCCGCAGATCTGGGGAACCGCCTGACGGAGCTGAACAAGTCTGTGGTGCGCCTCCTCTCCGACATGAAGCAGCTGCGCCACACCGTGGCCGACAACGGCATGGCGGACAACCCCTTGAACGGGACCAGTGTCCTGCACAAGTACATCATGAAGGTGCGCAGCAGCTTCCAGAGCTACGATAATGAGGCAGGCGGCTCTAAGCAGGGGCCCCCCACGGACACCGCCTTGCCCCAGGATGGGGCCATTGCTGAAGAGGACGCAACACCGTTGCCTCAGGAACCCTCTGAGGGACAACAGGCGGAAGCTGAGGAAGGGCCGCCCCAGGGGGAAGCTGAGGAGAGACAGCCTGGGGTGGAGGCTGAGGAGAGGCCGCTGGAGGTGGAAGCTGAGGAGAGGCCACCCCAGGTGGAAGTAGAGGTGGCAATCGAAGAGAACCCTGTAGGAGAACCAGAGACTTGACCTACCTTCTCTCCAAAGACAAGTGATCTGTCCCATTCTCAGCCGGGATCCGCTGTAGAGTTCAGGGGGGCGTTTACTTAGCAGCCTAGGGGGAAGTCATGCTTGTAGTGTTTGCCCCATTTCTGACATGTCCGAGGGGCAACACAGTGTCTTTTCTTAAGCCAACATCCTTTGCCAAGCGAGAGAATGCGTATTTCATTCATCTGGCACAAGGGCTCTTTACTGAGCAGAATGGGAAGGCTGTGAAGAGCTACTTTATAAATAAAAATATATTTTAAAAAGCTGGACTCCTGCTATTGGCATTTTACCAAACCTTCAACCCACTTTGAATTCTGTTCTGCTTAAGATTTGACGTGGAGGTCAGTAGGATTCCACTAGGCCACAGTAAACGACTGCCCCCAGTATCTGGGGTGCAAACATCTTGGTCGAGGTGGTGGTGAAATAATAATAATAATAATAATAATAATAATAATAATAATAATAATAATTTATTCATACCCCGCCCACCTGACTGGTTTTCCCCAGCCACTCTGGGCGGCTTCCAACAGAAATATTAAAATACACTAAGATTAAAAGCTTCCCTAAACAGGGCTGCCTTCAGATGTCCTCTAAAAGTCTGGTAGTTGTTTTTCTCTTTGACATCTGGGCGTTCCACAGGGCGTTCCACAGGGCGGGTGCCACTACCGAGAAGGCCCTCTGCCTGGTTCCCTGTAACTTGGCTTCTCACAGCGAGGGAACCGCCAGAAGGCCCTTGGCGCTGGACCTCAGAAATGGAGGAAGCCTACCCAGGATGAGGTTAGAAACAGCGCTGTGAAGACGGGAAGGGAGGTGGCAGTTGTAAAACACCAGTCCTACTCTGGCAGTCCCTGACTGTCCTCCACAAGCCAGCAACCGGAGAGTTGGAGAGATTCCTTGACTGCCACAAAGTGCTTTTAGGCCTCATTGGGGCCAGAAGTCCCCCAAACAGTCACTAAGAGGAGCACCTCCCCCCAAAAAAGTTGTACTACAATAACTGCATGTTCGTGTGCAGATTATGCAGTGTGTGTGTATCCAGCTTCTTTACATTAAATTTATTAATCAAGTAATCAAGGATGTTATTAACTAAACTTAATAAATATGCTATGGGTAATATGCACTCCTGTGGTCTGGTGTTTGTTTAGCTAATTTATTATTATTATTATTATTATTATTATTATTATTATTAATGTAAACTCAAAAGTACAGACAAACAAACAAAAAAGAAAACAAGGAGCAGCTACAAAGACTGTATTTTCTAAATAGAGAGCACATGGTGTTGAAAAATAAAAGCAGCAACACATCATGAAAGTCAAATTTTGCAATTTGATGGGGGAAGAGCATTTTGTGCATCTGAATTTGACATGTATGAAATGAAATGCCCATGAGACGGGGTGGTGAAAAAGAAGAAGAAGAAGAGTTTGGATTTGATATCCCGCTTTATCACTACCCTAAGGAGTCTCAAACCGGCTAAAATTCTCCTTTCCCTTCCTCCCCCACAACAAACACTCTGTGAGGTGAGTGGGGCTGGGAGACTTCAAAGAAGTGTGACTAGCCCAAGGTCACCCAGCAGCCGCATGTGGAGGAGCGGAGACGTGAACCCGGTTCACCAGATTACGAGTCTACCGCTCTTAATCACTGCATGTGGCAGACTGGGAGACAGTTGGGAAGGACGGCATATCCAGACCCGAAAGAGGCCGCATTCTGTGCTTATTTCCTGCTGCCTCCTCTTCTCTGGCCTCCTTTTTTCTTCCCACTGCGGGGGTCCGGGGGGTGGGGCAGCTGTGGCGGCAACACCACCTGCTTTGCCTTAAGTGGCAAAATGTCCTTGGCTGGCTCTGGTTCCAGGTCTTCCTTTCCCTTAGAAACAACATTGGCTCCCAGTACATTTCTGAGCACAATTCAAAGTGTTGGTGTTGACCTTGAAAGCCCTAACCGGCCTCGGTCCAGTATACCTGAAGGAGCGTCTCCACCCCCATCGTTCTGCCCGGACACTGAGGTCCAGCTCTGAGGGCCTTCTGGCGGTTCCCTTCCTGCGAGAAGCGAGGTTACAGGGAACCAGGCAGAGGGCCTTCTCGGTAGTGGCACCCGCCCTGTGGAACGCCCTCCCATCAGATGTCAAGGAGATAAACAACTGTCTGACTTTTGGAAGACATCTGAAGGCAGCCCTGTTTAGGGAGGCTTTTAATGTTTAATAGATTATTTTATTTTATTTTCCCAGAGTAGCTGGGGAAACCCAGCCAGATGGGTGGGGTATAAATAATAAATTATTATTATTATTATTATTATTATTATTATTATTATTATTATTATTATTATGGCAAGATTAAAAGCAAGATTCCGAGACCATACAGATCAAATATTTACTAGAGTGGAATATTTACAGATAATATTTAAAAGAACATTGTAACAACATAAATTCTTCGGCAAGCCTGGATTGATTTCTGCATGAAATGAGAGATCGCTACAGAATTAACATAACAGAATACTTGTTACAGGTAGGTAGCCGTGTTGGTCTGACGTAGTCGAAATAAATTTTTTTTAAAAAAAATCCTTCCAGTAGCACCTTAGAGACCAACTAAGTTTGTCATTGGTATAAGCTAGGCATGTCCAACAGGTAGATCGTGATCTACTGGTAGATCACTGGACATCTGTGGTAGATCACCGGTAGATCAGTGGCTCCCCCCCAAAGAAGCTAAAAAACTTTGGCTGCCCTAAAAAAAACTCAACATCTTTGCCCTGGACCCCTAAAATGACCTGCACCACAAAAAACAGGGCTTTCCTTCCTAAAACAAAAAGCTCAATGTCACTTTCTTCGCTAAAGAAGCTCAACAACTTTTATGTGAACCCCCCAAAACAGGGCTTTCCTTCTTAAAAAAAAAGTTCAACAACTTTGACCTGAACCCCAAAAGGGGGGGTAGAGCACTGCCAGTTTTTAACTCTGTGAGTAGATCGTTGTCTCTTGGAAGTTGGCCACCCCTGGATAAGCTTTCGTATCTGAAGAAGTGTGCATGCACACGAAAGCTCATACCTATGACAAACTTAGTTGGTCTCTGAGGTGCTACTGGAAGGATGTTTTTTAAAAAATTGTTTCCATAACAGAATAATTTAGGAGAAATAAAGCTGAGTGTGCAGCTGTAATGAAATTTAGGAAGCACAATGGGGGGGGATTGGAAGTCATGTTAGAATTAGTGATCGCCAAAGAAAGAAGGAAGGAAGGAAGGAAGGAAGGAAGGAAGGAAGGAAGGAAGGAAGGAAGGAAGAAAGAAAGAAAGAAAGAAAGAAAGAAAGAAAGAAAGAAAGAAAGAAAGAAAGAAAGAAAGAAAGAAAGAAAGAAAGAAAGAAAGAAAGAGTGATGGAAGAACTCAATCTTTTCTTTTTTGTGTGTACAAAGTGTTAATTTTTTGATTGTTGCATAGTGTCTTGTTTTGTATTTGTTTTGTTTTTAAAACTAATAAAGCATTAAAAGAGAGAGAGAGAGGGAGAAGCAGGAGAAATATGTCCTAAATATGTCCTCCTCAACCTCTCAGTGGCTTTTGATGTCAATGACCATGCCATCCTTCCGCAGAAGCTGTCTGAGTTAAGGGTGGGTGCACTGCTCAGTGGCGGAGGAAGCCGCTCAGGCACCCGGAGCAGCACCCAGGGGCGTGCACCCAGGGGCGTGCACCCAGGGGCGGGCCATTGCTACGTAGCGCGCATGTGCGGCATCGCTACGTACGACGCATGCATGCTACATAGCAACACCGCACATGCGCGCTACGTAGCGGTTTGCTGCCGCCGCCGCTCCAGCGCTGTACGGGGATGGTGCCGGGATCCTCTGTACGTATGGCGCTGGAGTGGCGCCGCTCGGCTTGGGAGTCGCGGGGGGCACACCGAGTGTCACCCCCCCTCCAGGGTGGCACCTGGGGCGGCCTGCCCCCAACGTACCCCCTTGCAACGCCAGTGGTACTGCTTTGCGATGCTTCTGGTCCTACTTGGATGGTCATTTCCAGAGGGCGAGGCTTGGCCCCCTGGAGCCTTGACTGTGGGGTTCCTTAGGGTTCACTGTTATCCCCCATGAAACCGCTGAGTGGGGATCTTAGGAGTATGTTACCAACAATGTGCTGTCTACTAGACCAGACCAACATTAAAAAGAGTTTTTAATTGATGTGGGAGGACCATTCCTCGGAAGGTCCTCATAGTTCGAGCTACAGAGCACAATACACCCAAGTTCCAAAAGAGAACGCACCTGGTGAATTACCTGGAAAGGAAATCAGGAAAGGAGAGAATTGTGGCACCTACTCAACGCTCCATTCCCCAGTCGCCCCCCTTTCTGCCACCCCAGTTGCCTTCCATGTTGGCCTGAGGCAGGAAAGGGAGAAGGAAGAGGCTGGGGGTCTAGCAGGGCAGATGTGCAAAGGGAGAGGCAGGGAAGGAGGAGGGAGCTGAGAGCAGGATGCTGCTGCTGCTGCTGTGACAAACAGCCCAGGCTCCTGGGGGAGCAGGGTGAGGCCTTGCTGGAGGCTGCCCATGGCGTTCATGTGGCAACCCAGCCCCCTGGGGGGTTGGCAGGTGGGCCCCACTGCGCTCCTGCCTGCTCCTGCCCCTGCCAGGGAAAAACAAGAGATGCGCACAGGCAGAGGGCTGGAGAGGAAAGCCTTCGAGGAGAAGCAGGACACCTTCTTTTCAGCCAGGCCTTCCCCGGTTTCGTTCTGCTGGAAGGGGAAGGACCTGGAGCATCTCTTGCCAGTCACACCTGTAAGGGGCTGGCACTTCTGCCCTGGGCAGGATGGCACTGGAGTTCGATGGCATCACGGTGAGTGCAGAGCGGCGTGGGGGGGGGGCTCCATGATGTGATAGACAGATAGATGATAGAGAGGGGGGGGACAGACAGAGAGACAGACAGACATACAGACATGCCATTTTGGTTTGGGTGACTTTCTCTACTGTTGGCTACAGTTTGCAGGCAGGTAGGGTCTCAGCCTCCGTACCAGATGGAGCTGATAGACAGCTGCCCTGGACACAGAATTGACCTGCGTCTCCATGGACAGCTGTGAGTCCAAAATGACTCCCAGGCTGCACACCTGGTCCTTCAGGGGCACAGTTACCCCATTCAGGACCAGGGAGTCCTCCACACCTGCCCGCCTCCTGTCCCCCACAAACAGTACTTCTGTTTTGTCAGGATTCAACCTCAATCTGTTAGCCGCCATCCATCCTCCAACCGCCTCCAGACACTCACACAGGACCTTCACTGCCTTCACTGGTTCTGATTTGAAAGAGAGGTAGAGCTGGGTATCATCCGCATGCTGATGAACACCCAGCCCAAACCCCCTGATGATCTCTCCCAGCGGCTGCATGTAGATGTTAAAAAGCATGGGGGAGAGGACAGAACCCTGAGGCACCCCACAAGTGAGAGCCCAGGGGTCTGAACACTCATCCCCCCACCACCACTTTCTGAACACGGTCCAGGAGGAAAGAGCGGAACCACTGTATGACAGTGCCCCCAGCTCCCAACCCCTCTAGACGGTCCAGAAGGATGCTATGGTCAATGGTGTCAAAAGCCGCTGAGAGATCCAGCAGGACTAGGAAACTGCTTTCACCTTTGTCCCTAGCCCGCCGGAGATCATCAACCAGTGCAACCAAGGCAGTTTCAGTCCCTTAAAGAGAAACCAGCAGACCCTTTGCTTGGAAATTAAACAAAGGGTCTGCTGGTTTCTCTTTAAGGTTTCCAGACTCAAAAGAGAGCAGGGCAATTAAAGGCACAGAAGTCCTGTCCTCTATTGAGTCTGGCAACCCTACCAATCTGCATAGGAACTGAGGGGCCACCGTCAATTCAGCTTTCCAGCTGGAGCTTTTCTGAGCGGCTGTTAGCAAGCACCCCGCTCCCTTTGCCATCTCCCCTGGGGGACTTGTAGGTTGCCTTCGAGGAAACTGCTGTAAACTGTTTTGAAACCAGTAGATAGGAGGAGTGTGACGGGAATCTAACCAGTAAATAATAAAGAGTTGCTTTGCCCAGGGGGAATTTGAAGAGAACAGGGATGGCAATGGCTAAACAAGCAAAGCGCTTCTGAAGGCAGCCACTGGCACTCCAAAAGAGCAGAGCCACACAAGCGGCACAAATGGATTCTGCTTAATTCATCCCTCAGCCCCGCTGCTTCAGGCCTGCTCCTTTCCAGCGGCACCCAGCGAATCCCGCCTTGCCCTCCTGCCCTTACGGCAGCTCAGAGAATCCCTGCAAGAGGCGTGGATGTTCTTCATTGCTCTCAAAATCCTTTTGCAGACTGCAATGAATGCAGGTCCCTTTGTGGCAGTGGCCCAAAGGGCCATAATGAATGTGATAATGTGAACCCCCTATAAATCTAATAGAGAAGTTATGGTAGCTTGCTGCTTTAAGAAACTGATGATTTGGCAAGATGCCGTCCCTCACTGGGACAGGATAGCTGATACGCAAATCACAAAGATATAGCTCATAAGCTAGAACATAAGCTGATACATGGTGCAAATGCCTACAAGAAGCATACATGCAAACTAACAGAATGTAACAGATCACGGTGGGAATCAACGTTTAGTTAGCAATGCCTATCACACATGCGTATTAAACATGAAATGAGGTAATGATTTATATGATTGGTTAAAAATTGAAATATTAAGTATTGAACATGAAATGAGGCAATGATTCATATGATTGGTTAAAAATGCAATCCTTTGTCTGAAATGTTAAAGATACCCCTGCCCGGACCTTTGGGCGGGGTTGCAGTTTTGCAAAAAGATTTGACTGCAACCTATTGCTTTGCAATAAACAACAATGGACTCCGAACTCCTTGTCTCTGAGTTTTATTGGCTTAACTCAGAAGATAAGCCATTTTTGGCTTACAACACTTCTACCACCTTGCAAACATCGGTTCCTCAAGGGCAGAAACACCTTGCATTTCTCAAGTCCATTTTAGAAAACGCAAACAATAGCCCACAGCTTTGAGATTGACCCTTGTTGTCTTTCCATCCACCCCCTTAGCAACCCGATTGGAAAGAAATAGTGAACAAGAAGTTGAAGTTCCCGGAAGGCCTCCTCAACGCCATCCAAGATGGGCAACTGATGAAGGTCCAGCAGCTGCTGCAGGTGAGTGACGGGATCCTGAAGCAGCTGGATGAGGCCGAGGACCGGGCGTGGCGAGAGGCTCTCAACCTGGCCATCCGCACGGGCGGCGAGGAGATCACCAAGACGCTGCTGCGCGTTGTCAAGTTTGACTTCCGGCAGATCCACGAGGCCTTGCTGGTTGCTGTGGATACCAACCAGCCCACTGTGGTCAAGCTGCTGCTGGACCGCCTGGACCAGGAGAAAGGCCGCAAGATGGACATCAAGTCCTTCTCCTCGGCCTTGTTTGACAACTCCATTGACAACTCGCGCTTTGCCCCGGGCGTGACACCCCTCACCTTGGCTTGCGAGAAGGACCTCTACGAAATCGTGGACATGCTCCTGAAGAAGGGCCACGCCATCCCGGGGCCGCACAAGGTCTCGTGCTCCTGCCTGGAGTGCTCCAACGGCCGCAAGTTCGACCTGCTCAAGTTCTCGCTTTCTCGCATCAACACTTACAAGGGCATCGCCAGCCGGGCGCACCTCTCCATCGCCAGCGAAGACGCCATGTTGACGGCCTTCAAGCTCAGCCGAGAGCTCAAGCGCCTCTCCAAGAAGGAGCCCGAATTCAAGGTCTGTCTCTGGCCGCACCAAGCATGTAGGTCAAGGTGGGGAACATCTATGGCCCTCCAGGTATTGGTGGGCCACAACTCCCATCATCCCTGAACATTGGCCATGTAGGCTGGGAGTCCAACAACATCTGGAGGGCCACTGGTTCCTTAGCCTTTTAATTCCACAACACAATATTCACATCACAAGCCTAATTCTTTTTAGAGAAAGGAGTTGGGGTGGGGATTCCATGTAGACCATGTTAGGCATCAGGCCATTCGGATTCTGAGCAGAGAAAAGCCGTTCTCTTCAGAATTGGGGTGGGCCCTTGTGCTGTCCTTCCTTGATCCTTCCTTGTCCTTGTCCTCCCGTCCAGCCCGAGTACCTGGCCCTGGAGCAGCTGTGCCAGGAGTTTGCCTTTGAGCTGCTGGGAATGTGCCGCAACCAAAGCGAGGTGACGGCCGTCTTGAATGACGTTGCGGATTCCTCGAATGACGAGGAAGAGGAGGACTTCAATGACCAGGCCTTCGAGGAGGGGATCCCCAACTTGGCGAGGCTTCGCCTGGCTGTCAACTACAACCAGAAGCAGGTGGGCTTGTCAGAGGAACATGGTCTGGGGGCAGAAGGAAGCAGTGCCGGATTTAAGGCAGTGTGGGTTGTTCTCTTGCAAAGGGTGCCGAGCCTTTGCTTTGATCCAGGAGAGACCTTTCCATCTCATTCCCCCCCCCCCAGTTTGTCGCCCACCCCATCTGCCAGCAAGTGCTGTCGTCCATCTGGTGCGGGAGCCTGCAGAGCTGGCGAGGCAGCACCAATCTCTGGAAGGTCTTCATCTCCAGCTCCATCTTCATGGGCATGCCTTTCCTGTGCCTCCTCTACTACTTTGCCCCCAGATCCAAGGTGAGTGGTTTGTGTCCAGGCATAACACACCGTCCTCTTCCCAGGCGACATGGCCTTGGACTCTTCAGCCCATAGGCAGCTTGGGGGTCCTCCTTGATGATCTCCTGGTGCCTATTGAATACTTCTTCCAGCATGCTTTTGCAGTCTGTATAGTAAACCATACCTGCCAAGTTCCTCTCTGAAAAATAAGGGACCGGACTGGAAGTAGCACACCAGAAGTAGCGCGGCGGCCATTTTGAAACTGGGCGGAGCATGCTCAGAAGTGACTTTTGATGCTGCTGTGCCCAGTTCCAAAATGGCTGCCGCACCAGAAGTCGTGCTGCAGCCATTTTGGAACTGGGCAGAGCGGCATCAAAAGTCGCTTCTGAGCATGCTCCGCCCAGTTCCAAAATGGCCGCCGCGCCAGAATAAACCACGAAAAAACAAAAAAGTCCGTTTTTTCGGCTGGGGACAGCAGGAAAAACGGGGGTTTCCCAGGGAAAACGGGAGACTTGGCAGCTATGATAGTAAACCCCTGAAAGACTATTGTAGTTAATTGCTATTTATGCAGATTACTTCATTTTTTTGATGGAACGGAAATGGCCTTTGTGACATTATCCATGCCAGGCTTGCACATCACCATATCTGGTTGGAGCTGATGGGTGTTATAGTCCAAAACAGCTGGAAGGCAGCGGGTTAAGGCAGGCTGGTGTACATCTATGGGGCGCATGCCCTCTCCTAACGTGCTGTGTGCCCCTTCTCTCACCAGCCTGCCAAAATGCTGAAGATCCCCGTGATCAAGTTCCTTCTGCATTCGGCCTCGTATGTCTGGTTCCTGGTCTTCCTGCTGGCAGAGTCGCTGGCGCTGGAGTACAACAACGAGACCTTTTCGGGGCGGAACCAGGATTTCTGGGAGACTTCGCTGCACATGATATGGGTGGCAGGTCTGTGTGGCCCACGTCAGACTGGCAGTGGCACTCCTCCTCGCGGCCCAGGATGCCCCCTGAACCCATGGCCTCTTTCCCCCAAGGATGGGGATCCAGAGCCCTGGGCCATGGCAATGAACAGCCAAGGTTGCCATTCCTCCAGCTGTGCCCAGTAGTG
Organism: Zootoca vivipara; assembly: GCF_965207765.1. Lineage (NCBI taxonomy): Eukaryota > Metazoa > Chordata > Lepidosauria > Squamata > Lacertidae > Zootoca > Zootoca vivipara. Next base: position 99,145,495 of record NC_142587.1, on the reverse strand, counting down.
GGTTTTTATTCCCTGTGCTTTTCTCCTCCAGGTTTCTTCTGGTTTGAGTGCAAGGAGGTTTGGATCGAGGGCTTCCGCAGCTACCTCTTGGACTGGTGGAACTTCCTGGACATCGTCATGCTCAGCATGTACCTGGCCTCCTTTGTCCTCAGGCTCCTGATCTTCTTCCAGGGCCGTGTTTTCTGCCTGGATAACAAAGAGTCTGCAGAGTGCCGTTACTACACGGAAGCGGGTGAGCACCTCCCACGGGCTGGGATCTCTTTCCTTCTTCTGTGTTGCGATTCCGTGAGCTCTGGCTTCCGCCACGGTGTCCCATTGCATCAGAAGCGGTTTAGTCATCTTCTCTAATCTTCTCTACTCTAGAGAAGATTGGAAGTCGTTTATTGAATATATGGGAAATAATGGTGTACAGCTGAAAACGCTGGAAGCACTAAGATAAATTCAGCAGTGTAAATCGGTTTTGATGGATGCAATAATGGAATACTGAACGGTACAGTTTTTGTAAAATATGCAGGGATTTATGATATGTAAAATGAACCATGGGTACTTTAAATCGTAAAGCAGAAAATTTTAAAAAAATTATATACACAAAGAAGAAGAAGCGGTTTAGTCCTGCTGGCTACATGACGCGGAAAGCTGTCTGTGGACAAATGCCAGCTCCCTCGGCCTGAAAGCGAGATGAGCGCCACAACCCCATAGTCGCCTTTGACTGGACTTAACTATTCAGGGGTCCTTTACCTTTTTATCTTTTACTGGCTCCATTGGTGCACCTGTTTGAAAGTTCAACATAGAAGAAGTAAAATCCACATTTCCCTTTGACATTAGATTGCATGAGATCATGTGAGTTTCAATTAACCACAATGGCTATGTTCCACTTCCGCTGTGTGAAGTCCCAGGGCTTGGAGACTCCAGTGGGCCTGCTATTGAGTTTCTCTTGGGGGAATCTGATTGGCCACTGTCAGAACAGGATGCTACACTAGATGGGCCTTTGGCCTGATCCCACACAGCCACTTTCTTCTAAGATTCCTAAAATACTTAATTCTCTTTGCATCTTAAATTCAGTTCTTGCTTGTCACAAATGCGAGAGACGTGAAAATTTTAAAATTCTTCATTAATTTAGCGAAATCCAGGCTCCAGACCGAACCCCTTGTAATATTTAGCTCTGTGACAGATAAGCAAATGCACGCCTGCACATTGCTGAAATATTATTGCCATGCACCTGGGAAAGATGTGTTTGTTTTTCCTTTGGGAGAGGATGATACAAACTGTGAATTTGCTGTCACGTGATTAAGCACGATCCAGGTCCCCACTCATAGCTGCCAAGTCTCCCGTTTCCCCCGGGAAAACCCCTTTTTTACTTACCTTTTTTCGGTGGTCCCCTGTATCACTTCGTCTCCCGTTTTTCTCCGTTATTTTCTCCTGCCGGCGGCCATTTTTTTTTCTTTCCGATTTGCCCTTCTATGGGCACCAAAAATGGCCGCCGCCAGCTTCAAAAGACGCGACACCGGAAGTTGCGTCGGCGCACTTCCTGGCATGCGTACAAGCGGCTTTCAAAGCCGGCGGCGGCCATTTTGAGTGCCCATAGAAGGGCAAAGCGACACCGGAAGTTACGTCGACACAACTTCCGGTGTCAGATGGCTGCCACTCCCGGATTCTGCAGTCCGGAACTTGGAAGGTAAGTCCCCACTGCCTTAGCCCAGCCTTGCCCACCCTGCTGCCCTCCAGACATTTTGGACTGCATCTCCCATCAGCCCAAGCAAAATATGGCCACTCTGGCTGGCAGGGGCTGATGGGAGTCAGGGAAGGCAGCCTTTAGAACAGGCACCCCCAAACTGTGGCCCTCCAGATATTTTGGCCTACATCTCCCATGATCCCTAGCTAACAGGACCAATGGTCGGGGAAGATGGGAATTGTAGTCCAAAACATCTGGAGGGCCGAAGTTTGGGGATGTCTGCTTTAGAAGGTAAAGGAAAAGGCTTCAGACATTGGTACAGGAACACACAAGGAAGGGCTGTGGCCGAAAGAAACCTTGGCCCACGGAGGCAATGGAGCAGGGAAGCTGACTTGCAAAAGGTGTGCGCCACCTGACACAGGTGTCACCTGGCACTGATCCTCCCTCCCTTTTGTGACACAGGCCGTCAGGAGTGGCACACCGAAGACCCCCAGTTCATGGCCGAGGTGCTCTTTGCCGTGACCAGCATGCTGAGCTTCACCCGTATGGCTTACATCTTGCCCGCCCACGAAACCTTGGGGACCCTGCAGATCTCCATTGGCAAGATGATCGACGACATGATCAGGTGTGTGTGTGTGTGTGTGTGTGTGTGTGTGTGTGTGTGTGTGTGTGTGTGAGATGCTGTGCTAGCCTCTTGACTTTGTTTTGCTGGTTTTAATGTTGTATTTGTAAAGAAATCTGATTGAGAACAATAATACAGTGGTGCCTCGCAAGACGAATTTAATTCGTTCCGAAAGTCAATTCGTTTTGTGAAAAATTTGTCTTGCGAATCGCGGTTTCCCATAGGAATGCATTGAAATTTCTTTTTTTTGCCCATAGGAACGCATTAATTAAATTTCAATGCATTCCTATGGGATGCAAGACGAATTTTTTGCAAAACGAATTCGTCTTGCGAGGTACCACTGTAGCTGTTATAGAGGGGGAAAACACTGCTCCTTTTCCCTTACGGGGTAGCCAAGAGCCTGTATAGAGTCCTTGAGTAGGTTCCCTGTCGGTAGGGGAAAATAACAGAGGCCAACCAGAGAATATTGAGAAGCAAAGCAGCTAGTAAACCTGATCTGTATTAAACTGTTGCAACAGGATCCCCCATTATCCCCACACAGGGAGGGAGGAGAGGAACCCAAAACATTGGTGTGCAAGCTCTTATATAGACTTTTGAAATTGCCTACCCTGCAGCCCAAGACCACCCCAAAAAACATCATACATACATCACAAAAGGAGGCGGGTCTACAGCAGAAATATATCACAGGAGGCAGGTATCTGAAGAAGTGTGCATGCACACGAAAGCTTATACTGTACCAAGAACAAACTTAGTTGGTCTCTAACGTGTTATTGGACTTTTTAAATATATATTTCGAGCGGAAATCCTATTTGCCATGATATCTGTTAATGGCCGCTAATTTTACCTGGGCAGCCTGGCCATTCTTTTGTGATGGTAAATACTTCAGTTCCTGAATCCAGGTCACAGGCACACCCTCTTCATGCACAAATACGGCCTTAAGACAGGATTTGTAAGCAAAAAGACAAAGGGAAGGCTTTCCCCATTTCCTCCCTCCTTTGGGAGAGTCAAAATGGTTTCAGGATTGCTCTCCTGTACTATTTCAGACACGTGGTTTATGTTCTTATGCATGTGTTTGCCTTGTACATTTAATATAATAATAATAATAATAATATTATTATTATTATTATTATTATTATTATTATTTATACCCTGCCCTACCCAGCCAAGGCAGGGTATAGATATAAAACAGCTGATTAAAATACAACTTAAGAACAAGATTAAATACATTAAAATTAAAATGCAGCCTCATACGGAAGGAAAAGGGGGAAATGGGGGAGGGGATCAGGTTGGCTCCAGGCCAAAAGCCAGGTGGAACAACTCTGTCTTACATTCCATGCAGAAAGAAATCAGGTCCCGCAGAGTGTTCCACCAGGTCGGGGCCAGTGTTGAGAAGTCCCTGGCTCTAGTTGAGGCTAATCTGATTTCCTTCGGGCCCAGGACCTCTAGGATGTTACTATTTATGGACCTTAAGGTCCTCCGTGGGGCATACCGGGAGAGACGGTCCCGTAAGTACGAGGGTCCTAGGCCGTAAACGTTTATTTTATATTTGGGACCTTAGAATTCTTTTAACAACAGAGGCCCTGCTATTCTTCAGCTTTTTGGCTTCCTTGTGCTTCTCCTCCTCCTCTCCAGGTTCATGTTCATCATGGTGATCATCTTGACGGCCTTCCTGTGTGGGATGAACAACGTCTACGTCCACTATCAAGACTCTGAGAAGCTGGGGAGGTACGGCAGCTGGCTTGGCGGCATCAAGGGCTAGAAAGGATGAGATTGGACGGCTAGGAGATTGTCCAGGGCGCTGGGCCAAAGGCCAGTGATGTGACCTCCTTGCCAAGCAGGTTCTGAACCTGGTCAGTACTCAAAGGGGATGCCACCCAGGAACCCCATGTATGTAAGGCCCCCCACTATAATAATAATTAAAATCATTAAAATACACTAATTTCTTAAACATTAAAAGCCTCCCTAAACAGGGCTGCCTTCAGATGTCTTCTAAAAATCTGGTAGCTGTTTTCCTTTTTGACATCTGATGGGAGGGCGTTCCACAGGGCAGGCGCCACCACCGAGAAGGCCCTCTGCCTGGTTCCCTGCAACTTGGCTTCTCGCAACGAGGGAACCGCCAGAAGGCCCTCTGTACTGGATCTCAGTGTCTGGGCAGAACGATGGGGGTGGAGACACTCCTTTAAGTATACTGGACCGAGGCCGTTTAGGGCTTTAAAGGTCAGCACCAACACTTTGAACTGTGCTCGGAAATGTACTGGGAGCCAATGTAGATCTTTCAAGACCGGTGTTATGTGGTCTCGGCGGCCGCTCCCAGTCACCAGTCTAGCTGCCGCATTCTGGGTTAGTTGTAGTTTCCGGGTCACCTTCAAAGGTAGCCCCACGTAGAGTGCATTGCAGTAGTCCAAGCGGGAGATAACCAGAGCATGCACCACTCTGGCGAGACAGTCTGCAGGCAGGTAGGGTCTCAGCCTGCGTACCAGATGGAGCTGATAGACAGCTGCCCTGGACACAGAATTGACCTGCGCCTCCATGGACAGCTGTGAGTCCAGAATGACTCTCAGGCTGCGCACCTGGTCCTTCAGGGGCACAGTTACCCCATTCAGGACCAGGGAGTCCCCCACACCTGCCCGCCTCCTGTCCCCCACGAACAGTACTTCTGTCTTGTCAGGATTCAACCTCAATCTGTTAGCTGCCATCCATTCTCCAATACAAAGATAGGAGGAGCAAAGCCCATTTGCAAAGCACATTTGCCTCCAGCTCTGCCCACCAAGGGAATGCAGCCCCCATCAGGGAAAGAAGCTCTTGAGCTGAAGATGGTTACCTTAGACCTGATCTTGGCACTCAGACTCTTTGCAACTATAGCAGGAAGCAGTCGCCAGGTTGCAGCTCTTTGGCTGAATCAGGAGGGGTCCAAGATACCCATTCATTGTTGTTTACATAATTTCTATTCCACAAAAGTACAGAAATCGGCTTACACAAAATCAGCAGAGCACAAAAAAAATAAGGTTGAATGCAATCCAGCTGTTTTGGGTCTCAGGAGAAAACCCAAAATCCAGTGTCACCACCTGCGTAAATATGGCAAAACCGGAGAGTTGCCTGTGAGTGCCCCCAGATTGTATCTGTATTTCACGAGAGGGATTCAAGCGGGTGCTGGAACTTCAGGTGCGCACAGTTAGAATGAATTGAGGGACTCTGTTGTCCACTTTAAAAAGAAAGAAAGTGGCTTTTTGCAGATTGGAAAGTGACAGGGAAATCATGGAATCATAGAATCTTTTTTTTAAGACAATTTATTAAATTTTCCAATTGAACACATTAAACAAAAACAAAACATTCAACCACACACACAGCAACACATAAGAAACACAAAATCTCCTCTTTTTAACATCTAATCAATTATTACAATTTACTTTGCTCTGCCGAGCTTTGACTTCCCTCCTTCCCCCCATTCGATTATCTTGTCCACTCCTATCTCGCAGTTCCTGTATTCCTTCTACTTAAAGTCAGTTCGTAGGATTTATTTCAGTCCTGCATGTGTCTTTAAACTTCTACAGTTCTTCTCTATATAGTCCACAAATTTACTCCAGTCTTTTTGGAACCTTGATTCTCCCTGGTTTCGGATCCTGCTAGTCAGTCTTGCTAGTTCCGCATAGTCCATCATTTTCGTCTGCCACTCTTCAATCGTCAATAAATCCTGAGGTTTCCATTTTTGGGCTAACAAAGTCCTAGCCGCGGTTGTCACATACATAAATAATATAGAATCATAGAATCTTAGAGTTGGAAGGGACCCAAGGGTCATCTAGTCCAACCCCCTGCAGTGCAGGTGTCTCAGCTAAAGCAATAGCTTTAAATGCAGTAGCAGGAAGACCAGGGCCGGGTTTAGGTTTGATGAGGCCCTAAGCTACTGAAGGTAATGGGGCCCTTTCTGTGTCCAACTGTCCTTTGTCAACAACTAATGGTCACTGTTTTTTGTGTTGAATATATGCTAGATGGTCATTTATGGACATAGTGGGTATCTCAAGCTATTTGCCCATGTTGCCATGCAAGCAGTCCCTGCAGAATGTAGGCACCCTGTATATAGAAAGGAGCAAACCAGGGATATTTTAGGGAGCAGGCTGGCAGGAGGGGCCCATGACTTTCATCATAGGAGCCTACACAACACAAAACACCTGTTGCTGTATGTAGGTTTTATTTTATTTGTTCTTTTATCTTATATTTTGGAAATCATAGAGTTGGAAGAGACCACAAGGGCCATCCAGTCCAACCCCCTGCCCAGCAGGAAACACCATCAAAGCATTCTTGACATATGGCTGTCAAGCCTCTGCTTAAAGACCTCCAAAGAAGGAGACTCCACCACACTCCTTGGTAGCAAATTCCACATCCAGCTACAGGGAACCAGGCAGAGAAATGTACATCCAGTTCCCCCCCCTTTAAATCCCCCCCCAGAGAGTGGGGCCCTAAGCTGTAGCTTATATGTAAATCTAGCACTGAGGAAGATGTGTAAATACCCCCCACATGTATCAGGATGCTCTTTGTCCTATAACTGCCCCACAAGCAAATCAAAATGAAAGGTCAAGGAAGACGGGATATAATCTAACCTCTGCATAAGCTTCGTGCGAGCAGATCAGGATGAATGTTGAAATAAACATTGAATGAGCATGTCCCCTGGAGGAAGCCTGGTGGGAGAGGGCACCCCGACTCGAAACCCCCAGCTGTTTTCACCTTGCCATCCCTTCTCCCATGCAGCTTCAATGAGACATTCCAGTTCCTCTTCTGGACCATGCTTGGGATGGAGAAACACGATGTGGTGGACATGCCCAATTTCTTCGTAGCTCAGCTGGTGGGGAGGGTGCTGTATGGGGTCTTCACCATCGTCATGGTGGTCGTCCTCCTCAACATGCTCATTGCCATGATCACAAGGTCCTTCCAGAAAATCGAGGTGAGTGCCCGCCTTATCCTTTGCATGGCATCTTACGGCTACCGGAATGGGACCGGGTTTGGGGAAGAGTGGAACAGAGAGATGGATCCATACTCTGCGAGAAGCAAAGCTACAGGGAACCAGGCAGAGGGCCTTCTTGGTAGTGGCGCCCTCCCTGTGGAACGCCCTCCCATTGGAGGTCAAGGAGATAAACAACTACCTGACATTTAGAAAACACCTAAAGGCAGCCTTGTTTAGGGAAGTTTTTAATCTGCGATATTTTAATGTATTTTAATCTTTGTTGGAAGCCGCCCAGAGTGGTGGGGGAAACCCAGCCAGATGGGTGGGGTATAAATAAATAAATAAATAAATAAATAAATAAATAATTCTCCAGGGACTTGCAGCTAGAGATGGGAGGAGGCAGCAACTTCAGTCTTGTGCTGGGTTCATCACAACTCAGCGCTGTTTCCATTCCACTACATATCAGCTTCCTCTTGCTGTCTGCTGTGGCCTAATTAATTCATTTCAGTGGAAAGGAAACACCAAAAACAACGCAGTAGATAGACTTGGGGGGGGGGACAATAGCAAATGCCCACTTGTATTTCCTTATGTGGTGGTTTCCATTCTTCACCTGTGATGAATATGTGAATTGCGGGATTTCATTTTTAAAAAAATGATCTTTATTAATTCCCCACATAGACATATATACACAGACAACAAAACATACAAAACAAAAGCAATACAAGCAAAGAAAAAAATAAAGTAAAAGAAAAAAAGAATATAATATATTACAATTAAATAACAAGTTAAAATGTAAAACTTCCCATCATTCTCATTATACTGCTTAAATTGTCTATATTTTCTTACACAAATTTGCATTATTTCATTTTATATATGTGTGTGATCCAATATGGTATCTAATACACTTTTTATTTACAAGTATCAATCTAGTTCTGCAAGTATGTTGTTGTTTGTACAATGCAATTTTAGATCTTCTTTAAATATTTTCCATTCTCCATATACTTTCTGGTTTTGACACTCCTCTGATTCTTCCCGTAGTTTTGCTAGTTGCATGTATTCTGTTGCGGGACTTCCACTCCCATCTGCATTCCCAATGGGCTTCTCTGACACTTTCCTACTTGTAGCCAGCAGAGGCACCTCTGCGCAGCATATCCACGATGTTTCTGGGTAGTGCACAATAGCTCTCTACTGCTATCGGTCAGATTCACTGCCCGCCCCCCGCCCCCCTTGCACCGTTGGTCTCCAGACGATGCTGCTATTCTCCCGGGAGATGCGGCTGCTGTTGGTCTGTGCTCTCCATTTCCTGCTTCTGGATTGCAAAGGCCATAGCTCAGTGGTACAGCAATTGCTCTGCATGCAGAAAATCCCAGGCTCAGTCTCCAACTAGGGCTAGGCAACTAGGCAAGAGCTACTTCATTCTGAGCCAGTCCTTTGAGCCCATCTATCTCAGGGTTTCCCAAACTTGGGTCTCCAGCTGCTTTTGGACTACTGTTCGCGTCTGGTCCTGCTAGCTAGGGATGATGTGAGTTGTAGTCCAAAAACAGCTGGAGACCCAAGTTTGGGAAACCCTGAGCTAGATGGACTCAAAGGACTGGCTCAGAATGAAGTGGCTCCCTGCGTTCCTGTGGCTTAAGGGAAGACCCATAGCTCAGAGGTAGCACACCTGCTTGCGTGCAAAAGGTTCAGTCTCCAATGGCAGCTCCAGGCATTGCCCTGGAGAGCCATTGCCCTGCACTGTTAATAATTCTGAGACAGGTGGACCAATTGCCTGACAACTTGCCCGTGTTCCTATGTAAGCCTTTTTTTAATGATCTTTTTGGACTGAAGAGCAGGGCAAAGATGCTCTAGATCTGGGGTGGTCAACTCCCAAAAGAGGGGGATTCAGGTCAAAAAGTTGTTGCGCTTTTTTAAGGCAGGAATGGAAAGTCCTGCTTTTTGGGGTGAAGGGCAAAAATATTGACCTTTTTTAAAGGGAACCAAACTTGTTGAGCTTCTTTGGGAGAACCAGTGATCTACCAGTGATCTAAGATCACATACATCCAGTAATCTACCGGTAGATCACGATCTACCTGTTGGACGTGCCTGCTCCAGATAAATAAAGAGCACCCCTCGTATTTACCAGAGTCTTCCTTGCCGCCTCTTCTCTCCTGTGCTCTTCAGAACGATGCCGACGTGGAGTGGAAGTTTGCCCGCTCCAAGCTCTACTTGTCTTTCTTCAGGGAAGGCTTGACGCTGCCAGTGCCCTTCAACATCATCCCGTCACCAAAGTCTATCTTCTACGCCGTCAGGTAATTTGTCAGGCTGCTCCTGAGACCCTAGAGGTGGGGAGGGTCTGATAGTTCTGTGTTAAACTTAGCCCTTGGCAGCAGAGGGCTGGTTTAAGGACTGGCAGACTCCCTGTGTTCCCCGCTATCTGCAAAACTGTTGCTTTTACAAGCACAGTGCTCCTTCTGCAGTTACCAGAAACCAGTCCTTGAATGTGACAGCCCATAATAGCAGGGCACCATCATTGCATTATTTTCGGAACCCATTCCAAACTATTTTTTTTTCCACTTAGGCAAGCCTATTCAGTCATGTGATTTTAAAATGAACTTTTATTGTGTGTAATTGTTTTAAGATTGCTGACTTTCTTTCTGTTTACATGTTAAATTTGTTTCTAATCCATGCTTCCTTCGAAATATTCTTAAGCAATACTTGAGGGCTTATCCACCACACTTCCTCTTGTTCCCGCTGCTTTCCCCTGGGGTGGGGGGGGGGAGAATGCCGCTTAGTGCTCAATCAGAGCAAGTGGCAATTTAGGTCTTCCCCAGATTGCCATTGGTTCCAGTCTACCACTAAGCATGTGCATGTTTTCTCTTGGAAAGTGCGCAGACCTTTGCCTAGAAGGTGCGGCTGAAGTAGAAAACCACTCTGACCTGCATACCCTCCAACATTTCTCCAATGAAAATAGGGACATCCTATTTAACATCATCATCATCATCATCATCATCAACAACAACAACAACAACAACAACAACAACATTTATACCCTGCCCAGCTGACTGGGTTGCCTCAGCTGCTCTGGGAGACTTCCAACTTATATAGGAACATCATTAAACATAAAAAGCTTCCCTATACAGAGCTGTCTTCAGATGTCTTCTAAAGGTTGTCTAGCTACTGATCTCCTTGGTTCAGGGCGGCCGCATAACTCCATACACTCCAACATTTATCCAATGAAAATCGGGACGTCCTAAGGAAAAGTGGGACATTCCAAAATCAGGTCAGAAACCAGGACAGCTTCTGTAAATCCACGACTGTCCCTAGAAAATAGGGACACTTGCTTTCTAGGCAAGACAGAAGCAGACATTTGTCCTTTGCAAAACACTTAAGAGGATGTAAATTTTGTTAAATTAAGAATAATAATAAACATTACAGTCTGCCTTGTTCACGGGCCTCTCAGCTCACCTCTTTCTTTCCCCATCTTCTCCCAGGGGCCTCTTCCGCTTCCTGTGCTGTTACAAACCAAAGCGCCAGCAGAAATACCCCCCCATCTCAACCATTGTAAGTTCCCTTTGTGTCTGTTTCACAGGTGTGTTCCTTGCACCCAGGACTCTGCTTTGGATTTGTGCTGGGAGTGGGGAAGGAGAAGACCATCTAGCTAGCACATCAGAAGTGCTCTTGGCAGGGCAGCCGCTGCTGCCTGCAAGGAGGGACAGAGGGAGGGGGAGACAGTGGCGAGGCTGGTGCTGCGCACCTGCGGCATCCGTTTCAGTGGCCCTTTCCCTCCATTCAGTGACATTTATGAAAGACTGTTGCATCAATTAAAAATTAGTTTATGGGCCAAGTTGCTTCTGTGCTGCACCAACAAGCCTGTGCACTCCTAGTGCCATAATGTCCTGCCGTCTTCTGCTTTTCAAATAATTGCATCTGTTTGCTTTTCAACTAATTATTTCGGAGGCCATGCCTCTCTGGGCACCCTGAAGCATGTGCAGAGTGCTTTGCAGCCACAACCGCCAGCCCCCTGCCTCCTAGCCTCCAGATGCAAGCCTCCTCCCAGGGCCCTCCTGGGAGGTGTGGCCCCTCTTGCCATGTCTCATATGGGAACCCTGCCAGCCCCCTGACTCTGCCCTTCTGCCCCCCCCAGTCTAACCCCTCCACGGAGGAGGGCGGCCAGCGTACGGAGAGTCGCGCTGCCTACCGTCACCAAGTGCTCAAGGCTCTGGTGCAGCGCTACATCGACACGGCCCGGCGGGAGTTTGAGGAGAGCCGCAGGAAAGGTAAGCAGTGTTGCCTCGGAAGGGGGGATCCTGATGGGTGGCCTTGCCCAGAAGGTCTTGCCCACCACCCTCCCTGCCAGACGTCTGCAACCGGGTGCCCTCAGCTGTCTCAACCACAGCTCCATCAGCCCCAGCCGGCTCTGATGTAGAATGCTGCAGATTCTGGGAGTCCATACCAGCTGGTGGGCGTTCCCCGCTCCCTTTCTGCTTGGCTCTGTATATCTCTTTCTGTGAGATCTCTGTATCTCTGCCTCCTCTGGCCTCTAGCTTCTGTCAATGTGCCGCTTTGCTGCCCCACATGGCTAATTTTCTCTCTCTCTTCAGGTGGGACTCAAATCAGAAACCAGAAAATTCAGGTTGTGCATTTAGAGCTGATTGGTCGGTCTTCTGCCTGGCCTTCAATTTGAATTGGCCTGACCCTCTATTTTATATTCCACACATTTATCATATATAAAATAGTAATAATGAAAGAATTCAAATATTCCCCCTCCCATCCTATGACTTTTCCCAACTTCCCCTTCTAGTTCTTTAAATATTTGCTATAATTTATTTTTCCTGATTTGGTTAATCTTTTAATTAAATGCTCTTCTATTCTTATCTTTTATACCACATTTTCTTGCCAATTCTTCTTCTTCTTTGGCAATCACTCGTATCCGAGTAAGATTGTCTTCCATAAACACGGTTTTAACAATGGGTCCGTAAGTGACTATGGAGGCCAATTCTGGACCCACACGTCCTTCCACAGTGGGGACATTGGTTTCCAGGCGGAAGTTGATCACGGTGTGGATTTGCCAAGTGTGCCTTCCTCTTAGCACGGTTCTCCCTTGCGTCCTGAGTTCGAGTGTCTTCAAAGCCCGTGACACCTTTGGTAAAGGATGTTCTCCAACTGGAGCACTCGCAGGCCAGTGTTTCCCAGTTGTCAGTGTTTATACTACATTTTTAAAGATTTGCCTTGAGAGCATCTTTGAACCTCTTTTGTTGACCACCAGCATTACGCTTTCCATTTTTAAGTTCGGAATAGAGTGTAGTTGCTTTGGAAGACGATCATCAGGCATCCGTACAACATGACCAGTCCAACGAAGTTGATGTTGAAGAATCAATGCTTCAACACTGGTGATCTTTGCTTCTTCCAGTAATTCTTGCCAATAATGTTTTACACTTCATTAGTTTACAAACTGTTATTTCTTAATCTTCACATTTGTTCCCTTAGCTGTAAGTGTTTACTCAAACCCTGCTCACGAGTCCATTTCTTTACAGTGTTTCTGTGGATACAGCATAAGCGGTTCCCATTCTTTTTAAGTGTCTCTCCATTGTCAATGTCCGCAGATCTGGGCAACCGCTTGACGGAGCTGAACAAGTCCGTGGTGCGCCTCCACTCGGAGATGAAACACCTGCGCCACACTGTGGCTGCCAACGGCACAGCCTCCAACCCCTTGGACGGTGCCAGCGTTCTGCACAAGTACATCATGAAGGTGCGCAGCAGCTTCCAGGGCTACGACAACAACGATGCAGGCAGCTCTGGGCAGGGGTCCCCCGTGGAAGCTGTTGTGCACCAGGATGGGGCCATTGCTGAAGAGGACGCAACACCGTTGCCTCAGGAACCCTCTGAGGGACAACAGGCGGAAGCTGAGGAAGGGCCGCCCCAGGGGGAAGCTGAGGAGAGACAGCCTGGGGTGGAGGCTGAGGAGAGGCCGCTGGAGGTGGAAGCTGAGGAGAGGCCATCCCAGGTGGAGCTGAGGGTGCCAGAGGTGGTAATAGATCTGGCACCAGAAGAGAACCCTATCGAAGAACCAGAGACCTGATCTGCCTTTACTCCAAAGAGGAGTGACCTGTTTCATTTTCAGCCGGGATCCGCTGTAGAGTTCAGGGTGGCCTTTCCTTAGCAGCCTAGGGGGAAGTCATGCTTGTAGAGTCTGACATGTACAAGGTGCGCACACACACAGGACAACACAGTGTCCTTTCTTAAGCCGACATCCTTTGCCAAGCGAGAAAGAATGTGCAATTCATCCAGCTGGCACAAGGGCTCCTTACTGGGTGGAATGGGAAGGCAGTGAAGAGTTAGTTACAGTAATAAAGGCAAATGATTCTTTGAGCCAGGCTCCTGCTATTGGCACTTTACCAAGCCTTCAAGCCACATTGATTTCTGTAGTGCTTTGCGGGTGGAGCTTGGGGGGGCAGAAGAGGTTGGCAGCTGTAAGAAACAGTTTGACTTTGCCACTCCACAAGCCAGCAGCCGGAGAATGGGAGAGTGTTCCTAGGCCTCACTGGGACCAGAAGTCCCCCAAACAGTTACCCATATTTTTTTGGGGGGGTGGGAGAGCAGCCACCCCTCAAATTGCTCTACAGTAACTTCAAGTGTGTGCACAGATTTATGCAGCGTGTGCCTCCAGCTTTCTTACATTAAATTTATTAATCAAGTAAATGGATGTTATTAACTAAACTTAATAAATATTTTATGGGCAATGAGTACTCCTGTGGTCCTGTGTTTGTTTAGCGAATACTGTATCTTTTTATTATTACTATTATTATTATTAATGTAAACTCAGATAGCGGATATGTTGGGAAAGTTGGACCTTGCTACACGGCACAGATATTTTTATAGGACTGAGTCAAAATGGGGAGCTCGGTTTCTTGAATGCTGATCCCACCCCTCCAGCAAAATTTCCTGGGTCACATAAACATGGGGAGGATCACTGTTCCTTTTAGAGCAGGGGTGGCCAACTCCCAATAAACTGCGATCTACTCACAGAGTTAAAGACTTGCAGTGATCTACCCCCTTTTGGGGGGTTCAGGTCAAAGCCGTCGAGCTTTTTTTAGGGAAGAGGGAAGCTCGTTTCTTGGGTGTTCAGGTCAAAGTTTTTTTATTAGGAAGGAAAGCCCTATTATGTGGGGTTCAGGTCAAACTTGTTGAGCTTCTTTTAGGGAAGAGGGAAGGTCCGTTTTTGGAGGGTGAAGGGCCAAAATGTTGAGTTTTTTTAGGGGAGCCCAAGTTGTTCAGCTTCTTTGGGGGGAGCCAGTGATCTACCAGTGATCTACCACAGATGTCCAGTGATCTACTGGTAGATCACGATCTACCTGTTAGACGTGCCTGCTTTAGAGGGGATACAAATGCCCCGCCCCCCGCTGATTAATCACCAGGCGGATGATGCAAAAGCAATAGTAAAACAAGCCCCGCAAGAGGGATAACAACTTTGGACTCATCCCCTGTTATGTACTGAGCTTGGATCCTAGAAAAATAGGCAGGTAGGATCCCAGAATGCAACAACCGATTGGCCTGCAGGAGCAGCCCAATCAGGCTCCAGGAGGGAAGCAGAGCCAGCCAATCACATGGGGGCCATTGTGTAAATAATGTACAGTGGTACCTCGACTTTTGAACGACTCGACAACCGAATTTTTCGAGTTACATACCGGTATGAGGGTAATGGCCGCACACTTACAAATGTCTTGACATCCGAATGGAAACCGCGGCAGTTTTAGATAGGGATTTTTCGACTTACGAATTTTTAGATAGGGTTGCTTCGACTTACAAATTGTTTCGTTTCCAGTGCATTCCTATGGGAAATCGTGTTTCCAATGGCGCTTTTCGACTTACGAGTTTTTCAACCTACGAAGGTGCCTTCAGAACGGATTAAATTCGTAAGTCGAGGCACCACTGTATATAAAGCCAGAGGTTTTTGGGGGGGAAATGAATTCACTGTTTACAATCTGCAATAAAGAGCATGAAATCGCTACACGACTCAGAGTATATTTCATCCCCACTTTCTCTTTACCCATGGTTTGATCCTGTCGTGTCTCAGTTGATTTCCCAGGCTCTGAGAGCTTTTCTCTTTGCCTAGTGAATATCGACCTTGCCTGCTGAATCGGATCTTATCAGATGCACGAAAGATCTTACCTGAGTAACGGCAGCTTGTATATACTGTACTGTATCCCAAGGGAATACATTTTTTTGCATACCTTCAACTGTACATAGATATACATGTCATGTTCAATGCTATATAAGTCACTTACAATTATAATCATATTGTACTACTTTGTGCTATGTGTTTAATAAAATATTGAATTCTTGCATTGCGAAAAATGAAGATTGTGGAGAAAAGTGAAAAACATGAATTGCAAAAAAAACAAAAACCTAGAGCTTACAGAACAAAACCAACTTCAGATATGAAATAAGCACGTTGAAATTAGGTTAGAACAACTGGAGGTGTCAATGCAACAAAAAAATTGTTCCCCAGTGCTCTGGTTTCTGTCACAGTGTTTCATTGTGCCAGAAACAGTTTAATTCTGCTGGCCACATGACCCGGAGAGCTGTCTGTGGACAAACGCCGGTGAGATGAGCGCCGCAACCTCATAGTGGCCTTTGACTGGACTTAACCATCCAGGGGTCCTTAATTAATAATAATAATAATAATAATAATAATTTATTTATACCCCACCCATCTGGCTGGGTTTCCCCAGCCACTCTGGGCAGCTTCCAACAGAAAAATAAAATAAAACAATCTATTAAACATTAGAAGCCTCCCTAAACAGGGCTGCCTTCAGATGTCTTCTAAAAATCTGGTAGCTGTTTTCCTTTTTGACATCTGATGGGAGGGCGTTCCACAGGGCGGGCGCCACCACCGAGAAGGCCCTCTGCCTGGTTCCCTGCAACTTGGCTTCTCACAGCAAGGGAACCGCCAGAAGGCCCTCGGCACTGGACCTCAGTGTCCGGGCAGAACAATGGGGGTGGAGACGCTCCTTCAGGTATACTTTACCTTAATGAGAGCCAGTGTGGTGTAGTGGTTAAGAGCGGTAGACTTGTAATCTGGGGAACCGGGTTCGCTCCTCCGCTCCTCCACATGCAGCTGCTGGGTGACCTTGGGCTAGTCACACTTCTCTGAAGTCTCTCAGCCCCACCCACCTCACAGAGTGTTTGTTGTGGGAGAGGAAGGGAAAGGAGAATGTTAGCCGCTTTGAGACTCCTTCGGGTAGTGATAAAGCAGGATATCAAATCCAAACTACTACTCTTCTTCTTCTTCTTCTTCTTCTTCTTCTTCTTCTTCTTCTTCTTCTTCTTCTTCTTCTTCTTCTTCTTCTTCTACCTTTTACCCTGCCCTGTATTCGAGAGGGATGCCTGACTATATTATTTACCCTTGGTATTCAGTTCTGTTTTACTCAGGGTAGACCCACTGAAAGTACATGAAGTTAAGGTCCATTCATTGGCTCTGAGTAAAAAACTGTTGATTCTGCCAGGGATACTTGAGATGAGATTTCTGCATTGCCAGGGGCTGGGCTTAGATGACCCTCAGAGTCCCCCGCCCATGCTACAGTTCTATGAATACCACCCAATGCATTCAACACGAGCCAAATTGTTGGAGGGCTCTTGAATATTAATAGCCCAAGGGTGAGCAGCGCTGGCGGGGATTTCCAGTGGGATCTATAAAAAGATCCTTTGCCACCTGTCATGACCAGAGAACGGCGTCCCGCAGCTGAGAGGAGCCACCCGGGCGCGAGAAGCGGCTGCAGAGACAGGACCACAGATAAGTCTGACCATATTATTTTCTGGTGGTGAGAGAGAGAGAGAAGTTCAAGGGATTGCTGCTTCTTTGAACCCAGCGTAAGAACATTTCCTTGCTCTTTGAAGCTGAGCTTCTGGCCTTGCAGGGGGTTGGGCTAGATGCCCTTGGGGTTCCTCCCAACTCTACAATTCTATGATTCATCCCTGCCCTGAACTCCTTAAAGCTGGGTGGATGCTGCTGCAGGTTATTTCACATGAGCTGTTTACTGAGGCTACATGGAAGTTAGATTATATCCAGATTTATTTATTTCTTACAGAGCATTTGTTCTGATTTCTTTGCAAGGTAGTTATAATGACAATGAGCATTTGGCTTTCCAGAATGTATAAGTTACTGCTTGAGTGGCATACGAAAGATGAGCAAACAAAGAATGTTATGATTTTGTGGGCAAAGGATGTGGGACATAATATCTTGATGGAAGATTGGGGGAAATTATGGAAACAGAACGTGAAATTTACTGCGTGTAGTCTCTTAAGAGAAAATATAATGAAAATGATGTATAGATGGTATCTTACACCAGTAAAATTAGCCAAGATTTACCATAATAAGGACAATAAGTGTTGGAAATGCAAGAAAGAGGAAGGTTCCTTTTACCACATGTGGTGGACTTGCCCTTTAGTAAGAGATTTCTGGGAAAAGATTTATAATGAGTTGAAAAGAGTGTTGAAAAACACATTCATTAAGAAACCAGAATCCTTCCTATTGGGTATAGTCGGAAGAGAGATTCCTAAGAAAAATGCAAATTTCTTCATGTATGCTACAACAGCGGCAAGAGTACTATTAGCTAAGAACTGGAAGCCCCAGGAATTGCCAACAATTGATGACTGGCAAATGAAGATGATGGGAGTACATGGAGATGGCTGAGATGACTGGGAGAATCTGTGACCGGGGAGAAGAAGCGATTGAAGAAGACTGGAAAGATTTTAAAATATATTTGAAAAAATATGCTAAAATTGTATATTAAGATTAGATTTAAGATTGTCTAGAAGCTGTGGATTTAGAGAATATGTGAAGTAGTTAGAGGGATGAAAGAATTGAAGCATTATGAAATTTGTATAAAAATGTATAAGAAATTGCTAAAGATAAAAATGAAATGAAACGCAGACTGATGGAACCCGAGGAGGTCCCTATATACATTGTTAAGGGAACAAATTATAAATTATACATTATTATTAAAAATAAAAAAAGATAATGAGCATTTGTTCTGCATTCATCTTCGGATGCTTGCAGAATGTCTACCTGCCTTCCGGTGTGTCGTTTGTTCATCTCAGTACATTTCCCCCATTGCTTTCCAAATTGCAAAAAGAAGAAGAAGTGGATTTGCTGTTTTTCTGGTACGCACTGGAATCCCTCCTGCAGAATACTGAGCCCAGAGGCACCTCAGTCAGGAGCTACAATTCTCGGCTTCCGATTTGTTGCCCTGCACACTTTATGCTTATTACAGAATAGAAACTCTAACCCCTGACCCTGCTCTTTGGTGGCATTGTGGGGGCAAAACCCCTGAAGCCTTTCCTACCAAACTGCTTATACTGGGAGCAGATTCAGCAGCCTAGAATCACAGAGCTGCAGAGTTGGAAGGCACCCCCGAGGGTCATCTAGTCCAACTCCCTGCAAGGCATGAATATCAGCTCAAGAATCCCTGACAGATGGCAATCCTTAAAAAAACACTTTTTTGGAGTCTGTTCTGAAAATGAACAGCACTCGGGATTCGACCACACACTTCTGTGCTTTCTTAGGCACGGATATGAGAGGTTTCACTTTTGATCTGCCACTTTCCCTGGGAAAATCTGTTTGCCACTGAATCGGAACAAATGTCAAACTGCAGAAAACCCAACTGATCTTTGTTATGATTCAGAAGGAAACAGTAGGTTTGGGGAAAGCAGCAAGGCAAAAGGAGAACCTCTCAGACCCAGGCCTAGGAAGCGTGGGACGAACAGAAATGTGGATGAGATCTCAGAAAGTTATTCCTAGTGCTCAGTCGGAATCTCATTTCTTTGCCATTTGAATCCAGCGGCTCGGTTCCTACCCTCTGGAGGAGCAGAAACCAAGTTTGCTCCACGAAACAATCTGCCTGTTGCTTTTCCTCTCCCCCTCTTGGCAATTGTGCTATATAAAGGACTGAAAATATTGGCTGCAATACCTCGACAGCCAAAGTTAATGAAACATACTTTTAGGCTCGTAATTTGGAGTCGCCCCCCAACCCCCGGCTGCCTTTGTGGTTTGGGAGGAAGGCAAAGTTTGTTTTTGTTTTGATGCAAATCAAAAGCTTGAACCTTACCTTGAATTCACCAGATCTGTGAACCCCCAGGTCTGTTTTCAAGTGTCAAGACACTACTGTGAGATATCCAGGCTGGAGAGAAAAACTGGCTTCTTTTGCTTTGTTTTCAAAGCTGTGAAAATGGCTCCTTTCTCTGTGATCCTGCTGCTTCACCTGGTGGGAGTATTCCCAGGAGACCTTCAGGTATGAAGAGGGTGCAAGCAGTGGGAAGTAAAAATTCACACACCCATACACACACACACACACACACACACACACACACACACACACACTTTGGCCCATCAGCCTCCTCAAGCCATCTCCTCCTGTATTCCTTACTCTGGTTATTAGTATTGCACCTATGGAAGCAATAGGTAAAGGGACCCCTGACCTTTAGGTCCAGTCGTGACTGACTCTGGGGTTGCGGCGCTCATCACGCATTATTGGCCGAGGGAGCCGACGCATAGCTTCCAGGTCATGTGGCCAGCATGACAAAGCCACTTCTGGCGAACCAGAGCAGTGCACGGAAACACCGTTTACCTTCCTGCTGTAGCGGTTCCTATTTATCTACTTGCACTTTGAGGTGCTTTCGAACTGCTAGGTTGGCAGGAGCTGGGACCGAGCAACGGGAGCTCACCCCGTCACAGGGATTCGAACCGCTGACCTTCTGATCAGCAAGCCCTAGGCTCAGTGGTTTAACCCACAGCGCCGCCTGGGTCCCTTATGGAAGCAATAGGATGAATAAAAACCGACTCTTCTTGGAATAAAAAATGGTCCAGACCAAAAACATGGCATCAAAGCTTTACTCACAGAACTTTCTTCAAAGCAGACTTAAGACAATAGTGATACATCCAAATAGTTGCATAAAATCATGTGCTTTTCAAGCCCAGGTTCAGCTCCTTAGAAATGTAAAATTATTCCAAACAGAACTGGAATCAAAACTCTTTCACTCCACACAGACTCCATCCCAGCCTGACGTTGTTCCCTCCTAGGGAGAACCATCATTAGTACACCCCTTTTTTTGGTGGTTTGAGAACAAAGACCACTCCCTCAAAATGGAGATTTGCAACTGAATATCTTACTAGTGTGATTGGACAAACAGGCCAAACCCTACGCCAAAGGATAAATGGACATAAATCTGACATCAGGAACCACAAGACAGAGAAACCAGTAGGAGAACACTTCAATCTCCCAGGACATTCTATACAAGATATCAAAGCAGCTGTTTTATTACAGAAAAATTTCAGAAACAGACTGGAAAGAGAAGTTGCTGAATTTCCACCTGGGATGAACAAAGACATAGGATTCTTATCTCATTATACATGATCAAGCTTTCCTTAGCACCTCAGCCCTTGCTCCCCCCGCAAGACCATTTGCAGTCATTAACAGTTGTTAACAGTCATCAACAGGTTTACCACTCCTATCAGCCCATCACCCCCACCCCCACCCCCCACCCTCTGGATATACATAAGGGTCTGGTGACTTCTGTTTCAGTGTATCTGATGAAGTGTGCATGCACACGAAAGCTCATACCAAAATAAAAACTTAGTTGGTCTTTAAGGTGCTACTGAAGGAATTTTTTTATTTTATTTCGACTCAGACCAACACGGCTACCTACCTGTAACTAGTGTGATCTAAAGTTAGACATCACTTGAGAGAGTAGCAGGGAGACATTCTCAGCTGATTATCAACCTGTTAGGTACCAGAGATATCTTTATTAGCTTCAATGGAATTTTCCATGTTCCCTTTAGCAATACACACACAGAGCTATTTTCCATTTCAATGTAAAATGAAAGAATTAATGTCCCTTTTCTGCTCCAGGTCCTCTGTTTCCCCATCCAAAGGAGAGACCTCTTCCCCATCAAAGTGTCCCCACTCGACATGGCCTTGACCGCTTTCGATGACCAGTACAAGGGATGTGCGGAGCAGATGGAAGTTGAGCTGGCCGAGCTGAACCGCACGGAGTTCGCCCAAAACAGAGTCTACGCTGAGGCCTGGGAAGAGGCCTCTTCTCAGTGGGAGGAGAGGAAAACCTCTTTGCCTGCAGGGTTCAAGCCCGAGTACGTCATCGCCATCATGGCTTACACCATCCAAGGGCGCCTCCACAGGGATTTCAATGCAGCCGTGAGGGAAGCCGGGCGCACGAGAGACTCTTACCTCAACAACTTCAACTTCAAGACCCTTCACTTCCTCCTGACCAGGGCCCTCCACGCCTTGGGGACCACCTCTCGCCCCAGGTGCCAAAAGGTGTACCGCGGGGTGCGGAACATCCGCTTTGTCTCCGAGCGCCTCAAGGCGGTCCGGTTTGGGCACTTCACGTCCTCGTCGCTAAAGAACGAGAGCGCCCTGCAGTTCGGCACGGACACCTTTTTCACCATCGAGACCTGCTACGGGGTCAACATCAAGAACTTCTCCTTCTTCCCCGGTGAGGAAGAGGTCCTCATCCCACCGTTTGAGAAGTTCAAGGTGGCCAACTTCACCAAAGCCAAGGAGACGACTTACATCCAGCTCCTCTCCCTCGAAGACTCCAGCGTCCACAACTGTGTCTTTGTGAAAGGTAACAGGCCTGTTGCTGGGGAGCAGCAGAGTTTAAAATAATAATAATAACCCCTATAGCACCCATAGATGTGCAAGGTCGCCACATTCTCATTTCTATGTAATCCAAACAGCGCAGGTGGCTCAAGACAGCCAGCCAAGCTGCATCTGGAACAAAAGGGAAAAGGAAACCTCCAGGTCATTCAGCAAGCTAATCAAAAGGGAGTGGGGATTTTGGATAGCAGATATCACAGTCCTTGGGTGCCTGGATGTGTACAAACCTATTCAGATGATCCAGTCTAAATTTGGGGGAAGACCGCAGCTGAACTCTACAACGTACCAACCCTGATGAAATTGCAGGGGGAGCATTTTGGCCTTAGCCTTGGTAACCCCTCTCTTAGAGAGGCACTAAACATGTTATTATCTGCAATGTAGAGATTCCTCTGGCTCTGCGGAGTGGGGAAGAAAGACATATTCTGTGTCCCAGTCTAAATTTCTTGAGCTGCCCAGCAATGACACCCATGATGTTTTATAATGTCAATGTTTACAGAAAGCAGGTAACTGCCCTTGTTTGAGGAACACTAGACCAGCGATTCCCACATTAAAAGTTTAGGGAAGCTTTTAATGTTTAACAGTCTATTGTATTTTAATATTTTGTTGGAAGCCGCCCAGAGAGGCTGGGGAAACCCAGCCAGGTGGGCGGGGTATAAATTATTATTATTATTATTATTATTATTATTATTATTATTATTCCAAATATTACCTAGCTGGGCTCTTAGAGGGAAGGAGGTGGCTGGTGTGTGTGTGCTGGAGGTGTAAATGAACTATCAGACTTTGACAAGCTGGTATCCCTGGATCAAGCTCATGCATTTTGTTGACTTAATCAAATTAAATAATGTTAAATGGATTTTGCAAAACAACAATTGTTGCTGTTTTGCATTTTATTGTGTTGCTATTCTCCTTAGTGGCTTGTGTGAACCTCTGTTCTGAATAATAAAGGTGGACTCTACTTCCTTGGAGGTTGTTAAGCGGAGATCGGATGCCCCTCTGTCGGGGGATCTTCAGCCGAGATTCCTGCATTGCAGGGGGGCTGGACTAGATGACCCCGAGGTGTCCCTTTCAATGCTACAATGCTATGATTCTATGAATGACTTGCTTATAACTATATTTGCTTTGCTCTTTGCAGAGAAAAAGTGCAAGCCCCCCAAATGCCGGAACAACTCAGGTGAGGGAGATGGTGATAATTCTCTCCCCCCCCCCAAACCAACCCCAGACGCCCATGCTATTAAAAGGATGCTAAAGTCTCCTCCTTTTTTTCTTATATTGACAGGTGCAAGTCAGAGCCATCTCTCTGCTAGTGTCCAAATGTCCTTCTTTCTCTGGGGTTGCCTCCTCCTTGCTGGCACCCTGGCACCCCCAGGCCTCCTCTGATCTCCATAATCAAACCTCTGCCTCTCCTCCATCCTTCGCATAGTCCGCTCCTGGGGAAGCAAAGCAGGAGCAAATCGAGAGATTTGAAGGGCCGTTGCATTGAAGAGGGAGCATGCTGTTTGTTTTCTCCTGCTCTGGAGGGTAGGACCCCCAAACAATGGCTTCAGGTTACAAGAAAGGAGAGTCTGACTCAACATCAGGAAGAACTTTCTGACAGCAAGGGTTGTTTGGCAGTGGAACAATCTCCCCTGGGAGGTTGTCAACGCTCCTTCCTTGGAGGTTTTTAAGTAGAGGTTGGATGGCCGTCTGTCCTGGATGAGATCCTTGCGTTGCAGGGGGTTGGACTAGATGTCATAGAATCATAGAGTTGGAAGAGACCACAAGGGCCATCCAGTCCAACCCCCTGCCAAGCAGGAAACACCATCAAAGCATTCTTGACATATGCCTGTCAAGCCTCCGCTTAAAGACGTCCAAAGAAGGAGACTCCACCACACTTCTTGGCAGCAAATTCCACTGTCGAACAGCTCTTACTGTCAGGAAGTTCTATTGTACTTTTGGGTGGTGGGTACTTGATACATGTTTGCCTATGCTAATCTTATACCCGTGTTTCTCCAAAAATAAGACACCGTCTTTTATTTTT
The DNA here is from genome assembly GCF_965207765.1 of Zootoca vivipara. NCBI lineage: Eukaryota > Metazoa > Chordata > Lepidosauria > Squamata > Lacertidae > Zootoca > Zootoca vivipara. The sequence goes on along the minus strand of NC_142587.1, from coordinate 99,121,594 downwards.
CCTCCAAAAACACACACACTATGGCTTATTTTCAGGGGATGTCTTATTTTTTTCCCTCCTCCTCCTGCCGCGGCTGGCATTGCTGCTGCGCCTATCACTATTTTTGGGGTATGGCTTATATTCCTTGAATGCTTAAAAATCCTGCTGTGGCTTATTTTATGGCTACATCTTATTTTTGGAGAAACAGGGTACTTATACTCTTGCTGAGACTCCCCTGGACTGCAAGAAGATCAAACCTATCCATTCTTCAGGAAATCAGCCCTGAGTGCTCACTGGAAGGACAGATCCTGAAGCTGAGGCTCCAATACTTTGGCCACCTCATGAGAAGAGAAGAATCCTTTGAAAAGACCCTGATGTTGGGAAAGATTGAGGGCACGAGGAGAAGGGGACGACAGAGGACGAGATGGTTGGACAGTGTTCTCGAAGCTACGAACATGAGTTTGACCCAACTGCGGGAGGCAGTGGAAGACAGGAGTGCCTGGCATGTTATGGTCCATGGGGTCACAAAGAGTCGGACACGACTAAATGACTAAACAATAATCTTATACTTGGGTGTTGCCCTGACATTTCTGTCTATGCTAATCTTGTGTAACCCTCCCCTTTTGTGACATGTTAGTGATGTAGCAATGATGTATTGCTGATGCTGTGCGAACTGTTTTCTGGGATATGGTGGGAAAGTTGTAAAAGTCAATGTTGCCCCATGCTCAAGGTTCTTGCTGCTGTATGAACCTGTTGTGCATCATCAATAAAGGATCTAAGTCTACTTGGCTGGAATTTCCTTCTTTTACTGAGCACATGGACCCGCGGGGGACTTGCACCCCGACCTCTCAACCCAGAATTTTCCTTAACACGATTGATCCTAAAGATAACCCCGTCTCTGCTGACATTTGTTCCAAGGAAATCAAAGATGACCTGCAACCCCAGGAGTCTCTCTGCTCAGAGACAGGGGGAGTGTGTAACTACAAACACACACACACCACAATCATTTGTGCCTGTGTTCCTAATAGGTAACCAAGTGTGAAGGGTGTGTTTTATCAACAGCCCTCCTGGGAATAAGGAAAGGCAACCTCCATTGACTCAAAGAAGACACAAGGAAATCTGCTCAAGTGTCCCATGAGGTCTGTGGGGCCCTTAAAGAAAAAGGAGCCATTTCTGTGCCCTGAGCCCCCAGGTCAGCAGGCCTCCCTGCGAATCCTGCGGAGCTGAGCTCCCCGTCTTCTCCAGGGCCACTTGGCAGAAAGCCAAACCATTGCAATCAACCAATCTGAAAAGATACTCTTTTTCTTTCTCGTTTATTGCTTCACTTAAAACATAAGTATAAAGTACATAAAAATAATGACATAAATGTGGAGGAGAAATCTAAAATATTCTATCCTATTTTTTTCTGCATTATTTAATCTCTCTGTATAGCGGTTTGTCTCCCCCAAAATTAAGATGAAACAGGCATGACAATGCCATTGGGCCACTTTGCATACAGCCTTGAATATTTGCTTTATGAACAACAACTGCAGTTTAACATGAAGAAGCGACATTTGTTGGAACTTCCCTTCCTGGAGAAATGAGCCCGGGTCCTTCCTTGGGGTCTTTTGGCCGGCAGGTCAAGACTCCCTTGTCCCAAGAGGCTTTTGGGAAGTGACGGCTTTGCATGAAAGCGCTGGTGACATGCTGCTTCTGTGGTAATGTTCTATGTGCTTCCAATATACCAGATATATCTATGAATTACATTAATATGTAATGGTTTCTTAAATTATTACACTTTCCCCATGTTGTCAGGGGGTTGTTGCGGCTACTCGCGAGTAAAGGCGCTCCAGTCCGTTCTGTCTTCAAGAGTTTTATTGTGCATCTTATTTACAGTGCAGAGGTAACAGAGAACATGACTGCCTAGTCACTTTCAGAACTCGGCAATGGCGCCCGTCTGTTTCTGTGCCAGCATAATAAGCAAACAGTCTGTGAGCACCTAGAAAGAAACGCTGTGAACACTAAAAGTCAGCATGGGTTTCTGAAAAATAGGTCATGTCAGACTAATCTGATCTCATTTATCGACAGAATTACAAGCCTGGTAGATGAAGGGAACGCTGTGGATGTAGCCTATCTTGATTTCAGCAAGGCCTTTGACAAGGTGCCCCAGGATATTATTGTAAAGAAGCTGGTAAAATGCGGGCTAGACAATGCTACCATTCAGTGGATTTGTAACTGGCTGGCTGACCGAACCCAAAGAGTGCTCATCAATGGCTCCTCTTCATCCTGGAGAGTAGTGACTAGTGGGGTGCCACAGGATTCTGTCTTGGGCCCAGTCTTATTCAACATCTTCATCAATGACTTGGATGATGGGCTTGAGGGCATCCTGAGCAAGTTTGCAGACGACACCAAATTGGGAGGGGTGGCTAATACCCCAGAGGACAGGATCACACTTCAAAATGACCTTAACAGATTAGACAACTGGGCCAAAGCAAACAAGATGAATTTTAACAAGGAGAAATGTAAGGTACTACACTTGGGCAAAAAAATGAAAGGCACAAATACAGGATGGGTGACACCTGGCTTGAGAGCAGTACACGTGAAAAGGACCTAGGAGTCTTGGTAGACCACAGACTTGACATGAGTCAGCAGTGTGATGCAGCAGCTAAAAAAGCCAATGCAATTCTGGGCTGCATCAATAGGAGTATAGCATCTAGATCTAGGGAAGTAATAGTACCACTGTATTCTGCTCTGGTCAGACCTCACCTGGAGTACTGTGTCCAGGTCTGGGCACCACAGTTCAAGAAGGATACTGACAAGCTGGAACGTGTCCAGAAGAGGGCAACCAAAATGGTCAAAGGCCTGGAAACGATGCCTTATGAGGAACGGCTTAGGGAGCTGGGTATGTTTAGCCTGGAGAAGAGAAGGTTAAGGGGTGATATGATAGCAATGTTCAAATATATGAAAGGATGTCATATAGAGGAGGGAGAAAGATTGTTTTCTGCTGCTCCAGAGAAGCGGACACGAAGCAATGGATTCAAACTACAAGAAAGAAGATTCCACCTAATCTCTGTACTTGACGAGGTGGACGTCAAGATGAAGGGGGCTGGCTCCCTATAGGGAGTCACCCTTACAGGTGGCCTCCTCAAATATTTTATTGCGGGGGGTGGGTGGGGTGGGCAAATACCCCATCTTTAAGAGTTGGCGCCTATTGTTCTTAGGAATGTCATTCGAAACTAAACTTAATTTTAAAAGCCTCTGGTTTCATCAAGATTGAAATTCTAAATATCCATTTAAGGAATGTGGTTTTTTAATGCAACCTCGGCAGCCAGAATTATACTGGCGAAAAAATGGAAATCTGAGAAAATACCAGGTTTAATAGAATGGAGAATAAAGATGTTTAAATTTGCGGAGATGGAACAATTAACAGCATCAAACAGAGGATGTTCCAATCAAGCAATTAACAAAGAGTGGGATTGTATTAAGGAATTCATGGTGAAAGTGGGTGTTGGTATAACTTCATAGCCGCAAGGTAACACAAATTTGAGTAGGAATGATAGGATAAATAAATAGATATAGTGAACAACGCAACAATAATAAATAGTACAGTAGGTAAAAGAAGATCGGACACGGATAGAGGGAAGGGATGGGAGGGGGAAGGGGGGAAGGTTGTTTAAAGATATTTAATATATATTGTTTGTTTTTAACTTGGTTTTTTCTCTTGTTTTGTTTTGTAACACTTAAGTTTTTAAGTAAAGATTCTTAAACAATGTTTCTCTGCAAAGAGGAAGGGGGGGGGAAGAGTTGGCGCCTTATTCCCTACATCTACAAGTCTAAGAATGGTTACAACATAGAAACACAACATAAAAACACAAAACACCACATTTTAAAAGGGCATTAGATGTCAATCAGCCAAGGGCCTGGTTAAAAAGGTGCTGATTTGCCTGGCTCCTAAAGCTGTATAATGGTTTTTCCGACATTAGTATGGATTCTTTTTTTTATATATAATCTATTTTTATTAATTTTCCAATTAAAACACGATTATATCACATTCATTATTTCGAATTATACAAATACATTAGTATGGATTCTTTGATGGGAAGTGAGAGAGGAGCTCCGACTGAAGCTTTTTCCACATTCCACACACTGATAGGGTTTCTCCCCTGTATGAATTCTTTGATGGGAAGTGAGAGAGGAGCTCCGACTGAAGCTTTTTCCACATTCCATGCACTGATAGAGTTTCTCCCCTGTATGAATTCTGTGATGGGAATTGAGATTGTAGCTGTGACTAAAGCTCTTTCCACATTCCATGCACTGATAGAGTTTCTCCCCTGTATGAATTCTTTGATGGGAAGTGAGAGCGGAGCAATTCCTGAAGCTCTTTCCACATTCCACACACTGATAGGGTTTCTCCCCTGTATGAATCCTCTGATGGGAACTGAGAGAGAAGCCATGACTGAAGCTCTTTCCACATTCCACGCATTGATAGGGTTTCTCCCCTGTATGAATTCTTTGATGGGAAGTGAGAGCGGAGCAATTCCTGAAGCTCTTTCCACATTCCACACACTGATAGGGTTTCTCCCCTGTATGAATTCTTTGATGGGAAGTGAGAGTGGAGCAATTCCTGAAGCTCTTTCCACATTCCACACACTGATAGGGTTTCTCCCCTGTATGAATTCTTTGATGGGAAGTGAGAGCGGAGCTCTTCCTGAAGCTCTTTCCACATTCCACACACTGATAGGGTTTCTCCCCTGTATGAATTCTTTGATGGGAAGTGAGATGGGAGCTCTGACTGAAGCTCTTTCCACATTCCACACACTGATAGGGTTTCTCCCCTGTATGAATTCTTTGATGGGAAGTGAGATTCTCGCTGTAACTGAAGTTCTTCCCACATTCCATGCACTGATAGGGTTTCTCCCCTGTATGAATTCTTTGATGGAAAGTGAGATGGGAGCTCCGACTGAAGCTCTTTCCACATTCCACACATTGATATGGTTTCTCCCCTGTATGAATTCTCTGATGGGAACTGAGAGAGGAGCCATGACTGAAGCTCTTTACACATTCCACGCACTGATAGGGTTTCTCCCCTGTATGAATTATTTGATAGGAAGTGGAATGGGAGCTCTGACTGCTTTCTCCACACTCCAAATTTTTACATGGGTTCTCCTCTCTGGGGATTCTGTCGTGGTCATCTTTGTTCTCGATTTCCAATTCATTACAATCTGCAATGGTGACAAAAAGGGATTAGAGCCTCAGGAATAAATGGAGAAGAACTGAAGGGAGTTGGGTGTGTGTTCATTACCTGTGTTATTTGTCATTAATGAACATATTTATTATTAGATTCTGATTAGTTGTTGAATGTTGCTTTGTTTGATATACAATAGTGGTCAAAATTGTGCAAGCCTTTTGGGGGAAAGTGTATTTCAGAGGTGTGATGGCTCATAACACAACTTCTTTTGGAGTAATATTATAAAATTACTAGCTGACCCGGCCACGCATTGCTGTGGTTCTTTCCTGTGATCCCCCACCCCACCCTGTCACGATCCATGACGTATCCTGCCCCTCCTCCCTCCACCCCGGCTCATCCCTGTGTTTCCGTAGGATACCCTTCCCTCTGTTGTCCCTGGGGAGTGTTGGCCCCTCCCCCCTGTATCTCCATACCTTGGCCCCCACCCTCGAAAAGGAACTGTTAGGTTCTGGGTTCTATTTCCCAGCATGCACTTTTGTCTGAACCCTCTGTTGTTCCTGGGGAGTGTTGGCCCCTACCCCTGGTATCTTCCTACATTGGCCCCCATCCTTGGAGAAGGAGCTGTCAGTTTCTGGGTTCCATTTCCCAGTATTTACTTTTGTCTGAGCCCTCTGTTGTCCCCTCCCCCCTGTGTCTCCATACATTGGCCCCTGCACACGCATCGTGAACATTTCTATATGTTTAGATTAAGGATCGGGGGTGATGATGTGCCCTGGGACCCAGAGAACTACTTAAAGAATCCCAACCCGGGGAGGGGGGGCAAATAGCAAAGCCCCACAGCCCTGTAGCAACAGACAGGCCCAGACAGAAGGAGGGGGATCATATGGGCCACTTGGCCCGGGCCTCCAAATCCAAAGCGGGCCTCGGTCAGCATATTCACAATCAGTAAAATGAAAAAGTAACAAAAGGGTTAAAAACAGGGACACATTATCTTATCTACCTGGGCTGGGCCTCTGTCTGGCCCTGCAAGGGCCTGGCAACAGAAGGTGCGTTTTGAAGTACCCGAGTTGTTCAGTTCCATAAAAAAACCCAGGAAGTGGCAAGGGGAAGGTAGGGAATTATAAATGGGGTGAGGGGTGTGCACTGCAAATATCTGAGGACTTAACTGGAGAGAGAAAGTGAATGGTTGTTTTTTATATATATAAAAAAGACACAGAGGCTTACAATCAGTTGTTTCTCCTAAAATAAGACATACCCATAAAATAAGTCATATTTATTTTTGTCTTGTGGATTTTTTGGGGGTAGTGGTGCTAAATTGTAAAGTAAAAACCCCTTGCAGTGTAGGGGCCTACATAAATCAAAGGCCGTGCTGCGGTCTGTGGCAAACCCCCCCCCCCAGGCAGGCCCCGACCTCCACTTGGCAATGTTGGTTCTTTGGTGGTTTTTTGGGGGGGGAGTGGGGGTAGTGTTGCTAAATGGTAAAGTAAAACCCCTTCCATGCCCCCAAGTGTGTTGCTGTGGGTTATCCCCCTCCCCGGGCCTAGTGGAGGCCTGGCAGCCTGTCAGGGGCCTAAAACAAAGGCCTAGATAAAAAGGCTGCCTTGGTGTATTTCAGTTGCTTAGTTGATGATGATGTCATTTGGTTTGTGGCTGTGGCTTAGATTTCTCAGGAAGGGAGGGGGTGGAGGAGGGTACTACACCACTTGAGGGCGCTGTTTGACTTGGTGGAAAAGCAGGTCTGCACCTGGGCAGGTGTGCGATTTGAGGGATTTTTGCCCCCAACAACGCTCTAGGAGTGACCTGGATCGTTGTGTCAAAATTTCAGGACGATCGGTCAAGCGGTTACGGAGAAAAGTGTCGAACGGAATTTCACGATTTTTACATTTTTATATATATAGATATATCAATGGAAAGATAATTCAATACATAATGCAATCCAACAAAGTTTGTTCAATTGCCCGTATTCTATCAAACGTTATAGCCAAATAACCAGGAAAAGGAACCACAACTTGCTTAGGTTGACTTTTGTCAGTGTGTTATGTGATTGCTATCAAGTTGGTTGGTATTTTGTGTACTTTCATTTAGTGAGGTTGTAAAACATAATAAAATTATAGAAATGGCACAAAGAGTTGACTGGTCACCCAGAAAGCGATGTAAAATAGTACTATTAAGTGAACAAAGCTACAGTTATGAAGAAATTAGAATAGATATTGGGGAAAACTTAACCAAAGGTGGCCTTTCTATATTCTTGAAGATGTATAAGGAGACTCAGTCTCTACAAAATCAGACTGGTAAAGGCAGGGAAAGGTGCAGAAAGGCAAGTGACTATCGAAGAATGGAGAGACTGTGCCTACATGACAGAAGAAAATCATCTGGGTGTATACAAGATGACATGGTGAAATGTAATGTGAAGTTGAGTGCAAGGACTGGTCTAAATGTTAGTATCCTAAGGAAAAAGCCATTGTTATCTCTCAGGCAAAGGTTGAAAGGATTAAATCCATGATAACTGGACAGAGGAACAGCTGCAGCGGCGGGTGGCAAATCCGCTTGGCAGGCGGCCAGGCGGGCATCTTGCCCCAAATTCCCCGGGCAGCGCAGGGCTGCCCATCATTACCCTCAAAGCAGGCGAGTCAGCAGCCGCGGCGTGAACAGGGGGCCCGAGGAGCCGGCTGGCGGCGCGCGGGTCGCAATGCTGCTCCCGAAGGTGCTCGGCGATGACTTGTCCCCTTCCTCGGAGGCGAGCGCGGGGCTGGGCTGGCTGGGCTAAGGCATGCGAGGCTGGTTGGGTCGCTGGCGCTGCGGCCACCTCCAGGCGGAGATTCAGTTGGGCACTGGCTCTGCCAAGGCGCTGGAGCTCCGCCTCCCTCTCGGGCAGTGAGGAGGAGGAGGGGGCCATTTTGGCTTGGACACAGCCCGGCTCGGCGCGCGCCCTGGCAGCAGTGGCTGCTTGGCTGGGCTCCTGGCGTGGGCAACGGTGCTGGGGGCTCAGAGAGCCTGGCTGCTCGCGGATCGGCAGCTGGGGGGGGCTGCAGGAGACTGGCGGGGAGGGCCTGATCCAGCCGTAGGCCGAACAGCGGGGTGGCGGGAGCGCTGGCTGCTGCGTCAAGGGCTCTTCGGATGTAGAATAAACTCATAAGCGTGCGCCATTTTTTCTACTCGTAAGTAGAATTTTTCATAAGTAGGGTTGTTCGTAAGTAGAGGTTCCACTGTACTGGAAGAAGCAAAGCTCACCAGTGTTGAAGCAATGATTCTTCGACATCAACTTTGTTGGACTGGTCATACTGTCTCGAGGCAAATCTTTAAAAATGTAGTATAAACACTGACAACTGGGAAACACTGGCCTGCGAGCGCTCCAGTTGGAGAACAGCCTTTACCAAAGACATTGTGGACTTTGAAGACGCTCGAACACAGGACGCAAGGGAGAAACATGCTAAGAGGAAGGCACGCTTGGCAAACCCACACCGTGATCAACTCCGGCCTAGAAACCAATGTGCCCACTGTGGAAGAACATGTGGATCCAGAATTGGCCTCCACAGTCACTTACGGACCCATTGTTAAAACCATGTTTATGGAAAACAATTTTACTCGGCTACGAGTGATCGCCAGAGAATAAGAATAAGAATGTTTTACATAGCTTTCTGGGTAACCAGTCAACTCTTTGTGCCATTTATATAATTTTATTATGTTTTACCATAGCTGCCAAGTTATCCCTTTTTTTCAGGGATTTTCCATTATGCTGAATAGGCTTCCTCGCGAGAAAAGGGAAAACTTGGCAGCTATGTGTTTTACAACTTCACTAAATGAAAGAACACAAGAAAACCAACCAACTTAATAGCAACCACATAACACACCGAGGGCTTTCTGGCGGTGAGGTTACAGGGAACTAGGCAGAGGGCCTTCTCGGTGGTGGCGCCTGCCCTGTGGAATCCCCTCCCATCAGATGTCAAAGAAAAAAACAACTACCAGACTTTTAGAGGACATCTGAAGGCTGCCCTATGTCTCCCATGGTGTCTGCCAACACAAAGGCTTTTAGAGGACATCTGTTTAGGGAGGCTTTTAATGTTTAATAGACTACTGTATTTTATTTTTCTGTTGGAAGTCGCCCAGAGTGGCTGGGGAATAAATAATAATTATTATTATTATTTATTATTTTCCGAGTGAGACTGCAGAAATCATAATTGTAGTTTTTTGATGTTGAGAAAGATGATTACTAGGAAGTCACATGTTGTGCCAGAAGGAGAAGGCAATGGAAATAAAGATTTAATTGCAATAAATGAAATAAGAATGTATTTGTGTGGTGAGCTTTGATTCAAATGAAGTAAGGATATATTCAGACAAAGATGAGATGGGTCAAGAGTTTCTCTTCATAGCTCTTTTAAAAAGGCCTCAAATCTAACCTTAACTGCAAGAAATAAGTATAAGAATATAAATAAGAATGGTTTGCTGTGTTTATTGTTTTTGTATTCTTGTATGTGTGAAAACTTTTAATAAATATATTTTTAAAAAATAAATAATTTTTTTTTAAAAAAAGATGATGAAGTGTGATTTAAGATGGAGTAAAATAAAGATGGGTTTGTAGTGCTTTAAATGGGGAGTTGGCTCAAAAGTGTATTGGGCCAGTTTGTATCCTTTGTGCTTGTCATTGTATATTGAACCGAGCTAAAGCTGTAACTGCTTACCTGAGTGTAAAGCCTATTGAAGGGGCATAAATAATAATATAATATAATAAATATAATATAATATAATATAATATAATGCTTATAGATTGCACTGCATGTCGCTCAACTGGGAAGCATCTGAAACAGCTTTGGAAAGCAAGGCCATCTGTAATGGAGGGCTTGTTTATGTGATCATTTATTCTGGGATCACAAGCCATTAATTCACTTTAGCTCTTGGTTTGTTTACACACTCAAGGGATGAACTGGAAGATAAAGTGAGGTGTGAAATGACATAGTCAGGGACTGTTGACTTCCTGCTCTTTTAGCCCAGGATAAGTAATTGTATGTACAAGAACAGGATCATTATTTGTTCTGTGCAAACTCTGGTGGAGTGTTTTGCTCTGGCAAGCCCCATGATGGTGCATTAATAACCTGAAATTATTAGTGAGGAAGGAGGGAGGGTATTTGGGGAGCCGCCACAGCGGGGAGATGTTGGCCACCCCCTACCACAACCCATCTTGGTGTTGAAGGGAGAAGTGCATGTCGCGGGGTGGGGGGCGCCGGAGGGATCCTTGCACCACGGCACCAGATAAGCTTAAGACGGCCCTGGGTCTGCGTCAGCTGAGGCCAGCCTGCTGCCCTAGGTCTCCCATGGTGTCTGCCAACACAAAGATCTAATAGAACAAAAAACACCTGAGTGGCTATCACCAATTGAAGCTTCATTACTCAAACTGCTTGGTAAAAAGGGAAAGTAGCCTACACAGAGAGATCAATAAGGAAAATGGAAATTAAAAGAGTATGACGAAATTTAAGAACATTTTCAGAGTTGGTTACATTATAGACAATTAAATGAGATGTATAATGAGGTGCTGGTTTTGACCTTTAAAGCCCTATGCAGCTTAGGACCCTCGTACCTACGGGACCGCCTCTCCTGGTATGCCCTGCGGAGGACCTTAAGGAAGGTCCACAAATAACAACATTCTGGAGATCCCAAGCCATAAGGTGGTTAGATTGGCCTCAACTGGGGTCAGGGCCTTTTCAGTACTGGCCCCGACTTGGTGGAACACTCTCTCACAGGAGACCAGGGCCCTGCAGGATTTGACATCTTTCCGCAGGTCCTGCAAAACAGAGCTGTTCCACCTGGCCTTTGGCCTGGACTCAGTCTGACCCCTATGTTCTCCTCCTTTACGGTTTTGATTTGGGCCACTTTAAAATGAGACTGCATTTAAAATTTAAAATGTATTTTAACCTGTATTTTAATTAATTGTTTTTCTTTCTTTTACGTTTTATTGTAATTTTACTGGTGTCAGCCGCCCTGAGCCCGGTTATGACTGGGGAAGGCAGGGTATAAATAAAATTTTATTATTATTATTATTATTATTATTATTATTAGGATAATAAAAAGGGTTTAGCTATACAATCTGTAGATTCCAAAAGGAGGTTACAGAAGAAGATGTGAAGCTATTGAAGAAAGCATATAGCATTCTGCTAGAATAAGAAACGAAAGATCAAATCAGTCATGATCAAACGGGCGCAAGATATAGGACATAACATACAATTCGAGGACTGGGAAGAACTGTGGAAGGTAGATTTGAAATTCACAGATTGTTCTCTATTGTAGGGAAATTATATGGAATTATATGAAAATGATCAAAGGAAAAACTGCAATTTACTGTTTATTGTGGGGGTGGTAGGTTCCCAGGTGTTATAGGGGCCACGGTTGAGCTCTGTGAAAATATAGAAGGTTAGTCACATAGAGGTATTTTTTTGAATCTCCAGGCAGATATGATGATCCCACAGGGAGCCTTACCAAGAGAGGCCACAATCCCACAATTCTCCTCCATGACGTGCTTATGCAGAGCTCTCTGGTCAGGATCCAGCAATGCCCACTCCTCTACTGTGAAACGAACGACGAGATCTTCAAGGCACACTGGACTGTGGAGGCAACTGAAGGGATTTCTGTGAGATTAATCAACCTGGTTTCTGCTGCCTTCCAGTCAATGCATGAAGTCAATGAGGGCCAAGTGGGTGGGGCCAAAAACATCTCCCTTGAAAATTAGGCAGGAAATGTTAATTTATTATTATTATTATTATTATTATTATTATTATTATTATTATTATTATTTCAGATAGCTTAACACATACACAGCCATTGATGCCAAGGTCCCTGGAGGCTTAGTGAGTTTACCCATTACCGGCTGGTTTGCCAGCAACAATCCCTTTGGGACAGAGAGAATGTGGTCCTGGGATGCCATGCTCTGGGTGCGAGGGGATTGCTGCAGTGGCCTCCGTGTGGAGCTGCCCTTGGAGACGACTGGGAAACTGGTCCGCAATGCAGCAGCCAGACTATGGGCTGAGATCCCTCTCTTTATTCCTGGCCTTTGTCTCCCACCTTAACTTCCTTCCTACCCGTGGGTTTTTTATATGGGTGGCTAGTCCACCTCCTCGTCCAGCTTTGGAAAACCATTTGCACATGTTTCCTCTGTTGTGCAATGACACTGAAGAGTTAAAGTCCTATGGACTCCTTTGTTTGAAGAAGGGAGATTTCCTCCCTGGCAGGAGCCTCTCCTCCCAGACTTGACTTGCCCCCCCCCATGAGCAGATCAGGCCCCCCAGGCACCCTCCCCTGCTGCAGCCCTGGGACCCCCACCGTCTCTCCACTGCACCCTCTGGAGAGAGAGGGAGAGAGGGAGAGAGGGAGAGAGGGAGAGAGGGAGAGAGGGAGAGAGGGAGAGAGGGAGAGAGGAGAGAGAGAGAGAGAGAGAGAGAGAGAGAGAGAGAGAGAGAGAGAGAGAGAGAGAGAGAGAGAGAGAGAGAGAGAGAGAGAGAGAGAGAGAGAGAGAGAGAGACTTAACTTCCTTCCTCCACGTGGGTTGTTTTTTTGGGGGGGGGGGGGTAGTCCAGCTTTGGAAAACCATTTGCACGTGTTTCCTCTGTTGTGCAATGACGCTGAGCGACGTCACATAGAGTTAAAGTCCTTTGTTTGAAGAAGGGAGATTTCGGGGGAGTTTGGGATCCTCTGATCTCCAGGAAGGAGAGCGTTGCAGACCTCGCCCCCCCCCTGGCAGGACCTTCTCCTCCCTGACTTGGGTTTGTCCCCCCCCCCGGCACCCTCCCCTGCTGCAGCCCTGGGACCCCCACCGTCTCCCCACTGCACCCTCTGGGGGGGGGGGAAGAGAGGAGACTCACCAGATCATCCCAGGAGGGAGGGGACAGCGATGCAGCCCTTGCAGGAGAGACACCAAAGCAGGAAAGGACTGGGGAGGGAGGGGACTTGGCTCTGGAGGACCTGATTGTTTCCTGTCCTCTCTAGGAAGGCAGCTCAGTTCCCTTTAACCCTTGCAAAGCCAAGGGCGTGCAGCTGTGCCCTCCACGTTTTCTTGATTTCTTGCTTTAGTCGGGGTTGTTGTTTTCCATTTCTTATCTAGTGTCCAAATGTTTCTGTCTAGTTGCAGCTGTTATAAATATAAAATTATATATCAGACAATCGTCTGAGAGGGGGGGGGGACTGCCAAACCCCACTGTGGAAAAGAACTCGCTGATGCATAAATAAAACTGAATTACTTGAATAAACCTCACCTCTGTCGCCACCCAAGGGACCCAGGTGGCGCTGTGGGTTAAACCACTGAGCCTAGGGCTTGCTGATCAGAAGGTCGGCGGTTCGAATCCCTGTGACGGGGTGAGCTCCCGTTGCTTGGTCCCAGCTCCTGCCAACCTAGCAGTTCGAAAGCACATCAAAATGCAAGTAGATAAATAGGGACCGCTACAGCGGGAAGGTAAACGGTGTTTCCGTGTGCTGCTCTGCTTTGCCAGAAGCGGCTTTGTCATGCTGGCCACATGACCTGGAAACTATACGCCGGCTCCCTCGGCCAATCATGCGAGATGAACGCGCAACCCCAGAGTCGGTCACGACTGAACCTAATGGTCAGGGGTCCCTTTACCTTTTTTACCTGTCGCCACCCAGGAAATCTTAAGCTAGACCAGGGGTCCCCAGACTTACCCGCCTTTGGGCCGGTGCCCGCCGGGCCGATCGCACGGCGGGCCGGAGGGCGGGGGAGTGCGCGCGCAGTGGGCCGGAGGGTGGGGGAGTGTGCGCCAGTGCGCATGCGCACACCCATTTACTGGCGCGGTGGTGTGCTTCCAGGCCGGAAAAATCGCCGAAAATTGTTTCTGCGCATGCGTATGGGCCTCCCCCAACCCGGAAGTTCACCTCCCCCGACCCGGAAGTGCACCAGATATGACCTCTTCTGGGTCGGGAGAGGCCCATAGGCATGCGCAGAAACGATTTTCGGTGATTTTTTTCAGATATGGAAGCGCACCGCCGCGCAGCGCGCCGCAAGAGCAGGCGGCGGCAGCGGGCGGCGGGGGTTGTCGCGGGCCGGATTGGGAGGCCAATTGGGCCGCATCTGGCCCGCGGACCGTAGTCTGGGGACCCCTGAGCTAGACGGTCATAAGCAACCCATCAAGTTCCATTCCTACACAAATGCTCACCCAGACACTCTTTATTTTACAAAACCACCAGACACTCATGTTACCCTGAGGAGTAATTTCCCTATGCATATGCTAAAACAATGCATACACAAGTGTTTGTATCTGCCCAACTTAGATGGTCGACAGTTGATCTGTGTGTGTGAATTGCATCCGTCTCAGAATGTATCTCCTCATGCTAACCTCCAATGTAATGGTTTTATAAACTCTGCTTAAGAATGTTCTACTTTAAATGTCCTTGTTGCCTTTGGTTAAAAGTGATATATTAGATCTTTACTTTAATGTATCCTGTCTAATTGTTATTCCCAGATGTACCTGCGTATCTGTAAAACTGCGTATCTGTAAAATTATACCTTTTATAAGTAACCTCAATTTATGTACTTCTTGTTTAACGATTTATAGTTTCCGATCCATGTACGATTTTATTTCTTGTTCCTTTTATGATCTCTTGTTCATATACCTATCTTATGATTTTTATGTAACTTCTATATGTGTGTCAATTGAATTAGCTGAATGTATATACTCAGGACTCATTCCCCTTAACATTTTACATCATATCATCCAGTCATTTTTTACACAAACAGAACTCAGTGTACACACCATCTCCCATCAATCCGAAGTTTATACTGGTATTACTCCCTTAAGACTTCATTTCATTCCCATTAAACCCTTATTTTATCACTCTATCGCGCGACCAGGAATTAAATACATCTCCCTGAAAACCCTTCCAATTTCAGAAGTACAGTACAAGAAAACAGCTACCCCTTCTGTGTCTGTAAGGAACGACAGGTGAACTCAACAAATACACAAACATAGCATAACAAAGGGACTTTTATTGAATGAAACACATACCAATGCAAAATAGACAGGATTTCATGTTATCTTTTTAATACCGATACTTAAATTTCATTACCAAGGTATTCCAAAACCCATCACCACAAGTATAGTGACACTTCCAGAAATTCACACTGAAAGGAATTTTTAAGTATCCTGTAATTTGAAAATGTTAATCTTTGCAAATACTCTGTTTACTGCCAATGTTAATTTTTCCTGCTCTTTTGACACCATGTAAAAAGGTAAAGGTAAAGGGCCCCTTCATGTCCAACTCTGGGGTTGCGGCGCTCATCTCGCTCTATAGGCCGAGAGAGACGGCGTTTGTCCGCAGACAGCTTCCGGGTCATGTGGCCAGCATGACAAAGCTGCTTCTGGCGAACCAGAGCAGCACACAGAAACGCCGTTTACCTTCCCGCCGCAGCGGTCCCTATTTATCTACTTGCACTTTGATGTGCTTTCGAACTGCTAGGTGGGCAGGAGCTGGGACCGAGCAACGGGAGCTCACCCCGTTGCAGGGATTCGAACTGCCGACCTTCTGATCAGCAAGCCCTAGACTCTGTGGTTTAACCCACAGCGCCACCTGGGTCCCTACAATAAAACAAATAGTTACAATAATACAAAAATAAACAAAAATAAACATTGCTATTACATTTCATTAATTACATTCCATTTATAATTGACCCACCTAATGACAAATAATTACAATTACAACAAAAGGCTTGACATATCTTGCTTTGCATGTCCTGCATCTATCTCATATAGGCTTGATTATTGTAACTCGCTCTACGCGGGGCTGTCCTTGAAGCTGACCCAGAAACTCTAGCGGGTGCAGAATGCCGCAGCAAGGCTCCTTACTGCGGGATCACATTCAGCTGCACTGGCTCCTGGTGGAGTACAGGGTCACATTTAAAGTGCTGGTTTTGACCTTTAAAGCCTTCTGCGGCTTAGGACCCTCGTACCTACGGGACCGCCTCTCCTGGTATGCCCCACGGAGGACCTTAAGGTCCACAAATAACAACATTCTGGAGATTCCGAGCCATAAGGTAGTTAGATTGGTCTCGACTAGGACCAGGGCCTCCTTAGTACTGGCCCCGACTTGGTGGAACGCTCTTTCACAGGAGACTAGGGCCCTGCGGGATTTGTCATCCTTCCATAGGGCTTGCAAGACAGAGCTGTTCCGCCTGGCCTTTGGATTGGATTCAGTCTGACCCCTGTGTCTCCCTCCCTCCCTCAGGGTTTCATTTAGGGACTACTTAAAATGAGGCTGCATTTTAAATATTTAAATTTTAACATTGTGTTTTAATCTGTATTTTAATTAATTGTTCTTTCCTTTTATGCCTTGTTATGATTTTATTGGTGTTAGCCGCCCTGAGCCCGGTTTCGACTGGGGAGGGTGAGGTATAAATGAATATTTATTATTATTATTTATTATTATTATTATTGGTTTCACCTTTTAAGTTGCATTACTGAAATAAATGCACTTTTCAACGATATTCTAATTTTCTGAGTTTCACCTGTAAATATCACAGAAGACTTTGTCTAAAGCCTTACTGAAATCAAGATGCACTATTTCCACAGCAGTCCCCAGATCAACAAAGCTTGTAACTCCATCCAAAAAAGGGGAGATTTCTCTGCTTTTACTTCTTTTTGAGAAATCCATGCTTTCAACCTGTATGTTAATGTTGTGATATCTTCAGATGAAGGGCTCATAAATTTTAAAAATGATAATAAGGATATTGACATGTGGAAAGGAAGGCGATTTACGTATTTATTTAATTCGTAAACCACCCGACCCAGTTGTGCCGACTTGAATAAAATATGTGGGGGTCGGGCAGGTAAGGCCCGCCTTGGACAATCAATCACATGATACAGGCACACCATTTGAATGGCAATGCCTATAATGGCAGTTACTTTTTTAAAAAGGAATATTTTGAGCCCATAGTTCAATTTCCCATCAACTCCCCTTGCCGCTGAGTACACTTCTAGCATTTCATCTCCTCTACCTGTGGCATTGTTCAGCAGTAGGAAAAGTTACCTCTTCACACCGGATATCACCTTGCCGACAAAGGTCCGTATAGTTAAAGCTATGGTTTTCCCAGTAGTAATGTATGGAAGTGAGAGCTGGACCATAGAGAAGGCTGATCGCCGAAGAATTGATGCTTTTGAATTATGGTGCTGGAGGAGACTCTTGAGAGTCGCATGGACTGCAAGAAGATCAAACCTCTCTATTCTGAAGGAAATCAGCCCTGAGTGCTCACTGACAGGACAGATCGTAAAGCTGAGGCTCCAATACTTTGGCCACCTCATGAGAAGAGAAGACTCCCTGGAAAAGACCCTGATGTTGGGAAAGATTGAGGGCACAAGGAGAAGGGAACGACAGAGGACGAAATGGTTGGACAGTGTTCTTGAAGCTACGAACATGAGTTTGACCAAACTGCGGGAGGCAGTGCAAGACAGGAGTGCCTGGCGTGCTATGGTCCATGGGGTCACGAAGAGTCGGACACGACTAAACGACTAAACAACAACATGGCCCTTTCCAGGTTGTTTCCTGCCCATTGTGTTTGTCTTCCATTTGTTCTCCTATGTGTATTGCCAGTAGAAGCCACAATTCTGTGGGTACTCTAGGTGGTGCAGAAAGCACCTAGGACAGGCATCCCCAAACTTCGGCCCTCCAGATGTTTTGGACTACAATTCCCATCATCCCTGACCACTGGTCCTGTTAGCTAGGGATCATGGGAGTTGTAGGTCAAAACATCTGGAGGGCCGCAGTTTCGGAATGCCTGACCTAGGAGCTCCCAAAAGGTTGAAGTGCGGATCAAACATCAGTTTTGTGATCTATAAATTCCAATTAGCAGTACTGGGGATGGTTCAGATTCTGTTGCAATGCTTTTGGCCAGCAGAGGGTGTTACAGGGCCAGCCTACTTTCCCTTTAAAGCAAACTTGGGTCTCCAGCTGTTTTTGGACTACAACTCCCATCATCCTTAGCTAGCAGAACCAATGGGGAGGGATGGTGGGAACTGTAGTCTGGGAGCGGCTGGGGACCCACATTTCGGAAACCCTGCTTTAAAGCAACTTTAGTGTTTGGCCCACAAAGAAGGGACCTGTCCACATTTGTATTTTCTTGTATTTTGTTTTCTTCATGACTTTTGTTCTTCTTTTTTTAAGAGCGCAAATTAAAAGAGAAATTGTATGGAAAGTTGTGGAAGAATAAAAGGTTGCATTTTTTAAAAGACACAAAAAAACTGGGGGTGGCACCAAATATTTTATTGGCGGGGGGCAAAGACTCCATGGCCTTTAAGAGTTGGCGCATATTTCCCTACACCTACAAGTTTCAGGATGGTTACAACATAAAAACACAACATAAAAGAAAAAAAACACCACATTTTAAAACAGCATAAGATGTCAATCAGCAAAACGCCTGGTTAATAAGGTGTTGATTTGCCTGGCTCTTAAAGGTGTATAATGGTTTCTCTGACATTTGTATGGATTCTTTTATGGGAAATGAGTTTGGAGCTCCTCCAGAAGCTCTTTCCACATTCCACACACTGATATGGTTTCTCCCCTATATGATTTCTTTGATGGGAAGTGAGACAGGATTTATCAGTGAAGCTCTTTCCACATTCCACACACTGATATGGTTTCTCCCCTGTATGAATTCTTTGATGGGTAGTGAGAGAGGAGCTCTGACTGAAGCTCTTTCCACATTCCACACACAGATATGGTTTCTCCCCTGTATGAATTCTTTGATGGGTAGTGAGAGTGGAGCTCCTCCTGAAGCTCTTTCCACATTCCACACAGTGATAGGGTTTCTCCCCTGTATGAATTCTTTGATGGGAAGTGAGAGAGGAGATACCAGTAAAGCTCTTTCCACATTCCACGCATTTATATGGTTTCTCCCCTGTATGAATTCTTTGATGGGACGTGAGAGAGGAGCTATCAGTGAAGCTCTTTCCACATTCCACGCACTGATAGGGTTTCTCCCCTGTATGAATTCTTTGATGTCTTGTGAGATGGGGGCTCTGACTGAAGCTCTTTCCACATTCCACACACTGATATGGTTTCTCCCCTGTATGAATTCTTTGATGTGAAGTGAGATTGGACGGTATTCTGAAGCTGTTTCCACATTCCAAACACTGGTATGGTTTCTCCCCTGTATGAATTCTTTGATGTCTTGTGAGATAGGAGCTCTGACTGAAGCTGTTTCCACATTCCACACACTGATAGGGTTTCTCCCCTGTATGAATTCTTTGATGCTTAGTGAGATCGGAGCTGTGACTGAAGCTCTTTCCACATTCCACACACTGATATGGTTTCTCCCCTGCATGAATTCTCTGATGGTAAGTGAGAGAGGAGCTGTGACTGAAGCTCTTTCCACATTCCAAACACTGATATGGTTTCTCCCCTGCATGAATTCTCTGATGGGAAGTGAGAGTGGAGCTATGACTGAAGCTCTTTCCACATTCCATGTACTGATAGAGTTTCTTTCCAATGAGATTATGTTGATGGGAAGTAGAATGGGAGCTCTGACTGCAGCTTTCTCCACACTCCAAATTTTTACGTGGCTTCTTCTCTCTGCGGATTTTATCGTGGTCACTTTTGTCCTTGATTTCCGATTCATCACAATCTGCAATGGAAACAAAAAGGGATTAGGGCCTCAGGAACGAATGGCGAAGGACTGAAGAGAGTTGGGTATGTGTTCATTACCTGTGTTTTTTGCCATTAACCAACATATTTATTATTAGATTCTAATGAATCTAATAATAACTACCAATATTTTAGGAGACATCTGAAGGCAGCCCTGTTTAGGGAAGTGTTTAATGTTTAATAGATTATTTTATTTTAATGTTTTGCTGGAAGCCACCCAGAGTGGCTGGGAAAACCCAGCCAGATGGGCAGGGTAAAAATAAAGTATTATTATTATTATTATTATTATTATTATTATTATTATTATTAAGTTGTTGAATGTTGCTTTGTTTGTTTGTTATATAGTAGTGGTCAAAATTGTGGAAAACATATTTGGGGAAAGGGTGTTTCAGAGGTTTGATGGCTCATAACACCACTTAATCAAGAATGCAATCCAACAAAGTTTATAACCAAATATTAAGTTGGTTGGTTTTTTTGTGTTCTTTGTGTTCTTTCATTTAGTGAGGTTGTAAAGCATAATAAAAGATAATAAAATTATAGAAATGGCACAAAGAGTTGACTGGCCACCCAGAAAGCGATGTAAATTTGTACTATTAAGTGAGCAAGGCTACAGTTATGAAGAAATTAGGTGAAAGATTAGGGAAAACGTAACCAAAGCTGGCTTTTCTATATTTTTGAAGAGGTATAAGGAGACTCAGTCACTACAAAAGCAGACGGGTAAAGGCAGGAAAAGGTGCACAAAGGTAAGAGACAATCGAAGAATGGAGAGACTGTCCCTACATGAAAGAAGAAAATCATCTGTGTGTAGACAAGATGACATGGCGCAATATAATGTGAACTTGTGTGCAAGGACTGGTCTAAATGTTTGAATTCTAAAGGAAAAGCCATTGTTATCTCTCAAGCAAAGGTTGAAAAGATTAAACCCATGTTAACTGGACAGAGGAACAATGGGTCAGTGTTATTTGGAGCGATGAGACCCAAAACTCCTTGCTTCATAGTGATGGCATGAAATACGTGAGGAGAAGAATCAGAGAATATTTACTTGCATTACACCAACCATGAAACACCCAGATAGTGTGATGATCTGGGGTTGTATGGCAGCAAAAGGTGTGGGCAGAATTTGTGTCATTAGTGAGAATGTAAATGCCCCAAAATATATGAATGAAATACTTGAGCCCAAACTGAAGCGTTCTGCAGGTGATCTCTTCCCAGATACTAAAACATTTATAAAGATTTGTTTGTCTGTCTGTCTGTCTGTTTGTTTGTTTTCTATTTCAACAGGATTCGGCTCCTTGTCATGTTGCTGCTGTGTGCAAAAGGTGCTTTCAAGATAATCCTATTCCACTGCTAGAATGGCCTGGGAATAGCCCAAACTTTAACCCAATCAGAAATATATGGAGCCGACTAAAGAAACTTAGTCAGAAGCAACCCAGCAATAAATCCCAATAAACCGAGGCAATAAATCAGTCTTGGTTTCACATTATTACAGCTGCAGAACTAAAAACTAGGTTCACTTCATGGAAAGGTGTTGTAAGGCCATAATTAAAGCTAAAGGTTACCACGTATTTTCTTTATGACTGCTGTTCTTATAAATACTCCTTCATAAAAGTTCCTGCATTCCATTCTTCATTAAATTATCTTTCCATTGATACATAATTTTATGGTATTACTCCACACAAAACTGGTGTTATGAGCCATTAAACCTCAGAAATACACTTTTCACAAAAGGTTTCCACAGTTTTTGCCACTAGGATAAGTTGTTCATTTTAAAGTTAATGTTCTTTTTATATGGGATCAGATTATTATTATTATTTACGTTTTATGTTTATATATGTGTTGGAAGCCGCCCAGAATGGCTGTGGCAACCCAGCCAGATGGGCAGGGTATAAAAATTATTATTATTATTACTACAGTGGTACCTTGATTTAAAAACAGTCCTGTTCCAGAAAAGATTAAGGTAAACTGAGGTCCCAGGTGTTATGGGGGGCGCTGTTGAGCTCTGTGAAAATATATGAGGTAGATCACATAAATTATTTTTTTAATTTCTAGGTAATAATAATAATTTATTATTTATACCCTGCCCATCTGGCCGGGTTCCCCCAGCCACTCTGGGCGGCTTCCAAAAAAACAGAAATTCTAAAATACAGAAGGTAGATATGACGATCCCACAGGGAGCCTTACCAAGAGAGGCCACGATCCCACGATTCTCCTTCATGACGTCCTTATGCAGAGCTCTCTGGTCAGGATCCAGCAATGCCCACTCCTCGTCCGTGAAACGGACAGCGACATCTTCAAAGCACACTGGACCCTAAAAGAAAAGGGGAAATGTCCTCCTCTGAGACAGCATCAATATGATCTGCTACACAATGCTCTGTTGTTTCCTTCCTGTAATTTGTGGTGTTGTTTCAATAGGATTGTTTTGCTGCTTGTTTTATTTATGGATGCTTTTTTTTTTCCGAATTTTAATTATCTTTGTGCAAATAGGTGGTACTCCACCTTGTGATTTTCAAGTCATTCTGCCTACGCAAGCATTCCAGCTTGCCTGATGGAAGGATCTACTTTCTGCTCTCCTTGTGAGCTGTTCTGGGGAGTTCCCTCCCAATGCCCTAGAGTCAAATTCAAGAGGTTCATGGGGGCATGGAGAGAGGGAGGAATGGGGGGCAGGCCCCATTTTGCAGCGGATGGGGCTGGTTAGGTGAATCCAGGCAGCGGCGGAGCGAGGCTGGCGCGGAGAGTGCAGGGAGAGAGCGCGTTGGCCGAGGGGCGGGGCCAGCGGCCCCGACTGACACCCCTCCAGGGCGTCGCCAGGGCCCACACCCAGGGCTCCCCGCCCCCCTGCCCCCCACTTGCTCCTCCCCTGAATCCAGGCCACTATTTGTTCTCATTTGCCCACTGCTTAGAAAACACTTTTAGCATTCACTGATCAAGTTGAGGTTGAATCCTGACAAGACAGAAGTACTGTTTGTGGGGGACAGGAGGCGGGCAGGTGTGGAGGACTCCCTGGTCCTGAATGGGGTAACTGTGCCCCTGAAGGACCAGGTGCGCAGCCTGGGAGTCATTTTGGACTCACAGCTGTCCATGGAAGTGCAGGTTAATTCTGTATCCAGGGCAGCTGTTTATCAGCTCCAACTGGTACGCAGGCTTAGACCCTACCTGCCTGCAGACTGTCTTGCCAGAGCGGTGCATGCTCTAGTTATCTCTCGCTTGGACTACTGCAATGCGCTCTACGTGGGGCTACCTTTGAAGGTGACCCAGAAACTACAATTAATCCAGAATGCAGCAGCTAGACTGGTGACTGGGAGCAGCCGCCAAAACCACGTAACACCGGTCTTGAAAGACCTACATTGGCTTCTAGTACGTTTCCGAGCACAATTCAAAGTGTTGGTGCTGACCTTTAAAGCCCTAAACGGCCTCGATCCAGTATACCTGAAGGAGCGTCTCTACCTCCATGGTTCTGCCCTGACACTGAGGTCCAGCGCCAAGGGCCTTCTGGAAGTTCCCTCGCTGCAAGAAGCCAAGTTACAGGGAACCAGGCAGAGGGCCTTCTCATTATTGTATTTTGATGTTTCTGTTGGAAGCCGCCCAGAGTGGCTGGGGAAACCCAGCCAGATGGGCGGGGTATAAATTTATTATTATTATTATTATTATTATTATTATTATTATTGATCAATCGAGAAATAAAATAAGCCTATTTTGGATGGCCATCTGTCTTGGATGATCTAGCAGAGATTCCTGCAATGCAGGGGGTCTCCTGGCTCTGAGAGACAAGCTTCTGGCAAAAGGAGAGGGAGCTACTGGTGGCTCCGCCTTATCCTGACTCACCTCAGCCTTTCAACCTCCCTCCTCCCACTCACCTCCTTCAGCCTCTGATTCTTCACTACATTCTACCACAGAGTCTCCCAACTCACTAAGCCCTGTTAGCCCTTCAGCTTCCAACACCTCCTCTCCCCAGGATTCCCCCTCTGACCACAAATCCTTCTTCTACCTCCACTTCTTGGGCTCTGAGCCATCTTCTCTTCCTGGTTCCCCAGCTGCATCCTCCCACCATTCCTCTGTGCCCAACCAGTCCATGACATTGCTCCATCCTTCGGCCTCTGTCCCCACAAGGCAGCTTCCCCTGACCTGATCTGGTTCCACAGCCGCTGCTTCCCTTCTGCCCCCATGAAAAGACGGATCAGGAGGTCTTGCCGGCATCATTTTGTCACCTGCAAGAGAGAAAAGGTAAACAGGACGCCAGGAGTGCCTGCTTCTCTCACAGGTGAAACAGGGCATCTCTCTCTTTTTTGAATAATAATTATTAATATAAGCAACAAAATATAACAGTTTGCCAAAAGAAGAAAGAAACAATTCCAAATCTTACAGACTAAAACACGAAACTAAGAATGAAAGAAAATAAAAAGGAAGGAAAAGAAATGAAGGTAAAGGACAAAGAAGAATGCTTTCATCTGTGAATTCTTTAACTTTATATCATCTGTTACCCCTTATTTTTTGATCTTTTTTATGGCTAGCAGGGCTAGGCAACCTAAGGCCCATGGGCCGGATGCGCCCCAATCGCCTTCTCAATCCGGCCTGCAGATGGTCAGGGAACCAGCGTGTTTTTACATGAGTAGAATGTATGCTATTATTTAAAATGTATCTCTGGGTTATTTATAGGGCATAGGAATTCCTTCATTTTCCCCCCAAAATATAGTCCGGCCCACCACAAGCTCTGAGGGACGGTGGACTGGCCCACTGCTGGAAAAGGTTGCTGACCCCTCATTAAGAGTGTTTCCAATGTTGCAATGAACAGAAGTGGAGATAGAAGGAACCATTGTCTGGTGCCTCTTTCAATTTCAAATTCTTCAGTTATTTCATTGTTTATTATTAATTTAGCTTCGTTGGAATAAAATGTACGCTCTACATTTATATATATATATATATATAGAGAGAGAGAGAGAGAGAGAGAGAGAGAGAGATTTAGCTTTCTGATTTTTGTAGATCGTTCTAATTCCATTTATAAATTTATTTCCTAGTTTCAAACTTTCTATAGTGTGAACTAAAAAATTCCAGGTCACGCTATTGAAAGCCTTCTCTGCGTCTACCAAGAGGAACTCTACCTTTTTACTTGGTTTCATATCAATATATTCTAAAAGGTCAATCACTATCCTTATGTTATTTTTTTATCTGTCTCCCTGGTAAAAAGCCATTTTGATCTGTGCCTATTATTCTATTCAAAAAAAATCAGCCGGTTTGCCAATACACCTGCAAAAATTTAATAATCTGTATTCAGCAGTAAAATTGGTCTATAATTCTTGATACTTTTCGGGTCCCATGTTTTGGTAGCAGGGCATCTCTAACTACAGATGGGCCTTTGAGAAATCCTTACCTGCTGAGAGCATTTGGACGTTTGTGCCCATTTCATAGGTTTGTTGTGCAGAAATACATCTCCC
Organism: Zootoca vivipara; assembly: GCF_965207765.1. NCBI lineage: Eukaryota > Metazoa > Chordata > Lepidosauria > Squamata > Lacertidae > Zootoca > Zootoca vivipara. The sequence goes on along the minus strand of NC_142587.1, from coordinate 99,096,394 downwards.
CTCCTCTGGACCCTTGTTCCCAACTGTCTCCCCCCAACACAAGGTGAAAAGAACCCTCAGATGAGTTAGAAAACCAACAGAATGAGACCAAATGGAGAAAAACCACCTTCCTCCTTACCCCGCTGCCTCTCTCTGGTGTCCAACGGAGGCCTCTCTGCCTCACAGGAATCCAGGTCCATTTCTGCAAAATGATCCTTTTCCTGAAAAAGAAACAAGGATTCAAAACAGAGAATGGGGAGATATATTAGAAAGAGAATGACAAAGACTTGAAGGCTGTGAGATCTCATTCCATGGATTCTTTCCCAGAAAGCAAATGGGCCTTCAGCAGACCATTATGGGATATTCTCTGTCCTCTTTTGAGCCCCTTGGGAGTATCCAGAGGAAAGTCTCTCTCACCTGCTTTCTCTCCTCTGCCTGACTCAGGAGGAAACCTTCGGCCAGGGCCACTGCCTCGGAACTGGTCTCCGCTCCGCATTCCCTCACCCAGCTCTCCATCTCCGGGGGAAGGACAGCCAGGAACTGCTCCAAGATCACCAGGTCCAGCATCTCAGCTTTCGTGTGCCTTTCTGGCTTCAGCCACTGGTGGCAAAAGTGGTAGAGTCGGCTGCAAACCTCTCGGGGTCCTTTGGCCTCCTGGCAGCAGAACTGCCTCAACTTCTGGCTCTGCACCTCTGAGCGGAGGGTGTCCTCCTCACCCAGGAACTTCTGCACTGGGTTTTCCCAGAATCTCCCACTGCTCCCAGATTGGATGGCATGGCCTCTTCTTGTTCCAAGGCCAGCTGAGTCATCCATCTGTGCTCTCAGGAAGCCTCTGAGAGATTGGAAGGAACCCTTTGGTCTTCTGCCGAGTTCTGTCCGTCTTAATGAGAAGCTCTAGCAAATCCTACATTGGAAATACATTGTTCTGTTACAGAATTTGTAGGACGGATTGGGGGGGGGGGTTCATTGAGCAAGCATGGATGAGTCTTGCTTGGAACCAGGGCTGGGCTTCATCGGATCCCAGACCATGAGCTCTCTTTTTGAAAAGAAAGAGGAGGATGAAGAAGAGAAGGAATAAGTCTCTAGCGTTCTAGCAATGCAAAATGTGGAGGCAACTGAAGGGATTTATGTGAGATTAATCAACCTGGTTTCTGCTGCCTTCCAGTCAATGCATGAAGTCAGAACCGACTGACAAGGGAATCGTTTGTATTTTGTGAAAAATGGATACTTGGCTCTAGTGGGGGTCCTCACCCGGGGGTCCTCAGGAGTTGCTCCCCACCCCACCCCACTTCTGTCTCTTTTCTTGCACTTGGACTCTCTGCCGCTCTCAAGACAGACTCCTGGGGTGGGGTTCCTTTTTCTTTGCTCTGAGGGCCAGGTATGTATCTGACCAACTCCCTGAGGGCGAAGTGGGCAGGGCCAAAGAAATCTCCCTTGAGATTTAGACGGACAATTTATCATCATCATCATCATCATTTAATAGCTTAACACCCACACAGGCATTGATGCCACGGTCCCTGGAGGCTCAGTGAGTAGCAGTGCCCATTTCTGCCTGGTTTTCCAGCAACAATCCCTTTGGGACAGAGAGGATGTGGTCCTGGGATGCCATGCTCTGGGTGCGAGGGGATTGCTGCAGTGGCCTCCGTGTGGAGCTGCCCTTGGAGACAAGTGGGAAACTGGTTTGCAATGCAGCAGCCAGACTATGGGCTGGGATCCCTCTCTTTATTCCTGGCCATTCTCTCCCAACTTAACTTCCTTCCTCCACGTGGGTTTTTATATGGGGGTGGGGGTCTAGTCCACCCCTTCGCTCACCTTTGGAAAGCCATTTGCACGTTTCCTCTGTTGTGCAATGACGCTGAGCGACGTCACACAGAGTTAAAGTCCTAGGACTCCTTTGTGGGAGTTTGGGATCCTCTGATCTCCAGGAAGGAGAGCGTTGCAGACCTCGCCCCCCCCCCCTGGCAGGACCCACTCCTCCCTGACTTGGCTTTGTCCCCCCCCCCGCACGAGCAGATCAGGCCCCCCAGGTACCCACCCCTGCTGCAGCACTGGGACCCCCACCGTCTCCCCACTGTATCCTCTGGGGAGAGAGGGGGGGGGAGACTCACCAGATCCCAGGAGGGGACAGCGATGCAGCCCTTGCAGGAGACAGCAAAGCAACACCCCCCCTTCCTTGCAGGAAAGGACTGGGGAGGGAGGGGCCTTGACTCTGGAGGACCTGGCCCCCTCTTGCTTCCTGTCCTCTCTAGGAAGGCAGCTCGGTTCCCTTTAACCCTTGCAAAGCCAAGGGTGTCCAGCTCAGCCCTTTCTCGCTTGGCAGAACCCCTGCTTTTTATTATTATCATTTTATTTACGGGGGCAACTACCCCCCTGGTTACGCCAATGCCCAGATATCCTTTTGGGGGTGAGGCTCTTCGTTGGACTCTAAGCATCTCCCTCTGTTGTCCGGAAACCAGAGGAGCAGCTTGCAGTGAAAAGGGCTTTGAAGCAGGAGGCAAGGAACCTCCTCCTCGAATTCAGGAGTGGGAGAGATAGGAGGGGATCCTGGGGTCATCTAGTCCAACCCCCATCAATGCAGGAATCTCAGGTCAAGCATCCATGGCTGATGGCCATCCAATCTCTGCTTAGACACCTCCAAGGAAGGAGAGTCCACCACCTCCCAAGGGAGACCTTTCCCCTGCCAAACTGATCTTAGATGTCCCTCAAGGCAGCGGTCCCGAGTTCTAGCACTGCTGAAACCATTGCACTGGCTAGCAAGGAGGAACCAAGCAAAGTTCATAAAAAATAAATCCTATTCTCATCATGAATGTGTAATAGTTTCTTATGTAGAAATGTTGGAATGTGTCTACCACAAAGGGGTGGGGGGACTGACAGGGGAAAAGGTGAATTGCAAGGACATGCTCTCCTTTGACTTCAAGATTCTGTGCCCTAGTAAGAATTGGCCTCCAGATATGCAACTGATATATAATTATTATGGTTTATGTTGTGTGGTATTATACAGGAACATTGACCTATGTCTGACAAGTATATGCTATTTCCACAAGGGGGGGGCAAGGGCCCGATCCCGCGAGGCCGGCAGAAGGCCAGCCTTGCAGCAGCGGCGAGGGCTTGATCCACCGGTGGCGGTGAGCGCAGGGCAGCCGTTCGGATGTCGGATGTTTTCCCCCCCCTTCGTAAGTAGAAAAATTTGTAAGTAGAGTCATTCGTAAGTAGAGGTGCCACTACAAACAATAGATAGTGATTTCCAAAGAAATCCTGAAAATTCTTCAGAAGTATTGAATATAACCAAATATTTAAAAGTAAGAAGCAGAAAATTAGAACCTTTACTTACAGGTAGGTAGCCGTGTTGGTCTGGATCGAAGTAAAATAAAAAAAATTCCTTCAGTAGCACCTTAAAGACCAACTAAGTTTTTATTTTGGTATGAGCTTTCGTGTGCATGCACACTTCTTCAGATACAGTGAAATGGAAGTGCCTGGAAACTTCCATTTCACTGTATCTGAAGAAGTGTGCATGCACACGAAAGCTCATACCAAAATAAAAACTTAGTTGGTCTTTAAGGTGCTACTGAAGGAATTTTTTTTATTATAACCTTTACTTAAAGAATTATATTTAAAAAAACTCAAATATGTAGGTGACCATGAAAAGTTACAGTTATAAAGAAATAAAAATATTATGAGACAGGAATGAGACAAAACACTTCAGCTCAGCTAGTGCTAGGAGAGAAAATTAAGTCTTGGAGGAAAAAACATTAACAAATAACTTGTTGCTGAAATTCCTTCAGAAAATGGATTCCACTCAGAGGGTGCTTAAGCCTTTCTGAAAAGGAAAATTCTGTGAAAAGCAATCATATGTTAATTCCTTACACACAGTTAGAAGTGAAATTTAGTACAGTGGTACCTCGGTTTTCAAACGTACAGTGGTACCTCGGTTTATGAACACAATTGGTTCCGGAAGTCTGTTCATAAACTGAAGCGTTCATAAACTGAAGCGAACTTTCCCATTGAAAGTAATGGAAAGTGGGTTAATCCGTTCCAGACGAGTCCGCGGAGTACTCAACCTGAAGCATACTTAACCCGAAGCTTGGGTGTAATTGGTTCCAGAAGTCTGTTCATAAACTGAAGCGTTCATAAACTGAAGCAAACTTTCCCACTGAAAGTAATGGAAAGTGAATTAATCCGTTCCAGATGGGTCCGCGGCGTTCGCAAACCAAAAATTCGTAAACCGAGGTGTTCATAAACCGAGGTTCCACTGTAGTTTTGTACCTAACTGAGCTTGCAAATGCAACAGCTCACTTCTGCAAATGAGAAATTAAATATACAAAGTCCAAAAATATACAGCTGCCAGGAGATAGGTATTTTATGGCACAGGTTTCAAAAATAATCAGCTGCAGGCTGTACAGAATTTATGCAGTGCAACAAAACAGTGAAATTCATGTTTTGCAGTCTGGGCTGTTTATAAACAGATTTTTTTTAAAAAAAAACCACTGAAAACTGAAGAATTAAGAGTCTAACAAACTTATCTACAAGGAGAGTTCTGAGCAACTGAGAAGAAAACTCCTGCTAGAAAACTGAAAATGCCTCAAGGAAGGAAAATGGAGATTTTTCACCCTCCTGGGTTAAAAAACCCAATTTGATCAGATTTATTGAACACTGAGGCAAGGCATAGCTGCTCTGGAGCAACTAAGCTGTAAATCAACATCCTAGCATCAAAAACTTTCTGGAAGACATTTGTAACAATGCATGCTAAATGGAAGTCAAATTGCTCACTCAGGAGAGGAGGCAAGTCTTTGCCATTTGCTCCATCACAAAAGACTTCACAAAACATTTCACTTTCCACTGAAGATCTGCAATCATTTGAATCTAAATTTCTGAAACTTTTGCAGCTGTCTGATTCATTAGCAATTGAATTATCACAGCTTTTCAAAATCATTCAGAGGTTTGGAGCAGGGAGAGCTAATTAAGCTTCCTTTTACAGCAGCGTCACCTGCAGTGTTTTACCCAACTGCTGTTATTTGGCAGTGGGAGCGAATGGGGAAACATACATTGCGTGAGAAGCAGTTTTTTCCATGACTGTAACCTCATTAGGAAAAGAAAGACTGGGGAGTGGACAGGCAAACTGTACCGCAGGTAGAGATTCTGCCTCAAACAGGTCAGCAATTTCCTTGCTGCGGCTTTCCAGCACAGACTGAGTAGCCAGTCTTTTTTCAGCAATCTGAGGTTCCATCTCTGGGCTTAAACCAACAGATTTAAGGGATTGCATTGATTTTACTTCAGCCCCAGACAGTGGAATGGTAGGAGACGGTGCTGATTTTACATCAGACCAAGCCAAGCACAAACTGGGCGCAGGGGGCAAGAGAATTATGGTCTGCTTGGCAAAGGAGCGGATATTAAACCTAAGGTTGGAAACAATTGATTAGCTATTTTTCTACAGTTCCTTCTTGCCTGGCACGAGCTAACAATCACATTAAACCACTTTTCTGAGATTGCTGCATTCTACACAAACTACTTCTGTCCATTGATCTCACATGGAAATGCGGTGGCCACCGTTGCTCAGCTTTTGAGCGGGTTGAGATCCTTTTAAGCCTGTTTCCCTCTGTGCAGCCAGAGCCCAAAGCATCTAGGGAAGGTTGTTAGCTCTGAACCGTTTTTCCTTTGTTTTTTTCTAGCCTCATGGGGCTTCCTTTTTTGGCCTCACACACAGGGGCACCACTTGCAGGGTTACGCCTGAGTGTAGGGAAGAATAGGGAAAGGGGAAAAGAAAGACAGACAGACACTTTGACCTGCAAAGCTCTGGGTCCGAAGTGGGAGAGTGAGAGAGGGAAGAGAGTTCTCCCCTGCCCTTCCTCCAGGCTACTTTATTCACACAAAGGGATTGCGTCACATAATTAAAAATGACCAATCAGAATCCTCCATGTACCTCCCAGAGAATCCCATGCAGTCCTCGCATGGGAGAGGGTCAGGTTGCAAGGGCTAAAGGAAACTCAACCTTATCACCTACAAGGCTTCTACAAATCCTAAAGCTGTATAATGGTTTCTCTGACCTTTGTATGGATTCTTTTATGGGAAATGAGATTGGTGTTAGCAATTAAGCTCTTTCCACATTCCACTCACTGATAGGGTTTCTCCCCTGTATGAATTCTTTGATGGGAATTTAGACTGTGGCTGTGACTAAAGCTCTTTCCGCATTCCACGCACTGATAGGGTTTCTCCCCTGTATGGATTCTTTGATGGGAAGTGAGACTGGAGCTCGTACTGAAGCTCTTTCCACATTCCAAACACTGATAGGGTTTCTCCCCTGTATGAATTCTTTGATGTCTTGTGAGATGGAAGCTCTTCCTGAAGCTCTTTCCACATCCCACGCACTGATAGGGTTTCTCCCCTGTATGAATTCTTTGATGTATTGTGAGATCGGAGCTCTTCCTGAAGCTCTTTCCACATTCCACGCACTGATATGGTTTCTCCCCTGTATGAATTCTTTGATGTGAAGTGAGATCGGACGGTGTTCTGAAGCTTTTTCCACATTCAAAACACTGGTATGGTTTCTCCCCTGTATGAATTCTCTGATGGAAAGTGAGAGAGGAGCTCTGACTGAAGCTTTTTCCACATTCCACGCACTGATACGGTTTCTCCCCTGTATGAATTCTTTGATGTCTTGTGAGATCGAAGCTCTTCCTGAAGCTCTTTCCACATTCCACACACTGCTGTGGTTTCTCCACTGTATGAATTCTTTGATGGGAACTGAGAGAGGAGCTATCAGTGAAGCTCTTTCCACATTCCAAGCACTGATAGGGTTTCTCCCTTGTATGAATTCTTTGATGTCTTGTGAGATCGGAGTTCTTCCTGAAGCTCTTTCCACATTCCATGCACTGATAGGGTTTCTCCCCTGTATGAATTCTTTGATGGGAACTGAGAGAGGAGCTCGTACTGAAGCTCTTTTCACATTCCACACACTGATATGGTTTCTCCACTGTATGAATTCTTTGATGGGAAGTGAGAGAGGAACTATCAGTGAAGTTCTTTCCACATTCCAAGCAGTGATAGGGTTTCTCCCTTGTATGAATTCTTTGATGTCTTGTGAGATCGGAGTTCTTCCTGAAGCTCTTTCCACATCCCACGCACTGATACGGTTTCTCCGCTGTATGAATTCTTTGATGTGAAGTGAGATCGGACGGTGTTCTGAAGCTTTTTCCACATTCCAAACACTGGTATGGTTTCTCCCCTGTATGAATTCTCTGATGGGAACTGAAACTGTCCTTCTTCCTGAAGCTCTTTCCACATTCCACGCACTGATAGGGTTTCTCCCCTGTATGAATTCTTTGATGTCTTGTGAGATCGGAGCTCTTCCTGAAGCTCTTTCCACATTCTACGCACTGATATGGTTTCTCCGCTGTATGAATTCTTTGATGTGAAGTGAGATCGGACGATGTTCTGAAGCTTTTTCCACATTCCAAACACTGGTATGGTTTCTCCCCTGTATGAATTCTCTGATGGGAAGTGAGAGAGGAGCTCTGACTGAAGCTCTTTCCACATTCCATGCACAGATAGAGTTTCTTTCCAATGAGATTTTGTTGATGGGAAGAGGATTGGGAAGTCTGACTGCAGCTTTCTGCACACTCCAAATTTTTACATGGCTTCTCCTCTCTGGGGATTTTATCGTAGTTACCCTTGTTCTCAATTTCCAATTCATCACGATCTGCAATGGAAATAAAAAGGGTTTAGAGCAGGCATCCCCAAACTGCGGCCCTCCAGATGTTTTGGCCTACAACTCCCATGATCCCTAGCTAACAGGACCAGTAGTTGGAGAAGATGGGAATTGTAGTCCAAAACATCTGGAGGGCCTGGTTTAGAGCCTCAAGAATAAATGGAGAAGAACTTGTGGAAGATTGTGGAAGACATTTGGGGAAAAGTGTATTTCAGAGGTTTGATGGCTCCCAACACCACTTCTTTTGGAGTAAGATTATAAAATTATATATCAATGGGAAGATGATTTAATCAAGAATGGAATTCAACAAAGTTTGTTCAATTACCCGTATTCTATCAAATGTTATAGCCAAATAACCAGGAAAAGGAACCACAACTTGCTTTGGTTGACCTTTGTCAATGTGTTATGTGATTGCTATCATGTCGATTGGTTTTTTGTTTTCTTTCATTTAGTGAGGTTGTAAAACATAATAAAATTAGAGAAATGGCACAAAGAGTTGACTGGTCACCCAGAAAGCGATGTAAAATAGTACTATTAAGTGAAGAAGGCTACAGTTATGAGGAAATTAGAAGAGAGATTGGAGAAAACTTAACCAAAGCTAGCCTTTCTGGTAAAGGCAGGAAAAGGTACAGAAAGGCAAGTGACGATCGAAAAATGGAGAGACGGTCCCTACATGAAAGAATAAAATCATCTGGGTGTATACAAGATGACATGGTGAAATGTAATGTGAAGTTGAGTGCAAGGACTGGTCTAAATGTTAGAATTCTAAGGGAAAAGCCATTGTTATCTCTCAAGCAAAGGTTGAAAAGATTAAACCCATGTTAACTGGACAGAGGAACAATGGGTCAGTGTTATTTGGAACTATGAGACCCAAATCTCCTTGCTTCGTAGTCATGGCATAAAATACCTGAGAAGAATCAGAGAAGATTTACATCCTACTTGCATTACACGACCCTGAAACACGCAGATACTGTGATGATCTGGGGTTGTATGGCAGCAAAAGGTGTGGGCAGAATTTGTATCATTAATGGGAATGTAAATGCCCCAAAATACATAAATGAAATACTTGAGCCCAAACTGAAGCGTTCCGCAGGCGATCTTTTCCCAGATATTGAAGCATCTATATATAATTATATAAGTATTTATTTATTTATATATTTTTTATTTCAATAGGATTCAGCTCTATGTCATGTTGCTGCTGTGTGTAAAAGGTTCTTTCAATATACAGTAATCCTATTCCACTGCTGGAATGGCCTGGGAATAGCCCAAACTTTAACCCAATCGAGAATCTATGGAGCCGACTAAAGAAACTTGTTAGTCAGAAGCAACCCAGCAATAAAGCCCAATTAACAGAGGAAATAATTCAGTCTTGGTTTCACATTATTACAGCTGCAGAACTAAAAACTTTTCACTTCACGGGAAGGCGTTGTAAGGCCGTAATTAAAGCTAAAGGTTACCAATGGTTACCAAAGGTTTCATGTTTCTTCTTTATGACTGCTGTCCTAATAAATACTCCTTCATAAAAGTTCCTGTATTAAATTCTTCATTAAATAATATTTCCATTGATATATAATTTTATGGTATTACTCCACATAAAAGTGTTCAGAAATAATCTTTTCACAAAAGGTTTCCACAATTTTGGCCACTGGTATAAGTTGTTCATTTTCATAGAATCATAGAATCATAGAGTTGGAAGAGACCACAAGGGCCACCCAGTCCAACTCCCTGCCAAGCAGGAAACACCATCAAAGCATGCCTGATAGATGGCTGTCAAGCCTCTGCTCAAAGACCTCCAAAGAAGGAGACTCCACCACACTCCTTGGCAGCAAATTCCACTGCCGAACAGCTCTTACTGTCAGAAAGTTCTTCCTAATGTTTAGGTGGAATCTTCTTTCTTGTAGTTTGAATCCATTGCTCCGTATCCGCTTCTCTGGAGCAGCAGAAAACAACCTTTCACCCTCCTCTATATGACATCCTTTGATATATTTGAACATGGCTATCATATCACCCCTTAACCTTCTCTCCTCCAGGCTAAACATACCCAGCTCCCTAAGCCGTTTCTCATAAGACATTGTTTCCAGGCCTTTGACCATTTTGGTTGCCCTCTTCTGGACACGTTCCAGCTTGTCAGTATCCTTCTTGAACTGTGGTGCCCAGAACTGGACACAGTACTCCAGGTGAGGTCTGACCAGAGCAGAATACAGTGGTACTATTACTTCCCTTGATATAGACGCTATACTCCTATTGATGCAGCCCAGAATTGCATTAGCTTTTTAAGCTGCTGCATCACACTGTTGACTCATGTCAAGTTTGTGGTCTACCAGGACTCCTAGATCCTTTTCACATGTACTGCTCTCAAGCCAGGTGTCTCCCATCCTGTATTTGCGCCTTTCATTTTTTTTGCCCAAGTGTAGTACTTTACATTTCTCCTTGTTAAAATTCATCTTGTTTGCTTTGGCCCAGTTGTCCTCTGGGGTATTAGCCACCCCTCCCAATTTGGTGTCTTCTGCAAACTTGCTCAGGATGCCCTCAAGCCCATCATCCAAGTCATTGATGAAGATGTTGAATAAGACTGTGCCCAAGACAGAATCTTGTGGCACCCCACTAGTCACTACTCTCCAGGATGAGGAGGAGCCATTGATGAGCACCCTTTGGGTTCGGTCAGTCAGCCAGTTACAAATCCACTGAATGGTAGCATTGCCTAGCCCACATTTTACCAGCTTCTTTACAAGAATATCATGGGGCACCTTGTCAAAGGCCTTGCTGAAATCAAGATAGGCTATATCCACAGCGTTCCCTTCATCTACCAGGCTTGTAATTCTGTCAAAAAATGAGATCAGATTAGTCTGACATGTCTTATTTTTCAGAAACCCATGCTGACTTTTAGTGATCACAACGTTCCTTTCTACGTGCTCACAGACCGTTTGCTTAATGATCTGCTCTAGAATCTTTCCTGGTATTGATGTCAGGCTCACTGGGCGGTAATTGTTTAGGTCCTCTCTTTTCCCCTTTTTGAAAATAGGGACAACATTTGCCCTCCTCCAGTCTGCTGGAACCTCGCCTGTTCTCCAGGAATTTTCAAAGATTATTGCCAGTGGTTCTGAAATCACCTCTGCCAGTTCTTTTAATACTCTTGGATGTAGTTCATCTGGCCCTGGAGACTTGAATACATCTAAAGGTTGTATATTTTCTCCCTGCTTATTTAACTTATATGCAGAATTCATCATGCGAAAGGCTGGACTAGATGAATCCCAAGCCGGAATTAAGATTGCCGGAAGAAATATCAACAACCTCAGATATGCAGATGACACAACCTTGATGGCAGAAAGTGAGGAGGAATTAAAGAACCTTTTAATGAGGGTGAAAGAGGAGAGCGCAAAATATGGTCTGAAGCTCAACATCAAAAAAACCAAGATCATGGCCACTGGTCCCATCACCTCCTGGCAAATAGAAGGGGAAGAAATGGAGGCAGTGAGAGATTTTACTTTCTTGGGCTCCTTGATCACTGCAGATGGTGACAGCAGTCACGAAATTAAAAGACGCCTGCTTCTTGGGAGAAAAGCAATGACAAACCTAGACAGCATCTTAAAAAGCAGAGACATCACCTTGCCGACAAAGGTCCGTATAGTTAAAGCTATGGTTTTCCCAGTAGTGATGTATGGAAGTGAGAGCTGGACCATAAAGAAGGCTGATCGCCGAAGAATTGATGCTTTTGAATTATGGTGCTGGAGGAGACTCTTGAGAGTCCCATGGACTGCAAGAAGATCAAACCTATCCATTCTTAAGGAAATCAGCCCTGAGTGCTCCCTGGAAGGACAGATCGTGAAGCTGAGGCTCCAATACTTTGGCCACCTCATGAGAAGAGAAGAATCCTTGGAAAAGACCCTGATGTTGGGAAAGATTGAGGGCACTAGGAGAAGGGGACGACAGAGGACAAGATGGTTGGACAGTGTTCTCGAAGCTACAAACATGAGTTTGACCAAACTGCGGGAGGCAGTGCAAGACAGGAATGCCTGGCGTGCTATGGTCCATGGGGTCACGAAGAGTCGGACACGACTAAACGACTAAACAACAACAAACTAGCCAAGTATTCTTGTACTACCTCCTTACTTATTCTGGGCTGTGTTTCCCCTGCTGAATCATCTGCTCCATATTCTTCAGGTCGGGCATTGTTTTCTTTTTTGGAGAAGACTGAGGCAAAGAAGGCATTGAGGAGTTCTGCCCTTTCTCTGTCCCCTGTTCGCATTTCACCATCTTCTCCTCTAAGTGACCCCACTGTTTCCCTGTTCTTCCGTTTGCTACGGACATACCCATAAAAGCCCTTTTTGTTGCTTTTAACCTCTCTAGCAAGCCTGAGTTCATTCTGTGCTTTAGCTTTTCTGACTTTGTCTCTACACGTGCTGGCTATTTGTTTGAATTCCTCTGTGGTAGTTTCACCCTTTTTCCATTTCTTGTACATATACCTTTTAAATCTTAACTCAGTTAAAAGTTCTTTAGATAGCCACCCTGGCTTCTTTAGGCACCTTCCATGTTTCCGTCTCATTGGTGTTTTAAAGTTAATGTTCTTTTTATATGGGCTCAGATTATTATTATTTATGTTTCATGTTTATATATGTGTTGGAAGCCATCCAGAATGGCTGGGGCAACCCAGCCAGATGGGGAGGGTATAAATAAAAAATATTATTATTACTACAGTGGTACCTCAATTTAAGAACAGTCCTGTTCCGGAAAAGATTAAGTTGGTAAACCAAGGTACCACTGTATTATTACTACTACTACTACTATTATTATTATTATTATCTTCATCATCATCATCATCATCATCATCACTGCTACTACTACCTGAGATTCAATGAGCCTAGCTCTTCTCTGCAATGAATTTTGTTTGGCCCAGTCATGGCATCCCCTCCATCGCCAATGTCAGTCGTCTCTTTGGTCAACCCAAAAACAAAATCTGAAAATCTGAAGCTACTTACATTTCCTAACGATTCTGAAGCTGACATTTAAGATGGCCTGGGCAGTTCAGACCAGCATAATCGTGGTAGAAAAAGGAATAATTTGAGGAAGATTGTTTAAAGAAAAAAAGTGTAATTTACTGTTTATTGTGGGGGTCTTAGGTCACAACTGGACCTAATGGTCAGGGGTCCCTTTACCTTTACCCAGGTTCCCAGGTGTTATAGGGGCCACTGTTGAGCTCTGTGAAAATATATGAGGTTGGTCACATAGAGGTATTTTTTTAATTTCCAGGCAGATAGGATGATCCCACAGGGAACCTTACCAAGAGAGGCCACGATCCCACAATTCTCCTCCATGACATTCTTATGCAGAGCTCTCTGGTCAGGATCAAGCAACGCCCACTCCTCATCTGTGAAATGAATAGTGACATCTTCAAAGCACACTGGACCCTAAAAGAAAAAGGGGAAAGTCCTCCTCTGAGACAGCATCAATGATCCGTAACACAATCCTCTGTTGTTTCCTTCCTGTTAATTGCGGTGTTGTTTCAATAGGATTGATTTGCTGCACATTTTATTTATGGATGCTTATTTTATTCTGCGTTTTAATTATGGGTGTTCACTATGGGGTTGGTTAGGTGAATCCAGGCCGCTATTTGTTCTCATGTGTCCACTGCTCAGAAACCAGTTTTAGCATTCACTGATCAATCTAGAACAGGGGTCCTCAAATTAAGGCCCAGGGGCTGGATGCAGCTCAATCACCTTCTAAATCCGGCCCGCGGACGGTCTGGGAATCAGCATGTTTTTACATGAGTAGAATGTGTCCTTTTATTTAAAATGCATCTCTGGGTTGTTTGTGGGGCACAGGAATTTGTTTATGTTTTTTTTTTCAAAATATAGTCCGCCCCCCCACAAGGTCTGAGGGACAATGGACTAGCCCCCTGCTGAAAAGATTTGCTGACCCCTGATCGAGAAATAAAATAAGCCTATTTTGGATGGCCATCTGTCTTGGATGATCTAGCAGAGATTACTGCAATGCAGGGGGTCTCCTGGCTCTGAGAGATAAGCAGGGAGGGTGGCTTCTGGCAAAAGGAGAGGAAGACACCGGTGGCTCCGCCTTATCCTGACTCACCTCTGCCTCTCGACCTCCCTCCTCCCACTCAGCTCCTTCCTCTTCTGCCTCTGATTCTCCACTGCATTCTGCCACAGAGTCTCCCAGCTCACTACAACCCCAGAGTCGGTCACGACTGGACCTAATGGTTAGGGGTCCCTTTACCTTTACCTTTATTTACAGTGCAGTCAGTACTATGTACATGTTGTCAGTCTGGGTCAGAACCTCCGAATGGAGAGTCGCACGTCTTTTTCCAGCAAAGTAGTACTGAATCTCCGCCCCCGTCGCTTCTTGCGCAATTTTGGGACCGGCGGGAGCGGTCTTCTTGCCGCGCTTTCCCTGCTTCCCCCTTCCTTTCCTAAGTGGAGCAGTGGCTCTGCTACTCTGCCTGAGCCATGCCCTCTACTTCCCGATTCCCCGCTGGAGACATCCCCCTCCTCGCTCCCACTGGCGCTGGGAGAAGAGCTTGTGCTTAAGATGGGAGGAGGCTGTAGGTAGCTTCTGTCCCTCACACACGGGGTCGGGGTCTCCTGGCTCTGAGAGACAAGCAGATAGGGTGGCTTCAGACAAAAGGAGAGGGAGTCACCGGTGGCTCTGCCTTATCCTGACTCAACTCAGCCTATCGACCTCCCTCCTCCCACTCACCTCCTTCCTCTTCTGCCTCTGATTCTGGACTGCATTCTGCCACAGTGTCTCCCAACTCACTAAGCCCTGTTACCCCTTCAGCTTCTGACACCTACTCTTCCCAGGCTTCTCCCTCTTCCCCCTCCGACTGCCCATCCTTCTTCTACCTCTACTTCTTGGGCTCTCAGCCTTCTTCCTTTCCTGGTTCCCCAGCTGCATCCTCCCACAATTCCTCTGTGCCCAACCAGTCCATGACATTGCTCCAGCCCTCGGCCTCTGTCCCCACAATGCAGCTTCCCCTGACCTGATCTGCTTCCCTTCTGCCCCCATGAAAAGACTGATCAGGAGGTCTTGCCGGCATCATTCTGTCACCTGCAAGAGAGAAAAGGTAAACAGGACGTCAGGAGTGCCTGCTTCTCTCACAGGTGAGACAGGGAATCTCTAACTACAGATGGGCCTTTGAGAAAGCCTTACCTGCTGAGAGCATTTGGACGTTTGTGCCCATTTCATATGTTTGCTGTGCAGAAATACATCTCCCCTCCTCTGGCCCCTTGTTCCCAACTGTCTCCCCCCAAAACAAGATGAAAAGAACTTTCAGATGAGTTGGAAAACCAACAGAATGAGACCAAACAGAGAAAAACCACCTTCCTCCTTACCCAGTGGCCTCTCTCTGGTGTCCAATGGAGGCCTCTCTGCCTCACAGGAATCCAGGTCCATTTCTGCAAAATGATCCATTCCCTGAAAAAGAAACAAGGATTTACAACAGAGAATGGTTAGAAATATTAGAGAGTGACAAAGACTTGAAGGGTGTGAGATCTCATTCCATGGATGCTTTCCCAGAAAACGCATGGGCCATCAGTAGAGCATTATGGGATGTTCTCTGTCCTGTTTGGAGCCCCTTGGGAGTATCCAGAGGAAAGTCTCTCTCACCTGCTTTCTCTCCTCTGCCTGACTCAGGAGGAAACCTTCGGCCAGGGCCACTGCCTCGGAACTGGTCTCCGCTCTGCATTCCCTCACCCAGCTCTCCATCTCCGGGGGAAGGACAGCCAGGAACTGCTCCAAGATCACCAGGTCCAGCATCTCAGCTTTCGTGTGCCTTTCTGGCTTCAGCCACTGGTGGCAAAAGTGGTAGAGTCGGCTGCAAACCTCTCGGGGTCCTTTGGCCTCCTGGCAGCAGAACTGCCTCAACTGCTGGCTCTGCACCTCTGAGCGGAGGGTGTCCTCCTCACCCAGGAACTTCTGCAATGGGTTTTCCCAGAATCCCCCACTGCTCCCAGATTGGATGGCATGTCTTCTTCCTGTTCCAGGGCCAGCTGAGTCTCGCTCATCCATCTGTGCTATCAGGAAGCCACAGAGAGATCGGAAGGAACCCTTTGGTCTTCTGCCAAGTTCTGTCCGTCTTAACGAGAAGCTCTAGCAAATCCTACAAAACAAATACATTGTTCTGTTACAGAATTTGTAGGACAGGGGAATACAATGGTTCCCTGAGCAAGCATGGGTGAATCTTGTTGGGAACCAAGGCTGGACTGCACTGGGTCCCAGGCCATGAGTTCTCTTTTTGAAAAGAAAGAGGAGGAGGAAGAAGAGAAGGAATAAGTCTCTAGCCTTTTAGCAGTGCAGAATGTGGAGGCAACTGAAGGGATTTATGTGACAAGTCTGAAGAAGTGTGCATGCACACGAAAGCTCATACCAAAATATAAACTTAGTTGGTCTTTAAGGTGCTACTGAAGGAATTTTTTTATTTTGCTTCGACTCAGACCAACACGGCTACCTACCTGTAACTGGGATTTATGTGAGATTAATCAATCTGGTTTCTGCTGCCTTCCAGTCACTGCATGAAGTCAGAACCGACTAACAAGGGAATCTTGTGCAGCTGCCCTTGGAGACGGCTGGGAAACTGGTTTGCAATGCAGCAGCCAGCATATGGGCTGGGATCCCTCTCTTTATTCCTGGCCTTTCTCTCCCACCTTAACTTCCTTCCTCCACGTGGTTTTTTTTTTGGGGGGGGTAGTCCACCTCCTCGCCCAGCTTTGGAAAACCATTTGCACATGTTTCCTCTGTTGTGCAATGACACTGAGTGATGTCACACAGAGTTAAAGTCCCAGGGACTCCTTTGTTTGAAAAAGGAGATTTGGTGGGAGTTTGGGATCCTCTGATCTCCAGGAAGGAGAGCGTTGCAGACCTCGCCCCCCCTCCCTGGCAGGACCCTCTCCTCCCTGACTTGGCTTGAGCAGATCAGGCCCCCCAAGCCCCCTCCCCTGCTGCAGCCCTGGGACCCCCACCGTCTCCCCACTGCACCCTGGGGGGGGGAGAGAGAGAGAGAGAGGAGAGGAGACTCACCAGATCCCAGGAGGGGCAGCGATGCAACCCTTGCAGGAGAGAAACCAAAGCAGGAAAGGACTGGGGAGGGAGGGGCCTTGGCTCTGGAGGACCTGGCCCCCTCTTGCTTCCTGTCCTCTCTAGGAAGGCAGCTCGGTTCCCTTTAACCCTTGCAAAGCCGAGCTCTCCGAGCTTAGCCCTCTCTCGCTTGGCAGAACCTCTGTTTTTATTATTTTTTATTGATTGGGGGGGGGCTGAATTCTCTGGCTACGCCAATGGCCAGAGATGCTTTTTGGGGGTGAGGCTCTTGGCTGGATTCTGATCATCTCCCTCCCTTGGCCGGAGACCAGAGGAACAGCTTGCAGGGAAAAGGGCTTTGCAGGAGGCAAGGGACCTCCTCCTCGAATTCAGGAGTGGAGAGGGTGGAGGCGATCCCTGGGGTCATCTAGTCCAACCCCCAGCAATGCAGGAATCTCAGCTCAAGCATCCATGGCAGATGGCCGTCCGATCTCTGCTTAGAAACCTCCAAGGAAGGAGAGTCCACCACCTCCGAAGGGAGACCTTTCCCCTGCCAAACTGCTCTCAGATGCCCCTCAAGGCAGCGGGTCCTGAGTTCTAGTGCTGCTGAAACAATCGCACTGGCTACCAAGGAGCATAGCTGCCAAGTTATCCCTTTTTTAAAGGGATTTTCCATTATGCTGAATAGGCTTCCTCGCGAGAAAAGGGAAAACTTGGCAGCTATGCCAAGGAGGAACCAAGCAAAGTACGTAATAAATAAATCTTATTCTCATCGTAAATGAGTAATACTTTCTTATGCATGCTTTTTATTCTAATATACAAAAGTATCCCATTTCCCTTTCTAGAAATGGTTAATTGCTAATTCAATGGACTGAAAATGAATGGTTGCTGTTTTTCTGTTTAGGGAAGCTTTTAATATTTGATAGAGTATTTTATTTTAATATTTAGTTGGAAGCTGCCCAGTGTGGCTGGGGAAACCCAGCCAGATTCACGGGTTATAAATATTCTTATTCTTATTAAAATTGATTAGGTGAGTTTTCTCCTTCTAAAAGAGGCAGGTGCCCTGGGGAGCCACGTTGTGATTCAGAACTGCCAGGCAGCTCAGCTCAGGGGCTCCGACCCCTGAAGTGCTCCAAGCAGGAGACGGCCAAAGCCATCCTGGTGAGTGATGGGTGGTGTGTGGGGCCCCCATGGGGAAGTGGGGGAGACAGGGGCTTTGGGGATGGGATTGGACCCCTCAGACCTGCTCCCCGCTGGCTGGGCTCTTTACCCCCTCCACTCTGCAGTTGGTGGTGGTTGACGAAGGATTAGGCGAGGCGTCCAGTGAATTCTTATATTCTCAATTTCTTATTTTGATTCTTATTTCATGTATTACTTTTATTCGATTGATTGATTTCTATTTTATTTTAACATTTTATATACCGGTATATTGCACAAAGCAGCTCAGAGCCCTCTTCCCCCTCACAACTGTTGCTTTTGGCTACGTCAATGCCCACATATATCCTTCTGCTCTGAGGCTCTTGGTTGGACTCTAAGCTTCTCCCTCTGTTGTCCGGAAACCAGAGGAACAGCTTGCAGGGAAAAGGGCTTTGCAGGAGGCAAGGAACCTCCTCCTCGAATTCAGGAGTGGAGAGATTAGAGGGGATCCTAGGGTCATCTAGTCCAACTCCCAGCAATGCAGGAAATGACCTCCTTTCCATAAAAACTTTGGATAAACCTAAAGAAGACCGCATACATACAGCACTACAATTCACACCTTACACATCTGCTATTAAGAAGCTTATCTATAAACATTGGCACCTCTTATCTATCATCCCAGGTTGCCAAAAACCACCATTGTTTGGACTGAGAAAAACTAAATCATTACGAAAGTACTTGGTTAAGTCAGACTTGCTCACATATCCGATGCATAGGTGCCAACTCCCAGATTGAAAAACCGGGATCGGCACCGGAAGTCGCGCTGCGGCCATTTTGGAACTGAGCAGAGCAGCACTGGAAGCTGCTTCTACGCATGCTCTGCCCATTTCCAAAATGTCTGCAGTGCCAGAAATCGCTTCTGAGCATGTCCAGAGACTCCAGACATGCACAGAAGGAGCCTCCCCAGGCCGGTAAGAATCCGGGGGATTTACAGGGTTTTTTAAAATCCAGGCTGCCAGTGGGAAACAGCTGAAAAAAATGGGGGTTTCCTGGGGAATACGGGAGACTTGGCAGATATGATCCGATGGAAACAACTAAGGGACACTTTAAGTGCGGCCATTGCAGTGTCTGCAAATATGCACTCCAATTTATAAACTGGCTTCAAGTTTCGGATCGAACACTTCAGCAACTGCAACACCAAAAAATAGTGTATATGCATTGATATGTCAGTGCAAGATGATATATACAGTGGTGCCTCGCTTTACGAAAAACTCGCTAGACGAAAGAGTTTTGCGTTGCGTGAGGCATTCGCAAGACAACAAGGTTTTCTATGACCGCCGCTTTGTCTTGCGAAGCACAGCCATAGAAAGCAGCAAAGGAAGATTAGCTGTCAGTGTGGGAAGCTGACAGCTTATCTTCCTTTGCCAGGGGGGACGGAGCCGAAATGCGGCGGTGCGGCGGCTGCCCCTGCCTGTCTTCCCCTTGGCTCGGGGGAGACAGGCGGGGGCAAGCAGCACCCGCTGCGCTTCGGCTCCGTCCCCCGGAGCCACCGCACCGCCGCACACAGCCAGCATGGGACGGCGCTTCGGAGACCTTCTCTGAAGCCCCGTCCCATGCCGGGGAAGACAGGCGGAAGGTGGCGGGGGGAGAAGCGCTTCCTCCCCCCGCCGCCGCCTCACCGCACACCGCCTGTCTTCCCCGCCGAAGGAAGCCAAAGCACAGGCGGGCCGCTTCCCCGCCACCGCCGGTCACACAGCGGGGAGAGGACGAGACTTCTCAAGCCCCGTCCCATCCCCGCTGTGTTCCTCGCGCTTCGGCTCGGGGATTGGCAGTGGCAGCGCTTGCTCTCTTGGCTCAGGGAAGGCAGGCAGGCAAGAGAGCAAGCGCCTGCCTGCCTTCCCCGAGCCAAGAGAGCAAGCTCCACCACCACCGCCAGTCCCCCAGAGCCATAAGAATGCACTGATTAAGTTTCAATGCATTCCTATGGGAAACCGCAACTTGTTTGACCCGTGGAATGAATTAATTTTGTCTAGCGAGGCACCACTGTATAAGCAAAAGCACCAGACCAAAAAAAGTACGTATAAAGGAACACCGCTCACGGATCCGAAACAGGATATTGGAAGCCACATTGGTGGAACACTATATAAAACATAAGCACCTGGAATATGTTTTCTTTTTTATTATTATTTGGAAACCAAGACCAGATCTATACAATCGGAGGGATATCAACAGACTACTCCTTCAACAGGAAGCTCAATTCATACATCTATTTGAAACAATGTTTCCTAAAGGTCTGAATAGCTTCCAGGACTATACTTCCTTTTTATAATAAATCCAAACCATTATAGCTGTCTCTCTGAACTTTAGAATTTCCCCCCAACCAAACCTATGCCTTTAAGAAGATTAAAGAGCCTGTTCTCCCCTGCCCCCTAGAGACACATATAAGACAATTAGCTTATCTCCAAAATGAAAACGCATAGAGATATTTTGATACACGCTGATCGCCACAAACTCAGGTGGGGAAACATACAACTATTTGGTGCCTTAGAATTAATAATTAACAACTTTTATTTAGACTTAAAACATGCATTATTGTTATTTTCAGACACGATATTTGAAAAACAGAGAATTCTATTTCACAAGTCAACACGACCTCATAAATTAGCAACCGTGGAGACTGGGAACTCCCTTGTCCCTTCTTTGCCCAAGACTCACCTCCCAGGTTTTCTTGCTGGGAGTCCTGCAGGACCTGCTCCCTGCCTGGCAGGCCTTTCCCACCTGGCCTGGGAGGGCAGCGCCCAGACTGACTCCAGCTACAAGAAGCGGAGGGGGCTGAACAGACTCTGGGGTTGGGGTCTTGTTGAGGGCTGTTTGCTAGCAGGGGTGCTTCCCGCTTCCTTTGCCCTCCATGGTCTCCCTGCCTGAGCTGACAGAGCTGGTCTCACAGGCGGAGTTCAGGACTCCCCGACTGCTGCTGCTGGCCGACTTCAAAATCTGTGCTGAGGCAGATGGCTCTGGGGTGCTCAGGACCAATGGGGAGGGATGATGGGAACTGTAGTCCAGGAGCTGCTGGGGACCCAAGTTGGGGAAACCCTGCTTTAAAGCAACTTTTGTGTTTGGCCTGCAAAGATGGGACCTGCCCACGTTTGTATTTTCTTGTACTTTGTTGTCCCCATACCTTTGTGCGTTTATTTATTTTTATTTTTTAAGAGGGCAAATTGAAAGAGAAATTGTATGGCAAGTTGCGGAAGAATAAAAGGCTGTGTTTGTAAAAAAACACAAAAAACCTGCGAGGTGGCCTCCTCAAATATTTTATTGGGGAGGCAAATAACCCTAGGCCTTTAAGAGTTGGTGCCTATTCCCTAGACCTACAGGTCTCAGGATGGTTACAACATAAAAACACAACATAAAAATACAAAACACCACATTTTAAAAGGGCATTAAATGTCAATCAGCCAAAGGAGTGGTTCAAAGGGTGCGGATTTGCCTTTCTCCTAAAGCTGTATAATGGTTTTTGTGACCTTTGTATGAACTCTTTGATGGGAAGTGAAACTGGTCTTTTTACTGAAGCTCTTTCCACATTCCACACAATGATATGGTTTCTCCCCTGTATGGATTCTTTGATGGGAGGTGAGATTGGAGCTCTGCCTGAAGCTCTTTCCACATTCCACACAATGCTATGGTTTCTCCCCTGTATGAATTCTTTGATGTCTTGTGAGATCGGAGCTCTGACTGAAGCTCTTTCCACATTCAAAGCACTGATAGTGTTTCTCCCCTGTATGAATTATTTGATGGAACGTGAGAGAGGAGCTGTAACTGAAGTTCTTTCCACATTCTACACACTGATAGGGTTTCTCCCCTGTATGAATTCTCTGATGGGAAGCGAGATTGTTCTTCTTACTGAAGCTCTTTCCACATTCCACACAATGATATGGTTTCTCCCCTGTATGAATTCTTTGATGGGAAGTGAGATTGGAGCTCTGACTGAAGCTCTTTCCACATTCCACACACTGATAGGGTTTCTCCCCTGTATGAATTCTCTGATGGGAAGCGAGATTGTTCTTCTTACTGAAGCTCTTTCCACATTCCACACAATGATATGGTTTCTCCCCTGTATGAATTCTTTGATGGGAAGTGAGATGGGAGCTCTGACTGAAGCTCTTTCCACATTCCACACATTGAGAGGCTTTCTCCCCTGTATGAATTCTTTGATGGGAAGTGAGATGGGAGCTCTTACTGAAGCTCTTTCCACATTCCACACACTGATATGGTTTCTCCCCTGTATGAATTCTTTGATGGGAAGTGAGAGTGGAGCTCTGACTGAAGCTCTTTCCACATTCCACACACTGATATGGTTTCTCCTCTGTATGAATTCTTTGATGGGAAGTGAGAGAGGAGCGCTGACTGAAGCTCTTTCCACATTCCATGCACTGATATGGTTTCTCCCCTGTATGAATTATTTGATGGGAAGTGAGAGAGGAGCTCTGACTGAAGCTCTTTCCACATTCCAAATTTTTACATGGCTTCTCCTCTCTGTAGATTTTGTCGTGGTCACCTTTGTTCTCAATTTCCAATTCATCACAATCTGCAATGGAAACAAAAAGGGATTTGAGCCTCAGGAACAAATGGAGTAGAACTGAAGGGAGTTGGGGGTGTGCAAGGACTGGTCTAGATGTTAGAATTCTAAGGAAAAAGCCGTTGTTATCTCTGAAGCAAAGGTTGAAAAGACTGGCTAAATGGCTAAAACCCATGCTAACTGGACAGCGGAACAATGGGACTGTGTTATTTGGAGTGATGAGACCCAAATCTCCTTGCTTTTTAGTGATGGCATGAAATACTCGAGAAGAATCAGAGAAGATTTACATCAGGCATTCCGAAACTGCGGCCCTCCAGATGTTTTGGCCTACAACTCCCATGATCCCTAGCTAACAGGACCAGTGGTCGGGGAAGATGGGAATTGTAGTCCAAAACATCTGGTGGGCCGAAGTTTGGGGATGCCTGATTTACATCCTACTTGCATTACACTGACTGTGAAACACCCAGATAGTGTGATGATCTGGGGTTGTAATGTTGATCTGTGGGCAGAATTTGTGTCAATAATGGGAATGTAAATGCCCCAAAATACATAAATGAAATACCTGAGCCCTAACTGAAGCGTTCTGCAGGTGATCTTTTCCCAGATACTGCAGCATTTGTATTTATTTATAGAAATATTTATGGGATGCGGGTGGTGCGGGGTCTAAACCACAGAGCCTACAGCTTGCCGATCAGAAGGTCAGCGGCTCAAATCCCCGTGACGGGGTGAGCTCCCGTTGTTCGTTCCCAGCTCCTGCCAACCTAGCAGTTCGAAAGCACGTCAAAGTGCAAGTAGATAAATAGGAACCGCTACAGTGGGAAGGTAAATGGCGTTTCCATGTGCTGCTCTGGTTCGCCAGAAGCGGCTTTGTCATGCTGGCCACATGACCTGGAAGCTATACGCCGGCTCCCATAGCCAATAACGTGAGATGAGCACCACAACCTGAGTCAGTCACGACTAGACCTAATGGTCAGGGGTCCCTTCATAGAAATATTTATTTATTTATTTTCCATTTCAACAGGATTCAGCTCCATGTCATGTTGCTGCTCTGTGCAAAAGGTGCTTTCAAAATAATCCTATTCCACTGCTAGAATGGCCTGGGAATAGCCCAAACTTTAACCCAATCAGAAATCTATGGAGCTGACTAAAGAAACTTGTTAGTCAGAAGAAACCCAGCAATAAAGTCCAATCAACATGGGCGATAATTCAATCTTGGTTTCACATTATTACAGCTGCAAAACTAAAAACTTAGTTCACTTCATGGGAAGGCGTTGTAAGGCCGTAATTAAAGCTAAAGGTTACCAAAGGTTTCAAGTTTTTTCTTTATGACTGCTGTTCTAATAAATACTCCTTCAAAATAGTTCCTGCATTACAGTCTTCATTAAATTATCTTTCCATTGATACATAATTTTATGGTATTACTCCACACAAAAGTGCTGTTATGAGCCATCAAACCTCAGAAATACACTTTTCACGAAAGGTTTCCACAATTTGGCCACTAGTATAAGTTGTTCATTTTAAAGTTAATGTTCTTTTTATATGGGATCAGATTATAATTATTTATGTTTCAGGTTTATATATGTGTTGGAAGCCACCCAGAATGGCTGGGGCAACCCAGCCAGATGGGCAGGGTATAAACAAATATTATTATTATTACTATAGTATGATACAATCTGCCTTGGATTCGTATCGAGATCATTCTGTCATTTTTGAGATTGCATCCCAGTACAGCTTTTGCCACTCTTTTGTTGACTATGAGGGCCACTCCATTTCTTTTACGGGATTCTTGCCCACAGTAGTAGATATGATAGTCATCCAAACTGAATTCGCCCACTCCCTTCCATTTTAGTTCACTGATGCCCAGGATGTCAATATTTATTCTAGCCATCTCATTTTTCACCACATCCAGCTTACCATCATCCATGGTTCTTACGTTCCAGGTTCCTATGCAATATTTTTATTTACAGCATCGGACTTTCCTTTCGCTTACAGGCATATCCGCAACTGAGCGTCCTTTCGGCTTTGGCCCAGCCGCTTCATCAGCTCTGAATCTACTTGTACTTGTCCTCCGCTCTTCCTCAGTAGCATGTTGGACGCCTTCCGACCTGAGGGGCTCATCTTCCAGAGTCATAACTTTTATATGCCTGTTGTCTTTGTCCATGGAGTTTTCTTGGCATGGATACTGGAGTGGCTTGCCAGTTCCTTCTCCAGGTGGATCACGTTTAGTCAAAACTCTCCACTATGACCTGTCCATCTTGGGTGGCCCTGCATGGCATAGCTCATAGCTTCTCTGAGTTATTCAAGCCCCTTCACCATGACAAGGTATTGATCCATGAAGCAATCTCAAAAATGACAGAATGATCTCGATACGAATCCAAGGCAGACCTTTTAACATCACAGTAATCCAAGTTTATGCACCAACTAGCGATGCTGAAGAAAGTGAAATTGACCAATTCTATGAAGACTTACAACACCTTCTAGAAATGACACCAAAGAAGGATGTTCTTCTCATTACAGGGGATTGGAATGCTAAAGTAGGGAATCAAGAGATAAAAGGAACAACTGGCAAGTTTGGCCTTGGAGTTCAAAATGAAGCAGGGCAAAGGCTAATAGAGTTCTGTCAAGAGAACAAGCTGGTCATCACAAACACTCTCTTCCAACAACACAAGAGACGACTCTACACATGGATATCACCAAATGGGCAGCATCGAAATCAGATTGATTATATTCTCTGCAGCCAAAGATGGAGAAGCTCTATACAGTCAGCAAAAACAAGATCTGGAGCTGACTGTAACTCAGATCATCAGCTTCTTATAGCAAAATTCCAGCTTAAACTGAAGAAAGTAGGAAAAACCACTGGGCCAGTAAGATACAATCTAAATCAAATCCCTTATGAATACACAGTGGAAGTGAGGAACAGGTTTAAGGATTTAGATTTGGTGGACAGAGTGCCTGAAGAACTATGGATGGAGGCTCGTAACATTATACAGGAGGCAGAAACGAAAACCATCCCAATGAAAAGGAAATGCAAGAAAGCAAAATGGCTGTCCAACGAGGCCTTACAAATAGCGGGGGAGAGGAGGCAAGCAAAATGCGAGGGAGATAGTGAAAGATACAGGAAACTGAATGCAGATTTACAAAAAAATAGCATGGAGAGACAAGAGGGCCTTCTTAAACGAGCAATGCAAAGAAATAGAGGAAAACAGTAGAATGGGGAAAACCAGAGATCTGTTCAAGAAAATTGAAGATATGAAAGGAACATTTCGTACGAAGATTACCATAATAAAGGACAAAAGTGGTAAGGACCTAACAGAAGCACAAGACATCAAGAAGAGGTGGCAAGAATACACAGAGGAATTATATCAGAAAGATATGAAGGTCTTGTACACCCCAGGTAGTGTGGTTGCTGACCGTGACCCAGACATCTTGGAGTGTGAAGTAAAATGGGCCTTAGAAAACACTGCTAATACAAGGCCAGTGGAAGTGAGGATATTCCAGCTGAACTATTTAAAATTTTAAAATATAATGCTGTTAAGATGCTACACCCAATATGCTAGCAAGTTTGGAAAACTCAGCAATGGCCAGAGGATTGGAGAAGATCAGTCTACATCCCGATTCCAAAGAAGAGCAGTGCCAAAGAATGCTCCAACTACCACACAATTGCGCTCATTTCACACACTAGCAAGGTTATGCTTAAAATTCTACAAGGCAGGCTTAGGCAGTATGTGGACCGAGAACTCCCAGAAGTGCAAGCTGGATTTCGAAAGGGCAGAGGAACCAGAGACCAAATAGCAAACATGCGCTGGATTATGGAGAAAGCTAGAGAGTTCCAGAAAAACGTCTACTTCTGCTTCATTGACTATGCAAAAGCCTTTGACTGTGTCGACCACAGCAAACTATGGCAAGTTCTTAAAGAAATGGGAGTGCCTGATCACCTCATCTGTCTCCTGAGAAATCTCTATGTGGGACAAGAAGCTACAGTTAGAACTGGATATGGAACAACTGATTGGTTCAAAATTGGGAAAGGAGTACGACAAGGTTGTATAATCATCATCAGGGCTACTACGACCTGAGATTCAATAAGCCTAGCTCTTGTCTGGGATGAATTTTGTTTGGCCCAGTCATGGCATCCCCTCCATCTCCAATGTCAGTCGTCTCTTTGGTCAACCCAAGAATGACAGAAGCAAAAACAAAAACAGAAAACCTAAAGCTACCTATCCTTCCTAATAATTCTGAAACGGACATTTAAGATGGCCTGGGCAGTTCAGAGCAGACCAATCGTGGTAGAAAAAGGAATAATTTGAGGAAGATTGTTCAAAGAAAAAGCTGTAATTTACTGTTTATTGTGGGGGTGCGAGGTTGCCAGGTGTTGTAGGGGGCGCTGTTGAGCTCTGTGAAAATATAGGAGGTTGGTCACATAGAGGTATTTTTTTAATTTCCAGGCAGATAGGACGATCCCACAGGGAGCCTTACCAAGAGAGGCCGTGATCCCACGATTCTCCTCCATGACGTTCTTATGCAGAGCTCTCTGGTCAGGATCCAGCAACGCCCACTCCTCGTCCGTGAAACAAACAGCGACATCTTCAAAGCACACTGGACCCTAAAAGAAAAGGAGAAATGTCCTCCTCTGAGACAGCATCAATATGATCTGCTACACAATGCTCTGCTGTTTCCTTCCTGTAAATTGCATTGTTGTTTCAATAGGATTGCTTTGCTGCACATTTTATTTCTGGATGCTTATTTTATTCTGCGTTTTAATTATGGGTGTTCATCTTTGTGCAAATAGGTGGAACTCCACCTTGTGTTTTTCAAGTCATTCTGCTTACGCAAGCATTCCACTCTGCCTGACGGAATGATCAACTTTCTCCTCTCCTCGTAAGCTGTTCTGGGGAGTTCCCTCCCAATGCCCTAGAGTCAAATTCAAGGGGTTCATGGGGGTATGGAGAGGGGGGGAATGGGGGGCAGGCCCCATTTTGCAGCGGATGGGGCTGGTTAGCTGAATCCAGGCCACTATTTGTTCTCATTTGTCCACTGCTTAGAAACCAATTTTAGCATTCAATGATCAATCGAGAAATAAAGTAAGCCTATTTTGGATGGCCATCTGTCTTGGTTGATCTAGCAGAGATTCCTGCAATGCAGGGGGTATCCCGGCTCTGAGAGACAAGCAGGGAGGGTGGCTTCTGGCAAAAGGAGAGGGAGCCACCGGTGGCTCCTCCTTATCCTGACTCACCTCAGTCTCTCAACCTCCCTCCTCCCACTCACCTACTTCCTCTTCTGCCTCTGATTCTCCACTGCTTTCTGCCACAGAGTCTCCCAACTCACTAAGCCCTGTTACCCCCTCAGCTTCTGACACCTACTCTTCCCAGGCTTCTCCCTCTTCCCCCTCTGACTGCCCATCCTCCGCTTCTTGAGCTCTGAGCCATCTTCTCTCCCTGGTTCCCCAGCTACATCCTCCCACCATTCCTCTGTGCCCAACCAGTCCATGACATTGCTCCATCCCTCGGCCTCTGTCCCCACAAGGCAGCTTCCCCTGACCTGATCTGGTTCCACAGCCGCTGCTTCCCTTCTGCCCCCATGAATAGATGGATCAGGTGGTCTTGCCAGCATCATTCTGTCACCTGCAAGAGAAAAAAGGTAAACAGGACACCAGGAGTGCCTGCTTCTCTCACAGGTGAGACAGGGCATCTCTAACTACAGATGGGCCTTTGAGAAAGCCTTACCTGCTGAGAGCATTTGGACGTTTGTGCCCATTTCATATGTTTGTTGGGCAGAAATACATCTCGCCTCCTCTGGCCCCTTGTTCCCAACTGTCTCCCCCCAAAACAAGAGGAAAAGAACCCTCAGATGAGTTGGAAAACCAACAGAATGAGACCAAACGAAGAAAAACCACCTTCCTCCTTACCCAGTGGCCTCTCTCTGGTGTCCAACGGAGGCCTCTCTGCCTCACAGGAATCCAGGTCCATTTCTGCAAAATGATCCTTTCCCTGAAGAAACAAGGATTCAAAAGAGAGAATGGTGAGAAATATTAGAAAGAGAATGACAAAGACTTGAAGGGTGTGAGATCTCATTCCATGGATGCTTTCCCAGAAAACGGATGGGCCATCAGTAGACCATTATGGGATGTTCCCTGTCCTGTTTGGAGCCCCTTGGGAGTATCCAAAGGAAAGTCTCTCTCACCTGCTTTCTCTCCTCTGCCTGACTCAGGAGGAAACCTTCGGCCAGGGCCACCGCCTGGGAACTGGTCTCTGCTCCGCATTCCCTCACCCAGCTCTCCATCTCCGGGGGAAGGACAGCCAGGAACTGCTCCAAGATCACCAGATCCAGCATCTCAGCTTTCGTGTGCCTTTCTGGCTTCAGCCACTGGTGGCAAAAGTGGTAGAGTCGGCTGCAAACCTCTCGGGGTCCTTTGGCCTCCTGGCAGCAGAACTGCCTCAACTGCTGGCTCTGCACCTCTGAGCGGAGGGTGTCCTCCTCACCCAGGGTCTTCTGCACTGGGTTTTCCCAGAATCCCCCACTGCTCCCAGTTTGGATGGCATGGCCTCTTCCTGTTACAGGGCCAGCTGAGTCTCGTTCATCCATCTGTGCTCTCAGGAAGCCTCTAAGAGATCGGAAGGAACCCTTTGGTCTTCTGCCAAGTTCTGTCCGTCTTAATGAGAAGCTCTAGCAAATCCTACAAAGCAAATACATTGTTCTGTTACAGAATTTGTAGGACAGGGGAAAATAATGGTTCCCTGAGCAAGCATGGGTGAGTCTTGTTGGGAACCAGGGCTGGACTGCACCACATCGCAGACCATGAGCTCTCTTTTTGAAAAGAAAGAGGATGAAGAGCAAAAAAAAAAAGTCTCTAGCCTTCTAGCAAGGCAAAATGTGGAGGCAACTGAAGGGATTTCTGTGAGATTAATCAACCTGGTTTCTGCTGCCTTCCAGTCAATGCATGAAGTCAGAACCGATTGACAAGGGAATTATTTGTATCTTG
Organism: Zootoca vivipara; assembly: GCF_965207765.1. NCBI lineage: Eukaryota > Metazoa > Chordata > Lepidosauria > Squamata > Lacertidae > Zootoca > Zootoca vivipara. The sequence goes on along the minus strand of NC_142587.1, from coordinate 99,067,000 downwards.
TGAAAAATGGATGCTCCCCACCCCTACCCCCTTCTTCTGTCTCCTTTTCTTGAACTTGGACTCTCTGCCGCTCTCAAGACAGACTCCTGGGGTGGGGTTCCTTTTTCTTTGCTGTGAGGGCCAGGTATGTATCTGACCAACCCCCTGAGGGCCAAGTGGGTGGGGCAAAAGAGATGTCCCTTGAAATTTAGGTGGGTAATTTATCATCATCATCATTTAATAGCTTAACACACACACAGCCATTGATGCCACGGTCCCTGGAGGCTCGGTGAGTAGCAGCGCCCATTTCCGGCTGGTTTTCCAGCAACAATCCCTTTAGGACAGAGAGGATGTGGTCCTGGGATGCCATGCTCTGGGTGCGAGGGGATTGCTGCAGTGGCCTCCGTGTGGAGCTGCCCTTGGAGACGACTGGGAAACTGGTCTGCAATGCAGCAGCCAGACTATGGGCTGGGATCCCTCTCTTTATTCCTGGCTTTTCTCTCCCACCTTTCTTTCCTTCCTCCTCGTGGGTGTTTTTTTTTTGGAGGGAGGGGGTTGGTCCACCTCCTCGTCCAGCTTTGGAAAACCATTTGCACATGTTTCATCTGTTGTGCATTGACGCTGAGTGATGTCACACAGAATTAACGTCCTAGGGACTCCTTTGTTTAAAGAAGGGAGATTTTGTGGGAGTCAGTTTTTTTCTGAAAGGCCAAATGAGTTTGGGACCCTCTGATCTCCAGGAAGGAGAGCGTTGCAGACCTCACCCCTCCCTGGCTGGACCCTCTCCTCCCTGACCTGACGGCTAGGCACACTGTGGCGTCTTATGCTGAGGTGTGGGGGGGGGCGCCCCCACACTGCATCTGCCATCCCGTCTCCCCTTTTCTTGTTATTTATGGATAGGCCTCGCAACAGCTGGGGTGCAGTACGTAATCTGGAGCAGAAAGGGTCATGATGTGGGGGGCAAGGCAAACCCTGCAAAGTTGTAAAAATGAGGAAACACATTGTATAGTTTGCAGTAAGTTGAGCAAATGTATGGCAGCAGATAGTGAGTCTGATATCTCTGGTTGTTGGGCTCGAGAGAGCTGGTGTTGTCTGGTGGCAACAAGGACTTTGATGTTACCCCAACTAACCAGATGTGGTTCCTTCCTGGTCTGCATTCAACAGCGCTTCCTCTCCCTTGGGAGTTGCCTTTCCGGCATCTCCTATAGGGTTAGCTGGAAGTTTGGAATCGGATTGGTCAGGTCCTGATGCCAGGCCATGCTGGACAGCTGATTGGACGGCTGACCACACACACTCAAGTGGAACTCACAAGGGACCTGTAAGGGTAAAAATAACTGCATAGCCCCCAGGAGATCAGGGGCGCAGGGCCAGGCCACTGCAGGTCTGGCAGAAAACACCTGTGGGTGCTCGATGTCCTGGGATTTGCAGAAATGCATGTCTGCTGGTCTGAATTTAAAGTAGGATTATTAAGAGAAAACAACAAGATATTTAATTTTACATTGGACCTCCCCCAGGGTCCAGAATCTTTCCCCATTCCTTTTTTGTTTTTCCAAAACTTGTAACAAGTGCCTGAACTTTTGCTAGAGGCAGATTGAACCGTTTAAACAAGACCTTTGCAGAGTGGTGGAAACAACATGTAGCTTCCACTGGGTCTGAGAATGAGGAAGTTACTTTAATACCATGCAAGGAAGCATCGGCTGGAGCGTTTCCTGCTGCAGGCAGATTTGACGCGCAAAGGAAGGAAACGAACGTTGAGAAATTAGCTACTGCAGAGAGAGAGAGAGAGAGAGAGAGAGAGAGACAGCCCAAGTAGATGTTCATCAATCTGAAGAGTGATCAAAGCCATAGGCAATTGTTCAATAAGCTGATATACAAAATGGCTATTTACTATCATATCACATGAGATAGCTGAAAAGAGCTGGAATGCTTAAAATTACTGCAGCAATTCCTCTCTGGGCTGACTTCCTCTCTCCGTGACTTGGGTTTGTGTCCCACCCCCACCCCCCGGCACCCTCCCCTGCTGCAGCCCTGGGACCCCCACCGTCTCCCCACTGCACCCTCTGGGGGGGGGGAGAGAGGAGACTCACCCGATCATCCCAGGAGTGAAGGGATAGCGATGCAGCCCTTGAAGGATGGACACCAAAGCAGGAAAGGAGGACTGGGGAGGGAGGGAGGGGCCTTGGCTCTGGAGGACCTGGCCCCCCCCTTGCTTCCTGTCCTCTCTAGGAAGGCAGCTCGGTTCCCTTTAACTCTTGCAAAGCCGAGTCCCCCCCCCCAACTCAGACCTCTCTCGCTTGGCAGAACCTCAGCTGTTTTTGTTTTGTTTTGTTTTGTTTTTTGTTTTGTTTAATGGATTTTATGCCCAGATATCCTTTTGGGGGTAAGGCTCTTGGTTGGACTCTGAGCATCTCCCTCTGTTGTCTGGAAACCAGAGGAATAGCTTGCAGGGAAAAGGGCTTTGAAGCAGGAGGCAAGGAACCTCCTCCTCGAATTCAGGAGTGGAGAGAGAGGAGGGGATCCTAGGGTCATCTAGTCCCACCCCCAGCAATGCAGGAATCTCAGTTCAAGCATCCATGGCAGATGGCCGTCCGATCTCTGCTTAGAAACCTCCAAGGAAGGAGAGTCCACCACCTCCCAAGGGAGACCTTTCCCCTGCCAAACTGCTCTTAGATGCCCCTCAAGGCAGCCAGTCCTGAGTTCTAGCACTGCTGAAACCATTGCACTGGCTACCAAGGAGGAACCAAGCAAAGCTCAAAATAAATAAATCCTATTCTCATCATAAATGAGTAATACTTTCTTATACAAAAGTATGCCATTTCCCTTTCCAGAAATGCTTAATTGCTAATTCAATGACCTGAAAATGGATGGTTGTTGTTATTATGGTTAGGGAAGCTTTTAATATTTGATGGACTATTGTATTTTAATATTTTGTTGGAATCCGCCCAGAGTGGCTGCGGAAACCCAGCCAGATGGGTGGGGTATAAATATTATTATTATTATTATTATTATTATTATTATTATTATTATTATTAAGTAAAATTGATGGGTTGCAAGAGCTGCAGCTAATTGGGGGGGGGCTGTCATCCCCCCTCCCATCTCACCTGGCTGCTAGGTAGGAAAGGAAGACCCAGAGAGAGTTGTGGGAAACCCCGACACCATCTTGCTCTGTGCTGGAGCAAAAGCTGCGACTAATGGAGAAACAAGATCTGTTTGGGTCTTGATGCTGTGAGCCACTCCATCCTACACTCAACTTGTGTATGTGAGCAAATAAAGCTAATATCATAAAGATGCCACAGTCTCTGCTGATCTTCGTTCCAAGGAAAACAAGGATGGGGAGGTGCCTGGGACCCCTGGAAGGAATCTCACTGCTCAGAGACTGGGGTAGTTTGCAAGTACAAACTCACACACACAATAATTGTGCCTGTGTTCCTAATACATAACTAAGCATGAAGGGCATGTTAGCAACAGCCCTCCTGCAAATAAGGAAATACAACCCCCATTGCTGGTCGACTCAAAAAAGCAACAAGGGAATCTGCTCTGGTGTCCCATGAGGTCTGTGGGGCCCTTAAGTAAGAGGAGCCATTGCTTTTCTTTTACAGGCTATAGGGTGGTATATAAATTCAATAAATAAAGAATTTGCTCATTGCAAACAGGTCGAAGTCTGCCCATCAGGGAGCTTCATAGCTGAGTGGGGATTCGAACCCTGCTCTCCGAGGTCCTCCTAGTCCAGCCCTCCAAACACTACACCTCCGCCTGTCTCCATCTTGCCATCTCCCCAGCTGCCCAAAGCCATCGGCCTTTTCCCCCTTCATGGGGGTCTCTCTGGTTCCAAGGAAGACTCCAACTTCTTCCTCTCTCAGCCCCCCCCCCCCACAGACACAAACACCCCCCACCCATTGGGGCTCCTGAGTCGCTCTCTCCCCTCTGCTCCTCTCTTCTAAGTTCAGGTGGTTCAGGGCCCTGTTCAGCTACCGGCGGAGGAACAGGGTGGCCCCACTGCAAGTCCAGGAGGAGCCCGTGGTGATAGGTGAGGAAGTGTGGACCCCAAAGGGCTAGGGGGGCACCTCAGGGTGCAGGAGAAGACTCTTGGAAGAACCTGGCCAGGTGCTCTGAGATGAACTCACCTGTCCCCATGTTTTCCTCTTCTTGCAGATGTGCCACAGGTTTTCTTCCATCAAGCAATAGTGAGTATTGGAGAAAACAAGAGCAGGGAGAGGATCCCTCAGAGCTGCCGCCCCCTCTGCCTGGGCTCTTTGCCCCACACTCTGCACTCTCAGATGAAGAGGAGCCTTCCCCTCGCAAGGAACTGACAGCCTGACTTTTGCAGTTTCAGCCGCTGGAGCGGGAGCTAGATTCCTTGCTCCAGGTGACACAGAGCTGCCAGGCAGCTGCCCTGAGAAGCCTCCACACCCTTCAGGTGTCCAAGCACCGGACAGCGGACAGCGGATGCCCTTCTGGTGAGTGACCAGTGGTGTGAGGGACCCCCATGGTGAGGTGGGGGGCTTTGGGGAGGGGCTTGTGCCGGCTTAGGGCATGGGGTTGCCGATCCCGCAGAAAGCCAAGCCTGGCCTTTGGGGTCGGAGCCACCCTCTGGCTGTCCCCCGGAAGGAGCTGACGTCTCTCCTCTGCTCTGCATGTTTGAGGGACTTCTTTGTGTGCCTGAGGATCATCAGCACAGGGAGGGAGGTCCTTTGTCTTGAGCTTGTCTTTGCCTGGCTCTTACGTAATTCCATCCCGGACTTAACCTCTCTTCTCTCTTTTCCCAAAGGATCTGAAGGGTCAGTTCCACTGCCTGCTGGAGGGTCCCCTTACGGAGGCCCCCAATGCTTCCACCCTCCTCCAGATACTCAATGGAAGTGCCCTGATGACACTTACGAGTTGCCCAGAGTGCAGCAGCCTTTTCCAAGTGTGGAGAAAAAGCTTTGGCCCAGAGTTGGCCTGACTCTGAGACACTCTTCTCTCCCGCAGGATTTCCAAAGCGACACTGTTGAAGAAAGCGGGGAGACCAAAACCTGGCGGCCAGCTGCATCTCTGCACTGCTGTCCTTTGCCCAAAGCTTTCCCCAGTTCACAGTAAGTAGTTTGCCTTCATGTATTCATTTCTTTGAATACTGGGTGCCAGGATGAGGCCAGAGGCTTTTCCTGCCCCCTGATGTGGCCTTCCACCTCTGCCCAGGAGGCTCCACGGTGGTCCTCTGGGATAAGGGATTGGGCCCAAGACAGAGGGAGGCCCTTCCTTCCTGGATTGGGGCTGCTTCTGTACTCTCTTGCACCCATCCAAGGTGGGTTTCATAGCATCATCTGACCTGGATTTTTCTTTCCTCTGCAGATGACAGTAATTCAGCTGGAGTTGGCCTGCTTCTGGCTGGATCCAAAAGAAGGTAAGCCCCACACCTTGGAGACAGGGAACTCCCTTGTCCCTTCTTTGCCCAAGACTCACCTCCCAGGTTTTCTTGCTGGGAGTCCTGCAGGACCTCTTCCCACCTGGCCTGGGAGGGCAGCGCCCAGATTGACTCCAGGTGGCTTTCATAGTGATTTTTCTTTCCTCTGCAGAATGTAATAGCTCGGCCGGAGTTGGCCTACCTGTGGCCCAATCAAATAGAAGGTAAGCCCCACACCTTGCTGGGAGTCCTGCAAGACCTGCTCCCTGCCTGGCAGACCTTTCCCACCTGGCCTGGGAGGGCAGCGCCCAGACTGACTCCAGCTACAAGAAGCGGAGGGGGCTGAACAGACTCTGGGGTTGGGGTCTTGTTGAGGGCTGTTTGCTAGCAGGGGTGCTTCCCGCTTCCTTTGCCCTCCATGGTCTCCCTGCCTTAGCTGACAGAGCTGGTCTCACAGGCAGAGTTCAGGACTCCCCGACTGCTGGTGCTGGCCGACTTCAAAATCTGTGCCATAGCAGCTGGCTCTGGGGTGCTCAGGACCAATGGGGAGGGATGATGGGAACTGTAGTCCAGGAGCTGCTGGGGACCCAAGTTGGGGAAACCCTGCTTTTAAGCAACTTTTGTGTTTGGCCTGCAAATATGAGACCTGCCCACATTTGTATTTTCTTGTACTTTGTTGTCCCCATACCTTTGTGTGTTTATATATTTTTATTTTTTAAGAGGGCAAATTGAAATTGTATGGCAAGTTGCGGAAGAATAAAAGGTTGTGTTTAGAAAAACACAAAAAGATGGCAGGGGTTGGCCTCCTGAAATATTTCAGGGGGGGGGCAAAGACCCCTAGTTGGTGCCTATTCCCTACACCTACATGTCTCAGGATGGTTACATGATAAAAACATGTCCATAAGCTTTAATTAGCTTGTGTTTAAGTAAACAAAGTTACTGGTCCAGTCGCGCTTCCGGACGTAAATCTTCCTTTTCAGCAGAGCTTTATTTGCACAAATGGCAAAGAGTAAGGATTAGTCAGCAAGAGTTGTAAATGCAGGAACTCTGGAGCACATTGCAAACTCAAAAGGCTTTATTTACAAAAACGTAGCCTGGAGACAAGGCAGACATCCTTCATCTCTGGCCAAGTAAAAACTTAAACAAAACTGTGTCTCGGTGCACAAGCTTGAGGCATGACTCCTACACACAGCAACCAAGACTAAGAGAAAACGCTACTGAGAGAGAGAGCACATGTAAGGAACTGACTGTTTATACAGGCTGTCGAACATTCCCGGATGTTTAATGATGCTCAGTGTTCAGAGCGATTAGTATAACTTAACCCTTTAATACCAACAAAACACAACATAAAGGCACAAAACACCACATACTAAAAGGGCATTAGATGTCAATCAGCCAAAGGCCTGGTTTAAAAGGTGCCAATTTGCCTGGCTCCTAAAGCTGTATAATGTAGGGTTATCAGATGTCCCCGGTTCCCAGGGACAGTTCCCGGTTTTACCAATCTGTCCATGGCCAAAGATGCCAGCGGCAAGAGGCGCTGTTGCCAGTGCGGACGGCTGGGCTGCTTTAGACGAGAGGCAACATTCCCCCTCCCGCTCCCACCCTCCTCCTCCGCCTGCTCCTTTTGCTGCTGCTGCCACTTCCGCTTCTTTATTGTTGTTTTGGCGGGAACCTTGCCCTGAGGGCTGAGGGGAGACGTGGAGGGCGCCGGCATATGGTTTATGATGTTCCTTCTCAAACGTCCGGATTTGAGAGGGGTGCGAATGCAAGGAAAGGATCGTTGATGGCAGTCATAAAGGCTGGGTGCTTTTATTGCCCGACCAAAGGAGATATCACACTCCCGCCTCCTCGCTTGTAAATAAAAATACTCCACCACATGGCTCCACCCTCTCTGCCTGAAGCGTCAGACAGAAAATAGGGGAGATTTGTATTAAAACAGCTTTGGTTATCTATCCGTTTGTTTTCCTCATGTGCCTTTTTCTGGGACGACCTGACTCTCTGTCCCCTCTCTACCCCCCCTTTTTGTTCCTTCCTTCATTTTCAGTGACGCTTCCTGGAATCCCAGAAAAGGGGGTGCAAACTCCCCCACACACACCTCTCCCTCAGTTCCATCCTATCCTATCCTAATTTTTCTTTCCCTTCACTCCCTCTCCCCCTGCCCATCCTTTACCCATAACCAAGGAACCTGGCTCTGCTTGCCACGGAAACTACATATGTTTACAAAATGATGCTCCCTATTAATAATCCGGATGCTACTATCTTTTAACCACTTGGCTGCTGCAAAAAAGTGTCCCTGGATTCATTGAAAAAAATCTGGTAATCTGGTTTTTACGTACTTTGTATGGATTCTTTTATGGGAAGTGAGTTTGGAGCTCTGACTGAAGCTCTTTCCACATTCCACACACTGATAGGGTTTCTCCCCTGTATGAATTCTTTGATGTCTTGTGAGACAGGAGCTCTGACTGAAGCTCTTTCCACATTCCATGCACTGATATGGTTTCTCGCCTGTATGAATTCTTTGATGGGAAGTGAGAGAGGAGTTCGTACTGAAGCTGTTTCCACATTCCTCACACTGATATGGTTTCTCGCCTCTATGAATTCTTTGATGGGAAGTGAGAGAGGAGTTCCTACTGAAGCTCTTTCCACATTCTATGCACTGGTAGGGTTTCTCCCCTGTATGAATTCTTTGATGGGAAGTGAGATGGGAGCTCTTCCTGAAGCTCTTTCCACATTCCACACACTGATAGAATTTCTTTCCAATGAGATTTTGTTGATGGGAAGTGGAATGGGAGCTCTGACTGCAGCTTTCTCCACACTCCAAATTTTTACGTGGCTTCTCCTCTCTGCAGATTTTATCGTGGTCACCTTTGTTCTCAATTTCCAATTCATCAGAATCTGCAATGGAAACAAAAAGGGATTAGAGCCTCAGGAACAAATGGAGAACAGAAGGGAGTTGGGTGTGTGTTCATTACCTGTGTTATTTGTCATTAAACAACATATTTATTATTAGATTCTGATGAGTTGTTGAATGTTGCTTTGTTTGATATACAGTAGTGGTCAAGATTGTGGAAGACTTTCTGGGGAAAGTGCATTTCAGAGCTTTAATGGCTCATAACACCACTTCTTTTGGAATAAGATTATAAAATTATATATCAATGGGATGATGATTTAATCAAGAATCAAATCCAACAAAGTTTGTTCAATTACCCGTATTCTATCAAACGTAATAGCCAAATAACCAGAAAAAGGAAGCACAACTTGCTTTGGTTGACTTTTGTCAGTGTGCTATGTGATTGCTATCAAGTTGGTTGTTTTTTTGTGTTCTTTCATTTAGTGAGGTTGTAAAACATAATAAAATTAGAGAAATGGCAGAAAGAGTTGATTGGTCACCCAGATAGTGATGTAAAATTGTACTATTAAGTGAATAAGGCTACAGTTATGAAGAAATTAGAAGAGAGATTGGGAAAAACTTAAGAAAAGCTGGCCTTTCTATATTTTTGAAGAGGTATAAGGCTGGTAAAGGCAGGAAAAGGTGCAGAAAGGCAAGTGACAATCGAAGAATGGAGAGACGGTCCCTACATGAAAGAAGAAAATCAACTGTGTGTATATAAGATGACATGGTGAAATGTAATGTGACATTGAGTGCAAGGACTGGTCTAAGTGTTAGAATTCCAAGGAAAAAGCCATTGTTATCTCTCAAGAAAAGGTTGAAAAGATTAAACCCATGTTAACTGGACAGAGGAACAATGGGACAGTGTTATTTGGAGTGATGAGACCCAAAACTCCTTGCTTTGTAGTGATGGCATGAAATACGCGAGGAGAAGAATCAGAGAAGATTTACATCCTACTTGCAGAGAATGTGCGGAGAATTTGTGTCATTAAGGGGAATGTAAATGCCCCAAAATAAATAAATGAAATACTTGAGCTCAAACTGAAGCGTTCCACAGGTGATCTTTTCCCAGATGCTAAAGCATTTATAAATATTTATAGAAATATTTATTTATTTGTTTGTTTGTTTTCTATTTCAACAGGATTCAGCTCCATGTCATGTTGCTGCTGTGTGCAAAAGGTGCTTCCAAGATAATTCTATTCCACTGCTGGAATGGCCTGGGAATAGCCCAAACTTTAGCCCAATCTGAAATCTATGGAGCCGAAAGTTGTTAGTCAGAAGCAACCCAGCAATAAAGCCCAATTAACAGAGGCAATAATTCAGTCTTGGTTTCACATTATTACAGCTGCAAAACTACCGGTAAAAACTTGGTTCACTTCACGGGAAGGCATTGTAAAGCCGTAATTAAAGCTAAAGGTTACCAAAGTTTACCAAAGGTTTCATGTTTTTTCTTTATGACTGCTGTTCTAATAAATACTCCTTCATAAAAGTTCCTGTATTACATTCATTAAATTATCTTTCCATTGATATATAATTTTATGGTATTACTCCACACAAAACTGGTGTTATGAGCCATCAAACCTCAGAAATACACTTTTCACAAAAGGTTTCCCCAATTGTGGCCACTAGTATAAGTTGTTCATTCTAAAGTTAATGTTCTTTTTATATGGGATCAGATTATTATTATTTATGTTTTCTGTTTATATATGTGTTGGAAGCCGCCCAGAATGGCTGTGGCAACCCAGCCAGATGGGGAGGGTATAAATAAAAAAATATTATTATGACTACAGTGGTACCTCGATTTAAGAACAGTCCCGTTCCAGAAAAGATCAAGTTGGTAAACCGAGGTCCCACTGTATTACTATTACTATCATCATCATCATCATCATCATCATCATCATCATCATCACTGCTACTACTACCTGAGATTCAATAAGCCTAGCTCTTCTCTGGGATGGATTTTGTTTGGCCCAGTCATGGCATCCCCTCCATCTCCAATGTCACTCGTCTCTTTGGTCAACACAAGACTGACAGCAGCAAAACACGAAAACAGAAAACCTGAAGCTACTTATGTTTCCTAACAATTCTGAAGCTGACATTTAAGATGGCCTGGGCAGTTCAGAGCAGCCCAATCGTGGTAGAAAAATGAATAATTTTAGGAAGATTGTTTAAAGAAAAAACTGTAATTTACTGTTTATTGTGGGGTCTTAGGTAATGACTGGACCTAATGGTCAGGGGTCCTTTTACCTTTATCTAGGTTCCCAGGTGCTATGTGGGGCACTGTTGAGCTCTGTGAAAATATATGAGGTTCATTACATAGATTTTTTTTATTTATTTCCAGGCAGATATGACGATCCCACAGGGAGCCTTACCAAGAGAGGCCATGATCTCAAAATTCTCCTCCATGACGTCCTCATGCAGAGCTCTCTGGTCAGGATCCAGCAACGCCCACTCCTTATCCGTGAAACAAACAGCAACATCTTCAAAGCACACTGGACCCTAGGAATACGAAGGCGATACTAATGTTTCAATGTTTGGATAAGATATAAAGATTTGTTAGAAAGTAAAACACCCAGATGGATTTCACCGTTAGAGGCCAAGGCATACAAAAGGTTATATATGGAAGCCAGGTGGCCAAAATATAAAGATATTTTGGTACAAGAAGGAGGCCAATTCAAGATAAAAACATATGATCAGATGAAAGATAATGTTAGTGATTGGCTCCAATATAATCAAATCAATGAGGTGTTCAAACATGATAAAAAATTAGGTTTTCAAATGGAAGAATCCAAATTGGAAATGTTGTTGCTGGATACAAAATCAAAGAACCTTTCCAAGATGTATGATCTATTGCTGGAATGGCATACAAAAGATGAACAAACGAAATTGGTAATGATTGATTGGGCTAAAGATGTGGGGCATAATATAACGATGGATGAATGGGAAAGGTTGTGGAAAAAATCTATTAGGTTCACTGCATGCAATGTTCTGAAAGACAATGTGATGAAAATGATGTATAGGTGGTATTTAACCCCAATTAAATTAGCAAAAATATATCATACACATGCTAATAAATGTTGGAAATGCAAAGCAGTGGAAGGAACCTTTTACCACATGTGGTGGACTTGCCCCAAAATAAAAGACTTCTGGGTAAAGATTTATAATGAATTAAAGAAAGCGTTTAAAAACACTTTTATTAAGAAACCAGAGGCCTTTTTATTGGGAATAGCCGGGAAAGAAATACCCAAAAAAGATGTTACATTCTTTTTGTATGCCACAGCAGCAAGAATTTTGATAGCAAAGAATTGGAAGACACAAGAAATACCAACGGTGGAAGAATGGCAGTTGAAAATGATGGGATATGTGGAATTAGCTGAACTGACCAGGAGGCTTCGCAACCAGGGAGAAAAATCAGTGGAAGAAGATTGGAAGAGTTTTAAAGTTTACTTGAAGAAGTATTGTAATATTAATTAGTATGAAATGGATCTTGAAATACATATAATGCTGTAGTTTGGGAATTTGTTTTAGGATTAAGGAAAATATGATAAAATGATAGATAATGGTTTAGAATTAAAAATAAGTATAGATAGAAAATATGATAATAGATTAAATTGTCTAAAATGTATAATCTGTTGTTAGAATGGTATACAAAAGATGAATTGACAAAGGATGTGATGATAAAATGGGCAAAAGATTTTGGGTATAATATTGAATATGATGCGTGGTTGAAATTATGGAATCAAACATTGAAGTTTACTGCATGTACCGCCCTGAAAGAAAATATTTGGAAGATGATGTATAGATGGTATTTAACTCCAGCGAAATTAGCTTAAATGTATAGGATGAGTAATAAAATGTGCTGGAAATGTAATGAGAAGGAGGGAGACTTTTATCATATGTGGTGGAAATGAGAAAAAGTTAAAAGATTTTGGGAGATGATATATAATGAACTGAAAAAGATTCTTAAGTATACTTTTCCCAAAAAACCAGAGGCATTCTTATTAGGACTTATCGGACAAGAGATTGCAAAAGAGGACTATATAATATTTCTGTATGCGATAACCGCGGCTAGGACTTTGTTAGCCCAAAAATGGAAAACCCAGGACTTACCGACGATTGAAGAGTGGCAGACAAAAATGATAGACTATGCGGAACTAGCGAGACTGACTAGCAGGATCCGGAACCAGGGGAAAACAAGGTTCCAAAAAGACTGGAGTAAATTTGTGGATTATATGGAAAAGAACTGTAGAAGTTTAAAGACACTTGCAGGACTGAAATAAATCCTACTAACTGATTTTAAATGGATGGAATAAAGGAACTGCGAGATACCGTGTTTCCCCTTTTTAAAGACGGAGTCATAATATAAGCCATGGCAGGATTTTAAAGCCTTTGAAAAATATAAGACATATCCCGAAAATAAGCCATGCCTGCAGGGTCGGCGCCCAGCAGTGCCGGCGCTGGGCATGGGAGAGAGCAGGAGACTGAGCAGCCACTGCGGCATCGCGCTGCCAGAGACTCGCAGCCACTGAGGAGCTCGCGGTGCTGGGGCTTGCGGGCGGCTCTCGCCTTGCCGCCCTTTCTCCTGCTCCCGGGGGAGACGCGGCTTCCATCCCCCATTGCCAAGGAAACAGCCCAGGGGAGAGACGTCAGAGCCGAGGTGCCCCCCGCCCGCGGATCCTGCGCGCCGCCCGCCTGTTGCCGCCGCCGCAAACGGCAATGCTTAGGGCCCCCCACTCCTCGCGCGAGGTGGAGTAAGGCCGCCCGAGCGGTCCAGGGCTCTCTTCCGAATGCGCAGGGACAGGGCTGCACCGTTAAACTGCTTGCAAACTCCTTGCCCAAAAGAAAGGTGTCCTTCAGAGCGCCGGATCAAGGAGGTGGCCTGCCGAGTCGGCGCCGCTCAGCACCGCACAGAGTGCCGGATCGAGGAGCCGGTCTGCAGAGTCAGCGCCCAGCAGCACGGCGCTGGATTGAGGAGGTGGTGCTTCGTGCGGAGCTGCTGCGAGTCTATTAGCTCCTCAGTGGCTGCGAGTCTCTGGCAGCGCGATGCCGCAGTGGCTGCTCAGTCTCCTGCTCTCTCCCGTGTCCAGCACCGGCGCAGCTGGGCGCCGACCCGGCAGGCCGCCTCCTCAATCTGGCACTCCCTGCAGCGCTACTGGTCACCGACCCAGCAGGTGGCCACCTCCGGGACCCAGCAGCAGCAACGCTGGCCATGGTAATTACAGCAAAAAAAATTTAAAAAGACACCCCCCGAAAATAAGCCATAGGCTTATTTTCATGGGTAAAATAAATATAAGACGGAGTCTTAAAATGTGGGAAACACGGTAAGAACTGAATAGAAAACCAAATGAGGGGAGGGAGGGAAGTCAAGCTCGGCAGAGCATTGAGAAGGATAAATTTGGAAATAATTGTTAAAAAGATTGTTGTGTGTGTTGTATTTGTTTATGAATGTTTGTTTGTTTTGTTTATCGTTTTATATGTGCTTTAATTGGAAAATCTAATAAAATGCTTTATAAAAAAAATATGATAATAGATTAAGAAATAGAAATTGCTAAAGAGGAGTTGCAGTGAATTGCAGTATGGGTGGCTCGAGGATGTCACTCTAAAATGATTAGAAAAGAGGTTAAGCTTATGAAATTTTGTATTGTTGTTGTTGCTGTTGTTTGTTTCTGTTTCTCTATGTTCTGTTTTGTATTTGTGTATTGTGGATGTAGTGTTTTGTTTATAATAGATGTGTATAAAACTAACAGAATTTTTTTTGGGGGGGGGGACAAAGCACACTGGACCCTGAAAGAAAAAGGGAAATGTCCTCCTCTGAGACAGCATCAATATGATCTGCTACACAATGCTCTGTTGTTTCCTTCCTGTAAATTGTGGTGTTGTTTCAATAGGATTGCTTTGCTGCACATTTTATTTACGCATGCTTATTTTATTCTGCGTTTTAATTATTGGTGTTAATTATGGGGTTGGTTAGGTGAATCCAGGCCGATGTTTGTTCTCATGTGTCCACTGCTCAGAAACCAGTTTTAGCATTCACTGATCAATCTAGAACAGGGGTACCCAAATTATGCGGCCCAACCACCTTCTAAATCCAGCCCGCGGACGTCTGGGAATCAGCATAGAAGAATGTGTCCTTTTATTTAAAATGCATCTCGGGGTTATTTGAAGGGCCTGCCTGGTGTTTTTACATGAGTAGAATGTGTGCTTTAATTTAAAATGCATCAGTGAAATACCTTGGTGTTAACATGACTTCTAAAAATTTGAATTTGTTTAAAGATAATTATGTGAAATTATGGAATGAAGTTAAGAAAGATTTAGAAATTTGGACCAAATTGAAATTGTCTCTGTTGGGCCGTATAGCAACTGTTAAGATGAATGTATTGCCAAAGATGTTGTTTATGTTTCAATCATTGCCAATAATTGAAAAGCTAGATTGTTTTAAGGAATGGCAAAAGGTGCTATCGAAATTCATATGGCAAGGGAAGAAGCCAAGAATTAAATATAAGATACTGACAGATGATAAACAAAGAGGAGGCTTCTCCCTGCCTGATCTTAAAATCTACTATGAAGCAGCTGCCTTTTGTTGGTTGAAAGATTGGTTTACATTGGAAAATTCAGATATTTTGGATTTAGAAGGTTACGACAATGTATATGGTTGGCATGCATATGTATGGTATGACAAAGTAAAGGCCCACAGAGGCTTTAAAAGGCATATAATTAGAAATTCATTGTATAAGGTTTGGTCCAGATATAAAGATTTATTAGAAAGGAAAACACCTAAATGGATTTCACCCTTGGAGGCCAAGGCTCGTAAAAGGTTAAACACGGAGACCGGTTGGCCAAAATATAGAGATTTATTGATTGAAGATGGAGACCAATTTAAGTTAAAAACATACGAGGAGTTGAAAGGTAAATTAGATGATTGGCTCCAATATCACCAGATAAACGAAGTGTTTAAAATGGATAGAGTAATTGGTTTTCAAACAGAGAAGTCAAAGGTGGAAACAGAATTATTAGAACCTAAGACGAAAATACTTTCCAGAATGTACAAACTGTTGCTAGAGTGGCATACGAAAGATGAACAAACAAAAAATGCTATGATTTTGTGGGCAAAAGATGTGGGACATAACATCATGATTGAGGAATGGGAAAAACTGTGGCATGAGAATATTAAGTTTACTGCGTGTAGTCTATTAAAGGAAAATATAATGAAGATGATGTATAGATGGTATCTTACACCAGTAAAATTAGCAAAGATATACCACAACCATGATAACAAATGTTGGAGATGTAAGAAAGAAGTAGGCTCATTTTATCACATGTGGTGGACATGTCCACTAGTGAATGACTTCTGGAATAAGATTTATAATGAACTTAAGAAAGTGTTGAAAAACACATTTGTTAAGAAACCAGAAGCATTCCTAGTGGGCATTGTAGGAAAGGAGATCCCCAAGAAGAAAGTATCTTTTTTTATGGATGCCACCACAGCAGCGAGACTTCTGATAGCTAAATACTGGAAGCAGCAAATATTACCAACGATTGATGAGTGGCAGATGAAGATGATGGAATTCATGGAACTGGCTGAGATGACCGGACGAATCCGCAACCAGGGAGAAGAAGCGATGGAAGACGAATGGAAAGACTTTAAATTTTATTTTAAAAAGTA
This sequence comes from Zootoca vivipara, assembly GCF_965207765.1. Classification (NCBI taxonomy): domain Eukaryota; kingdom Metazoa; phylum Chordata; class Lepidosauria; order Squamata; family Lacertidae; genus Zootoca; species Zootoca vivipara. Next base: position 99,051,088 of record NC_142587.1, on the reverse strand, counting down.
TGCTAAAGTAATATTTTAAATTAGAAATTAAGTGGTAAATAAAACTGTGGAATATGTGAAGATGTTATTTAGAGGGGGGGAAAAGAGAGGTTTTTAAAAGGTGATTATTTGGATATAGAATTTGCTATTTAGAAATATATATAAGAACCACAGGGATGGGAACCCGAGGAGGTCCCAATTTACACTGTGAGGAAGATAAGATGTAATGCTTTATACGTTTTTGTTCTCTGTTTCCTTTTTGTATTTTTGTATTTTGTATTTTTGTATTTGTCTTTTTTCTTTTTTTTCTTATTGTCCTAATAATCTTGTTAATCCTTTTTTGGAAAATCAATAAAATATTAATATAAAAAATAATAATTTAAAATGCATCTATGGGTCATTTGTGGGGCATAGGAATTCGTTTATATATTTTTTCAAAATATAGTCCGGCCCCCCACAAGGTCTGAGGGACAGTGGACTGGCCCCCTGCTGAAAAAGTTTGCTGACCCCCGATCTAGAAATAAAATAAGCATTTTTTCAATGGTCATCTGTCTTGGATGATCTAGCAGATTCCTGCAATGCAGGGGGTCGGTCTCCTGGCTCTGAGAGACAAGCAGGGAGGGTGGTTTTTGACAAATGGAGAGGGAGCCACCGGTGGCTCCGCCTTATCCTGACTCAACTCAGCCTCTTGACCTCCCTCCTCCCACTCGCCTCCTTCCTCTTCTGCCTGAATCTGGACTGCATTCTGCCACAGAGTCTCCCAGCTCACTAAGCCCTGTTAACCCTTCGGCTTCTGACACCTCCTCTTCCCAGGCTTCTCCCTCTTCTCCCTCTGACCGCCCATCCTTCCTCTACCTCCACTTCTTGGTCTCTGAGCCATCTTCTCTCCCTGGTTCCCCAGCTGCATCCTCCCACCATTCCTCTGTGCCCAACCAGTCCATGACATTGCTCCAGCCCTCGGCCTCTGTCCCCACAAGGCAGCTTCCCCTGACCTGATCTGGTTCCACAGCCGCTGCTTCCCTTCTGCCCCCATGAAAAGACGGATCAGGAGGTCTTCCTGGCATCATTCTGTCACCTGCAAGAGAAAAAAGGTAATCAAGACGCCAGGAGTGCCTGCTTCTCTCACAGGTGAGACAGGGCATCTCTAACTACAGATGGGCCTTGAGAAAGCCTTACCTGCTGAGAGCATTGGAGGTTTGTGCCCATTTCATATGTTTGCTGTGCAGAAATACATCTCCCCTCCTCTGGAGCCTTGTTCCCAACTGTCTCCCCCCCAAAACAAGATGAAAAGAACGCTCAGTTGAGTTGGAAAACCAACAGTATGAGACCAAATGGAGAAAAACCACCTTCCTCCTTACCCAGTGGCCTCTCTCTGGTGTCCAACGGAGGCCTCTCCGCCTCACAGGAATCCAGGTCCATTTCTGCAAAATGATCCTTTCCCTGAAAAAGAAACAAGGATTCAAAGCAGAGAATGGTGAGAAAAATTAGAAAGAGAATGACAAAGACTTGAAAGGTGTGAGATCTCATTCCATGGATGCTTTCCCAGAAAACGGATGGGCCATCAGCAAACCATTATGGGATGTTCTCTGTCCTGTTTGGAGCCCCTTTCTCACCTGCTTTCTCTGTTCCTGCTTTCTCTCCTCTGCCTGACTCAGGAGGAAACCTTCGGCCAGGGCCACCGCCTGGGAACTGGTCTCCGCTCCGCATTCCCTCACCCAGCTCTCCACTTCTGGGGGAAGGACAGCCAGGAACTGCTCCAAGATCACCAGGTCCAACATCTCAGCTTTTGTGTGCCTTTCTGGCTTCAGCCACTGGTGGCAAAAGTGGTAGAGTCGGCTGCAAACCTCTCGGGGTCCTTTGGCCTCCTGGCAGCAGAACTGCCTCAACTGCTGGCTCTGCACCTCTGAGCGGAGGGTGTCCTCCTCACCCAGGGTCTTCTGCACTGGGTTTTCCCAGAATCCCCCACTGCTCCCAGATTGGATGGCATGGCCTCTTCCTGTTCCAGGGCCAGCTGAGTCTCGCTCACCCATCTGTGCTCTCAGGAAGCCACAGAGAGATCGGAAGGAACCCTTTGGTCTTCTGCCAAGTTCTGTCCGTTTTAATGAGAAGCTCTAGCAAATCCTACAAAGCAAATACATTGTTCTGTTACAGAATTTTTAGGACAGGGGGAAATAATGGTTCCCTGAGCAAGCATGGATGAGTCTTACTGGGAACCAGGGCTGGACTGCACCACATCCCAGACCATGAGCTATCTTTTTGAAAAGAAAGAGGAGGATGAAGAAGAGAAGGAATAAGTCTCTAGCCTTCTAGCAATGCAAAATGTGGAAGCAACTGAAGGGATTTCTGTGAGATTCATCAACCTGGTTTCTGCTGCCTTCCAGTCAGTGCATGAAGTCAGAACCGACTGACAAGGGAATCATTTGTATCTTGTGAAAAATGGATGCTTGGCTCTAGTGGGGGTCCTCACCCAGGGGTCCTCAGGGGTTGCTCCCTGTGACGAACCTCTCTTCTCTATTACTAACAGTGTGCTGAAGTAATTCACTTATTGTTCAAACAACCCGCTATTCCTTCTTACTCCCAAATAAATTCCCTTTTTATATGGGTTTGCTAGTACAGTGGTGCCTCGCTAGATGAATGCCCTGTAAGACTAATTTTCCGCTATGCAAATAGGTTTTGCAATCGGAGGTTGCCTCGCAAGACGATGAGGTTTTTTATGGCCACCGCTTCGTCTTGCGAAATGTGGTCATAAAAACCTCTGATTGCAAAACCTAGGGGCATTCGTCTAGCAAAGGGGAATGAGCTGCGGCACAGCTGTCACCGCCTCTCAGCTTATCTTCCTTTGCCTTCTTCCTGCGCTGCAGTTCGTTCCCCTTTGTGTTCCGCTGGTCTCTGCCGGTGAGGGGCAACCGGCGGAGACCAGCGGAACACAAAGGGCTGTAGCGCGGGAAGAAGGGGGGAGAAGTGGAGGAACTGATCCGTTCCCCCATTTCTCCCCCCACTGCCACGCCATGGGCACCCGGGAGCATCGGGCGGGGCTTCGGAGAAGCGCTGCGCCTCTCCGAAGCCCCGTCCGATGTCGACTTTGTGCCAGGCAGCAGTGGGAGAAGCGGAGGAGCTGCTTCTCCCGCCCCCACCTGGCACAAAGCTGCTTCCCTTGGCAGCCGCTGTCTGAAGCCAGGCAAACGACGAAAAGCCGCCTGTCACGGTCCGGTCGGCGGGCGTCAGGACCAGAGGCAAGATGGTGGTGAAGAAGCAGGAACAGGTGCAGGGCTGAGGGTCCAGCAGCAGGCAGTTGCAGGGTCAAGGAGCAAGGCAGAGACGAAGGTCCACGGGGCAAGAAGCAAGGCGAAGGCTCAAGGAACAAGAAGCAAGGCGAAGGTCCAAGGAACAAGAAGCAAGGCGAAGGTCCAAGGGTCGAGGAGCAAGGCGAAGGCAAAGCAAGGGTCCCAGGAGCAAGGCGAAGGATCAAGGAACCAGAAGCAAGGCGAAGGTCCAAGGAACAAGAAGCAAGGCGAAGGTCCAAGGGTCGAGGAGCAAGGCGTCGACAAGGCAAGGGTCCTAGGAGTAGGAGGCCAGATGCAACCAGGCAGGGATAGCGTTGCTGTGGCAAAGAGCTGAAGGGAAATGCTGGGCTTTTATCCCTCCCAGCTCCTGCCACCAGGTGAAGTGGATTCTCAAGTGGCCTCACCTGGGTGACTACTCCTTGCCTCTCCAGCACAAGCTGATGTCTTCACCTGTGTGGCCACGCCTTGCTTCCCCAGCACAAGCTGAGGCAGGCCCCAGTCCTGCAAAGCACTACAGGCCCCAGAGCCTGACTCCTGCCCATACTCCTGACACCGCCTCCCGCGCCGCACTTCGGCTGGGGGACTGGCTGGAATTCCTCCCCTTCTTTCCGCTGTCGCCCAGCCAGTCCCCAAGCCGAAGGCAGTGAGCTGCAGGGGCTGTTCGTCATTTGCCTCCCCCTTGGGGGAAGGCAAACGACGAAAAGCCCCCGCTGCTTTTTACCCTACGTGTCTGGGGCCGCCTCCACTGTGCCTGTCACCTGCTGAGCGGCTTCAGGCCGCTATCCTGAGGCGCGCGTGCGCCTCTGGAGAGCGGCCTGAAGCCACTGAACAGCTGACAGGCAGCAGCGGCGGCGACCGGAGGCTAAGCACACCTCCCCGGGTAAAGAAACCCGCATCTATGGCGGCGGGTCTCTTTGCCCGGGGTGTGCTGAGCCGCCGCCGCCGCTTCACCCCCTCACAGCAAAGAGACCCACCCGGCACCCCTACGGATGGGGGGGGGGAAGGCACTTCGGCTCAGGGACTGGCTTGGTGGCAGCGGGAAGAAGGGGAGGAATTTGGCTCCCTCCCCCGATGCGCTTCGGCTCGGGGAAGCAGGCAGTCTCCCTGCCTGCTTCTCCTAGCCGTAGCGCATCGGGGGACAGATCCGAAGATCGGTGGGTGCTGTTTGCCGGGGTTGACAAGCCCCGGCAAGCAGCGCCCCCCATCTTCTTGTGACAGGCAGTGGGGAAGGCAGGCAGGCAGGCAGGCCAGAGAGCAAGCGCCTGCCTGCCTGCCTTCCCCGCCGCCAGTCCCCCGGAGCCCATAGGAACGCATTGATTAAGTTTCAATGCATTCCTATGGGAAACCGGGACTCACTAGACAAAAAATTCATTACACGAATTGACCCGTGGAACGAATTAATTTCGTCTAGCGAGGCACCACTGTATATAGATTCCAATTCCAGCCTTCCAGTTAACGTGGCTCTGTATCCTTGAAAACTCCAGGAGAATTTTACGGGAACAATCTTGTGCCCTCAGTAAGGTTTCCCTCTCAACTCAGGTTCACCTCAGCAGCTGTTTGCCTCAGCACTTTAGCTACTTCAAGGCACTCTTTCCCTCCACTTGCCTCCTCTGTGTGTGACTTTGAGATACAAAATCTCCCCTCTTCAGTCACCACCCTTTTGAGTTTAGATACATTGCTGGAATAAGGAGGAACATCCAATTTGACACAACATAGATGAAAGCTTTATTTAACTGGAGAACATGTATATTTCTTTATGATTTCATTTGTTTAAACTCTTAGTTCATAGTAATCGATTATTTCCATACAACTAGTACATTCGATTAATCCTAGTATCCAACCAAACTTCCCACTCTCTCTCCCTCTCTCTCTCTCTCTCTCTCTCTCTCACTCCCTCGTCCCTCTTCTTCCCTCTCAACTGTCATTAACCACCGTTCCCTCCTTATAGAATGTCCATAGCCCCGCCCCCATAATCATGTGCTGTCACTCAAGGTAGGAGATGTATTAACCCTTTTTCTTGCAGGTGGAAACCAAAATATTTCCTTCTGGTATCATGAAGCTCGTTAAATTAACGGGTGCTAGAACAGACCTGTTGCTCCAGCAACCTCGGGGACATGCACAGAGCGCATCCTGCCGCATGGCCGTGCACCCACGCACATCCGCCGCTTCAACAGTTCCGCCCGGCTTGCATATTATTATACAGCAGTGATGGGCAACCTTTTGAGCTTGGTGTGTCAAAATTCGCCAAAAAACTGAGCATAACTCGGCTGGTGTGTCACTTCAAGAAAAAAACCATAATTTTGTGATATTTATAGTTTAAATAACAAAAATGTATAATTGTAATATATAACTGTATTTAATAAACCAAAAACTAATTATTTAACCAAACCAAACCAAAAACCAAACCCTTATTTATCACAAAGTGCCCAGAGTTGTTGAGCTTTAGCTGCTGACCAAAGTTTTGGAGTTTTTTGAGGGGAGTGCAAAAGTTGCTTTGCTTTTTGGGGGGGGATGCCCCAAAGCTGCTGTGCTTTTGGGGGGGGGGGAAGAGAACAGAAATAAATGACAAATAATACCTTCGCTGGAACTAACACGCAGCACTGACATAGTCTGCCAAAGCACCAAAAAACCCAGCACAGAACGGGTTAAAAAACGAACACTGTTACACCCAATCGTCTGCCAAAGTGCCAGGAAAAAACAGCACAGAAAGGGTTAAAAAAACCAATCTCTGGCTACCAACAACAACAACAACAGATCTGGGTTTTAACAGCGGAGTTTTAACAGAGGAGACAAGCTGTAGTGTGAGGAGGAGCGGGAGAACAAATGGGGGGGGGGACAACAACAACAGCGTGAATGGGCTGATGGGGCGCGTGCCAGCAGTGAGGGCTCTGCGTGTCACATCTGACACGTGTGACATAGGTTTGCCATCACTGTTATACAGTATAGGATGTGTAATGCTATATTGTGTTTTTAATATTTGGTTGGGAGCCGCCCGCACAGCTTTCCTCAGAGGGCGACACCTTTCTATCCAAAAGAGGCGCCCCCCCCTCGCTGTTTTGAAGATGGATATGTAGGAGGGTACCCCACCCCACCCCGTTCCCTGGCCCCTCAACGCTGGCCTTTCACATCTCCCGCCTACCCACCCCCAAAAGGCTGCCTCTCCCTTCTACGGGTTCCCCCCCCCCCCGTGACTCACCCACCGCCACCACCTCAGCCCCTCACTCAGTCCCTTCCCCGCCCCAGCCAGCTGCATCCCCAGCTTCCTCTCTCCCTCCCCATTTCTTGCCCTCTTTTTTCTACTCCTCTTTTTTCCTCTCTCTCCCCTCGCTGGTCCCAGTTGCAGCAGCCCTTCCAACCCCCCCCCCCCAAATCCACACACACTTCCAGGGACTAATTCCCCCTTCCCCCGCGGGTGTGCCCGCCCGCCCGCTCTTCTGCTTTCGCCCCTCAGTAACGGCTACATGATCCTTCAGCCCAGCAGCCACATCACTTGGGCTCGCGCTCTCTCTCTATCCACAGCCACCTACCTACCCTCCCTTTCCCTTTCGCCAAAAGAAACCAGGAGGAAAGAGAGATCCTTCCGTAGCGCAGCAGAGGCAAGGAGAAGACGCGCCCCCCCTTTTTGGGGGGTATGGTTTTGTATATGCAAGTATGTAATCTCTCTCACGGTCCTGGTTTATCCCGTCCAAAGTCTCTGCGCTCCAAGTCCCAACGGCTGTCCGTGGGGCACATGCGCAGTAGTGCAAACCCACGGACACAGGGACTGGACGCAGAGACACTTGCATTTTATTATATAGGACGAGGGTAAGTTCGTCACACTCCCCAAGCTCACCCCCACTGCCCTGCTTCTGTCTCCTTTTCTTGCAGTTGGACTCTCTGCCGCTCTCAAGACAAGACTCCTGGGGTGGGGGTCGCTTTTTCTTTGCTCTGAGGGCCAGGTGTGTATCTGGCCAACCCCCTGAAGGCCAAGTGGGTGGGGCCAAAGACATCTCCCTTGAAATTTAGGTGGGAAATTTATTATTATTATTATTATTATTATTATTATTATTATTATTATTATGTTAGAAAACTGAACACAGCCATTGATGCCAAGCTCCCTGGAGGCTCAGTGAGTAGCAGCGCCCATTTCCGCCTGGTTTTCCAGCAACAATCCCTTTGGGACAGAGAGGATGTGGTCCTGGGATGCCATGCTCTGGGTGCGAGGGGATTGCTGCAGTGGCCTCCGTGTGGGGCTGCCCTTGGAGACGACTGGGAAACTGGTTTGTAATTCAGCAGCCAGACTATGGGCTGGGATCCCTCTCTTTATTCCTGGCCTTTCTCTTCCACCTTAACTTCCTTGCTCCACGTGGGTTTTTTTTATATTGGGGGGGGCTAGTCCACCTCCTCCTCCAGCTTTGGAAAACCATTTGCACATGTTTCCTCTGCTTTTTGTTTTGTTTATTAAAGGTTGAGACATTGGGGAGGAAAGGGGAAGAAAGGTAGATGTGGGGAGGGTGTATGGGGGGTGGACATGCTTCCTCTGTGGTGCATTGACGCTGAGCGATGTCACACAGAGTTAAAGTCCTAGGGACTCCTTTGTTTGAAGAAGGGAGATTTCGTGGGAGTTTGGGATCCTCTGATCTCCAGGAAGGAGAGCCTTGCAGACCTCTCCCCTCCCTGGCAGGACCCTCTCCCCCCCCCGCACCCTCACCTGCTGCAGCCCTGGGACCCCCACCGTCTCCCCACTGCACCCTCTGGGGGGGAGAGAGAGGGGGGGAGACTCACCAGATCATTCCAGGAGGGAGGGGACAGCGATGCAGCCCTTGCAGGAGAGACACCAAAGCAGGAAAGGACTGGGGAGGGAGGGGCCTTGGCTCTGGAGGACCTGGCCCCCCCCTTGTTTCCTGTCCTCTCTAGGAAGGCAGCTCAGTTCCCTTTAACCCGTGCAAAGCCGAGGGCGTCCAGCTCCGCCCTCTCTCGCTTGGCAGAACCTCAGATTTTTATTATTTTTTATGGATTTAGGGGGGCTACGCCAATGCCCAGATATCCTTTTGGGGGTGAGGCTCTTGGCTGGACTCTGAGCTTCTACCTCTGTTGGCAGGAAACCAGAAGAACAGCTTGCAGGGAAAAGGGCTTTGAAGGAGGCAAGGAACCTCCTCCTCGAATTCAGGAGTGGAGAGGGAGGAGGGGATCCTGGGGTCATCTAGTCCAACCCCCAGCAATGCAGGAATCTCAGCTCAAGCATCCATGGCAGAGGCCCGTCCAAACTCTGCTTAGAAACCTCCAAGGAAGGAGAGTCCACCACCTCCCAAGGGAGACCTTTCCCCTGCCGAACTGCTCTTAGATGCCCCTCAAGGCAGCGGGTCCTGAGTTCTAGCACTGCTGAAACCATTGCACTGGCTAGCAAGGAGGAACCAAGCAAAGTTCATAATAAATAAATCCTATTATCATCATAAATGTGTAATACTTTGTTATATACACTTTTTCTACCAAAGAGCAACACTTGGCTGAATTTCAGCCCATCACCCCACCCCACCATAACTTAAAATTCACTCTCCAATGCTTGCATTGGTGCCCAGAATTGAACACATTGTAACAACTTTAAATATGTGCCCCCCCATCTCATTTCCATAATGTCATTTCCATAACACCCGCAATCATGTGTGCTGTGTTAGAAATTCACTCCTCCCGTTGCTGGATATGTGGCTAGTACAGTATGTCACCTGTCTCTGTTTACTTTCCTTTTTTAAAATGAATATTTATAGAATTTTATAACAAATAAAAATCCAGATCTCAATCATCATGTTATATACCATTGTTCTCCCTCCCCTCCTCTGCTGAGTTATTTAGTTTTATTTGTTGTATCTTGCTTTTCTTATAAAAAAGTAAATTCCCTTATACTTTCTCTAAAATATCTGTTACTGAAATAAAGTTGTGAATGTTGATTCAAACCCTGCCAGTGAAGCCAGTCCATTTAGTTGTTTCTGCAAATAGTCTGTAAATGGTTCCCAGACTCTTTTGAAGTCCTCATAGTTTATCGGTTAGCTGCCAATAGGTCATCAGTTTTTCTTGCCATTGTTCCTTTGATGGTTTTCTTCCGTCTTCCAATATTCTGCAATCAGGATTATGGCCGCTGTTGTAACATCCTATATAATAATGTCCAAGTTGTCCCTGCGTCCAAGTTTTCCCGTGTGTCCCTGGGCTACTGCGCATGGGCCCCAGGGACACAGGGATTGGACCAAAGACTTAGAACGCACACGCGCGCACCCTCCCCCCCACCCCTCTGTCTCCTCCAACTGCCGTTCCCAGCCAGACAGCGCGTCGGGAAGGGAGTGTGGAGGCCGGCGGAGGTGAATGGGGGGGAGGATGGGCGCCTTTGAGGAGCCCGGTCCGGCTCCCACAGCCGCCGCCGCATCCCCAGAGCCCGATGCCGCCATCTTTGTCTGCCGCCGCCTCCTCCTCACAACGCTCCCTGGCCCGTGAGAGGAGCGGCGGGGCCGCAGACTTCCCTCCCTCTCTGCGCTCGCATGGGACGGAGCTTCGGAGACCTTCTCCGAAGCCCCATCTCATGCGGGAGGTGCGCGGCGAGGCGGTGGGGGGGGAGAAGCGCTCTTCCCCCCCGCCGCCTTGGCACGCAGCGACGGCATGGGACGGAGTTTCGGAGGTCTCCGAAGCCCCGTCTCATGCGGGAGGTGCGCGGCTAGGCGGCGGCGGGGGGGCGGGAGAAGTGCTTCTCTCCCCCCCCCGCCGCCTCGCCGCGCACCTCCCGCATGAGACGGGGCTTCGGAGACCTCCGAAGCTCCGTCCCATGCCAGCGCTGCACGAGAGCAGCGTTCTAGCGCCCGTTTTTAAACGGGCTGAATTCCACTAGTACATATATAATATCCTTTTTTTCTTTGTCTCCCTGTCTGTTGCTGAAGAAGAGAGAGGACGCCATTATGATCCATTTGGTGACGTCTGCAAATGGGATGAGCATCCCCTAAGTTCCTTCATCCAAGTCATTTATAAAGACGTTGAACAACAACGGGCCCAGGACAGAACCCTGCAGCACCCCTCTTGTCACTTTTCCCCAGGATGAGGAGGAACCACGAAGGAATCCTCTTTGGGTTCGGTCAGTCAAATCCACCTAACAGTTACCTCATTCAGCCCACGTTTTACCAGCTTCCTCACATAAATACCAGATGACTTTGTCAAAAGCCTTACTGCACTATTTCCACAGCAGTCCACAGGTCAACAAAGTTTGTAACTCCATCCAAAAAAAGGAGGATAGATTTCTCTGGTTTTACTTGTTTTTGAGAAAGCCATGCTTTCAACTTTGCTGTGATGTCTTCAGATGAAGGACACATAAATTTTAAAAATAATAATAAGGATATTGACAAGCTGGAACATGTGCAAAGGGAGGCTATTTCTGTATTTATTTAATTTGTAAACCACCCAACCCAGTGGTGCCAACTTGAATGAAATATTGGTGGGGGGGGGCAGGAAAGGCCCACCTTGGACAATCAATCACATGATGCATGCACACCATTTGAAGGGCAATGCCTATAATGGCAGCGACTTTTTAGAAAAGTAATATTTTGAGCCCATAGTTCAATTTCCCAGCAGCTCCCCTTGCCCCTGAGAACACTTCTAGCATTTCATCTCCTCTACCTGCGGCATTGTTCAGCAGTGGGGAAAGTTACCTCTTCACACCAGATATCCATTTGGTATGGCCCTTTCCAGGTTGTTTCCTGCCCATTGTGTTTGTCTTCCATTTGTTCTCCTATGTGTGTTGCCAGTAGAAGCCACAATTCTGTGGGTACTCTAGGTGGTGCAGAAAGCACCTAGAAGCTCCAAAGAGGATGAAGTGCCAATCAAACTTCACTTTTGTGATCTATAAATTCCAATTACAGTGGTGCCTCGCTAGACGAAATTAATTCGTTCCACGGGTCTTTTCTTATAGCGAAAAATTCGTGTAGCGAATCCCATAGGAATGCACTGAATTTTTTTCAACCTTTTTTTTGCCCATAGGAACGCATTAATTGAATTTCAATGCATTCCTATGGGAAACCGCGATTCGCTAGACGAATTTTTCGTAAAACGCATTCGTTTAGCGAGGCAAGCTCCGCTTGAAAAATCCTTTCGTTAAGCGGAAATTTAGTTAAGCAGGGCATTCGTTAAGCGAGGCACCACTGTAGCAGTACTGAGGATGGTTCAAATTCTGTGGCAATGCTTTTGGCCAGCAGAGGGTGTCACACTTTCCCTTTAAAGCAAACTTGGGTCTCCAGCTGTTGTTGGACTACAACTCCCATCATCCTTAGCTAGCAGAACTAATGGGGAGGGATGATGGGAACTGTAGTCCGGGAGCGGCTGGGGCCCCAAGATTGGGAAACCCTGCTTTAAAGCAACTTTAGCGTTGGCCCACAAAGATGAGACCTGTCCATGTTTGCATTTTCTTGTATTTTGTTTTTTCATGACTTCTTTTTTTAAAACAGAGGGCAAATTGGAAGAGAAATTGTATGGAAAGTTGTGGAATAATAAAAGGTTGCATTTAAGAAACACAAGAAAAAACTGGGGGGTGGCCTTAAAAAATTTATTTGGGGGGCAAAGACCCATAGGCCTTTAAGAGTTGGCACATATTTCCCTACACCTGCAAGTTTCAGGATGGTTACAACATAAAAATGCAGCATAAAAACAAAAAACCACCACATTTTAAAAGGGCATTAGATGTCAATCAGCCAAACGCCTGATTAAAAAGGTTTTGATTTGCCAGGCTCCTAAAGGTGTATAATGGTTTTTCTGTCCTTTGTATGGATTCTTTTATGAGAAGTGAGTTTGGAGCTCTGACTGAAGCTCTTTCCACATTCCACACACTGATAGGGTTTCTCCCCTTTATGAATTCTTTGATGGGAAGCGAGATCGATGCTCCGAAGGAAGCTCTTTCCACATTCCACACATTGATAGGGTTTCTCCCCTGTATGAATTCTTTGATGGCAAGTGAGAGAGGAGCTCATTCTGAAGCTTGTTCCGCATTCCACACACTGATAGGGTTTCTCCCCTGTATGAATTCTTTGATGGCAAGTGAGATGGTGGCTGTGACTAAAGCTCTTTCCACATTCCACACACTGATAGAATTTATTTCCAATGAGATTTTGCTGATGGGAAGTGGAATGGGAGCGCTCACTGCAGCTTTCTCCACACTCCAAATTTTTACGTGGCTTCTCCTCTCTGGGGATTTTGTCATGGTCACCTTTGTTCTTGATTTGTTCTCTTGAACTGTAGTCCGGGAGCGGCTGGGGACCAAGGTTTGGGAAATCCTACTTTAAAGCAACTTTAGCGTTTGGCCCGCAAAGATGGGACCTGTCCACGTTTGTATTTTCTTGTTTTTGTTCTCTTCATGACTTTTTTTTTTAAGAGGGCAAATTAAAAGAGAAATTGTATGGAAAGTTGTGGAGGAATAAAAGGTTGCATTTTTTAAAAAAAACACACAAAAATGGGGGTTGCCTCAAATATTTTATTGGGGGGCAAAGACCCCTAGGCCTTTAAGAGTTGGCGCATATTTCCCTACACCTACAAGTTTCAGGATGGTTACAACATAAAAATGCAGCATAAAAACAAAAAACCACCACATTTTAAAAGGGCATTAGATGTCAATCAGCCAAATGCCTGGTTAATAAGGTGTTGATTTGCCTGGCTCCTAAAGGTGTATAATGGTTTTTCCGACATTTGTATGGCTTCTTTTATGGCAAGTGAGATGGGCTCTCTGACTGAAGCTCTTTCCACATTCCACACACTGATAGGGTTTCTCCCCTGTATGAATTCTTTGATGGGAAGTGAGATTCGAGCTAGTAGTGAAGCTCTTTCCACATTCCACACACTGATAGGATTTCTCTCCTGTATGAATTCTTTGATGGGAAGTGAGATGGGAGCTCTGACTGAAGCTCTTTCCACATTCCACACACTGATAGGGTTTCTCCCCTGTATGAATTCTTTGATGGCAAGTGAGAGAGGATCTATCAGTGAAGCTCTTTCCACATTCCTCACACTGATAGGGTTTCTCCCCAGTATGAATTCTTTGATGGGAAGTGAGATTGTGGCTGTGACTAAAGCTCTTTCCACATTCCACACACTGATATGGTTTCTCCCCTGTATGAATTCTTTGGTGGGAAGTGAAAGAGGAGCTCTTCCTGAAGCTCTTTCCGCATTCCACACAGTGATAGGGTTTCTCCCCTGTATGAATTATTTGATGGGAAGTGAGATGGGAGCTCTGACTGAAGCTCTTTCCACATTCCACACACTGATAGGGTTTCTCCCCTGTATGAATTCTTTGATGGGAAGTGAGAGAGGATCTTTCAGTGAAGCCCTTTCCACATTCCACACACTGATAGGGTTTCTCCCCTGTATGAATTATTTGATGGGAAGTGAGATGGGAGCTCTGACTGAAGCTCTTTCCACATTCCACACACTGATAGGGTTTCTCCCCTGTATGAATTCTTTGATGGGAAGTGAGAGAGGATCTTTCAGTGAAGCCCTTTCCACATTCCACACACTGATAGGGTTTCTCCCCTGTATGAATTCTTTGATGGGAAGTGAGAGAGGAGCTCTGACTGAAGCTCTTTCCACATTCCACACACTGATAGGGTTTTTCCCCTGTATGAATTCTTTGATGGGAAGTGAGAGAGGATCTATCAGTGAAGCTCTTTCCACATTCCACACACTGATAGGGTTTCTCCCCTGTATGAATTCTTTGATGGGAAGTGAGACTGTGGCTGTGACTGAAGCTCTTTTCACATTCCACACACTGATAGGGTTTCTCCCCTGTATGAATTATTTGATGGGAAGTGAGAGAGGAGCTCTTGCTAAAGCTCTTTCCACATTCCACACACTGATATGGTTTCTCCCCTGTGTGAATTGTTTGATGGTAAGTGAGAGAGGAGCTATAACTAAAGCTCTTTCCACATTCCATGCACTGATAGAATTTCTTTCCAATGAGATTTTGCTGATGGGAAGTGGAATGGCAGCTCTGACTGCAGCTTTCTGCACACTCCAAATTTTTACGTGGCTTCTCCTCTCTGGGGATATTGTCGTGTTCACCTTTGTTCTTGATTTCCGATTCATCACAATCTGCAATGGAAACAAAAAGGGATTAGAGCCTCACGAGCAAATGGAGAAGAACTGAAGGGAGTTGGGAGGGGTTGTTCGTTAACCAACATATTTATTATTAGATTCGGATGAGTTAGAATAATAGAATCATAGAGTTGGAAGAGACCACAAGGGCCATCCAGTCCAACCCCCTGCCAAGCAGGAAACACCATCAAAGCATTCTTGACATATGCCTGTCAAGCCTCTGCTTAAAGACCTCCAAAGAAGGAGACTCCACCACACTCCTTGGTAGCAAATTCCACTGCCGAACAGCTCTTACTGTCAGGAAGTTCTTCCTAATGTTTAGGTGGAATCTTCTTTCTTGTAGTTTGAATCCATTGCTCCGTGTCCGCTTCTCTGGAGCAGCAGAAAACAACCTTTCTCCCTCCTCTATATGACATCCTTTTATATATTTGAACATGGCTATCATATCACCCCTTAACCTTCTCTTCTCCAGGCTAAACATACCCAGCTCCCTAAGCCGTTCCTCATAAGGCATCGTTTCCAGGCCTTTGACCATTTTGGTTGCCCTCTTCTGGACACGTTCCAGCTTATCAGTATCCTTCTTGAACTGTGGTGCCCAGAACTGGACACAGTACTCCAGGTGAGGTCTGACCAGAGCAGAATATAGTGGTACTATTACTTCCCTTGATCTAGATGCTATACTCCTATTGATGCAGCCCAGAATTGCATTGGCTTTTTTAGCTGCTGCATCACACTGCTGACTCATGTCAAGTTTGTGGTCTACCAAGACTCCTAGATCCTTTTCACATGTACTGCTCTCAAGCCAGGTGTCACCCATCCTGTATTTGTGCCTTTCATTTTTTCTGCCCAAGTGTAGTACCTTACATTTCTCCTTGTTAAAATTCATCTTGTTTGCTTTGGCCCAGTTGTCTAATCTGTTAAGGTCATTTTGAAGTGTGATCCTGTCCTCTGGGGTATTAGCCACCGCTCCCAATTTGGTGTTGTCTGCAAACTTGCTCAGGATGCTCTCAAGCCCATCATCCAAGTCATTGATAAAGATGTTGAATAAGACTGGGCCCAAGACAGAACCCTGTGGCACCCCACTAGTCACTACTCTCCAGGATGAGGAGGAGCCATTGATGAGCACCCTTTGGGTTCGGTCAGTAAGCCAGTTACAAATCCACTGAATGGTAGCATTGTCTAGCCCGCATTTTACCAGCTTCTTTACAAGAATATCATGGGGCACCTTGTCAAAGGCCTTGCTGAAATCAAGATAGGCTACATCCACAGCATTCCCTTCATCTACCAGGCTTGTAATTCTGTCAAAAAATGAGATCAGATTAGTCTGACATGATCTATTTTTCAGGAACCCATGCTGACTTTTAGTGATCACAGAGTTTCTTTCTAGGTGCTCACAGACTGTTTGCTTAATGATCTGCTCTAGAATCTTTCCTGGTATTGATGTCAGGCTGACTGGGCGGTAATTGTTTGGATCCTCTCTTTCCCCTTTTTGAAAATAGGGACAACATTTGCCCTCCTCCAGTCTGCTGGAACCTCGCCTGTTCTCCAGGAATTTTCAAAGATTATTGCCAGTGGTTCTGAAATCACCTCTGCCAGTTCTTTTAATACTCTTGGATGTAATTCATCTGGCCCTGGAGACTTGAATACATCTAAACTAGCCAAGAATTCTTGTACTACCTCCTTACTTATTCTGGGCTGTGTTTCCCCTGCTGAATCATCTGCTCCATATTCTTCAGGTCGGGCATTGTTTTCTTTTTTGGAGAAGACTGAGGCAAAGAAGGTATTGAGGAGTTCTGCGCTTTCTGTCCCCTGTTTGCATTTCACCATCTTCTCCTCTAAGTGACCCCACTGTTTCCTTGTTCTTCCTTTTGCTACGGACATACCCATAAAAGCCCTTTTTGTTGCTTTTAACCTCTCTGGCGAGCCTGAGTTCATTCTGTGCTTTAGCTTTCTGACTTTGTCTCTACATGTGCTGGCTATATGTTTAAATTCCTCTCTGGTGATTTCCCCCCTTTTCCATTTTTTGTACATGTCCCTTTTAAATCTTAACTCAGTTAAAAGTTCTTTAGATAGCCTGGCTTCTTTAGGCACCTTCCATGTTTCCGTCTCATTGGTATTGCCTGAAGTTGTGCTTTTAATATCTCCCTTTTAACAAACTCCCAACCATCATGAACTCCCTTCCCTTTTAGTATTTCTGTCCATGGGATCTCACCCAGTGTTTCCCTAGGTTTTCTGAAGTCAGCTCTCTTAAAGTCTAGGATTTGAGTCTTAGTATGCTTGGTTGCTCCTTTCCGCTGAACAATAAACTCCAGAAGAGCATGATCACTCCCACCCAATGATCCTGCCACTTCTACCCCACTAACCAGGTCATCACTATTGGTTAGGACCAGATCTAAAATGACTGATCCTCTTGTTGCTTCTCCCACTTTCTGGACAATGAAATTGTCTGCAAGGCCAGTGAGGAATCTGTTCGACCTTATGCTCTTGGCCGAGTTTGACATCCAACAAATATCAGGATAGTTGAAATCCCCCATTACTACTATCTCACTTCCTTTTGAATGCCTGGTCATCTGTTCCAGGAAGGCATCATCTGTGTCCTCAGTTTGGCTTGGGGATCTATAGTAAACTCCCACAATGAGATCACTGTTATTTTTCTCTCCCTTAATTTTGACCCAGATACTCTCAACTTGGCTTTGAAGTTTTAAATCCTGGATCTCTTCACAGGTATACACATCCCTGACATATAACGCTACTCCTCCTCCTTTCCTGTTTGGTCTATTTCTCTGAAATAGATTGTATCCCTCTATTTCTACATTCCAATCATGAGACTCATCCCACCAGGTTTCAGTGATGCCTATTATATCGTATTTAGTTTGCTGTACCAAGAGCTCAAGTTCATCTTGTTTATTTCCCATGCTCTCTGCATTAGTATACAGACATTGAAGACCATTGATCATTCCCCCATGTCTCTTATTTAAGGATATTTTTCTCCCACCACTAGGTCTGCATGCTTTTTGCTCCATGTGGTCCTTGACATTTGGATGATCATCTTCAGAACTTGATAGACTCCTACCTTCAGGACCACTGTCTCCCTCCCCCACAGAAGTCAGTTTAAAGCCCTCCTGGTGAGGTTTTTGAGTTTCATGGCAAAAACATTCCTCCCAACTTTTGTGAGGTGCAGCCCATCACTTGGCCAGAAGTCCATTTCAAGAAACTGCAGACCGTGATCTAAGAATCCAAACCGTTCCTGTTTGCACCATTTGCGAAGCCAGTTGTTCACTTCCCCTATTTTTCCCTCTCTCGCTGGGCCATGTCGTTCAACTGGGAGGACAGATGAGATGACAATTTGTTCATTTAATTGCTTCAACTTCTTGCCCAGAGCCTCATAATCACTTTTGATCTCATGTAGGCTATGGCTTGCAGTGTCATTGGTGCCCACATGCACCAAAAGGAAGGGGTATTTGTCGGAGGGTTTTATGATTCCTTGCAGCCGTTCTGTTACATCTTTGATCTTGGCCCCGAGTTGTTGAATGTTGCTTTATTTGATATACAGTAGTGGTCAAAATTGTGGAAGATTTTTGGGGGAAAGTGTATTTCAGCGGTTTGCTGGCTCATAACACCACTTCTTTTGGAGTAATATAACAAAATTATATATCAATGGAAAGAAAATTTAATCAAGAATGCAATCCAACAAAGTTTGTTCAGTTACCCATATTCTATCAAATGTTATAACCTGTCAGAGAAGGTTGCGGCTACTCATGAGTAAAGACGCTCCACTCCATCCTTTCTTTCAGAGCTTTATTGTGTTCTATTTACAGTGCAAGAGTATCGGGAAACATTACTGCTCAGTCTGTATCAGATCCTTGCAATTGCTTCTTCCTGGTCTTCGCCCAGCGTAAGAGTCTGGGGACCCCAAAACGCTGCCCCCTTGCCCTACGGGTGCTAGCATGCCTTAATTCAGGCATCAGGGGAAACGGACGCCCTGTGTCTGATGGCTGTCTCAGCTCCTCCTCCCCTAGCTCTTCCTCAGAGCGGTGCAAGAGCTCTGTAGCATACGAGAGCCCTCTCTCCACTCCGCTCACTTCCTCATTCCTCTCCTCTGACTCGCTACTGGTGCTGACGCTGGGTGATGAGCTGGTGAAAATGATGGGGGGGGGCTCTCTGTAAGGAGACCCCCTGACATAACCAAACAACCAGAAAAAGGAAGCACAACTTGCTTAGGTTGACTTTTGTCAGTGTGTTATGTGAT
This sequence comes from Zootoca vivipara, assembly GCF_965207765.1. NCBI lineage: Eukaryota > Metazoa > Chordata > Lepidosauria > Squamata > Lacertidae > Zootoca > Zootoca vivipara. The sequence continues at coordinate 99,032,491 of NC_142587.1, read as the reverse complement.
TGCTATCAAGTTGGTTGGTTTTTTGTGTGAGGTTTTATTTAGTGAGGTTGTAGAATATAATAAAATTATACAAATATTTAATAGATAATTGCATTTTAATGTTATGTTGGAAGCCGCCCAGAGTGGCTGGGGAAACAGCCTGATGGGCGGGGTATAAATAATAAATAATTATTATAACATTATTATTATAGAAATGGCACAAAAAGTTGACTGGTCAACCAGAAAGCCGTGTAAAATAGTACTATTAAGTGAGCAAGGCTACATTTATGAAGAAATTAGAAGAAAGATTGGGGGGGAAATTAACCAAAGCTGGCATTTCTACATTTTGAAGAGGTCTATGGGGACTCAGTCACTACAGAATCAGACTTCCAGGAAAAGGTGCACAAGGGCAAGTGACGATCGAATAATGGAGAGACTGTCCCTACGTGACAGAAGAAAATCATCTGGGTGTATACAAGATGACATGGCAAAATGTAATGTGAAGTTGAGTGTGAGGACTGGTCTAAATGTTAGAATTCTAAGGGGAAAGCCATTGTTCTCTCTCAAGCAAAGGTTGAAAAGATTAAACCCATGTTAACTGGACAGAGGAACAATGGGTCAGTGTTATTTGGAGCGATGAATCCCAAATCTCCTTGCTTGGGAATGAGGCAGGACATATGCAAGGAGAAGAATCAGAGAAGATTTACATCGTACTTGCATTACACCAACCGTGAAACACCCAGATAGTGTGATGATCTGGGGTTGTATGGCAGCAAATTTGTATGGGCAGAATTTGCATCATTAATGGGAATATAAATGCCCCAAAATGCATTAATGAAATACTTGATCCCAAACTGAAGGGTTCCACAGGTGATCTTTTCCCAGATACTGAAGCATGCCTATTTATTTATTTATTTATTTACTAACTAACTAACCAACTAACTAACTATATCAAAAGGATTCAGCTCCATGTCATGTTGCTGCTGTGTGCAAAAGGTCCTTTCAAGATAATAATATTCCACTGCTAGAATGGCCTGGGAATAGCCCAAACTTTAACCCAATCGGAAATCTATGGAGCTGATTAAAGAAACTTGTTAGTCAGAAGCAACCCAGCAATAAAGCCCAATTAAGAGAGGCAATAATTCAATCTTGGTTTCACATTATTACAGCTGCAAACTAAAAACTTGGTTCACTTCACAGGAAGGCGTTGAAAGGGTGTAATTAAAGCTAAAGTTTACCAATGGTTACCAAAGGTTTCATGTTTTTTCTTTATGACTTTTGTTCTAATAAATACTCCTTCATAAAAGTTCCTGCATTACTTTCTTCATTAAATTATCTTTCCATTGATACATAATCTTATGCTATTACTCCACACAAAAGTGGTGTTATGAACCATCAAACCTCAAAAAAATGTTTCTCCAATTTTGGCCACTAGTATAATAATAATAATAATAATAATAATAATAATAATAATAATAATAATAATAATTTATTATTTATACCCCGCCCATCTGGCTGAGTTTCCCCAGCCACTCTGGGCGGCTTCCAACAGAAAATTACAACACAATAATCTATTAAACATTAAAAGCCTCCCTGATCAGGGCTGCCTTCAGATGTCTTCTAAAAGTCTTCTAAAAGTCTTTGACATCTGTTGGGTGGGCGTTCCACAGGGCAGGTGCCACCACCAAGAAGGCCCTCTGCCTAGTTTCCTGCAACTTGGCATCTCGCAACGAGGGAACCGCCAGAAGGCCCTCGGTGCTGGACCTCAGTGTCCGGGCAGAATGATGGAGGTGGAGCCGCTCCTTCAGGTATACTGGACCAAGGCCATTTAGGGCTTTAAAGGTAAGCACCAACACTTTGAATTGTGCTCGGAAACGTACTGAGAGCCAATGTAGGTCTTTCAGGACCGGTGTTATGTGGTCTCGGCGGCCACTCCCAGTCACCAGTCTAGCTGCCGCATTCTGGATTAGTTGTAGTTCCCGAGTCACCTTCAAGGGTAGCCCCACGTAGAGCGCATTGCAGTAGTCCAAGCGGGAGATAACTAGAGCATGCACCACTCTTGCTAGACAGTCTGCAGGCAGGTAGGGTCTCAGCCTGCGTACCAGATGGAGCTGATAAACAGCTGCACTGGATACAGAATTGACCTGCGCCTCCATGGACAGCTATGAGTCCAAAATGACTCCCAGGCTGCGCACCTGGTCCTTCAAGGGCACAGTTACCCCATTCAGAACCAGGGAATCCTCCACACCTGCCCGCCTCCTGTCCCCCACGAACAGTACTTCTGTCTTGTCAGGATTCAACCTCAATCTGTTAGCCACCATCCATCCTCCAACCGCCTCCAGGCACTCACACAGGACCTTCACTTTTCACAAAAGGTTTCCACAATTTGGCCACTAGTATAAGTTGTTCATTTTAAAGTTAATGTTCTTTTTATATGGGATCAGATTATTATTATTTATGTTTCATGTTTATATACGTGTTGGAAGCCAGCCAGATGGGCAGGATATGAATAAAAAATTATTTTTCTTACTACAGTGGTACCTCGATTTAAGAACAGTCCTGTTCTGGAAAAGATTAAGTTGGTAAACTGAGGTACCACTGTATTACTATTATCATCATCATCATCATCATCATCACTGCTACTACGACATGAGATTCAATAAGCCTAGCTCTTTAATGGGATTAATTTTGTTTGGCCCAGTCATGGCTTCCCCTCCATCTCCAATGTCAGTCGTCTCTTTGGTCAACCCAAGACTGACAGGAGCAAAAACAATAACAGAAAACCTGAAGCTACTTATCTTTCCTAACAATTTTGAAGCTGACATTTAAGATGGCCTGGGCAGTTCAGAACAGCCCAATCATGGTAGAAAAAGGAATAATTTGAGGAAGAAACTGTAATTTGCTGTTTATTGTGGGGTGTTAGGTTCCGGGGTGTTATGGGGGCCACTGTTGAGGTCTGTGAAAACATATGAGTTTGGTCACACACAGGTATTTTTTTAAATTTCCAGGCAGATATGATGATCCCACAGGGAACCTTACCAAGAGAGGCCACGATCCCACAATTCTCCTCCATGACGTCCTCATGCAGAGCTCTCTGGTCAGGATCCAGCAATGCCCACTCCTCGTCCGTGAAACAAACAGCGACATCTTCAAAGCACACTGGACCCTAAAAGAAAAGGAGAAATGTCCTCCTCTGAGACAGCATCAATATGATCTGCTACACAATGCTCTGCTGTTTCCTTCCTGTAAATTGCATTGTTGTTTCAATAGGATTGCTTTGCTGCACATTTTATTTATTGATAATTATTTTATTCTGCATTTTAATTATGGGTATTTGTCTTTGTGCAAATAGGTGGTACTCCACCTTGTGTTTTTCAAGTCATTCTGCCTACGAAGGCATTCCAGTTTCCCTAATGGAAAGATCCACTTTCTCCCCTCCTCGTGAGCTGTTCTGGGGAGTTCCATCCCAATGCCCTAGAGTCAAATTCAAGGGCTTAATGGGGGCATGGAGAGAGGGAGGAATGGGGGGCAGCGGCTGGGGCTGGTTAGGTGAATCCAGGCCACTATTTGTTCTCATTTGTCCACTGCTTAGAAACCAATTTTAGCTTTCAGTGCTAAATCTAGAAAAAAAATAAGCCTATTTTGGATGGCCATCTGTCTTGGATGATCGAGCAGAGATTCCTGCAATGCAGGGGGTATCCTGGCTCTGACAGACAAGCAGGGAGGGTGGCTTCTGGCAAAAGGAGAGGGAGCCACCGGTGGCTCTGCCTTATTCTGACTCGCCTCTTCCTCTCCACCTCCCTCCTCCCACTCACCTCCTTTCTCTTCTGCCTCTGAATCTGGACTGCATTCTGCCACAGAGTCTCCCAGCTCACTAAGCCCTGTTAGCCCTTCAGCTTCTGACACCTCCTCTTCCCAAGCTTCTCCCTCTTCCCCCTCTGACCACCCATCCTTGTTCCACCTCCACTTCTTGGGCTCTGAGCCATCTTCTCTTCCTGGTTCCCCAGCTGCAACCTCCCACCATTCCTCTGTGCCCAACCAGTCCATGACATTGCTCCATCCCTTGGCCTCTGTCCCCACAAGGCAGCTTCCCCTGACCTGATCTGGTTCCACAGCCGCTGCTTCCCTTCTGCCCCCATGAAAAGACGGATCAGGAGGTCTTGCCGGCATCATTTTGTCACCTGCAAGAGAAAAAAGGTAACCAGGAGGCCAGGAGTGCCTGCTTCTCTCACATGTGAAACAGGGCATCTCTCTCTTTTTTGAATAATAATAATTAATATAAGCAACAAAATATAACAGTACGCCAAAACAAGGAAGAAACCATTCCAAATCTTACAGATTAAAACACGAAACTAAGAATGAAAGAAAATAAAAAGGAAAAAGAAAAGAAACGAAGGTAAAGGACAAAGAAGAAAAAGAAAGACAGACAAGAAAGATATTCCCAACACCATATTCATCGTTACAGAACCAAAGTTTGCTAAAACAAAGACTTCCACCGATCTCACAACACTTCATTTTAGTCTCGTTATATCTTTCTGTATTTCCTTGTTATCTCAATCCTAGATGTCAATATTCCTTCCCCTTGAGCATGTTTTTTTGAAATACATTTTAAATTGTTCCACTTTAAATATCCAATCAAATTACAAATAATATAAATTATACAAATATCAATTAAACAATTAATCCAAATCTTTTACCAAATTATAAAATTTAAATCAGACTTCCCATGCTTCAGACTCAGAAGGCCTAATATGTTTACAAAGTTTACATAGTCATTCTTCTCTGGCAGGCACTGTATTTTTCGCTCCATAAGACGCACCTGACCACAGGACGCACCTAGTTTTTAGAGGAGGAAAACAAGATTATTATTTTTTTTGCTTTCTTGAATTGTCCTAGGCATAGCTGCCAACTCCTAGAGGCCTAGGTGCCTTTGCCCCCTAATTGAATATTTGAGGAAGCTTCTTTTGCAAAGGGGGAAAGCTCCATTTCTCTGAGGATCAGCTCAAAGTTGTGCAGCTTTTTTTTGCAAATGGGAAAAGCCCTGGTTTATTTGGGGGGGGGTCAGCTCACAGTTGTGCATTTTTTTGGCAAAGGGGGAAAGCTCCATTTTTCACGATCAGCTCAAAGTTGTTGAGTTTCCTTGCAAAGGGAAAAAAATCCTGTTTTTATGGGGTTCAACTCACAGTTATGCAGCTTCTCTAGGAAAGGAAACAGGCCCATTTCTACAGTTTCTAGACCAATAATCTAATCATCCAGTCACATGTCACTGGGGAAACAAACAGCCTCCCTCTGCAGACAACAATTGAGGCCTGGGCAAGGGGCCTGGGCGGGGCCAAGAAGGGAGCTAGCTCCCTTATCTCCCTCCCCGATCTCTTGCAATCAGCTGCTGAGCGGGTTCCTTTCAACCCTCTCTTTCCATCTTGTTAGCCTTTAGCTCTTTCTATAATAATAATAATAATAATAATAATAATAATAATAATAAAAGCACAACCTGCCTTTCACCCCTGGGCAATTCAGCTACAGGGACCACACAATTGTTCCATAAGACGCACATAAATTTCCTTTTACTTTTTTTTTTTAAAAAAAATATATTTTTATTAATTTTTCCAATTAAAACCAATTATATCACATTCATTATTTCAAATTATACACATATATATCAATCAAACCGAATGTTATGCCAAATCATCTAGAAAATTTTTTTGGGTTCCCATGCTTCAAGAAATTGGGGATTCCTCGCAACCGTCCACTGCCGTCTTTTTTCTAAAATTCAAATCGTCTCTCCGAGTTCATAATAATCCAGATCTTTCCCTTACAGTCACATAGATGTTTTCCTCTTTCAAATTTCCTTTTACTTTTTAGGAGGAAAAAAGTGCGTCTTATGGAGCGAAAAATACGGTATTTGTTTCCCTTTACAGTACTTGGCTACCAGGATTCTTGCCGCTGATGTCACATATAAGAATATTTTAACTTTGTCTTTTGGAATGTCATCATTTAATATTCCCAATAGGAATCCCTCTGGACTTTTATTATAAGTAATTATTAGTATTTTCTTTCTCTCTTCATGGATCATGCCCCAAAATTTCCCAATCTCCGGGCATGTCCACCACATATGGTAAAAGGTTCCGTTTGGTTTCATACACCTCCAGCACTTATTTTTGTGCGTTTTGTTCATTTTAGCCAGCCTTTCCAGGGCCAAGTATCACCTATGACACATTTTCATATAATTCTCTCTTATTAAATAACATGCTGTGAAGTTTATGGTTTTTGTCCATAATTTTTCCCACTCTTTGTATTCTATTGTATGGCCTAGATCTCGTTCCGACTTTTTAATGGCGTTTCCCTTTTCTTTTTCTGATTGTTCATTCTTTAACAAGTTGTAGATTTTTGAGATAGTCTTTTGATTATTGTATAATATTTCCTTTCCCCATACCGATTTTTTAAAATCAAAATCCTTTGATTTTTTTATCATTCTCGAACATTGCTGTTAGCTGGTAGTATTCTTCTATTTTTTTCACTTTTGGGCAATAATTTATCTCCTCCATGAGTTCCCTATATGGTAGCCAATTATCTTTTATTTTATTTCTATGAATAGTCGATGATTCTATGGGCGATAGCCACCTGGGAGTTTTAGTTGTTACTATGGCTTTGTTCCTTTCCCAGACTTCATTTTTTTTTTAAAAAAAATAATTTTTATTAGTTTTTATACAAAGAAGACAAACATAACAGAATGTAGACTCTGTCCCTTCAATTTCCCTCCACCCACAAGACCACTTCCGCCACCAGTAGTACCTGTGAGCATTGGGAACCAAAGGGGTCCATTTTTGGCTGGGTTTGACCTCCCCCCTCCTTCCTCCCCCCTCATCCCCTCCCTGCCACTGAGAGGACAGGGATGGAGGTTCTCTGAGGCTTGGTTTTCCCCCAGTTGATTCTTCAGCATAACAATCCAATTTAACAAAAAACAACAACGAAAAGACAATAAAAAAGAAAGAAGAAAAAGAAAAAAGAAAAAAAGAAAAAAGAAAAGGAAAAAAAGAACTATAAATTCCCAAATCTTAATTTCTTAACATTGTAATTGTGACTTCCTCAAATCTCTTCCTACTGGTTTTCCTAACTTCTCTAATTAATTATGGCGGGTTTTCTACTCTAATTCAAAATCTTATTCTTACCCTATTAACTTAATCCTCCTCCTTCTTCGTGCCGGCCTCCCACGAGCCCTCTTCTGCCACAAGAGGGACTCACGGGGCCCAGCACTTCAAAGGTTCCATTTTTTGTGTCTGGGTTTCCCTCTACCCCCTCCCCTCCCCCCAGTGCACCCCCTGCCACTGGGTGCCACCGAGTAAAGAGAGAGAGACAGGCAGCTCTGTACTCAAACACCTATCTAAACACAAACTTTTTCATATTAATCCAAAAATTCTTTCCTCAGCCCATCTCCAAACTTCCTCCAGGAAGGTCAATTTTTACAACACTCTCCTTCCCCCCTCCCGATATCTTTCCCCCCAATTGGATCAGCATTCCTTAAGCAAGCCAAGATGTCAGAAACCGTCATTCAAAAACCAAAAAGCCTTTAAGCTAGAATTCTCACCCCACACCAGTTCTTTCCCCCTTGCAACTCCAGACCCCTATTCCCCCCTCCCCCTGCCTTTCCTCTCCCACAATGACATAACTCCCCACTTCAGTCCCTCCAGGTTCCTTCTTTCCATTAATCTTCATTTCAGTTTGCTTCTCCTTATCACTCTGTTCTTCTTTTTCAAATCCTTGTTTTACCTCATCCGCAAAGTATTTTTTATGGTCCAGATCACCTTCTTCTTTGTCATCAAATTGTTGCTCCTTATACTCTGTCTCAAAGTCAAAATTATCAGAGTCAAAATTGTCCAAATCCTGGTCTTGAACCTAATTTTCTAATAATGATCCATTAGGATGTTGTCGTTCCTTGTAAATGTCCTCCCATATTTGTAGATAATTCAGCACAGCCACCTGGAAGGCTTGAGAATACTTTGTTTTCATAGTTCTCTTAACCGCAGACAGGCAGAAGATAGAGGGCAAAGGGTGCTGGAAAATTCCTTGCTTTTACACGGTCGGCTCCATCTTGGCTGATCTTCTCTTTTGTCTTTAACTCCATCAAAAGTCCAGTCCCAATTCCAAATTTTTACTTCCACAGCAACGCAATAAATTTCCTTAGTCTTTTAGCAACTTGACAGCTTTTGACAGCTTTTGACAGCTGTCAAAATACTTTCCCCTTATTAATGCTGAACCTCAAGGGGTGCCGGACTCGGGAGCTGAGAAGGGTTGAAAAAGTCTTTCTTTCTCTCGGGTTCACAATCCAAAAACTTTTTTCCTTTTTCGGCTTGAGGATATTTAATGCGCCTCCCAATTAGCCAATAGGAAGAGATCGACTTCCGTTTTTTAAAATCTCTCCTATTTTCGAGATTAATTTTTTAAAAGTCCAAATGTAAATTTCACTTACTTTGTATAAGTCTCTTATATTTTTTGGAAGAATCCGCCGCTTGCCGGGTGAAGACTCGGAGCTTCGCCTCTCGGAGGTAAAATGGATCCCAAAATGGCTCCCACGACTCCACTCCGCTGACTCTCGATCGCTCTACTGAGCTCTCGGGCAGCGGAGGATTCGCGGAACGGATGGGTCGTGAGTCACCGGGACGCTCTTCCCGGTGCTTTTGTGGGGAGTCCGCTCGCCCTGCGGGCTTCCCCCCCCCCTCCGAGAGGCCAGGGACTTCGAAGTCCCTGCGTCCTCCTTCCTCGGCGCGACGGACCGGAAGCCTGTTCCTTTCCCAGACTTCAAATGGTTAGTAAAGCCTCTATGTGCTTTTATATTCTCATGTCTGAAGTAGCCATGCCATCCAAATACTTTGTCCCAGCCCTCCAAGTCCAGAACCTCAGTATCCTTAAGTAACATCCAATCTTTCAACCATATCATTCATGCGGCCTCGAAATATATTCCTAAATCCAGAACCGCGAACCCTCCCCTTTCTCTAGGCTCCGTCAACAATTTGAATTGGCTTTTTACCCTGCCACATGAAATTAGGTCTGCCAACCTTTAAAACATTTTGTGCCAATAATTATTGGGACCGTCTGGAAAAGAAAGAGCATTTTCGGGAGAATTGACATTTTTATCATAGATATTCTACACCATAAGGACAGATTTAACTTACTCCATTTATCTAGATCTCCTTTTATCGCCTTCCACTTTTTGATATAATTATCCTTAAACAAATTAGTATTTTTATTAGTAATCCAAATCCCCATATAATTTGCTCTGGTCGTAATTTTTAGGCCTGTTGCTCTTTCTAGCTCTTCCTGTTCCTTTCCCCCCATGTTTTTAGTTAATAATTTAGATTTTTCTTCATATTACTTTAATCCAGAGACTTCTCCATATTCTCATTTTCTTTAAGGCTTCCTGTATTCCTTCCTCTGGGGTTTCTGTAATGATGATCACATCATCTGCGAATGCTTTAACTTTATATCGTCTGTTACCCCTTATTTTTGGATCTTTTCTCATCGCTTTTAAGAGCAGGGGTAGGCAACCCTCTCTAGGATCATGGGCCAGATGCGACCCAATCGCCTTCTCAATCCGGCCCGCAGATAGTCAGGGAATCAGCGTGTTTTTACATGAGTAGAATGTGTGCTTTTATTTAAAATGTATCTCTGGGTTAATTATGGGGCATTTATGGGAATTCATTCATTTCCCCAAAAAAATATAGTCCGGCCCACCACATGCTCTGAGGGACGGTGGACTGGCCCACTGCTGGAAAAGGTTGCTGACCCCTCATTAAGAGTGTTTCCAATGTTGCAATGAACAGAAGTGGAGATAGAAGGAACCGTTGTCTGGTGCCTCTTTCAATTTTAAATTCTTCAGTTATTTTAAATCTATATATATAGATTTAGCTTTCTGATTTTTGTAGATCATTTTAATTCCATTTATAAATTTATTTCCTAGTTTCAAACTTTCTATAGTGTGAACTAAAAAATTCCAGGTCACGCTATTGAAAGCCTTCCCTGCGTCTACCAAGAGGAATTCTACCTTATTACTTGGTTTCATATCAATATATTCTAAAAGGTCAATCACTATCCATATGTTATTTTTTATCTGTCTCCCTGGTAAAAAGCCACTTTGATCTGTCCCTATTATTCTATTCAAAAAAAAAATTCAGCCTGTTTGCCATACACCTGCAAAAATTTTATAATCTGTATTCAGCAGTAAAATTGGTCTATAATTCTTGATACTTTTCGGGTCCCTTGTTCTGGTAGCAGGGCATCCCTAACTAAAGATGGGCCTTTGAGATAGCCTTACCTGCTGAGAGCATTTGGACATTTGTGCCCATTTCATATGTTTGCTGTGCAGAAATACATCTCCCCACCCCAGACCCTTATTCCCACCTGTCTCCCCCCAAAACAAGAGGAAAAGAACCCTCAGATGAGTTGGAAAACCAACAGAATGAGACCAAAGGGAGAAAAACCACCTTCCTCCTTACCCAGTGGCCTCTCTCTGGTGTCCAACGGAGGCCTCTCTGCCTCACAGGAATCCAGGTCCATTTCTGCAAAACGATCCTTTCCCTAAAAAAGAAACAAGGATTCAAAACAGAGAATGGTTAGAAATATTAGAAAGAGAATGACAAAGACTTGAAGGGTGTGAGATCTCATTCCATGGATGCTTTCCCAGAAAACGCATGGGCCATCAGTAGACCATTATGGGATGTTCTCTGTCCTGTTTGGAGACCCTTGGGAGTATCCAGAGGAAAGTCTCTCTCACCTGCTTTCTCTCCTCTGCCTGACTCAGGAGGAAACCTTCGGCCAGGGCCACCGCCTGGGAACTGGTCTCTGCTCCACATTCCCTCACCCAGCTCTCCATCTCCGGGGGAAGGACAGCCAGGAACTGCTCCAAGATCACCAGGTCCAGCATCTCAGCTTTCGTGTGCCTTTCTGGCTTCAGCCACTGGTGGCAAAAGTGGTAGAGTCGGCTGCAAACCTCTCGGGGTCCTTTGGCCTCCTGGCAGCAGAACTGCCTCAACTGCTGGCTCTGCACCTCTGAGCGGAGGGTGTCCTCCTCACCCAGGATCTTCTGCACTGTTTTTTCCCAGAATCCCCCACTGTTCCCAGTTTGGTTGGCATGGCCTCTTATGGTTGCAGGGCCAGCTGAATCTCGCTCTTCCATCTGTGCTCTCAGGAAGCCTCTAAGAGATCGGAAGGAACCCTTTGGTCTTCTGCCAAGTTCTGTCCGTCTTAACGAGAAGCTCTAGGAAATCCTACAAAGCAAATACATTGTTCTGTTACAGAATTTGTAGGACAGGGGAAAATAATGGTTCCCTGAGCAAGCATGGGTGAATCTTGTTGGGAACCAAAATGTGGAGACAACTGAAGGGATTTATGTGAGATTAATCAACCTGGTCTCTGCTGCCTTCCAGTCAGTGCATGAAGTCAGAACTGACTGACAAGGGAATTATTTGCATCTTGTGAAAAATGGATGCTTGGCTCTAGTGGGGGTCCTCACCCAGGGGCCCTCAGGAGTTGCTCCCCCCCTCACCCCCCTTCTTCTGTCCCCTTTTCTTACAATTGGACTCTCTGCCGCTCTCGAGACAGACTCCTGGGGTGGGGTCCCTTTTTCTTTGCTCTGAGGGCCAGGTATGTATCTGACCAAACCCCTGCGGGCCAAGTGGGCATGGCCAAAGACATCTCCCTGGAAATTTAGGCAGGAATTTTTTATCTTTATAATTCTAAAAATACATACAGCCATTGATGCCACGGTCCCTGGAGGCTTGGTGAGTAGCAGTGCCCATTTCTGCCTGGTTTTCCAGCAACAATCCCTTTGGGACAGAGAGGATGTGGTCCTGGGACGCCATGCTCTGGGTGCGAGGGGATTGCTACAACAGTGGCCTCCGTGTGGAGCTGCCCTGGGAGACGACTGGGAAACTGGTTTGCAATGCAGCAGCCAGACTATGGGCTGGGATCCCTCTCTTTATTCCTGTCCTTTCTCTCCCACCTCTCCTTCCTTCCTCCGCGTGGGGCTTTTTTGAGGGGGAGAGACTAGTCCACCTCCTCGTACAGCTTTGGAAAACCATTTGCTCATGTTTCCTCTTTTGTGCAATGAGGCTGAGTGATGTCACACAGAGTTAACGTCCTAGGGACTCCTTTGTTTGAAGAAGGGAGAAGTCCTGGGACCCCCACCCCACTGCACCCTCCGGGGGGGGGGGAGAGGAGACTCACCAGATCCCAGGAGGGGACAGCGATGCAACCCTTGCAGGAGAGACACCCAAGCAACCCCCCCCCCTTCCTTGCAGTAAAGGACTGGGGAGGGAGGGGCCTTGGCTCTGGAGGACCTGCCCCCCCTTGCTTCCTGTGCTCTCAAGGAAGGCAGCTCTGTTCCCTTTAACCCTTGCAAAGCCGGGTCCACCCAGCTCAGCCCTCTCTCGCTTGGCAGAACCTCGGCTTTTTATTATTTTTTATGGATTTAGGGGTGCAGCTGCCCCTCGGGCTACGCCAATGCCCAGATATCCTTTTGGGGGTGAGATATCTAAGCATCTCCCTCCCTTGGCCGGAAACCAGAGGAACAGCTTGCAGGGAAAAGGGCTTTGCAGGAGGCAAGGAACCTCCTCCTCGAATTCAGGAGTGGAGAGAGAGGAGGGGATCCTGGGGTCATCTAGTCCAACCCCAGCAATGCAGGAATCTCAGCTCAAGCATCCATGGCAGATGGCCGTCCGATCTCTGCTTAGAAACCTCCAAGGAAGGAGAGTCCACCACCTCCCAAGGGAGACCTTTCCCCTGCCAAACTGCTCTCAGATGCCCCTCAAGGCAGCGGGTCCTGAGTTCTAGCACTGCTGAAACCATTGCACTGGCTACCAAGGAGGAACCAAGCAAAGCTCAAAATAAATAAATCCTATTCTCATCAAAAATGAGCAATACTTTCTTATGCACGCTTTTTCTGCTAATATACAAAAGTATGCCATTTGCCTTTCCAGAAATGCTTAATTGCTAATTCAATGGACTGAAAATGGATGTATGTTGCTATTATGTTTAGGGAAGCTTTTAATATTTGATGGACTGTTGTATTTTAATATTTTGTTGGAAGCCGCCCAGAGTGGATGGGGAAACCCAGCCAGATGCATGGGGTATAAATTATTATTATTATTATATTAAAAATTGATCAGGTGAGTGTTCTCCTTTTGAAAGAGGCAGGTGCCCTGGGGAGCCACGTTCTGATTCAGAACTGCCAGGCAGCTCAGCTCAGGGGCTCCAAACAAGCAGGAGACGGCCAAAGCCATCCTGGTGAGTGATGGGTGGTGTGGGGGACCCCCCCCCCGGGGAATTGGGGGAGAGAGGGGCTTTGGGGAAGGGGTTGTCCGTCTGCCAGAGAGAAGGACCCTACTGGCTCAGGGCATGGGGAGCCATTCCCGTAGAAAGCCAAGTTTGGAGAGAACCAGAACAGGGATGGGACCCCCTCAGACCTGCTCCCCGCTGGCTGGGCTTTTTGCCCCCCACTCTGCAGTTGGTGGTGGTTGACGAAGGATTAGGCTAGGCGTTCAGTGGATTCTTATATTCTTAATTTCTTATTTTTTTCTTATTTCATTTATTAATTTTATTTGATTGATATTATATTATAATATTTTATTTATATTGCACAAAGCAGCTCAGAGCCCTCCTTCCCCCTCACTACTGTTGCTTTTGTTTTGGTTGATTTTATTAATTTCAGCCTGCTGATATTGTTGACATGGGTGAGTTTTCATGGTTAATTATTTGTTTGTTTTTATTTATTTATTTTAATATTTTGCTATTTATTTTAATATTTTTATTTTATTTATTTTACCTTTTTATTTTGTGCACATTTCTGCCTATTTTGTAAATATTTTGTATATTTTTCTTTTGTACAGAGTACTTGGGGTTAGGTGTAGGCTTAGGGCCGGGGTTAGGGTGGGGGTCAGAGTTAGGCTTGGATGGGCATTTTAGATATTTAGCTAGTGCTATAAAAGAATCCATGACCAGAGAGGAGATTCAAAGATAAATTTATGAACCCTGCTTGGTATGCCTATTGCCTTTAAACATTGCCCTTCAAACTGAACGTTCCTTCCACATGTTGGTCACTGGAGTTCAATCTTTGTATCAATTTCCTTTCTGTTTTTATTCATTTTATACTTTTGTATTTGTTTCTAAACTTTGTAGCAGTTTGTATCAAAACTGTCAAATTGACTTTGTACCACCCACAAGTGTCAAAATACTTCCCAGCACCACCTACTGAGTCTACAAATGGACACACACACAAAGATAACTTCAGATAGTTTTATTTCAATAAAGGAAAATGCAGGACAAGGCATCACACCCGCACTGAGGAATCCTGTCTCCTTATCAGACAGCTCCTAGCACTTCCCAAGACTGGCCCCTGACTCTGAGGCTCTTTCCTCCCGCAGGACCTCTGAGGATACGCCCTCTGTGACAATGGGGAAGAGCGGAAACTAGCGCCAACAGCACTTATTCCAGCTCAAAGTAAGTATCTTGCATTCCTGCATTCATTTCTTTGGTTGCTTCCATCCTCCCAATAGCACATCCCCAAGTGACTTTTAAGGCAGATGATGCGATGTGTGTTCCTGGGTGCCAGGATGAGGCCAGAGGCTTTTCCTGCCCCCTTTCCTGCTGCTGCCCTTCCACCTCTGCCCAGGAGGCTGCAGGGCTCAGGGTGGTCCTCTGGGACAAAGGATTGGGTCCAAGGTGGGTGCAGCCATCCAAGGTGGGTTTTGTAGTGTCATCTGACCCAGATTTTCCTTTCCTCTGCAGAATGTAATAGCTCGGCCAGAGTTGGCCTACCTGTGGCCTGATCGAAGAGAAGGTAAGCCCCACACCTTGGAGACGGAACTCCCTTGTCCCTTCTTTGCTTCCCGCTTCCTTTGCCCTCCATGGTCTCCCTGCCTGAGCTGACAGAGCTGGTCTCACAGGCGGAGTTCAGGACTCCCCGACTGCTGGTGCTGGCCGACTTCAAAATCCGTGTCGAGGCAGCTGGCTCTGGGGTGCTCAGGACAAATGGGGAGGGATGATGGGAACTGTAGTCCAGGAGCTGCTGGGGACCCAAGTTGGGGAAACCCTGCTTTAAAGCAACTTTTGTGTTTGGCCTACAAAGATGGGACCTGTCCACGTTTATATTTTCTTGTATTTTTTTCCATATTGTTTTTTTTATATTATTTTTAAGAGGGCAAATTGAAAGAATGGCAAGTTGCGGAAGGATAAAAGGTTGTGTTTGAAAAAACACAGGAAAAACGGGGGGGGTTGGCCTCCTCAAATATTTTATTGGGGGGGGCAAAGACCCCTAGTTGGTGCCTATTCCCTACACCTACATGTCTCAGGATGGTTACAACATAAAAACACCACATTTTTAAAGGGCATTAGATGTCAATCAGCCAAAGGCCTGGTTTCTCCTAAAGCTGTATAATGTAGGGTTATCAGACGTCCCCGGTTCCCAGGGACAGTTCCCGGTTTTACCAATCTGTCCATGGCCAAAGATGCCAGCGGCAAGAGGCGCTGTGGCCAATTCTGTTGCCAGTGCGGACAGCCGGGTTAGACAGCTGTTAGACAAGCGGGAACATTCCCCCTCCCGCTCCCACCCTCCTCCTCCTCCTCCGTCTGCTCCTCTTGCCGCTGCTGCTTCTGCTTGTTTATTGGTGTTTTGGCGGGAACCTTGCCCCGAGGGCTGAGGGGAGACGTGGAGGGGGCTGGCATATGGTTTATGATGTTCCTTCTCAAACATCCGGATTTGAGAGGGGTGCGGATGCAAGGAAAGGATCGCTGTCATATGGCAGTCATAAAGGCTGGGCGCTTTTATTGCCCGGCCAAAGGAGACACCACCCTCCCGCCTCCTCGCTTGTAAATAAAAACAAAAGTACTCAGCCACATGGCTCCACCCTCTCCCCACACATTCTCCCTATTGCATTTTTCTCTACCTGAAGCGTCAGACAGAAAAAGGGGAGGTTCATTATATAATAACTTTCGTTATCTATCCGTTTGTATTCCTCATGTGCCTTTTTCTGGGACGACCTGACTCTCTGTCCCCTCTCTACCCCCCCTTTTTGTTCCTTCCTTCATTTTCAGTGATGCTTCCAGGAATCCCATAAAAGAAAAGGGGGGGCCTGAACTCACGCACCCACCCACCCACCCCTCCCTCAGTTCCATTCATAGAATCATAGAATCATAGAGTTGGAAGAGACCACAAGGGCCATCCAGTCCAACCCCCTGCCAAGCAGGAAACACCATCAAAGCATTCTTGGCATATGCCTGTCAAGCCTCTGCTTAAAGACCTCCAAAGAAGGAGACTCCACCACACTCCTTGGTAGCAAATTCCACTGCCGAACAGCTCTTACTGTCAGGAAGTTCTTCCTAATGTTTAGGTGGAATCTTCTTTCTTGAATCCATTGCTCCGTGTCCGCTTCTCTGGAGCAGCAGAAAACAATCTTTCTCCCTCCTCCATATGACATCCTTTTATATATTTGAACATGGCTATCATATCACCCCTTAACCTCCTCTTCTCCAGGCTAAACATACCCAGCTCCCTAAGCCGTCCTCATAAGGCATTGTTTCCAGGCCTTTGACCATTTTGGTTGCCCTCTTCTGGACACGTTCCAGCTTATCAGTATCCTTCTTGAACTGTGGTGCCCAGAACTGGACACAGTACTCCAGGTGAGGTCTGACCAGAGCAGAATACAGTGGTACTATTACTTCCCTTGATCTAGATGCTATACTCCTATTGATGCAGCCCAGAATTGCATTGGCTTTTTTAGCTGCTGCATCACACTGCTGACTCATGTAAAGTCTGTGGTCTACCAAGACTCCTAGGTCCTTTTCACATGTACTGCTCTCAAGCCAGGTGTCACCCATCCTGTATTTGTGCCTTTCATTTTTTCTGCCCAAGTGTAGTACCTTACATTTCTCCTTGTTAAAATTCATCTTGTTTGCTTTGGCCCAGTTGTCTAATCTGTTAAGGTCATTTTGAAGTGTGATCCTGTCCTCTGGGGTATTAGCCACCGCTCCCAATTTGGTGTCGTCTGCAAACTTGCTCAGGATGCCCTCAAGCCCATCATCCAAGTCATTGATAAAGATGTTGAATAAGACTGGGCCCAAGACAGAACCCTGTGGCACCCCACTAGTCACTACTCTCCAGGATGAGGAGGAGCCATTGATGAGCACCCTTTGGCTTCGGTCAGTAAGCCAGTTACAAATCCACTGAATGGTAGCATTGTCTAGCCCGCATTTTACCAGCTTGTCAAAGGCCTTGCTGAAATCAAGATAGGCTACATCCACAGTGTTCCCTTCATCTACCAGGCTTGTAATTCTGTCAAAAAATGAGATCAGATTAGTCTGACATTACTTATTTTTCAGAAACCCATGCTGACTTTTAGTGATCACAACGTTCCTTTCTAGGTGCTCACAGACTGTTTGCTTAATGATCTGCTCTAGAATCTTTCCTGGTATTGATGTCAGGCTGACTGGGCGGTAATTGTTTGGGTCCTCTCTTTTCCCATTTTTGAAAATAGGGACAACATTTGCCCTCCTCCAGTCTGCTGGAACTTCGCCTGTTCTCCAGGAATTATCAAATATTATTGCCAGTGGTTCTGAAATCACCTCTGCCAGTTCTTTTAATACTCTTGGATGTAGTTCATCTGGCCCTGGAGACTTGAATACATCTAAACTAGCCAAGTATTCTTGTACTACCTCCTTACTTATTCTGTGCTGTGTTTCCCCTGCTGAATCATCTGCTCCATATTCTTCAGGTCGGGCATTGTTTTCTTTTTTGGAGAAGACTGAGGCAAAGAAGGCATTGAGGAGTTCTGCCCTTTCTCTGTCCCCTGTTTGCATTTCACCATCTTCTCCTCTAAGTCAGCGTTTCTCAACCGCTGTTCCGCGGCACACTAGTGTGCCGCGAGACGATGGCTGGTGTGCCACGACATGCGGCGACGAGAAGGGCGATTTTGCAGCTGCAAACTCCACCTCCCTGGGCGTCCTATTTCTTCGCCCCTTCTAGTTTCCACAGACCAATCAGCTTTCATTATTTCCATTTTCCCCATGCCTCACGTGACAGGATCATCCCAGAATCCTTTAGCCAAAATGGCAGCCCCCAGCTAATAGTGCCTCACGTGTGTCTCTTTTTGGGAAAATCGAGCGGACTTCAAGTAGCTACTTTTAAGATATTCAATCTCCATCATTCAAAAGGTAGTTTGTTGCTAATTCACGGAGGCATGAAGACCAAATCGTCCTCTCACAAGTCCGAGAACACGCACAGGGTAAGATACAGGACGGCGGGGTCGGGTGGGGTGGATCAGAAACCCGGATCCTTTACGAACTCGGCAGCGCTGACCCGCCGGAAAGCAATATTTGGCAAGTGTTTCTTACAGTCATAATTATAATATAGGGCGGCACAGAGTTAATTTTTTAAACTTTTTTAATGGTGGTGTGCCTCGTGATTTTTTTCACGGAACAAGTGTGCCGTGGCCCAAAAAAGGTTGAGAAACACTGCTCTAAGTGACCCCACTGTTTCCTTGTTCTTCCTTTTGCTACGGACATACCCATAAAAGCCCTTTTTGTTGCTTTTAACCTCTCTGGCGAGCCTGAGTTCATTCTGTGCTTTAGCTTTTCTGACTTTGTCTCTACACGTGCTGGCTATATGTTTGAATTCCTCTCTGGTGATTTCCCCCCTTTTCCATTTTTTGTACATATCCCTTTTAAATCTTAACTCAGTTAAAAGTTCTTTAGATAGCCACCCTGTCTTCTTTAGGCACCTTCCATGTTTCCGTCTCATTGGTATTGCCTGAAGTTGTGCTTTTAATATCTCTCTTTTAACAAACTCCCAACCATCATGAACTCCCTTCCCTTTTAGTATTTCTGTCCATGGGATCTCACCCAGTGTTTCCCTAAGTTTTCTGAAGTCGGCTTTCTTAAAGTCTAGGATTTGAGTCTTACTATGCTTGGTTGCTCCTTTCCGCTGAACAATAAACTCCAGAAGAGCATGATCACTCCCACCTAATGATCCTGCCACTTCTACCCCACTAACCAGGTCATCACTATTGGTTAGGACCAGATCTAAAATGACTGATCCTCTTGTTGCTTCTCCCACTTTCTGGACAATGAAATTGTCTGCAAAGCCAGTGAGGAATCTGTTCGACCTTATGCTCTTGGCTGAGTTTGACATCCAACAAATATCAGGATAGTTGAAATCCCCCATTACTACTATCTCACCTCCTTTTGAATGCCTGGTCATCTGTTCCAGGAAGGCATCATCTGTGTCCTCAGTTTGGTTTGGGGGTCTATAGTAAACTCCCACAATGAGATCACTGTTATTTTTCTCTCCCTTAATTTTGACCCAGATACTCTCAACTTGGCTTTGAAGTTTTAAATCCTGGATCTCTTCACAGGTATACACATCCCTGACATATAACGCTACTCCTCCTCCTCTCCTGTTTGGTCTATTTCTCTGAAATAGATTGTATCCCTCTATTTCTACATTCCAATCATGAGACTCATCCCACCAGGTTTCAGTAATGCCTATTATGTCATATTTAGTTTGCTGTACCAAGAGCTCAAGTTCATCTTGTTTATTTCCCATGCTCTGTGTATTAGTATACAGACATTGAAGACCATTTATCATTCCCCCATGTCTCTTATTTAAGGATATTTTCTTCTCACCACTAGGTCTGCGTGCTTTTTGCTCCATTTGGTCCTTGACATTTGGATGATCATCTTCAGAACTTGATACTCCTACCTTCAGGACCACTGTCTCCCTCCCCCACATAAGTCAGTTTAAAGCCCTCCTGATGAGGTTTTTTAGTTTCATGGCAAAAACATTCCTCCCAACTTTTGTGAGGTGCAGCCCATCACTTGCCAGAAGTCTATCTTCAAGAAACAGCAGACCGTGATCTAAGAATCCAAACCGTTCCTGTTTGCACCATTTGCGAAGCCAGTTGTTCACTTCGACCTATTTTTCCCTCTCTCCCTGGGCCATGTCGTTCAACTGGGAGGACAGATGAGATGACTATTTGTGCATTTAATTGCTTCAACTTCCTGCCCAGAGCCTCATAATCACTTTTGATCTACTGTAGGCTATGGCTTGCAGTGTCATTGGTTCCCACATGCACCAAAAGGAAGGGGTATTTGTCGGTGGGTTTTATGATTCCTTGCAGCCGTTCTGTTACATCTTTGATCTTGGCCCCGGGTAGACAGCACACCTCTCGAGACATCTTGTCAGGCCCACAGATCACTGCTTCTGTACCCCTCAGTATGGAATCCCCTATCACCACTACACACCTCTTCACAGGCTTGGTCGGGATTCTTCCATGTGCTGTCCCTTCCAAGGTTACCTGCATATTCCCGGAGGACTGACTTTGCTGCTCGTCTTCATATTCCTCATCAACTGTGATAGTCATCCTATCCTAATTTTTCTTTCCCTTCTCTCTCTCTCTCTCCCCTCCCTATGCTTTACCCATAACCAAGGAACCTGACTCTGGTTGCCATGGAAACTACATGTTTGCAAAATGATGTTCCCTACTAATAATCCAGATGCTACTGTCTTTTAACCCCTTGGCTGCTGCAAAAAAGTGTCTCTGGATTCATGGGAAAAAATATGGTAATCTGGTTTTTATGACCTTTGTGTGGATTATTTTATGGGAAGTGAGTGTGGAGCTCTTCCTGAAGCTCTTTCCACATTCCACACACTGATAGGGTTTCTCCCCTGTATGAATTCTTTGATGGGAACTGAGAGAGGAGCTAACAGTGAAGCTCTTTCCACATTCCACACACTGATAGGGTTTCTCCCCTGTATGAGTTCTTTGATGTCTTCTGAGATGGCAGTTCTTACTGAAGCGCTTTCCACATTCCACGCACTGATATGGTTTCTCCCCTGTATGAATTCTCTGATGCTTAGTGAGAGAGGAGCTGTGACTGAAGCTCTTTCCACATTCCACGCACTGATATGGCTTCTCCCCTGTATGAATTCTTTGATGGGAAATGAGAGAGGAGTTCGTACTGAAGCTCTTTCCACATTCCACACACTGATATGGTTTCTCCCCTGTATGAATTCTTTGATGGTAAGTGAGAGAGGAGCTGGTACTGAAGCTCTTTCCACATTCCACACACTGATATGGTTTCTCCCCTGTATGAATTCTCTGATGCTTAGTGAGAGAGGAGCTGTCAATGAAACTCTTTCCACATTCCACACACTGATAAGGTTTTTCCCCTGTATGAATTCTTTGATGGGAAGTGATAGTTTCCTTCTTATTGAAGCTCTTTCCACATTCCACACACTTATATGGTTTCTCCCCTGTATGAATTATTTGATGGGAAATAAGATGGGAGCTCTGATTGAAGCTCTTTCCACATTTCCCACACTGATAAGGTTTCTCCCCTGTATGAATTCTCTGATGCTTAGTGAGAGAGGAGCTGTCAGTGAAACTCTTTCCACATTCCAAGCACTGATAGGGCTTCTCCCCTGTATGAATTTTTTGATGGGAAGTAAGATTGGAGCTCTGACTGAAGCTCTTTCCACATTCCACACACTGATAGGGTTTCTCCCCTGTATGAATGCTCTGATGGGACGTGAGAGAGGAGCTATGACTGAAGCTCTTTCCACATTCCATGCACTGATAGAGTTTCTGTCCAATGAGATTTTGTTGATGGGAAGTGGAATGGGAGCTCCGACTGCAGCTTTCTCCACACTCCAAATTTTTACGTGGCTTCTTCTCTCTGTGGATTTTGTCATGGTCACCTTTGTTCTCAATTTCAAATTCATCACAATCTGCAATGGAAACAAAAAGGGATTAGAGCCTCAGGAACAAATGGAGAAGAACTGAAGGGAGTTGGGTGTGTGTTCATTACCTGTGTTGTTTGTCATTAAACAACATATTTATTATTAGATTCTGATGAGTTGTTGAATGTTGCTTTGATATACAGTAGTGGTCAAGATTGTGGAAGACTTTTGGGGAAAAGGTTCTATGGCTTCTTTTGGAATAAGACTATAAAATTATATATCAATGGGAAGATGATTTAATCAAGAATGGAATCCAACAAAGTTTGCTCAATTACCCGTATTCTATCAAACGTAATAGCCAAATAACTAGAAAAAGGAAGCACAACTTGCTTTGGGTGACTTTTGTCAGTGTGCTATGTGATTGCCATCAAGTTGGTTGGCTTTTTGTGTTCTTTCATTTATTGAGGTTGTAAAACATAATAATATTATAGAAATGGCAGAAAGAGTTGATTGGTCACCCAGAAAGTGATGTAAAATTGTACTATTAAGTGAAGAAGGCTACAGTTATGAATAAATTAGAATAGAGATTGGGGAAAACTTAACCAAAGCTGGCCTTTCTATATGGCTGGTAAAGGCAAGAAAAGATGCAGAAAGGCAACTGACGATCGAAGAATGGAGAGACGGTACCTACATGAAAGAATAAAATCATCTGGGTGTATACAAGATGACATGGCGAAATGTAATGTGAAGTTGAGTGCGAGGACTGGTCTAAATGTTAGATTTCTAAGGGGAAAGCCATTGTTATCTCTCAAGCAAAGGTTGAAAAGATTAAACCCATGTTTACTGGACAGAGGAACAATGGGACAGTATTATTTGGAGCAATGAGACCCAAATCTCCTTGCTTGGTAGTGATGGCATGAAACACGTGAGGAGAAGAATCAGAGAAGATTTACATCCTTCTTGCATTACACCGACCGTGAAACACCCAGATAGTGTGATGATCTGGGGTTGTATGGCAGCAAAAGGTGTGTGCAGAATTTGTATCATTAGTGGGAATGTAAATGCCCCAAAATACATGAATGAAATACTTGAGCTCAAACTGAAGCTTTCCGCAGGTGATCTTTTCCCAGATACTGAAGCATTTAGAAATATTTATAGAAATATTTATTTATTTATTTATTTGTTTGTTAGTTAGTTTGTTAGTTATTTCAACAGGATTCAGCTCCATGTCATGTTGCTGCTGTGTGCAAAGGTGATTTCAATATAATCCTATTCCACTGCTGGAATGGCCTGGGAATAGCCCAAACTTTAGCCCAATCAGAAATCTATGGAGCCAACTAAAGAAACTTGTTAGTCAGAAGCAACCCAGCAATAAAGCCCAAGTAACAGAGGGAATAATTCAGTCTTGGTTTCACATTATTACAGATGCAAAACTAAAAACTTGGTTCACTTCACGAGAAGGCGTTGTAACGCCGTAATTAAAGCTAAAGGTTACCAATGGTTACCAAAGGTTTCATGTTTTTTCTTTATGACTGCCTTCATAAAAGTTCCTGTATTACATTCTTCATTAAATAATGTTTCCATTTATATATAATTTTATGGTATTACTCCACACAGAACTGGTGTTATGAGCCATCAAACCTCAGAAATACACTTTTCACAAAAGGTTTCCCCAATTTTGGCCACTAGTATAAGTTGTTCATTTTAAAGTTAATGTTCTTTTTATATGGGATCAGGTTATTATTATTTGTGTTTCGTGTTTATATGTGTGTTGAAAGCTGTCCAGAATGGCTGGGGCACATAATTATTATTATTATTACTACAGTGGTACCTCAATTTAAGAACAGCCCTGTTCGGGAAAAGATTAAGTTGGTAAACCGAGATGCCCTGTATTACTGTTGTTGTTGTTGTTGTGATAAATGTAGTATTGTAAAGTTCATTAGTGGGTCGTAAATCCTTAGACCCACACAGCCAATCTTCAATGGCTGCCCAGTACGCTCTCCAGCTCGCTCTGCAAAGCTTCTTCTTGTTCAGACCCAGCAGAGTTGCAGCGCAGCTGGAACAATGGCAGTCTGTGTCTTCAATTAAACAGACTCAACTTCGTTGCTTCTAATCTAACTCAACTTTATTACAGAAGCATAAGAGAAACAGCAAAACCGACAGAAGCTAGCTGCATGTTTGCAGCTCTTATCTCTAGCACTCTCTCCTACACACTCCTCTCCAGCAGAAACTCAGACTCGGACTCTCAGACTCAAAACCAAAGCTGAACTCTGAAACAAAGGAAATTTCACGTATCACTTGTGGGCAGACACCCAGAGAATCAGAACGCCTCCAGAGTGTTTTAACTCTGTGTTCACCAGAATCCCAACAATTATTATTATTATCCTCATAATCATCATCATCACTGCTACTATGACCTGAGATTCATCATTTCTGGGATGAATTTTGTTTGGCCCAGTCATGGCATCCCCTCCATCTCCAATGTCAGTCGTCTCTTTGGTCAACCCAAGAGTGACAGGAGCAAAAACAAAACCAGAAAACCTGAAGCTAACAATTCTGAAGCTGACATTTAAGATGGCCTGGGCAGTTCAGAGCAGCCCAATCATGGTAGAAAAAGGAATAATTTGAGGAAGATTGTTTAAAGAAAAAACTGTAATTTACTGTTTATTGTGGGGGTCTTAGATCACGACTGGACCTAATGGTCAGAGGTCCTTTTACCTTTACCTAGGTTCCCAGGTGCTATAGGCGGCGCTGTTGAGCTCTGTGAAAATATATGAGGTTCCTCACATACAGGTATTTTTTGAATTTCCAGGCAGATATGACGATCCCACAGGGAGCCTTACCAAGAGAGGCCACTAGCTCACAATTCTCCTCCATGACGTCCTCATGCAGAGCTCTCTGGTCAGAATCCAGCAATGCCCACTCCTCGTCCGTGAAACAAACAGCGACATCTTCAAAGCACACCGGACCCTGAAAGAAAAAGGGAAATGTCCTCCTCTGAGACAGCATCAATATGATCTGCTACACAATGCTCTGTTGTTTCCTTCCTGTAAATTGTGGTGTTGTTTCAATAGGATTGCTTTGCTGCACATTTTATTTATGGATGCTTATTTTATTATTCGTTTTAATTATGGGTGTTCATTATGGGGTTGGCTAGGTGAATCCAGGCCGTTATTTGTTCTCATGTGTCCGCTACTTAGAAACCAGTTGTAGCATTCACTGATCAATCTAGATTCTAGAAATAAAATCAGCCTATTTTGGATGGCCGTCTTGGATGATCCAGCAGAGATTCCTGCAATGCAGGGAGTCTCCTGGCTCTGAGAGACAAGCAGGTAGGGTGGCTTCTGACAAAAGGAGAGGGAGTCACCGGCGGCTCTGCCTTATCCTGACTCACCTCAGTCTCTCAACCTCCCTCCTCCCACTCACCTACTTCCTCTTCTGCCTCTGATTCTGCACTGCATTCTGCCACAGAGTCTCCCAACTCACTACGCCCTGTTACCCCTTCAGCTTCTGACTCCTACTCTTCCCAGGCTTCTCCCTCTTCCCCCTCTGACTGCCCATCCTCTGCTTCTTGAGCTCTGAGCCATCTTCCCTTCCTGGTTCCCCAGCTGCATCCTCCCACCATTCCTATGTGTCCAACCAGTCCATGACATTGCTCCATCCCTCGGCCTCTGTCCCCACAAGGCAGCTTCCCCTGACCTGATCTGGTTCCACAGCCGCTGCTTCCCTTCTGCCCCCATGAAAAGACGGATCAGGAGGTCTTCCTGGCATCATTCTGTCACCTGCAAGAGAAAAAAGGTAAACAAGACGCCAGGAGTGCCTGCTTCTCTCACAGGTGAGACAGGGCATGTCTAAGCACAGATGGGCCTTTGAGAAACCCTTACCTGCTGAGAGCATTTGGACGTTTGTGCCCATTTCATATGTTTGCTGTGCAGAAATACATCTCCCCTCCTCTGGACCCTTGTTCCCAACTGTCTCCCCCCCAAAAAAGATGAAAAGAACGCTCAGATGAGTTGGAAAAGCAACAGAATGAGACCAAAGGGAGAAATACCACCTTCCTCCTTACCCAGTGGCCTCTCTCTGGTGTCCAACGGAGGTTGAACAGCTAGTGAAATATGGGGAGCCCTAGAGCATCTGCTTGGCATGCAGAATGTCCCAGGGTCAACCCCTGACATCTCCTGCAAGGGCTGGACGAAATCCCTACCTGAAACTCTGGGGAGCTGCTGAAAGTCAGTGTAGACCAGGGGTCCTCAAACCATGTCCCGTAGGCCAAATCCAGCCCACCAGTGTCATGAAACTGGCCTGCACGGCTATCTCAGATCCCGCCAAGTGTCCGAGGCTGAAAGCCTTTCAGTTGCTGGAGGAAGATCAGCTGTACCTGCTGGAGGTGATTCAGAACTGCCAGGCAGCTCAGCTCAGGGGCTCCGAACCCTGAAGTGCTCCAAGCAGGAGACGGCCAAAGCCATCCTGGGGAGTGATGGGTGGTGTGGGGGAGCCCCATGGTGAAGTGGGGCAGGGAGGGGCTTTGGGGAAGGGGTTGTGCATCTGCTGGAGAGGAAGAGACTACTGGCTCAAGGCATGGGGAGCCATTCCCGTAGAAAGCCAAGCTTGGAGAGAACCAGAACAGGGATGGGACCCCTCAGACCTGCTCCCCGCTGGCTGGGCTCTTTGTCCCCCACTCTGCAGTTGGTGGTGGTTGACAAAGGATTAGGCGAGGCGTTCAGTGGGTTCTTATATTCTCAATTTCTTATTTTTATTCTTATTTCATTTATTACTTTTATTTGTTTGATTGATGGATTGATTTATAATTTATTTTAACATTTTATTTATTTTGCACAAAGCAGCTCAGAGCCCTCCAGCCATTTTGCAGCGGATGGAACTGGTGGATCCTCCTCTGGACCCTTGTTCCCAACTGTCTCCCCCCAAAACAAGATGAAAAGAACCCTCAGATGAGTTGGGAAAAGAACAGAATGAGACCAAATGGAGAAAAGCCACCTTCCTCCTTACCCAGTGGCCTCTCTCTGGTGTCCAACGGAGGCCTCTCTCCCTGAAAAAGAAAAACAAGGATTCAAGAGAGAATGGTGAGAAATATTAGAAAGAGAACGACAAAGACTTGAAGGGTGTGAGATCTCATTCTATGGATGCTTTACCAGAAAAGGATGAGCCATCAGCAGACCATTATGGGATGTTCTCTGTCCTGTTTGGAGCCCCTTGGGAGTATCCAGAGGAAAGTCTCTCTCACCTGCTTTCTTTCCTCTGCCTGACTCAGGAGGAAACCTTCGGCCAGGGCCACCGCCTGGGAACTGGTCTCTGCTCCGCATTCCCTCACCCAGCTCTCCATCTCCGGGGGAAGGACAGCCAGGAACTGCTCCAAGATCACCAGGTCCAGCATCTCAGCTTTCGTGTGCCTTTCTGGCTTCAGCCACTGGTGGCAAAAGTGGTAAAGTCGGCTGCAAACCTCTCGGGGTCCTTTGGCCTCCTGGCAGCAGAACTGCCTCAACTTCTGGCTCTGCACCTCTGAGCGGAGGGCGTCCTCCTCACCCAGGATCTTCTGCACTGGGTTCTCCCAGAATCCCCCACTGCTCCCAGTTTGGATGGCATGGCCTCTTCCTGTTCCAGGGCCAGCTGAGTCTCGCTCATCCATCTGTGCTCTCAGGAAGCCTCTAAGAGATCGGAAGGAACCCTTTGGTCTTCTGCCGAATTCTGTCCGTCTTAATGAGAAGCTCTAGCAAACCCTACAAAGTAAATACATTGTTCTGTTATAGAATTTGTGGGACCAGGGGGGGAAGATGGTTCCCTGAACAAGCATGAATGAATCTTGTTGGGATCTAGGGCTGAACTGCACCACATCACAGACCATGCGTTATCTTTGGGGGGGGGGGGAGAGGAGGAAGAGCAAAAGAAATGCAATGCAAAATGTGGAGGAAACTGAAGGGATATCTGTGAGATTAATTAACCTTGTTTCTGCTGCCTTCCAGTCAGTGCATGAAGTCAGAACTGACTGACAAGGGAATCCTTTGTTTCTTGTGAAAAATGGATGCTTGGCTCTAGTGGGGGTCCTCACCTGGGGGTCCTAAGGAGTTGCTCCCCATCCCACCATCACTCCCCTGCTTCTGTCTCCTTTTCTTGCATTTGGACTCTCTGCCGCTCTCAAGACAAACTCCTGGGGTAGGGTCCTTTTTTCTTTGCTCTGAGGGCCAGGTATGTATCTGACCGACTCCCTAAGGGCCAAGTGGGCGGGGCCAAATAAATATCCCTTGAAAATTAGGTGGGTAATTTATCATCATTTAATAGCTTAACACACACACAGGCATTGATGCCAAGGTCCCTGGAGGCTCAGTGAGTAGCAGCGCCCATTTCCGCCTGGTTTTCCAGCAACAATCCCTTTGGGACAGAGAGGATGTGGTCCTGGGATGCCATGCTCTGGGTGCGAGGGGATTGCTGCAGTGGCCTCCGTGTGGAGCTGCCCTTGGAGACGACTGGGAATCTGGTCTGCAATGCAGCAGCCAGACTATGGGCTGGGATCCCTCTCTTTATTCCTGGCCTTTCCCCCCCCCTTAACTTCCTTCCTCCCCGTGGGTTTTTTTATATGGGGGGGGGGCTAGTCCACCTCCTCGCCCAGCTTTGGAAAACCATTTGCACATGTTTCCTCTGTTGTGCAATGACGCTGAGCGACGTCACACAGAGTTAAAGTCCTAGGGACTCCTTTGTTTGAAGAAGGGAGATTTCGTGGGAGTCAGTTTGGGATCCTCTGATCTCCAGGAAGGAGAGCCTTGCAGACCTCGCCCCCCCCTGGCAGGACCCTCTCCTCCCTGACTTGGCTTTGCCCCCCCCCAGGCATCCTCCCCTGCTGCAGCCCTGGGACCCCACCGTCTTCCCACTGCACCCTCGAGGGGGGGGGAGAGGAGAGAGAGAGGAGACTCACCAGATCATCCCAGGAGAGGACAGCGATGCAGCCCTTGCAGGAGAGATACCAAAGCAACACCCACCCCCCCTTCCTTGCAGGAAAGGACTGGGGAGGGAGGGGCCTTGGCTCTGGAGGACCTGGCCCCCCTTGCTTCCTGTCCTCTCCAGGAAGGCAGCTCAGTTGCTTTTAACCCTTGCAAAGCCGAGTCCACCCAGCTCTGCCTTCCACGTTTACTTGATTTCTTGCTTAAGTCGGGGTTGTTGTTGTTTTCCATTTCTTGCATTTATCTAGTGTCCGAATGTTTCTGTCTGGTTGCAGCCTATGCTAATAGACGCGGTTGATTCCTAAATCTGAAGGGGGTTTATCTGTGTGCCCCTTTCCCCCTGTCCCACAGATACCTCCCCAAAGGAGCAAGCAGCACATTTATACAAATGCAGAATAAACAGCACTGTAGTTGCAAACCTCAGCAACCTCGCCTCTCCCTGGCAGGACCCCCTGAACCCAGGGGGATCTCACCTCCCCGCATGAGCCACCCTCCCCTGCAGCCCTGGGACCCCCCACCTTCTCCCCACTGGAATGCAGCTTTTGCAGGAGCCCTAGAGCATCTGCTTGGCATGCAAAATGTCCCAGGGTCAGCCCCTGACATCTCCTGCAAGGGCTGGATGAAATCTCTGCCTGAAACTCTGGGGAGCTGCTGCCAGTCAGTGTAGACCAGGGGTCCTCAAACTATGTCCTGTGGGCCGTATGCAGCCCGCCAGGGTCGTGAATCTGGCCTGCACGACAATTTAAGAACCTGCCAAGTGTCCGAGGCAGAAAGCATCTCACCTCCCACTCAGTCAGTCCCCACACCACTGGCATGGTGGCGGCTCTACTAATGAAAGGCCAGGGGGTTTCATTTCCCTGGGGACAGGGAAGCGTTGTCTTTTGGCGAAGTTGAGGTTGGCGGAGGAAGGCAGACTTGGGTCTATTCGGGTTCGTTCCGTAGCAGGGTGGATAAAAATCAATGATTTTTTAAAAAAAAATAAAAAAAATCGGATTTTTTTATTTAAATCGGATTTTTTTGATTTAAATCGGATTTTTTTGATTTAAATCGTTTTTTAAAAAATAAAATGCTTTTTGAGGAAAATATATTACCATCCAAAGGTTATTCCATCATGAAATAAAGATTAGATTTTTAATTATGTAGAATAAGGTTGTATATGTTTAATTTTTGGGGTAAATAAATTCCATTAATCCATTCACAATGTCATGCTCTTCCAGAGGTTTTTGTAAGATTATTGGGCAGTTTCTCTGCCTGCAAGATATTATCACAGATGCTTGGTATACTTTTGCAGTTCTCAAAACTGAATTTGACTCAACAGAGATCACATGCCTCTTCTTTACAGCAAAAATGTTATAACATGAACAGAGTTGAGAAAAAGACCTTAATCCTATTGTTCTACAAACCTATGAATACAGAATCAACCCCTTCAGTGCTAAATTTCAAGAAGTTCAGTGAATAGAATAGAAACAATATTTTTCTGATTGTTTGGAGTGGACAGTATTTAAGTTTTTCATGTGTAGGCTGGTCTGACAGTCTAAGTTTCTTAAAATATATATACAGTATATTGTTTTTGTTTAGCCAAATTACTTAACAAACATGGATGTTTGTTTAAGCAAATAACATATGCTGTAATAGAAAAAAATTCCTTCAGTAGACCAACTAAGTTTTTATTTTGGTATGAGCTTTCGTGTGCATGCACACTTCGTCAGATACATGAAAGCTCATACCAAAATAAAAACTTAGTTGGTCTTTAAGGTGCTACTGAAGGAATTTTTATCTATTTTGCTTCGACTCAGACCAACACGGCTACCTACCTGTAACTATATGCTGTAATGTTATTGTTTCAGTTGAATAAATCTATTTAAATTGTTATTATTAAGGTAATGATTATTTTTCCCCTTCCTAAGTACAACAGAAAAGTTGTCCAAATACAGTATGAATGATTAACCTATTAAACTGGGGATAAAAAAACTAATATGAAAAGTTGTTATTCTAAAAATCTTCATCTACCAGCATATTAAAGTTGTACCAGCAAGAATTAGTCTTTATGTAGAAAACTATGATTTAAATCAAGCCTTACTGACTAGTGATTTAAATCGTGATTTAAATCGTGATTTAAATCAGTTTGATTTAAATCAAATCCACCCTGTTCCGTAGACATTTACTTGAAAGGTGGGACAAGGAAGTATAGTCTTATTCTGTGGAGGAAGATCAGCTGTACCTGCTGGAGGTGATTCAGAACTGCCAGGCAGCTCAGCTCAGGGGCTCCGAACCCTGAAGTGCTCCAAGCAGGAGACGGCCAAAGCCATCCTGGTGAGTGATGGGTGGTGTGGGGGACCCCCCTGGGGAAGTGGGGGGGAGGGGTTGTCCGTCTGCCACAGAGGAGGACCCTACTGGCCTAGGTTGATGTATCCTGTTTGAAAGGGGAATCATCTAGGGACTTCCTGTGAAAATCTGGGTCAGGAATGCTGCTCCTAGAATGGATTCATGTGTAACAGGTCAATCGCGATCTACTGGTCGATGCACAACTCTGGTCACTGCTCCCTGAGAAAAGCTCAGCAACTCTGGACAAAGACAATGGGTAGATCACTAGCAGTTTTTTTTTTTATTATTGGGAGTAGATCTCAAATCTCTTGGAAGTTGGAACGTCCCTGCTATAATGCATAGGTATATACACACAAAACAAAACCTGATGAAATCGATAAAAATCCATGAGAAAAAAATCCAAAGCCATCCTGGTGAGTGATGAGTGGTGTGGGGGACCCCCATTGGGAAGTGGGGGAGGGATGGGCTTTGGGGGAGGGGTGTGCATCTGCAGGAGAGGAGGACCCTACTGGCTTAGGGCATGGGAAGCCATTCCCGTAGAAAGCCAAGCTTGGAGAGAACCAGAACAGGGATGGGACCCCCTCTGACCTGCTCCCCGCTGGCTGGGCTCTTTGCCCCCCACTCTGCAGTTGGTGGTGGTTGACGAAGGATTAGGTGAGGCGTTGAGGGGATTCTTATATTCTCAATTTATTATTTTGATACTTATTTCATTTATTACTTTTTTGATTTATTTATTTATTTATATTGTAACATTTTATTTTATTTAATTTTTGCACAAAGCAGCTCAGAGCCCTCCATGGGGGTTCATGATTCAGCAATATATAATACCATTTAAAGTGTTGCATCTCCTGACTCAATTACCATTTGACTAAAGCCATGATTGGCTTTTCTTACCAGGGACTCAAGGAAGGGGAAGGGGTAGATTTAAGAGACCAAATTCCCAAGAGCATAAAACCTGTTCAGTCAATTTAAAATCCACTTTCCCAGTTTGATGTCCTAAGACATTTCTGATACAGGTACATAGGCTTTCCTGTTGCTTGCTGCATAGGAAGCAGGCTTATAAATCTTAAACTTTATATAGATCAGAACTTCAACATTCAGACAACCCAACAACTCAACTTTCGCACCAAAAGCCAGTAATAAAAGTTTGATCAAATTAAATTCTTAATAAAGTCTCAGTGCTAATGGATCATGTTTCCTGCATTAAACAGAAATATCTGCACCCCAGGAAAAGACCATTGGGAGCTGCATGCCTCCTTTATCTACATGAGATTGGGGTACAGATCTCTATTCAAAAATGTTTCACAAATGTTTGGTTATTAATTTTTTGTCTGCCCCCCTCTGGTCATTAGCAGAACAATCTACAGTGGTGCCTCGCAAGACAAATTTAATTCGTTCCAGGAGTCAATTCGCGGTTTCCCATAGGACTGCATTGAAACTTAATCAATGCGTTCCTATGGGCTCCGGGGGACTCACTCTCTTGGCTCGGGGAAGGCAGGGAGGCAGTTCCTATTGCCGCCTGCCTCCCTGCCTGCCTTCCCCGAGCCAAGAGAGCAAGCGCCGCCGCCGATACCGGCTGTGTGCGAGGCGGCAGGGGAGAGAAGCGGAGAATAAGGATCTCCGCTTCTCTCCCCTGCCACTACGCCGCGGACACCAGGGAGCATCAGATGGGGCAGAGCCAGTGAAAGGGGAAAAGAAGCCATAGAAAGGAGAGGAGAGAGAGATAGAGAGGCAGAGACATTGAGGCAGGCAGAGCCAGCGAAAGGGGAAAAGAAGCCATAGGGAGATAGAGAGGCAGAGAGATCGAGGGAGGCAGAGCCAGCGAAAGGGGAAAAGAAGCCATAGAAAAGAGAGAGGAGAGAGAGAGAGGCAGGGAAATCGAGGCAGGCAGAGCCAGCGAAAGGGGAAAACAAGCTATAGAAAGGTGAGAGGAGAGAGGAGAAGTGCCGATCGAGAGGAGAGAGAAGTGCCGATCAAACTTCAGTTTTGCAATCTATTAATTCCAATTAGCAGTACTGGGGATGGTTCAGATTCTGTGGCAATGCTTTTGGCCAGCAGAGGGTGTCACAGGGCCAGCCTACTTTCCCTTTAAAGCAAACTTGGGTCTCCAGCTGTTTTTGGACTACAACTTCCATCATCTTTAGATAGCAAAACCAATGGGGAGGGATGATGTGAACTGTAGTCCGGGAGCAGCTGGGGACCCAAATTTGGGAAACCCTGCTTTAAAGCAACTTTAGTGTTTGGCCCGCAAAGATGGGACATACAGTATTCACGTTTGTATTTTCTTGTATTTTGTTTTCTACATGACTTTTGTTCGATTTGTTTTTTTTAAGAGGGCAAATTAAAAGAGAAATTGTATGGAAAGTTGTGGAGGAATAAAAGGTTGTGTGAGGGGGAAAGGGTACAGAGAGCCCCCCCCCATCCTGAGGAGTAGCTCTTCCACCAGCAGTAGCGTCAGCGGGGAGGGGGAAGAGTCCAGTGAGGAAGGAGGAAGGAGGAGACGGGGCTCTGGCAGCATAGGAGAGCCCCTGCTGCACGTGGGACAGGAAGAGAGAGGGGGGGAAGAGGGGGAGAGGAAAACATGGAAAGGAGACCCTTCTTCCCTCTGGTTCCGGAATTACGCAGGAGGAAATGCGGGAGGAGATTTGGGGTGCCCCGACTCTTATGTTGGAAGAGGACGCGGAGCGTGCCATTCCGGGGTTCTGGGTCAGACCGAGCGGATGTATCCTGTATAGCTCTAGCACTGTAAATAGCCTGCACTTAATAAAAGCATGAAAAGGCAAAGGTCTGGAGAGTCGTTACTCTAGAGTAGTCGCAACGCATCGCCTGTGACAGGTTGCGTTTAAAAAAAAAAAAAAAAACTGGGGGTGGCCTCAAATATTTTATTGGGGGGGGGCAAAGACCCCTAGGCCTTTAAGAGTTGGCACATATTTCCCTACACCTACAAGTTTCAGGATGGTTACAACATAAAAATGCAGCATAAAAAACAAAAAAACACCACATTTTAAAAGGGCATTAGATGTCAATCAGCCAAACGCCTGGTTAATAAGGTGTTGATTTGCCTGGCTCCTAAAGGTGTATTGTGGTTTTTCTGAGCTTTGTATGGATTCTTTTATGGGAAGTGAGTTTGGACCTCTGACTGAAGCTCTTTCCACATTCCACACACTGATAGGGTTTCTCCCCTGTATGAATTCTTTGATGGGAAGTGAGATTGGAGCTGTCAGTGAAACTCTTTCCACATTCCACACACGGATAGGGTTTCTCCCCTGTATGAATTCTTTGATGGCAAGTGAGATGGGCTCTCTGACTGAAGCTCTTTCCACATTCCAAGCACTGATAGGATTTCTGCCCTGAATGAATTCTTTGATGGCAAATGAGAGAGGATCTGTCAGTTAAACTCTTTCCACATTCCACACACTGATAGGGTTTATCCCCTGTATGAATTATTTGATGGGAAGTGAGAGAGTATCTCTGACTGAAGCTCTTTCCACATTCCACACACTGATAGGGTTTCTCCCCTGTATGAATTCTTTGATGGGAAGTGAGAGAGTATCTCTGACTGAAGCTCTTTCCACATTCCTCACACTGATAAGGTTTCTCCCCTGTATGAATTCTTTGATGGCAAGTGAGTTTGGACCTCTCAGTGAAGCTCTTTCCACATTCCACACACTGATAGGGTTTCTCCCCTGTATGAAATCTTTGATGTCTTGTGAGATGGGAGTTCTCAGTGAAGCTCTTTCCACATTCCACACACTGATAGGGTTTCTCCCCTGTATGGATTCTTTGATGGGAAGTGAGATTTTGGCTGTGACTAAAGCTCTTTCCACATTCCACACACTGATAGGGTTTCTCCCCTGTATGAATTCTTTGATGGGAAGTGAGAGAGGATCTCTGACTGAAGCCCTTTCCACATTCCACACACTGATAGAGATTATTTCCAATGAGATTTTGCTGATGGGAAGTGGAATGGGAGCTCTGACCGCAGCTTTCTCCACACTCCAAATTTTTACGTGGCTTCTCCTCTCTGGGGATTTTGTCGTGGTCACCTTTGTTCTCAATTTCCAATTCATCACAATCTGCAATGGAAACAAAAAGAGATTAGAGCCTCAGGAACAAATGGAGAAGAACTGAAGGGAGTTGGGTGTGTGTGTTCATTACCTGTGATGTTTGTCATTAGCCAACATAATTTAATCAGGAATGCAATCCAACAAAGTTTGTTTAGTTATAACCAAATAACCAGAAAAAGGAAGCACAACTTGCTTAGGTTGACTTTTGTCAGTGTGTTGTGTGATTGCTATTAAGTTGGTTGGTTTTTTTGTGTTCTTTCATTTAGTGAGGTTGTAAAACATAATAAAATTAGAGAAACGGCACAAAGAGTTGACTGGTTATTCATAAAGTGATGTAAAAACTTGGTTCACTTCACGGGAAGGCGTTGTAAGGCCGTAATTAAAGCTAAAGGTTACCAAAGGTTTCACGTATTTTCTTTATGACTGCTGTTCTAATAAATACTCCTTTATAAATGTTCTTGCATTACATTCTTCATTAAATTATTTTCCACATATATAATTTTATGGTATCACTCCACACAAAAGTGGTGTTATGAGCCATCAAACCTCATAAATACACTTTTCACAAAAGGTTCTTTTTATATGGGATCAGATTATTATTATTTATGTTTCATGTTTATATTTGTTTTGGGAGCCGCCCAGAGTGGCTGAGGCAACCCATCCAGATTGGCATGGTATAAAAAAAATTATTATTATTACTACAGTGGTACCTCGATTGAAGAACAGTCCTGTTCCGGAAAAGATTAAGTTGGTAAACCGAGGTCCCACTGTATTACTATTACTACCGTGTTTCTCATATTTTAAGGCATCCCTACAAAATAAGGCATGGCAGGATTTTCCTGAGGTGGAAAAATATAAGGCATACCTCGAAAATAAGCCGTACCG
Source organism: Zootoca vivipara (assembly GCF_965207765.1). Lineage (NCBI taxonomy): Eukaryota > Metazoa > Chordata > Lepidosauria > Squamata > Lacertidae > Zootoca > Zootoca vivipara. The sequence goes on along the minus strand of NC_142587.1, from coordinate 98,996,561 downwards.
GGTGGTGGGAGCAGGTCTGTGGCAAGGAAGGGTTGCTGCTGCCGCGTTAACCCCTGGGACCTGGCTGCAGCCTTTGCGCATCGCGCGCGGACACCCAGGACCCGGCTGTAGCCTCAGCGCGCAGCCCCAGGATCCGGCTGCAGCCTTTGCGCGCGGACACCCAGGACCCGGCTGCAGCCTCAGCGTGCAGCGCACGCAGCCCCAGGACCCGGCTGCAGCCTTTGCCTGCCGCGCGCGAAGACCCGGTGGGAGCAGTCCGGTGGTCTGTACAGGTACCGGTACTTAATTAAAAAATAAGACATCCCTTGAAAATAAGCCATGGTGTGTTTTCTTCAGGAAAAAATAAATATAAGACGCGTCTTATAATATGAGAAACCCAGTATCATCATCATCATCATCATCATCGCTACTACTACCTGAGATTCAATAAGCCTAGCTCTTCTCTGGGATGGATTTTGTTTGGCCCAGTCATGGCATCCCCTCCATCTCCAATGTCAGTCGTCTCTTTGGTCAAACCAAGACTGACAGGAGCAAAAACAAAAACAGAAAACCTGAAGCTACTTATCTTCCCTAACAATCCTGAGGCTGACAGTTAAGATGGCCTGGGCAGTTCAGACCAGCCCAATCAAGATAGAAAAAGGAATAAATTGAGGAAAATATAGGAGGTTGGTCACATACAGGTATTTTTTGAATTTCCAGGCAGATAGGACGATCCCACAGGGAGCCTTACCAAGAGAGGCCGCGATCTCACAATTCTCCTCCATGACGTCCTTATGCAGAGCTCTCTGGTCAGGATCCAGTAACGCCCACTCCTCATCCGTGAAACGAACAGCGACATCTTCAAAGCACACTGGACCCTAAAAGAAAAAGGGGAATGTCCTCCTCTGAGACAGCATCAATATGATCCGTAACACAATGCTCTGTTGTTTCCTTCCTGTAAATTGTGGTGTTGTTTCAATAGGATTGCTTTGCTGCACATTTTATTTATGGATGCTTATTTTATTCCGTGTTTTAATTATGGGTGTTCATCTTTGTGCAAATAGATGGAACTCCACCTTGTGTTTTCCACGTCATTCTGCCTACGCAAGCATTCCAGTTTGCCTGACGGAATGATCCACTTTCTCCTCTCCTCGTAAGCTGTTCTGGGGAGTTCCCTCATAATGCCCCGGAGTCAAATTCAAGGGGTTCATGGGGGCATGGAGAGAGGGAGGAATGGGGGGACAGGACCTATATTGCAGCGGATGGGGCTGTTCTCATTTGCCCACTGCTTAGAAAACACTTTTAGCATTCACTGATCAGGTTGAGGTTGAATCCTGACAAGAAAGAAGTACTGTTTGTAGGCGACAGGAGGTGGGCAGGTGTGGAGGACTCCCTGGTCCTGAATGGGGTAACTGTGCCCCTGAAAGACCAGGTGTGGGGCTACCTTTGAAGGTGACCCGGAAACTACAATTAATCCAGAATGCAGCAGCTAGACTGGTGACTGGGAGCGGCTGCCGAGACCACATAACACCAGTATGTTTCTAAGCACAATTCAAAGTGTTGGTGCTGACCTTTAAAGCCCTAAACGGCCTCAGTCCAGTATACCCGAAGGAGCGTCTCCACCTCCATCGTTCTGCCCCAACACTGAAGTCCAGTGCCGAGGGCCTTCTGGCAGTTCCCTCACTGTGAGAAGCCAAGTTACAGGGAACCAGGCAGAGGGCCTTCTCGGTAGTGGCACCCGCCCTGTGGAACACCCTCCGACCAGATGTCAAAGAGAAAAACAACTACCAGACTTTTAGAGGACATCTGAAGGCAGCCCTTTTAGTGTTTAATAGATTATTGTATTTTGATGTTTCTGTTGGAAGCCGCCCAGAGTGGCTGGGTATAAATAAAAAATAATAAATTATTATTATTATTATTATTATTATTATTGATCAATCGAGAAATAAAATAAGCCTATTTTGGATGGCCATCTGTCTTGGATGATCTAGCAGAGATTCCTGCAATGCAGGGGCCCTCCTGGCTCTGAGAGACAAGCAGGGAGGGTGGCTTCTGGCTAAAGGAGAGGGAACCACTGGAGGGAGCCTTATCCTGACTCAATTCAGCCTATCAACCTCCCTCCTCCCACTCACCGCCTTCTTCTTCTGCCTCTGATTCTGGACTGCATTCTGCCACAGAGTCTCCCAGCTCACTAAGCCTTGTTAGCCCTTCAGCTTCTGACACCTCCTCTTCCCAAGCTTCTCCATCTTCCCCCTCTGACCACCCATCCTTCTTCTACCTCCACTTCTTGGGCTCTGAGCCATCTTCTCTCCCTGGTTCCCCAGCTGCATCCTCCCACCATTCCTCTGTGCCCAACCAGTCCATGACATTGTTCCATCCCTCGGCCTCTGTCCCCACAAGGCAGCTTCCCCTGACCTGATCTGGTTCCACAGCCGCTGCTTCCCTTCTGCCCCCATGAAAAGACGGATCAGGAGGTCTTACTGGCATCATTCTGTCACCTGCAAGAGAGAAAAGGTAAACAGGAGGCCAGGAGTGCCTGCTTCTCTAACAGGTGAAACAGGGCATCTCTCTCTTTTTTGGATAATATTTAATAATATAAGCAACAAAATATAACAATATGCCAAAACAAGAAAGAAACAATTCCAAATCTTACAGACTAAAACACAAAACTAAGAATGAAAGAAAATAAAAAGGGAAAAGAAAAGAAACGAAGGTAAAGGACAAAGAAGAAAAAAGAAAGACAGACATATTGCCAACACCATATTCATCGTTACATAACCAAAGACTTCCACCGATCTCACAACACTTCAGTCTTGTTAAATTTTTCTGTATTTCCTTGTTATCTCAATCCTATTTTATACTAGGATTGAGATGTCAATGTTCCTTCCCCTTTCTATTCACAATGTAATTCTGAACTCAACCAGATTTTTACCCTTGAACCATGTTTTTTTTTGAAAATCATTTTTTTATTAAATTTTTCCACTTTAAATATCTAATCGAATTCCAAATTATATAAATTATACAAATATCAATTAAACAATTAATCCAAATCTTTTGCCAAATTATAAAATTTTAATCAGACCTCCCATGCTTCAGACTCAGAAGCTACCGTATTTTTCGCTCCATAGGACGCACCTGACCATAGGATGCACCTAGATTTTAGAGGAGGAAAACAAGGAAAAATATATATTTTGCTTTCTTGAATTGTCCTAGGCATAGCAGCCAACTCCTAGAGGCCTAGGTGCCTTTGCCCCCCCCCAATAAATATTTGAGGAAGCTTCCTTTGGCAAAGGGGGAAAGCTCCGTTTTTTTGAGGATCAACTCAAAGTTGTGCAGCTTTTTTGCAAATGGGGAAAGCCCCATTTTGGTGGGGGTCAGCTCACAGTTGTGCATTTTATTTACAAAGGGGAAAGCTCATTTTTTAAGGATCAGCTCAAAGTTGTTGAGTTTCCTTGCAAAGGGAAAAAATCCTGTTTTTATGGGGTTCAACTCACAGTTCTGCAGCTTCTCTGGGAAAGTTTCTAGACCAATAATCTAATCAGCCAGTCACATGTCACTGGGGAAACAAACAGCCTCCCTCTGCAGACAACAATTGAGGCCTGGGCAAGGGGCCTGGGCGGGGCCAGTAAGGGAGCTAGCTCCCTTATCTCCCTTCCTGAACTCTTGCAATCAGTTGCTGAGCGGGTTCCTTTCAACCCTCTCTTTCCCTCTTGTTAGCCTTTAGCTCTTTCTAAAAAAGAAAAGAAAAAAGCACGACCTGCCTTTTTTCGGCTCCAGGGACCACACATTCGCTCCATTAGACGCACAGACATCTCATCTTGCTTTTTAGGAGGAAAAAAGTGCGTTTTATGGAGCAAAAAATACAGTACTTGTTTCCCTTTCCAGTACTTAGCTACCAGGATTCTTGCCGCTGATGTCGCATATAAGAATATTTTAACCTTCTCTTTTGGAATGTCATTGTTTAATATTCCTAATAGGAATCCCTCTGGACTTTTATTATAAGTAATTATTAGTATTTTCTTTCTCTCTTCATGGATCATGCCCCCAAATTTCCCAATCTCTGGGCATGTCCACCACATATGGTAGAAGGTTCCGTTTGGTTTCATACACCTCCAGCACTTATTTTAGTGCATTTTGTTCATTTCAGCCAGCCTTTCCAGGGCCAAGTATCACCTATGATACATTTTCATATAATTCTCTCCTATTAAATAACATGCTGTGAAGTTTATGATTTTTATAAATAATTTTTCCCACTCTTTGTATTCTATTGTATGGACTAGATCTCGTTCCCACTTTTTAATGGCATTTCCCTTTTCTTTTTCTGATTGTCCATTCTGCAACAATTTGTAGATTTTTGAAATATTCCTTTGATTATTGTATAATATTTGCTTTTCCTATACCGATTTTTTTAAAATCAAAACTGTTTGATTTTTTATCCTTCTCTTGTTGTTACTATGGCTTTGTTCCTTTCCCAGACTTAAAATAGGGCTTTCCTCACCAAATGGTTAGTAAAGCCTCTATGTGCTTTTATTTTGTCATGTCCTAGGTAGCCATGCCACCCAAAGACTTTGTCCCAGCCCTCCAAATCTAGAACCTCAGTATCCTTAAGTAACATCCAATCTTTCAGCCATATCATATATGTGGCCTCGAAATATATTCCTAAATCCGGAACCGCAAACCCTTCCCTTTCTCTAGGCTCCGTCAACAATTTGAATCTGACTCTTGGCTTTTTACCCTGCCATATCAAATTGGATAGGTCCGTCTCTCTGCCAACCTTTAAAACATTTTGTGCCAATAATTGTTGGGACCGTCTGGAAAAGAAAGAGCATTTTCGGAAGAATTGACATTTTTATCATAGATATTCTACCCCATAAGGACAGATTTAACTTACTCCATTTAGCTAGATCTCCTTTTATCTCCTTCCACTTTTTGATAAAATTATCCTTAAACAAATTAGTATTTTTATTAGTAATCCAGATCCCCAAATAATTTGCTTTGGTCGTAATTTTTAGGCCTGTTGCTCTTTCTAGCTCTTCCTGTTCCTTTCCCCCCATGTTTTTAGTTAATAATTTAGATTTTTCTTTATTTAACTTAAATTCAGAGACTTCTCCATGTTGTTATTTTCTTTAAGGCTTCCTGTATTCCTTCCTCTGGGGTTTCTGTAATGATGACCACATCATCTGCGAATGCTTTAACTTTATATCGTCTGTTACCCCTTATTTTTTTATCTTTTCTTATCGCTATTAAGAGCAGGGATAGGCAACCTAAGGCCCATGGGCCGGATGCGGCCCAATCGCCTTCTCAATCTGGCCTGCAGATGGTCAGGGAATCAGTGTGTTTTTACATGAGTAGAATGTGTGCTTTTATTTAAAATGTATCTCTGGATTATTTATGGGGCATAGGAATTCATTCATTTCCCCCCCCAAAATATAGTCAGGCCCACCACATGCTCTGAGGGACGGTGGACTGGCCCACTGCTGAAAAAGGTTGCTGACCCCTGATTAAGAGTGTTTCCAATGTTGCAATGAACAGAAGTGGAGATAGAAGGAACCGTTGTCTGGTGCCTCTTCAATTTCAATTTCTTCAGTTATTTCATTGTTTATTAATAACTTAGCTTTCTGATTTTTGTAGATCGTTTTAATTCCATTTATAAATTTCAAACTTTCTATAGTGTGAACTAAAAAATTGCAGGTCACGCTATTGAAAGCCTTCTCTGCGTCTACCAAGATGAATTCTACCTTTTTACTTGGTTTCATATCAATATATTCTAAAAGGTCAATCACTATCCTTATGTTATTTTTTATCTGTCTCTCTGGTAAAAAGCCATTTTGATCTGTGCCTATTATTCTATTTTAAAAAAATTCAGCCTGTTTGCCATACACCTGGAAAAAATTATAATCTGTATTCAGCAGTAAAATTGGTCTATAATTCTATTATAGATGCAGGCCATCTCTAACTACAGGTGGGCCTTTGAGAAAGCCTTTCCTGCTGAGAGCATTTGTTTGTTGTGCAGAAATACATCTCCCCTCCTCTGGACCCTTGTTCCCAATTGTCTCCCCCCAAAACAAGATGAAAAGAACCCTCAGATGAGTTGGAAAACCAACATTATGAGACCAAAGGGAGACAAACCACCTTCCTCCTTACCCAGTGGCCTCTCTCTGGTGTCCAACGGAGGCCTCTCTGCCTCACAGGAATCCAGGTCCATTTCTGCAAAATGATCCTTTCCCTGAAAAAGAAACAAGGATTCAAAACAGAGAATGGGGAGAAATATTAGAAAGAGAATGGCAAAGACTTGAAGGGTGAGATCTCATTCCATGGATGTTTTCCCAGAAAAGGATGGGCCATCAGCAGACCATTATGGGATGTTCTCTGTCCTGTTTGGAGCCCCTTGGGAGTATCCAGAGGAAAGTCTCTCTCACCTGCTTTCTCTCCTCTGCCTGACTCAGGAGGAAACCTTCGGCCAGGGCCACCGCCTGGGAACTGGTCTCCGCTCCGCATTCCCTCACCCAGCTCTCCATCTCCGGGGGAAGGACAGCCAGGAACTGCTCCAAGATCACCAGGTCCAGCATCTCAGCTTTCGTGTGCCTTTCTGGCTTCAGCCACTGGTGGCAAAAGTGGTAGATTCGGCTGCAAACCTCTCGGGGTCCTTTGGCCTCCTGGCAGCAGAACAGCCTCAACTTCTGGCTCTGCACCTCTGAGCGGAGGGCGTCCTCCTCACCCAGGATCTTCTGCACTGGGTTTTCCCAGAATCCCCCACTGCTCCCAGTTTGGATGGCATGGCCTCTTCCTGTTCCAGGGCCAGCTGAGTCTCGCTCATCCATCTGTGCTCTCAGGAAGCCTCTAAGAGATCAGAAGGGACCCTTTGGTCTTCTGCCGAGTTCTGTCCGTCTTAATGAGAAGCTCTAGAAAATCCTACAAAACAAATACATCGTTCTGTTACAGAATTTGTAGTACCGGCCGGGGGGGGGGAGGGAATTGCTCTCTGAGCAAGCATGGTTTCTAGCAAGGCAGAATGTGGAGGCAACTGAAGGGATTTCTGTGAGATTAATCAACCTGGTTTCTGCTGCCTTCCAGTCAATGCATGAAGTCAGAGCCGACTAACAAGGGAATCATTTATATCTTGTGAAAAATGGATGCTTGGCTCTAGTGTGGGTCCTCACCCAGGGGTCCTCAGGAGTTGCGCCCCACCCCACCCCCACCCCCCTGCTTCTGTCTCTCTTTCTTGCACTTGGACTCTCTGCCGCTCTCAAGACAGACTCCTGGGGTGGGGTCCCTTTTTTTTTTTTTGCTTTGAGGGTCAGGTATGTATCTGGCCAACCCCCTGAGGGCCATGTGTGAGGGGCCAAAGACATCTCCCTTGAAAATTAGACGGGAAATTAATAATTATTATTATTAGATAGCTTAACGCACACACAGCCACTGATGCCAAGGTCCCTGGAGGCTCAGCGAATAGCAACAATCCCTTTGGGACAGAGAGGATGTGGTCCTGGGATGCCATGCTCTGGGTGCGAGGGGATTGCTGCAGTGGCCTCCGTGTGAAGCTGCCCTTGGAGACGACTGGGAAACTGGTCCGCAATGCAGCAGCCAGACTATGGGCTGGGATCCCTCTCTTTATTCCTGGCCTTTCTCTCCCACCTTAACTTCCTTCCTCCCCGTGGGTTTTTAATATGGGGGGGGGGCGCTAGTCTACCTCCTCGTCCAACTTCGGAAAACCATTTGTACATGTTTCCTCTGTTGTGCAATGAGGCTGAGTGATGTCACACAGAGTTAAAGTCCTAGGAACTCCTTTGTTTGAAGAAGGGAGATTTCGTGGGAGTTTGGGATCCTCTGATCTCCAAGAAGGAGAGCATTGCAGACCTCGCCCCTCCCTGGCAGAACCCTCTCCTCCCTGACTTGGGTTTGTCCCCCGCCCCGCATGAGCAGATCAGCCCCCCCCGCACCCTCCCCTGCTGCAGCCCTGGGACCCCCACCGTCTCCCCACTGCACCCTCTGGGGGGGGGGGGGAGAGGAGACTCACCAGATCATCCCAGGAGGGAGGGGACAGCGATGCAGCCTTTGCAAGAGAGACACCAAAGCAGGAAAGACTGGGGAGGGAGGGGCCTTGGCTTTGGATGACCCGGCCTGCTTCCTGTCCTCTCTAGGAAGGCAGCTCAGTTCCCTTTAACCCTTGCAAAGCCGAGCTCGTCCAGCTCAGCCCTCTCTCGCTTGGCAGAACCTTGGCTTTTTTATTATTATTATTTTATTTAGGGGGCAGTTGCCCCCCTGGCTACGTCAATGCCCAGATATCCTTTTAGGTGTGAGGCTCTCGGTTGCACTCTAAGCATCTCCCTCCCATGGCCGGAAACCAGAGGAACAGCGTGCAGGGAAAAGGGCGAGATAGGAGGGGATCCTGGGGTCATCTAGTCCAACCCCCTACAAAGCAGGAATCTCAGCTCAAGCATCCATGGCAGATGACCGTCCGATCTCTGCTTAGAAACCTCCAAGGAAGGAGAGTCCACCCCCTCCCAAGGGAGACCTTTCCCCTGCCAAACTGCTCTTAGATGCCCCTCAAGGCAGCGGGTCCTGAGTTCTAGCACTGCTGAAACCATTGCACTGGCAAGGAGGAACCAAGCAAAGTTCAAAATAAATAAATCCTATTCTCATCATAAATGAGTAATACTTTCTTATACAAAAGTTTGCCGTTTCCCTTTCCAGAAATGCTTAATTAGCCTAATTCAATGACCTGAAAGTGGATGGTTGCTGTTATTATGGTTAGGGAAGCTTTTAATTTTTGATGGACTATTGTATTTTAGTATTTTGTTGGAAGCTGCCCAGAGTGGCTGGGGTAACCCAGCCTGATGGATGAGGTATAAATATAGTATTATTATTATTATTAAAATTGATTAGGTGAGTGTTCTTCTTTTGAAAGAGGCAGGTGCCCTGGGGAGCCACGTTGTGATTCAGAACTGCCAGGCAGCTCAGCTCAGGGGCTCCAAACCCTGAAGTGCTCCAAGCAGGAGACGGAGAAAGCCATCCTGGGGAGTGATGGGTGGTGTGGGGGACCCCCATGGGGAAGTGGGGCAGAGAAAGGGTTTGGGGAAGGGGTTGTGCATATGCGGGAGAGGAGGACCCTGTTGGCTCAGGGCATGGGGAGCCATTCCCCTATAAAGCCAAGCTTGGAGAGAACCAGAACAGGGATGGGACCCCCTCAGACCTGCTCCCCCCTGGCTGGGCTTTTTGCCCCCCACTCTGCATTTGGTGGTGGTTGACGAAGGATTAGGCGAGGCTTTCAGTGGGTTCTTATATTCTCAATTTCTTATTTTTATTCTTATTTCATTTATTACTTTTAAACTCACCTATTTTAAACTCACTTCTCCCGACCGATATACCCTTGAGGTCTTTGTCCATTTGAATATCTTTTATTAAGAATTCTAGGGCCCATATAAATAGTAGCGGGGACAGTGGGCATCCTTGCCGCGTTCCTTTAGTTATTTCGAATTCATTTGTTATGTCCCCGTTAATAATCAACCTCGCCACTTGTTTGCTGTATATGGCCTTTATTCCTTCCATAAATCTTCCTTTGATTCCTAATTTTTCCAACGCCCCCTTCATAAATCCCCATGCCAAATTATCAAATGCCTTTTCGGCGTCTAAAAATATAAAGGCAGCCTTCTTACTAGGATTCCATTCCGCATATTCAAACATATCCAACAGAATCCTAATATTAGTTGACATTTTTCTTTGGGGTAAAAATCCTTGTTGTTCCTTCCCTATTACTCTGTTTAAAACACACTTAATCCTATTGGCTAGAATTCCGGCAAAAACTTTATAATCAATATTTAACAATGAAATTGGCCTGTAATTCCCTATTTCCTCCTTTCTCTCTATATCTTTAGGTATCAGGGTAATATATGTATCTTGCCATGTTCTTGGAAATTCTCCTCCCTCTAAAATCCCATCTACCATTATCTTATACACTTCTTTTAATTCCTCCTGCAACACTTTATAATGTTTTCCTGAAAGACCATCCGTGCCTGGTGATTTTCCCAATTTGAGTTTATTTATCTCTTCTTCTATTTCTTGGTATGATATTGGCTTATTTAAATTCTCCAATTCTTCTGACCTAATACTAATTCCATTAAATTTGTCTAAATATTTTTCTAATTTCTTTTTATTATAGTATTTAGTATATATGAAGAACTGAAAAAAATGTTGAGATTTACATTCGAGAAAAAACCCGAGATCATGCTGTTAAGCATGATCCCGGAGAACATACCATTGGATAGGAGGAATATACTACTCTATGCGTGTGCAGCAGCCAGGATGCTGATCGCCCAAAATTGGAGAGGAGATAAGATCCCAACCATTCAAGATTGGTATCTAAAATTGACTGAATACATGACACTAGCAAAGTTAACCGCAGTGATTAGAAGGATATCCAAACAAAAAGTTAAAGAGGAATGGAAATATGTGGATGAATATTTTTATAAACAAAAAATAAGCACAAAATTAGTGATATGTTTAGATTGAGAGACATAAGAGAATAAGAAATAAGGTGATGGGAATAGAGAAAGATATTTAATTAAAAAGAAAAGGAGAAGCTTAATAGAACATAATAATGAGAGGGAACCGATGATAAGTGTTTGGAAGTCATATCTCTATTCTACTTTACACCATACTTACCTTTACTTTCCTTACTTTTACCTTTCCTGTTTCCTTTCCTTCTCCCCCCTCCCCCCCTGTTTTCCCTCACTTTTTTATTTTATCCTACCCCCCCCCTTGTCTTACCCCCTCCTTTCCTTCCTCTATCATTGTCTTACCTGGGATCTCTCCTCTCCTTTGTCTTCTTTCCGCTCCTGCTTTCTTCTTATTTGGTTTTTATATTTCGAGCCTCTTGGTTTAAGATTATAAAAATTGTAAAGATCAAATCTCAACCACTGAGATTCGGAGGCCGATCTCATAACGGTACAATTCGAAAATATTGTTTATTTGCTATATGTACTTTGTTTTGTTTTTGTAACTGAATAATATGTGCTTTTGTATGTATTTTCTTATGTACTTTATTTTCTGAAATTTTATAAGTAAATAAAGGTTTTTCAAAAAAAAATTTAAAAAAAAGAAAAAAAAGAAAGTGATGTAAAATCAGAGCTCCCATCTTATTTCCCATCAAATAATTCATACAGTTGTACAAAAGTGAAGAAGGCTACAGTTATGAATAAATTAGAAGAGAGATTGGGGGAAACTTAACCAAAGCTGGCCATTCTTTTGAAGAAGTATAAGGCTGAAAAGGCAAGAAAAGGTGCAGAAAGGCAAGTGATGATCGAAGAATGGAGAGACGGCCCCTACATGAAATAATAAAATCATCTGGGTGTATACAAGAAATGTAATGTTAACTTGAGTGCAACGACTGGTCTAAATGTTACAATTCTAAGGGAAAAGCCATTGTTATCTCTCAAGCAAAGGTTGAAAAGATTAAACCCATGTTTAGTGGACAGAGGAACAATGGGACAGTATTATTCGGAGCAATGAGACCCAAATCTCCTTGCTTGGTAGTGATGGCATGAAACAGGTGAGGAGAAGAATCAGAGATTTACATCCTTCTTGCATTACACCGACTGTGAAACACCAAGATAGTGTGATGATCTGGGGTTGTATGGCAGTAAAAGGTGTGTGCAGAATTTGTATCATTCGTGGGAATGTAAATGCCCCAAAATAAATAAATGAAATACTTGAGGTCAAACTGAAGCGTTCCACAGGTGTTCTGTTCCCAGATACTAAAGCATTTTAAAATATTTATAGAAATATTTGTTTGTTTATTTATTTGTTTTCTATTTCAACAGGATTCAGCTCCATGTCATGTTGCTGCTGTATGCAAAATGTGCTTCCAAGATAATCCTATTCCACTGCTGGAATGGCCTGGGAATAGCCCAAACTTTAACACAATCAGAAATCTATGGGGCCGACTAAAGAAACTTGTTAGTCAGAAGGAACCCAGAAATAAAGCCCAATAAACAGAGGCAATAATTCAGTCTTGGTTTCACATTATTACAGCTGCAGAACTAAAAACTTGGTTCACTTCATGGGAAGGCGTTGTAAGGCCGTAACTAAAGCTAAAGGTAACCAATAGTTACCAAAGGTTTCATGTTTCTTCTTTATGACTGCTGTTCTAATAAATACTCCTTCATAAAAGTTCCTGCATTACATTCTTCATTAAATAATATTTCCATTGATATATAAATTTATGGTATTATGCCACAGTGAACTGGTGTTATGAGCCATCAAACCTCAGAAATACACTTTTCACAAAAGGCTTCCCCAATTTTGGCTACTAGTATAAGTTGTTCATTTTAAAGTTAATGGTTTTTTTATATGGGATCAGATTATTATTATTTATTTGTTGGAAGCTGCCCAGAATGGCTGTGGCAACCCAGCCAGATGAGGAGGGTATAAATAAAAATTATTATTATTATTATTACTACTACTACTACTGTGGTACCTTGATTTAAGAACAGTCCTGTTCCGGGAAAGATTAAGTTGGTAAACCGAGGTCCCACTGTATTACTACTACTACTACTACTACTACTAGCACTGTTGTTGTTGTTGTTGTTGTTGTTATTATTATTATTATTATTATTATTATTATTTATTGTATTAATCATTCTTATACACATTATATACATTTTTGTATACGTATACAATATTCCATTTCATATATTAAGAATAAAAGATTATTACAAACTCAAAAATGTCTTCCCCCTTCCAAATTGTTTACTGTAATTCAAATCTAAATACTATATTAAGATAAAAAAAGAAAAAAGAAAAAGGGAAAAAAGGGGGGGTGATATGAAAATAAAAATTGGACTTCCCGTCCCTTCCTGAAGTGCATCACATTGATATTACCGATGTACCTGCTTTTCTCACCGTATTCTTACTTTCATTTTTTGTACATCCATATCAGGTCATACCTTCATTTTCCTATGCATTTTATGTTACATTATAGATGAGTCATTCTAGTGCTGCCATGGAAATCACAACATTATTGTTATTTTCTTGTAAATACCTCTTAAACATATCCCATTTTTTTCACAAATGTTTGTTTCGATTTCTCCCTCAAGTTGTGTTAATTGAGCCATTTCCGCGAAGCCCAGAAGTTTATTTTGCCATTCCTTTACTGTTGGGATCGTGTCCCCTTTCCAGTTTGCTGCTATTAATAGACGGCCTCTGGGTTTTTTTTATGAAAGTTATTCTAAAAATCATTTTCATCTCCTCATAAATAGCATTCCAGAATTCTTTAATTTTTGGCACCCCCACCACATATGATACATGTCACCTCTCCTTTCACCGCATCTCCAACATAGATCTGATATACTTTTATACATTTTGGAGAGTCTAGATGGCATGAGGTACCATTATTATTATTATTATTATTATTATTATTATTATTATTATTATTATTATCCTCATAATCATCATCATCACTGCTACTACCACCTAAGATTCAATAAGCCTAGCTCTTCTCTAGGATGGATTTTGTTTGGCCCAGTCATGGCATCCCCTCCATCTCCAATGTCAGTCGTCTCTTTCGTCAACTCAAGACTGACAGGTACAAAAACAAAAACAGAAAACCTGAAGCTACTTATCTTTCCTAACAATTCTGAACCTGACATTTAAGATGGCCTCGGCCATTCAGAGTAGCCAATCATGATAGAAAAAGAATTAATTTTAGGAATACTGTTTAAAGAAAAAAAACTGTAATTTACTGTTTCTTGTGGGGGTCTTAGGTCATGTCTGGACCTACTGGTAATGGTCAGGGGTCCCTTTACCTTTACCTAGGTTCCCAGGTGCTATAGGGGGCGCTGTTGAGCTCTGTGAAAATATATGAGGTTTGTCACATACAGGTATTTTTTAAATTTCCAGGCAGCTATGACGATCCCACAGGGAGCCTTACCAAGAGAGGCCACGATCCCACAATTCTCCTCCATGACGTCCTCATGCAGAGCTCTCTGGTCAGGATCCAGCAACACCCACTCCTCGTCCGTGAAACGAGCCTCGTCCGTGAAACGAGCCCTCCTTCCCCCTCACAATTGTTGCTTTTGTTTTGGTTGATTTTCTTAATTTCAGCCCGCTGATATTGTTGACACGGGTGAGCTTTCGTGGTTAATTATTTATTTTTAATATTTTTGTTCTTAATTTAAATATGTTTATTGTTCTTTAGTTTAATATTTTTATTTTACCTTTTTATTTTGTGTACAGTTGTGCCAATTTTGTAAATATTTTGTATATATTTATTTTGTGCATACTTAGAATTAGGTATAGGCTTAGGGCTGGGGTTAGGGTGGGGGTCAGAGTTAGGCTTGGATGGGCATTTTAGATAATTAGCTAGTGTTATAAAAGAATCCATGACCAGAGAGGAGATTCAAAGATAAATTTATGAACCTGCTTGTTATGCCTATTGCCTTTAAACATTGCCCTTTAAACTGAACGTTCCTTCCACATATTGGTCACTGGAGTTCAATCTTTGTATCAATTTCCTTCCTGTTGTTTTTTTTAAAATACTTTTGTATTTGTTTCTAAACTTCGTATCAGTTTGTATCAAAACTGTCAAATGGACTTTGTACCACCTGCAACTGTCAAATTACTTCCCAGCACCACCCACTGAGTCTACAAATGGACATGCGCACAAAACAGAGTTTTATTTAAATAAAGGAAAATGCAGGACAAGGCATCACACCTGCACTGATGAATCCTGTCTCCTTATCTGACAGCTCCTAGCACTTCTCAAGACTGGCCCCTGACTCTGAGGCTCTTTCCTCCCGCAGGACCTCCGAGGATACGCCCTCTGTGACAATGGGGAAGAGCGGAAACTAGCGGTAACAGGATTTCTCCCAGTTCAAAGTACCATAAGTATCTTGCCTTCCTGCATTCATTTCTGTGGTTGCTTCCATCCTCACAATAGCACATCACCGAGTGACTTTTAAGGCAGATGATGTAGTGTGTGTTCCTGGGTGCCAGGATGAGGCCAGAGGCTTTTCCTGCCCCCTTTCCTGCTGCTGCTTGCATTCCACCTCTGCCCAGGAGGCTGCAGGGCTCAGGGTGGTCCTCTGGGACAAGGGATTGGGTTCAAGGTGGGTGCAGCCATCCAAGGTGGGTTTTCGTAGTGTCATCTGACCCAGATTTTTATTTCCTCTGCAGAATGTAATAGCTCGGCCGGAGTTTGCCTACCTGAGGCCCGATGGAAGAGGAGGTAAGCCCCACACCTTGGAGACAGGGAACTCCCTTGTCCCTTCTTTGCCCAAGACTCACCTCCCAGGTTTTCTTGCTGGGAGTCCTGCAGGACCTGCTCCCTGCCTGGCAGGCCTTTCCCACCTGGCCTGGGAGGGCAGTGCCCAGACTGACTCCAGCTACAAGAAGCGGAGGGGGCTGAACAGACTCTGGGGTTGGGGTCTTGTTGAGGGGTGTTTGCTAGCAGGGGTACTTCCCGCTTCCTTTGCCCTCCATGGTCTCCCTGCCTGAGCTGACAGAGCTGGTCTCACAGGCGGAGTTCAGGACTCCCCGACTGCTGCTGCTGGCCGACTTCAAAATCCGTGTCAAGGCAGCTGGCTCTGGGGTGCTCAGGACCAATGGGGAGGGATGATGGGAAGTGTAGTCCAGGAGCTGCTGGGGACCCAAGTTGGGGAAACCCTGCTTTAAAGCAACTTTTGTGTTTGGCCTGCAAAGATGGGACCTGTACATATTTGTATTTTATTTATTTTTTTCTTCCTCATGACCTTTGTGCGTTTAATTTTTTTAATTTTTAAGACGGCAAATTGAAAGAGAAATTCTATGGCAAGTTGTGGAAGAAAAAACGGTTGCCTTTGAGAAAAGACAAAAAAAGTGGCGGGGGTTAGCCTCCTGAAATATTTTAGCGGGGGCAAAGACCCCTCTTTGGTGCCTATTCCCTACACCTACATGTCTCAGGATGGTTACAACATAAAAGCACAAAACACCACATTTTAAAAGGGAATTAGATGCCAATCAGCCAAAGGCCTGGTTAAAAAGGTGCCAATTTGCCTGGCTCCTAAAGCTGTATAATGTAGGGTTATCAGACGTCCCCGGTTCCCAGGGACAGTTCCCGGTTTTACCAATCTGTCCATGGCCAAAGATGCCAACGGCAAGAGGCGATGTGGCCAATTCTGTTGCCAGTGCGGACGGCTGGGCTGCGTTAGACGAGAGGGAACATTCCCCCTCCCCCTCCCACCCTCCTCCTCCTCCTCCTCTTGCTATTTTGGCAGAAACCTTGCCCCGAGGGCTGAGGGGAGACGTGGAGGGCGCCGGCATATGGTTTATGATGTTCCTTCTCAAACGTCCGAATTTGAGAGTGGTGCGGATGCAAGGAAAGGATCGCTGTTGGCAGTCATAAAGGCTGGGCGCTTTTATTGCCCTACCAAAGGAGACACCACCCTCCCGCCTCCTCGCTTTTTAAATAATACTCAGCCACATGGCTGCACCCTCTCCCCACACGTTCTCCCTATTGCATTTTTCTCTGCTTGAAGTGTCAGACAGAAAATAGGGGAGGTTCGTATTAAAATAGCTTTGGTTATCTATCCGTTTGTATTCCTCATGTGCCTTTTTCTGGGTTGACCTGACTCTCTGTCCCCTCTCTACCCCCCCTATTGTTCCTTCTCTCCTTTTCGGTGACACTTCCAGGAATCCCAGAAAAGAAAAGGGGGGCCCGAACACCCCCACACACCTCCCTCAGTTCCATCCATCCCACCCTAATTGTTCTTTCCCTTCACTCTCTCCCCCTCCCCATCCTTTACCCATAACCAAGGAACCTGGCTCTGGTTGCCATGGAAACTAAATATGTTAACAAAATGATGACCCCTACTAATAATCCGGATGCTACTGTCTTTCAAGAAAATTGGAGATATGAAAGGAACATTTCGTACAAAGATTACCATAATCAAGGACAAAAGTGGTAAGGACATAACAGAAGCAGAAGACATCAAGAAGAGGTGGCAAGAATACACAGAGGAATTATACCAGAAAGATATGGAGGTCTCGTACACCCCAGGTAGTGTGGTTGCTGACCTTGAGCCAGACATCTTGGAGAGTGAAGTCAAATGGGCCTTAGAAAGCACTGCTAATAACAAGGCCAGTGGAAGTGATGATATTCCAGCTGAACTATTTAAAATTTTAAAAGATGATGCTGTAAAGGTGCTACACCCAATATGCCAGCAAGTTTGGAAAACTCAGCAATGGCCAGAGGATTGGAGAAGATCAGTCTACATCCCAATTCCAAATAAGGGCAGTGCCAAAGAATGCTCCAACTACCGCACAATTGCGCTCATTTCACACGCTAGCAAGGTTATGCTCAAAATTCTACAAGGCAGGCTTAGGCAGTATGTGGACCGAGAACTCCCAGAAGTGCAAGCTGGATTTCGAAAGGGCAGAGGAACCAGAGACCAAATAGCAAACATGCGCTGGATTATGGAGAAAGCTAGAGAGTTCCAGAAAAACGTCTACTTCTGCTTCATTGACTATGCAAAAGCCTTTGACTGTGTCGACCACAGCAAACTATGGCAAGTTCTTAAAGAAATGGGAGTGCCTGATCACCTCATCTGTCTCCTGAGAAATCTCTATGTGGGACAAGAAGCTACAGTTAGAACTGGATATGGAACAACTCAGTGGTTCAAAATTGGGAAAGGAGTACGACAAGGTTGTATATTGTCTCCCTGCTTATTTAACTTATATGCAGAATTCATCATGCGAAAGGCTGGACTATATGAATCCCAAGCCGGAATTAAGATTGCCGGAAGAAATATCAACAACCTCAGATATGCAGATGACACAACCTTGATGGCAGAAAGCGAGGAGGAATTAAAGAACCTTTTAATGAGGGTGAAAGAGGAGAGCGCAAAATATGGTCTGAAGCTCAACATCAAAAAAACCAAGATCATGGCCACCGGTCCCATCACCTCCTGGCAAATAGAAGGGGAAGAAATGGAGGCAGTGAGAGATTTTACTTTCTTGGGCTCCTTGATCACTGCAGATAGTGACAGCAGTCACGAAATTAAAAGACGCCTGCTTCTTGGGAGAAAAGCAATGACAAACCTAGACAGCATCTTAAAAAGCAGAGACATCACCTTGCCGACAAAGGTCCGTATAGTTAAAGCTATGGTTTTCCCAGTAGTGATGTATGGAAGTGAGAGCTGGACCATAAAGAAGGCTGATCGCCGAAGAATTGATGCTTTTGAATTATGGTGCTGGAGGAGACTCTTGAGAGTCCCATGGACTGCCAGAAGATCAAACCTATCCATTCTTAAGGAAATCAGCCCTGAGTGCTCCCTGGAAGGACAGATCGTGAAGCTGAGGCTCCAATACTTTGGCCACCTCATGAGAAGAGAAGAATCCTTGGATAAGACCCTGATGTTGGGAAAGATTGAGGGCACTAGGAGAAGGGGACGACAGAGGACAAGATGGTTGGACAGTGTTCTCGAAGCTACGAACATGAGTTTGACCAAACTGCGGGAGGCAGTGGAAGACAGGAGTGCCTGGCGTGCTATGGTCCATGGGGTCACGAAGAGTCGGACACGACTAAACGACTAAACAACAACAACTGTCTTTTAACCCATTGGCGCTGCAAAAAAGTGTCCCTGGATTCATTGAAAAAAAATCTGGTAATCTGGTTTTTATGACCTTTGTATGGATTCTCTTATGGGAAGTGAGTTTGGAGCTCTGACTGAAGCTCTTTCCACATTCCACACACTGATAGGGTTTCTCCCCTGTATGGATTCTTTGATGGGAAGAGAGACTGTCCTTCTTATTGAAGCTCTTTCCACATTCCAAGCACCGATAGAGTTTCTCCCCTGTATGAATTCTTTGATGGGAAGTGAGATCAGAGGTTGTTCTGAAGCTTTTCCACATTCAAAGCACTGATAGGGTTTCTCCCCTGTATGAATTCTCCGATGTTTAGTGAGAGAGGAGCTCTGACTAAAGCTCTTTCCACATTCCACACACTGATAGGGTTTCTCCCCTGTATGAATTCTTTGATGGGAGGTGAGTTGGCAGCTCTTCCTGAAGCTCTTTCCACATTTCACACACTGATATGGTTTCTCCCCTGTATGAATTCTTTGATGGGAACTGAGAGAGGAACTAGCAGTGAAGCTCTTTCCACATTCCATGCACTTATAGAGTTTCTCCCCTGTATGAATTCTTTGATGGGAAGTGAGATCGGAGGTTGTTCTGAAGCTTTTTCCACATTCAAAGCACTGATAGGGTTTCTCCCCTGTATGAATTCTCTGATGCTTAGTGAGAGAGGCGCTCTGACTGAAGCTCTTTCCACATTCCACACACTGATAGGGTTTCTCCCCTGTATGAATTCTTTGATGGGAAGTGAGATGGGAGCTCTTCCTGAAGATCTTTCCACATTCCACACACTGATATGGTTTCTCCCCTGTATGAATTCTCTGATGCTTAGTGAGAGAGGCGCTCTGACTGAAGCTCTTTCCACATTCCATACACTGATAGGGTTTCTCCCCTGTATGAATTCTTTGATGGGAAGTGAGACTGTCCTTCCTATTGAAGCTCTTTCCACATTCCACACACTGATATGGTTTCTCCCCTGCATTAATTCTCTGATGGGAAGTGAGAGAGGAGCTATGACTGAAGCTCTTTCCACATTCCATGTACTGATAGAGTTTCTTTCCAATGAGATTTTGTTGATGGGAAGTGGAATGGGAGCTCTGACCGCAGCTTTCTCCACACTCCAAATTTTCACGTGGCTTCTCCTCTCTGCGGATTTTATCGTGGTCACCTTTGTTCTCAATTTCAAATTCATCACAATCTGCAATGGAAACAAAAAGGGATTAGAGCCTCAGGAACAAATGGAGAAGAACAGAAGGGAGTTGGGTGTGTGTTCATTATCTGTGTTGTTTGTCATTAAACAACATATTTATTATTAGATTCTGATGAGTTGTTGAATGTTGCTTTGTTTGATATACAGTAGTGGTCAAGATTGTGGAAGACTTTTTGGGAAAAGTGTATTTCGGAGGTTTGATGGCTCATAACACCAGTTCTTTTGGAATAAGATTATAAAATTATATATCAATGGGAAGATGATTTAATCAAGAATGGAATCCAATAAAGTTTGTTCAATTACCTGTATTCTATCAAACGTTATAGCCAAATAACCAGAAAAAGGAAGCACAACTTGATTTGGTTGACTTTTATCAGTGTGCTATGTGATTGCTATCAAGTTGGTTCGTTTTTTGTGTTCTTTCATTTAGTGAGGTTGGAAAACATAATAAAATTAGAGAAATGGCAGAAAGAGTTGATTAGTCACCCAGAAAGTGATGTAAAATCAGAGCTCCCATCTTATTTCCCATCAAATGATTCATACAATTGTACAAAAGTGAAGAAGGTTACAGTTATGAAGAAATTAGAAGAGAGATTGGGGAAAACTTAACCAAAGCTGGCCTTTCTATATTTTTGAAGAGGTATAAGGAGGCTTAGTCACTACAAAATCAGATTGGAAAAGGCAGGAAAAGGTGCACTATGGCAAGCAGCGAAGACCTGTGTGGCCAGGCAATGAGACAGAGAGACTGTCCATACATGAGAAGAAACATTGGGACAGTGTTATCTGGAACAATGAGACGCAAATGGCATGAAAAACGTGAGGAGAAGAATCAGAGAAGATTTATATCCTACTTGCATTACACCGACCGTGACACACCCAGGTAGTGTGAAGAACTGTGTTTGTATGGCAACAAAAGGTGTGGGCAGAATTTGTATCATTCATGGGAATGTAAATGCCCCAAAATGCATAAATGAAGTACTTGAGCCCAAACTGAAGCATTCTGCAGGTGATCTTTTCCCAGACATTGAAGCATTTAAATGTGTGTGTGTGTGTGTACACACATATTTATTTACTATTTCAACAGGATTCAGCTCCATGTCATATTGCTGTGTGCAAAAGGTGCTTCCAAGATAATTCTATTCCACTGCTGGAATGGACTGGGAATAGCCCAAATTTTAACCCAATCAGAAATCTATGGAGCAGACTAAAGAAACTTGTTAGTCAGAAGCAACCCAGGCAATAATTCAGTCTTGGTTTCACATTATTACAGCTGCAGATGTAAAAACTTGGTTCACTTCATGGGAAGGCGTTGTAAGGCCATATTTAAAGCTAAAGGTTACCAAAGGTTTCAATTTTTTTCTTTATGCCTGCTGTTCTAATAAATACGCCTTCATAAAAGTTCCTGCATTACATTCTTCATTAAATCATATTTCCATTGATATATAATTTTGTGGTAAAGCCTGTACCAAAGGTGTCGTGAACTTTGAAGACGCTCGAAAACAGGATCCAAGGGAGAAATGTACTAAGAGGAAGGCATGCTTGGCAAATCCACACCGTCGTCAACACCCACCCGGAAACCAATGTCCCCACTGTGGAAGGACGTGTGGATCCAGAATTGGCCTCCACAGTCACTTACGGAACCATTGTTAAAACCGTGTTTATGGAAGACAATCTTACTCGGATACGAGTGATCGTCAAAGAAGAAAAAGAAAAAGAATTTTATGGTATTACTCCAAACAAAAGTGGTGTTATGAGCCATCAAACCTCAGAAATACACTTTTCACACAAGGTTACCACAATTATGGCCACTAGTAAGTTGTTCATTTTAAAGTTAATGTTCTTTTCATATGGGATCAGATTATTATTATTTATGTTTCATGTTTATATGTGTGTTGGAAGCTGCGCAGAGTGGCTGGGGCAACCCAGCTAGATGGGCAGGGCATAAATAAAAATTATTATTATTACTACAGTGGTAAGGTAAAGGTAAAGGGGCCCCTGACCATCAGGTCCAGTCATGTCCGACTGGGGTTGCGGCGCTCATCTCGCTCTATAGGCAGAGGGAGCCGGCGTATGTCTGCAGACAGCTTCCGGGTACCTCGATTTAAGAACAATCCTGTTCTGGAAAATATTAAGTTTGTAAACCGAGGTACCACGGCATTACTATCATCATCATCATCATCATCATCATCATCACCATCACTGCTACTACTACCTGAGATTCAATAAGCCTAGCTCTTCTCTGGGATGAATTTTGTTTGGCCCAGTCATGACATCCCCTCCATCTCCAATGTCAGTCGTCTCTTTGGTCAACTCAAGACTGACAATAAACAAAACAAAAAACCTGAAGCTACTTATCTTTTGTAACAATTCTGAAGCTGACATTTGAGATAGCCTGGGCGGTTCAGAGCAGCCAATCATGATAGAAAAAGGAATAATTTGAGGAAGGTTGTTCAAAGAAAAGAACTGTAATTTACTGTTTACTGTGGGGGTGTTAGGTTCCCAGGTGTTATAGGGGCCACTGTTGAGCTCTGTGAAAATATAGGAGGTTGGTCGCATAGATATATTTCTTGAATTTCCAGGCAGATAGGACGATCCCACAGGGAGCCTTACCAAGAGAGGCCACGATCCCACGATTCTCCTCCATGACGTCCTTATGCAGACCTCTCTGGTCAGGATCCAGCAACAGCCACTCCTCGTCCGTGAAATGAACAGTGACATCTTCAAAGCACACTGGACCCTAAAAGAAAAAGGGAAATATCCTACTCTGAGACAGCATCAATATGATCTGTAACACAATGCTCTGTTGTTTCCTTCGTGTTAATTGCAGTGTTGTTTCAATAGGATTGCTTTGCTGCACATTTTATTTATGGATGCTTATTTTATTCTGTGTTTTAATTATGGGTGTTCATTATGGGGTTGGTTAGGTGAATCCTGGTAGCTATTTGTTCTCATGTGTCCACTACTTAGAAACCAGTTTTAGCATTCACTGATCAATCATAAAATCAGCCTATTTTGGCTGGCCATCTGTCTTGGATCTAGCAGAGATTCCTGCAATGCAGGGGGTCTCCTGGCTCTGAGAGACAAGCAGGGAGGGTGGCTTCTGAAAAAAGGAGAGGGAGCCACCGGTGGCTCCTTCTTCTCTTGACTCAACTCAGACTATCAACCTCCCTCCTCCCACTCACCTCCCTCCTCTTCTGCCTCTGAATCTGGACTGCATTCGGCCACAGTCTCCCAGCTCATTACGCCCTGTTACACCTTCAGCTTCTGACACCTCCTCTTCCCAGGCTTCTCCCTCTTCTCCCTCTGACCGCCCATCCTTCTTCCACCTCCACGTCCTGGGCTCTCAACCATCTTCCCTTATTGGTTCCCCAGCTGCATCCTCCCACCATTCCTCTGTGCCCAACCAGTCCATGACATTGCTCCATCCCTCGGCCTCTGTCCCCACAAGGCAGCTTCCCTTGACCTGATCTGGTTCCACAGCCGCTGCTTCCCTTCTGCCCCCATGAAAAGACGGATCAGGAGGTCTTGCCGGCATCATTCTGTCACCTGCAAGAGAAAAAAGGTAAACAGGACACCAGGAGTGCCTGCTTCTCTCACAGGTGAAACAGGGCATCTCTAACTACAGATGGGCCTTTGAGAAAGCCTTACCTGCTAAGAGCCTTTGGACGTTTGTGCCCATTTCATATGTTTGCTGTGCAGAAATACATCTCCCCTTCTCTGGACCCTTGTTCCCAACTGTCTCCCCCCAAAACAAGATGAAAAGAACTTTCAGATGAGTTGGAAAACCAACAGAATGGGACCAAACGGAGAAAAACCACCTTCCTCCTTACCCAGTGGCCTCTCTCTGGTGTCCAACGGAGGCCTCTCTGCCTCACAGGATTCCAGGTCCATTTCTGCAAAATGATCCTTTCCCTGAAAAAGAAACAAGGATTCAAAACAGGGAATGGGGATGAATATTAGAAAGAGAATGACAAAGACTTGAAGGGTGTGAGATCTCAATCCATGGGTGCATTCCCAATAAAAGGCTGGGCCATCAGTAGACCATTATGGGATGTTCCCTGTCCTGTTTGGAGCCCCTTGGGAGTATCCAGAGGAAAGTCTCTCTCACCTGCTTTCTCTCCTCTGCCTGACTCAGGAGGAAACCTTCGGCCAGGGCCACCGCCTGGGAACTGGTCTCCGCTCCGCATTCCCTCACCCAGCTCTCCATCTCCGGGGGAAGGACAGCCAGGAACTGCTCCAAGATCACCAGGTCCAGCATCTCAGCTTTCGTGTGCCTTTCTGGCTTCAGCCACTGGTGGCAAAAGTGGTAGAGTCGGCTGCAAACCTCTCGGGGTCCTTTGGCCTCCTGGCAGCAGAACTGCCTCAACTGCTGGCTCTGCACCTCTGAGCGGAGGGTGTCCTCCTCACCCAGGAACTTCTGCACTGGGTTTCCCCAGAATCTCCCACTGCTCCCAGATTGGATGGCATGGCGTCTTCCTGTTCCAGGGCCAGCTGAGTCATCCATCTGTGCTCTCAGGAAGCCTCTGAGAGATTGGAAGGAACCCTTTGGTCTTCTGCCGAGTTCTGTCCGTTTTAATGAGAAGCTCTAGCAAATCCTACAAAGCAAATACATTGTTCCGTTACAGAATTTGTAGGACGGATGGGGGGGGGGGTGTTCATTGAGCAAGCATGGATGAGTCTTGCTTTGAACCTGGGCTGGACTGCACCAGATCCCAGACCATGACCTATCTTTTTGAAAAGGAAGAGGAGGAGGAAGAGGAAAAGAAATAAGTCCCTAGCCTTGTAGCAAGGCAAAATGTGGAGGAAACTGAAGGGATTTCTGTGAGATGAATCCACCTGGTTTCTCCTGCCTTCCAGTCAGTGCATGAAGTCAGAACCAACTGACAAGGGAATCATTTGTATCTTGTAAAAAATGGATGCTTGGCTCTGGTGGGGGTCCTCACCCGCGGGTCCTCAGGAGTTGCTCCCCACCCCCACCCTCTTGCTTCTGTCTCCTTTTCTTGCACTTGAACTCTCTGCTGCTCTCAAGACAGACTCCTGGAGTGGGGTCCCTTTTTCTTTGCTCCGAGGGCCAGGTATGTATCTGGCCAATCCCCTGAGGGTGAAGTGGGCGGGGCCAAAGACATCTCCCTTGAAGTTTAGGTGAGGAATTTATAATTGTTATTACTGTATTATTATTATTATTCAATAGCTTAACACACACACAGCCATTGATGCCAAGGTCCCTGGAGGCTCGGTGAGTAGCAGCACCCATTTCTGGCCAGTTTTCCAGCAACAATCCCTTTGGGACAAAGAGGATGTGGTCCTGGGATGCCATGCTCTGGATGCGAGGGGATTGCTGCAGTGGCCTCCGTGTGGAGCTGCCCTTGGAGACGACTGGGAAACTGGTCCACAATGCAGCAGCCAGACTATGGGCTGGGATCCCTCTCTTTATTCCTGGCCTTTCTCTCCCACCTTTCCTCCCTCCCTCCCCATGGGCTTTTTTTTTTTTTTGGAGGGGGGGGGGCTAGTCCACCTCCTCGTCCAGCTTTGGAAAACCATTTGCGCATGTTTCCTCTGTTGTGCAATGACGCCGAGCGAAGTCACACAGTGTTAAAAGTCCTAGGGACTCCTTTGTTTGAAGAAGGGAGATTTCAGGGGAGTCAGTTTGGGCTCCTCTCATCTCCAGGAAGGAGAGCCTTGCAGACCTCGCCCCTCCCTGGCAGGACCCTCTCCTCCCTGACTTGGGGTTGTCCCCCCCCCCGCATGAGCAAATCAGCCCCCCCCGGCACCCTCCTCAGCTGCAGCCCTGGGACCCCCACCGTCTCCCCACTGCACCCTGGGGGGGGAGAGAGAGGGAGGGAGGGAGGGAGGGAGGGAGGGAGAGAGAGAGACTCACCAGATCCCAGGAGGGGACAGCGATGCAGCCCTTGCAGGAGAGACACCAAAGCAGGCAAGGACTGGGGAGGGAGGGGCCTTGGCTCTGGAGGTCCTGATTGCTTCCTGTCCTCTCTAGGAAGGCAGCTCGGTTCCCTTTAACCCTTGCAAAGCCGAATCCATCCAGCTCTGCCTTCCACGTTTACTTGCTTAAGTCGGGGTTGTTGTTGTTTTCCATTTCTTGCATTTATCTAGTGTCCGAATGTTCCTGTCTGGTTGCAGCCTATGCTAATAGACGCGGTTGATTCCTAAATCTGAAGGGGGTTTATCTGTGTGCCCCTTTCCCCCTGACCCACAGACACCTCCCCAAAGGAGCAAGCAGCACATTTATACAAATGCAGAATAAACAGCACTGTAGTTGCAAACCTCAGCAACCTCGCCTCTCCCTGGCAGGACCCCCTGAACCCAGGGGGATCTCACCTCCCCGCATGAGCCACCCTCCTCTGCAGCCCTGGGATCCCCCACCTTTTCCCCACTGCAATGCAGCTTTTGCAGGAGAGGAAAGCAACCCCGACCCCCCCCCCTTGCAGGAAGGGGGGAGGGTTTTTTCTCAGGAGGCCTTAGCCCCTCCCTGGCAGGACCCTCTCCTGACTTGGAGTCTCCCCCCCCCCCGCATGAGCTAAAGCATCCATGGCAGGCGGCCGTCCGATCTCTGCTTAGAAACCTCCAAGGAAGGAGAGCCCACCCCCTCCCAAGGGAGACCTTTCCCCTGCCAAACTGCTCTTAGATGTCCCTCAAGGCAGCGGGTCCTGAGTTCTAGTCCTGATGAAACCATTGCACTGGCTACCAAGGAGGAACCAAGTGAAGTTTGAAATAAATAAATCCTATTCTCATCATAAATGAGTAATGCTTGCTTATGTCTGCCAGATGGCGCTGTGGTTAAACCACTGAGCCTAGGGCTTGCTGATCAGAAGGTCGTCGGTTCGAATCCCTGTGATGGGATTGCTTGGTCCCAGCTCCTGCCAACCTAGCAGTTAGAAAGCACGTCAAAATGCAAGTAGATAAATAGGAACTGTTGTGTCGTGGCTTAAGAAGTCCAGATACGCATCTTCAATAGAACAGTTCTTTATTCAGGGCAAAACAGGACTGACTCTGAGGGCAGGAAGGCTACATTTATAGGGACAGGGAACTAGCTAGAAAGGGATACATTTTGGAGGGAACAATATCAGGCAATCACAGTGCTGCCTTTTGGAGGGAACCAATAAGACAGAGGATCCAAATACAGCAGCTTAAATGAACCAATAGTAGCTGAACCAAAAGGCAGTTACTTTACCCTAAAGCACATACAGACAATAGTAATGCAGATATAAAATCCTTTGACTCAATACACAACACCCCCCCCCCCACAACATGTTGACACTATGTACAAAATCGTTCAAGTGTTGCGGTGGTCTCCGAATCCTGCTGGATCGCCTGACCACCGGTGTAGCATCCCTAGGCCTATCCGTGGTCAGGCTTCCCTCGCCAGCAACTTCCGGTACTTCAGCGGGTACGGTTTCACTAGTCAATTCCCTAGACTCACTAGTTATCACCGGGTCCGGTCCACCTGTGGTGGTCTCAGCTTCCTGACTCTCTGAGTCCTCCACCTCCTGTAGCCCTGGGCCTACCTGGCTTGGCGGCGGTGACTCACTGATCGCAGGCAGAGTTGTTTGTGACTCCTCCCCACCAGCATAGGAGCCCGGCGCCTCAGCTGGTCAATGTGGCGGCGCATAACCCTGCCATCCTCCAAGGTTACGAAATATGACACTGGCCCGCTGGGCCGCGTAACCACACCTGGTACCCATGTTGGCCCCCTGGCATAGTTCCGGACCCAAACCAACTCCTCCGATGTCAGGTATCGTGTTTTGTCGGCCTCAGTGGCAGGTGGCTCTCGTGCAGAGCAGGCGGGCACCTTGTTGGGGTGAACGAAGTCCAGAATTGTGGCTAGCCTTCTTCCCATTAATAGTTCTGCCGGTGACTTGCCCGTGGATACACACGGTGTTGTGTGCTGCAGGAACAGCATCCTTGCAATGCGGGCAGACCAATCCCCTTCCAGAAGACGTGCTACCGATTCCTTGGCTGTGCGCACCATCCGTTCGGCTTGTCCATTCGAGGACGGGTGGAAAGGCGCAGAAGTGACCCCACTAATGAAATTATCAGCCAAAAACGCCCTGAACTCGTGGGACACAAATGCTGCCCCGTTGTCTGACACAATGGTTTCGGGTAGCCCGTGGGTCGCGAACAATTTGCGGAGGACCTTGACCACGGCGGCTGACGTCATGTTTGGCACAAGTGAGACCTCTAGCCATTTTGAATAGGCGTCCACTACGATCAAGAACACCTTCCCCTGAAATGGCCCCGCAAAGTCTCTATGAAGCCGACTCCACGGATTCCGGGCCCGCTCCCACCAATGCACAGGTGCCCTGGGCATTTCTGGGCGCACCTCCTGGCATGCCTGGCAGGTGCGCACCCATTGTTCAATGTCCTTATCCATGCCTGGCCACCACACATAGCACCTGGCTAATGATTTCATCCGCACCATGCCCGGATGTCCCATGTGTAGAGTGTCCAGTATCTTGTTACGTAAGAGCCCTGGAATAACCACCCTGTCGCCCCACAAAATGCAGCCCTTGTGGAGTGACAGTTTGTGTTGTCTTGCCGTGAAGGGTCTGAATTTCTCTTCCTGTGGCCCCCTGGGCCATCCCCTCCCCACCCAAGCAAGAACACGGGCGAGGACAGGGTCCTTTCTCGTTCTTTCAGCAATTTCAGTAGCTGTCACGGGTGGTCCGGGAAGTGCCTCCATCATCATCACATGCTCGGCCGGGGCTGGGTCGTCATCAACCGTTCCAGGCAGAGGCAGACGGCTAAGCGCATCCGCATGGCACAACAGTTTACCCTTCACATGACACAGTTCGTATTGGAAGCCATTCAAAAAAATGGACCATCGGAGCATGCGTGGGGACAAAATTTGAGGCGTTTGTTTATGCGGGCTAAATATACCCAATAGGGGTTTGTGGTCTGTTTGAATCGAGAAGAATCGGCCGTAAACATAGTCATGGAACCTTTTAATTCCCGTGACTATAGCCAGCGCCTCCTTATCAATCTGAGCGTAGTTGCATTGAGTGGGGCTCAATGTTCTGGAATAGAAGGAGATTGGTCGTTCCGAGCCGTCCGCCTCCCTGTGACTCAGGACAGCCCCCAACCCATATTGAGATGCATCGCACGCCAGCACCAGCGGTTTAGCCATGTTGTAGTGGGCGAGTGTGCTTCTCTTTGACAGCATTCCCCGCAGAGCATCAAAAGCTCCCTGTTGAAGTTGTCCCCAGCGCCACACACTGTTTTTTTGTAGCAATCTATGCAACGGTTCGGCTATTGAAATTCCCAAGGGCGTAAAACCTGTTCAGTCAGTTTAAAATCCACTTTCCCAATTTGATGTCCTAAGACATTTATGATACAGGTACATAGGCTTTCTTCTTTCTTGCTGCTTAGGAAGCAGGCTTATAAACCTTAAACTTTAAATAGATCAGAACTTCAACATTCAGACAACCCAACAACTCAACTTCCCCACCAAAAGCCAGTAATAAAAGTTGGATCAAATTAAATTCTTAATAAAGTCTCAGCACTAATGGATCATGCTTCCTGCATTAAACAGAAATATCTACACCCCGGGAAAAGACAATTGGGAGCTACATGCCTCCTTTAACTACAGGAAATCGGGGTACAGATCTCTATTCAAAAATGTTTCACAAATGTGGGGGTTTTTTATGTTGTGTGCCCCCCTCTGGTCATTAGCGGAACAATCAACCGTCCTCCTATGTATGAATGAAAATGGCCAGACAGTTACGGTTCATAAGATTTTTAATATTCTCAGTCATTTCAGCCTTACTATTAACGGACCAGATTTTCTACCCTTTATTTATCCACGCTGTGTATATAGCCTATCTTGATTTCAGCAAGGCCTTTGACAAGGTGCCCCATTATATTCTTGTAAAGAAGCTGGTAAAATGCGGGCTAGGCAATGCTACCATTCAGTGGATTTGTAACTGGCTGACTGACCGAACCCAAAGGGTGCTCATCAATGGCTCCTCTTCATCCTGGAGAGAAGTGCCACAGGGTTCTGTTTTGGGCCCAGTCTTATTCAACATATTTATCAATGACTTGGATGATGGGCTTGAGGGCATCCAGAGCAAGTTTGCAGATGACACCAAATTGGGAGGGGTGACTAATACCCCAGAGGACAGGATCACATTTCAAAATGACCTTAACAGATTAGACTGAATTTCAGCCCATCACCCCACCCCACCATAACTTAAAATTCACTCTCCAATGCTTGCAGACACATTCATTATCCTTTTGTGGTGCCCAGAATTGAACACATTGTTACAACTTTAAAGATGTGCCCCCCATGTCACTTCCATAACACCTGCAATCATGTGCGCTGTGTTAGAAATTCACTCCTCCTGTTGCTGGATATGTGGCTAGTATGTCACATGTCCCTTTTTCCTTTCCTTTTTAAAATAAATATTTATTGAATTATATATATATATATATATATATATATATATATATATATATATGTAAAAATCTTGAAAGTGTCGGCCACACTTTTCTCTATAACCGCTTGACCGACCGTCCTGAAATTTTGACACATCCATCTAGGCCACTTCCCGAGGGTTGTTAGGGACAAAAAACCCTCAAATGTCGCATCTGGGCAGGTAGAAACCTGGTTTTCCACCAAGTCAAAGTGGTGTTATACCCTCCTCCACCCCCTCCCTTCCTGTGAAATCTAAGCCACACCCACAAACCAAATGACATCATCAACCAAGCAACTGAAACCACCAAGGCAGCCATTATCAGACCCCTAGGCCTTTGTTTTATGTAGGCCCCTGCCAGGCCCCCACTAGGCCCGAGTGGGGGGGAGATAACCCACAGCAACGCACTTTGGGGCACTTGGTTTGGTCCATGGGGTCACGAAGAGTCAGACATGACTAAACAACAACAAGCAGTCTTGACAGGCATATGTCAATAATGCTTTGATGGTGTTTCCTGCACAGCAGGGGGTTGGACTGGATGGCCCTTGTGGTCTCTTCGAACTCTATGATTCTATGATTTTATGATTCTACTATTTTGAGCCCGTAGTTCAATTTCCCAGCAGCTCCCCTTGCCCTTGAGAACACTTCTAGCATTTCATCTCCTCTACCTGTGGCAATGTTCAACAGGGGGAAAAGTTACCGTATATGCCGGCGAGCGGCTGGGGACTCAAATTTGGGAAACCCTGCTTTAAAGGAAATTTAGTGCTTGGCCCGAAAAGATGGGACCTGTCCACGTTTGTATTTTCTTGTATTTTGTTTTCTTCATGACTTTTGTTTGATTAGTTTTTTTAGGGGGCAAATTAAAAGAGAAATTGTATGGAAAGTTGTGGAGGAATAAAAAGTTGCATTTAAAAAAACACACACACACAAAATGGGGTGGCCTCAAATATTTTATTGGGGGCAAAGACCCATAGGCCTTTAAGAGTTGGCACATATTTCCCTACACCTACAAGGTTCAGGATGGTTACAACATAAAAATGCAGCATAAAAACAAAAAACCACCACATTTTAAAAGGGCATTAGATGTCAATCAGCCAAACGCCTGGTTAATAAGGCGTTGATTTGCCTGGCTCCCAAAGGTGTATAATGGTTTTTCTGACCTTTGAATGGATTCTTTTATGGGAAGTGAGAGAGCAGCTCTGACTGAAGCTCTTTCCACATTCCACACACTGATAGGGTTTCTCCCCTGTATGAATTCTTTGGTGGGACGTGAGATGGGTTCTCTGACTGAAGCTCTTTCCACATTCCACACATTGATAGGGTTTCTCGCCTGTATGAATTCTTTGATGGGAGGTGAGTTGGCAGCTCTTCCTGAAGCTCTTTCCACATTCCACACACAGATAGGGTTTCTCCCCTGTATGAATTCTTTGATGGGATGTGAGTTTGGACCTCTCAGTGAAGCTCATTCCACATTCCACACACAGATAGGGTTTCACCCCTGTATGAATTCTTTGATGGGAAGTGAGATGGGCTCTCTGACTGAAGCTCTTTCCACATTCCACACATTGATAGGGTTTCTCCCCTGTATGAATTCTTTGATGGGAAGTGAGAGAGAAGCTGTGACTGAAGCTCTTTCCACATTCCACACACTGATAGGGTTTCTCCCCTGTATGAATTCTTTGATGGGAAGTGAGAGAGAAGCTGTGACTGAAGCTCTTTCCACATTCCACACACTGATAGGGTTTCTCCCCTGTATGAATTCTTTGATGGGAAGTGAGTTTGGACTTCTCAGTGAAGCTCTTTTCACATTCCACACATTGATAGGGTTCCTCCCCTGTATGAATTCTTTGATGGGAAGTGAGTTTGGACCTCTCAGTGAAGCTCTTTCCACATTCCACACACTGATAGAATTTATTTTCAATGAGATTTTGCTGATGGGAAGTGGAATGGGAGCTCTGACCGCAGCTTTCTCCACACTCCAAATTTTTACGTGGCTTCTCCTCTCTGGGGATTTTGTTGTGGTCACCTTTGTTCTTGATTTTCGATTCATCACAATCTGTAATGGAAAGAAAAATGGATTAGGGCCTCAGAAACTCATCGAGAAGGACTGAAGGGAGTTGGGTGTGTGTTCATTACTTGTGTTGTTGGTCATTAACGAACATATTTATTATTAGATTCTGATGAGTTGTTGAATGTTGCTTTGTTTAATATACAGTAGTGGTCAAAATTGTGGTAGACGTTTGGGGGAAAAAGGCTCATTACACCACTTCTTTTGCAGTAATATAACAAAATTATATATCAATGGAAAGATAATTTAATCAAAAATGCAATCCAATAAAGTTTGTTTAGTTACCCATATTCTATCAAATGTTATAACCAAATAACCAGAAAAAGGAAGCACAACTTGCTTAGATTGACTTTTGTCAGTGTGTTATGAGATTGATATAAAGTTGGTTGGTTTTTTTGTGTTCTTTTATTTAGTGAGGTTGTGAAACATAATAAAATTATAGAAATGGCACAAAGAGTTGACTGGTTACCCAGAAAGCAATGTAAAATTGTACTATTAAGTGAGCAAGGATACAGTTATGAAGAAATTAGAAGAAAGATTGGGGGAAACTTAACCAAAGCTGGCCTTTCTATATTTTAGAAGAGGTATAAGGAGACTTAGTCACTACAAAATCAGATTGGGAAAGGCAGGAAAAGGTGCACTATGGCAAGCAGCGAAGACCTGTCTGGCCAGGCAATGAGACAGAGAGACTGTCCATACATGAGAAGAAACAATGGGACAGTGTTATCTGGAACAATGAGACGCAAATGGCATGAAAAACGTGAGGAGAAGAATCAGAGAAGATTTACATCCTACTTGCATTACACCGACCGTGACACACCCAGGTAGTGTGAAGAACTGTGTTTGTATGGCAACAAAAGGTGTGGGCAGAATTTGTATCATTCATGGGAATGTAAATGCCCCAAAATGCATAAATGAAGTACTTGAGCCCAAACTGAAGCGTTCCGCAGGTGATCTTCTCCCAGATACTGAAGCATTTAAGTGTGAGTGTGAGTGTGTGTGTGTGTGTGTGTACACACATATTTATTTACTATTTCAACAGGATTCCGCTCCATGTCATGTTGCTGTGTGCAAAAGGTGCTTCCAGGATAATTCTATTCCACTGCTGGAATGGCCTGGGAATAGCCCAAACTTTAACCCAATCAGAAATATATGGAGCCGACTAAATAAACTTGTTAGTCAGAAGCAACCCAGCAATAAATCCCAATTAACAGAGGCAATAATTCAGTCTTGGTTTCACATTATTACAGCTGCAGAAGTAAAAACTTGATTCACTTCATGGGAAGGCGTTGTAAGACCGTAATTAAACCTAAAGGTTACCAATGGTTACCAAAGGTTTCACGTTTTTTGCTTTATGGCTGCTGTTCTTATAAATACTCCTTCATAAAATTTATTGCATTACTTTCTTCATTAAATTATCTTTCCATTGATACATAATCTTATGGTATTACTCCACACAAAAGTGGTGTTATGAACCATCAAACCTCAGAAATACTTTTCACAAAAGGTTTCCCCAATTTTGGCCACTAGGATAAGTTGTTCATGTTCTTTTTATATGGGATCAGATTATTATTATTTATGTTTCATGTTGATATATGTTTTGGGAGCCGCCCAGAGTGGCTGGGGCAACCCAGCCAGACCGGGAGGGTATGAATAAAAACTATTATTATGACTACAGTGGTACCTTGATTTAAGAACAGCCCTGTTCTGGAAAAGATCAAGTTGGTAAACCGAGGTCCCACTGTATTATTATTATTATTATTATTATTATTATTATTATTATTATTATCATCATCATCATCATCATCGCTACTACTACCTGAGGTTTGGCCCAGTCATGGCATCCCCTCCATCTCCAATGTCAGTCGTCTCTTTGGTCAAGCCAAGACTGACAGGAGCAAAAACAAAAGAGAAAACCTGAACCTATTTATCTTCCCTAACAATTCTCAGGCTTACATTTAAGATGGCCTTTGCAGTTCAGACCAGCTCATTCGTGATAGAAAAAGGAATAATTTGAGGAAAATTGTTCAAAGAAGAAACTGTAATTTGCTGCTTATTGTGGGGTGTTAGGTTCCGGGGTGTTATGGGGGCCACTGTTGAGCTCTGTGAAAATATAGGAGGTTGGTCCCAAAGAGGTATTTTTTAAATTTCCAAGCAGATATGACGATCCCACAGGGAGCCTTACCAAGAGAGGCCACGACCCCACAATTCTCCTCCATGACCTCCTTATGCAGAGCTCTCTGGTCAGGATCCAGCAACACCCACTCCTCGTCCGTGAAACGAACAGCGACATCTTCAAAGCACACCAGACCCTAAAAGAAAAAGTGAAATGTCCTCCTCTGAGACAGCATCAATATGATCTGTAACACAATGCTCTGTTGTTTCCTTCCTCTTAATTGCGGTGTTGTTTCAATAGGATTGCTTTGCTGCACATTTTATTTATGGATGCTTATTTTATTCTGCATTTTAATTATGGCATTCCTCTGTGCAAATAGGTTGTACTCCACCTTCTGTTTTTGCAAGTCATTCTGCCTATGCAAGCATTCCACTTTGCCTGATGGAAGGATCCACTTTCTCCTCTCCTCGTGAGCTGTTTTGTGGAGTTCAATCCCAATGCCCTAGAGTCAAATTCAAGGGGTTCATGGGGGTATGGAGAGAGGGAGGAATGGGGGGCAGGCCCCATTTTGCAGCGGATGAGTCTGCTTACGTGAATCCAGACCATGATTTGTTCTCATTTGTCCACTGCTTAGAAACCAATTTTAGCTTTCACTGATCAGGTTGAGGTTGAATCCTGACAAGAAAGAAGTACTGTTTGTGGGGGACAGGAGGCGGGCAGGTGTGGAGGACTCCCTGGTCCTGAATGGGGTAACTGTGCCCCTGAAGGACCAGGTGCGCAGCCTGGGAGTCATTTTGGACTCACAGCTGTCCATGGAAGCACAGGTTAATTCTGTATCTAGGGCAGCTGTTTATCAGCTCCATCTGGTACGCAGGCTTAGACCCTACCTGCCCGCAGACTGTCTCGTCAGAGTGATGCATGCTCTAATTATCTCCCGCTTGGACTACTGCAATGCACTCTATGTGCGGCTACCTTTGAAGATGACTCGGAAACTACAATTAATCCAGAATGCAGCAGCTAGACTGGTGACTGGAAGCAACCACCGAAACCACATAACACCAGTCTTGAAAGACCTACATTGGCTCCCAGTACGTTTCTGAGCACAATTCAAAGTGTTGGTGCTGACCTTTAAAGCCCTAAACGGCCTCAGTCCAGTATTCCTGAAGGAGCGTCTCCACCTCCATTGTTCTGCCCGGACACTGAGGTCCAGTGCCGAGGGCCTTCTGGTGGTTCCCTCACTGCAAGAAGTCAAGTTACAGGGAACCAGGCAGAGAGCCTTCTTGGTAGTGGCACCCGCCCTGTGGAACGCCCTCCCACCAGATGTCAAAGAGAAAAACAACTACCAGACTTTTAGAGGACATCTGAAGGCAGCCCTGTTTAAGGAAGCTTTTAGTGTTTAATAGATAATTGTATTTTGATGTTTCTGTTGGAAGCCGCCCAGAGTGGCTGGGGAAACCCAGCCAGATGGGCGGGGTATAAATAATAAATTATTATTGTTATTATTATTACTGATCAATCTAGAAATAAAACCAGCCTATTTTGGATGGCCATCTGTCTTGGATGATCTAGCAGAAATTCCTGCAATGCAGGGGGTATCCTGGCTCTGAGAGACAAGCAGGGAGGGTGGCTTCTGGCAAAAGGAGAGGGAGCCATGGGTGGCTCCGCCTTATCCTGACTTAACTCAGCCTATCGACCTCCCTCCTCCCACTCCCCTCCTTCCTCTTTTGCCTCTGAATCTGGGCTGCATTCTGCCACAGAGTCTCCCACCTCACTAAGCCCTGTTAGCCCTTCAGCTTCTGACACCTCCTCTTCCCAGGCTTCTCCCTCTTCTCTCTCTGACTGCCTATCCTTCTTCTACCTCCACTTCTTGAGCTCTCAGCCATCTTCCCTTCTTGGTTCCCCAGCTGCATCCTCCCACCATTCCTCTGTGCCCAACCAGTCCATGACATTGCTCCAGCCCTCGGCCTCTGTCCCCACAAGGCAGCTTCCCCTGACCTGATCTGGTTCCACAGCCGCTGCTTCCCTTCTGCCCCCATGAAAAGACGGATCAGGAGGTCTTGCTGGCATCATTCTGTCACCTGATAAAAAAGAGAAAAAACGGTAATCAGGACGCCAGGAGTGCCTGTTTCTCTCACAGGTGAAACAGGGCATTTCTCTCTTTTTTGGATAATATTAATATTGTTGTTGTTGTTGTTGTTTAGTCGTTTAGTCGTGTCCGACTCTTCGTGACCCCATGGACCATAGCACGCCAGGCACTCCTGTCTTCCACTGCCTCCCGCAGTTTGGTCAAACTCATGTTCGTAGCTTCGAGAACACTGTCCAACCATCTCATCCTCTGTCGTCCCCTTCTCCTTGTGCCCTCCATCTTTCCCAACATCAGGGTCTTTTCCAGGGAGTCTTCTCTTCTCATCAGGTGGCCAAAGTATTGGAGCCTCAGCTTCAGGATCTGTCCTTCCAGTGAGCACTCAGGGCTGATTTCCTTCAGAATGGAGAGGTTTGATCTTCTTGCAGTCCATGGGACTCTCAAGAGTCTCCTCCAGCACCATAATTCAAAAGCATCAATTCTTCGGCGATCAGCCTTCTTTATGGTCCAGCTCTCACTTCCATACATCACTACTGGGAAAACCATAGCTTTAACTATACGGACCTTTGTCGGCAAGGTAATGTCTCTGCTTTTTAGGATGCTGTCTAGGTTTGTCATTGCTTTTCTCCCAAGAAGCAGGCGTCTTTTAATTCCGTGACTGCTGTCACCATCTGCAGTGATCAAGGAGCCCAAGAAAGTAAAATCACTCACTGCCTCCATTTTTCCCCTTATATTTGCCAGGAGGTGATGGGACCAGTGGCCATGATCTTGGTTTTTTTTGTGCTCTCCTCTTTCACCCTCATTAAAAGGTTCTTTAATTCCTCCTCACATTCTGCCATCAAGCTTGTGTCATCTGCATATCTGAGGTTGTTGATATTTCTTCTGGCAATCTTAATTCCGGCTTGGGATTCATCTAGTCCAGCCTTTCGCATGATGAATTCTGCATATAAGTTAAATAAGCAGGGAGACAATATACAACCTTGTCGTACTCCTTTCCCAATTTTGAACCAATCAGTTGTTCCATATCCAGTTCTAACTGTAGCTTCTTGTCCCACATAGAGATTTCTCAGGAGACAGATGAGGTGATCAGGCACTCCCATTTCTTTAAGAACTTGCCATAGTTTGCTGTGGTCGACACAGTCAAAGGCTTTTCCATAGTCAATGAAGCAGAAGTAGACTTTTTCTGGAACTCTCTAGCTTTTCTCCATAATCCAGCGCATGTTTGCTATTTGGTCTCTGGTTCCTCTGCTCCTTCGAAATCCAGCTTGCACTTCTGG
This sequence comes from Zootoca vivipara, assembly GCF_965207765.1. NCBI lineage: Eukaryota > Metazoa > Chordata > Lepidosauria > Squamata > Lacertidae > Zootoca > Zootoca vivipara. The sequence goes on along the minus strand of NC_142587.1, from coordinate 98,958,795 downwards.
AAGTTCTCGGTCCATATACCGCCTAAGCCTGCCTTGTAGAATTTTAAGCATAACCATGCTAGCGTGTGAAATGAGTGCAATTGTGTGGTAGTTGGAGCATTCTTTGGCACTGCCCTTCTTTGGGATTGGGATGTAGAATGATCTTGTCCAATCCTCTGGCCATTGCTGAGTTTTCCAAACTTGCTGGCATATTGGGTGTAGCACCTTAACAGCATCATCTTTTAAAATTTTAAATAGTTCAGCTTGTCTTATCATCACTTCCAGTGGCCTTGTTATTAGCAGTGCTTTCTAAGGCCCATTTGATACATTTTATACATTAACCCAGAGATCCACTTTGATCTGTGCCACCTTCCTCCTTACCCAGTGGCCTCTCTTTGGTGTCCAACGGAGGCCTCTCTGCCTCACAGGAATCCAGGTCCATTTCTGCAAAATGATCCTTTCCCTGAAAAAGAAACAAGGATTCAAAACAGAGAATGGGGAGAAATATTAGAAAGAGAATGACAAAGACTTGAAGGGTGTGAGATCTCATTCCATGGATGCTTTCCCAGAAAACGGATGGGCCATCAGTAGAGCATTATGGGATGTTCTCTGTCCTCTTTGGAGCCCCTTGGGAGTATCCAGAGGAAAGTCTCTCTCTCACCTGCTTTCTCTGTTCCTGCTTTCTCTCCTCTGCTTGACTCAGGAGGAAACCTTCGGCCAGGGCCACCGCCTGGGAACTGGTCTCCGCTCCGCATTCCCTCACCCAGCTCTCCATCTCCGGGGGAAGGACAGCCAGGAACTGCTCCAAGATCACCAGGTCCAGCATCTCAGCTTTCGTGTGCCTTTCTGGCTTCAGCCACTGGTGGCAAAAGTGGTAGAGTTGGCTGCAAACCTCTCGGGGTCCTTTGGCCTCCTGGCAGCAGAACTGCCTCAACTGCTGCTGGCTCTGCACCTCTGAGTGGAGGGTGTCCTCCTCACCCAGGATCTTCCTCTCCCAGAATCCCCCAGTGATCCCAGTTTGGATGGCATGGCCTCTTCCTGTTCCAGGGCGAGCTGAGTCTCGCTCACCCATCTGTGCTCTCAGGAAGCCTCTGAGAGATCGGAAGGAACCCTTTAGTCTTCTGCCAAGTTCTGTCCGTTTTAATGAGAAGCTCTAGGAAATCCTAGAAAACAAATACATTGTTCTGTTACAGAATTTGTAGGACCGGGGGGGGGGGGGGAATGGATCCTTGACTAAGCATGGACGAGTCTTGTTGGGAACCAGGCCTGGACTGCACTGGATCCCAGACCATGAGCTATCTTTTTGAAAAGAAAAGTAGTGGGGTGGGTTCCCTTTTTCTTTGCTCTAAGGGCCAGGGATGTATCTGACCAAACCCCCGAGGGCAAGTGGGTGGGGCCAAAGACATCTCTCTTGAAATTGAGGCAGGTATTATTATTATTTATTATTATTATATTAGATAGCTTAACACACACACAGCCATTGATGCCAAGGTCCCTGGAGGCTCAGTGAGTAGCTCAGTGGGTTTTTAATATTGGGGGGGGGGGGCTAGCCCACCTCCTCGCCCAGCTTTGGAAAACCATTTGCACAATATTTCCTCTGTTGTGCAATGACGCTGAGCGACGTCACACAGAGTTAAAGTCCCAGGGACTCCCTTTTTTGAATAAGGGAGATTTCGTGGGAGTTTGGGATCCTCTGATCTCCAGGAAGGAGAGTGTTGCAGACCTCGCCCCCCCCCTCCATGGCAGGACCCTCTCCTCCCTGACTTGGCTTGGTCCCCCCCAGGCCCCCTCCCCTGCTGCAGCTCTGGGACCCCCCCGCGTCTCCCCACTGCACCCTCTTTTTTTGGGGGGGGAGAGGAGACTCACCAGATCCCAGGAGGGGACAGCGATGCAGCCCTTGCAGGAGAGACACCAAAGCAGGAAAGGACTGAGGAGGGAGGGGCCTTGGCTGTGGAGGACCTGGCTCCCCCTTGCCTCCTGTCCTCTCTAGGAAGGCAGCTCGGTTCCCTTTAACCCTCGCAAAGCCTAGCTCGTCCAGCTCAGCCCCCTCTTGCTTGACAGAACCTCGGCTTTTTATTATTATTTTATGGATTTAGGGGGGCTACGTCAATGCCCAGATATCCTTTTGGGGGTGAGGCTCTTGGTTGAACTCTGATCATCTCCCTCTGTTGTCTGGAAACCAGAGGAACAGCTTGCAGGGAAAAGGGCTTTGCAGGAGGCAAGAAACCTCCTCCTCGAATTCAGAAGTGGAGAGAGAGGAGGGGATCCCAGGGTCATCCAGTCCAACCCCCAGCAATGCAGGAATCTCAGCTCAAGCATCCATGGCAGATGGCCGTCCGATCTCTGCTTAGAAACCTCCAAGGAAGGAGAGTCCACCCCCTCCCAAGGGAGACCTTTCCCCTGCCAAACTGCTCTTAGATGCCCCTCAAGGCAGCGGGTCCTGAGTTCTAGCACTGATGAAACCATTGCACTGGCTACCAAGGAGGAACCAAGTGAAGTTTGAAATAAATAAATCCTATTCTCATCATAAATGAGGAATACTTTCTTACACAAAAGTATGTCATTTCCCTTTCCATAAATGCTTAATTGCTAATTCAATGACCTGAAAATGGATGGTTGTTGTTATTATGGTTAGGGAAGCTTTTAATTTTTGATGGACTATTGTATTTTAGTATTTTGTTGGAAGCCGCCCAGAGTGGCTGGGGTAACCCAGCCTGATGGATGAGGTATAAATATAGTATTATTATTATTATTATTATTATTATTATTATTATTAAAATTGATTAGGTGAGTGTGCTCATTTTGAAAGAGGCAGGTGCCCTGGGGAGCCACGTTGTGATTCAGAACTGCCAGGCAGCTCAGCTCAGGGGCTCCAAACCCTGAAGTGCTCCAAGCAGGAGACGGCCAAAGCCATCCTGGTGAGTGATGGGTGGTGTGGGGGACCATAGCTGCCAAGTTTCGGATTTGAAAATAAGGGATCAGTACCCTCACCTGTCCCGGGGACAGTCTACGATTCTAAGGGACATTCCACACCGCTGGGCGCGGTAACCCCCCCAGGCTACAAATTAATTTACACCAGGCTACACACCATCATTTCCCCCCACCTTCAGAATGGACACCAGATTATTGTGGCCGGTGCAAACCTGAATGGGGTGACGAGACTCCAGTGTTTGAAGGCAGCGTGGATTGCGAGCAGCTCGCGGTCAAACACTGTGTAGTTCTGCTCTGCCTGGTTCAGCTTCCTGGAGAAGAAAGCACACGGTTTCCATTCTCTGTTGGCATCCAGCTGCAGTAACCTCCCCACCCGATCGCCTGGTCCGAAGTGTCTGTTTCCAGCCTCAAGGGGGCGTCCTGGACCATGTGAAACAGGTGCTGGTCCGATGCGAAGACTTCCTTGAGCTGTTCAAACGCTTGTTGCGCTTCTGGGGTCCACCTGAATTTCTGTTTCCCCCTTAAACAGTCCTTAATGGGTGTAGTAACCTTTGAGAAGTTATTGTTGAACTTCCGATAGAAGTTCGCAAAGCCCAAGAGGCATGGCGTACCCAGGATCAAAACTAGGGGGGGGGCAAGGGGAGGGGCAAAGGCACGGAAGGGGAGGGACCACAAAGTGGGCGGGGAAAGTGCAGTCAGAGGCGCCGGGCTGATGGGCAGAGGCGGAGCACAGCCCGACAGAGCGCACCGTGGCGCGACCTCCCTCCAGAGATTGAGAGAGAGAAAGAGAGATCTGGAACCGCGCAGACGCCCCTCTCTCCTTGCGACCCTGTTCTCAGCAACTGCCGACCCCTGCACGGTTTTGCATGCGGGCAGATGACGGAGCCAAGCTCCTCCCGCTGCCTCACGATGGCCCAATCGAAAAGACCCTGGCCAAAGGCAGGCGCCTTTGTCACAGAGAGGAAAGCTGGGGAGGCGCCGGCAATAGTGCAGCCGCCGCTGCGCCAGCAAAGGGGGCAGCAAGGCAGGAGTTTGCCAGGGCAGGAAGGCCCCCCTGCCGCGCTCCCTGGTTCCCCGCCGTGCATGGCTTTGCCTGAGGGGGTGACAGGGAGCTGGAGGGAGAGCGCGGCGCGACGGGCGGGAACGGCGAACTCACGCTCCGCTGGGCTGTGCCCCTCCCTAGAAGCAGGGCTGGTGGGCGGAGACAGAGCCCAGCCCAGCCCAGCGGAGCGCGAGTTTGGCGTTCCCGCCCGCCGCGCCGCGCTCTCTGGTTCCCCGCCGCGCTTGGTCTTGCCTGAGGGCGCGACGGGGAGCTGGAGGGAGGGCGCAGCGCGGCGGGCGGGAATGGCGTACTCGCGCTCCGCAGGGCTGTGCCCCTCCCTAGAAGCAGGGCTGGTGGGCGGAGACAGAGCCCAGCCCAGCCCAGCGGAGCGCGAGTTCGGCGTTCCCGCCCACCGCGCCGCGCTCTCTGGTTCCCCGCTGTGCTTGGCCTTGCCTGAGGGGCGGGGTAGCTGGCTTCTAGAGTAGGGCAGCTGCCCTAACTTGCCCCGTGGTGGGTACGCCCTTGCCAAGAGGTGTTGGGCGTCCTTGCGTGTCCGAGGGCTCTGCCATTCCAGGATAGCTCTCACCTCCTCCTTGTCCATTGCCAGTCCCTTATCAGAGAGCTTGTAGCCGAGGAACTCCACTTCCTTGGTGATGTCCAATTGGGTGTCACTAGAAAACATTGTGTCCATCACATTTTAAAACAGATTAAGATCTTGGAGCGCCGGATTTTCTCCCGCGATAAGGGGGCGGACCCAATCTCTCGCTGAACCTTCAAAATGATCAATGACAAACGCCACTCTCTGCTGGTCATTGGCAAACTCCCCTTCTTGTAGTTTGAGGGCATAAGTTATCACCGTTTTAAAGCCTAGGTAGTTCTGTGGGTCTCCATTAAACTTGGTTACTAGCAATGAGACCTTCCTTCCAAACCCCCCATGAACGCCTTGCTGATCCACTAGTCTCCTCTCTTCCAACTGTGCCCTGAGCAAAGCTGCGTGGTTGACCAACTCCTGCTCCCTCTTGGCTTTGGATCTTACCTCTTCCGTACAACTGTTGTACTTCTTTCCTTACGGTCTCGTTCTCTTGCTGCGCCTCTGCTAATTCCTTCTTAGCCACTTCTACCACGTGCGCCAATTCCGCTCTGGCCGCCGGGACCTCCGCTTGGGCAGCTGCCAACGCAGCCGCGGCTTCAGCAGCGCTCATGTTGCTCCCTCCTCAGGAGTAGCCGCAAAGATTGCAGGGTTGCTGTCAGAGATGGTGGTGGCTACTCCCAAGTAAACACGCTCCACATCATCTGGACCTTACGAGTTTTATTGTGCAAGCTATTTACAGTGCAAAGATGTCCGAATTCATGACTGCCTAGTCCGAGTCAGAACCCTGCCATGGCTTTTTCCGGGTTCTAGCCCAGCATTTAAGACGGGGTATTCTGAAGCGCCTCCCCTTCGCTCTACAGGTACTGGCCCATCTCAATTCAGGTGGGGGGGGGGATTGGTCGCCCCTCCCTATCCCCTCTGTGCTCCAAGGATCCCAACTCCACCTCCCCTTCCATCGGCTCAGGTTGCAATTGAGGCTCTCTGACTCTGTCGAGCCCTGACACTGCCTCACTCACTTCCTGGCTTTCACTTCCTGATCCGCTGCTACTGCTGCTACTCCCCGAAGAGATGGACGTGATGATGGGGGGCTGCTCCCTATAAGCCTTGCCCCTTACAGTCAGACTCATGTTAGTAGCTTCAAGAACCAAGGGCGTACCCACCACGGGGCAAGTTAGGGCAGCTGCCCTACTCTAGAAGCCAGCTGCCCCCCCACAAGGGCGTACCCACCGCGGGGCAAGTGGGGGCCGCAGGCTGCCCCTCCCTAGAAGCAGGGCTGGTGGGCAGAGGCGGAGCACAGCCCGGCGGACCGCAAGTTCGCCATTCCCGCTGCGACGCGCCGCACCCTCCCTCCAGCTCCCCGGCGCGCCCTCAGGCAAGGCCAAGCACAGCGGGGAACCAGGGAGCACGGCGCGGTGGGCGGGAACGCCGAACTCGCGCTCCGCTGGGCTGGGCTCCGCCTCCGCCCACCAGCCCTGCTTCGAGGGAGGGGCACAGCCCGGCGGAGCGCGAGTTCGCCGTTCCCGCCCGCCACGCTGCGCCCTCCCTCCAGCTCCCCGTCGCGCCCTCAGGCAAGGCCAAGCGCGGCGGGGAACCAGGGAGCGTGGCGCGGTGGGCGGGAACGCCGAACTCGCGCTCCGCTGGGCTGGGCTCCGCCTCCGCCCACCAGCCCTGCTTCGAGGGAGGGGCACAGCCCGGCAGAGCACGAGTTCGCCATTCCCGCCCGCCACGCTGCGCCCTCCCTCCAGCTCCCCGTCGCGCCCTCAGGCAAGGCCAAGCGCGGCGGGGAACCAGAGAGTGCGGCGCGGCGGGCGGGAACGCCAAACTCGCGCTCCGCTGGGCTGGGCTGGGCTCTGTCTCCGCCCACCAGCCCTGCTTCTAGGGAGGGGCACAGCCCAGCGGAGCACGCGTTCGCCGTTCCCGCCCGTCGCGCCGCGCTCTCCCTCCAGCTCCCCGTCATGCCCTCAGGCAAAGCCATGCACGGCGGGGAACCAGGGAGCGCGGCAGGGGGGCCTTCCTGCCCTGGCGAACTCCTGCCTTGCTGCCCCCTTTCCTGGCGCAGCGGCGGCTTTCCTCTCTGTGACAAAGGCGCCCGCCTTTGGCCAGGGTCTTTTCGATTGGGCCATCACGAGGCAGTGGGAGGAGCTTGGCTCCGTCATCTGCCCGCATGCAAAACCGTGCAGGGGTCGGCAGTTGCTGAGAACAGGGTCGCAAGGAGAGAGGGGCGTCTGCGCGGTTCCAGATCTCTCTTTCTCTCTCTCTCTCTCTCTATCTCTCTCTCAATCTCCCAGCTGGAGGGAGGTCGCGCCACGGTGTGCTCTGTCGGGCTGTGCTCCGCCTCTGCCCATCAGCCCGGCGCCTCTGACTGCACTTTCCCCACCCACTTTGTGGCCCCTCCCCTTCCGTGCCTTGGCCCCTCCCCTTGCCCCCCCCTAGTTTTGATCCTGGGTACGCCCATGTCAAGAACACTCCAACAACCATCTCATCCTCTGTCATCCCCTTCTCCTAGTGCCCTCAATCTTTCCCAACATCAGGGTCCTTTCCAGGGAGTCTTCTCTTCTCATGAGGTGGCCAAAGTATTGGAGCCTCAGCATCACGATCTGTCCTTCCAGTGAGCACTCAGGGCTGATTTCCTTCAGAATGGATCGGTTTGATCTTCTTGCAGTCCATGGGACTCTCAAGAGTCCATCCTCCCAATAGTTTTAACGCGGATGATGTGGTGTGTGTTCCTGGGTGCCAGGATGAGGCCAGGGCCTTTTCCTGTCCCCTTTCCTACTGTTGCCTTTCCACCTCTGCCCAGGAGGCTGCAGGGCTCAGGGTGGTCCTCTGGGACAAGGAATTGGGTCCAAGGTGGTAGCAGCCATCCAAGGTGGGTTTCGTAGTGTCATCTGACCCAGATTTTTCTTTCCTCTGGTCTCGCAGGCGGAGTTCAGGACACTGGTGCTGGACGACTTTTTCTTTTCTTTTCTTTAAAGTAACGTAGACTCTGTACATGTATGGGGTTCCTAATTCAGCAATCTATTATACCATTTAAAGTGATGCATCTCCTGACTCAATTACCATTTGAATAAAGCCATGATTGGCTTTTCTTACCAGGGACTCAAGGAAGGCAAAGGGGTAGATTTAAGAGACCAAATTCCCAAGGGCATAAAACCTGGTCAGTCAGTTTAAAATCCACTTTCCCAGTTTGATGTCCTAAGACATTTATGATACATAGGATTTCCTGTTTCTTGCTGCTTAGGAAGCAGGCTTATAAATCTTAAACTTTAAATAGATCAGAACTTCAACATTCAGACAACCCAACAATTCAACTTTCCCATCAAAAGCCAGTAATAGAAGTTTGATCAAATTAAATTCTTAATAAAGTATCAGTGCGAATGGATCATGTTTGCTTCATTAAATAATAATAATAATAATAATAATAATAATAATAATAATAATAATAATAATTTTATTTATACCCCTCCCCGCCCTCCCCTTCAAAACCAGGCTCAGGGCAGCTAACACCAATAAAATACAATAGAATATAAAAAACAATTAATTAAAATACAGATTAAAATACACTATCAAAATTTAAAATGCAGCCTCATTTTAAGTAGTCCATAAATCCAGCCATGACGGAGGAAAACACAAGCGTCAGATTAACTCCGACCCAAAGGCCAGGCGGAACAGCTCTGTCTTGCAGGCTCTGCGGAAATTTGACAAATCCCGCAGGGCCCTGGTCTCCTGTGAAAGAGCGATCCTCCAAGTTGGGGCCAATACTGAAAAGGCCCTGGCCCTAGTAGAGGCCAATCTAGCCACCTTATGGCTCGGGATCTCCAGAATATTGTTGTTTGTGGACCTTAAGGTCCTCCGCGGGGCATACCAGGAGAGGCGGTCCTGTAGGTACGAGGGTCCCAAGCCGCATAGGGCTTTAAAGGTCAAAACCAGCACCTTAAACCTGATCCTGTACTCCACCGGGAGCCAGTGCAGCTGGTAAAGCACTGGATGAATGTGATCCCATGGCCAGGACCCCGTAAGGAGCCTCGCCGCAGCATTCTGCACCCGCTGGAGTTTCTGGGTCAGCGTCAAGGGCAGCCCCGCGTAGAGCGAGTTACAATAATCAAGCCTGGAGGTGACCATCGCATGGATCACTGTGGCCAGATCAGAAATATATGCACCCCAGGAAAAGACAATTGGGAGCTGCATGCCTCCTTTATCTACAGGAGATTGGGGTACAGATCTCTATTCAAAAATGTTTCACAAATGTGGGTTATTTTTATGTTGTGTGCCCCCCTCTGGTCATTAGCGGAACAATCAACCGTCCTCCTATGTATGAATGAAAATGGCCAGACAGTCACGGTTCAGAAGATTATTAATATTCTCAGTCATTTCAGCCTTACCATTAACGGACCAAAATTTCTACCCTTTATTTACAGGAAAAAGGGTCAATGCAGATTCCACCTAATCATGAATTTGTATGTGCTTTAAACTTTGGCTGACTTTAGCATATTTGACGTTTGATTTGAACAAGAGACAAAATTATGAAAAGCCCCAGATAATCACTCAAATGCTTGATATCACCAGCTCTGCTTCAAAACATCACCACCTTCACCTCCCACTTCTTAACACTCTCTATTCCAAACTCTGAAAAATCAGTCCTTCCATCTTTTTCTACCAAAGAGCAAAGCCCATCACCCAGCCCACCATAACTCAAAATTCACTCTCCAATGCTGGCAGACACATTCCTTATCCTTCTGTGGTGCCCAGAATTGAACACATTGTAACAACTTTAAATATGTGCCCCCCATGCCATTTCCATAACACCTGCAATCATGTGTGCTGTGTTAGAAATTCACTTCTCCTGTTGCTGGATATGTGGCTAGTATGTCACATGTCCCTTTTTCTTTTCTTTTTTTTAAAAAATGAATATTTATTTAATTTTATAACACATAAAAGGGACCCAGGTGGCGCTGTGGTTAAACCACTGAGCCTAGGGCTTGCTGATCAGAAGGTCGGCAGTTCGAATCCCTGTGATGGGGTGAGCTCCCGTTGCTTGGTCCCAGCTCCTGCCAACCCAGCAGTTCGAAAGCATGTGAAAATGCAAGTAGATAAATAGGAACCGCTACAGCGGGAAGCTAAACGGCGTTTCCATGTGCTGCTCTGGTTTGCCAGAAGCGGCTTTGTCATGCTGGCCACATGACCTGGAAGCTATAGGCCGGCTCCCTCGGCCAATAATGCGAGATGAGCGCGCAACCCCAGAGTCGGTCACAACTGGACCTAATGGTCAGGGGTCCCCTTTACCTTTATAACACATAAAAGTACAGATCTCAATCATCATGTTATATACCATTGTTCTTCCTCCCCTCCTCTGGACTTCCCTCAACTCCTCCTCTGCTGAGTTATTAACTTTATTTGTTGTATCCTGCTGAAATAAAGTTGTGAATGTTGATTCAAACCCTGCCAGTGAATCCAGTCCATTTTGTTCTTTCTGCAAATAGACTAAATGGTTCCCAGACTCTTTTGAAGTCCTTTTTCTCCTCCTCTGCATAGTTCATCAGTTTTTTGTGCTATTTCTTCCAATATTGTGCAATCAAGATTCCGGCCGCTGTTGTAGCAAACATAAATAATATCCCTTTTTCTTTTTGGGGGGGCAGCTCTTGGTTTGAGATACCTAACAAAAAGGTTTCAGGGTGTTTAACAAAGTTCGGTTTGAACATGAACCTGTTTACTTTCCTAGGCTTGGAAAGTGTAAGAACGGAAGTCAAGTCTTATCTCTTCCGCTCTGCTGTCCTTTTGCACTGTTCTTTGTCTCCCTGTCTGTTGCTGAAGAAGAGAGAGGACGCCATTATGATCCCTTTGGTGTCGTCTGCAAATGTGAGGAGCATCCCCTCAGTTCCTTCATCCAAAGACGTTGAACAACAATGGGCCCAGGACAGAACCCTGCAGCACCCCTCTTGTCACTTTTCCCCAGGATGAGGAGGAACCATGACGGAGTCCTCTTTGGGTTTGGTCAGTCAAATCCACCTACCAGCTACCTCATTCAGCCCACATTTGACCAGCATCCTCACATAAATACGGTATCACAGAGGACTTTGTCAAAAGCCTTACTGAAACCGAGATGCACTATTTCCACAGCAGTCCCCAGATCAGGGGTTCCCAACAAAATTTTCTCGAGGACCCCTCATCGAGCCGCTATTGTGACAAGGACCCCCATTAATTCCTAATCCTAAAATTAAAAAGTGAGAGCCAAATTAAGAGTCTTTTTATATTTTATATTTATACGTTTTTTACAGTTACAACAGAGTACTCCATCAGTATACAGTTAGTTTTAATTTTCAGTTCTTAATGAGACGAACCACTTTTTAACCAACGGTCCATTTTTAACTACGCGAACTGTAGCTTCCGCAAAAAACAACGCTTTGTTTACAAACACTACTGTTTTGCAAAGAGGCAGCGCGCGCCAGGGAGGAGGGAGGGGAATGGAGAAGACAGGGTACCTGCGCAGTAGCGCACAAATGAAGCCGACAAAGCATCTTGGGGAGGTGAGCGTTAGTAGAATGTGCGCGCTGCCTCTTTGCAAAACAGTAGTGTTTGTAAAGCGCCACCTAATGGCATACAGCAGAACTACTGCCTCTATCTAATTCTAGTTTTGCGCTAGACTCTGCTCATGCAGGAAGCGGCCAAAACAAAAAATCTGTTATCATACGAAATATATTTAATATATTTTTTATTCTAATAGCATCTTGCGGACCCCTCTGGCATAGCTCGCGGACCCCTGGGGGTCCACGGACCACCTGTTGGGAACCACTGCCCCAGATCAACAAAGTTTGTAACTCCATCCAAAAAAAGGAGATTTCTCTGGTTTTACTTGTTTTTGAGAAAGCCATGCTTTCAACCTGTATGTTTATGTTGTGATATATTCAGATGAAGGGCACATGAATTTGAAAAATAATAAATAAGGATATTGACAAGCCGGAACATGTGCAAAGAAAGGCGAATTATGTATTTATTTAATGTGTAAACCACCCTACCCAGTGGTGAGTGTTGATCTGACGTAGCCGAAACAAAATAAAAAAATTCCTTCCAGCAGCACCTCAGAGACCAACCAAGTTTTTTATTTTGGTATGAGCTTTCGTGTGCATGCACACTTCTTCAGATACCTATAAATTCCAATTAGCAGTCCTGGGGGTAGTTCAGATTCTGTGGCAATGCTTTTGGCCAGCAGAGGGTGTCACAGGGCCTTTAAAGCAAACTTGGATCTCCAGCTGTTTTTGGACTACAACTCCCATCATCCCTAGCTAGCAGGACCAGTGATGGGAACTGTAGTCCAGGAGCTGCTGGGGACCCAAGTTTGGGAAACCCTGCTTTAAAGCAACCTTTGCATTTGGCCCGCAAAGATGGGAACTGTCCACATTTGTACTTTCTTGAATTTTGTTTTCCTTGTATGACCTGTGTGCGTTAATTTATTTTATTTTTTAAGAGGGCAAATTGAAAGAGAAATTGTATGGCAAGTTGTGGAAGAATAAAAGGCTGCTTTTGAAAAAACGGGGGGGGGTTGGCCTCCTCAAATATTTAATGGGAAGGGCAAAGACTCATTGGCCTTTAAGAGTTTGCGCCTATTCCCTTCACCTACAGGTCTCAGGATGGTTACAAATAAAAACACAACATAAAAAAACAAAACACGAAATTTTAAAAGGGCATTAGATGTCAATCAGCCAAAGTTCTGGTCAAAAAGTTGCGGATTTGCCTGGCTCCTAAAGCTGCATATTGGTTTCTCTGACTTTTGTATGGATTCTTTGATGGGAAGTGAGAGAGGAGCTCTGCCTGAAGCTCTTTCCACATTCCACACACTGATAGGGTTTCTCCCCTGTATGAATTCTTTGATGGGAAGTGAGAGAGGAGCTGTGACTGAAGCTCTTTCCACATTCCATGCACTGATAGAGTTTCTCCCCTGTATGAATTCTTTGATGGGAAGTGAGATTGGAGCTTCGACTGAAGCTCTTTCCACAGTCCACACACTGATAGGGTTTCTCCCCTCTATGAATTATTTGATGGGAAGTGAGAGTGGAGCTCTGTCTGAAGCTCTTTCCACATTCCACACACTGATAGGGTTTATCCCCTGTATGAATTCTTTGATGGGAAGTGAGAATGGAGTTATCAGTGAAGCTCTGCCCACATACCACACACTGATAGGGTTTCTCCCCTGTATGAATTCTTTGATGGGAAGTGAGATGGGAGCTCTGACTGAAGCTCTTTCCACATTCCACACACTGATATGGTTTCTCCCCTGTATGAATTCTTTGATGGGAAGTGAGATAGGAACTATACCTAAAGTTCTTTCCACATTCAAAGCACTGATAGGGTTTCTTCCCTGTATGAATTCTTTGATGGGAAGTGAGAGAGTATCTCTGACTGAAGCTCTTTCCACATTCCACACACTGATATGGTTTCTCCCCTGTATGAATCATTTGATGGGAAGCGAGATGGGAGCTCTTCCTGAAGCTCTTTCCACATTCCACACACTGATATGGTTTCTCCCCTGTATGAATTCTTTGATGGGAAGTTAGAGAGGAGCTATCAGTGAAGCTATGTCCACATTCCACACACTGATAGGGTTTCTCCCCTGTATGAATTCTTTGATGGGTAGTGAGATTGTGGCTGTGACGGAAGCTCTTTCCACATTCCACACACTGATATGGTTTCTCCCCTGTATGAATTCTTTGATGGGAAGTGAGAGAGGAGCTATCAGTGAAGCTCTGTCCACATTCCACACACTGATAGGGTTTATCCCCTGTATGAATTCTTCGATGGGAAGTGAGATTGTAGTTGTGACGGAAGCTCTTTCCACATTCCACACACTGATATGGTTTCTCCCCTGTATGAATTTTTTGATGGGAAGTGAGAGAGGAGCTATCAGTGAAGCTCTTTCCACATTCCACGCACTGATAGGGTTTCTCCCCTGTATGAATTCTTTGATGGGAAGTGAGGGAGTATCTCTGACTGAAGCTCTTTCCACATTCCACACACTGATATGGTTTCTCCCCTGTATGAATTCTTTGATGGGAAGTGAGAGAGGAGCTGTGACTGAAGCTCTTTCCACATTCCATGCACTGATAGAGTTTCTCCCCTGTATGAATTCTTTGATGGGAAGCGAGATTCGAGCTCTTCCTGAAGCTCTTTCCACATTCCACACACTGACAGGGTTTATCCCCTGTATGAATTCTTTGATGCTCAGTGAGAGAGGAGCTTCGACTGAAGCTCTTTCCACATTCCATGCACTGATAGAGTTTCTTTCCAATGAGATTTTGTTCCTGGGAAGTGGAATGGGAGCTCTGACTGCAGCTTCCTCTACACTCCAAATTTTTACATGGCTTCTCCTCTCTGCAGACTTTATCGTGGTCACCTTTGTTCTCAATTTCCAATTCATCACAATCTGCAATGGAAACAAAACGGGATTAGAGCCTCAGGAATAAATGGGTATATGATCATTACCTGTGTTGTTTGTCATTAAACAACATATTTAGTATAAGAATCTGACGAGTTGTTGAATGTTGCTTTGTTTGATATACAGGAGTGGTCAAAATTGTGGAAGCCTTATGGGAAAAAGTGTATTTCAGAGGTTTGATGGCTCATAACACCCCTTCTTTTGGAGTAATATTATAAAATTATATATTAATAGAAAGGTAATTTAAACAAAAATGAAATCCAACAAAGTTTGTTCCATTATCTGTATTCTATCAAACGTTCAAGCCAAATAACCTGAAAAAGGAAGCACAACTTGCTTAGGTTGACTTTTGTCAGTGTGATGTGATTGCTATTAAGCTGGTTTGTTATTTGTGTTCTTTCATTTAGTGAGGTTGTAAAACATAATAAAATTATAGAAATGGCACAAAGAGTTGACTGGTTACCTAGAAAGCGATGTAAAATAGAATAATAATAATAATAATAACAACAACAACAATAATAACAATAATAATTTATTATTTATACCCCGCCCATCTGGCTGGGTTTCCCCAGCCACTCTGGGCAGCTTCAAACAGAAAAATGAAATAAAATAATCTATTAAACATTAAAAGCCTCCCTAAACAGGGCTGCCTTCAGATGTCTTCTAAAATTCTGGTAGCTGTTTTTCTCTTTGACATCTGATGGGAGGGCGTTCCACGGGGCGGGCGCCACTACCAAGAAGGCCCTCTGCCTGGTTCCCTGCAACTTGGCTTCTCGCAACGAAGGAACCGCCAGAAGGCCCTCGGTACTGGATCTCAGTGTCCGGGCAGAACGATGAGGGTGGAGACGCTCCTTCTGGTATACTGGACCGAGGCCATTTAGGGCTTTAAAGGTCAGCACCAACACTTTGAACTGTGCTCGGAAACGTACTGGGAGCCAATTTAGATCTTTCAAGACCGGTGTTATGTGGTCTTGGCGGCTGCTCCCAGTCACCAGTCTAGCTGCTGCATTCTGGATTAGTTGTAGTTTCCGGGTCACCTTCAAAGGTAGCCCCACGTAGAGCGCATTGCAGTAGTCCAAGCAGGAGATAACCAGAGCATGCGCCACCCTGGCGAGACAGTCTGCAGGCAGGTAGGGTCTCAGCCTGCGTACCAGATGGAGCTGATGGACAGCTGCCCTGGACACAGAGTTGACCTGCACCTCCATGGACAGCTGTGAGTCCAAAATGACTCCCAGGCTGCGCACCTGGTCCTTCAGGGGCACAGTTACCCCATTCAGGACCAGGGAGTCCTCCACACCTGCCCGCCTCCTGTCCCCCACAAACAGTACTTCTGTCTTGTCAGGATTCAACCTCAATCTGTTAGCCGCCATCCGTCCTCCAACCGCTTCCAGGCACTCACACAGGACCTTCACCGCCTTCACTGGTTCTGATTTGAAAGAGAGGTAGAGCTGGGTATCATCTGCATACTGATGAATACTCAGCCCAAACCCCCTGATGATCTCTCCCAGCGGCTGCATGTAGATGTTAAAAAGCATGGGGGAGAGGACAGAGCCCTGTGGCACCCCACAAGTGAGATCCCAGGGGTCTGAACACTCACCCCCCACCACCAATTTCTGAACACGGCCCAGGAGGAATGAGCGGAACCACCGCATGACAGTGCCCCCAGCTCCCAACCCCTCTATGCGGTCCAGAAGGATTTTATGGTTGATGGTGTCAAAAGCCGTTGAGAGATCCAGCAGAACTAGGAAACAACTCTCACCTTTGTCCCTAGCCCGCCAGAGATCATCAACCAGTGCGACCAAGGCAGTTTCAGTCCCATGATGAGGCCTGAATCCCGACTGGAAGGGATCCAAATGGTCCGCTTCTTCCAGGCGTGCCTGGAATTGTTCAGCAACCACTCGCTCAATCACCTTGCCCAAGAATGTAAGATTTGAGATTGGGTGATAGTTGGCCATATTGGCCGCACCTAAAGATATTTTTTTAAGAAGCAGTTTAATAACTACCTCTTTCAGCGGGTCTGGGAAGGCTCCCTCACAGAGAGAAGCATTCACCAACCCGCGAAGCCCATCACCCAGCTGTTCCCGGCTAGCTTTTATAAGCCAGGATGGGCAAGGATCAAGGAGACAGGTGGTTGGTTTCACTCGTCCAAGCAGCCTGTCCACATCCTCGGAGGTGACAGATTGGAATTGATCCCACACAACTGGGTTAGACAGGATTCTAGCACTCTCCCGCCCCGGCCCTGCTCCCATGGTGGAGTCTACCTCTTCCCGAATCTGAGCGACTTTATCTGCAAAAAGCTTTGCAAAATCGTTGCAGGAGATCATGTGTCCCGTACTGGTCCCCGATGGAGCAGGTGGTCCCACTAAACTGTGAACCACCTGAAAAAGTCTCCTGCTGCTGTTTTCTGCAGATGCAATAGATGCGGTGAAGAAAGTCTTCTTCGCCATCGCTACCGCCACTTGGTAGGCTCGACATTGAGCTCTAACCCATGTCCAGTCAAGCTTCAGAATGAGTTATCCGCCACCGGTGCTCTAGCCATCTTAGCGATTGTTTCATTGCCCTCAGATCTGTGGAAAACCACGGGGCTGTCCGGGCTCCATGCAATTGGAGAGGGCGCTTCAATAGCCCTGGTTAACTCCACATTCCAGCGGGCCACCAGGAAATTGGTGGGCCACACTCCACATTCCAGCGGGCCACCAGGAAATTGGCTGAAAGGCCATCAACATGGGATAAAGCATCCCCTACCACTCTCTGGAAACCATTTGGATCCATTAAGTGGCAGGGGTGGACCATCCGAATTGGTCCCACCTCCCTGCAGAGGGGAAGGGTCGCGGAGAAGTCCAGTTGCACCAGGTAGTGATCTGACCACGGCACTTCTTTAGTTTTGCTTTTACTTAGTGTCAGATCATCAACACCCATAGAGGTAAACACCAGGTCCAAGGCATGCTCAGGCAGGGAATCCTTGGTGCAGCGAGGAGGTCGGTACACCAGAAGGAATTCTGTACTGCCCCTATTGCCCAACTTCCAGAATATGCACTCAGAGAACTGGGTCTTCCCAATAGGACGCCTGGTGCAAAGTAATGACTTCCTAAAAATCACTGCAACCCCCCCCTCCCCACCCACAAGGTGGCGGCAAGCGCGGGGCAATGAGGCCGACGAGGGCCTGATCCGGCGGTGAGCGCGGGGCAACGAGGCCAGTGAGGGCCCGATCCGGCGGCGGCGGCAAGCCCAGGGCAGCTTAGGGAGGTAAGGCTCCGGAATGAATTAATCCATTCCCAATGAATTCCTATGGGAAACATCGTTTCGATTTACGAATGTTCTACATACGAATGTGCATTTGGAACGGATTAAATTCGTAAGTAGGGGTTCCACTGTATTTAAAATCGTAAAAAGAAAGTTTTAAAACATTTTGAAAAGAACTATGTGCAATTCAGAGTCCTTCTGGACAGCAACAGCGGTGGGGGCAACAGTCCCCTCAGTCCCCAGGAGGCCCCCCAGGCCCCGCCCTGGGCCAGGTGGTGAGAGGCAGGAACGGGGCCCTCAGGCACTCACACAGGGGAGTCCTCCTGGGCAGCAGCAGCGGTGGAAGCAGCAGTCCTTTTGAGGCCTGTCAGGCCCCGCCTTAAGCCAGGTGGTAAGAGGCAGGGACAGGACCTGCAGGCACTCACACAGGGGAGTCCTCCTGGGCAGCAGTAATAAGTGAACAAGGTTACAGTTATGAAGAAATCAGATGAAAGATTGGGGAAAACTTAACAAAAGCTGGCCTTTCTATATTTTTGAAGTGGTATAAGGAGACTCAGTCACGACTTCCGGTCTACCCGCATCGCTGAGCAGCGAGGAAACCTCAAGCTCCGAGGTTCCTGGTGCTGTGAAGGAGGGGGGAGCCGCGAGAGTGTCGTGGACTCCCAAAGAACCCCAGATCGAGCTTTCTGGGGGCGTGGAGACTCAGCTGAGCCCCAAAACGTATCCTTTGCTCCCCGGTCAGCTCTATTAAGAGCCCCGAGAGCGAGCGGAGTTGAGACGTGGGTGCCTGTGAGTGGATTTGCTACCTCCGCAGTGTGAAGCTCCGAGCTGACAGCCTGTTGAGTGGTGGATTCTTCCAATTTTGAAAGACTTGAGGATTTTGGTCACCGTGAGTAAATCTCAAATCTTTATTGCGTTAGCATACAGCCATAGCAAAATAAAACAATACAAAAATGCCAGAGACAAGCAACAAAACATAATTCAAGGCGATATTGCTGGCGTAATAGCATTTAAATTACCCTAAGACATGATGCAAAGGTTTAGGTGCCAGCGGCAAAAGTCTAATATGCGGATAGATGTAAAGCATAAAATAGCCCAAAATAGGCTTGGCACATTGAGTTAAAAAGTATAAAAGAGAGAATTAAAACAGGTCCAGGTCTAGGACACACTACCCTGTCAGGGTAGCCCTGAGTTTCAGAGCCTGCACTATGAAGATTGCCACCCCACGTGAAATTTGGAGATTTGCGTCCACAAGAAGCGATTTCAAACAGTCTTCCTTAGATGTAATGGTGGACGGAATCAAGAGGAGGAGCTTAGATCTTATTGGCTCATAAATGGGGCAGTAGAAGAAGAAATATATGAAGTCCTCTATTTCATTCATTGTGCATGGGCATAGACGCTGAGTAATAGGGGTCTTAGAGTAAATCCCCTGCAGGAAGGCCATGGGTATAGAATGGAAACGGGCCATAGTAAACGCTCTTCTCAAATTGGGCTCCATCAGGTCTATCAAGTAGTTGGCAAGTGATCTTACCACTTTCACTTTAGGAAGCCACGTAGAGAGGCGGGCTGTGGTGGACCGTGCCCGGTCCATGGCCTCGTCCCTTGTAAGAATACAGGCCCGGATTTTATGTTGGTCCCAGGATGACAGCGTGTCGAATTCTGGGAGGGAGTAGCGTGTAATAATAGTCTCCATGCCCTTGGACCATTGGTTGCTTTGGGAACAGGTTAAAAAGGCTTGCCTGGCTAATAGGGAACCCGGGGCATTTATTAGTTTACAATAAAAACTAATAATTCTAATGTGGGCTCTCGCAACAATGGAGGGGAGGCCCAGTTCTGTTCTTAACTGTGCAGCAACCAAGCCCTTGGGGAGACCCAGTATCTTTCGTGCAAGAGAGTTTTGTAGAATCTCCAGTCGTTGTAGTATTTTTAAATTCCACCCCCAAATTTCAACCCCATACAGTAACATCGGGAGGACTTTGCTGATAAATGCTTTTCTAATTGGTGGAACCAGCTGGCCGCCTTTTGCATAGAAGAATTTCTCCAAGGCTTTGATGGTTCTGCGGGCGGCCAGGATGGTCATATTTGGTGATACCCAAATATTTGAATGCTGAACAATATTCAATGTAGTGGCCCTCAAAATTCCAGAATGACTTCAGAGTTTTCGTGCCAAAAGTACGAATTTTGGTTTTGGCGAAATTGATTTTGAGGGAGTTGGTGTCACAGTATGTCATGAGCCCTCTGAGCATGGAGAGGAGATGCTGACTCTGTAGTTAGCAGAGCCAGTTTGCTGTGATATTTTCATTTTTCGTTTTTGAAACTGTGAGGGACAGGGGCTACAGACAAGCCCCTCCCATCCTGAGAACCAGCTCTTCCCCGAGTACCAGCGGCAGCACAGAGGGGGAAGACTCCAGCGGGGAAGCAGGAAGTAGAGGACATGGCTCTGCGACCCTGCCAGAGCCACGGCTCCGCTTGGGAGAGGAAGGAAGGGAGAGGGAAAGGGGGAGGGAGGAAAACACGGCAAGAAGACCTCTCCCTCCAGTTCCGGAATTGCGCCGAAATAAACGGGGGAGGAGATTTGCGATTCCCAGATTGCTTTGTTGGAAAAAAACGCGGGAATCGCCATTGCAGGGTTCTGACTCCAACTGAGAACATGTACCTTGTACAGCTCCAGCACTGTAAATAGTTTGCACACAATAAAAGCATGAAAAGGCAAATGTCTGGAGAGTCGTTACTCTAGAGTAGCTGCAACGCACCTCCCTGTGACAGAAACCATGCAGGAATTGCTTTTAAATATGATGAGACAAATGACTGAGAATTGTAAGTAAGCAACGAACTTTACCTTGCTTTTTATCTTCGCTCACCTCTCCCCTGCTTCCTACAATACTCTCTAAGGTGCATTAAGATACTTCCAATTATTGTGGACTTTTCTCCTAATCTCCACTATGGGCCATGGCAAGCGGCCAAGGGACCTGGATGAGGCAATGCCTCCCCCGAGGCCCAAACAGTCCAAGATTGATTCTTTCTTTCTTAACTGTGGCAGAAATAACGAGGAAGTTAGCTACACGGTGGAAACTTACAATCGTTTTAATCCTTTAATTGACCTCACAACCGACATAGAAGTGGAGGGGGTGAACTCGAAGGTGACGAATAATGCTAATGATAATGACAAAGAAGTGAGAGTCACCTCAAAGGGGGAGTCTGAGTTGGCCCTGGGTGATGGCATGGGACTTGATCATTTCCAATTAATAACCAGGACCCTGCATTGCATCTTTAAGAGCATAAATGGGATCTCTATGCAGGTAGATAAGCTCCACCAAAAGCTTGAGGCCCATTTGCTAGAGCTGCAGCACAACCACACTCTGCCACCGAGGGATTTAAAGGGACAGAGGTATACCTCCCCTATTAGACATGAAAGTGGTACTGGTGGTCACCTCTTAAAAACTCAATCGGACTCTCAATCTCGTGATTTTACAACCAAACAAAATATGTCTGACTATACGCAGTAGTGACCCCAGGTCCCCAAGGTGGAATAATCCGAGAAATGTTAAAGATAATCCGAGAGATGCTAAAGATCATCTAAGGCAACTCCTTCAGATTTGGCCTCCGCTAATAGACCTCAGTACAGTGGAACATTTAAATTACCACCATCGGCTCCAAAAAGTACTGCTCTCCTTCCAGTCACCAAAAATTCCCTCCATTCTGGTTAGGCGGAAAGCGTTTTTGGCTACCTGGGGCATCTTCCCAACGAGAGTCTTTATTTTTTTATTTTTTTGGATTTAACCGATCTTTATTGAAAAATAATGTCTTACAGAAAATTTACAGAAGGAAAAGAAAGAAAAGAAAAAATAAAATAAAATAAAGAACATTATCATTTCATCACCTAAGTAACTAATACATCAGAATTCTGCCATTGACTTCCCGTCACCATCTGCAACTTGTCTCCTTTATATTCTTTATGTACTGACATTCCTCATCATAATCTTGTTATTCTTTTTTGTACATAATAAAGCTTATCCTACCAATTTGTCTGAGTATTTGTTATATACCCATCAATACAAAACTGCCATGAAGATTCCTTCCCTATTATCAATTTCTTGCATATAATTCTTAAATTTTTCCCACTTTTCCGTAAATGCCTGTTTGGATTTTCCCTTTAAACTATCAGTTAACTGAGCCATTTCCATAAAACCCAATAACTTGACTTGCCACTCGCCAACTGTGGGGATTTTGTCTCCTTTCCAGTTGGCAGCTATCAGCAGGCGGGCTGCCGCCGTTGCATACAGGAAATGCTCTCTATATTTTACTGGCAGATCTATGTTCAGGATTCCGAGGAGGAAAGCCTCTGGCTTTTTTGTGAAATTGATCTTAAGCATTTTTTTCAACTCCTCATGTATCTGATTCCAAAACACTTTAATTTTACGGCAAGTCCACCACATATGTATCATATCTCCTTTTGCCTCTCCACATCTCCAACATACATTTGCAATGCTTTTATACATTCTGGACAGTCTGGAGGGCGTAAGATACCACCGGTATAACATTTTATACATATTTTCTTTAATCGTGTATGATACCGTGAATTTCATATTGCGTTCCCACAGCTTCTCCCATTCCTCCATCATAATTGCATGGCCAAAGTCCTGGGCCCATTTTATCATGACTTCTTTCACTGCTTCATCCATTACTTCCAACTCAAGAAGGAGGTGGTACATTTTAGATATTATCTTATTATTACTATTCATCAGGTCTTTTTCTAATCTGGACATTTCTGAATTGAATCCTATTTTTTTGTCCTCCTTAAAAGCTTCATTTAATTGATGGTAATCTAACCAGCTTACTAATTCATTTTTAACTTCATCATATCCTTTTAATTTAAATTGTTCGTCCTCCTTTATCAGCAGTGATCTATATGTAGCCCATTTGTCCTTATTAGTTTTTTTCCTTACCGCCTTGGCTTCCACCGGCGAAATCCATAAAGGAGTTTTTGGCTCCAAGAGATTTTTATATTTCGCCCACACTTTATAAAGAGAGCCTCTTATTATGTGGTTACTAAACCCTTTGTGTACCTTGGTCTTGTCGTAATAAACATATGCGTGCCAGCCGAACCTTAAATCAAATCCTTCTAAGTCCAGCTGACTGGTTCTCTGGAGCAGAAACCAGTCTTTTAACCACGTGAAGCAGGCCGCTTCATAATATAAGTTCAGATCGGGGAGACCGAATCCTCCCCTCTCTTTTCTATCTATAAGCAACTTGTGCTTTATTCTCGGCCTTGCTCCGTGCCAGATGAATCTGGAGATTTCCTTCTGCCACTCTTTTATACATCCTGTATTGCGTATTATTGGGATGTTTTGAAACAGAAAAATCAATTTCGGTAATATGCTCATTTTTATTACCGAAATCCGTCCCAGAAATGATAATCTCAATTTGTTCCAATTTATCAAATTTCTTTTAATTTCTTCCCATACTTTGGTATAATTGTCTTGATATAAATTGATATTTTTTGGAGATATCCAGATTCCTAAATATTTGATTTTGCCACAGAACTTTAATTGAGTTGATCGTTCAATTTCAATTTTCTCTTCCATTGATAAATTTTTAGCCAGCATTTTAGTTTTTGTGTTGTTTAATTTGTACCCCGCCACCTTGCCGAATTCCTCTATTATTTCTAACATTTTACTTATGCTTTCCTTTGGGTTCTCCGTCGTGACTATCAGGTCGTCCGCGTAAGCGCGTAATTTGTACGTCCTCCTACCGAGTGTTACTCCTGTTATTTCCTTTTCTTCTCTGATTTTGTTATTTAGTATTTCCATCACTAGAATAAAAATTAGAGGGGACAGGGGGCAACCCTGTCTGGTCCCTTTATGTATATCACACTCGTTAGAGATATTATTATTTACCAATAGTCTTGTCCTTTGCTTAGTGTATATTGCTTTAATTCCGTTACAAAAAAGCTTCCCAAACTCCATTTGCTCCATAGTGGCCCTCATAAATTTCCAAGAAATTTGGTCAAACGCCTTTTCAGCATCGACCGCTATTAGGACTCCTGGCTTATCAATTCTCATATCTAAATATTCAATAATATTAATAATATTTCTGATGTTATTTTGCATTAATCGCTTAGGGAGAAAGCCCGCCTGGTCCTCATGAATTATTGTTGTCAGTACATTCTTTAGACGGTCAGCTAAAATGGAAGCAAACAACTTGTAATCGTTATTCAGTAACGAAATTGGTCTGAAGTTTGATGGTAAAGACAAGTCTGTTCCCTGTTTAGGAATTAGAGTTAAGTAGCTTTCTCCCCATGTTAGGGGCATTTCACCCTTTTCTAATACGTTATTCATTATCTCCTTTAATGGATCTGTAACGGTTTCCTCAAGCTTTTTATAATATATTGCCGGTAGCCCGTCAGGACCTGGGCTTTTCCCTAATTTAGCTTTTTTTATAGCTTGGCTAATTTCAAATGTAGTGATCCGTGCGTTTAGATCTTTAATATACTCCTTGGGAATTATCCCCAAATTATTTTTTTCCAGATATCCTTTTACTTCTTCATCAGTTTCTTTACCTTCACTATATAATTCCCGATAGAAGTCCAAGAAAATCTTTTCAATCTCTTTTGGGTTAGAGGTGTAATTATCTCCCTGTTTCATTTTATTGATAACTCTCTCATTTTGTCTATTTTTTGATTGCCAGGCAAGTAACTTGCCTGGCTTATTGGCCTGTTCGAAATTCTTTTGCCTCAACATTTTTATTTTCCACTGGATGTCTTCTTCTAGAATCATTGAGTACTGTGTCTGTAATATTTTTACATTTTGTTTGATTTTTTCATTCTTTGGGTCTTTATCGAGGTCCACTTCATATTTCCTTATTTCTTCCCTGAGTTTTTGTATCTTTTTTTCCTTTTCTTTCTTTTGAATTGCACTCTGATTAATAAAGAATCCTCTTATCACTGCCTTTCCGGCATCCCATACTGTCGTGATAGGGGTTTCTTTATGCAAATTAAATTTAAAGAATTCTTGAAGAGTCTTTTTAGCTTTCTCAATTATTACCTCATCATACATTAGGGATTCATTTACTTTCCATCTTTTAAGTCCAGACACTTCTTTATTTATCCAAACAAGTACAGGGTTATGATCCGATAAGGTTCTGGGCTGAATTTCGGCTTTAGCGATATTTACTGTCAGTTCATTAGGAATCCAAATGGCATCGATCCTGCCTGAGGTCTTATTCGGCTCGGAAAAGTGTGTGTACTCTCTTTTCAACTCTCTTTTCAACCAAACAAAATATGTCTGACTATACGCAGTAGTGACCCCAGGTCCCCCACCAAAAATTCCCTCCATTCTGGTTAGGCGGAAAGCGTTTTTGGCTACCTGGGGCATCTTCCCAACGAGAGTCTTTAATGACACCAGGATTAAACCTCTTTTCCATAGCAGCGCACAAAAAGGTATCCGCTTGCCAGACAGGCGTGACATAGTCTTGAAACTCAAGCTGTCCACCCGGGAACCTCACTCTCCCCCTCAGCCCAAGCTTCCTGGTTTATCTACCCCAGCAACAGAGAAGCATGATCAAAGCGGGCCCAGCCATCTGGCTACCTCAGAGGAGAGGGACCTTATTTCATCCTATGGCGAGCTGCCATTAGTAGAACAGCAGGAAGTTATAGACAGGCTTGGTACACTCAAGCAGCAACTTGTACATGTACTTCAAGAGAAAACCTCCTCGAAACCTGGTCATAGCAACCTATTAAATCAAAGGAATGCTGCCATGAAGGGGCTAACACCCCAAAAACCCCTGCCAAATACTGGGACTTCAATAACAGATGAGATGGCAGTCTGCCTGGCGGAAGCTCCTCACACACCGCCGCAACGCAGACCCTCTTCACCTCTACTAATAGATCTGCAATCAACTACCTCGTCTTCTGCCCTAAAGAGCAACGCACCAAACACCCCTCATCCTGGTAATCTGTCGATGTCCTACTCTTCCATGCCTGACCTGGAGTCTTCAATCAGTGTGGTCCAGCCAGATGACTGTATATCCTCGTCCCTTGCCTGTCAACCTTTTTTCGTCAGAACCTTATTTATCCACAACCTCTTCAACCCAATGTTGTTGTTGTTGTTGTTTAGTCGTTTAGTCATGTCCAACTCTTCGTGACCCCATGGACCATAGCACGCCAGGCACTCCTGTCTTCCACTGCCTCCCGCAGTTTGGTCAAACTCATGTTCGTAGCTTCGAGAACACTGTCCCACCACCTCGTCCTCTGACGTCCCCTTCTCCTAGTGCCCTCCATCTTTCCCAACATCAGGGTCTTTTCCAAGGATTCTTCTCTTCTCATGAGGTGGCCAAAGTATTGGAGCCTCAGCTTCACGAGGCTCCAATACATAAACGTTAAGGAAGCCACTGTGCAAAGAGACAGCTCTGATTTTATTGAAGACCCTGCTGGCCACATCAATCAAATCATCACCATCACCCCTTCGATACCCTCGGCAGTATCACGCCTGGCGTCGTCTCAGACCCTTGGCAATGTCTTTCCCACCAGCAACCAGAGTAACTGACTAGCAAATATTCCCTCCTCAAATTGCTTCAATGTGCTATCCTGGAATGTGGCAGGATGGACGTCCAAACAGGATGGCAGGGATATGAAAGAGTTTTTAGCGAAATTCCAGATTATGGGTATGCAAGAGACCTGGTGTTTAGAATCTTCATCCCCCCCCCCCATCCCTACTGGGCTATGATGCCTTTGTGATTCCCGCAACCAAAACACATTTGCATGGGCCTGGCAACATTTGTTTCGCAGGAGCTTCAACTTAATATCTCTCCTCTCTCTTGGTTAGAGAGTAATTGCATTCAAACTCTGCACATCACTAACAGCTCGGTTGGGGACTTCATATGTGTAAACCTGTACAATCCATCTACTTATTCCTCTTCTCATTCAAATCAGTTTTGGGAGATTTAAGATTTATCCTTGATAAATCTGTGGCTGAATTTCCAAAGTCAGAGATTCTTATAATGGGGGACTTTAATGCCAGATTTGGAGCAGATATAAGCTCATTTACCAATAAGTCCCAATTATTCATAGAAGAGGAGTGGTTTCCTATGTGGAATTCACACGACAAGATCATTAATAGGGCTGGCATCACACTGCTGGAGTTTACCATTAACTGTGGGTTGCTCAGCTTGCATGGCACACCCAAAGACTGGTCCGGGGGATACTATACTTTCCTAGGAACTAGAGGGGCTAGCGTTATAGATTACATCTGGTCCTCCTCGGCATTTATTGATAAGGCATACTGTTTCAATGTGTTCAACCGTGACTAAAAGAAAAGGGATTTTTAATTTGAAAAAATTGGCCAGGGGAGGAGATTTAAAAACGGAAGTTGATTTCCCCCATTGAGTGAACTGAGATGCGGTTATCTTGCCCGAAGCTGGAAAGATTGACAGGAAGCTTTCAAAAGATTGGACTTAAAACCTTCCCCCTGAGGCAGGGTAAAGGGGAGAAGGGGTGAACTTAGTAAAATCCCTGTAATTTTTTAAATTTTGGACTAGGGAAAGTCCCCCTGTAAGCTGGAGTCGGGTCCCTGGAGGGATCAGTGAGCCGCCATTATGATGCCACAATAGGGAGGAATTTGTTTACCTCTTTGAGATCAGGTACTGTCAGTATTGAATAGAGCGCAAAATATAAGGCTGTGAATAACAAGTTTGATAAATGCTCTTTTTGTAAATGGACATAAGAGTTTTAAGGTATGAAGAAGAACTGAACATGCTACTGTAGTTTGCAACCAGTTTGTATAAAATTTCTGTCTTTGAAGTTTGGAAATACAAACTGTTTTGTAACCTGTGCTGTTCCCATGAAATTTGAGATGAGGAAGATGCCAATAGACACAGTAACATCTGACTTCTCTGATTTTCAAGAGGAATTTCTGAAATTGTTATGGGAACTAAGAAGCAAAGTACACCAGAATAAAATACAGATTGGAAAAATAAACCAGAAGTGTGTGGAAATTGAAAAAGGATTAATTTCATCAGAGAGTGTAGAGAAGAAAGATTAACATTCATCGTCCTGGACAATGCAATTGAATCTAAAGAAGAAGAGGAAGGTGCATGGAACATTGTTCTCCCAGTGAGGGGGGGGGGGAAACAAGACCCATGCTTGATTCAAAGGGTTTTTTAAAGAAGAAACAGTATGGAATAATGCCCTCCCAGTGAGAGAGGGAGAGCAGGATCCATACTGGGGTCAGAATCTAAGGGGAACAAAAATTGTGAAAGGATTGGAAAGTGGAAATTTAGATGGATGGTATCGTGTAACAGTTAGAAAATTGGGGAGATAGCAGGGGACAAAGAAGGAAGTGTGGTGGATAATAATAATAATAACAATTTATTATTTATACCCCGCCCATCTGGCTGGGTTTCCCCAGCCACTCTGGGCGGCTTCCAACAGAAAAATGAAATAAAAAAAATCTATTAAACATTAAAAGCCTCCCTAAACAGGCTGTGACAGAGCGGGAGTGGGGTGTAGAGCAATAATGGATGTTATTTTCTGACTGATTAATATGGTCCAAAACTGGATTGACCTATGGAACTGGCTGAATCGTCTGGGAGACTCCGAGTCCAGGGGAGGGGGGGGCTGAATCAGATCTAAGTGTATAAATGTTATTAGGATAGAAGAAGTAATGTTTGAATTTATGGAAAATTTTTGGGAATAAATTTTAGGCTAAGGGGTGAAATAGTAGATAGATGGTTGGGTAAATAATTTCTGATTTGGAATAATTGATGAATTATAGGTTAAGGATAATTGATGTTTATAGATTAGGAATAATTGAGAGATAATGAAAAAGAAATGTGTTAAAATGATTTAAGATATAACATTAAAATTGCTTAAGCTGGATCTAAAAATGGGCCCAGTGCGGGGGGAATGTTAGGATTTGTATATGTCCTCTGCTGCTTCAACAAACAAGCAGCATGCAATGTGTCTGTTGGTTTTCTCACACACAGTCTGGGAAAGGAAATATGTGTTATCTTTCTGTACCATGTGATGTCATTGTTCTTCCCTTTTGCTTCTGTCTTTGTCTATGACTGGAAGCAAGATGTCGAGCTTGCTTAAAGTAGTTAATAATTTCTACTTTATGTGTGTGTCGTTCTTCACGGACAGCGATCGCATATCATCTGGTTGTGCCTGGACAGCTGGGGGCAGACTCACTGCTTCCCCCACCTGGCATAGGTATTTCCAAGAGGGAATTGAGGAAGTCTACAATGCTAAGCAAAAATGAAAGATTGCTGTAATTGATTTTTTTTCTTTTTTGTCCTTTTGTTTTTGATTTTGTTTTTTTATTTTGTATTGTTTTAAAATGAATAAATATTATTTGGGGGGGGGAGGAGACTCAGTCACTACAAAATCAGACGGGCAAATGCAGGGAAACGTGTACAAAGGCAAGTGATGATTGAAGAACGGAGAGACTGTCCCAACATGACAAAAGAAAATCATCTGGGTGTATACAAGATGACATGGGGAAATGCAATGTGAAGTTGAGTGCAAGGACTGGTCTAAATGTTAGAATTCTAAGGAAAAAGTCATTAAACTCATGTTAAATGAACGGTGGAACAATGGGACAGTGTTATGTGGAGCAATGAGACCCAAATCTCCTTGCTTGGTAGTGATGGCATGAAATACTCGAGGAGGAGAATCAGAGAAGATTTACATCCTACTTGCATTACACCGACCGTGAAACACCCAGATAGTGTGATGATCTGGGGTTGTTTGGCAGCAAAAGGTGTGGGCAGAATTTGCGTTATTAATAGGAATGTAAATGCCCCAAAATGCATGAATGAAATACTTGAGCCCAAACTGAAGTGTTCCGCAGCTGATCTTTTATCAGATACTGAAGCATTTATATATATTTATATAAATGTTTGTTTGTTTGTTTGTTTTCTATTTCAACAGGATTCAGCTCCATGTCATGTTGCTGCTGTGTGCAAAAGGTGCTTTCGATATAATCCTATTCCAATGCTGGAATGGCCTGGGAAAAGCCCAAACTTTAACCCAACCCAATCGGAAATCTATGGAGCCGACTAAAGAAACTTGTTAGTCAGAAGCAACCCAGCAATAAATCCCAATAAACCGAGGCAATAATTCAGTCTTGGTTTCACATTATTACAGCTGCAGAACTAAAAACTAGGTTCACTTCATTGAAAGGTGTTGTAAGGCCATAATTAAAGCTAAAGGTTACCACGTATTTTCTTTATGACTGCTGTTCTTATAAATACTCCTTCATAAAAGTTCCTGCATTACATTCTTCATTAAATTATCTTTCCATTGATATATAATTTTATGGTATTACTCCACACAAAAGTGCTGTTATGAGCCACCAATCCTCATAAATACACTTTTCACAAAAGGTTTCCCCAATTTTGGCCACTAGTACCTATAGGTATTTTTTTGAATCTCCAGGCAGATACAGTATGATGATCCCACAGGGAGCCTTACCAAGAGAGGCCACCATCCCACGATTCTCCTCCATGACGTCCTTATGCAGAGCTCTCCGGTCAGGATCCAGCAATGCCCACTCCTCTACTGTGAAACGAACAACGAGATCTTCAAAGCACTCTGGACTGTGGAGGCAACTGACGGGATTTCTGTGAGATTAATCAACCTGGTTTCTGCTGCCTTCCAGTCAATGCTATTGGAAAATAATATATATAATAAGAATAAAATTGGAGAAAACTGGGTACTGAAACTTGCTTAACCTAAATCATATATCCCAGTTTTCAGTGGCCCTTTAAAGTACGCTTCACGCAGAGTATACGCAGTCAGAAGTCGACCTGGCTAAGAAAACACCACCAAGAGCGTAGGGTATTATCTCCCTTATGTGAAACCCCTTACTAGCTGCACACTTGTAAAAGTATGCAGATGAAAATACAAACGGTTGGGTTTCTTTAACTGAAAAACAAACTGAATCTAAAGAGACTTTAAACTAAAGATAAATGCTTTCTCTCTTAGCAATGTTATCTACCCACTTTCCAAACCTCCCACAAAACTCCCATTAAACTACCCAAGAATTAACAGCAAACTAGCATTATAACTAAGCAACTCCATAGCTGCCAAGTTTTCCCTTTTCTCGCGAGGAAGCCTATTCAGCATTAGGGAAAATCCCTTTAAAAAAGGGATAACTTGGCAGGTATGCAACTCTCATACTATGATTCAACTAAGGAATCTCTTAAACTGAGAGTCTCTCTTACTAAGTTTCAACTTGGAATCTCTTAAACTGAGAACAACTGAGAGAGTGATCTACTTAGAGATGAATCAAACTGAAAGATCTAACTAAGAGATACAGAAGGCTTTCTGGCAGAGCCTTATATACAAGAAGCAGAGCCCACACCTGTGAGCAATTAACAGAAACACCGGCACCTGTTTCTCTTAAACAGACAGTATTTACATTAGATCGGCTCTAAAGTAACTTGACTATTCAAAAAAATCCAACAAATGCATGGTCGGAACCGACTGAAAAGGGAATCATTTGTATCTTGTGAAAAATGGATGCTTGGCTCCAGTGGGGGTCCTCAGGAGTTGCTCCCCACCCCACCCCCACCCCCACCCCCCTGCTTCTGTCTCTCTTTCTTGCACTTGGACTCTCTGCCGCTCTCAAGACAGACTCCTGGGGTGGGGTCCCTTTTTCTTTGCTCTGAGGGCCAGGTATGGATCTGGCCAACCTCCTGAGGGACAAGTGGGTGGGGCCAAAGACATCTCCCTTGAAATTTAGGCGGGAAATTTATTATTATTATTATTATCTGAAGAAGTGTGCATGCACACGAAAGATCATACCAAAATAAAAACTTAGTTGGTCTTTAAGGTGCTACTGAAGGAATTTTTTTATTTTATTATTATCTTAAATAGCTTAACACACACACAGCCATTGATGCCAAAGTCCTTGGTGGCTCAGTGAGTAGCAGCGCCCATTTCTGGCTGGTTTTCCAGCAACAATCCCTTTGGGACAGAGAGGATGCGGTCCTGGGATGCCATGCTCTGGGTGCGAGGGGATTGCTGCAGTGGCCTCCGTGTGGAGCTGCCCTTGGAGACGACTGGGAAACTGGTTTGCAATGCAGCAGCCAGACTATGGGCTGGGATCCCTCTCTTTATTCCTGGCCTTTCTCTTCCACCTTAACTTCTTTCCTCCACATTGGTTTGGTTTTTTTTGGGGGGGGGGGATAGTCCACCTCCTCGTCCAGCTTTGGAAAACCATTTGCACATATTTCCTCTGTTGTGCAATGACGCTGAGCGACGTCACACAGAGTTAAAGTCCCAGGGACTCCTTTGTTTGAAGAAGGGAGATTTCGTGGGAGTTTGGGATCCTCTGATCTCCAGGAAGGAGAGCGTTGCAGACCTGGCCCCCTCCTCCCTGGAAGGACGCTCTGCTCCCTGACTTGGTTCCCCACCCCCGCATGAGCAGATAAGGCCCCCCCAGGCATCCTCCCCTGCTGCAGCCCTGGGACCCCCACCGTCTCCCCACTGTACCGTCTTGGGGGTTACAGGGGGGGGGAGACTCACCCGATCATCCCAGGAGTGAAGGGACAGCGAGGGAAGGGAGGGGCCTTGGCTCTGGAGGACCTGATCTGCTTCCTGTCCTCTCTAGGAAGGCAGCTCAGTTCCCTTTAACCCGTGCAAAGCCGAGGGCGTCCAGCTCCACCCTCTCTCGCTTGGCAGAACCTCGGCTTTTTATTATTTTTTATGAATTTGGCTGCGCCAAAGCCCAGATATCCTTTTGGGGGTGAGGCTTTTGGTTGGACTCTGAGCATCTCCCTCTGTTGCCCGAAAACCAGAGGAGCAGCTTGCAGGGAAAAGGGCTTTGAAGGAGGCAAGGAACCTCCTTCTCGAATTCAGGAGTGGAGAGAGAGGAGGGGATCCTGGGGTCATCTAGTCCAACCCACAGCAATGCAGGAATCTCAGCTCAAGAATCCATGGCAGATGGCCGTCTGATCTCTGCTTAGAAACTTCCAAGGAAGGAGAGTCCACCACCTCCCAAGGGAGACCTTTCCCCCGCCAAACTGCTCTTAGATGTCCCTCAAGGCAGCGGGTCCTGAGTTCTAGAACTGCTGAAACAATCGCACTGGCTACCAAGGAGGAACCAAGCAAAGTTCAAAATAAATAAATCCTATTCTCATCATAAATGAGTAATAATACTTTCGTATGCATACTTTTTATGCTAATATCCAAAAGTATGCCATTTCCCTTTGCAGAAATGCTTAATTGCTAATTCAATGGACTGAAAATGGATGGTTGTTTTTCTGTTTAGGGAAGCTTTTAATATTTGATGGACTATTGGATTTTAATATTTTGTTGGAAGCCGCCCAGAGTGGGTGGGGAGACCCAGCCAGACGTGCAGAGTATAAATAAATTATTATTATTATTATTATTATTTATTTATTAAATAATTAGGTGTTCTCCTTTTGAAAGAGGCAGGTGGAATGTCCACGGCTGCTAATAGCATAACGTTGAAAGGCTTGTGAAATATGGGGAGTCCAAGTTTCTAAACTTTGTATCAGTTTGTATCTAAACTTTGTATCAGTTTGTATCAAAACTGTAAAATTGACTTTGTACCGCCCACAACTGTCAAAATAATTCCCAGCACCACCTACTGAGTCTACAAATGGACACACACACAAATACAACTTCAGAAAGTTTTATTTAAATAAAGGAAAATGCAGGACAAGGCATCACACCTGCACTAATGAATCCTGTCTCCTTATCAGACAGCCTAGCACTTCCCAATACTGGCCCTTGACTCTGAGGCTCTTTCCTCTTACAGGACCTCCAAGGATACGCCCTCTGTGACAATGGGGAAGAGCGGAAACTAGCGCCAACAGCACTTATTCCAGCTCAGAGTAAGTATCTTGCCTTCCTGCATTCATTGCTTTGGTTGCTTCCATCCTCCTAATAGCACATCCCCGAGTGACTTTTAAGGCAGATGGTGCAGTGTGTGTTCTTGGGTGCCAGGATGAGGCCAGAGGCTTTTCCTGCCCCCTTTCCTACTGCTGCCCTTCCACCTCTGCCCAGGAAGCTGCAGGGCTCAGGGTGGTCCTCTGGGACAAGGGATTGGGTCCAAGGTGGGTGCAGCCATCCAAGGTGGCTTTCGTAGTGTCATCTGACCCAGATTTTTCTTTCCTCTGCAGAATGTAATAGCTCGGCCAGAGGTGGCCTACCTGTGGCCCGATGGAAGAGGAGGTAAGCCCCACACCTTGGAGACAGGGAACTCCCTTGTCCCTTCTTTGCCCAAGACTCACCTCCCAGGTTTTCTTGCTGGGAGTCCTGCAGGACCTGCTCCCTGCCTGGCAGGCCTTTCCCACCTGGCCTGGGAGGGCAGCGCCCAGACTGACTCCAGCTACAAGAAGCGGAGGGGGCTGAACAGACTCTGGGGTTGGGGTCTTGTTGAGGGGTGCTTGCTAGCAGGGGTGCTTCCCGCTTCCTTTGCCCTCCATGGTCTCCCTGCCTGAGCTGACAGAGCTGGTCTCACAGGCGGAGTTCAGGACTCCCCGACTGCTGGTGCTGGCCGACTTCAAAATCCGTGTCGAGGCAGCTGGCTCTGGGGTGCTCAGGACCAATGGGGAGGGATGATGGGAACTGTAGTCCAGGAGCTGCTGGAGACCTTTTGTGATTGGCCTGCAAATATGTCACCTGTCCACGTTTGTATTTTCTTGTGCTTTGTTGTCCCCATACCTTTGTGCTGGATGACTTTTGCTTTTCTTCTTCTTTTAAACTAATGTAGCCTCTGTACATGATTCAGCAATCTATTATACCATTAAAGTGTAGCTGCTGATTTAATTAGCATTTGAACAAAACCATGATTGGCATTTCTTACCAGGGACTCAAGGAAGGCAAAGGGGTAGATTTACCTTAAGAAACCAAATTCCCAAGGGCATAAAACCTGTTCAGTCAGTTTAAAATCCACTTTCCCAGTTTGATGTCCTAAGACATTTCTGACACATAGGCTTTCCTGTTTCTTGATGTTTAGGAACAGTCACCGTTCATAAGATTTTTAATATTCTCAGTCATTTCAGCCTTACCGTCAGCAGACCAAATTTTCTGCCCTTTAGTTACAGGGGAAAAAGGGTCGAGGCACATTCCACCTAATTATGAATTTGTATGTGCTTAAACTTTGGCTGGACTTTAGCATATTTGAAGTCTGATTTGAATAACAGACAAAATAATCAAAACCCCCAGATAATTACTCAAATGCTTGATATCACCAGCTCTGCTTCAAAACATCACCGCTTTCACCTCCCACTTCTTAACACTCTCTATTCCAAACTCTGAAAAGCAATCCTTCCATCTTTTTCTACCAAAGAGCAAAGTTTGGCTGAATTTCAGCCCATCACCCCACCCCACCATAACTCAAAATTCACAACAACAGGCCCAGGACAGAACCCCGCAGCACCCTTCTTGTCACTTGTCCCCAGGATTAGGAGGAACCATGAAGGAATCCTCTTTGGGTTCAGTCAGTCAAATCCACATGAGTTATCTCATTCAGCCCACATTTTACCAGCTTCCTCACATAAATATAACAGACGTCTTTATCAAAAGCTTTACTGAAACAGAGATGCACTATTTCCACACCAGTCCCCAGATCAACAAAGTTTGTAACTCCATCCAAAAAAAGGAGAGGAGAGCCATGCTTTCAACCTGTATGTGTATGTTGTGATATCTTCAGATGAAGGGCACATAAATTTTAAAAATGATACTAAATAAGGATATTGACAAGCTGGAACCTTTGCAAAAGAAGGTGATTTACATATTTATTTAATTTGTAAACCACCCAACCCAGTGGTGCCGACTGCGTAAGATATTGGGGGGGGGGCTAGGTAAGGCCCGCCTTCCACAATCAATCACAGTATGGGTGACACCTGGCTTGAGAGCAGTACATGTGAAAAGGATCTAGGAGTCTTGGTAAACCACAAACCTGACATTAGTCAACAGTGCAGCAGCTAGAAAAAGACAATGCAATTCTGGGCTGCATCAATAGGAGTATAGCATCTAGATCAAGGGAAGTAATAGTACCACTGTATTCCGCTCTGGTGAGAATTCACCTGGAATACTAGGTCCAGTTCTGGGCACCACAGGTCAAGGATACTGACAAGCTGGAACGTGTCCAGAAGAGGGCAACCAAAACAGTCAAAGGCCTGGAAACAATGCCTTATGAGGAACGGCTTAGGGAGCTGGGCATGTTTAGCCTGGAGAAGAGAAGGATAAGGGGTGATATGATAGCCATGTTCAAATATATAAAAGGATGTCATATAGAAGAGGGTGAAAGGTTGTTTTCTGCTGCTCCAGAGAAACGGACACAGAGCAATGGATTCAAGCTACAAGAAAGAAGATTCCACCTAAACATTAGGAAGAACTTCCTGACAGTAAGAGTTGTTCGACAGTGGAATTTGCTGCCAAGGAGTGTGGTGGAGTCTCCTTCTTTGGAGGTCTTTAAGTGGAGGCTTGACAGCCATCTGTCAGGAATGCTTTGATGGTGTTTCCTGCTTGGCAGGGGGTTGGACTGGATGGCCCTTGTTGTCTCTTCCAACTTTATGATTCTATGCATGCACGTCATTTGAATGGCAATGCCTGTAATGGCAGCGACTTTTAAAAAATGTAATATTTTGAGCCCATAGTTCAATTTCCCAGCAGCTCCCCTTGCCCCTGAGTACACTTCTAGCATTTCATCTCCTCTACCTGCGGCATTGTTCAGCAGTGGGAAAAGTTACCTCTTCACACCAGATATCCATTTGGTATGGCCCTTTCCAGGTTGTTTCCTGTTCATTGTGTTTGTCTTCCATTTGTTCTCCTATGTGTGTTGCCAGTAGAAGCCACAATTCTGTGGGTATTCTAGGTGGTGCAGAAAGCACCTAGGACAGGCATCCCCAAACTTCGGCCCTCCAGATGTTCTGGACCACAATTCCCATCATCCCTGACCACTGGTCCTGTTAGCTAGGGATCATGGGAGTTGTAGGTCAAAACATCTGGAGGGCCGCAGTTTGGGGATGCCTGACCTAGGAGCTCAAAAGAGGTTGAAGTGCAGATCAAACGTCAGTTTTGCGATCTATAAATTCCAATTAGCAGTACTGGGGATGGTTTGGATTCTGTGGTAATGCTTTTGGACAGCAGAGGATGTTAGAGGGCCTGCCAACTTTCCCTTTAAAGCAAACTTGGGTCTCCAGCTGTTGTTGGACTACAACTCCCATCATCCTTAGCTAACAGAATCCAAAGGGGAGGGATGATGGGAACTGTAGTCCGGGAGTGGCTGGGGACCCAAGATTGGGAAACCCTGCTTTAAAGCAACTTTAGCGTTGGCCCACAAAGATGAGACCTGTCCATGTTTGTATTTTATTGTATTTTGTTTTTTCATGACTTTTTTTTAAAAAAAGAGGGCAAATTGAAAGAGAAATTGTATGGCAAGTTGTGCAATAATAAAAGTTGCATTTAAAAAACCACAAAAACAAACAAACTCAGGAGTGGCCTCCTCAAATATTTTATTGGGGGGAGGGCAAAAGACCCCTCGGCCTTTAAGAGTTGGTGCCTATTCCCCTACACCTTCAAGTTTCAGGATGGTTAAAACATAAAAACGCAACATGAAAACAAAAAAAAACCCACCACATTTTAAAAGGGCATTAGATGTCAATCAGCCAAACGCCTGGTTAAAAAGGTGTTGATTTGCTAGGCTCCTAAAGGTGTATAATGGTTTTTCCAACCTTTCTATGGATTCTTTTATGGGAAGTGAGTTTGGAGCTCTGACTGAAGCTCTTTCCACATTCCACACACTGATAGGGTTTCTCCCCTGTATGAATTATTTGATGGGAAGTGAGAGAATCGCTCCGACTGAAGCTCTTTCCACATTCCACACACTGATAGGGTTTCTCACTTGTATGAATTCTTTGATGGGAAATGAGAGAGGAGCTCCAACTGAAGCTTTCCCCACATTCCAAGCACTGATAGGGTTTCTCCCCTGTATGAATTATTTGATGGGAAGTGAGAGAGTCGCTCCGACTGAAGCTCTTTCCACATTCCACACACTGATAGGGTTTATCTCCTTTATGAATTCTTTGATGGGAAGTGAGATTGGAGCTCTGACTGAAGCTCTTTCCACATTCCATGCACTGATAGAGTTTCTGTCCAATGAGATTTTGTTTATAGGAAGTGGAATGGGAGCGCTCACTGCAGCTTTCTCCACACTCAAAATTTTTACGTGGCTTCTCCTCTCTGCGGATTCTATCGTGATCACATTTGTTCTCGATTTCCAATTCATCACAATCTGCAATGGGAAAAAAAAGGGATTACGGCCTCAGGAACAAATGGAGAAGGACTGAAGGGAGTTGGTTGTGTGTTCATTGTCTGTGTTGTTTGTCATTAACCAACATATTTATTATTAGCTTCTGATTAGTTGTTGAATGTTGCTTTGTTTGATATACAGTAGTGGTCAAAATTGTGGAAGACCTTTGGGAAAAAGTGTATTTCAGAGGTTTGATGGCTCATAACACCAGTTCTTTTGGAGTAATATAACAAGATTATATATCGATGGAAAGATAATTTAATCAAGAATGCAATCCAACAAAGTTCGTTGGGGGTCCCAGGGCTGCAGGGGAGGGTGGCTCATGCGGGGAGGTGAGATCCCCCTGGGTTCAGGGGGTCCTGCCAGGGAGAGGCGAGGTTGCTGAGGTTTGCAACTACAGTGCTGTTTATTCTGCATTTGTATAAATGTGCTGCTTGTTCCTTTGGGGAGGTGTCTGTGGGTCAGGGGGATAGGGGCACACAGATAAACCCCCTTCAGATTTAGGAATCAACCACGTCTATTAGCATAGGCTGCAACCAGACAGAAACATTCGGACACTAGATAAATGCAAGAAATGGAAAACAACAACCCCGACTTAAGCAAGAAATCAAGTAAACGTGGAAGGCAGAGCTGGATGGATTCGGCTTTGCATGGGTTAAAGGGGAAAACAGTGGCAGTCTGTTTTGGGCCCAGTCTTATTCAACATATTTATCAATGACTTGGATGATGGGCTTGAGGGTATCCTGAGCAAGTTTGCAGATGACACCAAATTGGGAGGGGTGACTAATACCCCAGAGGACAGGATCACACTTCAAAATGACCTTAACAGATTAGACTGAATTTCAGCCCATCACCCCACCCCACCATAACTTAAAATTCACTCTCCAATGCTGGCAGACACATTCCTTATCCTTCTGTGGTGCCCAGAATTGAACACATTGTAACAACTTTAAATATGTGCCCCCCCATGTCATTTCCATAACACCTGCAATCATGTGTGCTGTGTTAGAAATTCACTTCTCCTGTTGCTGGATATGTGGCTAGTATGTCACATGTCCCTTTTTCCTTTCCCTTTTAAAATAAATATTTATTGAATTGTATCTATATATATATATAAATGTAAAAATCTTGAAAGTGTCGGCTGCACTTTTCTCTGTAACCGCTTGACCGACCGTCCTGAAATTTTGACACAACCATCTAGGCCAGGGGTTCCCAAACTACGGCCCCCAGGCCGGATGCGGCCCAATTGGCCTCCCAATCCGGCCTGCGACGACTGCCGCCGCCTGCTCTTACGGCGCGCAGCGCGGCGGCGATCTTCTAAATCGGCAAAAAATCGTCGAAAATCCTTTGTGCGCATGCGTATGGGCCTCTCCCGACCCAGAAGAGGTCATTTCCGATGCACTTCCGGGTCGGGGGAGGCCCATACGCATGCGCACAAGCGATTTTCGGCGATTTTTTTTCGACCGTGTGCATGTGTGCATGCGCACGCACACGGTCGAAAAAAAATCGCCGAAAATCGCATCCTTTCAACAATGGCGTAGAACTGTTTAGCCTCACACGGGGCACCACTTGTCGGAGAACCAGCCGACTCTTAGGTGCGAGGAAATCATGAGACGAGAGTCAAGAGTTTCAGATAGAGAGCATGAGCAGAGTGCGCTGACTCCCTCTCAGCCTCAGCTCCTTTATTATGGATCCTTTCCTCGTAAAAAACATTAACCTTTAACTTATACATAACTCATGCAAACAAGGAAGATGTGTAAACAGACAGGCTGGCGCCAGTGGTCCTGTGGTCCTGTGGTAAATCACTTGATTGATTACCCCCCAATAAACCTGTGCCTTACACAGAGAACTCCACCCGCACACCCCCACATGTAGGCCCCTGCCAGGCCCCCACTAGGCCCGAGTGGGGGGGAGATAACCCACAGCAACGCACTTTGGGGCACTTGGTTTGGTCCATGGGGTCACGAAGAGTCAGACTAAACAACAACAACAAGCAGAGTCTTGACAGGCATATGTCAATAATGCTTTGATGGTGTTTCCTGCACAGCAGGGGGTTGGACTGGATGGCCCTTGTGGTCTCTTCCAACTCTATGATTCTATGATTTTATGATTCTACTATTTTGAGCCCGTAGTTCAATTTCCCAGCAGCTCCCCTTGCCCTTGAGAACACTTCTAGCATTTCATCTCTACCTGTGGCAATGTTCAGCAGGGGAAAACGTTACCTCTAAGAGATCGGAAGGAACTATTTGGTTTTCTGCCAAGTTCTGTCCGTTTTAATGAGAAGCTCTAGGAAATCCTAGAAAACAAATACATTGTTTGTAGGACCGGGGGGGGGGGGTTCCTTGGATGAGTCTTGCTGGGAACAAGGGCTGGACTGCACCGGATCCCAGACCATGAGCTGTGTTTTTGAAAAGGCGTGGGGTGGGTTCCCTTTTTCTTTGCTCTAAGGGCCAGGTATGTATCTGGCCAACCCCCTGAGGGCCAAGTGGGTGGGGCCAAAGACATCACCCTTGAAATTGAGGCAGGTATTATTACTATTATTATTATTATTATATTAGATAGCTTAACACATACACAGCCATTGATGCCAAGGTCCCTGGAAGCTCAGTGAGTAGCAGCGCCCATTTCTGGCTGGTTTTCCAACAACAATCCCTTTGGGACCGAGAGGATGTGGTCCTGGGATGCCATGCTCTGGGTGTGAGGGGATTGCTGCAGTAGCCTCCGTGTGGAGCTGCCCTTGGAGACGACTGGGAAACTGGTCCGCAATGCAGCAGCCAGACTATGGGCTGAGATCCCTCTCTTTATTCCTGGCCTTTCTCCCCCACCTTAACTTCCTTCCTCCACGTGGGTTTTTTTGGGGGGGAGGGGCTAGTCGACCTCCTCGTCCAGCTTTGGAAAACCATTTGCACATGTTTCCTCTGTTGTGCAATGACGCTGAGCGACGTCACACCAAGTCCCAGGGACTCCTTTGTTTAAAGAAGAGAGATTTGGTGGGAGTTTTCGTGGGAGTTTGGGATCCTCTGATCTCCAGGAAGGAAAGCCTTGCAGACCTCGCCCCTCCCTGGCAGGACCCTCTCCTCCCTGACTTGGGGTTGTCCCCCCCCCCAGGCACCCTCCCTTGCTGCAGCCCTGGGACCCCCACCGTCTCCCCACTGCACCCTCTGGGGGGGGGAGACTCACCAGATCATTCCAGGAGGGAGGGGACAGCGACGCAGCCCTCGCAGGAGAGACACCAAAGCAGGAAAGACTGGGGAGGGAGGGGCCTTGGCTCTGGAGGACCTGGCCTGCTTCCTGTCCTCTCTAGGAAGGCAGCTCGGTTCCCTTTAACCCTTGCAAAGCGGAGTCCACCCAACTCAGCCCCCTCTCCCTTGGCAGAACCTCGGCTTTTATTTTTTAATGGATTTAGGGGGGCTACGCCCATGCCCAGATATCCTTTTGGGGGTGAGGCTCTTGGTTGGACTCTGAGCTTCTCCCTCTGTTGGCAGGAATGCAGAGGAACAGCTTGCAGGGAAAAGGGCTTTGCAGGAGGCAATGAACCTCCTCCTCGAATTCAGGAGTGGAGAGATAGGAGGGTATCCTGGGGTCATCTAGTCCAACCCCCAGCAATGCTGGAATCTCAGCTCAAGCATCCATGGCAGATGGCCGTCCGATCTCCGCTTAGAAACCTCCAAGGAAGGAGAGTCCACCACCTCCCAAGGCAGACCTTTCCCCTGCCAAACTGCTCTTAGATGCCCCTCAAGGCAGCGGGTCTTGAGTTCTAGCACTGCTGAAAGATTCACACTGGCTACCAAGGAGGAACCAAGCAAAGTTCATAATAAATAAATCCTATTCTCACGATAAATGAGTAATACTTTCTTACACAAATATATGCCATTTCCCTTTCCATAAATGCTTAATTGCTAATTCAGTGACCTGAAAATGGATGATTGTTGTTATTATGGTTAGGGAAGCTTTTAATTTTTGATGGACTATTTAATTTTAAAATTTTGTTGGAAGCCGCCCAGAGTGGCTGGGGTAACCCAGCCAGATGCATGGGGTATAAATAAATGATGATGATGATGATTAAAATTGATTAGTTGAGTGTTCTCCTTTTGAAAGAGGCAGGTGCCCTGGGGAGCCACGTTGTGATTCAGAACTGCCAGGCAGCTCAGCTCAGGGGCTCTGAACTCTGAAGTGCTCCAAGCAGGAGACGGCCAAAGCCATCCTGGTGAGTGATGGGTGGTGTGGGGGACCATAGCTGTCAAGTTTCGGATTTGAAAATAAGGGATCAGTACCCTCACCTGTCCTGGGGAAAGTCTACGATCCTAAGGGACATTCCACACCGCGGGGCGCGGTAACCCCCCCAGGCTACAAATTAATTTACACCAGGCTACACACCATCATTTCCCCCCACCTTCAGAATGGACACCAGATTATTGTGGCCGGTGCAAACCTGAATGGGGTGACGAGACTCCAGTGTTTGAAGGCAGCGTGGATTGCGAGCAGAACACTGTGTAGTTCTGCTCTGCCTGGTTCAGCTTCCTGGAGAAGAAAGCACACGGTTTCCATTCTCTGTTGGCATCCAACTGCAGTAACCTCCCCACCCGATCGCCTGGTCCGAAGTGTCTGTTTCCAGCCTCAAGGGGGCGTCCTGGACCATGTGAAACAGGTGCTGGTCCGATGCGAAGACTTCCTTGAGCTGTTCAAACGCTTGTTGCGCTTCTGGGGTCCACCTGAATTTCTGTTTCCCCCTTAAACAGTCCTTAATGGGTGTAGTAACCTTTGAGAAGTTCTTGTTGAAATTCCGATAGAAGTTCGCAAAGCCCAGGTGTTGGGCGTCCTTGCGTGTCCGAGGGCTCTGCCATTCCAGGATAGCCCTCACCTCCTCCTTGTCCATTGCCAGTCCCTTATCAGAGAGCTTGTAGCCGAGGAACTCCACTTCCTTGGTGATGTCCAATTGGGTGTCACTAGAAAACATTGTGTCCATCACATTTTTAAACAGATTAAGATCTTGGAGCGCCGGATTTTCTCCCGCGATAAGGGGGCGGATCCAATCTCTCGCTGAACCTTCAAAATGATCAATGACAAACGCCACTCTCTGCTGGTCATTGGCAAACTCCCCTTCCTGTAGTTTGAGGACATAAGTTATCTCCGTTTTAAAGCCTAGGTAGTTCTGTGGGTCTCCATTAAACTTGGTTACTAGCAATGAGACCTTCCTTCCAAACCCCCCATGAACGCCTTGCTGATCCACTAGTCTCCTCTCTTCCAACTGTGCCCTGAGCAAAGCTGCGTGGTTGACCAACTCCTGCTCCCTCTTGGCTTTGGAGCTTACCTCTTCCATCAACTGTTGTACTTCTTTCCTTACGGTCTTGTTCTCTTGCTGTGCCTCTGCTAATTCCTTCTTAGCCACTTCTACCACGTGTGCCAATTCCTGCTTGGCAGGGGGTTGGACTGGATGGCCCTAGTGGTCTCTTCCAACTCTATGATTCTATGATTCTTTGACCTCCACTTGGGCAGCTGCCAACGCAGCCGCGGCTTCAGCAGCGCTCATGTTGCTCCCTCCTCAGGAGTAGCCGCAAAGATTGCAGGGTTGCTGCCAGAGATGGTGGTGGCTACTCCCAAGTAAACACGTTCCACATCATCTGGACCTTATGAGTTTTATTGTGCAAGCTATTTACAGTGCAAAGATGTCCAAATTCATGACTGCCTAGTCCGAGTCAGAACCCTGCAATGGCTTTTCCCGGGTTTTAGCCAAGCATTTAAGACGGGGTATTCCGAAGCACCTCCCCTTGGCTCTACGGGTACTGGCCCATCTCAATTCAGGTGGGGGGATTGTTCAGCCCTCCCTATCCCCTCCGTGCTCCAAGGATCCCAACTCCACCTCCCCTTCCATCGGCTCAGGTTGCAATTGAGGCTCTCTGACTCTGTCGAGCCCTGACACTGCCTCACTCACTTCCTGGTTTTCACTTCCTGATCCGCTGCTACTGCTGCTACTCCCCCGAAGAGGTGGACGTGATGATGGGGGGCTGCTCCCTATAAGCCTTCCCCCTTACAGTCAGACTCATGTTAGTAGCTTCAAGAACACTCCAACAACCATCTCATCCTCTGTCGTCCCCTTCTCCTAGTGCCCTCCATCTTTCCCAACATCAGGGTCTTTTCCAGGGAGTCTTCTCTTCTCATGAGGTGGCCAAAGTATTGGAGCCTCAGCTTTAGGATCTGTCCTTCCAGTGAGCACTCAGGGCTGGTTTCCTTCAGAATGGATCGGTTTGATCTTCTTGCAGTCCATGGGACTCTCAAGAGTCCATCCTCCCAATAGTTTTAACGCGGATGATGTGGTGTGTGTTCCTGGGTGCCAAGATGAGGCCAGGGCCTTTTCCTGTCCCCTTTCCTACTGTTGCTTTTCCACCTCTGCCCAGGAGGCTGCAGGGTTCAGGGTGGTCCTCTGGGACAAGGAATTGGGTCCAAGGTGGTAGCAGCCATCCAAGGTGGGTTTCGTAGTGTCATCTGACCCAGATTTTTCTTTCCTCTGGTCTCGCAGGCGGAGTTCAGGACACTGGTGCTGGACGACGTTTTCTTTTCTTTTCTTTAAAGTAACGTAG
The DNA here is from genome assembly GCF_965207765.1 of Zootoca vivipara. Lineage (NCBI taxonomy): Eukaryota > Metazoa > Chordata > Lepidosauria > Squamata > Lacertidae > Zootoca > Zootoca vivipara. The sequence continues at coordinate 98,914,718 of NC_142587.1, read as the reverse complement.
ACTCTGTACATGTACGGGGTTCCTAATTCAGCAATCTATTATACCATTTAAAGTGATGCATCTCCTGACTCAATTACCATTTGAATAAAGCCATGATTGGCTTTTCTTACCAGGGACTCAAGGAAGGCAAAGGGATATGTTTAAGAGACCAAATTCCCAAGAGCATAAAACCTGTTCAGTCAGTTTAAAATCCACTTTCCCAATTTGATACCCTAAGACATTTCTGATACAGTACATAGGCTTTCTTGTTTCTTGCTGCTTAGGAAGCAGAAGCAGAAGACATCAAGAAGAGGTGGCAAGAATACACAGAGGAATTATACCAGAAAGATATGGAGGTCTCGTACACCCCAGGTAGTGTGGTTGCTGACCTTGAGCCAGACATCTTGGAGAGTGAAGTCAAATGGGCCTTAGAAAGCACTGCTAATAACAAGGCCAGTGGAAGTGATGATATTCCAGCTGAACTATTTAAAATTTTAAAAGATGATGCTGTTAAGGTGCTACACCCAATATGCCAGCAAGTTTGGAAAACTCAGCAATGGCCAGAGGAATGGAGAAGATCAGTCTACATCCCAATTCCAAAGAAGGGCAGTGCCAAAGAATGCTCCAACTACCGCACAATTGCGCTCATTTCACACGCTAGCAAGGTTATGCTTAAAATTCTACAAGGCAGGCTTAGGCAGTATGTGGACCGAGAACTCCCAGAAGTGCAAGCTGGATTTCGAAAGGGCAGAGGAACCAGAGACCAAATAGCAAACATGTGCTGGATTATGGAGAAAGCTAGAGAGTTCCAGAAAAACGTCTACTTCTGCTTCATTGACTATGCAAAAGCCTTTGACTGTGTCGACCACAGCAAACTATGGCAAGTTCTTAAAGAAATGGGAGTGCCTGATCACCTCATCTGTCTCCTGAGAAATCTCTATGTGGGACAAGAAGCTACAGTTAGAACTGGATATGGAACAACTGAGTGGTTCAAAATTGGGAAAGGAGTACGACAAGGTTGTATATTGTCTCCCTGCTTATTTAACTTATATGCAGAATTCATCATGCGAAAGGCTGGACTAGATGAATCCCAAGCCGGAATTAAGATTGCCGGAAGAAATATCAACAACCTCAGATATGCAGATGACACAACCTTGATGGCAGAAAGCGAGGAGGAATTAAAGAACCTTTTAATGAGGGTAAAATAGGAGAGCGCAAAATATGGTCTGAAGCTCAACATCAAAAAAACCAAGATCATGGCCACTGGTCCCATCACCTCCTGGCAAATAGAAGGGGAAGAAATGGAGGCAGTGAGAGATTTCACCTTCTTGGGCTCCTTGATCACTGCAGATGGTGACAGCAGTCACGAAATTAAAAGACGCCTGCTTCTTGGGAGAAAAGCAATGACAAACCTAGACAGCATCTTAAAAAGCAGAGACATCACCTTGCCGACAAAGGTCCGTATAGTTAAAGCTATGGTTTTCCCAGTAGTGATGTATGGAAGTGAGAGCTGGACCATAAAGAAGGCTGATCGCCGAAGAATTGATGCTTTTGAATTGTGGTGCTGGAGGAGACTCTTGAGAGTCCCATGGACTGCAAGAAGATCAAACCTATCCATTCTTAAGGAAATCAGCCCTGAGTGCTCCCTGGAAGGACAGATCGTGAAGCTGAGGCTCCAATACTTTGGCCACCTCATGAGAAGAGAAGAATCCTTGGAAAAGACCTTGATGTTGGGAAAGATTGAGGGCACTAGGAGAAGGGGACGTCAGAGGACAAGATGGTTGGACAGTGTTCTCGAAGCTACGAACATGAGTTTGACCAAACTGCGGGAGGCAGTGGAAGACAGGAGTGCCTGGCGTGCTATGGTCCATGGGGTCACGAGGAGTCGGACACGACTGAACGACTAAACAACAACAGGAAGCAGGCTTATAAACCTAAACTTTAAATAGATCAGAACTTCAACATTCAGACAACCCAACAATTCAACTTTCCCATCAAAAGCCAGTAATAGAAGTTTGATCAAATTAAATTCTTAATAAAGTATCAGCGCGAATGGATCATGTTTGCTTCATTAAATAATAATAATAATAATAATAATAATAATAATAATAATAATAATAATTTTATTTATACCCCTCCCCGCCCTCCCCTTCTAAACCAGGCTCAGGACGGCTAACACCAATAAAATACAATAGAATATAAAAAGCAATTAATTAAAATACAGATTAAAATACACTATCAAAATTTAAAATGCAGCCTCATTTTAAGTAGTCCATAAATCCAGCCATGAGGGAGGAAAACACAAGGGTCAGATTAACTCCGACCCAAAGGCCAGACGGAACAGCTCTGTCTTGCAGGCTCTGCGGAAATTTGACAAATCCCGCAGGGCCCTGGTCTCCTGTGAAAGAGCGTTCCTCCAAGTTAGGGCCAATACTGAAAAGGCCCTGGCCCTAGTAGAGGCCAATCTAGCCACCTTATGGCTCGGGATCTCCAGAATATTGTTGTTTGTGTACCTTAAGGTCCTCCGCGGGGCATACCAGGAGAGGCGGTCCCGTAGGTACGAGGGTCCCAAGCCGCATAGGGCTTTAAAGGTCAAAACCAGCACCTTAAACCTGATCCTGTACTCCACCGGGAGCCAGTGCAGCTGGTAAAGCACTGGATGAATGTGATCCCATGGCCGGGACCCCGTAAGGAGCCTCGCCGCAGCATTCTGCACCCGCTGGAGTTTCTGGGTCAGCGTCAAGGGCAGCCCCGCGTAGAGCGAGTTACAATAATCAAGCCTGGAGGTGACCGTCGCATGGATCACTGTGGCCAGATCAGAAATATCTGCACCCCAGGAAAAGACCATTGGGAGCTGCATGCCTCCTTTATCTACAGGAGATTGGGGTACAGATCTCTATTCACAAATGTGGGTTATTTTTATGTTGTGTGCCCCCTCTGGTCATTAGCGGAACAATCAACCGTCCTCCTATGTATGAATGAAAATGGCCAGACAGTCACGGTTCATAAGATTATTAATATTCTCAGTCATTTCAGCCTTACCATTAACGGACCAAATTTTCTACCCTTTATTTACAGGAAAAAAGGGTCAAGGCAGATTCCACCTAATCATGAATTTGTATGTGCTTTAAACTTTGGCTGACTTTAGCATATTTGTCGTTTGATTTGAATAAGAGACAAAATGATGAAAAACCCCAGATAATCACTCAAATGCTTGATATCACCAGCTCTGCTTCAAAACATCACCGCTTTCACCTCCCACTTCTTAACACTCTCTATTCCAAACTCTGAAAACCAATCCTTCCATCTTTTTCTACCAAAGAGCAAAGCCCACCACCCCACCCCACCATAACTTAAAATTCACTCTCCAATGCTTGCAGACACATTCCTTATCCTTCTGTGGTGCCCAGAATTGAACACATTGTAACAACTTTAAATATGTGCCCCCCATGCCATTTCCATAACACCTGCAATCATGTGTGCTGTGTTAGAAATTCACTTCTCCTGTGATATGTGGCTAGTTTTTCACATGTCCCTTTTTCCTTTCCTTTTTAAGTGAATATTTATTGAATTTTATAAGAAATAAAAATACAGATTTCAATCATCATGTTATATACCATTGTTCTCCCTCCCCTCCTCTGGACTTCCCTCAACTCCCCCTCTGCTGAGTTATTAACTTTATTTGTTGTATCCTGCTTTTCTTATAGGAAAGTAAATTCCCTTATCATTTCTCTAAAATATCTGTTATGAAATAAAGTTGTGAATGTTAATTCAAACCCTGCCAGTGAATCCAGTCCATTTTGTTCTTTCTGCAAATAGACTAAATGGTTCCCAGACTCTTTTGAAGTCCTTTTTCTCCTCCTCTGCATAGTTCATCAGTTTTTTGTGCTATTTCTTCCAATATTGTGCAATCAAGATTCCGGCCGCTGTTGTAGCATCCATAAATAATATCCATTTTTCTTTTGGCAGCTCTTGGTTTGAGATACCTAACAAAAAGGCTTCAGGGTGTTTAACCAAGTTCAGTTTGAACATGAACCTGTTTACTTTCCTAGGCTTGGAAAGTGTAAGAACGGAAGTCAAGTCTTATCTCTTCCGCTCTGCTGTGATTTTGCACTGTTCTTTGTCTCCCTGTCTGTTGCTGAAGAAGAAAGAGGACGCCATTATGATCCGCTTGGTGTGCAAATATGATGAGCATCCCCTCAGTTCCTTCATCCAAAGACGTTGAACAACAACAGGCCCAGGACAGAACCCTGCAGCACCCCTCTTGTCACTTTCCCCCAGGATGAGGAGAAACCATGAAGGAGTCCTCTTTAGGTTCGGTCAGTCAAATCCACCTGTTACCTCGTTCAGCCCATATTTGACAAGGTTCCTCACATAAATATCACAGAGGACTTTGTCAAAAGCCTTACTGAAACCGAGATGCACTACTTCCACAGCAGTCCCCAGATCAACAAAGTTTGTAACTCCATCCAAAAAAAGGAGAGGAGAGATTTCTTTTACTTGTTTTTGAGAAAGCCATGCTTTCAACCTGTATGTTTATATTCAGATGAAGGGCACATAAATTTTAAAAATGATACCGTAATAAATAAGGATATTGACAAGCTGGAACATGTGCAAAGAAAGGTGATTTACGTATTTATTTAATTTGTAAACCACCCGACCCAGTGGTAAGGACTTGAATAAAATATTGGGGGGGGGGCAGGTAAGGCCCGCCTTGGACAATCAATCACATGATGCATGCACACCATTTGAATGGCAATGCCTATAATGGCAGCGACTTTTTAAAAAAGTAATATTTTGAGCCCATAGTTAAATTCCCAGCAGCTCCCCTTGCCCCTGAGAACACTTTTAGCATATCATCTGCTCTACCTGCGGCATTGTTCAGCAGTGGGGAAAGTTACCTCTTCACACCAGATATCCATTTGGTATGGCCCTTTCCAGGTTGTTTCCTGCCCATTGTGTTTGTCTTCCATTTGTTCTCCTATGTGTGTTGCCAGTAGAAGCCACAATTCTGTGGGTACTCTAGGTGGTGCAGAAAGCACCTAGAAGCTCCAAAGAGGATGAAGTGAGGATCAAACTTCAGTTTTGCTTACAAGTTGATAGCCATGTTGGTCTGACGTAGTCGAAACAAAATAAAAAAATTCCTTCCAGCAGCACCTTAGTTTTTTATTTTGGTATGAGCTTTCATGTGCATGCACACTTCTTCAGATACCTATAAATTCCAATTAGCAGTCCTGGGGGTAGTTCAGATTCTGGGGCAGTGCTTTTGGCCAGCAGAGGGTGTCACAGGGCCAGCCTACTTTCCATTAAAGCAAACTTGGGTCTCCAGCTGTTTTTGGACTACAACTCGCATCATCCCTAGCTAGCAGACCCAAAGGGAAGGGATGATGGGAACTGTAGTCCGGGAGCTGCTGGGGACCCAAGTTTGGGAAACCCTGCTTCAAAGCAACCTTTGTGTTTGGCCCGCAGAGATTGGACCAGTCCAGGTTCATATTTTCTTGAATTTTGTTTTCCTCATAAGACCTGTGTGCGTTTATTTTTTAATATTTTAAGAGGGCAAATTGAAATAGAAATTGTATGGCAAGTTCCAGAAGAATAAAAGGCTGCGTTTGAAAAAAACCACAAAAGGGGGGGGGGGGCGTTTGGCCTCCTCAAATATTTCATGGGAAGGGCAAAGACCCCTTGGCCTTTAAGAGTTTGTGCCTATTCCCTCCACCAACAGGTCTCAGGATGGTTACAAATAAAAACACAACATAAAAACATACAACACGACATTTTAAAAGGGCATTAGATGTCAATCAGCCAAAGGTCTGGTTAAAAAGGTGCAGATTTGCCAGGCTCCTAAAGCTGCATAATGGTTTCTCTGGCCTTTGTATGGTTTCTTTTATGGGAAGTGAGTTTGGAGCTATCAGCAAAGCTCTTTCCACATTCCATACACTTATACGGTTTCTCCCCTGTGTGAATTCTTTGATGGGAAGTGAGATGGGAGCTCTGACTGAAGCTCTTTCCACATTCAGAGCACTGATAGGGTTTCTCCCCTGTATGAATTCTTTGATGGGAACTGAGATCGGAGGTTGTTCTGAAGCTTTTTCCACATTCAAAGCACTGACAGGGTTTCACCCCTGTATGAATTCTCTGATGGGAAGTGAGAGAGGAGCTCTCAGTGAAGCTCTTTCCACATTCCACACACTGATAGGGTTTCTCCCCTGTATGAATTCTTTGATGCTTAGTGAGATGGGAGCTATCAGTGAAGCTCTTTCCACATTCAAAGCACTGATAGGGTTTCTCCCCTGTATGAATTCTTTGATGCTTAGTGAGATGGGAGCTTTCAGTGAAGCTCTTTCCACATTCAAAGCACTGATAGGGTTTCTCCCCTCTATGAATTCTTTGATGGGAAGTGAGATTGGAGCTGTCAGTGAAGCTCTTTCCACATTCCACACACTGATACGGTTTCTCTCCTGTATGAATTCTTTGATGGGTAGTGAGATGGTGGCTGTGACTGAAGCTCTTTCCACATTCCACACACTGATATGGTTTCTCCCCTGTATGAATTTTTTGATGGGAAGTGAGATAGTCACACCGACTGAAGCTCTTTCCACATTCCACACACTGATAGAGTTTCTTTCCAATGAGATTTTGTTTATGGGAAGTGGAATGGGAGCGCTCACTGCAGCTTTCTCCACACTCCAAATTTTTACGTGGCTTCTCTCTGGGGATTTTTTCGTGGTCATCTTTGTTCTCAATTTCCAATTCATCACAATCTGCAATGGAGACAAAAAGATTAGAGCCTCAGGAATAAATGGAGAAGAACTGAAAGGAGTTGGGTGTATGTTCATTACCTGTGGTTGTTTGTTTTTTTAAATAAACTTTATTGATTTCAAATAAGATTTACAAACGTTGAATAAAAAACAAATACAATTTAGCAAAATATCATTTGTGATTCATTCTTTCTTGCCTCCCATAATGTCCTCCCTCCCCCCTCCTTTTCTACTTCTCAACCTTCTCTGATCTTCTCCATTAGTTCTAAATTTTAACCACATACTATAATGGGTTAAACCACTGAGCCTAGGGCTTGCTGATCAGAAGGTCAGCAGTTCGAATCCCTATGTCGGGGTGAGTTCCCGTTGCTCGGTCCCAGCTCCTGCCAACCTAGCAGTTCGAAAGCACATCAAAATGCAAGTAGATAAACAGGAACCGCTACAGCGGGAAGGTAAACGGCGTTTTCGTGTGCTGCTCTAGTTCGCCAGAAGTGGCTTTGTCATGCTGGCCACATGACCTGGAAGCTATAGGCCGGCTCCCTCGGCCAATAATGCGAGATGAGCGCGCAACCCCAGAGTCGGTCACAACTGTACCTAATGGTCAGGGGTCCCTTTACCTTTACCTATAAAATAATATATACTTAATTCCTAATTCTTTTCCATTACCATCCTATTTCTTTATCTTTACTAGAACCTTTATAAATATGGAAGGAGATTTGGTTTTTCCACCTGCTCTTTGATGTAGTCTATAAATAATAATTTCCAATTTTTTTCACTTTCTTCCAATTTTAATCCTTTTAATTCTTATTTTCTCGCCAAATTATAATAATTTAATAATTTAAGTTGCCAATCTATCATATTCGGTAATTCCTGAGATTTCCAATTTTTTGCAATCAATAATCTGGCCGTGGCCGTCGCATAACTTATTAAACACCTGTCTCTGGGCTTAATGTCATCACCCACCATACCTAACAGGAAGGATTCTGGGCATTTTTAAAAAGAATACTTCAATATTTTCTTTAGTTCTTTATATATCTTGTCCCAGAACACCTTGATATCCTTACATAACCACCACATGTGGATATAAGTGCCGACCTCATTGTGGCATCTCCAGCAAAAATTACTGGTCCCCGGATATAATTTTGCCAACTTGGCTGGTGTTAAGTGCCACCTATTTTGCATCTTTAAAATATTCTCTTTTAGATCGTAATTAGGTGTGAATTTTATATCTCTTTTCCACAAATTTTCCCAATTTTTTAAACATAATTACCTTTCCCAGATCTTGGCTCCATTTTATCATCGAACCTTTTGTCATTTCTTCTTGTGTTTCCCATTTTAATAATTGATACAATTTTTTTATCACGTTTTCTTTAGTTCCTAATAATATTTTTCCCAATTCTGACATCTCTTTTTCAAATCCTACTTTTTTTATAAAACATAAATCTTTGGTTAATTTGGAAATATTGTAACTATTTAGATATTTTTTGATTTTCGAATAATCTTTTAATTTTAAATTCCCGTCTTTTTCTTCTAATAACATTTTATACGTTGGCCAATCCTTTCCCATGTTGACTCTTCTAACTGCCACAATTTCTAATGGTGATACCCACCAAGGTGTTTTGGGTACAAATTATTTTCTTTATTTTTGCCATACCATATATAATGACTTTCTTACCACATTATACATAAATATATTCTTTTAATCCAATTTATCTTTCATTAAATAACAATGCCATCCAAAGGGCAGCCCATCTCCTTCCAAATCCAAGAGGTCTTCATTTTTCAATTCCAGCCAATCCTTAATCCATGTCAGTGCTGCCGCATCATGGTATAGTTCCAGATCCGGCAGCCCATATCCTCCTCTTTCGCTATGATCTATTAAGATTTTATATTTGATCCTGGGGGTTTTTCCGTTCCAGATAAATTTGGATATATCCTTTTCCCACTCTTTAAAAAGTTTTTCTTTTCCCAATAAAGGTAAATTCTGGAATAGATAACTCATCTTGGAGATAACACACATTTTCACCAACGAGATTCTGCCCATAAATGAGATTCTTAATTTCCCCCAAATTTCCATATTTTTCTTTACTTGCTTCCATGTTAATATATAATTTTCTTGAATCAAATCTATCCCTTTAATTGACATTTGAATTCTCAAATATTTCAATTTTTTATCAATTTTTAATCCCGTTATTTTTTGAAATTCTTTTTTTTCATTTATTTCCAAATTTTTTACTAACATTTTTGTTTTATCATAATTTATTTTTAAGCCCGCAAATCTTCCATATTCCTCTGTTTTTTTTATAGCACATGGTATACTTTTAAGGGGATCTTCTGTTGTTATGATTATATCGTCTGCAAAAGCTTTGACTTTAAATTTTTTGTGTAGAACCTTGTGTAGAACCTTTTTTGGTCCACAGGATGTTGCCCTTGGGCAAGGTAACAAAGAAACCAGAAGTGACGAGAACAGTGAGTCAAAGAATCAAAGAGAGGAAATAGACTGAGAACAAGGAACAAATAGCAAACGCTACACACTGACACCCAGTGGATATTATAAATTTGACGGACTGAAATGATTATCAGCCCAAGGGCGACATCGTGTGGACAAAAAAAGGTACTACACAAAAAATTGAAAAATGGATAAATTGAAAAAATTAAATGCAGTTCATTACCTGTGTTTTTTGTCATTAACCAACATATTAATTATTAGATTCTGATGAGTTGCTGAATGTTGCTTTGTTTGATATACAGGAGTGGTCAAAATTGTGGAAGCCTTATGTAAAAAGTGTATTTCAGAGGTTTGATGGCTCATAACACCACTTCTTTTGGAGTAATATTATAAACTTATATATTAATAGAAAGATAATTTAATCAAGAATGCAATCCAACAATGTTTGTTCAATTATCCATATTCTATCAAATGTTAAAGCCAAATAACCTGAAAAAGGAAGCGCAACTTGCTTAGGTTGACTTTGGTCAGTGTGATGTGATTGCTATTAAGTTGGTTGGCTTTTTTTGTTCTTTCATTTAGTGAGGATGTAAAACATAATAAAATTATAGAAATGGCACAAAGAGCTGACTGGTCACCCAGAAAGCGATGTAAAATAGTACTATTAAGTGAACAAGGCTACAGTTATGAAGAAATTAGATGAAAGATTGGGGGAAACTTAACAAAAGCTAGCCTTTCTATATTTTTGAAGTGGTACAAGGAGACTCAGTCATGACTTCTGGTCTACCCCCATCGCTGAACAGCGAGAAAACCTCGAGCTCCGAGGTTCCTGGCACTGCAAAGGAGGGGGGAGCCGCAAGAGCGTCGCGGACCCCTCAAGAACCCCAGATCAAGATTTTTGGGGGTGTGGAGACTCAGCTGAGCCCCAAAACATATCCTTTGCTCCCCAGTCAGCTCTTAAGAGCCCCGAGAGAGAGCGGAGTTGAGACGTGGGTGCCTGTGAGTGGATTTGCTACCTCTGCAGTGTGAAGCTCCTAGGCGACAGCCTGTTGAGCAGTGACTACTTCCAATTTTGAAAGATTTGAGGACTTTGGTCACTGTGAGTAAAAGAAAAGGGATTTTTAATTTGAAAAAAATTGGCCATGGGAGGAGATTTAAAAATGGAAGTAGATCTCCCCCATTGAGTGAACTGAGATGCAGTTATCTTGCCCGAAGCCGGAAAGATTGACAGGAAGCTTTCAATTTCCAAAGATTGGACTTAAAACCTTCCCCCTGAGGCAGGGTAAATGGGAGAAGGGGTGAACTTAATAAAATCCCTGTAAAAAATTTTATTTGGACTAGGGAAAGTCCCCCTGTAAGCTGGAGTCGGGTCCCTGGAGGGATCAGCGAGCCGCCATTATGACATCACAATAGGAAGGAATTTGTTTACCTCCTTGAGGTCGGGTACTGTCAGTATTGAAGAGAGCGCAAAATATAAGGCTGTGAATAACAAGTTTGATAAATGCTCTTTTTGTAAATGGACATAAAAGTTTTATGGTATGAAGAAGAACTGAAAATCCTAGTTTGCAACCAGTTTGTATATAATTTCTGTCTTTGAAGTTTGGAAATACGAACTGCGCCATTTCCTGTTTTGTAACCTGTGCTGTTCCCATGAAATTTGAGATGAGCAAGATGCCAGTAGACACAATAACATCTGACTTCTCTGATTTTCAAGAGGAATTCCTGAAATTGTTATGGGAACTAAGAAGCGAAGTACATCAGAATACAATACAGATTGGAAAAATAAACCATAAGTGTTTGGAAATTGAAAAAGGATTAATTTCATCAGAGAGTGTAGAGAAGAAAGATTAACATTCACCAGTCCTGGACAATGCAATTGAATCTAAAGAAGAAGAGGAAGGGGCATGGAACATTGTTCTCCCAGTGAGGGGGGGGGGACAAGACCCATGCTTGATTCAAAGGGTTTTTAAAGAAGAAACAGTATGGAATAATGCCCTCCCAGTGAGAGAGGGAGAGCAGGATCCATACTGGGGTCAGAATCTAAGTAAGTAAGTAAGTAAGTAAGTAAAACTTTATTTATTTGCGTGGCCTACAGGCCATTGCAACAAAGGATTCATATTACATATCCTAGTAAAAAATAAAGAAAAAAGAAAAATGCTATATATAGCAATAAAATGTGCTGTCTCGGGATTCAGCATAACACAATTAAAATAAAACAGATGAGATCTTAATTATATGTTCACACAAGAGGCGCTATTGTCCTTCAGCTGGCAGCCCTAAGGGGAAGAAAAATTGTGAAAGGACTGGAAAGTGGAAACTTAGATGGATGGTATCGTGTAACAGTTAGAAAATTGGGGAGTGTTAGGACGCCGACAAGTCAGTGCGCTGAAGAGCAGCAGTCAGGACCAGATGCAGCCGAGGTACGCAATCCAGGTCCAAGCCAGCAGTCAGGGTCAGATAAAGCCGAAGTACAAGTACACAGTCCAGGTCAAAGCCAGCAGTCAGGTTCAGATAAAGCAGAAGTACACAGTCTGTTCAGTCAGAAAGCCGAGGTCAGGGGAGCCAGGAGTCAAAATGCCGAAATCAGGAAGCCGGGAACAGGGTTAGTCAGGAGTCAGAATACAGGAATACACACACTATGAGTGTTTCAACTTATGCCGTCAAATGCAGCAGTTGCAGACACTGATTGACTCTTATCTTGCCTTCTCTTAAGTATCTGACTCACTCCCACGCATTCTACGGGCTGCAGCTGTTTCTAATTCCCTCTTTCGTTTATTTGCCCGGCGTTGTAGAGCTGTGAATGGGGGGGGTGAGGGGGCTGGCTGGCCCCCTCCCTGACTGGGGCCTGCTTCTGACTCAACTTCTCCCTCTTCCTCTTCCTCTGAGGAGTGCCTCCACCAGTCTTCCCCCGGCATGAATTCCTCACATTCCTCTGTGGGTGCCACTTCGTCAGGGGGGCTGTGCCACCACTCTTCCCCCTCATCTGTCTCAACCCTGACATCACCCCCCTCTCCAGAGCTGCTCCCCTCTTCCCAATCCAGTGGTCTGGGCCGGGTTGGGTGCTGCACATGGAAGGTTTTCTGTAGTACTGGGGCGTGGACAAGCTCTGCATCTTCCCAGGAGTTTGCCTCTGGCCCATACCCCTTCCAGGCAATAAGATACTGCAGTTTCCGTCGTCGCCACCGGGAGTCTAGGATCTGTTCTACTTCGTACTCTGCTTCTCCATCCATCATGATAGGCGGTGGTGCCTCTTGGACGGGTTGATAGCGGTGCGCCGGGACAGCTGGTGATAACAGCGCCCGGTGGAACACTGGATGAATCCGCATCGTGGCCGGTAGACGGAGTCGGAAGGCCACAGGGTTAATCTGTTGCACTATCTCGAAGGGTCCCACTCTCTGTGGAGCTAGCTTCTTGCAGCGACCTTTCTGTGGCAAGTCCCATGTCGATAGCCATACCTTGTCCCCCACCTTGAGGTCTGCACCAGGTTGGCGGTGTGCATCCGCCGTTCTTTTATAGTTCTCTTTGGCCCATTCTAGCTGGTCGCGTAGCAGCCCTTGTATGGCTGATAACTCTTCCACAAATTCATCCGCGGCTGGTAGTGGCAGTAGTGTGTCTGGAGACGGGAAGGCACGAGGGTGGTACCCATAGTTCGCAAAGAATGGGGACTGCTGCGAGGAGGCATGCAAGGCGTTATTATACGCAAATTCCGCCAAGGGGAGTAGATCTACCCAATCGTCCTGCCGAAAGTTAATATAGCAGCGCAGGTATGGTTGCAATGTGGCATTAGTCCTTTCCGCCTCACCATTGCTCTCAGGGTGCCGCACGGAGGTCAAGCATACCTCCACCTTTAGCAACTGCATGACTTTCCTCCAGAACTGGGAAGTGAACTGGGTTCCTCTATCCAACACGATTTGATGGGGCAGTCCGTGCAGCCGGAAAATGTGGTCAACGAATAACCGGGCTGTTTCTTGGGCGGTTGGCAGCGCATTACAGGGTACAAAGTGGGCCATTTTGGTGAAAAGATCTACGACTACCCAGATCACTGTCTGTTGTTGTGAGGCCGGGAGGTCAGTAATGAAATCCATGGCTATCGTCTCCCCAGGCCCCTCAGGAGTAGGTAGTGGTTGTAGCAGCACTGCCGGCACTTCTCAGGGTCGCTTGGCGCGCTGGCAAACCTCACAGGCCTTAACGTACTCCCAGATGTCCTTCCGCACCTGTGGCCACCAAAACTGACGTGTTACATGATACAGCGTCTTGTACCTTCCGAAGTGACCAGCTGTCGGACAGTCATGACACTGGCGTAGCACCCTGGCCCGCAGTTCCCCGTCCGGCACATACAGAGCGTCCCCGCAATAGAGCAAACCATTTTTCTCTGAAAATGGTTCTACTCCGGATGCATCTTCCCGTAGTGCTGCTAGTTTGTCCCTGGCGAACGGGTCTGCTGCTGTGTGACGTTGGAATTCAGGGATGGCCACAGCCGATCCTGAGGCCAACTGCAACTGGTGAGGTTGAAGAATGTGTCTCAATACCTGGTCTTGACGAGCATCCTCGTATTCTGGTTTCCGGGATAGAGCATCAGCTCCTTTGTTCAGTTTGCTCGGCACATATACTACCTTAAAACGGAACCTGGAGAAGAACTGAGACCTCCGGATCTGCCTCTGATTGAGGTGACGGCTGTCTGCCAATATTCTAGGTTGCGATGGTCAGTACGGACTTCTACCAAGTGCTGAGCACCCTCTAGAAAATGTCTCCAGGCTGTGAAGGCGTCTTTGATGGCCAACAGCTCTTTATCCCAGATCGTGTAGTTTCTTTCTGAATCATTCAGCTTCCGGGAATGGAAGGCGCAAGGTCGCAAGAGCCCTTCTTTGTCGGCTTGCAGTAACACTGCTCCAACGGCTCTGTCAGAGGCGTCGGTCTCCACTATGAAAGGCCGTTGGGGGTCTGCATGGGCTAGGCACGCCTCGGCTGAGAACAAGGCCTTGAGATGTACAAAGGCTTGCTGCGCCTCTGCAGTCCAATGAAACAGTTTCTTACCTCTCAAGCAATCAGTGAGGGGAGCAGTGAGCCTGGAGTACTCGGGCAGGAACTTTCTGTAATAATTCACGAACCCTAAGAACCGTTGTAGGTCCTTCTTTGTCCGCGGGGCCTGCCAGGAACGTACACTCTGCACCTTGGCAGGGTCCATTTTTAGTCCTTCTGGGGTCAGACGATACCCCAGAAAGTCTACCGAAGAAACATGAAACTGGCACTTTTCTAACTTGGCATACAAGCGGTGTTCCCTTAGTCTTTGCAGCACAGTACGTACATGTTGCACATGCTGTGACAAGTCCTCTGAATACACCAAAATATCGTCTAAATAAACGACTACGAACCTGTCCACCAGGTCTGCCAATATGTGGTTTATGAAGGCCTGGAATGTCGCTGTTCCTGACTGTATTCTGAAGGGCATTGTTTTTCTTTTTTGGAGAAAACTGAGGCAAAGAAGGTATAGAGGAGTTCTGCCCTTTCTCTGTTCCCTGTTCGCATTTCACCATCTTCTCCTCTAAGTGACCCCACTGTTTCCTTGTTCTTCCTTTTGCTATGGACATACCCATAAAAGCCCTTTTTGTTGCTTTTAACCTCTCTGGCGAGCCTGAGTTCATTCTGTGCTTTAGCTTTTCTGACTTTGTCTCTACACGTGCTGGCTATTTGTTTGAATTCCTCTCTGGTGATTTCCCCCTTTTCCAATTTTTGGTACATATCCCTTTTAAATCTTAACTCAGTTAAAAGTTCTTTAGATAGCCACCCTGGCTTCTTTAGGCACCTTCCATGTTTCCGTCTCATTGGTATTGCCTGAAGTTGTGCTTTTAATATCTCCTTTTTAACAAACTCCCAACCATCATGAACTCCTTTCCCTTTTAGTATTACTGTCCATGGGATTTCACCCAGCGTTTCCCTAAGTTTTCTGAAGTCGGCTTTCTTAAAGTCTAGAATTTGAGTCTTAGTATGCTTGGTTGCTCCTTTCCGCTCTATAATAAACTCCAGAAGAGCATGGTCACTGCCACCTAATGATCCTGCCACTTCTACCCCACTAACCAGGTCATCACTATTGGTTAGGACCAGATCTAAAATGGCTGATCCTCTTGTTGCTTCTCCCACTGTCTGGACAATGAAATTGTCTGCAAGGCCAGTGAGGAATCTGTTCGACCTTATGCTCTTGGCTGAGTTTGACATCCAACAAATATTTATTACAACACTACCTGCCAACAAATAATTATTCAACATCTTTTGGTATCTTGGGAAGTATAGCTCTTAAAGTTTAAAATTGGAAGATTTGGATTATAATATACTGGATTACAAAGCTAAAGAACTGGACTATAACATATTGCATTACAATTTAAAAAGTAGGACTGCTTTCCATTCACTGCCATCTTTTTGAAAATGACAGGAATTGCTGAAGAGAAGTCCATAAGACTCATTTTTTTTCCTCCTTAAAAGTAAGGGGAAATGTCTGTGCGTCTTTTGGAGCAAATGTGTGGTCCCTGGAGCTGAATTGTCCAGGGGAGAAAAGCAGATCGTGCTTTTTTTTTTTTTTTAAGAAAGAGGGAAGGGAGTGTTTAAAGGAAGCTGCTGAGCAGGTAAAGAAGGATCTAGAAGTATGGAATAGACTGAAGTTGTCGTTTTATGGAAGAATTGCCGCAATTAAGATGAATGTGTTGCCTAAGATGTTATTCCTATTTCAAACAATTCCTATAATCAAAGGGACAGGACAATTCAAAGAATGGCAGAAAATTCTATCTAGATTCATCTGGCAGGGGAAGAAACCACGAATGAAATTCAAGTTATTGATAGATAAGAAAGAAAGAGGTGGATTCACCGTGCCAGATCTGAAAATACACTATGAGGCGTCCTGTCTATGCTGGTTAAGAGAATGGATAACACTGGAAAACAGATTTGTTAGATTTAGAAGGATGTGACAACAGATTTGGCTGTCATGCTTACCTCTGGTATGAAAAGACAAAAGCGCACAAAGGTTTTACAAATCATGTGATGAGAAGATCGTTGTACAAGGTTTGGGAAAGAAATAAAGTGTTGTTAGAAAGGAAGACCCCATGGTGCATATCACCTGTCGAGGTCTTAACAGTTAAGAAGATAAATATGGAAGGGAGGAGGAGCACATATGAGGAGATTTTGACAAAAACAGATAGAGGTTGGAAATTAAAACCGTATGAAGAAATAAAGGAGGTCTTGACTGGATGGTTGCATTGCCACCAAGTAAATGATGTATTTTCAAAAGTAAGAAAGTTGGTCTTGAAGATAAAAGGTCCAAATTTCAAATAGAATTGTTGGAAGGCAGAGTGAAATTGTTATCGAAAATTTCTTGTTATAATGGTTTACAAAAGATGAAATGACAAAAGATGTGATGATAAGATGGGCAAGAGATTTTGGGTACAATATTGAATATGACACGTGGTTGAAATTATGGAATGAAACGTTGAATGTACCGCTCTGAAAGAAAATGTAATGAAAATGATGTATAGATGGCCAGTAAAATTAGCTAAGATGTATAGGATGAGTAGCAAAACTTGCTGGAAATGTAAGGATAAAGATGGTGAATTTTATCACATGTGGTGGTCATACGAGAAAGTAAAAGGCTTTTGGGAAATGATACATAATGAGTTGAAAAAGAGGTTTAAGTACACCTTTCCCAACAAACCCGAAGCTTTTTTATTGGGACTAATGGGAGAGGAAATAAAGGGAGATCAGAGATTATTTATGTATGCTACAACTGCGTCAAGGACTCTATTAGCCCCAAAATGGAAATTACAGGAAATACTGACGATTGAGGAGAGGCAGACGAAAATGATGGACTATGTTGAATTGGCAAAGTTGACCTGCGGGATCCGAAACCAGGGAGAGACAAAGTTCCAGAGGGAATGGAGTAAATTCATGTATCTATATATATAAAAATCTAAAAATCGTGAAATGGCGTTTGCCACTTTTCTCCGTAACCGCTTGACCGATCGTCCTGAAATTTTGAGACAACAATCCAGGCCACTCCTAGAGCGTTGTTGGGGGCAAAAATCCCTCAAATCGCACACCTGCCCAGGTACAGACCTGCTTTTCCACCAAGTCAAACAGTGCCCTCAAGTGGCGTAGTACCCTCCTCCAACCCCTCCCTTCCTGTGAATTCTAAGCCACACCCACAAATGAAATGACATCATCATCAACCAAGCACCTGAAAATCCCCCAAGGCAGCCATTACGCCTTTGTTTAATGTAGGCCCCTGACAGGCCCGGGGGGGGGGGAACCCACAACAACGCACTTGGGGGCATGGGAAGGGGTTTTTACTTTACCATTTAGCACCACTAACCCCCCACCAAAAAACCCCCACCAAAAAACCAACATTGCCAAGTGGAGGTCGGGGCCTGCCTGGGGGGGGGGTGGCACAGGCCACAGCACAGCCTTTGATTTACTGGTCATGGGGGGGGAGACAAACTGAATAGATCATGGATCGGGACACATGGGGCCAGACACAGGGATAAGCCACAACAACACACCACACCCACAAACCCCGCCTCTGCCACAAGATCCTGTAAAACAGGAGGCCTTGGCTCCATTTTACATACTAGGCCTCAGGTCTACAGCCCATTAAATACTATCCCAAATGGAGCCCTGGGTGGGAGGTGGGGGGAGGAGGAGCCCAAATAGGTCATGGGCTGACGTAGGGTGGGGGGGTAGATAACCCACATCAACGCACTTGGGGGCACAGCAAGCGGTTTTTACTTTACAATTTAGCACCACTACCCCCCCCCCAAAATCCACAAGACAAAAATAATTACCATCCTTAAAAACGTCCTGAGATACGCTGGTCATGGAGTGGGGGGGGAACTGAATAGATCATGGATCGGGACACATGGGGCCAGTCACAAGGATTAGGCACAACAACACACCACACCCACAAACCCCACCTCTGCCACGAGATCCTGTAAAACAGGAGGCCTTACAACCACCAAAACAGCTATTCCACCCCAAGCCCAAAGCCTCTCCCGGCGGCTGCATTAATAAACGCCTGGCAGCATTAGGCAGTCGTTCATCATTTCTCCTAACACGCACTTGGGGGCACAGCAAGGGGTTTTCACTTTATAATTTAGTGGGCGTTGTGTCACATGCGAGGCTCCGGCGGCCATTTTAAGTAAGGGCAGTCATGCCCCTTTTAACTTAGGCTTTACCGTGTTTCTCCAAAAATAAGACACCGTCTTATTCCTTTAAAAAACGCCCACATTGGCTTATTTTCAGGGGATGTCTTATTTTTTATTACGCGTCCAGCCTTGCCTCTTCCTTGGGGCCCTCCAGAACTGCGCCTATAACTATGTCTTATTTTTGGGGTATGGCTTATATTTCAGAAACGCTTAGACATCCTGCTATGGCTTATTTTATGGGTATGTCTTATTTTAGGAGACACAACTGATTGTAAGCCTCTGTGTCTTTTTTAAAAAAACCATTCACTTTATCTCCCCAGTTTAAGTCCTCAGATATTTGCAGTGCACACCCCTCACCCCATTTACAATCCCCTACCTTCCCCTTGCCCGGGCCAGGTAGATAATGTGGCCCTTTTTTTAACCTTTTGGTTACTTTTCTCATTTTACTGATTGTGAATATGCTGACCGAGGCCGCCTTTAGATTTGGAGGCCCGTGCCAAGTGGCCCATATGACCCCCCTCCTTTTGTCTGGGCCTGTCTGTTGCTACGGGGCTTCGCTATTTGACCCCCCCTCCCGGGTTGGGATTCTTTAAGTAGTTCTCTGGGTCCCAGAGCACATCATCACCCCCGATCCTTAATCTAAATATATAGAAATGTTCACGATGCGTGCACAGGGGCCAATGTATGGAGATACAGGGGGGAGGGGACAACAGAGGGCTCAGACAAAAGTAAATACTGGGAAATGGAACCCAGAAACTGACAGCTCCTTCTCCAAGGATGGGGGCCAATGTAGGAAGATACCAGGGGTAGGGGCCAACACTCCCCAGGAACAACAGAGGGTTCAGACAAAAGTGCATGCTGGGAAATAGAACCCAGAACCTAACAGTTCCTTTTTGAAGGGTGGGGGCCAAGGTATGGAGATACAGGGGGAGGGGCCAACACTCCCCAGGGACAACAGAGGGAAGGGTATCCTACCGAAACACAGGGATGAGCCGGGGTGGAGGGAGGAGGGGCAGGATACGTCATGGATCGTGACAGGGTGGGGGTGGGGATCACAGGAAAGAACCACAGCAACGTGTGGCCGGGTCAGCTAGTATATATATAAATGTAGAGGGTGCATGTTGGTTCCATCAAACCTTTCTCCACAACCGCTTACCCGATCATCCTCAAATTTGCCCACAACCTCGGGAGCGCATTTGAGAGTGTTTCTATCCACTTATATTGTCCATACACACACCTAGGACAGGTAGAAACCTGGATTTGTAGACCAAAAAATTGCCCCCTCCAGTGGACATCCAACCAACAACAACCAACATACTGGCAAACTCCCACCCACTCCCCATCCACCCCACCAAACAAAATCCAACACACACCCAAACTCCCGCCCACTCCCCATCCACCCCACCAAACAAAATCCAACACACACCCAAACTCCCGCCCACTCCCCATCCACCCTACCAAACAACATCCAACATACTGGCAAAATAACGGCCACTCTCCACCCACCCCACCACCCCGGGAAACAGTCCACCCCGGAGACCAGACCTCTACCAGGGACCAGGCCACCCCAACAGTAGCCCGCTCCCCAAGGACCCCCTCCCACCATGGAGGTACCTACCCCAGAGATCCCCCCACGCCCAATAGATCTCTCCCATAGGTCTCGGCCTTCACCATCCTACCCGATCCGCTCATATGTCACACGATCCATTATCCCCGCCCTCCGCGGTTCAGACCCCTACACAATCCGCCTGCCCCCCATCCGCCTGCCCCCCAGGTCGCCACCGGCAGGGAACAACCGACAAGTCACAATCTGCGACCTCCAGAAAAAACACCAGCCCTCGATCCCCATCAATCCCCTCCATCTGCCCACACCCCAGCTCGCCAACGCCTTCAAACAACCACCAGACCGCGATCCGCGCTCCCCGCGGATATCTCACCACCACCACCAGGCCTCTACACACTCCCCCCCCATCTTGATCCCAACAGGGAAGAACCACCAGGCCACCGACATGAAAACACCATCAGACCTCGACCCCCCCCCGGGGATAAACCCTCTACACAATCTACCCCCCATCTATCGCCCCCTCCCACTCCCCAACTCACCACCGTCAGGGAACAACCAGCAGGCCCCCGATCCCCACCCTCCGGAACAACCAGCAGGCCGCTCTCCGCATACTCCGCGAATATCTCCCCACACAACCCCCTACACACTCCACCCCCATCTCCCACACACCATTGAACACCCACCACCCCTAAAAAGTCCCCTCCCCCAGCTCTCACCCACACCAAGGAACATCCACCACCAGACCCCTACACCCCCCCAATTTCTATAACATTCCCCTTTATTTCCACCTTCTTTCTACCTCTACCAATATCCACCAAACCCCAGGACCCAGCCCCTACTTCAATTACACAAATACATACGATTTCCCCCAATTTATTTATGTTTACCACTTCCCCCCTTCCCCTAAATTTATACCTCTCCACACATCTAACAGCCCCCCCGAGATCCATGCCCCTACATACAATTTCTCCCAATTTTATTATGTTTCCCTCCCCTTAATTTATACCTTCTTTATACCTCTCCACAGGTCTAACAGGGAATTGGGGGGTTCACAGGGATAAACCAAAGGGAGGGGGGAAGGAACAGAATAACTCATGGAGCGGGTCAGCCTGGGGACACTCACAGGGATCAGCCACTGCAACGCGTGGCAGGGCCAGCTAGTTGACTATATGGAGAAAAACTGTAGAAGTTTAAGGACACTTGCGGGACTGAAATAAATCCTACGAACTTAATCTATCCATGTTTGTAAAAAGGAACTGCGAGATAAGAGTGAGAAATAAAGCCGTATAAAATAAAATAAAACTGGACAGTGTTCCTGAAGCTACGAACATGAGTTTGACCAAACTGCGGGAGGCAGTGGAAGACAGGAGTGCCTGGCGTGCTCTGGTCCATGGGATCACGAAGAGTCGGAAACGACTAAACAACAACAACAAAAAACTGGGAAAGGAGGAAACATTATATTTGGAAGGTCACAATAACAGATATGGATAGCATGCATACTTATGGTATGGGAAAGGGAAAGTACCTAAAGGATTCTACAATCATATAATCAGGAAATCACTAATGAGAGTGTGGGAGAGGTACAAAGATCTAATACAGGCACCCCAAAACTTCGGCCCTCCAGATGTTTTGGTCTATAATTCCCATCTTCCCCAACCACTGGTCCTGTTAGCTAGGGATCATGGGAGTTGTAGGCCAAAACATCTGGAGGGCCGCAGGTTGGGGGTGCCTGATCTAATAGAACAAAGAACACCTTGGTGGCTATCACCAATTGAAGCTTCGTTACTCAAACTGTTTGGTAAAAAGGGAAAGCAGCCTACATATAGAGATCTATTGAGAGATCAAGAAGAAAAATGGAAATTAAAAGAGAATGACGAAATTAAAGAACTTTTTTAGAGTTGGTTACATTATAGACAATTAAATGAGATGGATAAGGAGGATAATAAAAAAGGGTTTAGCTATACGATCTGGAGATTCCAAAAGGAGGTTATAGAAGACGTGAAGCTATTGAAGAAAGCATATAGCATTCTGCTAGAATGGGAAACGAAAGATGAGGAAGTCAAATCAGTCATGATCAAATGGTCGCAAGATATAGGACATAATATACAATTCGAGGACTGGGAAGAACTGTGGAAGGTAGATTTGAAATTCACAGATTGTTCTCTATTGTAGGGAAATTATATGGAATTATATGAAAATGTTCAAAGAAAAAACTGTAATTTACTGTTTATTGTGGGGGTGGTAGGTTCCCAGGTGTTATAGGGGCCACGGTTGAGCTCTGTGAAAATATAGGTTGGTCACATACCGTGTTTCTCCAAAAATAAGACACAGACTTATATTTATTTTTCCTCAAAAAAAAACACGATGGCTTATTTTCAGGGGATGTCTTATTTTTTTTATTAAGTATGGTACAGTTTAACCTACAAGGTTAAACTGCCTATCACTATGTCTTATTTTCGGGGTATGGCTTATATTCCTTGAATGCTTAAAAATCCTGCTATGGCTTATTTTATGGCTACGTCTTTTTTTCGGAGAAACAGGGTATAGGTATTTTTTTAAAATCTCCAGGCAGATACAGTATGATGATCCCACAGGGAGCCTTACCAAGAGAGGCCACAATCCCATGATTCTCCTCCATGACGTCCTTATGCAGAGCTCTCTGGTCAGGATCCAGCAATGCCCACTCCTCTACTGTGAAACGAACAACGAGATCTTCAAAGCACTCTGGACTGTGGAGGCAACTGACGGGATTTCTGTGAGATTAATCAACCTGGTTTCTGCTGCCTTCCAGTCAGTGCTATTGGAAAAATAATATATATAATAAGAATAATGTTGGAGAAAACTGGGTACTGAAACTTGCTTAACCTAAATAATATATCCCAGTTTTCAGTGGCCCTTTAAAGTACGCTTCACGCAGAGTATACGCAGTCAGAAGTCGACCTGGCTAAGAAAACACCACCAAGAGCGTAGGGCAGGCACCCCCAAACTTCAGCCCTCCAGATGTTTTGGACTACAATTCCCATCATCCCTGACCACTGATCCTGTTAGCTAGGGATCATGGGAGTTGTAGGCAAAAACATCTGGAGGGCCGCAGTTTGGGGATGCCTGGCGTAGGGTATTATCTCCCTTATGTGAAACCCCTTACTAGCTGCACACTTGTAAAAGTATGCAGATGAAAATATAAACGGTTGGGTTTCTTTAACTGAAAAACAAACTGAATCTAAAGAGACTTTAAACTAAAGATAAATGCTTTCTCTCTTAGCAATCTTATCTACCCACTTTCCAAACCTTCCACAAAACTCCCATTAAACTACCCGAGAATTAACAGCAAACTAGCATTATAACTAAGCAACTCTCATACTAAGATTCAACTAAGGAATCTCTTAAACTGAGAGTCTCTCTTACTAAGTTTCAACTTGAATCAGAGAATCATAGAATTGTAGAGTTGGAAGAGACCACAAGGGCCCTCCAGTCCAACCCCCTGCCAAGCAGGAAACACCATCAAAGCATTCTTGACATATGCCTGTCAAGCCTCTTCTTAAAGAGCTCCAAAGAAGGAGACTCCACCACACTCCTTGGTAGCAAATTCCACTGCCGAACAGCTCTTACTGTCAGGAGTTTGATGAAATAGCAATGTGCTGAGTTTTGGGTTTTTCCTAATGTCTTACTGTCAGGAATTACTTCCTAAGGAAGTAATTCCTAACTTGGAATCTCTTAAACTGAGAACAACTGAGAGAGTGATCTACTTAGAGATGAATCAAACTGAAAGATCTAACTGAGATACAGAAGGCTTTCTGTCAGAGCCTTATATACAAGAAGCAGAGCCCACGCCTGTGAGCAATTAACAGAAACACCGGCACCTGTTTCTCTTAAACAGACAGTATTTACATTCGACCGGCTCTAAAGTAACTTGACTATTCAAAAAAATCCAACAAATGCATGGTTGGAACCGACTGAAAAGGGAATCATTTGTATCTTGTGAAAAATGGATGCTTGGCTCTAGTGGGGGTCCTCACCCGGGGGTCCTAAGGAGTTGCTCCCCACCTCCATCCTCACTCCCCTGCTTCTGTCTCCTTTTCTTGCACTTGAACTCTCTGCCGCTCTCAAGACAGACTCCTGGGGTGGGGTCCCTTTTTCTTTGCTCTGAGGGCCAGGTATGTATCTCACCAACCCCCTGAGGGCCACGTGGCCGGGGCAAAATACATCTCCCTTGAAATGTAGGCAGGGAATTTATTATTATTATTATTATTATTATTATTATTATTATTATTATGTTAAATAGCTTAGCACACACACAGCCATTGATGCCAAGGTCCCTGGAGGCTCAGTGAGTAGCAGCGCCCATTTCTGCCTGGTTTTCCAGCAACAATCCCTTTGGGACAGAGAGGATCTGGTCCTGGGATGCCATGCTCTGGGTGCGAGGGGATTGCTGCAGTGGCCTCCGTGTGGAGCTGCCCTTGGAGACGACTGGGAAACTGGTTTGCAATGCAGCAGCCAGACTATGGGCTGGGATCCCTCTCTTTATTCCTGGCCTTTCTCTCCCACCTTTTTTTTTGAGGGGGGGGCCTAGTCCACCTCCTTGTCCAGCTTTGGAAAACCATTTGCACGTGTTTCCTCTGTTGTACAATGACGCTGAGCGACGTCACACAGAGTTAAAGTCCCAGGGACTCCTTTGTTTGAAGGAGGGAGATTTCGTGGGAGTTTGGGAGACCTGGCCCCCTCCTCCCTGGAAGGACGCTCTGCTCCCTGACTTGGGTTTGTCCGTCCCCCCCCGCATGAGCAAATCAGCCCCCCCCCGCATCCTCCCCTGCTGCAGCCCTGGGACCCCCACCGCCCCCCCCCACTGCACACTGCACCCTCTGGGGGGGGGGGAGAGGAGACTCACCAGATCATCCCAGGAGGGAGGGGACAGCGATGCAGCCGTTGCAGGAGAAACACCAAAGCATGAAAGACTGGGGAGGGAGGGGCCTTGGCTCTGGAGGACTTGATCTGCTTCCTGTCCTCTCTAGGAAGGCAGCTCAGTTCCCGTGCAAAGCCGAGTCCATCCA
This sequence comes from Zootoca vivipara, assembly GCF_965207765.1. Taxonomy (NCBI): domain Eukaryota; kingdom Metazoa; phylum Chordata; class Lepidosauria; order Squamata; family Lacertidae; genus Zootoca; species Zootoca vivipara. The sequence goes on along the minus strand of NC_142587.1, from coordinate 98,889,738 downwards.
GTTCAGCCCTCTCTCCCTTGGCAGAATCTCGGATTTTTATTATTTTTTATGGATTTAGGGGGGCTGAATTCTCTGGCTACACCAATGCCCAGATATCCTTTTTCTTCGTTGGACTCTGAGCATCTCCCTCTGTTGTCCGGAAACCAGAGGAACATCTTGCAGGGAAAAGGGCTTTGCAGGAGGCAAGGAACCTCCTCCTCGAATTCAGGAGTGGAGAGAGAGGAGGGGATCCTAGGGTCATCTAGTCCCACCCCCAGCAATGCAGGAATCTCAGCTCAAGCATCCATGGCAGATGGCCGCCCGATCTCTGCTTAGAAACCTCCAAGGAAGGAGAGTCCACCGCCTCCGAAGGGAGACCTTTCCCCTGCCAAACTGCTCTTAGATGCCCCTCAAGGCAGCGGGTCCTGAGTTCTAGCACTGCTGAAACCATTGCACTGGCTACCAAGGAGGAACCAAGCAAAGCTCAAAATAAATAAATCCTATTCTCATCAAAAATGAATAATACTTTCTTATGCATGCTTTTTATGCTAATATACAAAAGTATGCCCTTTCCCTTTGCAGAAATGCTTAATTGCTAATTCAATAGGCTGCAAACGGATGGTTGTTGTTTTTCTATTTATTTACAGTGGTGCTTCGCTTAACAAACGCCCCATAAGACAAAATTTTCGCTTAAAGAAAGGATTTTTCTAGCGGAGGTTGCCTCGCTAGACGAATTCATTTTACGAAAAATTCGTCTGGTGAATCGCGGTTTCCCATAGGAATGCATTGAAATTCAATTAATGTGTTCCTATGAGCAATATATATATTTTAAATCCAATCCATTCCTATGGGATTCGCCAAACAAATTTTTCGTTATAAGAATAGACCCGTGGAACAAATTGAATTCGTCTAGCGAGGCACCACTGTATTACTTTTATTTGATTGACTCATTGATTGATATTTCATTTTAACACTTCATTTTATTTATTTTGCACAAAGCAGCTCAGAGACCTCCTTCCCCCTCACAGCTGTTGCTTTTCTTTTGGTTCATTTTCTTGATTTCAGCCCACTGCAATTCTTGACACAGGTGAGCTTTTGTGGTTAATTATTTGTTTGTTTTTATTTTATATTTTAATATTTTTGTCCTTTATTTTTAATATTTTTTATTTTATTGTTCTTTATTTTAATATTTTTTATTTTACCTTTTTATTTTATGCAGATTTGTGTCTATTTTGTATATATTTCTTCTGTACATAGAGGGGTAGTTAGGCTTAGGCTTAGGGCTGGGGTCAGTTAGGCTTGGGTGGGTATTTTAGATAGTTAGCTACTTTAGAGAGGAGGGTGGGATTTTTTTTCCTGGATGAAATGGGCAGGCTGTAAGTAGGACCCCTTCCCTTTCTCTTGGTCCCCCGGGTGTGTGTGTGTGTGTGTGTGTGTGTGTGTGTTTCCTGGGGTCCCCTGCACAGCCTTGGCTCTCTGGCCAGTCTTCTCCAGAGAGCTCAGCTCCTCCACACTCTTCCCCTGCCTTCCCTTTCTCTCCCCTCTCACCATCCACTTTTATTAGGACATTCCTAGCCCACTTTCCTCCCAGGAGCTCAAAGTGGCCTTCATGGTTCTCCCTGCCACCAATTTTTCTCTTCACAGCAGCCCTGCAAAGTAGGCTAGGCTGGCCCAAAGTCCACCAGGGAGCTTCATGGCTGAGTGGGGATTCGAACCCTGCTCTCCCAGGTCCCCCTAGTCCTGCCCCCAAATCATTACACCTCTGCCTGGCTCCATCTTGCATCTCTCCAGCTGCCCAATGCCATTGGCCTTCTCCCTGTCTCCAAGGAAGACTCCACCACCTTCCTCTCTCAGCCCCCCCCCCCGTACAGATACAAACACCCCCCACCTATTGGGGCTCCTGAGTCGCTCTCTCCCCTCTGCTCCTCTCTTCTAAGTTGAGGTGGTTCAAGGTCCTGTTCATCTGCCGGTGGAGGAACAGGGTGGCCCCGCTGCAAGTCCGGGAGGAGCCCTTGGTGATAGGTGAGGAAGTGTGGACACCGAAGGGCTAGGGGGGGGCACCTCAGGGCAGAACTCTAGGGGGAGCTCCAGGTGGGGAAGAGCAGGCAGGAGGGAGAAGGGGGCAAGGGAGACTGGGAGGAGGCAGCATCTAACCCTCCCCCCTTCATCTCTGCAGCATCATGAGGTCAAGTTCAGCTCAGATATGGTCAGTGCGATCTTGCACAGGACCATGGAGGCTGTTCTTGGGGGCCCAGAAAAGGAGGAGGACAGAGAAGTAGGTCCTTTGTCTTGATTTCCCTCTGCACAGCTCTTTCTTCTTCTCACACCCTTGCAAGATTTAACCCAGCAAGATTTAACCCAGTCCTAGACGAAAAGAATGAGAGGACAGGGAGGTGTGTCCTTAGTCCTCTTTACTTTCCGTGCTCCAGGTGATCACAGCTTTTGAGGCAGCAGCACTGAGGGGCCTTTGGACCACCCAGCTGCCCAAGAATCGCACTGCAGAGTCCATTCTGGTTGCGTGAGGGACCCCAGGAGGGAGCTGTCAGGGATGGGCAAGCCAAGACTGGAGTTTGAGGTCAGAGGTGCCCTCCTGATGCCCCCGGAAGACTTGAATTTCCTCCTCTGCTCTCTTCCAGGACAGCCTGGGGCGCCTGGGGGGTTTTGACGAGCGCCCCATAATCCAAACTTCTCCTCGGCCCTCTGCCGTGCAATAGTCCAAAGGAAGTTTCAGGCACACCTGGAGGATGAAAAGCAGGTGAACAGGAAGGTTTGTCGTTGGTCTTGACTTCCCTCGACATGGCTCTTTCTTCCTCCTCTTCACATACTTCCACAATTTCACCCAGGACTCAAAATCTCTCCTCTCTTTTCCCTCCTTGCCCTTTGTGGACCTGTTGCCTTGAACATGGGCGTCTCCCACAGGAACTGAAGTCGCGCTTCCATCACCTGCCGCTCAGAGACCCCTAATGCTCCGCACCTCCTCCTCCTGCTTAACATAAGTGTCCGGGAGATGGCATCAGAGATGACAAAGGAGAGCCAGGGACTCTGTGGTGGGGGCAATGGAGGGCCGCTTTGGCCTAGCATGGCCCCTGACCCTGAGACGCTCTTTCCTCCCGCAGGACCTCAGATGTTACGCCCTTTGGGAAATTGGGGAGGAACAGAAGCTAGCGGCCAACAGCATCCCTTCTCTGCTGCCTTTTGCCCGAAGGTTCCCCCATCTCAGAGCAAGTGGATTCAGTCCTTTGAACCCTTCCATCTCCCCAAGAGGCTCCCAAGGCTACTCATCCTTTGCAGTTGATAGCAGACCTAACTTGGGGGGGGGGGGGGAATGGCTGACTCTTCTGGCAACATCAGAGAATTCTAGAAGACATTCACCCTTTCCAGACCATTATGGATGCACAATTCCCACAGACAAGTTTCTTGGCAAGACAAGGGCCTTCGCTGGCCAGAGAGTGTTATCCTCAGCATCCCCAAAGAAGGAGCAGGGTTGCAAGAGCTGCAGCTAATGGGGGGGCTGTCCTCCCCCCTTCCATCTCACCTGGCTGCTAGGAGGTAGGAAAACAAGACCCAAAGAGAGTTGTGGGAAACCCCGACACCAGCTTGCTCTGTGCCGGAGCCAAAGCTGCGCCTAATGGAGACGCAAGATCTGTTTGGGTGTTGATGTTACGGTAGAAAAGCACTCGGGGCAACGCCAAACTGCCCCAGACACCAAGCACTTCTCGATCTATATAACGGGGTCAAATGCCATCTATATTGCATCTTCAAAATGTTCTCCTTTAGGTCATAATTTGGGGTGAATCTTATATCTTTTAGCCACACCTTTTTCCTCTTTTCCACCATTATTATTTTCCCCAAATCTTGTCCCCATTTTATCATGGCCTCCTTCGTTAATTCGTCTTTCCCTTTCTAATATTAGAATTTCCCATTCTAATAATAAATCATATAGATTTTTTATATATTTATTTTTCTCTCCTATTATTATTTTATCAAATTTTGAGAAATTATTTTCAAAGCCTAATATTTTATCTATTTGAAATCTTTGATTAATTTGAAAATATTGGAGCCAGACATTCAAATATTTTTGAACTTCTTTATATTCTTTTAACCTTACAATTCCTTCTGTCTTTTCTGCTAACAATTTATAAGTTGGCCACTTCTCTTCCAGATTTTTTCTTTTTACAGCTACTATTTCCTGCGGGGAAATCCACCACGGGGTTTTTGGCTCCAATATCCCTTTATATTTTTTCCAAATTTTTAAGAGTGCTTTTCTTATAATATTATTATTAAATTTACTATAGTCCTTCAATTTTTCCTCCATTAAGTATTTGTGCCATCCGAAGGCCAGACCCACACCCTCTAAATCTAGTACAGCTGCATTTTTTAGTTCCACCCATTCTTTTAACCACATCAGTCCGGCTGCATTATGATAGAGTTCTAAATTCGGCAGGTTAAATCCTCCTCTTTCTCTTTTATCTGTGAACAATTTGAATCCGATTCTAGGTTTTCCCCCACTCCAAATAATTGGAGAGAAGATATATATAGAACAGAAAAAAATGTTGAAATATTTTTTTTAAAAAAAAGTCCCAGAGATGTTCCTGTTGAGTATGTTGTAAGAAGAAATTAAGGGAAAAGATAAATGTTTAGTAATTAAGAAATTAATTAAGAAATTAAGTAATTAGAAATTAAGTAATTAGAAATTAAGGAAAAAGATAAATGTTTAGACTTCACTTGGAGAGTGAAGTCAAATGGGCCTTAGAAAGCACTGCTAATAACAAGGCCAGTGGAAGTGACGATATTCCAGCTGAACTATTTAAAATTTTAAAAGATGATGCTGTTAAGGTGCTACACTCAATATGCCAGCAAGTTTGGAAAACTCAGCAATGGCCAGAGGATTGGAGAAGATCAGTCTACATCCCAATCCCAAAGAAGGGCAGTGCCAAAGAATGCTCCAACTACCGCACAATTGCCCTCATTTCACACGCTAGCAAGGTTATGCTTAAAATTCTACAAGGCAGGCTTAGGCAGTATGTGGACCGAGAACTCCCAGAAGTGCAAGCTGGATTTCGAAGGGGCAGAGGAACCAGAGACCAAATAGCAAACATGCGCTGGATTATGGAGAAAGCTAGAGAGTTCCAGAAAAACGTCTACTTCTGCTTCATTGACTATGCAAAAGCCTTTGACTGTGTCGACCACAGCAAACTATGGCAAGTTCTTAAAGAAATGGGAGTGCCTGATCACCTCATCTGTCTCCTGAGAAATCTCTATGTGGGACAGGAAGCTACAGTTAGAACTGGATATGGAACAACTGATTGGTTCAAAATCGGGAAAGGAGTACGACTAAGTTGTATATTGTCTCCCTGCTTATTTAACTTATATGCAGAATTCATCATGCGAAAGGCTGGACTAGATGAATCCCAAGCTGGAATTAAGATTGCTGGAAGAAATATCAACAACCTCAGATATGCAGATGAAACAACCTTGATGGCAGAAAGCGAGGAGGAATTAAAGAACCTTTTAATGAGGATGAAAGAGGAGAGCGCAAAATATGGTCTGAAGCTCAACATCAAAAAAACCAAGATCATGGCCACTGGTCCCATCACCTCCTGGCAAATAGAAGGGGAAGAAATGGAGGCAGTGAGAGATTTTACTTTCTTGGGCTCCTTGATCACTGCAGATGGTGACAGCAGTCACGAAATTAAAAGATGCTTGCTTCTTGGGAGAAAAGCAATGACAAACCTAGACAGCATCTTAAAAAGCAGAGACATCACCTTGCCACCAAAGGTCCGTATAGTTAAAGCTATGGTTTTCCCAGTAGTGATGTATGGAAGTGAGAGCTGGACCATAAAGAAGGCTGATCGCCAAAGAATTGATGCTTTTGAATTATGGTGCTGGAGGAGACTCTTGAGAGTCCCATGGACTGCAAGAAGATCAAACTTATCCATTCTTAAGAAAATCAGCCCTCAGTGCTCACTGGAAGGACAGATCGTGAAGCTGAGGCTCCAATACTTTGGCCACCTCATGAAAAGAGAAGACTCCCTGGAAAAGACCCTGATGTTGGGAAAGATGGAGGGCACAAGGAGAAGGGGACGACAGAGGACGAGATGGTTGGACAGTGTTCTCGAAGCTAACTGCGGGAGGCAGTGGAAGACAGGAGTGCCTGGCGTGCTCTGGTCCATGGGGTCACGAAGAGTCGGACACGACTAAATGACTAAACAACAAACAATGTATGTGACTACATCCACCAGGCTCCTCATCGCAAAAAGGTGGAAAAGTTCCAAAATTAGAGGATTGGCAAAAAAAATTGATCAATTACCAAAATTTGGCAAGAAAAAATGGAGAAAGTAAGGGGATATCAGAGCAGAAAATTGACAAGGATTGGGAAAAATTTAATGAATATAAGAAAACAATGGTGAAGAAAAGCCAACTCTTAGCAGACAGATGAAGGTCTCAAGAAAAGATAGAAATCCTTAGAATAAAGAACAGAAAAGGTATACAAAAACTCTGGAAACTGAAACCGAAATGGAGAACAGGTTGGAAGTCACAAGGGGTGTGTGTGAAGGGTGAACAGGTGGTTGGGAATCTTTTTGATTTTTTTTTCCTTCCTTAAGAAATATGTTTGTAAGACTTTTTTCTTTTTTGTTGTTTCTTTTAATATTTTGAATAATCATTGTATCATGGGTATCTTTTTTGGATGTTTTTTAAATATTTTGAGTAATTATTGTATTATGGAAATTATAATAAAAATATTATATTAAAAAAAGAAAAGAATACAATTGAAGAAAGTTTCTTCAATTATAGTCTATCAAACGTTATAGCCAAATAATCAGAAAAAAGAAGCACAACTTGCTTTGGTTGACTTCTGTCAGTGTGTTATGTGATTGCTACCAAGTTGGTGGGTTTTTTGTGTTGTTTCATTTAGTGAGGTTGTGAAACATTATAAAATTATAGATATGGTACAAAGAAAGCGATGTAAAATGGTAAAATAGTACTATTAAATGAACAAGGCTACAGTTATGAAGATATTATGACGATTTATTTAGTGAGGTTGTAGAATATAATAAAATTATACAAATATTTAATAGATAATTGCATTTTAATGTTATGTTGGGAGCTGCCCAGAGTGGCTGGGGAAACTCAGCCAGGTGGGCAGGGTATAAATAATAAATTATTATTATAAAATTATTATTATAGAAATAGCACAAAAAGTTGAGTGGTCAATCAGAAAGCGATGTAAAATAGTACTATTAAGTGAGCAAGGCTACAGTTATGAAGAAATTAGGAGAGAGATTGGGGGAAACTTAACCAAAGCTGGCCTTTCTATATTTTTGAAGAGGTATAAGGAGACTCAGTCACTACAAAATCACACTGGTAAAGGCAGGAAAAGGTGCACAAAGGCGATTGAAGAATGGAGAGACTGTCAGATTATTATGATTTTCATTATAAATGTGATGGAAGCCACCCAGAGTAGCTGGGGCAACCCAGCCAGATGGGCAGGGTATAAATAAAAATTATTGTGGTACCTCGATTTAACAACAGTCCTGTTCTGGAAAAGATTAAGTTTGTAAACTGAGGTACTACTGTATTACTATCATCATCATCATCATCATCGCTGCTACTACTACCTGAGATTCTATAAGCCTGGCTTTTCTCTGGGATGGATTTTGTTTGGCCCAGTCATGGCATCCCTTCCATCTCCAATGTCAGTCGTCTCTTTGGTCAAGCCAAGACTGACAGGAGCAAAAACAAAAACAGAAAACCTGAACCTATTTATCTTTCCTAACAATTCTGAAGCTGACATTTAAGATGGCCTGGGCAGTTCAGAGCAGCCCAATCGTGGCAGAAAAAGGAATAATTTGAGGAAGAAAAAGAAAAAAAGCCCTGTAATTTACTGTTTATTGTGGAGTTGTTAGGTGTTCCCAGGTGTTATAGGGGACGCTGTTGAGCTCTGTGAAAATATATGAGGTTGGTCACATAGAGATATTTTTGAATTTCCAGGCAGATATGACGATCCCTGTGGCCCCCGGACATTTAACGGTCTATTGACCCAATACCTCCCTCGCCTATTTCTTCCCTTGCTGCCACAAACCAGTAAATCTGTGTACTGGTACACAATTGATTGGAATCCAGTCAGATGAACAGTGAACAAAACAATTAAGTTTATTTAGGTGATGATCTTACAAGCATAAAAATTATTCACGGTTTCTCAAATATGTTTACTTAAACTTAACCTTTAGTATTAGTTCCCTCCTTTGTCCTCCCTGACTGAAGTTCCCTTCTTATTACTCTTACAGATTCTGCACCACAGCTCACCTCACTAGCTTCTCTAACCTTCTCTCTATCTCAAAATCTTCTCCACCTCTCTCATCAACTCAACTCCTTAACTCCCTCCTCCTGTCTGCCTGATTCTCCTGATATACCCCTGCTTCTGCCTGGAGAGCTCCTATTGGCTGTTTACCTCCCTTGCAACTTAACTCTTGCTAGACCCCTAGAGGTGAAACGCCACAATCCCACAGGGAGCCTTACCAAGAGAGGCCACGATCCCACAATTCTCCTCCATGACCTCCTTATGCAGAGCTCTCTGGTCAGGATCCAGTAACGCCCACTCTTCGTCCGTGAAACGAACAGCGACATCTTCAAAGCACACTGGACCCTAAAAGAAAAAAGGGAAATGTCCCCCTCTGCAACAATATTTATCTGCTACACAATGCTCTGTTGTTTCCTTCCTCTTAATTGCGGTGTTGTTTCAATAGGATTGTTTTGCTGCACATTTCAATTATGCTTATTTTATTCTGCGTTTTAATTATGGGTATTCGTCTTTGTGCAAATAGGTTGTACTCCACCTTGTGTTTTTCAAGTCATTCTGCCTTCGCAAGCATTCCACTTTGCCTGACGGAAGGATTTACTTTCTCCTCTCCTTGTGAGCTGTTATGGGGAGGTTCCCTCTCAATGCCGTGTGAGCATTTTCACCCCAATCTGTAATTGATGCTGATGCTGATGGTAGCACAAATTCTGACACTGATACAGATTATCAGAATGAAAATACCTCTTTTAAGAAATCAGATGGGTCTGACACTGATCTAGTGGTAGAATCTTTGCCAGATACAGGTCACCATTCTCCCAAGGAGGAGGAACCAGACCCAGAGGATCCCAGAGTATTGCATAGATAACTACCAAGGGACAACCACCTAAGCGATTTTCTAAAGAATTTGCTAAAGCTGCTTTTTCAGATATGGCTGCCACTAGCAACCCAAACTCAGTTTTTGAACCAACTAACTACAAAGAGGTTCAAAATTTACCTGAAAAAGATGCCGAACCTTGGCTTAACGCCATGAACGCTGAATTGAATTCCCTAAAGCAAAATGACACGTGGGAATTGGTTCCAGCAGAACCAGGCATGAAACTTGTAGACAGCAGGTGGATTTACAAAACCAAGACTGATCAGACTTGTAAAGTGGTCAGATATAAAGCCAGATTAGTTGCACGTGGTTTTTCTCAAGTACCTGATCAGGACTATCATGAGACATATTCACCGACAGTCAAATTTGAGACAGTTAGGCTGTTGATGAAAATTGCTGCAGAAGAGGGCATGACCATATCTCATCACGACGTTAATACTGCGTTTTTGTACGGAATTCTCAATGAGAGTATTTACATGTCACCGCCAGACGGAGTGCAGATAAAATAGGGGATGGTGTGTAAATTTAAAAAATCCCTGTATGGCCTAAAACAAAGCACTCGATGCTGGCACACTAAGCTGACAGAAGTGCTGTTTTCCTTAGGTTTCCAGCAAGGAAAGGCTGATTATTGTGTTTTTGTTAAAGAATCTAACCAGCACAAATTGTACTGCATTTGTTTTGTGGGTGATATTTTGTTTTTCTGGAAGGATGCAAATATTTACAAAACCACTCTTGCAAAGCTGCAAAAGCATTTTGATATGAAAGACCATGGGGAAGTCAGCAATTATCTCTCACTGGAAGTAGAGAATCAATCACGTAAGATCAATGATGTGATTGAAAAATTAAATCTGACAGATGTCAATTCTGTAGACATTGCTGTTAGCATAAATTTGCTCAGCAGATGTGTAAATCAACCTACAGTGCAAGACTGGAAGGCACTGAAAAGCATAGTTAGGTATTTAAAAGGCACTATGCATTACAGGTTGAAGCTTACTAGCCAAAAATCTGGAGGTCTTGAGATCTATGCCGATGCCAGTTTTGGTAGCGATACAACTGATGGCAAGAGCACCTCAGGTGTATGTTATTTGTACAACCAGTGCCTATTTGATTGGTCTTGTAGGAAGCAAGCAACAGTAAGCATGAGTTCATGTGAAGCAGAACTCAACGCTTTAAATTTTTCCCTCATGAATGTAGAGTGGTTGTTGCAACTATGTGAGGATATGAGAGTAAAAATTTCTTGTCCAGTTCAAGTTTATCAGGACAACAAAACCTGCATAGAACTAATCCATTCAGAAAGGTGCAAGCAAAGAACAAAACATTTGCTAATCAAATTGCACCGTGCCAGAGAATGCATTCAGAAAGGAGTTGTAAAAGTCTCATATATGCCAGGGAAAGAAATACCTGCTGATGCTTTGACTAAAGCTGTTAATAAGGAACAACTTGGTATATATGTAAAAAAATTGCTTTTGTGCTAGATTTTCATAATGGTCAGAATGAAAAGGGGGAGGTTGTGAGCATTTTCACCCCTCCCGTTCTGAACATCTGGTGATATCTGCTGTTGGGAGGGAACAGTTAGGAACTGTTACTTTGTTGTTTTTCATTCCTGACTCTGCTCTCTGCCGTGTGCTGTGTGCAGCTTAATATCTGCAAGCATGAGCAAGCATGGTTTCTAGCAATGCAGAATGTGGAGGCAACTGAAGGGATTTCTGTGAGATTAATCAACCTGGTTTCTGCTGCCTTCCAGTCAATGCATGAAGTAGAACCGACTGATAAGGGAATCATTTTTATCTTGTGAAAAATGGATGCTTGGCTCTAGTGGGGGTCCTCACCCAGGGGTCCTAAGGAGTTGCTCCCCACCTCCACCCTCACTCCCCTGCTTCTGTCTCCTTTTCTTGCACTTGGACTCTCTGCCGCTCTCAAGACAGACTCCTGCGGTGTGGTCCCTTTCTCTTTGCTCTGAGGGCCAGGTATGTGTCTTACCAACCCCCTGAGGGCCAAGTGGGTGGTGCCAAAGACATCTCCCTTGAAATTTAGGCGAGTAAATTATTATTATTATTAGATAGCTTAATACACACAGCTATTGATGCCAAGGTCCCTGGAGGCTCAGTGAGTAGCAGTGCTGGTTTGCCAGCAACAATCCCTTTGGGACAGAGAGGATGTGGTCCTGGGATGCCATGCTCTGGGTGCGAGGGGATTGCTGCAGTGGCCTCCGTGTGGAGCTGCCCTTGGAGACGAATGGGAAACTGGTTTGCGATGCAGCAGCCAGAATATGGGCTGGGATCCCTCTCTTTATTCCTGGCCTTTCTCTCCCACCTTAACTTCCTTCCTCCCCGTGGGTTTTTAATATTGGGGGGGGGGCTAGTCCACCTCCTCGTCCAGCTTTGGAAAACCATTTGCACGTGTTTCCTCTGTTGTGCAATGACGCTGAGCGACGTCACACAGAGTTAAAGTCCTAGGTACTCCTTTGTTTGAAGAAGGGAGATTTCGTGGGAGTTTGGGATCCTCTGATCTCCAGGAAGGAGAGTGTTGCAGACCTCGCCCCTCCCTGGCAGGACCCTCCCCTCCCTGACTTGGGTTTGTCCCCCCCCCACTGCATGAGCAGATCAGGCCCCCCAGGCACCCTCCCCTGCTGCAGCCCTGGGACCCCCACCGTCTCCCCACTGCACCCTCAGGGGGGGGGGAGAGAGAGAGGAGACACACCAGATCATACCAGGTGTGAAGGGACAGCGATGCAGCCCTTGAATTTTTTCCACGGTTAATTATTTGTTTGTTTTTATTTTTTATTTTAATATTTTTTGTTATTTGGTTCTTTTTTGTTCTTTAGTTTAATATTTTTTTATTTTACCTTTCTATTTTGTGCACATTTGTGCCTATTTTATATATATATAAATTCATATATTTCTTTTGTACATAGAATACTTAGGGTTAGGTGTAGGCTTAGGGCTGCGGTTGGGGTATGATTTAGGCTTGGATGGTCTTTTTAGATAGCTAGTGAACGCCATGCACTGCACTCATAGGTCCACAGATGTACAGAGATGTACAGATGTACAGAGAGGGGAACGATGCCTTGACCTGACAGAAGCCATTTTTCCTTGCCAGAAACAGAGGTCAAGGAAGGGCTATCCCTTGCTCAACAGGAGGAATAATCCCCACTTGACCCCAGACCATCACTGGAATACGCATCGCCTCTTTTACAACTCCTCCATAAACATACATAATAATGCCTTAACTCAGGAAGCTCTGGCGCAACAGTAATTGCGCATTTCGCACCAATCCCCCTCCTTTATCTCTGCCCCGAAGTGTTTTTCCTCCCAGGAAGGAGACTTGCTGAATCTAAAATCCTCCCTTAATTCTTTCTGAATAAAACTATATTCTTGTATGAATTTATCTGTTTGGTTGTATTAAGGGGACAGGGGTTTCTTTGAATGTATAAAAAGAAAGCTATAGCTGTGAATGTATTCTTTTATATATCCTATACTGGAAATGTCAAGACTTTTAAGTGTTTCACTCACATCCTCCTTATAAACTTGTATCTGTCTGTATTGCTAAAATGTAACTTGCCTCCTTTCCCATTTACCACAGCGCCATCTAGCTTGTCTAATAATAGTGACACCAATACACAACTCAGTGAAGAAAAACAATTTATTCAACACAGGTGTCATCCTGTGAACAAATAAATTGTATGAATAATCATTATCAGGACCATCACCCCAATTGTCCCGCTAAGGTCCCCACATCGAAAAACCTATCAAACCTTTGTACTTACCTGATTGCCCTCCACCCAAACTGTCTCCCACCTTTTATTGTAATTGAGTAACATTGGGAAGGAATATTATAAAAAGTTGGAAGCTCCCTTTGTTCTTCGCTCCGTCTTGTTGCGTGAGAGGGGAACCGCTGTTGCAACAGCCTTTTATTTCTTTATTTTCTGTTAAAATAAACTGCCTTGCTTTTGGAAGTCCTGGTTCGGTCTCTGTCTTTTACAGTCGGTAAGAGATTATTAATTGCATCTCTTGCCGGCTTTCCCGGACTCTTCCTGGGTCAGGATCCTGTTTTCGCCGGTCCTCAGGACCCCCCTAAATTTCACTTCACTAGTGTTATAAGAGAATCCATGACCAGAGAGGGGACCCCAATATAAATTTAAGAACCCTGCTTGGTATGCCTATTGCCTTTAAACATTGCCCTTCAAACTGAACGTTCCTTCCACATGTTGGTCACTGAAGTTCAATCTTTGTATCAATTTCCTTCCTGTTTTTTTTTTAAATACTTTTGTATTTGTTTCTAAACTTTGTATCAGTTTGTATCAAAACTGTCAAATTGACTTTGTACCACCCACAACTGTCAAAATACTTCCCAGCACCACCCACTGAGTCTACAAATGGACACACACACAAATACAACTTCAGATAGTTTTATTTAAATAAAGGAAAATGCAGGACAAGGCATCACACCTGCACTGATGAATCCTGACTCCTTATCAGACAGCCTAGCACTTCCCAAGACTGGCCCCTGACTCTGTGGCTCTTTCCTCTTACAGGACCTCCAAGGATATGCCCTCTGTGACAATGGGAAAGAGCGGAAACTAGCGCAAACAGCATCTCTCCCAGCTCAGAGTAAGTATTTTGCCTTCCTGTATTCATTTCTTTGGTTGCTTCCATCCTCCCATTAGCACATCCCCGAGTGACTCTGAACGCAGATAATGCGGTGTGTGTTCCTGGGTGCCAGGATGAGGCCAGCGGCTTTTCCTGCCCCCTTTCCTGCTGCTGCCCTTCCACCTCTGCCCAGGAGGCTGCAGGGCTCCAGGTGGTCCTCTGGGACAAGGGATTGGGTCCAAGGTGGGTGCAGCCATCCAAGGTGGGTTTTTGTACTGTCATCTGACCCAGATTTTTCTTTCCTCTGCAGAATGTAATAGCTCGGCCAGAGTTGGCCTACCTGTGGCCCGATGGAAGAGAAGGTAAGCCCCACACCTTGGAGACAGGGAACTCCGTTGTCCCTTCTTTGCCCAAGACTCACCTCCCAGGTTTTCTTGCTGGGAGTCCTGCAGGACCTGCTCCCTGCCTGGCAGGCCTTTCCCACCTGGCCTGGGAGGGCAGCGCCCAGACTGACTCCAGCTACAAGAAGCGGAGGGGGCTGAACAGACTCTGGGGTTGGGGTCTTGTTGAGGGGTGCTTGCTAGCAGGGGTGCTTCCCGCTTCCTTTGCCCTCCATGGTCTCCCTGCCTGAGCTGACAGAGCTGGTCTCACAGGCGGAGTTCAGGACTCCCCGACTGCTGGTGCTGGCCGACTTCAAAATCCGTGTCGAGGCAGCTGGCTCTGGGGTGCTCAGGACCAATGGGGAGGGATGATGGGAACTGTAGTCCAGGAGCTGCTGGGGACCCAAGTTGGGGAAACCCTGCTTTCTATTTTCTTGTATTTTTCTCCCCTCATGACCTTTGTGCGTTTTTATTTTTTATTTTTAGGAGGGCAAGTTTAAAGAGAAATTGTATGGCAAGTTGCAGAAGAGTAAAAGGTTGCGTTTGAAAAACACACACAAAAAAGTGTGTGGTTTTTTTTTTTGGCCTTCATAAATATTTTAATGGGCGGGGGGCAAAGACCCCTAGTTAGTGCCTATTCCCTACACCTACATGTCTCCGGATGGTCACAACATAAAAGCACAACATAAAAGCACACACCACATTTTAGGAGGGCATTGGATGTCAATCAGCCAAAGGCCTGGTTAAAAAGGTGCCAATTTGCCTGGCTCCTAAAGCTGTATAATGTAGGGTTATCAGACGTCCCCAGTTCCCAGGGACAGTTCCCGGTTTTACCAATCTGTCCATGGCCAAAGATGCCAACAGCAAGAGGCGATGTGGCCAATTCTGTTGCCAGTGTGGACGGCCGGGCTGCATTGGACGAGGGGGAACATTCCCCCTCCCGCTCCCACCCTCCTCCTCCTCATTGCTGTTTTGGCGGAAACCTTACCCCAAGGGCTGAGGGGAGACGCGGAGGGTGCCGGCATATGGTTTATGATGTTCCTTCTCGAACGTCCAAATTTGAGAGGGGTGCGGATGCAAGGAAAGGATCGCTGTTGGCAGTCATAAAGGCTGGGCGCTTTTATTGCCCTACCAAAGGAGACACCACCCTCCCGCCTCCTCGCTTTTTAAATAATACTCAGCCACATGGCTGCACCCTCTCCCCACACATTCTCCCTATTGCATTTTTCTCTGCCTGAAGCGTCAGACAGAAAATAGGGGAGGTTCGTATTAAAATAGCTTTGGTTATCTATCCATTTGTATTCCTCATGTGCCTTTTTCTGGGACGACCCCTACCCCCCCTTTTTGTTCCTTCCTTCCTTTTCGGTGACGCTTCCAGGAATCCCAGAAAAGGGGGGCCAAATCCACCCACCCAACTCCACACCCACCTCCCTCAGTTCCATCCATCCCGTCCTAATTTTGCTTTCCCTTCTCTCTCCCCTTCCCCCTCCTTCACCCATTATTAATAATTATTAATTATTATTCACCCATAACCAAGGAACCTGGCTCTAGGTGCCAAGGAAACTACATGTTTACAAAATGATGCTCCCTACTAATAATCCAGATGCTACTGTCTTTTAACACCCTTGGCTGCTGCAAAAACGTGTCCCTGGATTCATTGGAAAAAAATTGTAATCTGGTTTTTCCGATCTTTGTATGGATTATTTGATGGGAAGTGAGATTGGAGCTCTGCCTGAAGCTCTTTCCACATTCAAAGCACTGATAGGGTTTCTCCCCTGTATGAATTCTTTGATGGGAAGTGAGTTTGGACCTCTCAGTGAAGCTCTTTCCATAATAATAATAATAATAATTTATTATTTATACCCCGCCCATCTGGCCGGGTTCCCCCAGCCACTCTGGGCGGCTTCCAACAAAACATTAAAATACAGAAATCAAACATTAAAACCGTCCCTAAACAGGGCTGCCTTGAGATGCCTTCTAAAAGTCTGGTAATTGTTCTCTTTGACCTCTGGTGGGAGGGCATTCCACAGGGTGGGTGCCACTACCGAGAAGGCCCCACACACTGATAGGGTTTCTCCCCTGTATGAATTCTTTGATGGGAAGTGAGACTGGAGCTGTGACTGAAGCTCTTTCCACATTCCACACACTGATATGGTTTCTCCCCTGTATGAATTCTTTGATGGGAAGTGAGAGAGGATCTATCAGTGAAGCTCTTTCCACATTCCGCACACAGATAGGGTTTCTCCCCTGTATGAATTCTTTGATGGGAAGTGAGACTGGAGCTGTGACTGAAGCTCTTTCCACATTCCGCACACTGATAGGGTTTCTCCCCTGTATGAATTCTTTGATGGGAAGTGAGACTGGAGCTGTGACTGAAGCTCTTTCCACATTCCGCACACAGATAGGGTTTCTTCCCTGTATGAATTCTTTGATGGGAAGTGAGACTGTAGCTGTGACTGAAGCTCTTTCCACATTCTGCACACTGATAGGGTTTCTCCCCTGTATGAATTCTTTGATGGGAAGTGAGACTGGAGCTGTGACTGAAGCTCTTTCCACATTCCGCACACAGATAGGGTTTCTTCCCTGTATGAATTCTTTGATGGGAAGTGAGACTGTAGCTGTGACTGAAGCTCTTTCCACATTCCGCACACTGATAGGGTTTCTCCCCTGTATGAATTATTTGATGATTAGTGAGATTGGAGCTATGACTGAAGCTTTTTCCACATTCCACACACTGATATGGTTTCTCTCCTGTATGAATTTTTTGATGGGAAGTGAGATGGGAGCTCTGACTGAAGCTCTTTCCACATTGCACGCACTGATAGGGTTTCTCCCCTGTATGAATTCTTTGATGGGAAGTGAGATGGGAGCTCTGACTGAAGCTCTTTCCACATTCCATGCACTGATAGTGTTTCTTTCTGATGAGATTTTGTTGATGGGAAGTGGAATGGGAGCTCTGACTGCAGATTTCTCCACACTCCAAATTTTTATGTGGCTTCTCCTCTCTGCGGATTTTGTCATGGTCACCTTTGTTCTCGATTTCGAATTCATTACAATCTGCAATGGTGAGAAAAAGGGATTAGAACCTCAGGAATAAATGGAGAACTGAAGGGAGTTGGGTGTGTGTTCATTACCTGTGTTGTTTATCATTAACCAACATATTTATTATTAGATTCTGTTGAGTTGTTGAATGTTGCTTTGTTTGATATACAGTAGTGGTCAAAATTGTGGAAGACTTTTGGGGGAAAGTATATTTCAGAGGTTTGATGGCTTATAACACTTCTTTTGGAGTAATATCATAAAATTATATATCAATGGAAAGATAATTTAATCAATAATGCAATTCAACAAAGTTTGTTCAATTATCCGTATTCTATCAAATGTTATAGCCAAATAACCAGAAAAAGGAAGCACAACTTGCTTAGGTTGACTTTTGTCATTGTGCTGTGTGATTGCTATTAAGTTTGTTGTTTTTTTGTGTTCTTTCATTTAGTGACATTGTAAAACATAATAAAATTATAGAAATGGCAGAAAGAATTGACTGGTCACCCAGGAAAAAATGTAAAATAGTACTATAAAGTGAACTAGGCTACAGTTATGAAGAAATTAGAAGAGAGATTGGGGAAAACTTAACCAAAGCTGGCCTTTCTATATTTTAGAAGAGGTATAAGGCTGGTAAAGGCAGGAAAAGATGCACAAGGCACGAGACGACTGAAGAATGGAGAGACTGTCCCTACGTGACAGAAGAAAATCATCTGGGTGTATACAAGGTGACATGGGGAAATGTAATGTGAAGTTGAGTGAAAGGACTGGTCTAAATGTTAGAATTCTAAGGAAAAAGCCATTGTTATCTCTCAAGCAAAGGTTGAAAAGATTAAACCCATGTTAACTGGACAGAGGAACAATGGGTCAGTGTTATTTGGAGCAATGAGACCCAAATCTCCTTGCTTGGTAGCGATGACATGAAATACGCGAGAAGAATCAGAGAAGATTTACATCCTACTTGCGTTACACCAACCGTGAAACACCCAGATAGTGTGATGATCTGGGGTTGTATGGCAGCAAAAGGTGTGGGCAGAAATACTTGAGCCCAAACTGAAGCATTCCGCAGGTGATCTTTTCCCACATAATGAAGCACTTATAAAGATTTATTTGTTTGTTTACAGTGGTGCCTCACTTAACGAATGCTCTGTAAGACGAATTTTTCGCTAGACGAATGGATTTTGCGATCGGAGGTTGCCCCGCAAGACGACGAGGTTTTCTATGGCCGCCGCTTCGTCTTGCGAAGCGTGGCCATAGAAAAACAAACCTCCGACTGCAAAGTCCAGTGTGCAGCAAAAAATTGCCACGGCTTTTTGCCACCTGCCTTCCCCTGGGCTTGGGGAAGGCAGGCGGCAAATCACCCCCACACCGCCGCACTTCGGCTCCAGGGTTCAGAGCCGAAGTGCAGCGGTGCGGGTGCTGCGAAGGCAAGCAGCTGTGTGCCAGGCAACTGGGGGAAGGCAGCCCCCGCACTGCCGCACTTCAGCTCCGTCCCCCAGACCCGTGTATAATCCTAAAACAAGTCTAAAACTATTGGAAATGCATTTGAATTGGCCACAGAGGAGGGGTAAAAGGGAAGTCGACCTCCTCTATTGAGAGACCGATGAAACAGTAACCTGATCCCTGCCAGGAAGGTGAAAAGAAACAGCTAATTTGTTACCAATTGGACTTAAAAGCTCCCTCCCTGGAGCGGGGGTGGGGGGAGAGTGAAGAGCAAGTTTAATTTAAATCTCCTGCAAATCAAAGAAGTGATTTTAAAGGAACTCCCTGAAGAAGTCTGTTTTGGGTTCCTGGAGGGACAGGCGAATATACCACAGAAATTAAGTGAGGATTACAGATCTTTTATTAATCTGGTTTTGACTTGGTTAAATAGTAAAGAATTGGAATTACGGGAGAAATAAAAAAGAGAAAAGATTTCCAGACTGGGTTCAAAATGGAGAATTAATGATATAAACAATATTCCTGCCATTTCCGGCTCTGCATATGGCTGTTTTCCCACGGGATGGAAAGTGATAAGATGGCTGTAGTCTCAACATTCAACAAAGAGGTACTCTGGCTAAGGATTTCTATGACACTCTTGGATATTAAAAAGGAATTGAATGAGCAAAACCAACAAATAAGGAACTATTTGGACAATAGATCTGGAGTGGTGTCAGAGGTCCAAGAGGAATTATTGACAACGGGCAAGGAAGTAGAGCCGCAGTCTGCCATGTACATTGAAGAAGAGGAGGAAGATGAAGCAAAGGTCCCACAAGTGAGAGATGTGGGACTGAGAAAGGACTTGCAACAAGAACCACTCAATGAGAAAATAGAATGGGCCTTTGTACTCCCAGTGAGAGGGGGAGGACAGGGCATATTCGGGAAATTTTTAAAGAGGTTAAACAATGTTGGGAGGTAGATAGAGGGAGGGAGAAACAGAAGGAGTGGTACAAAAAAGTTGGAAAGAGCATATGGGAAAGGGTAGGAATGGGGTAAAGGAATTATATTAGGAATATTGGATTGATGATATGGAAGACCCGATACTGGTTTGAATTATGGAATTTGCTGTTATCTCCAGAGAATCTGGAATTGGTGGAAGGAGGGATGGATTTATTATTGTTATAATTGTATTATGTATTATGATTTAAGTTAACAATTGAAGGATGATTCATTGTTAGCAAAAAGTAAAGGTGAGGGAAAGTTATGGATTATATATAGAAAGGTAAATAGAAATGTTAGATTGGAATAATTGGATAAAAGGAGAGATAAGTAGTATTGAAATATGAGATATCATGTATATTGAATACTGTTAAATTGGATATTATAAAGGATCTCAATATGGGGAGAGCCGGGGAAGTCCCATAAGGAAGTTATGAAAAAGATTTGATGGTTAGATTTTTGTTCTTTGGTTTCCCCCCTCTCTTTTCTTTTGCTTTCCCCCCTTCTTTTTCTTGTTTTGTCATGTGTGGATTGTATTGTATTTTCTTTTTGTCTTTTGTATGCTATGTTGTTGAGAAAATTTTAATAAACAGATTAAAAAGAAAAAGCTAATAGAGTTCTGTCAAGAGAACAAGCTGGTCATCACAAACACTATTTTCCAACAACACAAGAGACGACTCCACACATTGATATCACCAAATGGGCAGCATAGAAATCAGATTGATTATATTCTCTGCAGCCAAAGATGGAGAAGCTCTATACAGTCAGCAAAAACAAGACCTGGAGCTGACTGTGGCTCAGATCACCCGCTTCTTATACCGTATTTCTCCTATTTTAAGACACCGTCTTATATTTATTTTACTCAAGAAAATAAGCATATGGCTTATTTTCAAGGGGT
Source organism: Zootoca vivipara (assembly GCF_965207765.1). Taxonomy (NCBI): domain Eukaryota; kingdom Metazoa; phylum Chordata; class Lepidosauria; order Squamata; family Lacertidae; genus Zootoca; species Zootoca vivipara. Next base: position 98,869,259 of record NC_142587.1, on the reverse strand, counting down.
GTCTTAAAATACACTGGGGGAAGACTGGGGGAAGAAGGCGAAAGGCTGTAGCAAGTAAACAGGGCTGGTGAAGAAAACCCAGCCTTTTACCAGGGGACGCTGTGGCTTTAAACCACTCCAAGAAGTGATCGGGTGGGTTTCCTCCCCGCCCCGCTTGAACAAACGTCCCCTCCCTGCTCCGTTGCCTCGCTTACCCGTGCTCCGGTATCTGATTAAATGAGAAGGAAGTGTGGGAGTGAAGCTCTCCCTTTAAGAGGCAGCCTGCAAAGGCAATTTCAACAATTCGTCATTGCAGGCTGCCTCTTAAAGGGAGAGCTTCGCAGCCTCCACTCCCAAACTTCCTTCTCATTTAATCAGACACCGGAGTGCAGGTGGGGGGGCAGGGAGGAAAAGAGGATTGCTGAAAAGGGGAGGGGGAGGAAGAAAGAAGGACGGGGCGGGGGAGGTTCACGGAGGTGAGAAAGCGAGCGAGGCAACAGAGCAGGGAGCGGAAATTACAATGGCAATTTCAACATTGCAGGATGGCATTCCACAGCTCTCGCTCTTCCCCTCTTGTTCACATCGGCAGACTGGGGATGCCGCCACCACAGCCAAACACCCATTAAAATCGGAGAGGGAGGGGGAACCTTGAGAATCTGGGACCTTTCTCCCACCCCCTGACCAGCAAGGGAGGGCTTGTTTTCTCCTCTCTCTCACACACACTCTCTCTCACACACATACACACATTCACTCACTCACTCTTTCTGCCGTCCGCCTCTCCAAGCCAACTCATCAACCCAGAAATCAAGGGGACGGAGGAAGCCAGCGAGATTCTCGGACTCGTTGCTGCTGCTGGCTCCCGGAGGCAGCCTGCCGGGTCGGCGCCCAGCAGCGCCACGCAGAGCTCCCCAAGCCTCCGGGAGCCAGCAGCAGCAACAGGGCAAGAGGCTTGGGACACTCCGTGTGGCGCTGCTGGGCACCGAACCGGCAGGCTGCCGCCTCCTCCTGCTGCGGCCGTCGTGCTTGGTCCCGCTGGCTGGCTGGGGCGCTTGGCGGTCTCGCTCCGCGCAGCTCATGGGTATGGCTTATTTTGGGGGTATATCGTATATTTTGCAAATGCTTTAAAATCCTGCTATGGCTTATTTTATGAATACGTCTTAAAATAGGAGAAAGATGGTAGCAAAATTCCAGCTTAAACTGAAGAAAGTAGGAAAAACCACTGGGCCAGTAAGATACAATCTAAATCAAATCCCTTATGAATACACAGTGGAAACGAGGAACAGGTTTAAGGATTTAGATTTGGTGGACAGAGTGCCTGAAGAACTATGGATGGAGGCTCGTAACATTGTACAGGAGGCAGCAACTAAAACCATCCCAAGGAAAAGGAAATGCAAGAAAGCAAAGTGGCTGTCCAATGAGGCCTTACAAATATCGGGAGAGAGAAGGCAAGCAAAATATGAGGGAGATTGTGAAAGATACAGGAAATTGAATGCAGACTTCCAAAAAATAGCAAGGAGAGACAAGAGGGCCTTCTTAAACGAGCAATGCAAAGAAATAGAGGAAAACAACAGAATGGGAAAAACCAGAGATCTGTACAAGAAAATTGGAGATATGAAAGGAACATTTCGTACAAAGATTACCATAATAAAGGACAAAAGTGGAAAGGACCTAACAGAAGCAGAAGACATCAAGAAGAGGTGGCAAGAATACACAGAGGAATTACACCAGAAAGATATGGAGGTCTCGTACACTCCAGGTAGTGTGGTTGCTGACCTTGAGCCAGACATCCTGGAGAGTGAAGTCAAATGGGCCTTAGAAAGCACTGCTAATAACAAGGCCAGTGGAAGTGATGATATTCCAGCTGAACTATTTAAAATTTTAAAAGATGATGCTGTTAAGGTGCTACACTCAATATGCCAGCAAGTTTGGAAAACTCAGCAGTGGCCAGAGGATTGGAGAAGATCAGTCTACATCCCAATCCTAAAGAAGGGCAGTGCCAAAGAATGCTCCAACTACCGCACAATCACTCTCATTTCACATGCTAGCAAGGTTATGCTTAAAATTCAGAGACTTCCGGTTGGTCGCGTCTCCATCGCGGTTGGAGGTCCGTTCAGCGGAGCGGACCTCGGCACTTTGGAGAAAGGGAATACTGCTCCAGCGAAGCGGTTTCCCGTTAAAACCCCCAAGTTGAGCGTCTTGGGGCCAGGTTCGTCTGGCGGGCGTCAAAAGCGGGCTCTCCCCCCCCTGGAAAGGCTCTGTTTTGAGCCCCCGTGAGCGGCGGGATCGGAGCTGCGACGCGGCAGACATTAGACCATTAACTCCAAACTGCGAAGCTGCAGAACTGCGAGGCTGCTGCGACCAATTCTCCCAACATTTGGAACAAAATTGTAAGTCTGGACTTTAATTTGGATTTCGATTTGGACAATTGGCTTAAGGGAAGAGACTTAAAAAACGGGAGTCAGTCTCTACCCACTGAGGAACTGGGGGCAGTGGTTTAGCCCGAAGCCAGAAGAAAAAGTACATAGAGATTTAAAAGCCCAAAGGAAAGAATATAATTTCCCCACCTAAGGCAGGGTAAAGGGGGGAAGATTGGAACAATATAGACCCTGCAAAAATAAGAGAGACACGCGTAAGAAACTCCTTCTCAACCCGGGACTCGGCACCCCAGGAGAGGCAGCAAGGTTCCTATGAGAGGGAAGGTTGACAGCTGTCAACAACGAAGGCTAAATGATTTGCGATGAAAATAAAAGAGTTATAGTGATTGCTTTATAAGAACTTTGGAAATTATTTTTCAGCCATGTTGGATTTTTCTGTATGGGAACTCTGATTCTCCATTGCTCTTTGTCCTCTTATCTCTCTTCTGCCCTTGTGTGAGAATGTCAACATCCGGAACATCTGTTTTCCAGAGGACAGTGTTAAAATTGCTGGGAGACTTTATAACTGGGCAGCAACAGTTTAATGTACAGTACAGTTAAGAGACACTAGGGAACAATGTCAGGAACTGAATAAAGGTACCCATAATGGGTCTGATAACGGGAAAGTAACATCTGAAGACAAATTACAAGAACATATAGAAGAGGAAGAAGGAAATGCCCAGCAAGGAGAAAAGACTGATCAGGATTTATCCGATGGTTCTGATCCTCTTGAACTGGAACAACAAGAAGTGGAATTGGCATCATGGGAAATGTGGGAAAATGTGAAGAGGCAAGGGAAAGAATGTGGGATGATGGAGGGGCAGGAGGAGGGGAGGACAAATGCATGGGTGGTAAAATGGGAAAGATTGGGAATGGGATGAGAATATCTTGAATTAAAAGTAGGCTAGAAAAGAAAAAATGGTTATGGAATTTGGATTGGTTTACGGAATATGACTTTGGAATTTAGATTTATCTTGGAATTGCTGTATCAAATGGGGGAAGGAGTCTAGGAGAGAGGAGGAGGTAACGAATAACTAAGGTTAGAAGAAATATACGGATATAAGGAAAGGATTACTTTTAAGAAAAATTCTTTTGGGGGGAAGATTAGGCTAGGGAATAAAAATTATGACATTTGTTAGAAAATATTTGTATGAATTTTGATAATGGTATGATTTATGAAGTTTAAAGATGAGGAATTAGAATTTTCTTTTTTTTCTTTACAATGAAACTGTAAGGAATGATTATGAGAAGTTAGGAAAATCAAGGGGGAGAGATGGGGGAAGTCACATTCTCTTTTTTTCTTTTTCTTTTCTTTTTTCTTTTCTTTTTATTTCTTTTTCTTTTTTGGTTAAAAGACATGTATGTACAGATAGTTGGTCGGTTGTCCTCCTCTGTCTTCCCTCATTGCCCTGGGGCTCACTGGTGGCAGGGGTGGGCTCCGGGGGGGAGGGGAGGGGGGGAGATAAGACTGGCTATGAAATGAAACAACTTTAACCATCCAGCCTTCATGGGACTCTCTCGTGGCAGGAGGGGGCTTGTGGGGGTTGGGTGGAAGAGGCTGAGAGAATATGAAATGTATGTCTTGCTTTCTTTTGTAAAATCAATAAAAATTACTATAAAAAAAGGTTATGCTTAAAATTCTACAAGGCAGGCTTCAGCAGTATGTGGACCGAGAACTTCCAGAAGTTCTTGGGCTCCTTGATCACTGCAGATGGTGACAGCAGTCACGAAATTAAAAGACGCTTGCTTCTTGGGAGAAAAGCAATGACAAACCTAGACAGCATCTTAAAAAGCAGAGACATCACCTTGCCTACAAAGGTCCATATAGTTAAAGCTATGGTTTTCCCAGTAGTGATGTATGGAAGTGAGAGCTGGACCATAAAGAAGGCTGATCGCCAAAGAATTGATGCTTTTGAATTATGGTGCTGGAGGAGACTCTTGAGAGTCCCATGGACTGCAAGAAGATCAAACCTATCCATTCTGAAGGAAATCAGCCCTGAGTGCTCACTGGAAGGACAGATCGTGAAGCTGAGGCTCCAATACTTTGGCCACCTCATGAGAAGAGAAGACTCCCTGGAAAAGACCCTGATGTTGGGAAAGATGGAGGGCACTAGGAGAAGGGGACGACAGAGGACGAGATGGTTGGACAGTGTTCTCGAAGCTACCAACATGAGTCTGACCAAACTGCGGGAGGCAGCGCAAGACAGGAGTGCCTGGTGTGCTCTGGTCCAAGGGGTCACGAAGAGTCGGACACGACTGAACGACTAAACAACAACTAAAGGTTTCATGTTTTTTTCTTTATGGCTGCTGTTCTAATAAATACTCCTTCATAAAAGTTATTGCATTACTTTATCTTCATTAAATTATCTTTCCATTGATACATAATTTATTACGTATCATTAAATTATCTTTCCATTGATACATAATCTTATGGTATTACTCCACACAAAAGTGGTGCTATGAGCCATTAAACCTCAGAAATACACTTTTCACAAAAGGTTTCCACAATTATGGCCACTAGTATAAATTGTTCATTTTAAAGTTAATGTTCTTTTTATATGGGATGAGATTATTATTATTATATGTGTTGGAAGCCGCCCAGAATGGCTGAGGCAACCCAGCCAGATGGGGAGGGTATAAATAAAAATTATTATTATTACTACAGTAGTACCACAATTTAGGAACAGTCCTGTACCAGAAAAGATTAAGTTTGTAAACCGAGGTACCACTGTATTATTATTACCTGAGATTCAATTAGCCTAGCTCTTCTCTGGGATGAATTTTTTTTGGCCCAGTCATGGCATCCCCTCCATCTCCAATGTCAGTCGTCTCTTTGGTCAACTCAAGACTGACAATAACAATAACAAAAACAGAAAACCTGAAGCTAGTTATCTTTCCTAATAATTCAGAAGCTGACATTTGAGATAGCCTGGACAATTCAGAGCAGCCCAATCGTGGTAGAAAAAGGAATAATTTGAGGAAGATTATTCAAATAAAAAACTGTAATTTACTGTTTATTGTGGGGGTGTTAGGTTCCCAGGTGCTATAGGGGACGCTGTAGTGCTCTGTGAAAATATATGAGGTTGGTCACATACAGTGGTACCTCTGGTGCGAAAGGGATCCGTTCTGGAGTCCCGTTCAGAATATGAAAACCCCGCAACATGAAGTGCCATATCTGTGCATGTGCGCGGCACGATTTGGAGCTTCTACGCATGCGTGGGCGGTGAAACCCAGAAGCAACCCTCTCCGGTATTTCCAGGTTGCCTGAAAAAAAGTAACATGAAGCGGACGTAACATGAGGTATGACTGTAGAGGTATTTTTTGAATTTCCAGGCACATATGACAATATGACGAATACCAAGAGAGGCCACGATCCCACGATTTTCCTCCATAACCTCCTTATGCAGAGCTCTCTGGTCAGGATCCAGCAACGGCCACTCCTCCTCTGTGAAACAAACAGCAACATCTTCAAAGCACACTGGACCCTAAAAGCAAAAGGGAAATGTCCTCCTCTGAGACAGCATCAATATGATCTGCTACACAATGCTCTGTTGTTTCCTTCCCGTTAATTGCAGCGGTGTTTCAATAGGATTGCTTTGCTGCGCATTTTAATTCTGGATGTTTCTTTTATTCTGCATTTAATTATGGGTGTTCGTCTTTGTGCAAATAGGGGGTACTCCACCTTCTGTTTTTCAAGTCATTCTGCCTACATAAGTTACAGGGAACCAAGCAGAGGGCCTTTTCAGTAGTGGCACCTGCCCTGTGGAACGCCCTCCCACCAGATGTCAAAGAGAAAAACAACTACCAGACTTTTAGAGGACATCTGAAGGCAGTCCTCTTTAGGGAAGCTTTTAATGCTCAATAAATTATTGTTTTTTAATACTTCTGTTGGAAGCCGCCTAGATGGTGGGATATAAATAAATTATTATTAATTATTACTATTATTACACAAGCATTCCAGTTTGCCTGATGGATGGATCCACTTTCTCCCCTCCTTGAGAGCTGTTCTGGGGATTCATGGGGGTATGGAGAGAGGGAGGAATGGGGGGCAGGCCCCATTTTGCAGCGGCTGGGGCTGGTTAGGTGAATCCAGTCCACTATTTCTCCTCCCTCTCCACTGCTTAGAAACCCATTTTATTATTCAGTGCTCAATCTACAACTAAAATATGGTAAGCCTGTTTTGGGTGGCCATCTGTCTTGGATGATCTAGCAGAGATTCCTGCAATGCAGGGGGTCTCCTGGCTCTGAGAGACAAGCAGGGAGGGTGGCTTCTGACAAAAGGAGAGGGAGCCACCGGTGGCTCCTCCTTATCCTGACTCACCTCTGCCTCTCGACCTCCCTCCTCCCACTCACCTCCTTCCTCTTCTGCCTCTGATTCTGGACTGCTTTCTGCCACAGAGTCTCCCAACTCACTAAGCCCTGTTAACCCTTCAGCTTCTGACACCTCCTCTTCCCAGGCTTCTCCCTCTTCCCCCCCATCCTTCTTCTACCTCCACTTCTTGGGCTCTCAGCCATCTTCCCTTCCTGGTTCCCCAGCTGCATCCTCCCACCATTCCTCTGTGCCCAACCAGTCCATGACATTGCTCCAGCCCTCGGCCTCTGTCCCCACAAGGCAGCTTCCCCTGACCTGATCTGGTTCCACAGCCGCTGCTTCCCTTCTGCCCTCATGAAAAGATGGATCATGAGGTCTTGCAGGTATCATTCTATCACCTGCAAGAGAAAAAAGGTAAACAGGACTCCTGGAGTGGCTGCTTCTCTCACAGGTGAAACAGAGCATCTCTCACTACAGATGGGCCTTTGAGAAAGCCTTTCCTGCTGAGAGCATTTGGATGTTTGTGCCCATTTCATATGTTTGTTGTGCAGAAATACATCTCCCCTCCTCTGGACCCTTGTTCCCAACTGTCTCCCCCCCCCCAAAAAAAACAAGATGGTAAGAACCATCAGATGAGTTGGAAAACCAACAGAATGAGACCAAAGGGAGAAAGACCACCTTCCTCCTTACCCAGTGGTCTCTCTCTGGTGTCCAACGGAGGCCTCTCTGCCTCACAGGAATCCAGGTCCATTTCTGCAAAATTATCCTTTCCCTGAAAAAGAAACAAGGGTTCAAAACAGAGAATGGTGAGAAAAATTAGAAAGAGAATGTCAAAGACTTGAAGGGTGTGAGTTCTCATTCCATGGTGCTTTCCCAGAAAATGGATCGGCCATCAGTAGACCATTATGGGATGTTCTCTGTCCTGTTTTGAGCCCCTTGGGAGTATCCAGAGGAAAGTCTCTCTCACCTGCTTTCTCTCCTCTGCCTGACTCAGGAGGAAACCTTCGGCCAGGGCCACCGCCTGGGAACTGGTCTCCGCTCCGCATTCCCTCACCCAGCTCTCCATCTCCGGGGGAAGGACAGCCAGGAACTGCTCCAAGATCACCAGGTCCAGCATCTCGGCTTTCGTGTGCCTTTCTGGCTTCAGCCACTGGTGGCAAAAGTGGTAGAGTCGGCTGCAAACCTCTCGGGGTCCTTTGGCCTCCTGGCAGCAGAACTGCCTCAACTGCTGGCTCTGCACCTCTGAGCGGAGGGTGTCCTCCTCACCCAGGAACTTCTGCAATGGGCTTTCCCAGAATCCTGCACTGCTCCCAGTTTGGATGGCATGGCCTCTTCCTGTTCCAGGGCCAGCTGAATCTTGCTCATCCATCTGTGCTCTCAGGAAGCCTCTGAGATCGGAAGTAACTCTTTGGTATTCTGCCAAGTTCTGTCTGTTGTAATGAAAAAGTCTAGGAAATCCTACAAAGGAAATACATCGTTCTGTTACAGAATCTGTAGGACGGGGGGGGGGGATTGTTCCCTTAGGAAGCATGAATGAGTCTTGCTTGGAACCAGGGCTGGACTGCACCGGATCCCAGACCATGAGCTATCTTTTTGAAAAGAAAGAGGAGGAGGGAGAGGGGAAGAAATAAGTCTCTAGCCTTCTAGCAATGCAAAATGTGGAAGCATCTGAAGGGATTTCTGTGAGATTAATCAACCTGGTTTCTGCTGCCTTCCAGTCAATGCATGAAGTCAGAACCGACTAACAAGGGAATCATTTGTATCTTGTGAAAAATGGATGCTTGGCTCTAGTGGGGGTCCTCACCCGGGGGTCCTCAGGAGTTGCTCCCCACCCCCACCCCCCCTGCTTCTGTCTCCTTTTCTTGCACTTGGACTCTCTGCCGCTCTCAAGACAGACTCCTGGGGTGGGGTTCCTTTTTCTTTGCTCTGAGGGCCAGGTATGTATCTGACCAACTCCCTAAGGGCCAAGTGGGCATGGCCAAATAAATATCCCTTGAAAATTAAGCGGGTAATTTATCATCATTTAATAGCTTAACACCCACACAGCCATTGATGCCAAGGTCCCTGGAGGCTCGGTGGGTAGCAGCGCCCATTTCCGGCTTGTTTGCCAGCAACAATCCCTTTGGGACAGAGAGAATGTGGTCCTGGGATGCCATGCTCTGGGTGCGAGGGGACTGCTGCAGTGGCCTCCGTGTGGAGCTGCCCTTGGAGACGACTGGGAAACTGGTTTGCAATTCAGCAGGCCGACTATGGGCTGGGATCCCCCTCTTTATTCCCGGCCTTTCTCTCCCACTTTAACTTCCTTCCTCCACGTGGTTTTTTTTTTGGGGGGGGGGCTAGTCCACCTCCTCGCCCAGCTTTGGAAAACCATTTGCACATGTTTCCTCTGTTGTGCAATGACACTGAGTGATGTCACACAGACTTAAAGTCCTAGGGACTCCTTTGTTTGAAGAAGGCAGATTTCGTGGGAGTTTGGGACCCTCTGATCTCCAGGAAGGAGAGCGTTGCAGACCTCGCCCCCCCCCCTGGCAGGACCCTCTCCTCCCTGGCTTGGCTTGGTGTCCCCCCCAGGCACCCTCCCCTGCTGCAGCCCTGGCACCCCCACCGTCTCCCCACTGCACCCTCGGGGGGGGGAAGAGAGAGAGAGAGGAGACTGACCAGATCCCAGGAGGGGACAGCGATGCAGCCCTTGCAGGAGACAGCAAAGCAACACCCCCCCTTCCTTGCAGGAAAGGACTGGGGAGGGAGGGGCCTTGGCTCTGGAGGACCTGACCTGCTTCCTGTCCTCTCTAGGAAGGCAGCTCGGTTCCCTTTAACCCTTGCAAAGCCGAGTTTGCCAAGCTTAGCCCTCTCTTGCTTGCCAGAACCTCGGCTTTTAATTATTTTTTTATGGATTTAGGGGTGCAGCTGCCCCTCTGGCTACGCCAATGCCCAGATATCCTTTTGGGGGTGAGGCTCTTGACTGGACTCTAAGCTTCTCCCTCTGTTGTCCCGAAACCAAAGGAGCAGCTTGCAGGGAAAGGGGCTTTGCAGGAGGCAAGGAACCTCCTCCTCGAATTCAGGAGTGGAGAGGGAGGAGGGGATACTGGGGTCATCTAGTCCAACCCCCAGCAATGCAGGAATCTCAGCTCAAGCATCCATGTCAGATGGCCGTCCGATCTCTGCTTAGAAACCTCCAAGGAAGGAGAGTCCACCGCCTCCCAAGGGAGACCTTTCCCCTGCCAAACTGCTCTCAGGTGTCCCTCAAGGCAGCGGGTCCTGAGTTCTAGCACTGCTGCCTGAAACTATTGCACTGGCTACCAAGGAGGAACCAAGTAAAGTTCAAAATAAATAAAATCTATTCTCATCATAAATGAGTAATACTTACCTATACGTTTACGTTAAAGGTGGGAGAAGGAAATATAGTCCTGATTTTGTGAGTGGCACAGCGGTCTGTCCACTCATGTGATTTACATGCTCTGAAAGTTGGGATCTGTTTTGATATTTATATTTTAAAAAGGGTGGAGTGGACCCAGATATTGACCATCTCATTAGCCAGGGGAGCCACATTCTGATTGAAGGAGGCCAGGATTAGCCCCCAAGGCTTGGGGTGTCACTTCCTTGTAGTAGGACTTGGAATCCAGGAGAAAACTCTTGGGATAGCCTTGCCAGGTGCTCAGGGACAGACTCACTTGCCCCATATCCTTCTCTTTGCAGATGTGCTGCGGTTGCACATCCCTCCCCAGGGGTGAGTATTGGAGAGACTCACACCTGCCCTCCTTGCCCCCCACTCTACACTCTCAGATGTGGAGAAGCCCTCCTTTCACAAGGAACTGACAGCCTGACTTTTGCCTTTCAGCTGCTGGAGGAAGATCAGCTGTTCCTGCTGGAGGTGATTGAGAACTGCCAGGCAGCTCAGCTCAGGGGCTCCGAACCCTGAAGTGCTCCAAGCAGGAGATGGCCAAAGCCATCCTGGGGAGTGATGGGTGGTGTGGGGGACCCCCATGGGGAAGTGGGGCAGGGAGGGGCTTTGGTGAAGGGATGGGACCCCTCAAACCTGCTCCCCGCTGGCTGGGCTCTTTGCCCCCCAACCTGCAGTTGCTGGTGACGAAGGATTAGCTGAGGTGTTAGGTGGGTTCTTATATTCTTAATTTCTTATTTTGATTCTTATTTCATTTATTACTTTTATTCGATTGATTGATTTATATTTTATTTTAACACTTTATTTTATTTATTTTGCACAAAGCAGCTCAGAGGCCTCCTTCCCCCTCACAGCTGTTGCTTTTGTTTTGGTTGATTTTCTGGATTTCAGCCTGCTGAGATTCTTGACATGGCAGAGCTTTCGTGGGTAATCATTTATTTGTTTGTTTTTAATCTTTATTTTAATATTTTTGTTCTTCAGTTTAATATTTTTATTTTATTGTACTTTAGTTTAATTTTTTATTTTACATTTTTATTCTGTGCACATTTGTGCCTATTTTGTATATAGTTGTTTTGTAAATAGAGTACTTAGGGTTAGGTGTAAGTTTAGGGCTGGGGTTGGGGTTGTTGTAAACAAAACCTTCCCTTTTCCCCTTATGGGGTATCCAAGAGCCCGTATTGAGTCCTTAAGTGGGTTCCCTATCGGAAGGAGAAAATAACAAGAGGCCAACCAGAGAATATTGAGAAACAAAACAACGCCTGATATTTATTAAACTGTTGCAACAGGGTGCTCCCCCCACACGCAGGAGGGAGGAGGAGAACCCAGAACAAAGGTGTGCCCACCCTTACGTAGACTTTTGAAATTGCCCACCCCCAAACTCCAGACCCCCCCCCCCAGAAACATGCATACATCACAGAAGGAGGTGGTTTCCAGCAAAATGTTGTCTGGCAGAAAACCTGTCAATGGTCACTGATTAGATCACCCAGCCAGGCTGGCCATTCTTTGGTAATGATAAACACTTAATTCCTGAGCCAGGTCACAGGCTCACCCTATTCACACCTTAAATGTGCCCTTGAGGCAGGATTTGTGAGCCCAGAGACAATGGGGAGGTTTTTTCATTTTCTCCCTCCTTGAAGAAACATTTGGTCAGTTTGGGGGAGTCAAAATGGTTTCAGGGCTGTCTACCTTCCTGTACAAGGTCCACCAGGGAGATTCATGGCTGAGTGGGGATTCAAACCCTGCTCTCCCAGGTCCCCCTAGTCCTCCACCTCTGCCTGGTTCCATCTTGCATCTCTCCAGCTGCCCCATGCCACCGGCCTTCTCCCCTTTCATGGGGGTCTACCTGGTTCCAAGGAAGACTCCACCACCTTCCTCTCTCAGCCCCCCGTAGAGATACAAACACCCCCCACCCATTGGGGCTCCTGAGTCGCTATCTCCCCTCTGCTCCTCTCTTCTAAGTTCAGCTGGTTCAGGGCCCTGTTCAGCTGCCGGCAGAGGAACAGGGTGGCCCCGCTGCAAGTCCGGGAGGAGCCCGTGGTGATAGGTGAGCAAGTGTGGACAATGAAGGGCTGGGGGGGCACCTCAGGGTGCAGTCCTCTGGCTGCCCCCTGGAAAGAGCTGACTTTCTTCCCCTGCTCTCTTCCAGGGCATCTTGGGTCCCTTGGAGCGCTTCAGGGATCAATCCCTGAGCCTGGCCCTGGCCTTGGAGGCCCTCGTCCAGCTGAGGTGAGGGGGGTCTTTGGGATGGATGGGGTTGTGGGGGTGGGTGGGTGGCAGAAATCCAGGGAGAGCTCCGGGTGGGGAAGAGCAGGCAGGAGGGAGAAGGGGGCAAGGGAGATTCAGAGGAGGCAGCATCTAACCCTCTACCCCCTTCATCTCTGCAGCATCCTGAGGCCAGAGGTCAGCTCAGATATGGTCAGTGCGATCCTGCACAGGACCATGGAGGCTGTTATTGGGGGCCCAGAAAAGGAGGAGGACAGAGAAGTAGGTCCTCTGTCTTGACTTCCCTCTGCACAGCTCTTCCTTCTTCTCACACCCAGCACTTAAACTCTCTTCTCTCTTTTCCTTCAGGAACTGAAGCGGCACTTCCAGAGTCTGCTGGGGGGTCTCCACTTCAGAGATGAGCATCACAATTGTCCACACAACTTTCCAGGCCATCCTGGAGGAAAAGAATGAGAAGACAGGGAGGTGTGTCCTTAGTCCTCTTTACTTTTCGTGCTCCAGGTGATCACAGTTTTTGAGGCAGCAGCACTGAGGGGCCTTTGGACCACCCAGCTGCCCAAGAATCGCACTGCAGAGTCCATTCTGGTTGCGTGAGGGACCCCAGGAGGGAGCTGTCAGGGATGGGCAAGCCAAGCCTGGAGTTGCCCTCCTGATGCCCCCGGAAGACTTGAATTTCCTCCTCTGCTCCCTTCCAGGACAGCCTGGGGCGCCTGGGGGGTTTTGACGAGCGCCCCATAATCCAAACTTCTCCTCCGACCTCTGCCGTGCAATAGTCCAAAGGAAGTTTCAGGCACTCCTGGAGGATGAAAAGCAGGTGAACAGGAAGGTTTGTCGTTGGTCTTGACTTCCCTTGACATGGCTCTTTCTTCCTCCTCTTCACATACTTCCACAATTTCACCCAGGACTCAAAATCTCTCCTCTCTTTTCCCTCCTTGCCCTTTGTGGACCTGTTGCCTTGAACATGGTCGTCTCCCACAGGAACTGAAGTTGCGCTTCCATCATCTGCCGCTCAGAGACCCCAAATGCTCCGCACCTCCTCCTCCTGCTTAACATAAGTGTCCGGGAGATGGCATCAGAGATGACAAATGAGAGCCAGGGACTCTGTGGGGGGGGCAATGGAGGGCCGCTTTGGCCTAGCATGGCCCCTGACCCTGAGCCAGGATTTGGGGGAAACAATTAATATACAAAAATGGGAACAATTATGGAAAAGAGATTCGAGATTTACTCCAAATTATGATTTGATAGACGCTCTTTCCTCCCGCAGGACCTCAGATGTTACGCCCTTTGGGAAATTGGGGAGGAACAGAAGCTAGCGGCCAACAGCATCCCTTCTCTGCTGCCTTTTGCCCGAAGGTTCCCCCATTTCAGAGCAAGTAGCTCTCCCTCATGGATTCAGTCCTTTGAACCCTTCCATCTCCCCAAGAGGCTCCCAAGGCTACTCATCCTCTGCAGTTGATAACAGACCTAACTGGGGGGGAAATGGCTTACTCTTCTGACGATATCAGAGAATTCTAGAACAGTGTTTCTCAACCAGTGTGCCTCCAGATGTTTTGGGACTACAACTCCCATCATCCCTAGCTAGCAAGACCAGTGGTCAGGAATGATGGGAGTTGTAGTCCCAAAACATCTGGAGGCACACTGGTTGAGAAACACTGTTCTAGAATACATTCACCCTTTCCAGACCATTATGGATGCACAATTCCCACAGACAGGTTTCTTGGCTAGACAAGGGTCATCGCTGGCCATAGAGTGTTATCCTCAGCATCCCCAAAGAAGGAGCAGGGTTGCAAGAGCTGCAGCTAATGGAGGGGCTGTCCTCCCCCCTCCCATCTCACCTGGCTGCTAGGTAGGAAAGCAAGACCCAAAGAGAGTTGTGGGAAATCCCGACACCAGCTTGCTCTGTGCCGGAGCCAAAGCTGCGCCTAATGGAGACGCAAGATCTGTTTGGGTGTTGATGTTATGGTAGAAAAGCACTCGGGGAAATGCCAAACTGCCCCAGACACCAAGCACTTCTCTATGTATATAACTCTGTGTGGGACAGAACAGTTGAAAAGTCGATCAAAACATGTTCATTTGAAATACCAAAATGTCAGGTTTAATGTACAGAATAATACCATTATTTGTGAATATGTGCAAAGCGCTGAAAATGTTGCTGATGTCATGACGAAGCCTTTGTCGTTTGTAAATTGGAATATGCTGTGTCAGAGCATGGGTTTGGAAATCAAAGTGAGAGATAATACTTTGTCTATGCTCAAAGGCTAATTGCACTTTGTATTTTTTTAATACTTTTTATTAAATTTTCCAATTAAAACACATCAAATCACATTGAAATTATTCCCAATTACATTTTTACAAATCCAAATTAATCATACAATTCCAATTAAAGAAAACATTCCAATTATAACCAATTATACTTCATCCAGTACAACATCTCCATAATGAGTGGGCAAACGCCACACCTCCTCAATTTTTTTTCCGGGGGGGGGGGGGGGAGACCCTTACACCTTTAAGAATTGCCACCTATTCCCTAAACCAACAGGTCTCAGGAAGGTTACAACATAATAACAAAACACAAAAACCCAAAACACCACATTTTAAAAGAGCATTAGATGTCAATCATCCAAAGGTCTGGTTAAAAAGGTGCTGATTTGCCTGGCTCCTAAAGCTGCACAATGTTTTTTCCGACATTAGTATGGATTCTTTTATGGGAAGTGAGTTGGGAGCTCTGACTGAAGCTCTTTCCACATTCCATGCACTGATAGGGTTTCTCCCCTGTATGAATTCTTTGATGCTTAGTGAGATTGGAGCTCTTCCTGAAGCTCTTTCCACATGCCACACACTGATAGGGTTTCTCCCCTGTATGAATTCTTTGATGCTTAATGAGATCGGAGCTGTGTCTGAAGCTCTTTCCACATTCCACACACTGATATGGTTTCTCCCCTGTATGAATTCTGTGATGGGAAATGAGAGAGGAGCTCTCAGTGAAGCTCTTTCCACATTCCACGCACTCATAGGGTTTCTCCCCTGTATGAATTCTTTGATGGGAAGTGAGAGAGGAGCTCTCAGTGAAGCTCTTTCCACATTCCACACACTGATATGGTTTCTCCCCTGTATGAATTCTTTGATGCTTAGTGAGATTGGGGCTATTCCTGAAGCTCTTTCCACATTCCACACACTGATAGGGTTTCTCTCCTGTATGAATTCTTTGATGCCTAGTGAGATTGGAGCTATGACTGAAGCTCTTTCCACATGCCACACACTGATAGGGTTTCTCCCCTGTATGAATTCTTTGATGCTTAGTGAGAGAGGATCTATGACTGAAGCTCTTTCCACATGCCACACACTGATAGGGTTTCTCCCCTGTATGAATTCTTTGATGCTTAGTGAGATCGGAGCTCTGACTGAAGCTCTTTCCACATGCCACACACTGATAGGGTTTCTCCCCTGTATGAATTGTTTGATGGGAAGTGAGAGCGGAGCTCTTCCTGAAGCTCTTTCCACATTCCATGCACTGATAGAGTTTCTTTCCAATGAGATTTTGTTGATGGTAAGTGGAATGGGAGCTCTGACTGCAGTTTTCTCCACACTCCAATTTTTGAATTGGCTTGTCCTCTCTGAGGATTTTGTCATGGTCACCTTTGTTCTGGATTTCCAATTCATCACAATCTGCAATGGAAACAAAAAGGGATTAGAGCCTCAGGAACAAATGGAGAAGAACTGAAGGGAGTTGAGGGGTGTTCATTACCTGTGTTGTCATTAACCAACATATTTATTATTAGATTCTGATGAGTTGTTGAATGTTGCTTTGTTTGATGTACGGTAGTGGTCAAAATTGTGGAAGACCTTTGGGGGAAATGTGTATTTCATAGGTTTGATGGCTCATAACACCACTTATTTGGGAGAAATATCATAAAATTATATATCAATTGGAAGATAATTTAATCAAGAATGCAATTGAAGATCTTTTTACATTGCCACCAAATGTGGATGTATGAGCCTACCTCTTCGTGGCGCCTCCAACAGATTTTATCACTCCCTTTATATATTTTAGCCAACTTCAATGGGGTCAAATGCCATCTATATTGCATCTTCAAAATGTTATCCTTTAGGTCATAATTTGGGGTGAATCTTATATCTTTTATCCACAACTTTTCCCTCTTTTCCACCATTATTATTTTCCCCAAATCTTGTCCCCATTTTATCATGGCCTCCTTCGTTAATTCGTCTTTCCCTTTCTAATATTAGAATTTCCCATTCTAATAATAAATCATATAGATTTTTTATATATTTATTTTTCTCTCCTATTATTATTTTATCAAATTTTGAGAAATTATTTTCAAAGCCTAATATTTTATCTATTTGAAATCTTTGATTAATTTGAAAATATTGGAGCCAGACATTCAAATATCTTTGAACTTCTTTATATTCTTTTAACCTTACAATTCCTTCTGTCTTTTCTGCTAACAATTTATAAGTTGGCCACTTCTCTTCCAGATTTTTTCTTTTTACAGCTACTATTTCCTGCGGGGAAATCCACCACGGGGTTTTTGGCTCCAATATCCCTTTATATTTTTTCCAAATTTTTAAGAGTGCTTTTCTTATAATATTATTATTAAATTTACTATAGTCCTTCAATTTTTCCTCCATTAAGTATTTGTGCCATCCGAAGGCCAGACCCACACCCTCTAAATCTAGTACAGCTGCATTTTTTAGTTCCACCCATTCTTTTAACCACATCAGTCCGGCTGCATTATGATAGAGTTCTAAATTCGGCAGGTTAAATCCTCCTCTTTCTCTTTTATCTGTGAACAATTTGAATCCGATTCTAGGTTTTCCCCCACTCCAAATAATTGGAGAGAAGATATATATAGAACAGAAAAAAATGTTGAAATATTTTTTAAAAAAAAAAGTCCCAGAGATGTTCCTGTTGAGTATGTTGTAAGAAGAAATTAAGGGAAAAGATAAATGTTTAGTAATTAAGAAATTAATTAAGAAATTAAGTAATTAGAAATTAAGTAATTAGAAATTAAGGAAAAAGATAAATGTTTAGACTTCACTTGGAGAGTGAAGTCAAATGGGCCTTAGAAAGCACTGCTAATAACAAGGCCAGTGGAAGTGACGATATTCCAGCTGAACTATTTAAAATTTTAAAAGATGATGCTGTTAAGGTGCTACACTCAATATGCCAGCAAGTTTGGAAAACTCAGCAATGGCCAGAGGATTGGAGAAGATCAGTCTACATCCCAATCCCAAAGAAGGGCAGTGCCAAAGAATGCTCCAACTACCGCACAATTGCCCTCATTTCACACGCTAGCAAGGTTATGCTTAAAATTCTACAAGGCAGGCTTAGGCAGTATGTGGACCGAGAACTCCCAGAAGTGCAAGCTGGATTTCGAAGGGGCAGAGGAACCAGAGACCAAATAGCAAACATGCGCTGGATTATGGAGAAAGCTAGAGAGTTCCAGAAAAACGTCTACTTCTGCTTCATTGACTATGCAAAAGCCTTTGACTGTGTCGACCACAGCAAACTATGGCAAGTTCTTAAAGAAATGGGAGTGCCTGATCACCTCATCTGTCTCCTGAGAAATCTCTATGTGGGACAGGAAGCTACAGTTAGAACTGGATATGGAACAACTGATTGGTTCAAAATCGGGAAAGGAGTACGACAAAGTTGTATATTGTCTCCCTGCTTATTTAACTTATATGCAGAATTCATCATGCGAAAGGCTGGACTAGATGAATCCCAAGCTGGAATTAAGATTGCTGGAAGAAATATCAACAACCTCAGATATGCAGATGAAACAACCTTGATGGCAGAAAGCGAGGAGGAATTAAAGAACCTTTTAATGAGGATGAAAGAGGAGAGCGCAAAATATGGTCTGAAGCTCAACATCAAAAAAACCAAGATCATGGCCACTGGTCCCATCACCTCCTGGCAAATAGAAGGGGAAGAAATGGAGGCAGTGAGAGATTTTACTTTCTTGGGCTCCTTGATCACTGCAGATGGTGACAGCAGTCACGAAATTAAAAGATGCCTGCTTCTTGGGAGAAAAGCAATGACAAACCTAGACAGCATCTTAAAAAGCAGAGACATCACCTTGCCACCAAAGGTCCGTATAGTTAAAGCTATGGTTTTCCCAGTAGTGATGTATGGAAGTGAGAGCTGGACCATAAAGAAGGCTGATCGCCAAAGAATTGATGCTTTTGAATTATGGTGCTGGAGGAGACTCTTGAGAGTCCCATGGACTGCAAGAAGATCAAACCTATCCATTCTTAAGGAAATCAGCCCTGAGTGCTCCCTGGAAGGACAGATCGTGAAGCTGAGGCTCCAATACTTTGGCCACCTCATGTGAAGAGAAGACACCCTGGAAAAGACCCTGATGTTGGGACAGATTGAGGGCACAAGGAGAAGGGGACGACAGAGGATGAGATGGTTGGACAGTGTTCTTGAAGCTAGGAACATGAGTTTGACCAAACTGTGGGAGGCAGTGGAAGACAGGAGTGCCTGGCGTGCTCTGGTCCATGGGATCACGAAGAGTCGGACACAACTAAACGACTAAACAACAAACAATGTACACGACTACATGCACCAGGCTCCTCATCGCAAAAAGGTGGAAAAGTTCCAAAATTAGAGGATTGGCAAATAAAATTGATGAATTACCAAAATTTGGCAAGGAAAATAGGAGAAAGTAAGGGGATATCAGAGCAGAAAATTGACAAGGATTGGGAAAAATTTAATGAATTTTATGAATAAAAAATGAATAAAAAATGGTTTATTTCATGAATAAAAAATGAATTAAAAATTGGTTTATTTTAATGAATTAAAAAATGGTGAAAAAAGCAAACTCTTAGCAGACAGATGAAAGTCTCAAGAAAAGATAGAAATCCTTAGAATAAAGAACAGAAAAGATATACAAAAACTTTGGAAACTGAAACCGAAATGGAGAACAGGTTGGAAGTCACAAGGTGGGGTGAAGGGTGAATAGGTGGTTGGGAATCTTTTTGATGTTTCCCCCCCCCCTTTCTTAAGAAATATGTTTGTAAGACTTTTTTCTATTTTTCTTTTAATATTTTGAATAATCGTATTATGGAAATTATAATAAAAATATTATATTAAAAAAGAAAAGAATACAATTGAAGAAAGTTTCTTCATAAATATAATAAATAATAAATTATTATTATAAAATTATTATTATAGAAATGGCACAAAAAGTTGAGTGGTCAACCAGAAAGCGATGTAAAATAGTACTATTAAGTGAGCAAGGCTACAGTTATGAAGAAATTAGGAGAGAGATTGGGGGAAACTTAACCAAAGCTGGCCTTTCTATATTTTTGAAGAACAAAATCACACTGGTAAAGGCAGGAAAAGGTGCACAAAGGCGATTGAAGAATGGAGAGACTGTCGGATTATTATGATTTTCATGTTTATAAATGTGTTGGAAGCCGCCCAGAGTGGCTGGGGCAACCCAGCCAGATGGGCAGGGTATAAATAAAAATTATTGTTATTATTACCACAGTGGTACCTCGATTTAACAACAGTCCTGTTCTGGAAAAGATTAAGTTTGTAAACCGAGGTACCACTGTATCATCATCATCATCATCATCATCACTGCTACTACTACCTGAGATTCAACAAGCCTGGCTCTTCTCTGGGATGAATTTTGTTTGGCCCAGTCATGGCATCCCCTCCATCTCCAATGTCAGTCGTCTCTTTGGTCAACCCAAGACTGACAGGAGGAAAAACAAAAACATAAAAACTGAAGCTACTTATCTTTCCTAACAATTCTGAAACTGACATTTAAGATGGCCTGGGCAGTTCAGACCAGCCCAATTGTGGTAGAAAAAGGAATAATTTGAGGAAGATTGTTCAAAAAAAGCCCTATAATTTACTGTTTATTGTGGGGGTGTTAGGTTCCCAGGTGTTATAGGGGGCGTTGTTGAGCTCTGTGAAAATATATGAGGTTGGACACAGAGATATTTTTGAATTTCTAGGCAGATATGATGATCCCACAGGGAGCCTTACCAAGAGAGGCCACGATCCCACAATTCTCCTCCATGACGTCCTCATGCAGAGCTCTCTGGTCAGGGTCCAGCAACGCCCACTCCTCATCCGTGAAACAAACAGCGACATCTTCAAAGCATACGGGACCCTGAAAGAAAAAGGGAAATGTCCTCCTCTGCGACAATATTTATCTGCTACACAATGCTGTTGTTTCCTTCCTCTTAATTGCGGTGTTGTTTCAATAGGATTGTTTTGCTGCACATTTCAATTATGCTTATTTTATTCTGCGTTTTAATTATGGGTATTTGTCTTTGTGCAAATAGGTTGCACTCCACCTTGTGTTTTTCAAGTCATTCTGCCTTCGCAAGCAGGGCCGTCTTAAGCATACCTGGCGCCCTGGTGCGAAGATCCCTTTGGCGCCCCCCCATTTACCACAGTTGAACCCCCCCAGTCCTTCCAGCTTCCTTGGGGCTCTTACCTCGCCAGTCCCAGTCCTCTCCAGTCCTGGCCTTGCACAGAGTGCACGGATTGAGCGCCACCATCGCCCCGCTGCGCGGGGCTTGGCAGGGATGTCTTCGTGGCCTTGCACCGCTGGCCGAGCTGCTGGCCGAGGCGCTAGCGGCGCCCAACAGCTCGGCAGTGCCCGTGACCTCGCAGCTGGTGCGGGGCGTCTTGTTCGTAGGGCTCTACTGTGGCACCGGCAGCTGCGGAGCCGCTGCCGCCACCGCAGCAAACGTCGGCGCTGCAGAGCGGAAAAGGGAGGCCGCCGCGCAGCTCCCCCACTTGCTGGGGCGCCCCTCTGCGCCCAGGCGCCCATAGAATCAATGGGCGAGCCGGCCCTGTTCGCAAGCATTCCACTTTGCCTGACGGAAGGATCTACTTTCTCTTCTCCTTGTGAGCTGTTCTGGGGAGGTTCCCTCTCAATGCCGTGTGAGCATTTTCACCCCTCCCGTTCTGAAAATCTGGTGATATCTGCTGCCGGAACAGTTAGGAACTTTTACTTTGTTGTTTTTCATTCCTGACTCTGCTTTCTGCCGTGTGCTGTGTGCAGTTTAATATCTGCTGTAGATAAGATGGCTAAGTGAGAGGCTGTAACACATATTTACAGATGTGTAAATATGCAGTAGTTAATAGAAATAAATGAGGAATGTTTTGAAACCTCTACAAATGCTTCTGCTGTTTACTTCTGATTTGGTGCTCATAAAGCCCAGTTATGAGTCCATGATTCCCGGGTGTATGCTGAAGGTGTTCCAGACATCCTGCCCAGGCATAGGGGCCTAAGAAGACCTGGACAGATCCTGGCATTTACCCACATGCCGTAGAGTCAAATTCAATGGGTTCATGGGGGCATGGAGAGGGGGAGGCAAAGATTCCTGCAAAGATATCATGGAGAGATTTCTGCAAAGATATCATTGTCTTTTGGCTCTCAGAGACAAGCAGGGAGGATGGCTTCTGGCAAAAGGTCAGGGAGCCACCGGTGGCTCCTCCTTATCCTGACTCACCTCTGCCTCTCAACCTCCCTCCTCCCACTCGCCTCCTTCCTCTTCTGCCTCTGATTCTGGACTGCATTCTGCCACAAAGTCTCCAAGCTCACTAAGGCCTGTTAGCCCTTCAGCTTCTGACACCTCCTCTTCCCAAGCTTCTCCCTCTTCCCCCTCTGACCGCCCATCCTTCTTCTACCTCCACTTCTTGGGCTCTGAGCCATCTTCCTTTCCTGGTTCCCCAGCTGCATCCTCCCACCATTCCTCTGTGCCCAACCAGTCCATGACATTGCTCCAGCCCTCGGCCTCTGTCCCCACAAGGCAGCTTCCCCTGACCTGGTCTGGTTCCACAGCCGCTGCTTCCCTTCTGCCCCCATGAAAAGACGGATCAGGAGGTCTTGCCGGCATCATTCTGCCACCTGCAAGAGAGAAAAGGTAAACAGGACACCAGGAGTGCCTGCTTCTCTCACAGGTGAAACAGGGCATCTCTAATTACAGATGGGCCTTTGAGAAAGCCTTTCCTGCTGAGAGCCTTTGGACGTTTGTGCCCATTTCATATGTTTGCTGTGCACAAATACATCTCCCCTCCTCTGGACCCTTATTCCCAATTGTCTCCCCCCCAAACAAGGCGAAAAGGACCCTCAGATGAATTGGAAAAAGAACAGAATGAGACCAAACAGAGACAAACCACCTTCCTCCTTACCCAGTGGTCTCTCTCTGGTGTCCAACGGAGGCCTCTCTCCCTCACAGGAATCCAGGTCCATTTCCTGAAAAAGAAACAAGGATTCAGAACAGATAATGGTAAGAAATATTAGAAAGAGAATGACAAAGACTTGAAGGGTGTGAGTTCTCATTCCATGGATGCTTTCCCAGAAAGCAAATGGGCCATCAGGAGACCATTATGGGATGTTCTCTGTCCTCTTTGGAGCCCCTTGGGAGTATCCAGAGGAAAGTCTCTCTCACCTGCTTTCTCTCCTCTGCCTGACTCAGGAGGAAACCTTCGGCCAGGGACATTGCCTGGGAACTGGTCTCTGCTCCGCATTCCCTCACCCAGCTCTCCATCTCCGGGGGAAGGACAGCCAGGAACTGCTCCAAGATCACCAGGTCCAGCATCTCAGCTTTCGTGTGCCTTTCTGGCTTCAGCCACTGGTGGCAAAAGTGGTAGAGTCGGCTGCAAACCTCTCGGGGTCCTTTGGCCTCCTGGCAGCAGAACAGCCTCAACTGCTGGCTCTGCACCTCTGAGCGGAGGGTGTCCTCCTCACCCAGGAACTTCTGCACTGGGTTTTCCCAGAATCCCCCACTGCTCCCAGTTTGGATGGCATGGCCTCTTCCTGTTCCAGGGCCAGCTGAGTCTCGCTCATCCATCTGTGCTCTCAGGAAGCCTCTTAGAGATCGGAAGGAACCCTTTGGTCTTCTGCCGAGTTCTGTCCGTCTTAATGAGAAGTTCTAGCAAATCCTACAAAGCAAATACATTGTTCTGTTACAGAATTTGTAGTACCGGGGGGGGGGGGGGACTGCTCCCTGAGCAAGCATGGTTTCTAGCTATGCAGAATGTGGAGGCAACTGAAGGGATTTCTGTAAGATTAATCAACCTGGTTTCTGCTGCCTTCCAATCAATGCATGAAGTCAGAACCTACTGACAAGGGAATCCTTTGTTTCTTGTGAAAAATGGACGCTTGGCTCTAGTGGGGGTCCTCACCCGGGGGTCCTCAGGAGTTGCTCCCCAGCCCCACCCCCACTCCCCTGCTTCTGTCTCTCTTTCTTGCACTTGGACTCTCTGCCGCTCTCAATACAGACTCCTGTGGTGGGGTCCCTTTTTCTTTGCTCTGAGGGCCAGGTATGTATCTGACCAACTCCCTAAGGGCCAAGTGGGCATGGCCAAATAAATATCCCTTGAGATTTAGACGGACAATTTATCATCATCATCATCATCATCATCATTTAATAGCTTAACACCCACACAGGCATTGATGCCACGGTCCCTGGAGGCTCAGTGAGTTGCAGCGCCCATTTCTGTCTGGTTTTCCAGCAACAATCCCTTTGGGACTGAGAGGATGTGGTCCTGGGATGCCATGCTCTGGGTGCGAGGGGATTGCTGCAGTGGCCTCCGTGTGGAGCTGCCCTTGGAGACGACTGGGAAACTGGTCTGCAATGCATCTCCAAGGCATCCTCCCCTGCTGCAGCCCTGGGACCCCCCAGCCGAGGGAGAGGGAGAGGGAGAGGGAGAGGGAGAGGGGAGACTCACCGCAGCCCTTGCAGGAGAGACACCAAAGCCGGAAAGACTGGGGAGGGAGGGGCCTTGGCTCTGGAGGACCTGATTTGCTTCCTGTCCTCTCTAGGAAGGCAGCTCGGTTTCCCTTTAACCCTTGCAAAGCCGAGGGCATCCAGCTCGCCCTCTCTCGCTTGGCAGAACCTCGGCTTTTTATTATTATTATTTTATTTAGGGGGCAGTTGCCCCCCTGGCTACGTCAATGCCCAGATATCCTTTTGGGGGTGAGGCTCTTGACTGGACTCTGATCATCTCCCTCCCTTGGCCGGAAACCAGAGGAACATCTTGCAGGGAAAAGGGCTTTGCAGGAGGCAAGGAACCTCCTCCTCGATTTCAGGAGTGGAGAGATAGGAGGGGATCCCTGGGGTCATCTAGTCCAACCCCCAGCAATGCAGGAATCTCAGCTCAAGCATCCATGACAGATGGCCGTCCCATCTCTGCTTAGAAACCTCCAAGGAAGGAGAGTCCACCCCCTCCCAAGGGAGACCTTTCCCCTGCCAAACTGCTCTCAGATGCCCCTCAAGGCAGCGGGTCCTGAGTTCTAGCACTGCTGAAACCATTGCACTGGCTACCAAGGAGGAACCAAGCAAAGCTCAAAATAAATAAATCCTATTCTCATCATAAACGAGCAATACTTTCTTATGCACGCTTTTTATGCTAATATACAAAAGTATGCCATTTCCCTTTCCAGAAATGCTTAATTGCTAATTCAATAGGCTGCAAACGGATGGTTGTTGTTTTTCTGTTTAGGGAAGCTTTTAATATTTGATGGACTGTTGTATTTTAATATTTTATTGGAAGCCGTCCAGAGTGTCTGGGGAAACCCAGCCAGACGTGCAGAGTATAAATAAATAAATAAATATTATTATTATTAATTTAATTGATCAGGTTTTCTCCTTTTGAAAGAGGCAGGTGGAATCTCCACGGCTGCTAATAGCATAACATTGAAAGGCTAGTGAAATATGGGGAGCCCTAGAGCATCTTCTTGGCATGCAGAATGGGGAGCCATTCCCATAGAAAGCCAAGCTTGGAGAGAACCAGAACAGGGATGGGACCCCCTCAGACCTGCTCCCCGCTGGCTGGGCTCTTTGCCCCCCACTCTGCAGTTGGTGGTGGTTGACGAAGGATTAGGCGAGGCGTTAAGTGGATTCTTATATTCTCAATTTCTTGTTTCATTTATTACTTTTATTTGATTGATTGATATTTCATTTTAACACTTCATTTTATTTATTTTGCACAAAGCAGCTCAGAGGCCTCCTTCCCCCTCACAGCTGTTGCTTTTGTTTTGGTTCATTTTCTTGATTTCAGCCCACTGCAATTCTTGACACGGGTGAGCTTTTGTGGTTAATTATTTGTTTGTTTGTTATTTTAATATATTTTGTCCTTTATTTTTAATATTTTTTTATTTTATTGTTCTTTAGTTTAATATTTTTTATTTTACCTTTTTATTTTATGCACAGTTGTGTCTATTTTGTATTTATTTCTTCTGTACATAGAGGGGTAGTAAGGGTTAGGATTAGGCTTAGGGCTGGGGTCAGTTAGGCTTGGGTGGGCATTTTAGATAGTTAGCTACTTTAGAGAGTGGGATTTTTTTTCCTGAAAGAAATGGGCAGGCTGTAAGTAGGATCCCTTCCCTTTCTCTTGGTCCCCGGGGTGTGTGTGTTTCCTGGGGTCCCCTGCACAGCCTGGGCTCTCTGGCCAATCTTCTCCACAGAGCTCAGCTCCTCCACACTCTTCCCCTACCTTCCCCTTTGTCATCCACTTTTATATTTGGACATTCCTAGCCTACTTTCCTCCCAGGAGCTCAAAGTGGCCTTCATGGTTCTCCCTGCCACCAATTTTTCTCTTCACAGCAGCCCTGCAAAGTAGGCTAGGCTGGCCCAAAGTCCACCAGGGAGCTTCATGGCTGAAGCATTCGAACCCTGCTCTCCCAGGTCCCCCTAGTCCTGCCCCCAAATCATTACACCTCTGCCTGGCTTCATCTTGCATCTCTCCAGCTGCCCAATGCCATTGGCCTTCTCCCTGTCTCCAAGGAAGACTCCACCACCTTCCTCTCTCTGCCCCCCCCCCCCGTACAGATACAAACACCCCCCACCCATTGGGGCTCCTGAGTCGCTATCTCCCCTCTGCTCCTCTCTTCTAAGTTGAGGTGGTTCAGGGCCTTGTTCAGCTGCCAGCAGAGGAACAGGGTGGCCCCGCTGCAAGTCCGGGAGGAGCCCGTTGTGATAGGTGAGGAAGTGTGGACACTGAAGGGCTAGGGGGGGCACCTCAGGGCAGATCTCCAGGGGGAGCTCCAGGTGGGGAAGAGCAGGCAGGAGGGAGAAGGGGGCAAGGGAGACTGGGAGGAGGCAGCATCTAACCCTCCCCCCTTCATCTCTGCAGCATCATGAGGTCAAGTTCAGCTCAGATATGGTCAGTGCGATCTTGCACAGGACCATGGAGGCTGTTCTTGGGGGCCCAGAAAAGGAGGAGGACAGAGAAGTAGGTCCTTTGTCTTGATTTCCCTCTGCACAGCTCTTTCTTCTCACACCCTTGCAAGATTTAACCCAGCAAGATTTAACCCAGTCCTAGACGAAAAGAATGAGAGGACAGGGAGGTGTGTTCTTAGTCCTCTTTACTTTTCGTGCTCCAGGTGATCACAGTTTTTGAGGCAGCAGCACTGAGGGGCCTTTGGACCACCCAGCTGCCCAAGAATCGCACTGCAGAGTCCATTCTGGTTGTGTGAGGGACCCCAGGAGGGAGCTGTCAGGGATGGGCAAGCCAAGACTGGAGTTGCCCTCCTGATGCCCCCGGAAGACTTGAATTTCCTCCTCTGCTCCCTTCCAGGACAGCCTGGGGCGCCTGGGGGGTTTTGACGAGCGCCCCATAATCCAAACTTCTCCTCGGCCCTCTGCCGTGCAATAGTCCAAAGGAAGTTTCAGGCACACCTGGAGGATGAAAAGCAGGTGAACAGGAAGGTTTGTCGTTGGTCTTGACTTCTCTTGACATGGCTCTTTCTTCCTCCTCTTCACATACTCAAAATCTCTCCTCTCTTTTCCCTCCTTGCCCTTCGTGGACCTGTTGCCTTGAACATGGGCGTCTCCCACAGGAACTGAAGTTGCACTTCCATCGTCTGGCCCCTGACCCTGAGACGTGGTTTCCTCCCGCAGGACCTCAGATGTTACGCCCTTTGGGAAATTGGGGAGGAACAGAAGCTAGCGGCCAACAGCATCCCTTCTCTGCTGCCTTTTGCCCGAAGGTTCCCCCATCTCAGAGCAAGTAGCTCTCCCTCGTGGATTCAGTCCTTTGAACCCTTCCATCTCCCCAAGAGGCTCCCAAGGCTACTCATCCTCTGCAGTTGATAACAGACCTAACGGGGGGGGGGGGGGATGGCTTACTCTTCTGGCGACATCAGAGAATTCTAGAAGACATTCACCCTTTCCATACCATTATGGATACACAAGTTTCTTGGCAAGTCAAGGGCCATCGCTGGCCATAGAGTGTTATCCTCAGCATCCCCAAAGAAGGAGCTGGGTTGCAAGAGCTGCAGCTAATGGGGTGGCTGTCCTCCCCCCTTCCATCTCACCTGGCTGCTAGGTAGGAAAGCAAGACCCAGAGAGAGTTGTGGGAAATCCCGACACCAGCTTGCTCTGTGCCAAAGCTGCGCCTAATGGAGACGCAAGATCTGTTTGGATGTTGATGTTACGGTAGAAAAGCACTCGGGGCAACGCCAAACTGCCCCAGACACCAAGCACTTCTCTATGTATATAACTCTGTGTGGAACAGTTCCAAAGTCGATCAAAACATGTTCATTTGAAATACCAAAATGTCAGGTTTAATGTACAGAATAATACCATTATTTGTGAATATGTGCAAAGCGCTGAAAATGTTGCTGATGTCATGACGAAGCCTTTGTCGTTTGTAAATTGGAATATGCTGTGTCAGAGCATGGGTTTGGAAATCAAAGTGAGAGATAATACTTTGTCTATGCTCAAAGGCTAATTGCACTTTGTATTTTTTTAAATACTTTTTATTGAATTTTCCAATTAAAACACATCAAATCACATTGAAATTATTCCCAATTACATTTTTACAAATCCAAATTATTCATACAATTCCAATTAAAGAAAACATTCCAATTATAACCAATTGTACTTAATTTTTTCGGACTCCCATTCCTCGGATTCCCAGAGCTTCCTGCTAATCACCAATACCAATTGCTTCTTTTTTAATTTATCCCTTCTTAAACAGCCTCTGATATAAATATCACATATTTTCCAAGTCTATTACTGGCCTTCCTTGGCCTCCGAATTTACATTGCCAGCCGGATGTTCCCAAATACTTTCTATCTCTGTCTGGACTTTGTCTTTAAACTCCCTCCGATCTCTGGCCCCTAATACCAATTTAGTCATAAATTATATCCAAAGTCCACTCCATGGCTCCTCCGAAAATAGAACTGCAGCTTTTCCAGCAGAAAAAAAAAGCCAGACGTCTCTTCTCACGCTTCTTGAAACCGAACGGCTTCTTCCCCACCTATAGTTGCATTCCATTCCAGCACCATCTTTTCTGATTTACGAACTGCGACACATATCTTAAATCCTCCTTACAGTCACAAATCTTCAAGCATCTCCACCAGGGCCAGGATTTTAAGGGAGATTTTTGCAAAATTGTCAAATTATATATAATTCCTCCATTTTCATATTTGTTTGAAATTCCATGTCCACCCAGTTTATACTTTCCATTATCCTGCTGCTCTAGATCAAGTCCGATGTTCTGTCCAAAGGTATTTGATATATTATAAGCAAAGAGCAAAAAAAAAAGGTTGCACTTTCCTGTAAGGCGTCTCGGATTCTCCATATGCTCCATCTTCACCTCTGCGATGTTTCCTCTTATCTCTCAGTAGCCATAATTCAAATCATTCTCTCTGCTACTCAGGGCTGTGTCCATAAGCAATAAATTTTAACTCTTTCATCTGAGGCATGCCCAAAACTTTCCACTAATTAAAATTCCAGGTATTGGGACCCGTGTGCCTGGTGGGTGGCTTCCAGGAGTGCCGACTCCAATGGGTGCTACAGCCCAGGCCACCCCCATCCCCGCAGGGGTCCAGGTGGGTTAAGGGGCATCTGCGGGCCAGCGGCCCCCTCCCGTAGCGTCCTGGGAGGGGTGGGGGAGGCTGCATACTCCTGAAACAGCCGCCAGTTCACTGTTGGGTCGGGGCTGATGGTATTGTCCGCCATTCCCTCCAGCACGTGGGCGGAGTCTTGACTAATTGCACTTTGTAAGCTGTGAGGGGGTGTTGAGGTCTGTGAGAAACTGCAGCTCTGAAGTGGGCAATTAAGTAAATTGGCAGGAAGCTAGGTAAAGGTAAAGGGACCCCTGACCATTAGGTCCAGTCGTGACCGACTCTGGGGTTGCGCGCTCATCTCGCATTATTGGCCGAGGGAGCCGGCGTATAGCTTCCAGGTCATGTGGCCAGCATGACAAAGCCGCTTCTGGCAAACCAGAGCAGCACATGGAAACGCCGTTTACCTTCCCGTTGTAGCGGTTCCTATTTATCTACTTGCATTTTGACGTGCTTTCGAACTGCTAGGTTGGCAGGAGCTGGGACCAAGCAACGGGAGCTCACCCCGTCACAGGGATTCGAACCGCCGACCTTCTGATCAGCAAGCCCTAGGCTCAGTGGTTTAACCACAGCGCCACCTGGGTCCTGGCAGGAAGCTAAGTCTGCCTAAAGACAGGGAAGCCTAACAACAGGCTGTGATTGGCTGAAAGTTTCCTTGATAAGCAGCATGACATAGCAGGTCTTTGTTGGAGAGTGAAGTAGTTGGAGTAACATGAGAAAGTTGAGTGTTTGAAGTATAGGGTCTGTGTATATAGTAACTTGTACAAAACTGTGCTTTACTCTGCTGTATATAATAAAAGCTACCACAAATCAAGTTACTGCTCAGCGAGTTCTGTTCCTGAGTCATCGTTCGGGTAGCAGATTGTTTGGTCCAGATCCATCAACCAGTGATTGCCACTAAATGGAAATCTCAGGACATACCAACAAAGGAACCAATCAAATCAAAATTTAAGAATGAAGTGGAAGTATTTCAAAGATTATATGTCAAAATATTGTTCTAAAAACAACATGCTAATAGGTTTAGAATAAACAATGTAAGGAATAACAAAACCAAAAAAGAAAGAAGGAAAAATCTGAATTTAACCAAAATTATCAAATATACAATGCAAGGAAAAAAGGTATAAAGAAATATAAAGATGTCGAATTGCTGTGGAGGGAAGTATAGGGTGGGTGGTGTGTTTTATAAGCGTATTGTCAGGGTTGTAGTGACTACTCTTGAGTAACGACCTTCCACATGCTTGTCTTTCAGACGTTTTTATTGGTGCACATTATTTACAGTGTAACGAACTGCTGATTCCATGTCTACCCGCTCGAGTCAGATTCCTACACTGCCCCCCCTCTGCGTTCTGGACCAACATAAAAGCCTCGGAACTGAGAAGCGCCTCCCTTTCCTCCTCCTCCTCAATTCCGGCTTCGGGGGGACGGGTCTTCTGTCTGACCGATTCCTGTCCTCTTTCCGCCTCCCTCTCTCCCTGCCTATGGAGCAGGGGCTATTGGATGTTGCCAGAGCCTTGGCACTCCCTCTCCGTTTCCTGACTCCCTCCATCAGACCCTTCGCTCTCATGACTGCTGGGAGACGGGCTGCTTTGGATGGGGGGGTTCTCTATAAGCCCTCCCCTTACATCCACCCCCCTCCAGGCCCCCCCTCCCCTGAGGTGATGGGTAGCTGGGGAGATGATTGGAAGCCCAAAAACTCCGTGGCATCCGAGCTGGTGGGGGTGAAAACGTGCTCCCAGTCGGAGCCCTGCGATGATGCTGGAGGGGACGACTGGAACCCTAGGAAGTCTGTCTTGTCTGAACCTGTGGGAGTGAACACCTGTTCCCAGTCCGTGATCGGGGTTTCCGCACTTGAAGGAGCATCAAACTCGTCCTCCCCTCCCTGTTCCTGAAACCGTGCTTCCCACTCCCACAGAGATCCCTGTGGCTCTTCTTCCCTCGAGGCGTCTTCCCCTTTCTCGGCCAGTGCCTCTGAGGCTTTCCTCCCTATGTGCCTGGGTTTGGGCCTGTGCGGGAACAACGCATGGAATTCCTCCACTAGGTATTATTCCGGCACCGCGTGAGCCAGTACCCAGGCATTTTGGGTGGCCGGAGTGTCCTCCCAGGCCATGAGGTACTCCAGACCCCCCTTCCCCCTACCGGGAGTCCAGGATTTCAGTGGCTTCATTCAGTCTCTGCTCTTCCCTGTCCCTCGGGATGTCTGTCGGTGGTGTTGGGCGTTCCCTGAATCTTGAGCTCTCCCTGTAGGGGAATAGCAACGACCCGGGTGTATCCTCATGGCGTCTGGGAGTTCCAACCTGAACGCCACCGGATTGATCTGATGTGTGACCATGAACGGCCCCAAGCGTCTGGGTGCCAGCTTCTTACACCTCCCCACCGCGGGTAGCCCATCTGAGGACAGCCACACCTTGTCCCCCACCCTGATGACCTCTCCCGGTCGCCGATGACGGTCCGCTCCCTTCCAAATGCTCCTTAAGTTGCTGGTGCACTGTCTCCATTTCCTCCGCCCAGTCCTCTGCTGCGGGCCCCTCCTCCTCTCCCCACTCCCTCCCTGGGAATGCTCTGAGGTCGCGCCCGTAATTGGCCGTAAAGGGTGATACCCCTGTGGAGACGTGCACTGCATTGTTATAGGCGAACTCTGCCAGTGGCAGACGATCTACTCAGTCCGTCTGCCTCTGGCTGACGTAACACCTGAAGTACTGTTGCATTATGGCATTGGCTCTCTCTGCCTGGCCATTGGTCTGGGGGTGTCGTGCTGTGGATGGGCTGACCTCCACGTGCAACATGCTCATGAGCTTGCGCCAGAACCTGGAAGTAAACTGCCTACTCCTATCTGATATCACCCTCAATGGTAAGCCGTGCAGTCTGAATATGTGGTCCCCGAACAGCTTTGCGTCTCCTCCGCTGAGACAGCCCTTGCGCACGGTACAAAGTGACACATCTTGGTCAGTAGGTCCACTACCACCAGTACTGCTGTCTTGCCCCTCGAAGAGGGCAAGTCTGTGACGAAGTCTACAGACACCACCTCCCAAGGCCTATTGGGCGTCGGCAACGGCTCAAGCAGTCCTGCCGGCGCTGCCCTGTTCCCTTTTGCCCTCTGGCAAGTGTCGCAGCCTCTGACGTAGTCTCGAACGTCCTCACGCACCCCTGGCCACCAGAAGTGTCAAATGATTAATTGTGTGGTTTTGTCCCTCCCAAGGTGACCCGCTGTTGGATTGTCGTGCATCTGTCGGAGGATCTTACCTCTCAAAGAGGCGGTGGGTAGGTACAGGGCCCCCTGGTGAAAAAGCAACCCCCCTTTCTCCATAAAGCCCTTGTCTGTCCCCTCCCCCTCCTGCAGGTCTCGGAAAATGCGCTTGGCAAACTCGTCCTCTGCCGTCAGTTTTGTAAGTTCTGCATCGCCCACTACCGCTCCCCACAAGTCCAGGCCGATTGGGGAAAGATGTGTCGGGGCATCGGTGGCTGCTCTTCCTCCATGTACTCTGGTTTGCGTGACAGGGCATCCGCCGCTGGTTGAGCAATCTGGCCATCCTCCAAAACTCCAGATTCTTCTGGTCCGTGCACACTTGAATGGGGTGCTTGGTGCCCACCACGAAATGTCTCCAGTGTTTCAAGGCGGCATGTATGGCAAGAAGCTCCCTGTCGAAGACCGTGTAATTGCGTTCTGCTTGGTTCAGCTTTCTGGAGAAAAACGCACATGGTCGCCATTCCCTGTTGGCATCCAGTTGCAGTAAAATTCTGCCGATCTCTCTGTCAGAAGCATCCGTTTCAATACGTAGGGGTGCATCCTGCACCACGTGAAACAGGTGCTGTTCTGAGGCAAACACCTTATTCAGGCGCTCAAAAGCTGCTTGCGCTTCCGCTGTCCACCTGAACTTCTGTTTGCCTCTTAAGCAGTCTGTGATGGGTGCCATGACGTGGGAGAAGTTCCTGATGAACTTCCTGTAGAAGTTTGCAAAGCCCAAGAGGCGCTGGGCGTCCTTGCGTGTCCTGGGACTGTGCCAGTCTAGGATGGCCTGCACCTTTTCCTTGTCCATTGCCAACCCCTTGTCCGATAGCTTGTAGCCCAGGAACTCCACCTCTGTGGTGTGAAACCGGCACTTCTCCAATTTCACATACAAGTGGTTTTCCTTAAGATGCTCTAAGACTTCTCAGACATCCTTTTCATGCTGCTGAGGGGTATCGGAATAGATCAGGATATCATCCAAAAATATGATGCAGTTCTTGAAGAGCAGGGACCCCAGGACGTGGTGCATGAAGGCATGTAGCCCAAAGGGCATCGCCAAATATTCAAACGCATCCAGAGGCGTGTACATGGTGGTCTTCCATTCATCCCCTTCCCTGATCCGGATCAGGTTGTACGCCCTCCGCAGGTCCAGCTTGGTGAAAATTTTGCCGCGTCGCACCGCTGCCAGCAGATCGTCCACCCTGGGCATTGGGAAGGCCACTGGTTCCGTCAAACTGTTGAGCCGTCTGAAATCCATGACCAGCCTCCTCTGGAGCGTGTCTCTCTTGTCCAGGAGGTCTGCCAGCTCCTGATCCGACATGGAATACAACTTGCCAGGAGGTAGCTTGGCCCCTGGCAGCATGTTGATCTGACAGTCAAATGGCCTGTGCGGGGGCAGGTGGTCCGATCCTGCTTCGCTGAAAACCTCCTGCAGGTCCCAGTAAGGTTTGGCAATTGTGACTCCACCTTGCACCTGCATCGTTGCCACCGTGGCCAAAGGTGGTCCCTCCCCTTGTCGCTGCTGCACGCAATGCTCTATGCAGTACTTGGAGCCAAACATGAGGGACCTCTGGTGCCAGCTTATGGGAGGGTCGTGGCGTGCTAGCCAGCTCATTCCCAGAACTAGAGGTGGGTCAGACAGGGTGGTCACGTGGAATGCCAGCGTCTCATAATGCATGCCTACCGTCATCTGCATGGGCGGCGTCTGGTGAGTTATGGCACCTCCTAACAGCTCCCTGCCATCAATGGTGGTGACGCGCAAGGGGAAATCCAGTTGCAGGAGCTGGATCTGATGCGCCTCTGTAAAAGATCTGGCAAATAAGTTTGCTGAGGCACCTGAGTCCAACAGGGCTAGGACTTCTAAAGGGTAGCCATTGGCAGTGTCAACGTCACCTCCACCACCACTCCTGTGCTGGGCGGTGTGGGTGGGATGTGCTCTGGCATTTGCGGGAGGGCAGGTGGGGGCTGCCTCATTGAGGTTGTGCCTGGCTGCTGCCCCTTGCCTCCTGCAGCCAGGCTTCCCCGTTTCCCTGGGGCTGAGCGGTTTCCGCTGCTTCTTGGACCACTATTCCCGCCTTCCCTTGCCATTCTTTGCGCCTGGGACATTTGCGGACCTGGTGATCTGGGGCATTGCAGAGAAAGCAGTTGCCTCCCCTTCCCTCCTTCCGTTTTGGCGCCATCGGGCTTTGAAACTCCCGCGCATGCGCTCCGTCAATCTGCATGGGCTCTGGGGGTGGGAGCGGGGGAGGAGGAGCTGCAGCTGCAGTTGGTCTCTCCTGAGTGCGTGGGAACCAAGGACGCATCGACCGCCCTGTTTGTCTGTCATTCCATCTTGATTCTTGTCTCACCCCCACTGCTAAAGCCGCTTTGCTCAGTTCATCCATATTTTTAGGACGCTGACTTCTCGAAAGCTCATCTTTAACTTCTGGGTGCAGTCCTAAGTAAAATGCGGACTGGACTGGCTCCGAAGTCAGATCCCAGCCCAGTTTGTGAACCAGCATTGTGAATCTGGACCAGTAAGCTCTCACAGTCATGTTTCCCCGTTTATGAAGCTCCTCTTTGACCATGTCTATCTGAACCTCACTCGAAAACATTATATTCATCGCTTGAAAAAATAGGTCCAAACTTTGCAGCGCTTGATGTTCTCCTGCGATGAGTGGTCTTACCCACTCTCGCGCCGGTTCCTCTAGGTGATCAATCACGAACGCGACTCTCTGGGTATCGTTCGCGAACTCCCCCTCCTGCAGCTTTAAGGCGTACTTCATTTCTGTACTAAATCCCAGGTAGTGCCGAGGATCCCCATTGAACTTGCTCACCAGGGACGGGATTTTTCTTCCAAAACCCCCTTGGCCTCCCCTCTGGTCTGCTAGCCTCCTTTCTTCAAGCTGTGCCTTAAGCAGGGCAGCGTGGTTCACCAGTTCCTGTCCCCTCTGGGTTTTCAATCTTACCTCCTGCAGAAGTTTACCGATCTCCTCGCACGCTGCGTCTGCGTCTTTTTTCGCCTCCTGTAGTTCTCTCTTGGCCGAGTCCATCATTTGTTGCAGTTCCAATCTAGCTGCCGCCACCTCTGCCTTGGCGGCTGCCACCTCCACTGCGCTCATAATGCCTTTTGCTCAAAAGTAGTCTCAACGAGGGCAGGAATGCTGTCAGGGTTGTAGTGACTACTCTCGAGTAACAACCTTCCACATGCTTGTCTTTCTGACGTTTTTATTGGTGCACATTATTTTGCAGTGTAACGAACTGCTGATTCCATGTCTACCCGCTCAAGTCAGATTCCTACACTGCCCCCCCTCCGCATTCTGGACCAACATAAAAGCCTCGGAACTGAGAAGCGCCTCCCTTTCCTCCTCCTCCTCAATTCCAGCGTCGGGGGGATGGGTCTTCTGACTGACCGATTCCTGTCCTCTCTTTCCACCTCTCTTCCTGCCTATGGAGCAGGGGCTCTTGGATGTTGCCAGAGCCCTGGCACTCCCTCTCAGTTTCCTGACTCCCTCTATCAGACCCTTCGCTCTCATGACTGCTGGGAGACGGGCTGCTTCGGATGAGGGGGGGTTCTCTATAAGCCCTCCCCCTTACACGTATAATTATGTAGCTGTTGTAATTTAGGTATTATATTTTATGTTAGGGTATTATGGGTAATTTTGGTTATTATGTATATGTTAAGTCTCAATAAAAGATTGGATTAAAAGAACAAGAAAAAAAAGAAACCAACCGAACTAACTGCCCAAACCCCTGTGTTGAGCCTTAAACACAGTTACGCTCTGCCCCTGAGCTTTCTTATTGGTCAGCCTATTAACCCTTTTGCTCCCCCCAGTACAACATCTCCATAATGAGTGGGCAAACGCCACACCTCCTCAATTTTTTCCGGGGGGGCGGGGGAAGACCCTTACGCCTTTAAGAATTGCCATCTATTCCCTACACCAACAGGTCTCAGGAAGGTTACAACATAATAACAAAACACAAAAACCCAAAACACCACATTTTAAAAGAGCATTAGATGTCAATCATCCAAAGGTCTGGTTAAAAAGGTGCTGATTTGTCTGGCTACTGTTGTTGTTGTTGTTTAGTCATTTAGTCATGTCCGACTCTTCGTGACCCCATGGACCATAGCACGCCAGGCACTCCTGTCTTGCACTGCCTCCCGCAGTTTGGTCAAACTCATGTTCGTAGCTTCGAGAACACTGTCCAACCAAATAGCGAAGCCCCATAGCCCCGTAGCAACAGACAGGCCCAGACAGAAGGAGGGGGGTCATATGGGCCACTTGGGGCGGGCCTCCGAATCTAAAGGGGGCCTCGGTCAGCATATTCACAATCAGTAAAATGAGAAAAGTAACAAAAGGATTTAAAAAATGGCCACATTATCTACCTGGCCCGGGCAAGGGGAAGGTAGGGGATTGTAAATGGGGTGGGGGGTGGCCACTGCAAATATCTGAGGACTTAAACTGGGGAGAGAAAGTGAATGGTTTTTTTTTATAAAAAAAACCCACAGAGGCTTACAAGCAGTTGTTTCTCCTAAAATAAGACATACCCATAAAATAAGCCATAGCAGGATGTCTAAGCATTTGTGCAATATAAGCCATACCCCAAAAATAAGACATACTTATAGGCGCAGTTCTGGAGGGCCCCAAGGAAGAGGCAAGGCTGGACACATAATAAAAAATAAGACATCCCTTGAAACTAAGCCAATGTGGTTTTTTTTTAAAGGAATCTATATATAAGACGGTGTCTTATTTTGGAGAAACACGGTAAAGCCTAAGTTAAAAGAGGCACGACTGCCCTTACTTAAAATGGCCGCCGGAGCCTCGCATGTGACACAACGCCCACTAAATTATAAAGCAAAAACCCCTTGCTGTGCCCCCAAGTGCGTGTTAGGAGAAATGATGAACGACTGCCTAATGCTGCCAGGCGTTTATTAATGCAGCCGCCGGGAGAGGCTTTGGGCTTGGGGTGGAATAGCTGTTTTGGTGGTTGCAAGGCCTCCTGTTTTACAGGATCTCGTGGCAGAGGCGGGGTTTGTGGGTGTGGTGTGCTGTTGTGCCTAATCCCTGTGACTGGCCCCATGTGTCCCGATCCATGATCTATTCAGTTTGTCCCCCCCCCATGACCGGTGTATCTCAGGACGTTTTGAAGGATGGTATTTATTTTTGTCTTGTGGATTTGGGGGGGGTAGTGGTGCTAAATTGTAAAGTAAAAACCCCTTGTTGTGCCCCCAAGTGCATTGATGTGGGTTATCTACCCCCCCACCCTACGTCAGCCCATGAGCTATTTGGGCTCCTCCCCCCCCCCCAGGGCTCCATTTGGGATAGTATTTAATGGACTGTAGACCTGAGGCCTAGTATGTAAAATGGAGCCAAGGCCTCCTGTTTTACAGGATCTCGTGGCAGAGGCGAGGTTTGTGGGTGTGGTGTGTTGTTGTGCCTTATCCCTGTGACTGGCCCCATGTGTCCCGATCCATGATCTATTCAGTCCCCCCCCCCATGACTGGTGTGGTAGTGTTGCTAAATGGTAAAGTAAAAAACCCTTGCCGTGCAGGGGCCTACATAAATCAAAGGCTGTGCTGCGTCCTATGCCACCCACCCCCGGCAGGCCCCAACCTCCACTTGGCAATGTTGGTTTTTTGGTGGGTTTTTTTGGGGGGGGAGGGTTAGTGGTGCTAAATGGTAAAGTAAAAACCCCTTGCCATGCCCCCAAGTGTGTTGTTGTGGGTTCCCCCCCCCCCCGGGCCTGTCAGGGGCCTACATTAAACAAAGGCCTAATGGCCGCCTTGGGGGATTTTCACTTGCTTGGTTGATGATGATGTCATTTGGTTTGTGCGTGTGGCTTAGATTTCACAGGAA
The DNA here is from genome assembly GCF_965207765.1 of Zootoca vivipara. NCBI lineage: Eukaryota > Metazoa > Chordata > Lepidosauria > Squamata > Lacertidae > Zootoca > Zootoca vivipara. The sequence goes on along the minus strand of NC_142587.1, from coordinate 98,831,018 downwards.
GGGAGGGGGTGGAGGAGGGTACTATGCCACTTGAGGGCACTGTTTGACTTGGTGGAAAAGCAGGTCTGTACCTGTGCAGGTGTGCGATTTGAGGGATTTTTGCCCCCAACAACGCTCTAGGAGTGGCCTGGATCGTTGTGTCAAAATTTCAGGATGATCGGTCAAGCGGTTACGGAGAAAAGTGTCGAACGGAATTTCACGATTTTTACATTTATATATATATAGATTATGAAAAGTCTTAATAAACTCTTATAAAAGGAGGTCTTCCTGATGCTGATTCAGAATTTCCTTTCTTGTCCTTTGAATCTCCTGGTTCATGTCCCCCCCTTCCCCCCCCCCCCAAGCAGCAGAAAACAAGCTTGCTCCATCTTCCTTGTGGAAGCCCTGCAGGTATATGAAGATGGCTCTCAGATCACCTCTCAGTCTTCTCTTCTCCCGGCTCAACATCCCCAACTGCCGTCAGTGTTCCTCACAAGGCTTGGCTTCCAGAAAATCTAAGCAAGCCTTTTGGTGAAGTGTCTATTTTGCACTCAGTGTGATTATCCATTGCAACACATGAAATGTCAGTGCTTAGCATGGAGCAGAAGTGTACATTTGGAGTCTTTAATGAGGAAAAAGCAACTGATGGAAAAGGATTTTCTTTATAAGGGGTGAAGAGCCACTTTCTTCTGAGCTGCACAAAGCAGTTCAGAGCCCCCCTTCCCCCTCAAAGCTGTTGCTTCTGTTTTGGTTGATTTTCTGGATTTCAGCCAGCTGAGATTCTTGACATAGGTGAGGTTTCGTGGTTAATGCTGGATTGTGACCTGGGAGACCAGGGTTCAAATCCCTCTCTCACACACACACCCCTACCTCACAAGGTTGTTGTGGGGATTAAATGAAGAGGAGAAGCTTGGATGCCACCTTGAGCTCCTTGGAGAAGGCAGGGGTGGTTTAAATGCCAACATTCAATGCAATCCAGCACTTATAAAGTCTTGACTGGGGAGGACTGCACCCTCCTGGTCACCTCACCTCAAAAAAGGGTGGCAGAAGGTAGAGCAGAAAAGGTTCAGAAATGTGCAACGAAATTGATCAAGGGGATGTAGTGACTAGTGACTAGCCTAGGAGGAAATATTGCAATGTTTGGGGCTTTAGAAAAGGGAAGTGGGGGTGATAAAATAATGCATGAGCATAGGATGGTGCCTTTCATTGAGTCAGATTTCTTGACCATGCACTAACTGGCAGCGGTTCTCCAGAGTTTCAGCCAGAGGTCTTTCCCAGCTGTACCTGGAGACACTGGGGATTGAACCGGGCACCTTGTGAAGCTTACAAGGCAGTTGCTCTGCCACAGCAAAGAAAGTGTCATTTGTTCACACCCATCATGCTAGACCCCAACCCTTGGTCATCCAATGAAGCTGAATGCCATACAAAAAAGCATGCCACACAGCACATAGTTAAACTAGACAGGCCTCTTAAGTAGATTGCAATGCATGCACACAAATAAAAATGGTTTTTCTCTTCCCGCAGCCCAACAGTGCTGCAAAATTTCTGGCTCACCTGAAATGCTGAACAACGAAAGCTCATACCAAGAACAAACTTAGTTGGTCTCTAAAGTGCTACTGGACTTTTTATTTTTATGAATATATTTCAACAGCACTCCTGGTAGGGACTGTGAGGAGACATAATGCTAGTCCTCCTCACTCGGAAAGTGCAATTCAGTGGGCAGGGTGGGAGGGGCTAAGGTATGATAAATTGGCAATTCCGAGAGGAAGGAGTCACCTATTATCCCCTGGAAATCTCCCAACTAGATAGGCTGTCTTAATAGACACCTTTTTTTTGCATTAGACTAGTTCACAGGAGTCAGGAAAGGTTTTGTTGTTGTTGTTTAGTCGTTTAGTCGTGTCCGACTCTTCGTGACCCCATGGACCAGAGCACGCCAGGCACTCCTGTCTTCCACTGCCTCCCGCAGTTTGGGCAAACTCATGTTCGTAGCTTCGAGAACACTGTCCAACCATCTTGTCCTCTGTCGTCCCCTTCTCCTTGTGCCCTCCATCTTTCCCAACATCAGGGTCTTTTCCAGGGAGTCTTCTCTTCTCATGAGGTGGCCAACGTATTGGAGCCTCAGCTTCACGATCTGTCCTTCCAGTGAGCACTCAGGGCTGATGTCCTTAAGAATGGATAGGTTTGTTCTTCTTGCAGTCCATTGGACTCTCAAGAGTCTCCTCCAGCACCATAATTCAAAAGCATCAATTCTTCGACGATCAGCCTTCTTTATGGTCCAGCTCTCACTTCCATACATCACTACTGGGAAAACCATAGCTTTAACTATACGGACCTTTGTAGGCAAGGTAATGTCTCTGCTTTTTAAGATGCTGTCTAGGTTTGTCATTGCTTTTCTCCCAAGAAGCAGGCATCTTTTAATTTCGTGACTGCTGTCACCATCTGCAGTGATCAAGGAGCCCAAGAAAGTAAAATCTCTCACTGCCTCCATTTCTTCCCCTTCTATTTGCCAGGAGGTGATGGGACCAGTGGCCATGATCTTGGTTTTTTTGATGTTGAGCTTCAGACCATATTTTGCGCTCTCCTCTTTCACCCTCATTAAAAGGTTCTTTAATTCCTCCTCACTTTCTGCCATCAAGGTTGTGTCATCTGCATAACTGAGGTTGTTGATATTTCTTCCGGCAAGGAAAGGTTTACTTTTTATATAACTCTGGCTGGCCCATTGCCTCCCTGGGTCCATCAGGGAGCTGCAGGCAAGGCTGAATCTAGACTGCAACCTCTACACAGAGCACAGAAGGCAAAATTCATCTGCCTCACAATTTGGTTTTAATTAGAAACAAACAAGAGTTTAGGTCTCCCTCCAGAGAGCCCAAGAAACTATCTGGTCACCAAGAACCCTCCTGCAGTCCTTTTTAAAAGCTGGAGAAACAAAGTCACAGAAGAACACTTCTACAAGGAGAATGTTTTATTAACTTAACACTTTATTCAACTAAAGCCACTTCATAATCCAGACACACACAAAATACTTCCAACAGAATCAAAGTGCAAATTTTCAGTCCATATTGATAATACCACCCATTGTCTCTTAGGCAGAAAAGAACATCTGAAATGAAAGAAGGATAATGAAAAGATTGCCTGGTACCACTCTTTAAATTTAGTTGAAGGGCAGCCCAAGACGGTGACTACCCTGGTTAAAGCAACAGTCCTGAAAATGAAGTCAAGCAGGATACATAAAAGGAAGCAGAAAGTTGGGTTGGGCAGGTGCTAAGTGCATCACCTCCTTCCAAGCTAAGTGGGCTACCAAACGAAGGCAGACACAGTAAGGGGCGAAGCCTCACTTTGCTTTTTGTACTCAAGTGTTTTGTACTACACACACCCTGTCTTGTGGGAAGGGTAGAACTATGTAAACTTAGGACATGCGCATCTTTCAGAACAAAACAAAAAGAAGAGACATGGAATCTTATCAGTTGTAAGAATCACACCCTCAACTCCTACCGGTACCATTCCAGCTTCTGAGTGGCAGATAATGCTGCAAGATCCCAGAGGGGAACACACAAGGTCTCTCACTATGACACATAAGAAGTGTGCTTCCAATAAAGGGCAAAACTAATATATATATATATATCAGTGTATCAGTACACATTGAACAAAAATTATGAAGGAAAGTCTTGCTTTGAGTCAAACATCTATGGACTAGAATGGTCATGCCCCACCTGCAAAAAACTGAATTATCTTCACACTGATCTACACAAGCTTCAGTGCTGTTTGCGCAAGCACACATTGCAGAGCATGACTCCCCATGCCCTGAAAGCATCCTTAAGTGAGATGAAACTGGATGCAGTGAGGCACAGGTGAGCTACAAAGCTCCATTCACCAGAACCAACAACGTGTCAGTCAAAGAGACTCACATCTCCACTTGGCCAATTATTGCTGTGATTCTCCCTATTTGGCCGAGGAGAGTTCAGCTCCCCGAGATGTTGCTGGGCTCCCTTCCAACACAAAGCACAGCTGCTCAGGCAGCAGTGCTGTCAAGGCTGAAGGACACGCAGGAGAGAGCCCCGCCTGGGACTTGTAAACCTGGCACAGGGAGTGGCAGGAGCTGGAAGAAACGGCGGCAGGGGGCTGGATGTGCCCTGCCAGTCTCAAATGTTATTTCAACACACTCTCTTGGCATGAGGACTTAAAAACTTACTGAGTGTGATTTGGCCCACTCTAGCACTAGACTCTGCTGATAATGGAAAAAAATTTGCTTGCATGTGCGGGGCTTCTTTATGGGATGTGACTCATCAACTGCAAGGCTGCACCAGAAAGGGAGTCTTCTCCATAATAAAAATGAGACCAGATTTTAGGCTCTTCCTTTGCAGTTGGTATTATAAGGGAAAGTCTGTTCTCTCCCTCGCCCATCCCCAAAACAGTGGCTGCCATTTATTGTCATAACAAAGGTAAGAAGATGAAGACCATTAAGACATTTTCTTATTGGGTAGGAAAGGGGACGTTTTCTCAAAAGCATGCTCAAGTAAACCAAGTAGCCAAAGTGAATTATAAATATTCTCAACTAGCAAACTTCATATGTGTGTGTGTGTGTCTGTTGTTTTTCCAAAGCCTGCATTTTAAGCTGCCAATCTATACTCTTTTAGCTTGGAATAAGTCCCACTGTATTCACTAGGATTTACTGCTGAGGAGACATGCACGGAGATCATGCTACAGAATTTCAGGAGACGAAAGTGCTTTCAGCAAATCATTTCAAGATTTGAAAGAGCGAAACGACAACCCCCCCCCATGTTATCAAATCATCATACAACAACCTGGTAAAATCGTTCCACACCAACATCTTAGAAGGGAAGAGGCATCTTAAAAAACCACAGTGTGTTTCTGAAGTGGTTTCAACTACTTTTGCCCGTCATGCCACATTATAAATATTCCTGGCATCAGTCAAGAGAAACCCCGCAGGGAAGAAGGGTGGAAGCAGAAGGCCAAAGGAACTCCATGTTGCTCACTGGTGAGGTAAGTGGAGGAGGTGATCTTTCACAGTTAAGAAAAGCGGGGAAGAGAAGAAAAAGAAACTTCCCCAAATGGAATAGGATGGATTTTCAAGCATTGTGAACAACTGGAAAAAAACAACAACACACCAATAGCAGTGGTTCCAGCAGAAATAATCAAATCCTTAACAAGTCAGCTTTCTCAGGACACTAAACAAAACTGGAGTCACAGTCCTCTTTCCCATACATTTGGGGGGTAAGGAGTATATGCCCCCTCTCTCTTAAACTCTTGTCCCAGGACAGAATCAATCCAACAGAGATCCCTAAGCTACTCACCCCATCATGTGAATTGGGAGGACCTAGGCTGGCACCTCTGCAATCCTCTCTATAGGTAGAAAACTTGTCAATAAACATTGCTCTTCCATGACTTATGTTTGTTCAAACTAAACCAGAGAAAGAGGGTTCTTTCCCCCCAAATCAGCAAAGGATTCAGAAAGAGCCTCTTAAGGCCTTGGATTCCGCCCTCTCTGTTCCAAACAGCAACTGCAGCACTTTCAAATATACAGTAAATGAAAAAGAAAACAAAGAGTAAAAAAAGAAGAAGAAGATATTTTGGCATTCAATACATTTCACTCAGATATATACGAACAACCTGGAAGGCATTTAAGCATTAAATAATAAAAATAATAAATAAATATTGCATGTAAATCAATGGCAAAACCCTACAGAAATACGTCCCGTGCACAGGACGAATTCCTGGTGGATCTTGCCCCGAAAGCCTTGTGCAATACAAGCAAGTTCCTGCTGTCCACATACATTCAGATATCGCGAAGGTACTTTGTTATGCCACAGAGCAAAAGCTCCAGTTGGCATCAATCCCTCTCTTTCCCCCTCAAACCCCAACCCAGATGTACAAGAAATGGAGTTTATTGTCCCTGTGACCTAAAGTTGGGTCATCAGGACAGACGTCACCTGCACCATCTTATCAGATCCAACTCACAAAGGGCATAAGGAGAAAGAGGAGGACAAAGTCAAGCAACAGTGGCAAAGCTATATCAACTGGGCTACTGAAACTCAGCTTTTCCGTCAACTCAGAAGAAAGAAGCTACTGGGTTTGGGGGAGAATAAAAAAAGCTGCTTGAAAACTTCTGTAGTGCCAGATGGGGAAACGGATGGGAGTTCTCCCTATTTCAAATATATACTTGATAAATTTAACCAAGTGGTATTATGTCTAGTTCTGAGGCGGCAAAGCTGTGTCTGGGCTGTACCATTTGGCATTGCAGGTTGGAGGCTCCCATGACCAAATGCTCCATACAAAAATCCCTGCATTCAAGCACATGCCAGGGAAAAGGTTTCTAGAGTAGCCTTCCGCCCACCCCACCCATGCTAGCTTCCCTTGTGTTGGTGGTATATGAAGGTACAGAGTCAATCATGTGACCTTCCTCCTGCAGTGTGAAGTGGTATAGCCCAAACGCTGGTACATCCCCACTATGACAACATGGCCATAGTCCTATCATTGCTTTCTATTTTTCAAACTTGTTTCATGGAAAAGCCTTGGATAAACTCAAGTTAATCCAAGCACAAACATGATATGCTAAACCCCAGAGAGGCTGCATCGTGAATTACTTTGTCTGAAGCAGACTGCTGCAGATTACAAACTTGATCTGCAGCTAAATCTCCCTCCACCTCACAAGCACGTCTGACAATGTCAGAACTGGATATAATATCACTCAGGTGCAGCCTGGCACCACGACAGAATCACTGCCACCCCAGAAATCCTTGTTTCCATGGAGTTTTGTCTGCACACAGCAGAATAAAGGCAAGGCTCCACTTCCGCTGGGTCTTTCTGGGTGGCGACTACGAAATTCTGCCTCTGCCCTGGCATGCAGACCACCATTCCGGCCCCTCCCCAGTGGTGGCTAAGAGGTACAACCCATGGCTATGAGTTGAAAAATGCACTCAGCTGTGACACTTTTAGCTGATGAAAACTGTCCTAGCCGTTTTCAAGGGCCTTGATCCACAACCTTCCTACCTTCCTTTCTGGAGGCTCAGTCTAGCCAAGATCTTCCAAAGATCTGGCGCTCAGCTGACGGCACAGCAAGACTGTTTTAAGGCCTGTGATGATGCCGAAAAACATCACATGTGACCTTGCAAACACCATATTTATTAACATGCATTACTGGGCAACACGAATGCAACACCCTCCAGGATCAGACCCTGGAGCTCCGTGTTAGAGGCAGCAAGATGCCTTTTCCACCTGCCTTGCCCCCACCCTCCAGCCCTCTCTGGGAGCCTTTCCATGACTGAGAACAGCAGAAGCAGCTGGGAAGAGAGGTGTTCAGGGATATTTTTTTAAAAAAAATAATTTTATTAGTTGTGTGTCCGTGTTTCTCCATTTGATCCTTTTACATGGTTTTGTGGTATTTTATGCATTGCGATTTGATGTTTTTTTTTATTGATTATAGATTAGTAATTATTTGTTGTAACTGATAGGTGTAAACTGTTTAGTTATTATTTGCTGATGTTTAATTTTTACTGTTTACTCTAGGATTTGGGTGGATTATTGAATGTTGCTTTATTTGATGCAGGTTGTTTATTTTAAAGTTACTGTGACTTTAAAATAGAGTGGCTGGGGCAAAACTGCTGTGTCTAGAGGGATTTCTGATGGTGGCAAGTGAAGGCAAAGCAGGCACAGCAATGGTCAATTTTGTATCCCCTTGAGCCATTCTGTCTTGCTTCCTAACTTCCAAGAAGCCCACTAGGCAATCTGAGGGCCTATCATTACCTGCTTGGGCCCCAGGGCTAGCCCCAGGGCTAGACCTCGTATGATATAGCTTGCCACTACTGCTTAACTGTGGAGTAAACTTCAGCAAATACACAGACAGATAAGAATACAATGCACAAAGAGCACCTTTCAAAAGAATAGATTTAAAGAGCTGGAACCTTTATGACTTCTAAACAACATCTGCACTAGAAAACTCTAAGTACTGAATTCTACTGAACAGACTGATTTTTTTTTTAAAAAGGTAAGACTCAACAGTACAGTAAAGATACCTACACTCAAAACAGCTACAAGGAAGCAGGACCATTCTGCCAGTCCATTATGATCATCCAGGCCAGCTGCCAAGGGACTAAGCAAGTTGAAGACTTTAGATACCCAACACTGGTTTAATACAAGGCAGCAGCCGGGAAAGCCTCCAAGGTTGTGTTTATTTCATTTTTGAGGTGCAGTGGTTGAGGAAGTCCCTTTCACCAATCACTCCTGGCAAATTTGCCAGAACCTGCTCAGCCCTTTCCTTTTGGCTTGAGGGATCTCTGTGGGAAAAGCTGTCTGGTAATCTGCTTTTCATTTTGGAAAGCAAGCGGACAGAACAATACTGCTTCCATATAAATATGCTGGCTAGGGAACATATATATCTATATATAAAACACACAAACGCACAGAGGCATTCATATATATATATATTGTATATATATAAATGCAAAGAGGAGTTATCATCTTGGTTCCTTTGTTCCACGTTACGCAGTGCATGGAGTGACTGCTATCACAGCCAATGGCAGCAGCAGCAGCAGGAGGAAGGCTACACCGAACGCCAGATTAGTCCATTCTTACTAGGCTCCAGAAAATTCTCAATCAGAGCATCAATGAGGTTCTGTAGATCCTCTTCCAGGAAGACCGTGTCGCTAAAAGGGAAGAGGAGTCAGAGGTTATTAAGATACCTCTCCACAATCCAAAATGCCAACTCACATTCTAAAAAGAAAAGTTCTATCAGACTTCCATTTATTTTCTTCATGCCAAAGCTACTCTGCTGTCATAGAATCATAGAACTATACAGCTGGAAGGGAATAGGATCATTGAGTCCAAACCCCTGCAATGCAGAAATAATTTGCCCAATATGGGGCTTGAATCCACAGCTCTGAGATTAAGAGTTTCATGCTCTAGCTATCAGAAGACCATGCATGGTCCGCCTGTCTGGACTTCGCAGAGATCAAATGAGAAGTTAGGAAGGCAACTGCACAGCCTGCCTCCAATGGCAAAGGGTCTCTCCTGCTTGTACATTTCCACTAGCTTCAGCAAAAAAGAAAAGAAAAAAAATGTCGGTTCAGGCACATGTCTTAGAGGCCATGAGTGGTGGGCTGAATAGGAGAGACACAGTCTCAGCTGGCAAAAAACTCTTGTGTCAGCTACAAGATGTGAGAGAGTAGTCAGTGAGTCACCTCTTAATGAGGGTGAAAGAGAGCGCAAAATGTGGTCTGAAGCTCAACATCAAAAAAACTAAGATCATGGCCACTGGTCCCATCACCTCCTGGCAAATAGAAGGGGAAGAAATGGAGGCAGTGAGAAATTTTACCTTCTTGGGCTCCTTGATCACTGCAGATGGTGACAGCAGTCATGAAATTAAAAGACGCCTGCTTCTTGGGAGAAAAGCAATGACAAACCTAGACAGCATCTTAAAAAGCAGAGACATCACCTTGCCGACAAAGGTCCGTAAAGTTAAAACTATGGTTTTCCCAGTAGTGATGTATGGAAGTGAGAGCTGGACCATCAAGAAGGCTGATCACCGAAGAATTGATGGTTTTTGAATTATGGTGCTGGAGGAGACTCTTGAGAGTCCCATGGTCTGCAAGAAGATCAAACCTATCCATTCTTAAGAAAATCAGCCCCGAGTGCTCACTGGAAGGACAGATCCTGAAGCTGAGGCTTCAATACCTTGGCCAGATCATGAGAAGAGAAGACTCCCTGGAAAAGACCCTGATGTTGGGAAAGATGGAGGGCACAAGGAGAAGGGGACGACAGAGGACGAGATGGTTGGACAGTGTCTCAAAGCTGAGTCTGACTAAACTGTGAGTCTGACCAAACTGTGGGAGGCAGTGGAAGACAGGAGTGCCTGGTGTGCTCTGGTCCATGGGGTCACAAAGAGTCGGACACGACTAAACGAATAAACAACAACAGTCAGTGAGAAAGGGACTGCTGTAGCAGCTAGGAGTGATGGTCTTAGACCATAGAAACACCAGAGCCATGAATTTCACTAGGTGACCTTGTGCCAGTCATTCGCTCCCTCAATTAAATCCGCTTCACTGGGTTGTTGTGAGGATACTGGGGGGAGAGGAGAGGAGAGAAGAGGAGACCACACACGTTGCCCTGAGTTCCTTTGAGGAAGCGTGGGATTAAAAAAAAAAAGGAAATCAAAATCCCTACTAGCTGCCCTGCAGCTAGGCTGTTTGGCAGCAACAGTGTGTCCAGATCAAGCCACAAAGAGACACCCCCTGCACTCTAACTGCTTGGTTCAGACAAGACTATTCACAGGACCACTGCCAGGCATAGAACCTAACCCATGGGAGTGATGGCACAAACAGAATTCCCCACCTCTGTTCCGGTGGTGCACACATCTCTGCATAATATTTTATCTTTGGTTCAGTTCCACTTGTCCGAAGGGTGGCGACACAGCCATTCTGAAAGGTGAAGGTGATCATCTGACTGTTTTTACTCGCAGGCAGTACCTGCAGCGACAACAAGAAGAACAGCATAATACCAGGAGAAAAATCAAGGTGGAATTGGTGTAGGGGTTCCTGCAGCCTCCTCTCATCCACTAATTAAATATCAAGCACTTCAGTTAAGTGTTTTGTGGACAAGTTTCAACCCAAAGACTAAAAACACTGCATTATGATGGTGATAGTATCTGTGGACTGAATTTACTCTCTAAAGCACTGATGGCACGGTACAAATAAATCTGTCACATGTTCATTGCTGCTTTGAGATTTTAAGTTACAGAATTGTGCAAATGAACCCATCAATGAACTAGTTAGACCTTGTTCAAAGTATATACAACAGCATTCGTCAACTACTGTTTATTTATAGAGAGGTTCCTTTGACTCTCAAATTAGGAATACATTAGTAAATTCCTTAGCCAGTTCTGTCCGGAGGAAAAAAATATTTGAACACTGTAAGAAGAGTCCTCCTAAAGGATTTTGAATACAGTTAGTCTGTTTTACATCCCCAACTTTGTGCCCTGCAGGTGCTTCAAAGTACAACTCCTATTGGCTGAGGCTCATGGAAGTTAATAATAATAATAATAATAAATAATAATAATAATAATTTATTATTTATACCCCGCCCATCTGACTGGGTTTCCCTAGCCACTCTGGGCGGCTTCCAACAGAAATATTAAAATACACGAATTTCTTAAAGATTAAAAGCTTCCCTAAACAGGGCTGCCTTCAGATGTCCTTTAAACATCTGGTAATTATTTTTCATTTTGACATCTGGTGGGAGGGCATTCCACAGGGCGGGTGCCACCCCCGAGAAGGCCCTCTGCCTGGTTCCCTGTAACTTAGCTTCTCGCAGTGAGGGAACCGCCAGAAGGCCCTCGGCACTGGACCTCAGTGTCCGGGCAGAGCGATGGAGGTGGAGACGCTCCTTCAGGTATACTGGACCGAGGCCGTTTAGGGCTTTAAAGGTCAGCACCAACACTTGGAATTGTGCTCGGAAACGTACTGGGAGCCAATGCAGGTCTTTCAAGACCGGTGTTATATGGTCTTGGCGGCTGCTCCCAGTCACCAGTCTAGCTGCCGCATTCTGGATTAATTGTAGTTTCCGGGTCACCTTCAAAGGTAGCCCCACATAGAGCGCATTGCACTAGTCCAAGAGAGAGATAACTAGAGCATGCACCACTCTGGCGAGACAGTCCGCAGGCAGGTAGGATCTCAGCCGGCGTACCAGATGGAGCTGATAAACAGCTGCCCTGGATACAGAATTGACCTGCGCCTCCATGGACAGCTGTGAGTCCAAAATGACTCCCAGGCTGCACACCTGGTCCTTCAGGGGCACAGTTACCCCATTCAGGACCAGGGAGTCCCCCACACCTGCCTGCCTCCTGTCCCCCACAAACAGTACTTCTGTCTTGTCAGGATTCAACCTCAATCTGTTAGCCGCCATCCATCCTCCAACCGCCTCCAGACACTCACACAGGACCTTCACCGCCTTCACTGGTTCTGATTTGAAAGAGAGGTAGAGCTGGGTATCATCCGCATACTGATGAACACCCAGCCCAAACTCCCTGATGATCTCTCCCAGCAGCTGCATATAGATGTTAAAAAGCATGGGGGAGAGGACAGAACCCTGAGGCACCCCACAAGTGAGAGCCCAGGGGACTGAGCACTCACCCCCCACAAGTTGTAGCCGAAGTCATCAGGCACCAGGTTGGGGGAGGCTGTTCTGTATATAGGCTAACAATTTCATATTCTGCTCTGAGGAATCTGTCAGGTATCTTTGAACCAGACTTTGAACCTGACCGGAGTTTACTTTTTGTTAAGAGAACATGGGATGTGGATGTAATTTTAATACGCAGGTTTGCGATCAAAGCAGACAAAACTCTGCACTGTGCTCAACTACAATCCAATACATTAGGCAGCTGAAGCTTATGTGAACCATCATAAGTACCTGCATGCCAATATGATCTTTTATGGGTTTCTTCCTTTAAGGTGGCAACCCACCTGCTGAGAGGTGGTCAGCCTGACAGAACCTAGGCCAGTGTGTCCCAAACTTGGGTCTCCAACAGTTTTCGGACTACAATTCCCATCATCCCTGACCACTGGTCTTGCTAGCTAGGGATGATGGGAGTCGTAGTCCATAATAAGCTGGAGACCTGAGGTTAGGAAACACTGGCCTAGACTGAAATGACGTACTCGCTTCTCCTTCTCAACATCCAAGCCCACAATCTAATTACTGATTTCCTCCAATCAACACCTCTATTACTTGAAAACTCTGCAAAGGGTTGCAAGGCAAAAGGGTTCAGATTAAAGCTATTATGAGAAGGATCTGCAACAGCTTTCTAATAAGAGTTGCGCAACTCACCGACTTCTTATTTGGCTGGCTGCTGTCATACCCAGTGGTCACATCCCGGATGTCCAATATACTGAAAGTGCCACAAACTGCTGGGTAAGAATTAGGTGATGTAAAGTTTCTGAGTCTTTCAAATATCCTTTTGATAGTAGGAGGATCATAACACAGGAAATACGAGGTTTTTGAAATGTGGTAGCCATACCTACACAAACACAGTATATAGTCAGGCACGGTAATCTAGATCTCTAAATTCTGTCACTAGGAAAAGAAAGGAAAGCTAAGCATAAACCCGAAACCTCCATATCACTAAATGTATCTATGATGTCTCTAAAAATGGTGGCACAGAAAATGGATAAAGTTAGGCCCTGCCAGAAGTTCCTTTTCGAATGCGACCCCTTCAGCAACTTCCAACATTTCTGAGTTATCTCACGGGCAAAAACACAGAAAAGACAATCCCTACTCTTTCCAGTCAAATTTATTTATTGAAAGCACTTTAACATCACCCTTTGGCCAAAAAGGCGCTCAGAATGGCTTACAAAAATCAGTACCATAAGACACTCCCTACCTCACACTTATAATCTAAAAAAACACAACACACAAGGAAACAATGTGGAGGAGAAAAGCAAGATCAAGCTTTAAGTTACAGCTCTTGTAATGACTAAACTTATTTTTCACCAGCTGGAATTGATGCAACCAGCTCCATGAGTAATTTCTGTGATGGAAAGTTGCTTTAATTGTTTTCAGCATTGTGTTTTTAATGTTGTAACCTGCCCTGGGACCTCAGGCGAAGAGCGGGTAATAAATAAGAATAACGATGATGACACACAGAACTTACATTTTATATATTTCTGTTAGTTGGGATGCCAGCATTTGGCTCTTGGTATCTAGATAAGCAGCCATTTCTGCGATCACCACAGCTGCGCTGACGCCATCTTTGTCCAGCACGGAAGTGCCACACATGAAGCCTGGAAAACAAAAAAATTGCAAAACAGCGTTTTTATTTTATTTTCATCTACATCGCCTTAAATCCATCATCTTAACATTTCTGTACAACAGAACCAAAAAAGAGTTTGAGAGTTAGGCCACGCAATGGGGTTGTGGGAAACAGCAGGCTGAAGGGAGGGGACAGATTCTAGGACTGGGCTCTGTCCTGTGGCCCTGCCTTCTGCCACTCGCTGTGCTTACCAATGGACTCTTCAAAGGCAAAAAGGACTTCTTTGCCGCTGTCCAGGAGGTTTTTAACTCTGCTGCCAATCGATTTGAAGCCAGGGAGTGTATCCTGAAAGACAGGAAGGTGCCTTCACTTAATACAGATTGTTCTCACGGAACATGCCAACTGCATGCAAATTCACCAAGCTGCTCACTCCCGGAGGTCTTCTGAGAGCAACTCTCTTTTAAGTATGCAGCCCTGAGTGGGCTCAGAATTGCAGCTGGGTCACCCAAGACTGGGAAAAGGTTACTCAGAAGAGAGTCCTAAGCATGGCTCCCAAGTGATCATCCCTTACCTCCCTAGCCAACCAGGTGTACTGCCTCTGCTCTCTAAATGGGCAAAAAGGGCTCCTTCTTATATGCCAGCACATTGTAGAATGGTACCCAAATTAAGAACAGCCCTCTGGCCCAAGATCAGTGGTCCTGGAAGACGTAACAGAAGTTTCCTTTTCTCAAAAGTCAACCATAAGGAAACAATTTCTTTTGACCATTAGAATAATAGTCTGCCCAAAGGCTACTGTTTAAACTGCAAGCAGGGACGGTGCTGCAAATTAGAAACTGAAGGCTGGAAAGGCCTAACAAACTAAACAGATTTTCTCAGAAAGAGGCCACAGTAGCTGTGCTCCAGAAGGGGCACTAGAGGGCAGTAAGAGTTGCAATAATGAAAAGGAGTCAGTGCTCTCTCTACAGCTTTAATCATCTCAGCCCTTGCAATCTAGTCACATTGCACTCTATAAATTCATTATACTGTATATCACACTGAAGCTGACCAGAGCTAGCTAAATTGCCTGCAAAAAACAAAAGACAGATCCTGCCCGAACCCAAACTTGTACATCTGCACACCATCTGAATCAACTCAATACTCCCCCCACAAACATTTTATTCAGAGTAAACCCACTGAAATTAATGGATCTAATTTAAGTCTTCTCCATTAATTTCAATGGGTCCCCTCTGAGTATAACTTATTACTTGTCAAAGGCATAAGTGAGGGGGTGCTCACTGCTTCATTCCTTCTAGCATCTTGCATGTCCTTTAAAAAGACCTCTGAATTCTGCCCCAAACGCTCAAAAGTTTCCCCTTCTGCCTGGAACTCCTTCACAGAGCAGCTTCAGTTCTCTCCTTTAGTTCAAAATGAATGTAGTAATATTCCATACCCCACCATGGTCGGATGCACCCTGTACAGTAGTATCTCGGGTTACAAACGCTTTGGGTTACAAACTCCGCTAACCTGGAAGTAGTTGCTCCGAGTTGCAAACTTTGCCCCAGGATGAGAACAGAAATTACGTACTGGCGGCGGCGGCAGCAGGAGGCCCCATTAGTGAAAGCACGCCTCTAGTCAAGGACAGTTTCGTGTTAAGAACAGACCTCCGGAATGAATTAAGTTTGTAACCCGAGGTACCACCGTACAAAGATGGCTGGGATTTACTCAGCCAAACCACAACCCTAAATGCCATTCAGCTCTTACTTCAAAGCGAAATCCTTCTTTTTGTGCAATGGCCTTCAGGATCTTAGAGGAGACCGTGGTGGCCAGCATGTAAACATTCTTGACGTCGGCATCTTTGGAACAATTCTTCTTCCAACAAGTAAACATCCACCACCCAAACAATGCTGCCAGCTCATTGCCAGTGAAGACTTTCCAGCGGCCACTGCAGAAGGAGGAGGAGGGGAGCACCAGAGGTCAAAAGGAATATGCACGAGAATCCAAAATACAGAGGAACACAGCCACAAACACAACGGTTGCTTTAGAACGGGGTGGCCGACTTCCAAGAGACTGCAATCTACTCAAAGAGTTAAAAACTCGCAGTGATCTACCCCCTTTTGGGGGGTTCAGGTTGAGGTTGTTGAGTTTTTTTTAAGGAAGGAAAGCCATCCATGTTTTGGGGGGTTCGGGTCAAAGTTGAGCTTTTTTTTTTTAGGAAGGAAAGCCCTCTTTGGGGGGCTTCAGGGCAAAGATGTAGAGCTTTTTTCTTAGGGAAGCCAAAGTTGCTGAGCTTCTTTAGGGGGAGCCAGTTATCTACCAGTGATCTACCACAGATGTCCAGTGATCTACCAGTAGATCACGATCTACCTGTTGGACATGCCTGCTTTAGAAGTTTCTTCTGTGCGGAAGAGCAAGACTTGTCCATTGGCTACTTAAAACACCAGCAGGGCTTCTTAAATAGCTGCCTGTGGGTGCTGCCCAGTTGTAAGACTGCCCAGGGCTAGGACAAAGCCAGTGCACACATGCCCGGCTACTTGAGTCCAGTGGTGCAATCCAATCTGTGATTGCTCTGCTCAACGTGAAGAACAACACACAAGCCATTGAATAAGGCTAAACTGCCTTATTGTGGCAAATGCAGAGTCTGCCTCTGTTTGCCCAGCTCAGACATTCAGAGCTGTTTAGCACGGCTGCCTCTCTCTAGCATAGCAGGCAGTGAAGAGAGAACAAAAGAAACAACAGTTCCACTTCAGGAGCAACAGTAGACGAACATCCTGTCTACGTCACATCCACTCTGTGGAATGAAAACACATACAGTCATATGATACACAACAATCCAATGACTGCAGACAGGGAATGAATCTCCCAACAAACACAACACCCCATCATTTTCAGAATGGTCCAGGAAGCAGAGTTTCCCAGGTGACTGAAGCTCCCCCTTGCACTCATTTCACTGTGATTGGTTTGTGGACTTATTCATTTGAAAGGCACTCAAAGGACTTTCAGATTGAGGCTTAATTTTGCAAACAATTCAGATATCACATGCATGACTTTGGCAACAGGTATTTTTTAAGTTATTGGATTTTTCACAGGAAGGGTAAATTGACATTAATTTATTTTTTTTCTATTTACTGAATTTATATACCACCCTATAACCGCAGGTCTCGGGGCAGTTCACAGAATAAAATCAAAATACAAAACCACAAAATATATAATCAAAATATTATCATAATATAATCATAATATATAATAAAAATAAAAACAACCCAATAGGTGGATGTGGGAATATGGGTAGGAATCCTGATGACGACCAATGTTGTGCGGATGCTGCAAAAACCCTGCAGGTATGAGAACCCCCCATCCCCCAACACAGACTTGTTTGGAAGTTGCCTGAGAACTAGCGGTAGAAGGAGAGGCAGGGGGAGTGCTAGGAGAACTCAGAATAATAAGTTGTGGCAGAAAAGTCTTCCAGTTGGAAGGTTTATGGAGAAGGAAACAGAGGAGTAAAGGAAGGAAGAGAGGGAGGTATCTGGGAGAACAAGCTGGTAGCAAATGGGAAATGAGATGGAGAGAAAAAGAGAAAAAGAACAGCTCCACATTTTTATGTACTAGACACACTGGAACCTTTGGGCATGGCCTAAGCACTCCCTGATCCCAAACTGGGAGCATCCTTGCCAGTGCTTTGTTTTCCCTTGAAAAACAGGTCCCTGTACTCACCATAAAGTTGTTACAGTAAGTGCCACACTTTTTAACAACTACAAAAAGAGGCACCAGTACTGCGTACCCTTGAGTACCCCCTAGAAGAAAAGGCCCTGATCCTTGCTGTGTACAGTATAGAAAGAATCTAAGAGCTTGCTAACTGGAACGGGGCCATGGAATAATGGTGGGGTGGGATGGGGTTGGAGATGGTGGCAGAAGGAAAAAAACAGAAACCAGGCTGCTTTTATGCGTTGGTGCTGTGTATCTGCTTGTTTCTCTTCTGCTGTGGCCTGAGAGAGGCAGGTGCAGATATATTACTGGACTATAGAGGGATCTGAGGATTTCCATGTCCCTTCCAACCTTTTAATTCAATTTATGGGGATATCTGAAGCACAGGGAGCTTCAGCTATATGTGTTTTTAGTAGCAGACCACCACCACCCATCCCACTTACAATTACTGGTGTTATTTTTTAAAAAAGTTTAGATATTCAAACATTATTTGGTGTGGAGGTCTGCATCTCAAGGAACACCCACAAGACTTGCCCATCTTTCCCTCTTCACAGAGGAAACCGTCTCTCACACACAAACACATGCTTACTTCTTCTGCAGTTCTGCCACAGCTAATCTGTCTGCATCAGGATCCGTTGCCACCACCACCCTGGCACCTTCCTTCTCTGCAAGCCGCAAAGACAATTCCTAGAAGAGGAAAGTTAATATTTTTACTCAGCACAAAACAGCCAGTTGGTTTTACCCACCCTTATTTACATACAAAACTGTTGACGAAATCGCATGCCAAACTTACTAGCACAGATTCTCCTTCTTCAGGATTCGGGCATTTTACAGTGGAGAAATCTGGATCTGGGTCTTTTTGTTCAGGAACTGGAATGGGAGGCTGAAAGCCAAATGCCTGAAAAGCCAACTGCACGTAGTCGTGCCCAACCCCATGAAAGGATGTGTGAACAAATTTCAAGCTGCTCTTTGTGTTCAGCTCCCTATAAAGAAAATAACAGAATGGATTAATAGGAGACCTGCTGCTCCCAAAAGGTGGCATGGCATCACATGAGATGGTGACATGCCCAGATGCCAAAGCAGACTTCATATGAAAACAGCTCACAGCATCTGTCCAACATTTGCAGAATGAGCCAGGCTTTCATGGGACACTGCAACTAAAAATGATAGACATGGATAACCAACAAATCTAATGTGGGCTCAGACGTTACCTTTGCCCTTCTCCTAGACTTCAAGTGCACTGTCTGGTAAAGTTCTCTGGGTGGCTTACAGCACATAAGGAGGGGGGGGAGCCAAAGTACAGTGGTGCCTCGCTAGACGAATGCCCTGTAAGACTAATTTTTCACTTAATAGATTTTTCGAGTGGAGGTTGCCTCGCAAGACGAATTCGTTTTGTGAAAAATTCGTATAGCGAATCGCGGTTTCCTATAGGAATGCATTGAAATTCAATTAATGCGTTCCTATGGGCAAAAATAAAATAAAAATTCAATGCATTCCTATGGGATTCGCTAGATGAATTTTTCGCAAAACGAACTGACTCACAGAACGAATTCAATTCGTCTAGTGAGGCACCACTGTAAATACAAAACTAAACATAAAATCTGAGGGAGGTACAAAAGGTGGCCACATGAGAATGAGGATTTTCAGTGGTGACCCCCTCATTCGTGGAATGTTCTCCCCAGGGAAATGTGGCCTGGTTCCATTGTTCTCAATTTTCAGGCACCAGGCTAAGTCATTTTCATTCAGTCAAATCTTTGGTAACTAAGTTCTCCTCTACAGTGGTGGCCATCTTTCAGCAGTCTCTGTCCAGAAACGTGGTCTATAAACAAAATTTTAAAAATACACTCTTCTTCTGCTCTTCCCTATTCAAATATCTACGGTGCCCAAGCCGATCATTTGCATCTCACCTGCTTCCAATTCTGAACCTCCACCTTTGAGGGCTTCTAACATATGGAATTGATGCTTACAGGAGTTGTGCTTTGATTTCTTACCTATGGTAACAGATCTTTTTCAGATCCTCCATGTAGCTTGCACAGATTTCCTTCAAGGGATCTCGCATAAGAGGGCTGCTTTCTACCAGATTCTCATTCCAGGAGTCGTTCCACGGCTCAACACATTCTTCTATACACTTCAGGATTTCTTTGTCATGAGGAGATGTGATCTGAGCGCCATTTTCCCAGTATACCTAAAGTGAGAGTTGGGAAAACGTAAGAGTTCAATCACTGCAAGACCTCTGGGCACGGTCTGAGCACTCCTAAATTTAAATGTTAAACGTTCGGCAACTATAGCACAAGAATGCCTGTAGTGATGCAAGCTCTATGAGAAGGGTGGGGAACTTGAGGCCTAGGGGCCAATGTGGCCCCTCAGCCATCTATACTTGGCTCTCAGAAGTCTCACCAGACCACAGCTCCTCAGAAGCCCCCCTCAAGTGGTTCTGTCCAGCTAATACCTCCTGCTTGCCTGGAGAGAAATGTGGGTGGGTGGGCTTGCAGGGCTATATCCTAGCCCACTGTACAAAGCTAAGCGTCATATCTGTTGTTCTGCCTGACTTCATTCGGGCTGAAAAAGCCTCAATCCATAAAATGCAACAGCAGCACACTTTTTCAAAAACAGTGTTGGTATATCACTTTTCTAAGTAAGCATTCTCCACATGGTTTGTATTTCTGAAAACAAAATCAAAATGATCAATAAACATACATGTTAATTTAGCAATACAGAACTAAGTTCTGGTTTGGAAAGAACTCTGAAGGGCAAATAAGCCGATATTTGATAGTCTGATATATCTAAATAATAAAAGGTTGTGGTTGGTGTTTTATTATCTACTTTTTGAAATTCATAGTAAACAGTAATTAATTATATCAAAAACTGGGAGGACACAGTAATCCATGGATTGTATTCAACCAACTTTTACTCTGCATAGATCCATTGAAATCAACAAACCTAAGTTATTTATAGCCATTAATTTCAATGAGGCAACACATACTATAAATAGCCGGCATGGACACGAATCCATACAGTCCATATTATTTTCACAATGCAAAAATACAGGAAGATACAGCAATAAGACAATAAAACAAACATACAA
Organism: Zootoca vivipara; assembly: GCF_965207765.1. NCBI lineage: Eukaryota > Metazoa > Chordata > Lepidosauria > Squamata > Lacertidae > Zootoca > Zootoca vivipara. Next base: position 98,810,520 of record NC_142587.1, on the reverse strand, counting down.
CATACCTAGTACTTGCGTGTACTCTGCGAAACAGGGGTCATACTGCATTGTGAAAATAATATGGACTGTATAGATTCGTGTCCATGCCGGCTATTGACCTGATTATAATGTATGATTTATAGTATGTATGACATGATTATTGACTTATATTTATTTGATTTATTTAGTTATAAAACTGAAGAAGCATTAACCGAAACAGATGATTACCCTGTATCACTGCCTGATTTATGGTTAACTACAGATTAAAACAGTTACTTTTTGCCCAAGAACTGGTCAACGTGTTGCCTCCTTTTCTCAGCATTTTGACTTTAATTTGCAACACAGGGGTTCTTTCATCAGCATTAATTTCAATGAGTCCTGCTCCAAGTAAAAGTTAGTTGAATACAAGCCTAGTATTTGTAAAGGCCAGGGGCTATGTTGCTCTGTGGATCATTCAGACAGGCTCCCTTTAGGGTTGTGTTAAAATGATACCTGGTGGCATGGAATAAGAAATGCACCTACAATGCCAGCTTTCAATACACTGTGGGTGTCAAAACAAAGAGTCTTTTCACCAAAGTGTGACAAACTCCATTCACTCTCCCTTGGAGAGTATTTTCACCCAACATCATCCTATCATCAGAGTTTGGCAGCTGGACCAGGCCAAAGGTCCATTTAGCCCAGCATCCTTGTTCTTACAGTGGACATCTGTTTGTCTATGGGAAGCCTGCAAGGGGTGCTGAGCTATCCCCACCTGCAAGCAGAAGGCATCTGGGTTTTTTCTTCTTCCAGAAAAAGGTTATTATTCCACTAACAGAACATACAGTATGGGGTGTTCCATTCTTGAGCATTTTCCAGAATATTACAGTCTGGAAGCTTCTTGACATCAGGTCAGACCATTGGATCCATCTAGCTCAGTACTGTCTACACTGACTGGCAGTGACTCCTCGGGGTTTCACGCAGGAGTTTTTTCCAGCCCTATCTAAATATGCCATTGGGGATGGAACCTAGACCATCTGCTCTACCACTGAGTTATGACCTTTCCCCAGACAATTCCAGTATCTAACACAGATATTTTCTTAGGCTCTTGATTTAAAGGATTGTTAAAAGCTAGCAGGCATCTAGAGAGTTCTCCGACGTACCTTGTAGCCATTGTCTTCCTTACGGTTATGGGAAGCAGTAATCATCACCCCAGCTACAGCTCTGAGCTGCTGAACTGCGTAGGGCTGCAAGACAAAAATCACATTCACTCTCCAGCATGCCAGGATTTCTGAAACAGCCCAGATAGGAACTCCGGTATTCTGAGCCTCTGCACAACTGATACAAGAAGAATATGTGGACCCTTGAATGACAACCGCCATTCAGTATGACCTTTGAGTAAAGCATTGCTATTGAACAAAAGAAGAATCCCTAGATATTTCCCAAGTCACATCCTCTAAACAAGCAAGTTATTATAAGTGCTTAGAGCTGTTCATAAGCTTAGTGGCAAAGATGCAGGAAAATCAATATGCCTAACTGAGCCCAAGATGGTGTTGTGTCCCGGAAGACACACACATCCCAATGATATCAAAAGGCCTTAAGCCCCAGGCACATGAAAGCAAAGGCTTCGGGTCTTGTTTCTGTTTCTAAGCACAAGCCACTCCATACCCAAGGGAAGAGTTCAAACGTCTACTGTGCATGTTGAGATGGGTCGGAGCCCAGGATTTAGACCTTTCATGACTTTGGAAAGCAAGTGCTACAAACAGTAATAATGGTATTCTGTACATTTGAGGAGAACTTTTGCCATAAGATATGTTCAATGGGCAGTCCTTCTGCAATGTTATTTGTGCAATTTTTGGTATGAGAAAGAATCACCGCTCCAAGAGACTTCAGGTAACACATATTCAGCCCCCCCGCCATTTATTTACAGTGGTACCTCTAGTTACGAACTTAATTTGTTCTGGAGGTCCATTCTTAACCTGAAACTGTTCTTAACTAGAGGCGTGCTTTTGCTAACGGGGCCTCTTGCTGCCGCTGGCACACAATTTCTGTTCTCATCCTGGGGCAAAGTTCTCAATTCGAGGTAACTCTTCCAGGTTAGCGGAGTTTTGTAACCTGAAGCGTTTGTAACTTGAGGTACCTCTGTATTTGATTGATCAAATTTATATACCACCCTTCATCCAAAGATCTCAGGGCAGTTGGCAAGGTAAAAATACAGGGTAAAAGCACAAAATAAATAGTGAAAACAAAAACAAAACAAAAAATAACCTCCAAGGCATCTGACATACACATGTTGATGTTGCAACAGATTTCAAATGGTTTTGAAACGGGTTCAAGTCACCTATTCCGTCTCTAGCAAAGGATCACCAGAGGATATATAATTTCATCAAGCCAAGGCCTGACATCATTCAGAATTCTAATTTCTACTTTAAGTATTAAGCATACCACTGCTCCATTACTGTATGTAAATGCTAGCCCTTACAGCAAACAAGCTAACTGTGATCAATCCAAACATTTATTTCTTACCCCCAGGGACTGCTGTGCCACAAAATTCAATAAGGTTTCACACTGGAGATGTGGATTCAGTTTAGGACCTGATGGCCATGTGCCCAATAATAATAAAAGGATGGACTTACCACAAAAGGAGTGGGAACATATCTTGAGAACAGGTAGACAGGTACACCCTTAGCAAGCAGGACTGCTGCTGTGAGCTTTGCAAGTCTGTGGAAGACAAAGAATGATAATGCCACTCTCCTGCCCATTGCACCCTCCCTAAAATCCTAAGACAAGACAAATTCCCATTTCCTTTTTAAAAAGAAGAAGAAGGTTCCGGTTTCCGCCTGCAGGAATGGCGGACCTGTTTTCCATCTCTCTGACCTTCGTAAGGAATTTGGCGGTTGCTAGGGGAGTAAATGGCAACCCCCTACCCTCTCCGGGGGTTACGGAGAGGGGCCGCTGGCCCGCGATGCCCCCAGACCCACTCCGACTGTTTTTCGAGTGGGGGGAGCTTGGGCTGAGCACTTACGAGGGCCAGGACTCCCGGACGCTAATCTGCATGGCGGGGATTTCCATGGTTAAAGAAGATAATTAGGCTTAAATCTATGGACATACTTCAGAAGGAGGGGAAGAAGCGCTGTTTACTGCTGAGAAATTTATGCTGCTGAAAGGAGAGGAGTCAAAGATTGTACTGCATCTGGAAGAAGGATTGATGGGGACGGAGCGATAAGGGAAGGGAGTTTTTATTTTTTTTTCCCTTCATATTGTTGCCTCGTACCTTCCCGGACGCGATGTCCTGGCTTGTTTGGAGTGAAAGAGAAGCAAAAGACTGTGTGAGTTGAACTTTATAACTGTTGTTACTGAGCATATTTTTTTAAAGATGTGGAGTTGTCGATGAGAAAAGCCTCCCCCTAGTCGGGCGGAAGGAGTTCTGGACGCGCTCGGAGGATTTATGAGTTGTGTCGCACTTTAAATTGGAGCAGCGACCTGAAGCTAAGTTCAGCTATAGGGCAAGGAGATCCATTAATTTACCAAGAGTTTATGGTTTGATGTTTGGGTCTCCTGCCTGAAAAAGCTGTAAATTCTATAATGATCGTGAATCTTCATGGCTATGAGAGAAAGCGAAAGTGATTTGAGCTTTTTGAGATGGCGCTGCTTCGGGCTGCTTCGACGCAACAAGGAGCTCCATTAAGAAGATTTATGGGGAGGCTGGACTGATTAACTCACACAGGAGAAAGAACATCTGTGAAACCTTGTTTGATATTTATCTCAGCGGCTGGGAAACAATCGGATGAAAGTGAAAACATCTATGTGACTGTAAGGGGAAGATCTGGATTATTATGAACTTGGAGGACGATTTGAACTTTAGAAAAAAGACGGCAGTGGACAGTTGCGAGGAATTCCCAATTTCTTGAAGCATGGGAACCCAAATAAAAAATTCTTTAGATGATTTGGCATAACATTCGGTTTGATTGATATATATATGTGTATAATTTGAAATATTGAATGTGATATAATTGGTTTTAATTGGAAAATTAATAAAAATATTTAAAAAAAAAATTAAAAAGAAGAAGAAGAAAGTGGCAAATGGAGAAATAAATGGGTAACGTCACTTGACCCACTGTGGGGCAGCTGTGAAAAGGGTAGCTTCCCTGTTAAGAATCATTACGAAAGGGATCAACAATAAACTGCAAATATCACTATGCTTTTATAGGCATCTATAGTACAGTACTGCCACACTTGGAATACTATGTACAGTTCTAGTTGCCACATCTCAAAAAAAGAGGCTATTGCAGAGCTGGAAAACATGCAGAGATGGACAATCAAAATGATTTGGAGTCTGGAGCTACTCTCACACAAGGAAATAGTGTGCTGTTGGGGGCTTCTTAAGGTGCGTAAGGGGGAATATGTCAGAGAAATATAAAAAATTGTGCCTGGTGCAGAGAAAGTGGATAGGGAGGATTTTCTCCCCCTCATCTAGTAAGATGACAATTTGGGATCATCTAATGTAGTTGAATAGTGGGGGTCAGTTCAGGACAGAATACAGGGAAGTCCTGCTTCAGAGTGCATAAAACAAATTGGGTTGACGACAATCAGCTTGGACAGCTTTAAGAGGGGATTAGTCGAATTCATGGCGGAAAAGGCTATGAACAGCTGCTGGCCATGGCAGCAATATGCCACCTCCAGGATCAGAGGCTGGTAGCATATGCCTCTGGATGTGGCACTGGGGAAAGAGCAGCAGGAGGGCTATGGTGTTCATGTGCTACTTGAGGGCTTCTTGCTGGGCAATGTGGGGAACAGGATGCTGAGTCAACTAGGCTTTTGGCCCAATCCAGCAGAGCTCCTCTTGTGTTATGCTTGAGATGGAGAGCTGAGTCAGCATTCAGTTCACTGGTACAAACACCTGTCATCTGAGTTGCAAGGCGAGAAGGAAGCTAGGCTGACTATGTTCCTTATACTGTACTACCGGTATGTTTGTCTGCACTCTAAATCTACTATGGTTCTCTCACTCCCCCTCCAGGGGGCACAATTTGATGCCTGTAATGTGCCAAACATGGGACTTATTTGCTCTCTAATTCTAATCTACTGAAACTCAAAGAAAATACAACAATATACACAGACTGCCAGAAGGTCTCTTTTGAAATGGCCTCATATTAAATAGCTCGGTGGCTTTTGAGAGGAGTTTTTAAAGCATCAGGAAGGCTTTGGCAGAGGTTCTGCAAATCTGCCTCATCCTAGGCCTTATCTGTAGGACCTGACACAAATTATGCACTTAATGAAAAGAGCCAGGCCTGTGCAACAGGTGTAATGCCTAAGTATCAAATCCATGGCTTGAGTTACTATGTGCCTGACTTCATCCACCAAACTGCCCCTTAGGACTGAAATGAGATCTGTAATGTGGCAGAACTGAGGCTATGCCTTCGTGTCGCTTTCAGATGCAGACGTTCACATTCAAAAAGAACTGATATATCTTCTAGGGTTCTTCTCATCTTCAAATTTCAAAAGTTTGATTTCTGCTTAGTGCAAAGGGGATTTAGTCATTCCATGGCAATCTTGTTTCTACTCCCAACAAAGCCCATACCGTAAGCTGCTGCAACTGCTGGTTATCTGGCCTCGCGTGTCATACCCAACAACAAAACCACGTTGCTTGAAGTCTGGAAATGATTTTTCAAGGTATTTGTACATCCCCTGCAGCAAAGTAAAAAGAGAAGTCCCATGCATAAATCCTCCTACTTGCTTAGGTTTTCAGACCTTCCCTATTCCACTGGCACAGGGAAGTTGTAATAAAGAATTCTCTGTCCCAATTATGTAATCTGAATTTGTCATGGTGGACAAATTATATTATCAATTAGAGTTGTTTCCTTCTTTATTGAGCAATCTCAGGAGAGTACAATGTTTTCTCATTTGTAACTTTACATCAGTCCTGCAACGTTGGCTACACCAAGTTAATTACCCAAAACCTCCCAGTTGGGGGGCAGGTGGAACACCTGAACCTTGGTCAACCGTGGTTTCAAATCTGGCACTGATTACTGCCATCAGCAAGGCAAGAGAAACAAAAGGAAATCCATAAATTTGACTTTAATTCACCCTTACCAACTGTCTCCAGCTATTCAATGAAAAGTTTCCCTACATAGTAAGCCAGGTATGAGGAATCTTTTTGGCTCAGAGATCCAAATCTTTAGCTTCCCCCAATCCATGGACCAACTCTGACAGGTGGGTGAGGCCACCCACCTATCAATCATCTGATGTCACAATTATGCCAGTTAACTGAAAGATGGGTGGTATTACGGGGGTTCTTTAAAGTCGACCCACAGGGGAAGGGTCTGCTTCACTAGCAAAGCAGCACCCAGCAGGACTGAACTCCACACATCCGCTGACATCACCCAGTGATGTAAACTGATGGTCAGGAGGATGTAGTTTGGGGAAAATAACCTTATGGGACAACCTTGGCAGCAGGCCAAGACTGGCCCACAGGCTGGAGGTTCCCCACCCCTGTCTGCAAACCTTCACAATGAATGGTACAGTATTTACTCAACAGTAAAGCAAATTATTCTTCCCATAATAATGGCTATTACTTATTCATAGTCTCCAGCAAACATGACATCTGCAGTTGTAGAACACTGTGGCCGAATTCAAACCACCATAGCTTGGTTTAATCAGCTAATATGAACAAATATTGTGCCTATACTCATAGACCCTTCCCCACTCAGGGAAAATATTTAAAGTATGGTTACCAGGCTTGGAATAGGCCAGGATAGTGAGCCATCTTCAACCCGTGTTTTAAGAACCTGTATTTTTCCAAACTTGGTAACCATGGAGGCTCTGTTTAGATATTAACAGGAAGCTATGGTTAACTGAAAACTTCCTGGTTTATTATAGCACATTGAGAATTGGTGCAGTCATTTATTTATTTAAAAGTATTTCTAAGCAGTGTTGTTGTTGTTGAGTCGTTTAGTCGTGTCCGACTCTTCGTGACCCCATGGACCATAGCACGCCAGGCACTCCTGTCTTCCACTGCCTCCTGCAGTTTGGTCAAACTTATGTTCGTAGCTTTGAGAACACTGTCCAACCATCTCGTCTTCTGTCGTCCCCTTCTCCTAATGCCCTCCATCTTTCCCAACATCAGGGTCTTTTCCAGGGAGTCTTCTCTTCTCATGATCTGGCCCGAGGTATTGAAGCCTCAGCTTCAGGATCTGTCCTTCCAGTGAGCACTCAGGGCTGATTTCCTTCAGAATGGATAGGTTTGATCTTCTTGCAGTCCATGGGACTCTCAAGAGTCTCCTCCAGCACCATAATTCAAAAGCATCAATTCTTCGGCGATCAGCCTTCTTTATGGTCCAGCTCTCACTTCCATACATCACTACTGGGATGTATGGAAGCAGTGTACAAACTGACATTAAAAACACTACCATACAGAAATCCATTGGTTTTTTGCATGAGGATGACATGCAAGGGCAAATGGATCATGCTTATCTCGGCTTATCCAGCTGTGGTATGAACATCCAAACTAGACCTCTGCCATGGACTCTCCAAGGAGTCCCTAGGGCTTGGCATCAGAAATTGTGCTTAGTCCAAAATGCAACTGATGCCAGCCCTAGCATGTTTCGTAGCAGTCTGCACTTAAGGTCTCTGATTAAGCAGATGGCTCCATGGGGGGGGGCAAGCTACACCTCACCCTTTCCAAATGCAATACCACAATTTGTAATTTTACTTGGTCTGGGAGAACTTTTAGTACCAATGTCACTTTCAGAATGGCTGAAATAATGGTGCTGCCCTTTTTCTTCAACTTCCCACAAATCCAGCAGGGTTGTGGCTCAGATTGTGTACCAAAGGGCACCTCTTCTCTTGACTCAGCACAAAGCCAACATAGAGAGAGGCTCAAAACCTGAATGCTGATTAAGCTCCTGGCACTTCAGCCACGGCCAGCAGAAATCTCAGTCATGAGATTGCTGACCAGCTAGTTAGCATGCTTATCTGAGGCTCAGTATGACTGCACTGCAAAGCCTTTCCCCCATCATGCTGACTTTGATATGGATTTAGCTGGGACACCATGAGGGCTTGGGGGGGGTCTGCAAATTCATGCAAGGAGAACGGTGGACATAGTTTCATACTGCCTCTTTTCCCCACAAAAGCGTAAGAACGGGGAGCTCCAGAATCTGAGCTGTAAGGTGCCAAAGGTGCCCAGCTCCTCATTCCCATGCCAGCCTGCCAGATGCAACCCAGGCAGATGTCAGCCAAAAAAGGAAAGCAGCTGTACCACAATAAGTGCTTGATTAGCAAATAGTTACAAATGGTATTAGCAAGCCAGCCAGGATACGATACAGGAGGGCATATGCAAGCCAAGGCCATTAACCAGTCTGTCCAAAGGGGAATAATCTTCCCAATCTAAATATTTCATTTCATGTCACTTTTAATTTGTATACCGCCTTTCTACATTACTACATTCTACATTACTATACGCAAGTCGGTTTACAAGCTGAAGAAACAACAAAACAGACAACAAAGATGGTCTTATAACAATCTGATCCAATACAAAAAGTGTCATAATAAAAACATAAACTTTAAAATAAACAACTTATATCAAATAGTTATATTCAATAATCTAAGGTATACCTGTATTTGGCATGGCAAAGCTGGCCCAGCCCTGTACTTATTTATTTTCTAGTCAATGCAAAATATAGAAGTTTAATCAAAACCAGCAATGTAGCTGGCAGCCCCCCCAAATTATTTCCCAGTCTTAGCCTTCACCAAAATGCAAACATAAACCTGAAACAAAGGGCTTGAAGAAGACAAACAAGGATTTTCAAGAACTCTTGAAGTTCAGGGGGAAACATGCCTTAACCCAGTTGTCAAGGAATGCTGTCTTATGCAACTAGAAATGATTACCGAAGAAAATAACCACCAGTAAGGGAGATAACCTGCAAAGCAAGCACAACAGTGTTCGCAGAGACTTCCTGGTATCTGAACTGAAGTCTTCTGCCAAGAATGCTTATTATTACTTAGCAGCCAATCCAAAGTTCCTCGTGCTTCCAGCAGACCAAAACACAAAGCCAGCACGTGCTCTTCAGGCTGTCACAGCATGAACACTTTCAAAGTGAACAAAACAGAGAGGTCAGAAAGTACAAAGCTATTTTTGCTTCCTCAGCAGTCCAGCAAGGCCCATGAGCACGTTTAGTTCCTTAAAGCCTGCCCTGCAGAAAAAGTGCTTTGAAATTGTTCAGCTCCTTGGGCACAACTTTGCACAATTGGGTTCCTGCTTAGTGAGGCAGCAATGATGCCACTTTTTGTTTCCTCTGAATATACTGCCTTGGTGCTTCCACATCTTCGAAACACTTTTTAAAAACACTTGCTATTCTGGCAGACCACAGACACTGAAGATGTTTTTTTTTTAATGTAATGAATAAAAATGTTTTAAAACCATAATAAGGCAGTTCAGGGTGGCATTTGACTGCTCCACCTGGTATTTTTAACTGCACTAACTCTGTGAAGTAGAGAGCTAGAGACTGGCCTTATTAACTGCTCTAAACAGACAGACAAATTTGTTCCCTTGAATTCCCTGTGCAGACTCAATTGGACAAAGCATTTGTTCACCCCTCCACTGTCCAGAAGTCTGCTCCCTACAAAGACTCTACCCTTTCTCCCTTGCTACCCTGTTTGCTTAGAACTGCTTCCCAGAACACCAACATGATGCCATCTCTCCTCCTTGCTATCCCTCCTCAAGGCCCACCTTTACCATGAAGGTTTCATTATAACCTGCTATTTCTTTGCCCTACTGTAACTCGTTCTGCAACTACACATTAGCATGTGCCAGTGCCACTGAAACAGCTGTAGATGGGGTTCCACATACCTCCACTCCCCACACTGCTGTTTCCGTTGTGCTGTATTAGACTGCAAGCTCCTCGGGGCAAGGACCTGTCCTCTTGTGCACACACACGACACTTTATAAATAAGAATAATGTTTCATTTCCTCTACTAATTGACTCAACAGCGTCCATACTCTATGGGGCAACTGCCACACACCAGAAAGGATCAGAACTGGAAAGTGAAATGTTTGTCTCTGTAAAACAATGCTGCAAGTTACTTGGGGAAGAAGAGGGACACGCAGTAGCACATAGATTTCCTGCCTGCACAATGTTGCCTGGAACTCACCTGTGTTGACTGGATCACAGTAAGATCATTGATGTAGCAAAAGCCGGCCCCCATGGCAGAGCGGAGCCCGGCAGTTCCAAAGGTAAGCCTATGGCATAGACGGTCCCGCAGCTCCTTATTCTTCCCATTTCGTAGCAAGTTTTCAATTTGCTCTTTCGTTTTCGGATTCTGCAAATGAAACACACAATAGGGTTACATTTTACAAACACAAAACTCTGAACTGGACGGCATTCATGCTGCGTGAAATCATGTATGCTTGGGTTAAATCTGAGGACTACGTCTCATAGCCCTTTCAGCGCATAAAAGCCACAATTGTTACGTCAGAATCTGCAGTAGCGCACCAAAGCCAGGCACAGTACAGAGCACATGCCCTGCTGTCTTGACACAGCCTGATGTGGTTACACACCAACATGAGCCCGGGGGTGGGGGTGGGGAATCTCTGCTGCTGTGGACAGGGAGGTTTGGGTGAATCAACCCTGACTGTTCCTCATCTGATTATGTCTTTACTCCTCTAGGGAGGTGAGTGAATGTGGCCCAAGTACCCCAAACCAAGCTGATGTCAGTAGATTGCATCTTAATAAACCTCATGGCTGACTGAAAAGTCAGAACACTAGGATATAAGGGGTCAAGGGCATTAACAGATCATAGCATGCAGGACCTACTTCCTTCAAAACAAAGCAGATGGACTTACGTAAATTGTGCCAAAACAGCCACTTGTCAATAAAACATCATTAGAGAATCAAATACAATACAATAAGCAAGCAACGATTGTATCTGTAGGAACCCGCCCCCAAAAGACTGGGCTCTCCAGATGCCACAGAGAATATCCTTTCTCATGTCATTGCCATCCTAGCCTGTGTTACATGCAGAATGACGATCTAGTTCAGAGCTTTCCAAACTGTGCATCGCGAGAGGTTAGTGTGCCAGCTATAGTGTTGTAGGTGTGTTATGCACCATAAAAATATATTCAAGTTTACCTGAGAAGAAGAAGAAAAACTAAAGGGAGAGCCAGTGTAGAGTAGGCTCAGACCTGGGAGACCAGGGTTCAATCTCCACTTGAAAATGAAGCCCATTGGGTGACTTTCAGCCAGTTATTGTCCTACAGCCTAACCACCTACCTTACAGGGTTGTTGTGTAATAGAAAGAAGAGGGGGGAAAGTGTGTACGCTAACTTGAGCTCTTTGGAGAAAATGTGTGATATAATACAACAACAACAACAACAACAAACAACAACACTATTTCTTCATTTAACCGATTCCAATTCCCCCCACCTTCTCAATGTCTATTTCCCATTCAGGTGTCCACAGGGCACACATATGAAGCACCTGCAATTCATTCCAGTCATATTCACTAAATGCTAAGAACAAGACAAAACCTGTTCCGAGATTAGGGGAAAATTCCAAGGTGATTTGTGGGAGCCTTGTACATATGCAAAGATTTGTTCTGCCAGACTCTCTGAAGTGGATATGTATGTAATCACAGCAACCTTTGCTAGTTATTGCTTTCATGCTTCAGCCAGAACTTGGAATTGGCTGGCTGACAGCACGCAATGATCTTAAGTGCAATTTGTACTACATAATAAAACCAAACGACTTTTGATAATGTAGATTTGCTCAACAATATGCATGTCTCTGGAGCCATTCTCAACGGTGAGCAGGATGAACAGACTCCTCCTCGGCAGGGGTTTAAAAAAGGCAATGGAATCTGAAGTCTCAAGGGTGAGCGAGCAACAGTGACATTTACCACAAAGAGGTCAGCCAGCTTCTAGGTCCAGCAACTGCAAGGCACCAATCAGCTTGTGAAGCCTGAATGATATTTATTTCAGAATGAGGAAAACACCCATGGTGCAGTTTTAATGTTATTCAGTCTCCAGATCTACTATTGCAAGCAGTTCAATAGAAGAAAGTCCTGAGAGTCACAGGGGGAAACTTAAAAAAAGTTTCATTTCCTGTTGAAACCAAAGCAACTACAGTATGCAGCACCATGGAAATGAATATCAAGAAATGGTTCTCCATGTCTGTTTTAAAAAAATAAATCATTACTCATTTGAAGTTATCAAGGTGGTTATAAAGACAAAAATACACGCTGTAATAACAACCTGCCACTATCAACAGCTGCTCTATGCCACTGGCACCTGGGGGCCAGCTTTTGCAGGGCTTCAAGCCAATGACTTGGCTCTGATCAGGGCTGTAGGCATTCTGCCATTCTACAGCTGCATCATGCAGGGACTGGAATTTTATTAAAAATAAAGCAGAAAATTCCTTCCAGTAGCACAATTAAAAGGTAAAGGTAAAGGGACCCCTGACCATTAGGTCCAGTCGTGACCGACTTTGGAGTTGCGGTGCTCATCTCACGTTATTGGCCGAGGGAGCTGGCGTACAGCTTCCAGGTCAAGTGGCCAGGATGACAAAGCCGCTTCTGGCGAACCAGAGCAGCACACGGAAACGCCGTTTACCTTCCCGCCGGAGTGGTACCTATTTATCTACTTGCACTTTGACGTGCTTTCGAACTGCTAGGTTGGCAGGAGCTGGGACTGAGCAACGGGAGCTCACCCCGTCGCGGGGATTCGAACCACCAACCTTCTGATCGGCAAGCCCTAGGCTCTGTGGTTTAACCCACATCGCGAGATAAGCACCACAACCCCAGAGTCGGTCACTAAGTTGGTCTCTAAGGTGGCACGGGAAGGAATTTTTATTAATATTATTTTGTTTTGACAGCAGACTAACATGGCTACCTACCTGTAATTGGAATTTTATTATTTTTAGAATAAATCAATCAATAACAAATGCAGTTGGCTCCATGGCAATGAGTATAGGACAGCAGCAAAGCCATCCCTGCTACCATACTCCGTGACTGCCCACTCCTGTGCAGCTCCTGCTTTGTGCATCTGCTGTGGGTGGCTTCATCCCACTCCACTGCGTCAGCAAGACAAAAGGGGCAGAGGCTGCTGAAAATGGACCATGATGTTGCTTAGGCCCAGTACCAGCTGCTCTCCCCACCAATTAGAGGGCCTCAGAATTGGTTAGGCAGAGATGTAGTGCCACTATTATTATACTTCTTTCTGAACGAATGGGGTGGGGAATTGAATCTTGCCGAAAGGGTAAAATGTAAGCAACTGCAAATAATGAACAAAGCAAAGGGATGATTCATGGACTGTGGGAAATTAACCTTGGTTGAACTCTACTATTTTCTAGGAATTAATGCTCCTTTCACCACTGTGGCCTGGAAAAACAGAATCTTGCATCCCCAACTATCTCTTCTACAAACAACGCCAGGTTTAATTTTGGCTCTGAACTCTATTTGTAAAACAGGAAGATAGGAAAAATAAAATAAATATCACAGAATGAGTCATAAAATGAAAAGGAGGTAGAAACTGTGAGTGGAATTCATGTTATGATGAATGTTCTGTTTGTGCAGGCATTGCAGCTTGCCAGACAGAATGACCCCCCCCCTCTCCACCCCCCCGGCACTGTTCTGGGGGTTCTCCCAACCCCCTCCTGCTGTTTTGGGGGCACATGGGGGGGGGAGGGCAGGGAAAGCACCATTGCAAAGGTTATTCCTTGCACAGGGTTTTTGCTGATGGGATTTGATAGATGAATCCCACCCTGTAGGTTTATATCTCTAAATAACACTCAGTGCAAGGAGAGCATTTATTGATAAATGCCATTTTGCATTCTCTGTTGCAGGGAGATGAAGGGCTAGACTCATGCATGGCTGCACACCGGGAGGTGAGCTGTAACAGTGACTCAGTATAACTCCCTGTACTAGCACTGTTTTACAAACCTTGACTGGATCTGCTGGCAGCGTTAGTAAAGAGTTTAGCCAAGGACGATTTGAAGTTTGCTTAGCCAAAATTTGTCCACTACTTTTTGTTGAAAAACCCATTTGCAATTGATGTCACAAAATTGTCTTTCTGCAAAAAGAGCGCATTTTAAAAATATTTATTTATTGCTTTTCATTAATATAGAATTTTATTTATTTATTGCAATATAAAATGCTTGTTCTTCAAGCACAATATTCCATTACATTCAGATCTGTCTTATTGCTGCATTTAAAATAATCTCCCCTGCCCCACCCGCTCTTTGCATCTAAACTTGCAACTCTGTAATGACCATAGCTGCCAAGTTTCCCCTTTTCTCACGAGGAAGCCTATTCAGCATAAGGGAATTTCCCTTAAAAAGGGAGAACTTGGCAGCTATGGTAATGACAGGTCATGACAAGGAGAGGGAAGGCTGGGTAATGAAGGGCTCTTGAAAAAGTGTGGAGCGGTCACTTTCTTCCTACAGCTACCATATCACAAAGTAGAACTCTAGCAAACTCTTCAAACACCCCACCCCACCAGCTTAGGAGAAGAAAAAGACAACATACTACACACATTTTCCCATGGTGCTCACTGGAAGCTAGAAGCTACCTGCTTTTTCCCCCAGGTACAAATTTTAAGCATGCTTTTTATTTTACCAATTTGGGTTGCATCCAACAATGCTGTCCAGCACTAAGTCATCCAGGGAGGGAAGCAATTTCCAGCAATTCTCCCTCTCATTGCTGCCCCCCACCCCGTCCTGTATTCCGGAACCCTCCAGACAATTTTAGGAAGGGGAGGAGGGGAACTGCTGAAAATTATTTCCTTCCCCATTCCGATGACAGAAACCTGTCAATTGAACAAGGTTGTTTGATGCAACCCTTCATAGCCCACCTCTCCAGATTTGTCAGACACAAGACTACAACAATTAAACTTTGACAAACATAAAACAGTAAAAGAGGCACACACACGATGCAATATCCTCTAGACATGCAAAGGAACAGCACCAGCGCAAGCTTTCGAAAGCCAAAATAACAGGTTTTTTCTGCATTTCCAAGAACCAACTTGATGATTTACTGTTATTTCTCCTCTGGAAAGAAGAAAGGAGAAGGCAAGCACCACAATGCAAAGAAATTTAAAGACCAACATCACCTCTTCTACTATTTTTAAAATTTATTAAGCGGGGTATTCAGCAAAGCTTTAATCAGAGTAAAAAGGTAAAGGGACCCCTGACCGTTAGGTCCAAGCGCGAACGACTCTGGGGTTGCGGCGCTTATCTCGCTTTATTGGCCATGGGAGCCGGCGTACAACTTCTGGGTCATGTGGCCAGCGTGACTAAGCCGCTTCTGGCAAACCAGAGCAGCGCACGGAAACGCTGTTTACCTTCCCGCTGGAGTGGTACCCATTTATCTGCTTGCACTTTGACGTGCTTTTGAACTGCTACCGGTAGGTGGGCAGGAGCAGGGACTGAACAATGGGAGCTCACCCTGTCGCGGGGATTCAAGCCGCCGACCTTCTGATCGGCAAGCCCGCGTTAATCAGAGTAGACTAGGTTAAATAAATGGACATGACTAAGTGAGGCCCATTAATTTCAATGGCTCTGAGTAAAACTTAGCTGAATTGCATTCTAAGTTTATATCCTGCCCTTCGTCCCAAAGGAGCCCAGGGTGGCAACTGGACCTAGCAGACAACTAGAAGCAGAACAGCTGCCTGCCACTGTGTGTGGCTGAATATGATCCCATCTCTCCACACCCAGGAGGCAGGCTGGAGCATTCTGCACCAGGTGAAATATGCAGAGAGCACCTACTATAGTCAGTGACCCCTGGAACCAATGCAAGGAACAAAAGGACCGGAGGCTGAAGAATCAATAAAGGGGCTTGGACTGATCCTCCTTTCTAGGGAGTCATGATGCTGCTTTTCAGAGCAAGACAAATGGTGCAGATATGCTCTCTGGGCTCTTTTGCCATCCAGCAACAGGTTGGATTATTTAAGATCAAGGCAATTCAGTTTGTGACCTGAAATAGCCAAGCAAAATATACGGCATGTGATTGTGATGATGATGGATTAAATATGTATACCACCCTTCATCCAAAAATCACAGGATGGTTCACAACATTATAATACAAAATGAGAGCACAAAATACATCATAATAAAAAATTTAAAAACCAATAAGCCCCACCCCACTTCCATTATTATATTGTCCATAACATTTTATTTATGTATAGCCTACTTTCTAAATCAGCATCCATACCCAAAATAAAATTAGCACCATTATTCTTAAAAGGACGTGAAAGATATGAAAGTAAGTCTAATTCAACTGAATGGGTCTATCTTTGAAAGATGCAAATTATTTCTAAGTGAAAATTAGTAATGTGGGTGGAAGGTTTTCTAAGATGCAGAGTTTTCCAGTGCTTATTTTTTCTGCAGAAAATTTTCCATTTAGTAAGTTCAGTTTTAACCATGAATGGATGCCAAAATGAGAAAGGGCAGTAGCTCAGTAGTAGAGCATTTGTGTTTTGCATGCAGAAGGTCCCAGGTTCAATCCCTGGTATCTTCAGGTAGGGGCTGGGAGAGATGCCTGCCAGAAACCCTAAAAAGCAGAGTAGACAACCAGAGTAGACAATGTGGAACTAGATGGACGGCCCATCTGACTGAGAACTGTATAGGGCTGCTTCCTATGTTCCACTGAGAAGAAAGAGCTGATAAAGATGAGGCAGATCAGTGTTTTTCCACAATCTGAAAAGTTTCCATAGTGGGTGCAGAATCAAAAGCCTGAGATAGGAGCCAAGCAGAGATAGCCCTGCTGTAAAACAGGGCTAAAAACAAGGGATTAAGCTCTTACACTGTAGACAATTCTGATGTGATTCATACTGTTGTTTCCTAAAACCTTTATATAGATTTATGTTTGCCTTATCTAAATTCATACCCAGTCCCCTATAGGACTAAACCCCTTTACAGAGTGTTCGTGACTTATCAGCTCAGACACCCCTGCCCAACTATCCATAAACCTATAAGCCTAAGAATTCAATGTACTGTAAATTATTTTCGCCTCCTCCTAACTATGGCTCATTAAATATGACAAAATACTAGGCCAGCAAGAAGTTACAAGGAAGCAGCAGTTTTACTGTCTTCATGGACACAGTACATTAAGCTTCAGTTTAATTATATGCCGCTTTCCACAAGAAACTGTGCCCACAGTGGTTCACAATATACAATAATTTACAAAAATTCTAGCAAAAAAAGGTTCCCTGCCACACATTCCTACTTCATAATTCCCCTGACATTCCCAGTGAATTGTGGTAGCAATTAAGGTCTTCAAAATGCAGCTGCCTGAGCTGAAGTGCATTCAGCTGCATTACGTTTACATTTTAGTGGCTTGCTTGTTCACCTGGATCAGACCCTGGCGCAGAAATCAACATGCCAAAGATGAAATCCAGGATCACTTGAGCGAGGCTTCAGAGAGCTTGCGTAGAAGCAACCTACAGCCTGTTAACTGATGTGGCAAAATAAATACACCCGTGAATTTCGTTCTTTACAAGTTTCCATTAAGAACCAGGCCTTGTATGGGTTTTAGTAGGGAGGTAATTTTTTGTTTTTTTCTGACAAGTGCATTAAAGTCACTTCACGTTATTCAAATAATAATATGAATACATTGTATGTGGTATCCAATTGGGTCGTGCTCACAGCAGACCCACATAAATCAATTTCAGTGGAATGACTCTGAGGGTGACTGTCAGATATGTCATCCTATAAAATAATTTAACCATGGCAGGTCTAATTCCAAGACCTACAGCCTGACCCTATGCACATTTATTATGCATGCTTTTTGCTTATGACACTGTAAAAATTTCATATACTGTACAATCAATTTGCTATATAAATAATACACCCCACTGTAATCAATGGGGTTTATTCCCTGAAAAGTGTGCATATAATTGCAGTTTTAGTCTTACTAGTTAATATATTATTTTGTTTTTTCTCTTTAAGTTGTCAATTCATTTTAAAGTTCTAACATCTTCAAGTCTTTGAAACATGTTTTTCTTATTCCTAACTCTTGAAAGAAAGCAGTATTTATTTAATTGGAAGACAGGCCCAGATACCAAAACACTACAACCTCTTATTCAGCCAAATCAATCAGTTATAGCAGCTTTAAGGTAAAAGTCAAAAATATTAGTTTTGTGTAAGTCTGTGCATGTTCACCCACAACTAAGTCCCACTGTGATCAATAGGAACTATCTTACGGGGAAACAGTTACAGTATTCCCTTCTTCCAATATTGGGAGTGGGTGTCTTGCAGACAAGCATCCAGCCACACATCAAGTACCAAGGCCCCAAATAGACCCAATTTTATTGGCATCTTTTAATCCTTTAGTAGCACGTTTGGTGATGGTTTAGTAAGTGCATGTGGGGCATGAACACTACTTGCAGTCTCTCCTCCCACTGCAGATGGCAGGCCCTGTCCCCTTGATTCCTATTGGAACCATGGCAGGAGCAAAAAGTTAAA
Source organism: Zootoca vivipara (assembly GCF_965207765.1). NCBI lineage: Eukaryota > Metazoa > Chordata > Lepidosauria > Squamata > Lacertidae > Zootoca > Zootoca vivipara. Next base: position 98,792,116 of record NC_142587.1, on the reverse strand, counting down.
GTTTCCCTTCCCCGCCACAGTGTCTGGATGGGGACACTTGTATTTATATATTTAAAACCCCAAACACTCAAGGGCTAAAAACATAACTAATGTGACTTTTAGTTCGGCCCTGAAAACCAGAGATTCTGGGCTGGCTCCAAGCATCTGGGCAACTCAAGTCAGCTACCTGTGGTACAACTCCTGTAAATAAACTCTGCCCACCATAGTTCTAGGTTTCCAAATACTGTACTGAACAGAGCTTGATTCTAATTCCTGGAAGTTAAATACCAAAGAGAAAGGAGACAAGAATGTTCCATGTATTATTATTATTATTATTATTATTATTATTATTATTATTATTATTCTACTGTCTGCTTCATAAAACCATTATCAACTTATACTGTATTCTGACTTGCTGGTTTTGTATGACAACTTGTCAGTAAACCAAAGATAACAAAGCAGTAGTGAATTGCCAGAATTATGTATGCACTTCTGCTAAAACAAAACTTAAATCTTAGCTAAGAAGTCCCAATTTCATGGCCTAGCTTTCACACACATTCAGAGAGAGAGAAACAGGCACACATACAACTTGTTTTAATTATTTAAGCTCATCTGTTTCTAGAATAAGACTATATAGGTTTCTAAAAAGTATTTTGAAATTTCTCCAAATGTTATATCAATTATCAGATATCAGTCGTTAACGGCCATCAACAGTTATCAGTCTGTCAATCACCCCTCCCTCCACCCTTCTGAGTAATACCTCCCCTCCACCATCTGACTATATATAAGCGTCTGGGGACTTCTGCTTCAGTGTATCTGAAGAAGTGTGCATGCACATGAAAACTCAAAGCTATGACAAACTTAGTTGGTCTCTACGGTGCTGCTGGAAGGAATTTTTTTATTTTGTATCAATTATCATGTAATGCTCCATGCCTGAATAAGAGAAGTGTCACAGAGCTTATGTGGGTCACCATGATTACACCTTTAAAGTTACACCTTTATTCCGCTTGATCCAATTAAGCAAAAGTACTTCTATTTAAATTGGATGTGAATCTAGCCATTTGCTGATCTCCTGTAACTCAAGGTAATTTCAAGACACAGGCAAGTACATTTAGGAGCACAGGAAACAGCCTTATCCTGGGCTGATTCACTCACCTAGCAGCAGCTTTCCAGCACCACAGGCAGGGCTATTTCACATCACCTTCTACCTGACCCTTTTGTAATCTGGAAATTTTAAGGATGACTGAACTACAGCCCCCCTCCCCCCGGCTGTATCCTTCACATTTCAAATGCAGGGGATGATTTTTTTACTAGTAACTTTCCTCACTTATACAATTGGTGGCATGCATTATTAATCACTTGCTACATCCAACTTCAGAGGCAACTGTTCCTAAAAATAGGCCCCAAGCCATTCTGCAGCATCAACAATTTGGACAAATAATGAAATATTGATGTATGGCCATTGTTACCAAAGAAGAAGAAGAAGAAGAAAGAGCTGCAGTACTTGGGTACAATTTTGACGTCACATACTGGGGCTCAGGTGCCACCTGCCTTTTTATAAGATTTTGCATTAACCAAGGAATAATTAAGCTCAAAATGAAGTAATGACCCATGTAGGGTCATCACAAGCCCATGTTAACTGCTGGAAGTGACAAGAGTGGAAAAACTGAAATATGTGTAATTATGTAACGCTGTTTTTTTTTGTTTTTTTTGTAATTATTTTTATTAAAGATTTTCTTAGGTTACAAAGATAGTGCAATGACTCTTTTTTTTTCATGCATCATTTTTACACATCGATTATAACTTGTTGAGACATTATGAGGAAGGGGGGAAAGAGGTAGGTGGGAAGGGGGGTTGGGTGTGGTGAATTGCCGATATTTCTGTTTTTCTTGATATGTGATGGGGTTCGGCGTCAGCGTCGTTTGTGCAGGTTCTCTGTTGTTTGTTCGTGCTTCTTTGTTGGTGAGAGAGGTCAGGATTTGTCTTAGAATGTGGTTGTTCATTCATGGTTGGCTGTGATGATCCTTAATTTCTTGCGTGAGTGGGGGGGGGAGGGTGTTTTGATCAAGTTAGCCATATTGATTTGTATGCTGCCGGTAAGCTTTTGTCATTGTCCTGTTGGGTTGTATAAGTGATGAAGGGGAACCATACTGGGGTGAAGGTGTCTTCTTCTGTTTGTCCCCGTGTCAGTTTCAGCTTACTGGTCAGTTTTTCTAGCAGGGCTGTTTCCCATACAACTTGGTACCATTGGTCCAAGCCCACTCCCGATAAGTCCCTCCAGTGCCTGGCTATGATGCTTCTAGTTGCTGACAACAGATGGATTATAAGTTCTTTATGATTTGCGTGAGCGTTGTTATCTTGAAAAATATTTAGTAAAACCAATTCTGGGGTAATTTCTAGCACTTGCTTAGTTATGTTACAAATTTCTTGCATAGATGTCTTCCAGAATGATTGAATTTTAGGGCACTCCCACCACATGTGGAGGTACGTGCCTGTGGAAGTGCATCCTCTCCAACATTTTGATGAGATTCCTGATCGTATTAGTGATAATTTTCGTGGAGTCAGGTACCATCTGTGAGTTAGTTTCAATGAGAGTTCTTTTCTTTTCATTGATATAGATTTGAAAGGGGGTTTCGACCACATTTTAGTCCATTGGGTAGGGTTGATTTCATATCCTATGTCATCCTCCCATTGTCGTTTTATCTTGTCCAGGGGATCTATGGGATTCTGAATTAGTATCTTGTAAATTGCAGATACCATCCCTTTTCCGTGTCCTTTTGGCAATTGGAGGAGGCTTTCGAAAGCTGTCAGGGGTCTGGTTGCTGCTGGTTTTACAGTTGGGTTGTTCAGAAAGGCATGTAGTTGATGTTGTGCTAACCAGGACATTAGGATGTCTTCTAGTTTGTCCTGTATTTCTTGTGGTGACAAAGGTTTGTTGTCTTTATAAAAGTCTATTAAGCGATGTAAACCTTTAGTTTGCCAAGTCTTCATCTGGAGGTTTTGTGCTGCATGATGGAACAAGGGATGGTAAGCCAGGGGAATTAATGGGGATGGGGTTGGAGATAGTTTACTAGTTTCTGCTTTCCATGCTTTGAACATGGTTTGTGTGTATCTGTTGAGTGTTGTGGGAATCTTCCTTAATTTGTTTGGGAGAAATGGATATGCTGTGGTGCAGATATTTTCAATTGAGTCCCTCTCCAGATGTACCCATTGTTTTGTCTCGTCTTGTAGTATATATGGGATTATATGGCGTATTTGGTTGGCGTTGTAGTATGTTTCTATGTTGGGGATTCCCCATCCTCCTACTGAGGTGGGGAGGTGAAGGTATTTGGTGCCAATCCTTGGTTTTTTATGTGAGAAAATAAAAGAATGTAATTTTCCCTGCCATTTGCGAAGTTGGGTTGGGGGGATCCAGATTGGGAGGGTTTGGAATAAGTATGTCAGTTTTGGGAGGGTGACCATTTTGACGATGGCTATTCTGTCTGAAAGAGTGAAACTCATACTGTCCCATTTCTTTAGGTCTTTGTTTATTTGTCGCCACATGGGCTTGTAATTATGGAGGTATAATTTATTGAGGTTCTTGGTTATTTGTACCCCTAGATATCTGAATTTGGTATGACAAAGTTTTATTTTGGTGATATTAGTAAGTTCTTTTTGGATATGGGGAGGGGTGTTGAAGCACATGGCTTCTGATTTTCCAAAGTTTACCTGTAGGCCCGACACCATTGCAAATGTGTTGAGTTCTCTGATTAGGGAGGTTGCTGTATTTAATGGGTCTGATGTTGTGACCATCAGGTCATCTGCAAAGAGCCCTAATTTATAATTTTTGCCTTTTATTTCCACTCCCTTGATGTCTGTGACTGCTCGGATTCGGATTGCTAGGGGCTCCAAAGCTAGGATGAATAGGAATGGAGACAGCGGGCATCCTTGTTTTGTGCCTCTTTGAATTGTTATGGTGTTCGAGTCCATATTATTAATTCTGCATTTTGCTGAGGCTTGGGAATATATTTGTTTGAGGATTTGTAGGAAGTTGGGGCCAAATTTCATGTTAGTTAGTACTGCTAATAAATATTTCCACTCCAAGCAATCAAAAGCTTTGAGGATATCTAGGGACATAATTGTCAGTGGAAGTTTAGTTGCCTTACTGTGGTTGATTAAGTTTAGTAGTTTCCTGATAGGGTCTGTAATATTGCGACCAGGGATTATGTAACGCTGTTGAAGAGCGTGGAATAAAATGTCTTTTAAAAAAAAATGTCTTCACATCAAGGAGATGCAGGGTTGGAGAAGCACATTTTTAAATGCCTAGAATTCCCACAGACAGCCATAGTCATCCAAGGATCTAAATATGGAGCACCTGGAAGCAGTAAAACATGTTAAGCTTCTTTTACGTATTATACACTATATTTTAGAGTGTGATAATGCACATAGCCACATCAGTCCCATCTGCAGTAAGGCAAGATCACCCTTTTGCATTAACAAATAAACTGTTGGTCTCCTGAGTTTATTTGAAAAATGCAGACACCAAAATGTCGTCCTTCCCCTCGAAAAAATCCGTAGTCCACCTGCAAGATGTCATGTTCTTTGCCATATTTCAGTTTCATTTTGGAGCTAAATATAAAAGCTATTTTACAGAGAACCTTCCTAATGATTGAGAATTCAAAAAATAAAGCTGTCTATTTCCAAATAACTGATTGTTGCCTTTCAGACAGCTCCCACCCCCTAGACCACTTCACAAGGTTCCCTCTGCACAATGCTAATCAGACTCTGTATGACATCACCAAGCAAGCAGGAGGAGGAAGAAACAAAATAATTTTTTTTTCTTCCAGTAGCACTTTAGACATCAGGGAACCAGATCATCTATAACTGGCCAAAAGACCTACACGCTACTAATAACCAAGTACAAAAGCAAATTTGATGCCAGACTGATATAGCTTCCCGGAGGAAGCATAACAGTGCAAAACAAAACCACAGTTTGCAGCACTGCCTACTTAAAAAAAAAGGAGAGAAAGAAAAGGGAAGTGTCTTAAGGACAGTAAGACACAAATTGTGACTTGCAAATTAATTTGTATTCTGCAATTTCATAACTTTCCAAGAATGGTAGTGTCAAAGGAACTTGTGGGGCACTTACAGCAGAACAGCCCACCCAATAAAGTTGTTTAAGCTTGGTCTTAGAGTTGCACGGCAATGCAAAAACAAAATGAAATTTAAAAAGCAGCGCTGCCCTCTGCTGAAAAGACATCTCAAAGCAGGAAAATGCAAAACATCCAGCTCTCAGAAACACTTTCCTTTGTCTACAACATAGATGAGTCACTGCTCTACATTGCATCACTGTTTATTAAGCACTACTGCTTAAGGATAGCAGTACATGGTGCTGAAATAAGGGAGAAGCGTCTCTTTTGAAGTAAGGGGATGCATTAATTTCTTTATTTTAGAGCCACATGAGCCCCCTACTCAGAGAGGGGCTTCCCCCCAATTTTAAACTATGGTCTTCTTCCTAATTACATTAACCAGGAGCCCTATTTTAAGGGAATATGGTTTGATGGACACTAAGGAATCCCTCGCAATATAAATATGAGTAGCCATGTTAGTCGTTTGCAGAGACACTTGGCAACTTAAAAGACTTAACAAATATATTATGGCGCAAGCTTTTGTGGACTACAGTCTTCATATACATGAAACGTTATGCAGCAGGGCTTCGTTTTGGAGAGCGGGGAGAAACGGCCGTTGCAAGGGAAACATAGCTGCCAAGTTATCCCTTTTTCAAAGGGATTTTCCCTTATGCTGAATAGGCTTCCTCGCGATAAAAGGGAAAACTTGGCAGCTATGAAGGGAAAACACGCACACCGATCTTGATGGCACATTCGCAGTTAAAGGCAATCGATAATGGTATATTTCTTCCCAGCGCCAAAAATTCACCTACACTGCAAAGGAGGGAGATGTGAGCTTCCACAAAGCCTGCCCAGCCCCCCGCAAGCCTCTCCAGCGCGATAATGTGCGCACGATTTTTTAGCAGCGCCCAGCGCAGCAAACTCCTATTTCTGGCGCTGGCAAAGCCCTTTAACTGCACGAGGAGCGAAATGTATAGTATCGCCGCCCCCCCCCCTCTGGTAGCTACTTAACAGATTCCGGGGACTTCGTGGAATATTCTGGGAAGAAGACGGGAGAGGTGCTTAACATGCCAGACCCACCTTGTCCCAGGTCAGCCACTGCCTGATGGCCTTGTCCAGCTGCAGGTCCCCCGTGCTGAAGGTGATGAGCAGGTTCGAGTTGACGTCCTCTCGGTGGTCCCCCATCGCCTCCCCAGGGGTCCGGGTGGGCGCCACAAGCAGCAGTAGCAGCAGAAGCACCTCTGGCGATGCAGCAAGGGGCGAGCGTGCAAACGGGCGCTGCTCTCGCAGGCACACGCGTGTGTGTGTGTATGTGCGTGCAAAGGCTCACCCCCGCCCCCTCCCACGCCCCCACCCCACCTGCTGGCCGGCTGGGTGGGCGGGGCTGCTGCTGGCACGGAGACCGCCTAGCAGTCCAGCCAAGGGCATGGAGGCGCTCACTGCCCCCACCCGGGAGGGGGGGAGGTGCTGGTCCAAAATTGGCCGCGGGGGGGCGTGGAAGGGAGGAGCGGCCTGTCAATCTCACCCCATAAGCCCTCAGTTTGTTTTGGGGTGGGGGAAGCCCCTCCTCTCATGCACAGAGAGAATTTAGGGGTGGTTTTTTGTTGTTTAAAAAAGGCACCCCCGCTTAGTGACCCCTCCCCCTCACGCCCCGCTTTTCAGGCATAAAGAAGCCCCTTCCCTCACAGTACACGGGAGATCCTCCCTCACTTTTCCCTCACGGAGAAGGAGCCCTCGCCCTCAAATTTTCCCTCAGAGGAGCTGCGCGCGCAAGCGAGCAAGCGCGCTCCCGAAGTTTCAAGGCGCGCCCCCGAGCCTGCCTCGACCACCGGGCGCCCGCCGTAAATAAGAGAAAAGACGCGCTAAGCCCCGCCCCTCCAAGCCCCGCCCACGGAGCCGACAGACCCCGCCTCGCGCCCAACCGCCGCCCGCACGCGCCCAAATGCCGGGCCTTAATAATACAGTACCGGTAATAAGGAGCAGGGGGAGGGGGCGGAAACCACTTAAGCCCCGCCCCTCAGGCTGAGTAATGCGCTGCTGCAGGCTTCGGTGCGCGCGCAGCTTTCCCGGGGGGATTGTCCCGAGGGCTGCTGGGGCGTGTAGTTTTCTCGCTCTCTTTGCTCTCTCCCACTTGGGGGCGTTGTCTTCCCTGGCAGGTTCCCTTGAGAAACGTGTAATTGTAGAGCTAGAACCAAGGCCGGATTAAGGTTTGATGAGGCCCTAAGCTACTGAAGCCCTTTATATGTCCAGCTGTCCTTTGTCAACAACAAATTGTTGCCGCTTTTTGTGTTGAATCTATGCTCTATGGATATTTTATGGATCTCAAGCCATTGCACATGTTGTCATGCAACCAGTCCATGCAGAATGTAGGCACCCTATATATAGAAAGGAGCAAACCAGTGATATTTAAGGGAGTGGGTGGGGCTCATTGCTTACATCATAGGAACCTACACAACACAAAACACTGTTGCTGCATGTAGGTTTTATTTTATTTGCTTTTTTAATCTTATATTTTGGAAATTTACATCCAGTTGCTTTTTTCCTTTACAGTGGTACCTCGGTTTATGAACACAATTGGTTCCGGAAGTCTGTTCATAAACTGAAGCGTTCATAAACTGAAGTGAACTTTCCCATTGAAAGTAATGGAAAGTGGATTAATCCGTCCAGATGGGTCCGCGGAGTACTCAACCTGAAGCGTACTTAACCCAAAGCATGGGTGTAATTGGTTCCGGAATTGGTTCCGGAAGTCTGTTCATAAACTGAAGCGAACTTTCCCATTGAAAGTAATGGAAAGTGAATTAATCTGTTCCAGATGGGTCTGCGGTGTTCGTAAACCAAAAATTCGTAAACCGAGGTGTTTATAAACCGAGGTTCCACTGTACATATTTTTGGGCCCCCCCAAGAGAGTGGGGCCCTAAACTATAACTTGTTTAGCTTATACGTAACTCCGGCACTGGCTGGAAGGGACCCTGAGGTTCAACTATATTCCAATCCCCTGCCGTGCAGGAATATGCAGCCACAGGGAATCGAACCTGCAACCTTGGCGTCATCAGCACCATGCTGCAATCCACTGAACTGTCTGGGCTGACTGCGTGTCCTGAGGAAGAAGCTTGCATAATCCCGTCACAGGGATTCCCGCCGCCTGCCACCACCACTAGACATCTCTTTCACGCTCCCCTTTTTAATTACCTGTTTTGCATTCAAAACGAGCAGCAACAATTCCCAGGAGGGGGAATGCGAAAGTGCATGTCCGTTAAGCGGTGTGTTGTTCCAGTGAAAGCATCTCGCTGTCGTGCGGCTTAACGATAGATTTCTCATAATAACTCTCTCCTGTCGTCACACCGCCTCAGTGAGATACTGGCACTGGAGATTCTTCCCCATCTGCCCTGCGCTGCCATCATTTTCCTTGCTATCTCCCACTTCCGAACTAGCTTCTGGAACAAAATGTGTTTGGCAAACTGAACCTATTCATTGGATAGTATGGAGTCTAAACTTAAATTAAATTGCACCTGGCTGTAAATTGCATTTATTTATTTTTATATCTCACCGTTTCCAGCAAGGAGCTGGAGGTGGTGTACCTGGTTCTCTCCCTTATTTAGTGCCCACAACAACGCTGTGAGGTAAGGTAAAGGTAAAGGACCCCTGGACAGTTAAGTCCAGTCAAAGGAGGCTATGGGGTTGCGGCGCTCATCTCGCTTTCAGGCCGAGGGAACCAGCGTTTGTCCACAGACAGCTTTCAGGGTCATGTGGCCAGCAGGACTTAAACCGCTTCTGGCACAATGGAGCACCGTGACAGAAACCAGAGCACACAGAAACGGCATTTACCTTCCTGCCGGAGCGGTACCTATTTATCTACTTGCACTGGTGTGCTTTCGAAATGCTAGGTTGGGAGGAGCTGGGACAGAACAACGGGAGCTCACCCTGTCACGGGGATTCGAACTGCCGACCTTCCGATCAGCAAGCCCAAGAGGCTTGGTGGTTTAAACCACGGAGCCACCAGTTAAGACTGAAAGGCAACACCTGGCCCAAGGTCCCGCCATGTGAGATTTTTCTCTCTGGTATTGGGAGAATCTTACGAAGGCAAAGCCCCGCTAGATCAGGCAAGATACCTCAAAAGGAAACCCACAAGAAGAGCACAAGGCCACTCTCTTCTCCATCTGCTTCCAGCAACTGTTATTCAGAAGCGTTACTGCCTCCTTCCATGGAAGAAGCACCTAGTCATCCTGGCAATTGTAGTAGCCATAGATAGACATATCCTGCTGTCTAGTTCTTCTAGGGCAAAGACCACAAATGGATCAGTCCTGGATCTTTGCCAGACACCATGAACTGCAGGCTTCAATCAGGGTAAACAACAGCAGCTTAAATCAGGGGTCAGCAACCTTTTTCAGCCGTGGGCTGGTCCACTGTCCCTCAGACCATGTGGTGGGCCGGGCTATATTTTGAAGAAGAAGAAAAAGAACAAATTCCTATGTCCCACAAATAACCCAGAGATGCCATTTAAATAAAAGCACATATTCTACTCATGTAAAAACACCAGGCTGGCCCCACAAATAACCCAGAGATGCATTTTAAATAAAAGCACACATTCTACTCATGTAAAAACACCAGGCAGGCCCCACAAATAACCCAGAGATGCATTTTAAATAAAAACACACATACTACTCATGTAAAAACACCAGGCAGGCCCCACAAATAATCCAGAGATGCATTTTGAATAAAAGGACACATTATTCTCATGTAAAAGCACGCTGATTCCTGGACCGTCCACGGGCCGGATTGAGAAGGCGATTGGGCCACATCCAGCCCCCGGGCCTTATGTTGTCTACCCCTGGCTTAAATGTACCAGTAATTTGACCCAGGAGAAAGCATTTAAAAATATAAGAGCCTGCTGGATCAGGCCCTATCTAGTTCAACCAGGTGTCTATGAGAACTGCCCACAAGCAAACTGTAACCTTCAGAAATCCAGGTTTTGTGTAAACACATCCCGCCCCCCAAAAACCCAAAGACGAGTTCCAAAAGTTTATAGACTAATTTGTAGATCCCTTAATAAGAACGTGTTTTACAGATGTATAAAGTTGTGGTGCATGTAATGGAACATAGGTTTTCATAATGTATTTTGGAGAACAGGGGTCTCAGGGGAAATTTAAAGAACACAATTAAAAAATAATAACCCCAATTACATGTGTAAAACAAATACCAACATTTTAATAATACATCCTTCAAAGACAAAAATGGGGAGGCTGGTGTACAGGGTGGGGAGGGGCTGTCCTGGATATACAGAAGATGTGCATGGAAGTTAGATATCTGAAATATGTTCTGAGGCTGGACTCTGGCTCAAAAGCTCCTCAAATAAAGGAATTTGCACGGCTGGAGGCTGGCCTTCCCCCTTTAAGCCTGCTGCTAGAGAAGGAAGCACAGGCATCCCTGAACCCATTATCAAGTCTTCTGTTGCCATGGTGACCGCAGGCATTGCAGAGAAATCTGGATCATCTGGGCAGGAAGGCTGTGGCAATGGAGCTGTTTGCAACTCTGTGGGTGATGGAGGGCCCCCCCCTTGAGACTGGGCATCCTGCCTTGAAGCCATGGATGCCCATCTCACCCAGAACCACAAGTAGTGGGTCAGGACCCTCACAAATCCTGCTTTCATATAAACACAAAAATGATGGACACAAAGCAGGGGTGGCAGATGACGGAATTTTATCCTGCACAGGGCTTGGCATAATTGCTCTCTTCATTCTTTTCGCTCTTTTCATATCTGCAAAGAGGTTTCACTGATTTTCAGACGGGTGCGGCTTTCATCTGTAAATTAAATGACGTTATTATCAGATGTCATTGTTTCACTGTTTATCAAGATGAGCCACGTCATCGTAAAATTGCATAAGAGAAAATGAATAAATGCGTTCAGCTCTGGCACGAGCGGAATCCTACAGAAAGGTGTGTCTCAGGACAGATGGAGACTGAACTCCTAGACCTACTTTCCTGAGGAGAAGTCCCAATGGACTGGCGGGACTTCCTTTTGTGCAAACCCTTAATTGCACAATGCAAACACCTAGGCTCACCGGGGACTAAATTGGATGATACATTTGCTCTGCATCCGTGCCCATAGGTGCAAGGTAACAGACAAACACAAATTGCCAACCCAGGGGCCTAATCTGAATTGGGAATCTAGTGTGAAGGGCTGGGGGCTTTAAGCCTCTGCCTCTATCCAGACCAGGGGCCCTGGCCCACCTTGCATGGCTGTTGTATGACTACAATGTTGGACCTCCGCCGAATGAGGCAATATGCTTCCGAATACCACTTGCTGAGAATCTCAAATGGGCATCCCATTGGGTCACCTGGCTGGTCCCTGAGATGAGACCAGGATGCTGAACTATATGGACTTCATATGGACATATGCACATTCATAGGTCGAAAAATTCGTAAGTAAAAAAAAAGCTGCTTTCCCCATAGGAATGCATTGGGGGGAAATATTCGGAAAAATTCGTAAGTCGAGTAAACCGCACACAATTCAAAGTGTTGGTGCTGACCTTTAAAGCCCTAAACGGCCTCGGTCCGGTATACCTGAAGGAGCGTCTCCACTCCCATCGTTCAGCCCGGACACTGAGATCCAGCGCCGAGGGCCTTCTGGTGGTTCCCTCACTGCGAGAAGCAAAGTTACAGGGAACCAGGCAGAGGGCCTTCTCGGTAGTGGCGCCCGCCCTGTGGAACGCCCTTCCATCGGAGGTCAAGGAGATAAACTACCTGACATTTAGAAAACACCTAAAGGCAGCCCTGTTTTTAATCTGAGATATTTTAATGTATTTTGTTACTTGTTGGAAACCGCCCAGAGTGGCGGGGGGAACCCAGCCAGATGGGCGGGGTATTAATAATAATAATAATAATAATAATAATAATAATAATAATAAAATTCGTAAGTCAAAAAAAATGGCATCTAAAAACCGCCCGCGGCTTTCGTTCATAAGTCGAAACCTTCGCAAGTCGAGTCGTTCGTAAGTCGAGGTACCACTGTCTATGGATCCAGCAAGACCCTTGCATTCTTAGCTTCTTACATTGCATCAGCCTTTCAGGGTCATGCAAGGTGACCTTGGTGGCTCTCCAGAAGACCAGCTGCACACACAGATCAATCTCCTTTTTCCAGGATGCCTTTCGTCTGATCATTACTTATTTAACACCAATACTGTCCTGCTTTATCTGGACGTCTCAGATTACAAGGCACTGATACCCTGGGGGCTGGATGTTTTGCTTTGTCCCTGAAGCTGGTGTGTGTGTGTGTGTGTTCACTCCCAACCTCTGGCAAACCTTAAACTCGGGTTTTTTTCCTTTTGTTTTTTTTTAAATAAAAGCATCTTCAATGCTGGTTCACTGCAGGAGGAGCAACAAAGGAGGGAAGCGGCCAGGGGCGTAGCCAGGATCAAAACTAGGGGGGGGCAAGCCATGGTCGTTCAGGGGCGGGGCCCCGAAGTGGCAACGTGGGCGGGGCTACAGGGCCAGCTGGCCTGATGATGTCGTGGCCGCGGCAGCGGCCACCTTGTGCTTCTGGGGCTGGCAGCATCGGCGGCTACCCTGCTTGGCTGGAGAGGACGGGAGGGTCGGGCAGGCGAGAGGGGGTGACAGGGTGGGCGAGGGCGAGGCAAGGCACGGCCGCAGACACGACGGCTCCAAGGCGTTGCTGCATATCAGCATAATATTTCAACCATGTTGTGGGTTCAAGCCCCACCTTAGGAAAAAATTCCTGCATTGCAGGGGGTTGGACTAGATGACCGTTGTGGTCCCTTCCGACTACAATTCTATGATTCTGTTGATATATAGCCATAGCACATGCATCATTCTGCTTTCTTGAATTGTCCTACTCCTAGGCATAGCAGCCAACTCCTAGAGGCCTAGATGCATCTCCCCCCCCCCCATTACTGGTAAATAAAGTGGTACCTCGGGTTACGAACGCGATCCGTTCCGGGTCGCAGTTCGTAACCCGAAAAGTTCGTAACCCGAAAAGGGCCCGAACCACTGCTTTGCGCATGCGCAAAGTGCTATTTTTGCGCTTTGCGCATGCGCAAAGGCGTGCGGCGCTTCTGCGCACGCGCGCACGGCGAAAATACTTCCGGGTTTGCGAAGTTCGTAACCCGGGTTGTTCGTAACCCGAGGTGTTCACAACTCGAGGTACGACTGTACTGTATTTTAAAGAGTCACCCCCCATGTTGATGGGCTTTCTATGTGGGGCTTTTCTGCCCCCCCCGTATTTTATTAAGGATGGAAGAGGGAAGGAAGGAAGAAATAGAGAGAGGGATAACTCATATTTGTGGGTGCCTCTGGGTGATGCTGTGATGCTGGAACTCTGCAGTAAGAGGACGGGAGGGTCGGGCAGGCGAGAGGGGGTGGCAGGGCGGACGAGGGCGAGGGAAGGCTCCGAGGTGTTGTTGCATATCAGCATAATATTTCAACCATGTCGTGGGTTCAAGCCCCACCTTGGGAAAAAGATCCTGCATTGCAGGGGGTTGGACTAGATGACCCTTGTGGTCCCTTCCGACTACAATTCCATGATTCTATTGATATATTACCATAGCATATGCATCAATCTGCTTTCTTGAATTGTCCTAGGCATAGCAGCCAACTCCTAGAGGCCTAGGTGCCGCCCCCCCCCCCATTTACTGGTAAATACTGTATTTTAAAGAGTCACCCCCCATGTTGATGGGCTTTCTATGTGGGGCTTATCTGCCCCCCCCCGTATTTTATTAAGGACGGAAGAGGGAGGGAAGGAAGGAAGAAATAGAGAGGGGGATAACTCACATTTGTGGGTGCCTCTGGGTGATGCTGTGATGCTGGAACTCTGCAGCAAGAGGAAGATACTGGTACGCCTGTACAGGAGCCTTGCAAGCAGCTTTCTCTCTGCTTGATTTACAGCAGGCACGTCCAACAGGTAGACTGTGATCTACCAGTAGATCACTGGATGTCTGTGGTAGATCACTGCTAGATCACTGGCACCCCTAAAAAAAGCTCACCCAAAATTTTCCTCCTCCCTAAAAAAAGCTGAACTATGACCTGAAGCCCTAAACAAAAATGGGCCTCCCTTCCTCCTAAAAGAAGCTCAACAAGTTTGACCTAAACTCAAAAAAACAGGGCTTCCCTTCCTTAAAAAAACTCAACAGCTTTGACCTGAACCCCCCAAAAGGGGGTAGATCACTCCCAGTTTTAAACTCTGTGAGTAGATCAGAGTCTCTTGGGAGGTGGCCACCCCTGATTTACAGTATACAGATGCAGGAGAAGGGGCAGACTGGAACACCTCTGCTTTTTATAAACATCACTGTGTCTATCAAAAGCTACAGCCCCCCCCTTTTCTTATTCATTTCCTTTTAGCCTTGCAGAGCCACCTAGTCAATGCACCCTCATTAAATCGCCAATAGAACTCTTAATGCGATCCCTGAATGCTCATTAACAACTACCACTGAAGAACAATAGGGTGAATTGGTCAGCTATCAAACCTTGCCTGAAGGGATTTTCTGCTCCATTGTCTTAACTGCTTAAGTACCGGTAGCCACTTTGCTTTATTTATTTGATGTGTTTTTGTTACAGCTGTGTTCCCGCCCCCCCCCCAGCAAGTGGAGAGCTGCTCTCGTTAAAGCAAAGCCCTTTCCACTTCAGTTTTTGGAGGGGAAAAGTGCTGGTTATGGTCTGTAAAATACAATAAATTTTTGCTTCTAGGGGGGGGGGCAGCTGCCCCCTCCTGCCCCCCCTGCCTACACCCATGGAAGCGGCTTGGTCCTGAGTTGAGTTTCTCATCTGACCTGGGGTCACGGCAGCTGAGCGTTTTTCTGTCCCATTCAACCCAAAGGTTAAGAATGTAAGGAGAGGCCTGCTGGATCAGGCCAATGGCCCATCTAGTCCAGCATCCTGTTCTCACAGGGGCCGACCAAGATGCCTCAACGGGAAGAAAGCAAGCAGGATTTGAGCCCAGCATTAGCACCCTGGAGAGTAGCTACCGAGCCGGCTCCTCCACGAACTTGTCTCCCCTTCTTTAAAGCCATCTAGGCTAGTGGCCTAGTAGCCAAATCAGGAATAGTGTCTGTGGGGTGAGGTGGACGGCCAACGGCGACCCCTCTCTCCCATTTGACCAACCCGAATCAACGCAGGGCATGCATGCTGCACAGACTGAATGGGCTACCTTCAGCCATACTGTAGGCAAGACTCCAGAAAACACCACACACAGAGAGATTCTGTCCCTGTGGACAGAGGCAAATAGAATCAATCATGTATGTAGCTTTGCACTGCTCCCGGTATTGGACAATTCGTTCTAAGTTTATTAATTAGTTGGTTGTTAGTAGGTAGGGTGTGGCATTCAGACGAATGTAAGGCAGCCCCCTCAGGGAGGGGGATAAGATGGATATAAAAGGTAAATGTAAAGGTACCGCTGACCGTTAGGTCCAG
This sequence comes from Zootoca vivipara, assembly GCF_965207765.1. Lineage (NCBI taxonomy): Eukaryota > Metazoa > Chordata > Lepidosauria > Squamata > Lacertidae > Zootoca > Zootoca vivipara. The sequence continues at coordinate 98,776,610 of NC_142587.1, read as the reverse complement.
TTGCAGACGACTCTGGGGTTGCGCGCTCATCTCGCTCTATAGGCCAAGGGAGCCGGCGTACAACTTCCAGGTCATGTGGCCAGCATGGCTAAGCCACTTCTGGTGAACCAGAGCAGTGCACGGAAATGCCATTTACCTTCCCGCCAGAGTGGTACCTATTTATCTACTTGCACTTTGATGTGCTTTTGAACTGCTAGAAGGGCAGGAGCAGGGACCAAGCAACAGGAGCTCACCCCGTCACGGGGATGGTGTTTCCTGCTTGGCAGGGGGTTGGACTGGATGGCCCTTGTGGTCTCTTCCAACTCTGATTCTATGAACTGCCGACCTTCTGATCGGCAAGCCCTAGGCTCTGTGGTTTAACTTTAGACCGTGGAGCCACCCACGTCCCTAAGATGAAGATAGCAGCCAGGTTCTAGCAACATGCAACGAGGATTCATGAATATTAATATGTTGTTGTTGTTTAGTCGTTTAGTCGTGTCCGACCCTTTGTGACCCCATGGACCACAGCACGCCAGGCACTCCTGTCTTGCACTGCCTCCCGCAGTTTGGTCAAACTCATGGAATATTAATATACAACTTAAGTATTAGATGCAGGTTTTTGATGAGTGATTTTATTGAGCTGAACCCTCTTGGAATCTTGTATATATGCCAATAAAGGTTTGAGAATTTGAACTGGATTTGCCCCGAGGGAGAGAGTTGCACAGTTTAACTATGTGCAATGTGAAGGAGTCCTTCTTTTTATCTGCTCTGAATCTTCCAGCCTTCCGCTTTGTTGGATGCCCACGAGATCAACACCAGGCAGGCAGCTCTGCCGCGGAGTCATAGTCCCTAACCTCCAGCGGGCACCGGGTTGGGGAAGCCCGTTCTGTAGCAAAAGCCTTGCTATGGAGATGGTGGGGAGATGCTTTGGAATTCTGCAGCATCCCTCTGATTGGCTGCCGGTGATGTCATCCCCTGGCCCACACCATTCAGGTTGACTTTACTGTTCCTTGATCACAATGGTAAAAATCTCTCCCCTGTTTCATTGAATGCAAAGTCAGATGCGGCCCTAGCAGAATTTGCAAAGGTTTTGCTGGCTCTCTGTCCCACCGCTTTATTATCATCAATGCAACAGAGTCATCACCCTTCTCCTGAAGACATGTTTCCTCCCCTAGGTCCCATGTTTGGTTACCAAAAGTTGCTTCCAGCCACAGTATACCTTACTGGGTCCATACTTTCAACCTGAATGGAACAGATTTTCTTTTTACTTTTTACTTTACTGCATATTTGCATCATGCTCTGTCATTGGTACACGGATGATGCCCAGCTCTGCCTCTCCATTGCACCTGAATCAGGTGCCAATCGTGCAATGGCTGGACCGGAGGCTGGAGGTGATAATGGGTTGGATGCAGATTCATCAACTGAGGCTAAACCCTGCCAAGATCGGGGCTCTCTGGGCTGGTGGTTCCAGGATTCGGGAATTGCTGACTGGTTTTAGATGGGGTAGCGCTCCCCCAGAATGAGCAGGTGTGTTTCTTTGTGGGGTGTTCTTCCTGGAGGTCCAAACAGGCAATTGCCATTAGATTTTGCTGTTATCATACAGCAAATGACTTGGGACACAAAGCATAGCTGCCAAGTCTCCCGTATTCCCCGGGAAATCCCTGTTTTTCCAACTGTTCCTAGCTGAAAAAACGGATTTTTTTGTTTTTTCCTGGTTTATTCTGGCGCGGCGGCCATTTTGGAACTGGGCAAAGCAGCATCAAAAGTCACTTCTGAGCATGCTCCGCCCAGTTCCAAAATGGCGGCAGCGCTACTTTCGGTCTGCTACTTCCGCCCGGTCCCTTATTTCTCTGACAGCAACTTGGCAGGTATGCACAAAGCAAGAGACTCTTAGTGACAGCCTTCGTCCTCTGGTAATGTGAACATACCTAGATGTTGCCCTCCATTGTGCCTGCTGGCTTGTAGCCCAGCAATATGTCGAATTTTTCAGCTTTCAAATTCCAAAGTGCTATAAAGTTGTAACGACTCAGGAACTCCAGAGATATTTTGGTTAAACAAATATCAATTAAATTTTCCTTGATAAGTAAAATGTGTGTAAAAATTATTGCCCTAGTATTTGCAGTTATATAATATCATGGCCACTGGTCCCATCACCTCCTGGCAAATAGAAGGGGAAGAAATGGAGGCAGTGAGAGATTTTACTTTCTTGGGCTCCTTGATCACTGCAGATGGTGACAGCAGTCACGAAATTAAAAGACGCCTGCTTCTTGGGAGAAAAGCAATGACAAACCTAGACAGCATCTTAAAAAGCAGAGACATCACCTTGCCACCAAAGGTCCGTATAGTTAAAGCTATGGTTTTCCCAGTAGTGATGTATGGAAGTGAGAGCTGGACCATAAAGAAGGCTGATCGCCGAAGAATTGATGCTTTTGAATTATGGTGCTGGAGGAGACTCTTGAGAGTCCCATGGACTGCAAGAAGATCAAACCTATCCATTCTGAAGGAAATCAGCCCTGAGTGCTCACTGGAAGGACAGATCGTGAAGCTGAGGCTCCAATATTTTGGCCACCTCATGAGAAGAGAAGACTCCCTGGAAAAGACCCTGATGTTGGGAAAGATTGAGGGCACTAGGAGAAGGGGACGACAGAGGACGAGATGTTTGGACAGTGTTCTCGAAGCTACGAACATGAGTTTGGCCAAACTGCGGGAGGCAGTGCAAGACAGGAGTGCCTGGCGTGCTATGGTCCATGGGGTCACGAAGAGTCGGACATGACTAAACGACTAAACAACAACAACATGTGCTCCACACCTCTGGAAACACAGCCTTACAAGGACCGGTTGAGGGAATCGGGTTTATTTAGCCTGGAAATGAAGAGTCTGAGAAGAGATAGGATGGCCATCTTCAAACATTTGACAGGCTGTCCCACGGAAGATGGAGCACGCTTGTTTTCTCCTGCTCTAGAGGGTAGGACTCGAACCCATGGCTTCAAGTTCCAAGAAAGGAGACTGAACATCAGGAAGAACTTTCTGACAGTAAGAGCAGTTCAACGCTAGAATGGACTCTCTCAGGAGGTTGTGGACTTTACTTCACAGGAAGTTTTTAAGCAGAGGTTGGATGACCATTTGTCATGGATGCTTGAGCTGAGATTCCTGCATTGCAGGGGGCTGGACTAATGACCCTTGGGTCCCTCCCAACTCCACAATTCTATGATTCTATGATGGAATATTGGGCTGGCTAGGCTGGTGAGCTCCAGGATCTGGGGGGAATTCCCATACAGTGGTACTTTGGTTTACAACCATAATCCGTTCCGGGGGTCCAGTTGTAAACCAAAACAGGTTGTAACCCAAGGGGCCTCAAAAAATAATAATATGGCTGTAATTCAAAAAAATGGGTTGTAATCCAAAAAAAAGGGACACACACTTCAGGGTTTGACGTGGTTGTAATCCAAAATGGTTGTAATTCGAAATGGTTGCAAACCAAGGTACCACTGTACATAAAACCCCTTCTTTATATCACGGCTGGATAAAAAGTCCACTAAACCGGGGTGGCTAAGCAATGTTGTTAGACTGCAGCTCCCATCATCGCTGGCCAGCACGTCCAATGGTCAAGGATTATGGGAGTTGGAGTCTAGCAATATCTGAAGTGCCACAAGTTAGCTCTGCCTGCCACAAAACCATCAAATTGCATTTCTTGGTACAGATAGTATTGATCTGATGTGCAGATATCTTTCCTATTCTAACTAATCCAAGAGGGTTCTGGAAGCTTCTCTGTGTGAATGAAACAAGCAGAAGGTTCAGCATGATGTTTGGGTTATTCCTTCCGAGAAGCTGAGTACAGCGAGCTTAAACTGGTTCTGTTATCTCTTTCTGTCAAGGTCCTGCCGACTATAAAAGTAAGGCCAGAAGGAGCCTGAGTTTCATTTTCTCTTTCTATCTCTCTTTCTTTCTGGTGTGGTGTTCCGTACACAGTATGCTTAGTGTTATTATAAATTATTGTAAGTTTAAGTCAAGTCTGTTGCAACTGGATTTCTTATGGACAGTGCCAATCCTGAACGTTTTGGATTTGTGACCATTATGCTCATCTGCCTTCAGTAGCAGTGAAGCTCTGGTAGATGAAATACAATTGCCTCTGGTCTATTTTGGGGGGAATGCTTCTCTGCTAACTATACGTTGGAATCTGCTCTGGATCAATACTGAGTAGAATTCAATAACAAAAACATGGATCGGAAATGTCAGGTCTGTTAGCCTTTCAATGCATAATCCATCTTTGAGAGCAGGGTCAGACTTTTAAACTACTCAGTATAAGAACATAAGGCGAGCCCTGATGGATCCGGCCAATGGCCCATCTAGACAAGCATCCTCTTCTCACAGTGGCCAACCAGATGTCTCTGGGAAACCCAAAAGCAGAATCCCACCACAAGGGCAGCTCTCCTCTCCTGAGGCTTCCAGCATCTGGTGTTCAGAAGCATTGCTCAGGAGGCAGAGCAGAGCTCAGAAACTCAGGCTTCTCCTCTGTGAATTTGTCTAACCCTCTTCCAAAGCCATCCAGGTTAGTGGCCATCCCTGCTTCCTGTGGCGGAGAGTTCCATAGTTTAACACAGCAAGCTTTTTCAGCAGGGGGCCAGTCCACTGTCCCTCAGACCTTGTGGGGAGCCGGACTATATATATATATTTGGCGGGGGGTGGTGGTGAACGAATTCCTATGTCCCATAAATAACCCAGAGATGCATTTTAAATAAAAGCACACATTCTACTCATGTAAAAACACCAGGCAGGCCCCACAAATAACCCAGAGATGCTTTTTAAATAAAAGGGCACATTCTACTCATGTAAGATCTGTATACCTGAAGGAGCGTCTCCACCCCCATCGTTCTGCCCGGACACTGAGATCCAGCACCGAGGGCCTTCTGGCGGTTCCCTCATTGCGAGAAGTGAGGTTACAGGGAACTAGACAGAGGGCCTTCTCGGTAGTGGCCCCCGTCCTGTGGAACGCCCTCCCAGCAGATGTCAAGGCAATAAGTAACTATTTTACTTTTAGAAGACTACTGAAGGCGGCCCTGTTTAGGGAAGTTTTTAATGTTTAATGCTGTTTAATGCTGTACTGTTTTAATATTCGGTTGGAAGCCACTCAGAGTATATGACATGTGGGGTATAAATAATAAATTATATTATTATTATTATTATTATTATTATTATTATTATAAAAACACGCTAATTCCTGGACCGTCCGCGGGCCGGATTTAGAAGGCGATTGGGCCGGATCCGGCCCCCGGGCCTTAGTTTGCCTACCCATGGTTTAACAAGTACTTTCTTTTATCTGTCCTGAAATCTTCCGACCATGAGTTGCAGCATTATGAAAGAGGGAGGAAAACCTTCTCGCCATCCACTTTCTCCACGCCATCCCTGATTTTATAAACTCACCTGAGCTCAACATTGAGAAAAGCTTCATGAGCCCAGGGACCACATCACCGGGTCAGCACACACCTTGGTCCACCCTTTATTACCTGTGTGTTTTCATGGCAACTCTGCCCTGCGGTTTCCCGGGTGACCCCATCCAGCTGCAGTGTAAACCCTCCCACCCAGTGAATCTCCCCCCCCCCTCCCCAGCACTAGTTGCCCTCGTTGTGATGTAAGGCTGAGTTTTGCCTCTTGAGCTGCTCGCCTAGAGTGAACCGAAGATCAAATCTGCTCTCAGCCGGACAGTAAGTGCTGCTCCGTACATACAGATCTTTGGTCCTTCCCCCCCCCCCGGAGCTTCTTGCATCATCTCAGTTCGTTAGCTTCTTGCATCATCTCAGTTCGTTAGGAAATGTGAAGTCACACAGTGCATCTACAACACAGATAAATTAAGAGCCACTCAGCAGTGGAACAGTCTCCCTCGGGAGGTGGTGGACACTCCTTCCTTGGAGTTCCCAAGCAGAGGTTGGATGGCCATCTGTTATGGATGCTTGAGCTGAGATTCCTGCATTACAAGGAGGTTGGACTAGAGGGCCCTTGGGGGTTCCTTCCAACTCTAGGATTCTATGATTCCAACTCTATGATTCTATGATTCTAAATAATGATGGAATCATTATTTTACCCTCTTGATTCCCACCAGCAGCAGCAGCAGCTCGCCAGCAGCATCCACATTGCAGATGGAGGAATCTGTCAATTTCATAGGAATTTCTCATAATACACACATTTTTGTTCGTGATTTTGCCAAAAAGGCACCTTTTTGTAAGAAATACAATCCATTTTGTAATAATAATAATAATAATAATAATAATAATAATATTTATACCCCGCCCATCTGGCTGGGTTTTGTATGTTTTCGTGAGTTTTTTGGCACACTCTCACCTAATATACACATCACTGTGCCCAAATTTTGTTTGGAGAACGGCATCGCAAGAATAGATTAGGAAAAATGAGGATTTCAACAGGTTTCGGTTGGTGTATAGCAGGCATCCCCAAACTTCGGCCCCCCACTGGGGAGCCAGTGTGGTGTAGTGGTTAAGAGCGGTAGACTCGTAATCTGGGGAACCGGGTTCGCGTCTCCGGTCCTCTACATGCAGCTGCTGGGTGACCTTGGGCTAGTCACACTTCTTTGAAGTCTCCCAGCCTCACTCACCTCACAGAGTGTTTGTTGTGGGGGAGGAGGGGAAAAGGAGATTGTTAGCCGCTTTGAGACTCCTTCGGGTAGTGATAAAGCGGGATATCAAATCCAAACATCTTCTTCTAGATGTTTTGGATTACAATTCCCATCATCCCTGACCACTGGTCCTGTTAGCTAGGGATCATGGGAGTTGTAGGCCAAAACATCTGGAGGGCTGCGGTTTGGGGATGCCTGGTGTATAGTTTCAGGAAGAGCAAATTGGGCTGGGTCATATTAAAATGCAAACGAAACGCGTTTTCTCCTTCATCCTTTGCATTCATAACTAGGACTGTGGGCTTTTTAAAATATTTGAGAAGCTCCTGTCCATATATGTTTGCTTAAGCTATAATAATGGGGTCTCTGAATGCCATAAGAACATTAGAAGAGTCTGCTGGATCAGGCCAGTGGCGCATTTAGTCCATCCTGTCCTCTCATTGGTCTCTTTTTGAGGAACCCGCAAGCGGGATCTGAGTACAAAAGCAATTCTCTCCCCTCCTGTGATTTCCAGCAGCTGGGATTCAGCTTCCAGCTGTAGAGGTAGATCATAACTATTGTGCCTAGCAGCCATTGGTAGCTTATCCTTCATGAATTTCTCCAGTCCTCTTTTAAAGCAATGACTGCCTCCAGTGGGGGTGAGTTCCATATGCACTTTGTCAACCCTAATAAGGAGGGGCCCCAAATGAAAAGCTCCAACAGGACAGCCCAGCTGCCTTGATGGCGCTGCGGTCTAAACCACTGAGCCTCTTGGACTTGCCGATCGGAAGGTCAGCGGTTCAAATCCCCGCGACGGGGTGAGCTCCCGTTGCTCTGTCCCAGCTAGCAGTTCGAAAGCATGCCAGAGCAAGTAGATAAATAGGTACTGCTGTGGCAGGAAGGTAAATGGCGTCTCCGTGCGCTCTGGTTTCCGTCACAGTGTCCCGTTGCGCCAGAAGTGGTTTTGTCCTGCTGGCCACATGACCCGGAAAACTGTCTGTGAACAAATGCCGGCTCCCTCGGCCTGAAAGCGAGACGAGCGCCGCAACTCCATAGTCGCCTTTGACTGGACTTTACCGTCCAGGGGTCCTTTACCTTTACCTTATCTTTTGTTTCTGTAAACGCGACCTGCGGCGTCCCTTTTTCCTGTCCCAGTTGCAGAATGGATTTGAGCAGCTACCTGGGAGACTATGAAGACGACATCTTCCGAGGATCTTCCCCCCTGGGGTGGGAAGATTCTGACATTTTTTTGGGTAGCCAGAGCGGGACAGACCTGAGCCAAGGGGACATCCAGGATGACACAACCGAGTCTATCACGGATGAAAGCGGGCCGCTGCTTCGATGCCTCAAGAAAATCTACCGGAAGGGGAAGAAGGAAAAGACGAGGCGACGAAAAACCATGACTTCAGGTAAAGCAAGGTCTCGGCAGCTCAGATTGCGTTGGAATTGTTGATGGGAGGAAAAATAAATACATATGAAAGCATAATTCCTAGATGCCAAGTTCCAGGTTTGGGGCTGGTGCTCTTTGGTGAGGGAATCCCAGCAGAGATTTAAAATATGCAGCAAAGTGAAATATGCAGCAATACCGGCTGCTAGGCCTTTAAAATATGCCTTTGTGAGTAACCAAACAGTCCCTGCTGCCCCAAAGCACAGGAAAAGACCACAATTTTGGTAAGTTTAAAATGGGTTTCCTTACAAACTCTTCAAAGGGCAGGTTCATGTGCTTTTTCACACATCCGTCAGAAAAGTTGCACAGGCAGTAAAACCTGGCTTAGTTACAGGGGTGAGCGTTCCCAAATTATTGGTATAGGAACTGAAGTGTGGCTTGCAAGAGCCATGTGGTCTGAGCTGCAGAAACCAGCTCAGTGCAGATGAGATCCGGGGCCGGATTTAGGTTTGATGCGTCCCCAAGCTACTGAAGGTAATGGGGCCCTTATATGTCCAGCTGTCAGCAACAAATTGTCACTGTTTTTGTGTTGAATATATGCTATATGGTAATTTATAGACCTAATAGGTATCTAAAGCCATTTGCACATAACAAAAATATGTATTTTATCAAAGCAATTTGTTTTTTATCTTATATTTTGGAAATGTACATCCAGTGTTTTTTCCTTTAAATTTTTTTGGGGCCTCCAAGAGAGTGGGGCCCTAAGCTACAGCTTGTTTAGCTTATACAGTCATACCTCAGTTTAAGTATGCTTCAGTTTGAGTACTTTCAGTTTAAGTACTCCGTGGACCTGTCTGGAACGGATTAATCCACTTTCCATTACTTTCAATGGGAATGTTTGCTTCAGGTTAAGTAGGCTTCAGGTTAAGTACAGACTTCCAGAACCAATTGTGTACTTAAACCGAGGTAAAGGTAAAGGTGAAGGGGCCCCTGACCATCAGGTCCAGTCGTGTCCGACTCTGGGGTTGTGGTGCTCATCTCGCTCTATAGGCCGAGGGAGCCGGCGTTTGTCCGCAGACAGCTTCCGGGTCATGTGGCCAGCATGACGAAGCCGCTTCTGGCAAACCAAAGCAGCCCACGGAAACGCCGTTTACCTTCCCGCTGTAGTGGTACCTATTTATCTACTTGCTCTTTGACGTGCTTTCGAACTGCTAGGTGGGCAGGAGCTGGGTCTGAGCAACGGGAGCTCACCCCGTTGCAGGGATTCGAACCGCCGACCTTCTGATCAGCAAGCCCTAGACTCTGTGCTTTAACTCCGTGATTATGTACCACTGTACATAAATCTGGCACTGGTCAGACCTCCTCCTTGTCTGATAGACTGGCATCAGACAGCACCCCAAGTTCTAAATTCTACTGTGTTCCCCCTTTTTTTAAGACACCGTCTTATAACTTTTTTTCCTCACAAAAACACAGAGTGGCTTACTTTCAGTGGGATGTCTTATTTTTTTATTACCGGTATGGTTTTTATGGCTCAGGGCGCTGCTGGGCTCTCTTGAGTGTTCAGCGCTGCAGCAGCCACCAGTTTCAGGTGGCGGGGCAGCAGGCGTCCTTGGCCGGGCCAGATGGAGGCCGCTGGCTCAGGCGCTCTGCCCACCGCTGCAGGGCGCTCCAAGCTCCTTGGCCGGGCCAGGCAAGGAAGAAGCAGTGAGCCCAGCGGTGGTGGCAAGCACGGAAGCGGCAGGGACGGCGGTGGACGAGAAGGCGGAGCGCGGGGATGCAGCCAGCAAGGTGGGAGCGCGATCAGCTGTTAAGCGGAGCTCTTGGAGCGCTGCTTCACAGCTGATCGCGCTCCTGCAGTGCCGGCCGCATGGAGTGACTCTGTGAGTGGAGGTGCCTGTGGGGGTTGGTTTCCGCGGCGCGGAAGTATGGCTTATTTTCGGGGTATGTCTTTATATTTATCAAATGCTTAAAAACCCTGCCATGGCTTACTTTATGACTACGTATTTTAAAAAAGGGGAAACAGGGTATATGACATGCACGCACAGAAGTTGAGGAAAGCTTTCATGGATCCTGCAGGTCAAGGCTGGGGGATCTTTTGCAGACTGAGGGCAGCCCTCCCTTCTGGGGGCCACTTGCCATTGGTGGGTGGGGCCAGAGGCAAAAGTGGGTGGGGCCAGAGGCAAAAGTGGGCGGGGCAATGAACAAGATGCTTAGCTTTGCAACACAGGCTGATTTCACCCCTTTCCATGGGGTCACAAAGAGTCGGACACGACTAAACGACTAAACAACAATAACATTCTCCATGCAGGACACCCTGAATCCCCATTAGGAGAGTAACTGGTTTCTCTTTTCTCTCTTCTCCCCTGGCGCTTTTAGTCCCTGATCTCTCTGCCATGGCGACCATCTGGGAAGAAAGCGAGAACCCTGGTTCTGCTCAGGAACCTGAGCTTCTGCTGAACTCCTGGAGGAGTACCATAGATTACTTCAATAGTAAAAAAGAGGTAGGGGGGCACAACTTAGGACCAGACTACCTAATGGACCGTCCTGTGCCATACGAGCCTGCCCAGGCTCCAAGGTGTTTATGGGAGGCAGGAGGCAGGGCAACAAAGAGGGATTCTGCTAGAGGGGGTAGAACGGATTCCTGCAGGACGTGGTGGGCTCTCCTTCCTTGGATTGTTTTTAAGCAGAGTTTGGATGGCCACCTGTCAATGGATGCTTTAGCTGTGATTCCAGCATTGCAGGGGGTTGGACTAGATGACTCTCGGGGTCCCTTTTTACTTTTTAACCATTACCTTTTATATGTCCTTAGCTGTGTATATTTTACCTCTGTTCTTTTAATTTGTGTAAGCTGCCTTGAGTCCTGGACTGGGGAAAAGGTGAGATATAAATAACAACCATAGAATAACAAAATCTTATTATTTATACCCCGCCCATCTAGCTGGGTTTCCCCAGCCACTCTGGGCGGCTCCCAACAGAACACCAATAACAGTAATAAAAAGGCGACAAAACATCAAACATTAAAAACTTCCCTAAACAGGGCTGCCTTCAGATGTCTTCTAAAAGTCAGGTCGTTGTTTATTTCCTTGATATCTGACGGGAGGGTGTTCCACAGGGCGGGTGCCACCACTGAGAAGGCCCTCTGCCTGGTTCCCTGTAACCTCACTTCTTGCAGGCAGGGAACCGCCAGAAGGCTCTCGGTGCTGGATCTCAGTGTGTGGTCTGGATGAAGGGAGTGGAGACGCTCCTTCTCTCTCTCTCTCTCTCTCTCTCTCTCTCTCTCTCTCTCTCTCTCTCTCTCTCTCTCTCTCTCTCCCTCCCTCCCTCCCTCCCTCCCTCCCTCCCTCCCTCCCTCCTTCCCTGGAAACCACAATGTAGGGCATGGGTAGACAAACTAAGGCCCAGGGGCCGGATCCAGCCCAATCGCCTTCTAAATCCGACCCGTGGATGGTCCGGGAATCAGCGTATTTTTACATGAGTAGAATGTTCAAGGGCGTACCCACCACGGGGCAAGTTAGGGCAGCTGCCCTACTCTAGAAGCAGGGCTGGTGGGCAGAGGCGGAGCACAGCCCGGCGGAGCGCGAGTTCGCCATTCCCGCCGCGCCGCGCCGCACCCTCCCTCCAGCTCCCCGGCGCGCCCTCAGGCAAGGCCAAGCGCGGCGGGGAACCAGGGACCGCGGCGCGGTGGGCGGGAACGCCGAACTCGCGCTCCGCTGGGCTGGGCTCCGCCTCCGCCCACCAGCCCTGCTTCCAGGGAGGGGCACAGCCCGGCGGAGCGCGAGTTCGCTGTTCCCGCCCACTTTGTGGCCCCTCCCCTTCCGTGCCTTGGCCCCTCCCCTTGCCCCCCCCCTAGTTTTGATCCTGGGTACGCCCATGAGAATGTTGCCTTTTATTTAAAATGCATCTCTGGGTTATTTGTGGGGCGTAGAAATTTGTTCATTGTTATTTTTCAAAATATAGTCTGGCCCCTCACAAGGTCTGAGGGACAGTCGATCGGCCCCCTGCTGAAAAAGTTTGCTGACCCCTGACGTAGGGTTATCAACTGAAAGCCTAAGCATCCAATCCGGCCTCCAGGGGGCTCCCCTTCCGACCCCCATTCTGGATCCAAAGGATCCCCCAGATATCTTTATACACTGTCTACATTCTCCTCCATGGGTACAGGACAACGAGAGGCAGTGTGGTGTAGTGGTTAGTGTCGGACGAGGACATGGGAAACCAGGGTTCGAATCCCCACTGGGCCATGAAGCTCACTGGGGAGTTGACCTCTGGGCCTATCACTGCCTCTTTCAGGTTGGCCTCCTTCACAAGGTTGTTGTGGGGCTTAAATGAGCAGACAGAGGGACAACCATGTGCTCCACCTCAAGCTCCCTGGAGAGAGAAAAGGCGGGATATATCTGCAATAAATCAATAATAATAATGAATACTTCTCTCTCACACACCCACACCCAATTTCCTTTAGGAAGATGTCATGAAGAAAAGTTTTTTCAGGTTCCTATCCATCCTCAGCAAGACAATCAACTGGAGCAACATGACTGATTTTTTTATGGATAACTTTACGTCCGATGTTGTGGGAGTCTTAACAGTGAGTTTCTCTATTTGCTTGTTTGCCTGCTTTCAATCTGATCCCGCTCTTGAAAATACTTCCTCAACCCTTCCTTCTTTCCCGTACATGCAGAGCCCTTCCTTGTACCTGAACTGGAGATAAGGTTTCCCCCTTTTACCAATCTTGTGGTCAGGCCACACTCTGACCTCACTGTTGATGAGCTTTGCAGGATTTCTACCTCACTCACTCACTGAGGATATCTCACTTGGGGTGATTCCCCCACCCCCACCCCACTTCTCGTTTACAGGAGATGATTAAGAGAGATTTTCCAGAATCCAGCGTTGTCTGTCTTCATGCTATGGCCACCGTTATTGACTTGAGGTAGATTCAATTCCTTAGCTCACTTCCTGGTTGACTTCTAACTCCTGACCCACTGTGGCAACGCAACTGCGTTTAAGCTTTCCGCTGTGCAAAAGGAATCTGTTTTACGCTTGTGGTCAAGGGTTCCAAATGAAGTGGCGCCTCATAGATTAGGAGGAGATAACATGGCACCTCCAACATGGCCCCAGCTGATATCATTGGACCTCCAACTCCTATCAGCCCCAGCAATCATAGCCAATGGCCAGGGGATTATGGGAATTGTAGTCCAAAACATTTGTAGGCTCCACATTGATGAAGGCTGCCCAAAATGGTCTAGGCCAGGCATCCCCAAACTTCGGCCCTCCAGATGTTTTGGACTACAATTCCCATCTTCCCCGACCACTGGTCCTGTTAGCTAGGGATCATGGGAGTTGTAGGCCAAAACATCTGGAGGGCCGCAGTTTGGGGATGCCTGGTCTAGGCCCAGCACAGTATCTAAATTCTTCCACTCGAACCTATCCCTCAGTAAATATGTTCTTCAGAGACCTGTCTTCTAATTTCCCTGCCTTCTGAGGTCTAGCAGGAAGCTGCTGGAGAAGAGGGCCTTCTCTGTGGTGGCACCCAAATGACGGAAAACTCTCCGCTGAGAAGTTTGCTTGGTAACATCTCTACCATCCTTTGGGCACCAAGCGCTGCCCGTCTTGTTATCATGGGCTTTTAATGGTAGAGGAGATCTTTTAATGTCCTTCTGTATTACCCTGTTGCTCAGGACTCTGTAGTTCCTTTTTCTAGGAAAAAAGGATGCCATGAACGCTTCCCTTGTTCTCTTGTCCTGCAACTATGTATGCCAACTAACTAATCAGTTGTAATCCTTTATTGTTTCTATAATAATAATTATTTATTATTTATACCCCGCCTATCTGGCGGGGTTTCCCAGCCACACTGGACAGCTCCCAACAGAACACTAAAACACAATAAAACATCATACATTAAAAACTTCCCCAAACAGGGCTGCCTTCAGATGTCTTCTAAAAGTCAGATAGTTGTTTATTTCCTTGACATCTGATGAGAGGGTGTTCCACAGGGTGGGCGCCACCACCGAGAAGGCCCTCTGCCTGGTTCCCTACAACCTCACTACTCACAGGGAGGGAACCGCCAGAAGGCCCTCGGAGCTGGACCAGAACAATGGGGTTGGAGATACTCCTTCAGGTATACTGGGCCGAGGCTTGTTGAGGGCTTTCAAGATCAGCACCAACACTTTGAATTGTGCTCGGAAACGCACTGGGAGCCTTTCTGTATTATTGTCCTAAAATTACAAATTTAAAGAAGAACAAAAGGGTCAAACCATGACATCACAGGTTGAAAGGCTGAGCTGAAATCTTAAAGTAACATGAGCAAGCCATTCCCCAGCTATACGCCCGCCAGAATTTTCAGACTCCATCTTGCATCATCCCCTGCTCGCAAAATGCCATTCTCTGATTTCCGTTTCTTCCACCAGCAAGGCGAACGTCACAAAAACGATGGGGTCCTACAAGAAGGGAATATTGCTCCGCACATTTTTCAAGAGCGTCTTTGCCCTTTCACCTCTGAAGGCGGGGCAAGAGGAAGGAATGGCCGATACTGCCAATGCCCAGTACACAAAGGTAGTTTTTGTCTTCCTCTCTGGCTTAGAACTTAGTCCAGCATCCTGTTGTCTCAGTGGCCAAACAGATGCTTCAATGGGAATCTTGCAAGCACAAGTGTGGTACCCACGCTCTCCTCCATGAATGGGTCCAATCCCCTTGGGGTGGCTATAACTGTCGCCTATGTCAGCGAGTCACATAGTTTAACTATCATAAAACCATAGAAGTGCAGACTAACTTACAATAAGAAAAAACCTTAACACTAAGCATACCGTACTGTGTACGGAACACCACACCAGAAAGAAAGAGAGATAGAAAGAGATAGAGAAAATGAAACCCAGGCTCCATCTGGCCTTAATTTTATAGTCGGCATGACCCTGACAGAAAGAGATAACAGAACCAATTTAAGCCCGCTGTACTCAGCTTCTCAGAAGGAATAACCCAAACATCATGCTGAACCTTCTGCTTGTTTCTTTCACACAGAGAAGCTTCCGGAACCCTCTTGGATTAGTTAGAATAGGAAAGATCTCTGCACATCAGATCAAGACTATCTGTACCAAGAAATGCAATTTGATGGTTTTGCGGCAGGCACAGCTAACCTGTGGCACTTCAGATATTGCTGGACTCCAACTCCCATCATCCTTGACCATTGGACGTGCTGGCTAGGGATGATGGGAGCTGCAGTCTAACAACATTGCTTCGCCACCCCGGTTTAGTGGACTTTTTATCCAGCCGTGGTATAAAGAAGGGGTTTTATGTATGGGAATCCCCCCAGATCCTGGAGCTCACCAGCCTGGCCAGCCCAATAGTCCATCATAGAATTGTAAAGTTGGAAGGGACCCGAGGGTCTTCTAGTCCAACCCCCTGTAATGCTACAGGGATCGACCCTGCAATCTTGGCGTTCTCAGCACCGTGTTGGTAACCAACTGAGCTATTCAGGCATTATGTTTGCTGCATGAAGGAATGTTGACTTTTGTCTTTCCTGAATCTTCCAATGTTCAGCTTCATTGAATGTCCACAATTTCTAGTGTTACAGATCTATCTATCATCTATCTATATCTATCTATCTATCTATCTATCTATCTATCTATCTATCTATCTATCTATCTATCTATCATCTATCTATCTATCTCTATCTACCTATCTATCCATCTACAGTATCTATATCATCTCTGTTCCCACACTGCTCCAGTGGGAAGTTTGTGGCTTTGATCCTGACAAGGAACTAATCCACACTTCCAGCTCAGCCAGTAGAGCACGAAACTCTTCATCTCATCGGTCATGGGTTCGAGCCGCACATTGGGCAAAATATTCCTGCATTGCTCTATAGACCAAGGGAGCCAGCGTTTGTCCGCAGACAGCTTCCGGGTCATGTGGCCAGCAGGACTAAGCCGCTTCTGGCGAACCAGAGCAGCGCACGGAAATGCCGTTTACCTTCCCGCTGGAGCAGTACCCATTTATCTACTTGCACTTTGACGTGCTTTCGAACTGCTAGGTTGGCAGGAGCTGGGGCTGAGCAAAGGAAGCTCACCCCGTTGTGGGAATCCAAACTGCCTACCTTCTAATCCAGGGGTTCCCCAAACCAAGGCCCAGGGGCCGGATGCGGCCCAATTGCCTTCTAAATCCGGCCCGCGGACAGTCTGGGAAACAGCATGTTTTTACATGAGTAGAATGTGTCCTTTTATTTAAAACGCATCTCTGGGTTATTTGTGGGCATAGGAATTCGTTCATTTTCCCCCCTTCAGATTATAGTCCGGCCCCCCACAAGGTCTGAGGGACAGTGGACCGGCCCCCTGCTGAAAAGGTTTGCTGACCCCTGTTAAATTGGCAAGCCCAAGGCTCAGTGGTTTAGACCACAGTGCCACCCGCGTCGACCCTTGTGGTCCTGAGCAGTAATCTGGGCACTTAGCTCTCCTTGTTTCCAAGGTCATCCTTTCCCGGGCCCTTGGTGAATTTGCCCCCTTCAACATTCCCCCAGAACCTCTTCATCAGAACATACCAGACCTTCAGTGAGATGCTCCAGCAGCTGATGGTGGAGAACCCAGTTCCTTCGGAGCTGGAGAGGATCTTGCAGGTAAGAAGAAAGGAGCACAGAGGCTGGGAGGGAGGTGAGAGTTTTAAGGAAGGATTGAGGACAGGGTGGAGGGTGGTCAAATAATTAATTAATTAATTAATAATAATAATAATAATATATTTATTTATTTATATCCCGCCCATCTGGCTAGGTTTATTCTGGGCAGCTTAAAAACACGATAAAACATCAAACATTAAAAACTTCCCTAAACAGGGCTGCCTTCAGATGTCTTCTAAAAGTCAGATAGTTGTTTATTTCCTTGACATCTGCTGGGAGGGCGTTCCACAGGGTGGGTGCCACCACCGAGAAGGCCCTCTGCCTGGTTCCCTGTAACTTTGCTTCTCACAGGGAGGGAACCGCCAGAAGGCCCTCGGCGCTGGACCTCAGTGTCCAGGCTGAACGATGGGGGTGGAGATGCTCTTTCAGGTATACTGGACCGAGGCTGTTGAGGGCTTTCATGGTCAGCACCAACACTTTGAATTGTGCTCGGAAACGTACTGGGAGCCAATTTAGGTCTTTCAGGACCGGTGTAGCCCCACATAGAGTGCATTGCAGTAGTCCAAGCGGGAGATAACCAGAGCATGCACCACTCTGGCAAGAATATCTGTGGGCAGGGAGGGTCTCATCCTGCGTACCAGATTGAGCTGGTAGACAGCTGCCCTGGACGCAGAATTGACCTGCGCCTCCATGGACAGCAACTTCAGACTGCCAGGATTCAATCTTATTGCCAATGGGTTTGGTTGCTAGCTAAGTTGGAGATCCAGCTCAACCTCTATTTCTTTTATATATGCAGTGCCTTCTCTACCTAGAGAATTTTTATGGGCACACAGTCAAAATGTTACATATTTCTCATGGACACTGACCCTAGAGTGCTCTGCACTTTCTGGCACTTTGGGAAGACAAGCGAATGGCTGCAGATTTTTCTCTCTCTGTTTCGTTTTCCCTCCCCAACAGCTGATGGCTCCTTGGCTCCAGTCCTCAGAGGCCGACCTGCGAGAGAGGGCTATATGGACCAGTGCGTCGCTGCTCAACTTTGTGGCCAGCAAATTGCAGCTGGATGTGAGTAGACTGTGAAATAGCCAACTGAGCTATGTAACAAACTCTTAACTTGCCTTTCCTCTAAAGCAGGCACCCCCAAACTCGGCCCTCCAGATGTTTTGGGACTACAACTCCCATCATCCCTAGCTAACAGGACCGGTGGTCAGGGATGATGGGAATTGTAGTCCCCAAACAGCTGGAGGGTCGAGTTTGGGGGTGCCTGCTATAAGTCCCAAACGCTGCAAGCTTTCCTCGTAAGGGAGCCTCTCTGCCCCCTTGATTATTTGGGTCGCTCTTTTTTGAACTCGTGGTGCTCCCTGAGGCTCCTTCCTCGTGCTCAGCACTGCTGTGCCCCCTTTCCTCCGCCAGACGCTGTCCAAATTCTCCCGGCTGGGCCACCTCGTCGCGGTGCTGGGGATCTGCTGCGGAGACTCTGTCAAGTCCATCAGCTCCAAGGCAGCCAAGGGCGTCCACCTCCTCCTGGCGATCGTGCTTGGCCAGAAAAGTAAGAGACGGGCGGCGAAGCCACCCTTGAGCATGTGCAGAGTGCGAGGGGGGCCGTAGCTCAGCGGCAGAGCCTCTGCCTCACAAGCAGAAGGTTCCAGGTTTAGTCCCTGCCATCTCCTGCCTGAAATCTTGGAGAACGGCTGCCAGTCATTGTAGGCAACACACCCTCCTTCCTTTCCCCTTTCATCCCATCATCCCAGGGCCAGCTCACCCATGAGGCAGGCTGAACCAATGGCCATAGGGTGGCCAGCTCAGAACCACTGGGAAGGATGTCAGACCCCAGTGGGAAGGGGGGATTATTGGTTTGGTTTTGTTCTTATTTTTATTATTTTTTCATATTGTAATTTTATGTTGCGAACCACCCTGAGATCTACAGATGAAGGGCAGTAAATTATTATTATTATTATTATTATTATTATTATTATTATTATTATTATTATTATTATTATATTACTACCACCATATTATTATCACCACCACCACCACCATATTATTATTATTATTATTATTATTATTATTATTATTACCATCATTTATTGTTAATTATTAATTGTTATTGTTACAGGTAGGTAGCCGTGTTGGTCTGGATCGAAGTAAAATAAAAAAAAAATTCCTTCAGTAGCACCTTAAAGACCAACTAAGTACCAAAATAAAATACCAAAATAAAAACTTAGTTGGTCTTTAAGGTGCTACTGAAGGAATTTTTTTTTATTAATTGTTATTGTTATTGTTATCATCATCATCATCATTTATGGTATTATTATTATTATTATTATTATTATTATTATTATTATTATTATTATTATTCCCCACCCATCTGCAAGCAGCCACTCTGGGCGGCTTCCAACAGATTACACAAAAACACAACAAAACATCAAGCAATGAAATCTTCCTGATACAAGATGTCTTTGGAAAGCCTTGCATGTGTTGTTTGTTTCATTGCTATATATTTACTTACTGATTTCATTTCGTAACTTTTTTTTTAAAAAAAAATCAAGCGGATTACAAAAAGATTTTTAAAAAGCAAGAAAAAAATCGGAATACCTTAAAAAACACAAAAAGTTTTTAAAAAAACTAAAGACAGATGAAAATACATAGAAAGGGGGGGGGGACCAGATCAACCTAAAGCAAGCAAACAAACAAACGAAGCCATTCCATTTAAACCTCTTAATAAGGATTTTATTCCTCCCCATTTTCTCCTCAAAACAACCCTGCGAGGTAGGCTAGGTTGAGAGGCAGCGACTCTCACCTGGTGAGCTTCATGGCGGAGCAGGGATTTGCACCCTAGCCCGGCACACTCTAACCACTACACCGCGCTGCCCCGGAACTGACTGGTGTGTTTTTTTTTGTTTTTTTTTTTAAATTTTCGGTGTGTGTCAGTTGCGAGGCTGGATGAGAAGAACGTCCACACAGAAGCCATCAAGCGCAAGCATAAGGAGTTCTTGGAATCTTGGAATCCATCCGTGTTTCTCAAAAACCCCTCCAGAGTTGCAGAGGTAACTGGGAGGGGGGGGAGGACACAGCTGGGGGGGCATTATCCCAGGAGAAATGTATGTCTGGATATTGCTCACTATAATATCTGTGGCTCCATGAATCTCCTTGGTTTCTTTCAGGTTGGGATATTAAGTTTCCCAGCCTCCTGGCCCGTCCTGGATGGGGAAAAAGGGCATGGCAAAATTCACATGTTTAATCAGAGAGAAGTCATTGCTAACGTTTCTTAAAGAACGGAAACCTCTCGTGGACTTGTCGCGTGAAAAAGAAATAATGATATCTGGATTTGAGGATATTTCGGTATTTGTTTATAGAAAATGGCTTTGTTGAAAGTGAATATTGTACGTTTCCGAGCACAGTTCAAAGTGTTGGTGCTGACCTTTAAAGCCCTAAATGGCCTCGGTCCAGTATACCTGAAGGAGCATCTCCACCTCCATCATTCTGCCCGGACACTGAGGTCCAGCACCGAGGGCCTTCTGGCAGTTCCCTCGTTGCGAGAAGCAAAGCTACAGGGAACCAGGCAGAGGGCCTTCTCGGTGGTGGCGCCTGCCCTGTGGAACGCCCTCCCAACAGATGTCAAAAAGGAAAACAACCAGACTTTTAGAAGACATCTGAAGGCAGCCCTGTTCAGGGAGGCTTTTAATGTTTAATAGATTACTGTGTTCTATTTTTCTGTTGGAAGCCGCCCAGAGTGGCTGGGGAGACCCAACCAGATGGGTGGGGTATAAATAATAAATTTATTATTATTATTATTATTATTATTATTATTATTATTATTATTATTATTATTATTATTATTTACATAGCAGGCAGATGAAGAATCAGAAATTCTTTACTTCCTGAGTCTTATTTTTCTATCTTCCTCTTTTTAAACCCTTTCCTGTTCTTTTTAAATTTATTTCTTTTCCCTTCTCTAGTTCTCTTCCCCCGTGCCCTTTTTTGTGTTCTTATGGTATCTAGATAGAAGTCTTGGTTTGGTTTAAAATAAGGGCAAAGATATTAAGCATCAAATTTTTCTCTACAAACCATAATAGAATTTATTTTAAGAAAAGGAAAAAAGTGGGGGCATCTCTGCGCCAGCCAACCACAAGCCAACAGCCTTTCTCCCTCCCTCCCTCCCTCTGTGCTCCAGGTCTTTGGCGTCTACTTCAGCCCGAGAGAGAAGACCGACTTCATCCTGACCGCTTTGGACGGCTTGACGGTGCAGTGCACCACCCATTGCTGTGCCACCACAGAGGGGCTTCTTGCCAGCATGGCGAGGCATTGCGGCTCCGAGATAGAGAAGGTGGGGCAGGTCTCAGACAGCAGGTGGGCATCCTGAGGATGCTGGTTTGGCAGGTGGGGAGTCCTTGCAGTGGCGTAGCGTGGCTTGCTGGTGCCCGGGGCGTGGAGGGTGAACAGAGCTCACCACACCAGCCCCATCCTCAGTGCCGCTGCCACCGCAGGAGCAACGCCAGCCCTACGTTGCTTTGCCAAATGCGCAGTGCCCCCTAAAAAATGTTTCTGGGCCTATCATCCCCCCCCCAATACCCCTGAGTCCTTCTTGCAGCGGGGCTGAGTTTTTCTGAACTTCACAATAGCCTCTCCACCAGGTGACTACAACCTACAGAGACCTGCCCATCACTCAAGACTCTGGCTGAAGGTCTTCTCCTTCTCCTCCTTCACTTTTTCTCCTCCTCCTCCTCCCTCCTCCTCTTCTTTTCTCCTCCTCCTTCTTCCTCCTCCTTCCCCCTCTCCTCCATCTCCTTCTCCTTCACTTTTTCTCCTCCTTCTCCTTCCTCCTCCTCCTCCTCCTCTTCATTTTCTCTTCCTCCTTCCTCCTCCTTCTCCTCGATCTCCTCCTTTCCCATCTCCTTCCCCCTCTCCTTCTCCATCTCCTTCTCCTTCTTCTGCTCCTCTTCTTCATTTTCTCCTCCTCCATCTCCTCCTCCTCTTCTTCATTTTCTCCTCCTCCTTCCTCCTCCTTCTCCTCCATCTTCTCCTTTCCCATCTCCTTCCCCCTCTCCTTCTCCATCTCCTTCTCCTTCTTCTGCTCCTCTTCTTCATTTTCTCCTCCTCCTCCTCCTCCATCTCCTCCTCCTCTTCTTCATTTTCTCCTCCTCCTTCCCCATCTCCTTCCCCCTCTCCTTCTCCATCTCCTTCTTCTGCTCCTCTTCTTCATTTTCTCCTCCTCCTCCCTCCTCCTTCCCGCTTCCTCTTCCTTCCTGCCCTCCTGCCTCCCAACCCCTTTCCCCTTCCAGGTCTCGGACATTGTGGACGGGATCTGCAGCCGCCTGGACCAGATCCACCAGCCCAGCGCAAGGAGGCTGGTGATGAAGCTGGTGGGCTTGCTGGCAGGCAGGAGCGAGCACTTGGACACAGTCATCTCCAGCCTCCTGGATCATTCCTTCCCACCAGACAGGTAACAAGTTCCTCGTGTTTCTCCCTTGAGAACCGAACCCTACACAGCAAGTCTCTGTCTACATGGGAAATCCTGGTGACCCTGGTTTTTTAGCATGGATGGTACTCAGCTAGGTGGATCGGTGGTCAGACTTAGTACAAGACAATTTCCTATGTTCATCAGGTGCATCCATAGCTCAGTCCAGGCACCTACTTTGACGAAGGTCTCGGGTTCAATCCTCAGGGGCATTTCCAGGTACGGCTTGGTTTCAGATTGGATGTATTCCCGATTTGAACTATAAAATGGTGGTTTTCTTGAGTCCAAATGAGAGTACCCCTAAACATTTTTTTAGAAGAAGAAAAGCACTGGTCTTGCCAAATGCTAGGTGGTTCTTTTAAAATGAGATTCAGAAACAATACAAAATACACAAGTAAGTGAGAAGATTACAGATTTTATTCTAAACAGCAAGCAATATATACATACATACCAAGCAAGCAATTCAATCTGCCACTTGGAAGCCCTCCATCCTCTTTTGGCCCTTTGCAGCAATTCGTCCGAGTTGTGGCAGTCCCTATCTACCGAAGAAGTCGTGGAGGAACAGCTGATGGAGAATTTGCTGGCCAGGCTGCAGGACCACCACAGCACTGAGCTGCAGACCTCCGCTTCCTCTATTGCCGTGAGTTGGGTCTTGCCACATATTTGGAGAAAACAGAGCTACGGGTCTCTCTGAACATCCCCACCCGCTCTAAAAGGCCATAGATAGTTAAAAAGCCAAAGGCCTGGTTAACAAGAAAGGTTTTCCCCTGGCACCTAACGCAATATAAAGATGGTGCCAGGCGAGCCTCCCTGGGGAGAGCGTCCCATAAGCAGGGAGCCAATACTAAAAAGGCCCCGTTCTCGTCTTGCCACCGTCTTGAGCTGGCCTGGGCAGAATAAAGATCTCTGGGTGATTTCAGCAGATTGGTAAAAGTTCCCCATTTCTTAACAAGAGGTTAATAATTGTAATAAATAAATAAATAAGGACTGCCCTCAGTTACACTATGAATATTAGGCAGCCACCCTCACTAGATTGCTTTAGATTGCCTGATGAAAAGGATTTTATTTTTTCAGCAAGCCAACCGAGGCATATAGTTTTATTACTTATATCTGTTTTCAAATATTTATTGGTTTTGTATTTGCTTTTAATGCCAGTGGTTCTATGCGTATTTTGTTTAGCTGCGAGTGTTCATTTCTTAAGTTTATTTTATGTTTAGTGACAATTTGTGCATTTCAAGGGGTTGGACTAGATGACCCCTGGGGGTCTGCAGTTCTTTGATTCTAACTCGGGAAGCTGCCTGTCAACATAAAAAGCATTTGTTTATATGTTTGTGTGTGTTTGTTCAATGATGATCTTACATACTGTTTTCATTGGACTGTGGGTTTTAGTTGCGTTTCATCTCCCGTTTTATTTGCAATCCGATTGGAGAGGTTTTTGATCAAGCAGTTTATAAATCGAAATAAATTAATACTGCTGAATTGAAGAAAGGGAGGCGGAGGTAACCAGGAGGCATATCTTGTGTGGAAGGACTGGGTGCCCCATTTAGTCAAGAAAAAGATTCCTGGACTTCTTTAATTTAAGGCGTTGTGTCTTTCGCATCAAGGTCCCTGACACAAGAGAGAATTGTCCTCACGGCCTCCCCACCCACTGTTTTCTCCTGCCTCCCCTTTCAGATCACGCAGGCTCTCTACGAGGTCATCTCAGTGCCTGAATCCAAGTAAACTGGCAAAAATGTATAAATTTAAATCAAACAAGTGCTGGAAATGTAAAGAGTCTTTTTAATCATATGTGGTGGTCTTGTAGTAAGGTTAAAGCTTACTGGGAAATGATATATAGTGAATTGAAAAGGATGTTCAAAATAACTTTGATTTTTTTAAAAAAAAAAAAAAAACCAGAAGCTTTCCTTGTGGGAATTATAGGGACAGAACTACCTATTTTTTAAAGAAACTTATTCATGTATGCTATTACAGCAGCAATAATTTTTACTTGCCCCAAAATGGAAAGAAGTAGAAATTGGAGTTCTTGGGAAAATCCAGAAATAAACGATAAATTGCAAGAACTCAGGCCAAAAGAAGATGTATTTCTGTTTGTCTATTCTTTGTCAGCAAAGATTCACAGGTCAAAGTGTACCGAATATGTTTGCCTCCAGGGCCTTGTCCTGATTTTTACTGGAATTTACCTTTATTTGCCTTCAACACTGGGATTGATTCCTATTTAAACTCCGCATCACATCAATAAAACCTTGTGAAGATTTATTTGAAATCCATCTTCTTTTGGCCTGAGTTCTTGCAATTTATCGTTTATTTCCAAAATGGAAAGAAGCAGAAGTCCCAATAAAGGAAGAATGGATGCAAAAACTCACGGAATATGCAGAAATGGCATAAATTGTAAACAGATAAAAACATTGGCGGGATTAACGTAATAACCTGCAGTTTCATAAGAGTGTATACATTTAAAATAGATGAATAAATGAGCAACTTGGATATGCAGAAGATGTTAAGAAATTAATTTAAGGAACCGCAGAAAGAGGGGGAAGGAAGTCAAAGTTTGGAAATGTTAAATTGATTGTAAAACTAATGAAATGTATAAATTTAAATAAAAAACTACTGTATTTTAAAAAGACACAAGAGAGAATTGTCCTCAAAGCCTCCCCCACCCACTCTTTTCTCCCGTCCCCTATCAGATCACTCAGGCTCTCTATGAAGTCATCTCGGTGCCTGAATCTAAAGACACCATTCAGAGACTTTACCCAGACCTTCTGACTGCTCTGCTCATTGAACTCTACTTCAGCAACCAGGCCGAAGCTCTGCCAGATACGAATTTCCTCCGGAAGCAATGTGGTCGTGGAGAAAACCTCGCAAGGTGGGTACCTCGGTTGCCCGGCGAGGGCATTCAGATTAACAAATGTAACCTTTTACCCTGAAAGGGTTAAAGAGTATTGGGAAATAATTTACAGTGGTGCCTCGACTTATGAATTTAATCCGTTCCGAAGGCACCTTCGTAGGTTGAAAAATTCGTAAGTCAAAAAGCTCCATTGGAAACGCGATTTCACTTAGGAATGCATTGGAAATGGAAAAATTCGTAAGTCAAAGCAACCCTATCTAAAAACTCGTAAGTCGAAAAATCCCTGTCTAAAACCACCGCGGTTTCTGTTCAGATGTCGAGAAATTCGTAAGCGTGCGGCCATTTGCCCCATTCGTAAGTCGAAAAATTCGGTTGTCAAGTCGTTCGTAAGTCGTGGTACCACTGTATAACGAATTGAAAAAAATGTTTTAAAGTACTTAAGATAAATTCAACAATGTAAACAAGTTTTGATGGATTTAATAATGGAATACTGAATGGTTTAGTTCATGTAAAATATGCAGGGATTTATGTTGTGTAAAATGAACCATGGAAAGGGAAGGAGGGGAGTCATTGATATTTTAAGGTTGTTTAAATGAATATTCCAAAATGCATAATAGAAGAACTTAATAAAAGTTATATATATTTTGAAAAGATTAACAAATGTAACGTGGTTAGTCTCGCCGCAGTCTGATAGTTATCCATTTTTTATAATGCAGAGCTGAGCTTTTTCACCGATAGAACCATGGTTATGAAACATGCTCCCTGATTAAATAAGAGAGGCATCCATCTGCATGGGCATACCGCCGGCTTTTGAAGACCGGCCTGTTTACCCAGGCATTGCCTTGATCTCTCAACCCACTCAAGTGTTAAAATATAAGCCAGGCACCTATGCCACCGGGCACCCATTGCCTGAGGCCCGACTCGCCACCTCTGCTAGTGGGTTACAAGGAGAGAACGCTAGAACTCGTAAACATCTGAATGTTGGAAAATTCAGGACAGTTAAAAGCACTTGTTCACATAGCACATAGTTAAACTATGGAACTCCCTCCCACAGGAAGCAGCACCAACAACTTGAATGACTTTAAAAGATTAGACAAATTCATGGAGAGCTATTGCTCTGCTCTCCCCAGTTGGAGGCAGCGATGCTTCTGGATCCCAGTTGCTGGAAACCGGAGGAGGGGAGAGTTGCTCTTGTGTTCGAATCCTGCTTGCGGGTTTTCCACAGGGATCTGGTTGGCCACTGTGGGAACAGGATGCTGGATTAGATGGGCCATTGGCCTGATCCAGCAGGCGCTTCTTATGTTCTTACATTATTCTGGAAGTGACTTCTCCATTTCTAGCCACACTAATATCATCATCATCAACAACAACAACAACAACAATATTTATGTATTGCTTGCTATGAATTATGTCAAGGCGATTTCACAATGCAATAAAGACATGCACAAAACAATTGCAGGTATAAAGACAGCTAAAACAATTAAGAAGAGCCTGCTGGATCAGGCCAAATGCCTATCTGGCTGAGCATCCTCATGGCGTGATCCTGCAGAGCTTCACTTACGTCCTTATGTAACCAGGCTGCCCTCTTGGCTTAGCTTTTCAGCAGAGGCCATCAAGTTGCTCCTGATTCGCACTGGCTGCCGCTACGAGGTCACATTCATGGAGAAGACGCGGGGCTGGAGCATGCTGCAGAGCGCCACGGAAGTGCTCCAGGGGGCCACACTGCTGGCAAGGTGAGGGCCCTGCTGTTCTGTCGACTTCACCCCGGCCTAGGAGAGGCGCCCACCGGCACCCAGGCTGCCACACTGGCTCTGCCATTTTGAAAACCATCACAGCTCTTCTCCAAGGGAGCCAAGGCCCTGGGGCCAGAAGGCTGGTGTCAGCCTTCGGGGAATCAGCTTCCTCCCTCCCATGGCAGTAGATAAGCAGAACAAAGGAGTCTTCTTACCAGTTAGAAACTTTAATAATCACAGCGAGAGAACAGAGAACACATCTCCTAGATTGGCGGTACTCCCAATTAAGGGATACACCCCTGCCATCCCTATTAATCTACGTCACTCCTACATTTTGCAATCTGAGCTTGTACCTTCTATGTTTTCTGTTCTTTCTGTTCTGACACACTCTGAGCTCTTCTAGACCTCGGGCTGAGCGGACTGTGAATCTGTTAACCCTCTCTCTTCCAGTGTTTCTTCTCCTAGCTGTTAGCCATCCAAGCTTCTGCCTTTCGGCCTATACCCCTCTGCAATCCACTGTTCCAAATCTATACCATCCTCCTGCTCCTAGGAAGGTTCAGGATCCGGAGCAGGGGGAGGGGGAGACTCCCACCATTCCTCCTCAGAGCAGCCCCTCCTCAGTATGGCCCCTGACAGCTGGACTCTGTCTGCCACTTGAGAAATCATTGCACACGTTTATCAAATGTCCACACATTTTTATTTTCTCTTTTTATTTCTCCTTGCACAAACTGGCTATGGACAGCACTAAGGGCCTAATCAGGGGTGTCCAAACTTTTTCAAAGAGGGCCAGATTTGATGAAGTGAATATGCGTTGTTGTTGTTGTTTAGTCGTTTACTCGTGTCCGACTCTTCGTGACCCCATGGACCAGAGCACGCCAGGCACTCCTGTCTTCCACTGCCTCCCGCAGTTTGGTCAGACTCATGTTCGTAGCTTCGAGAACACTGTCCAACCATCTCATCCTCTGTCGTCCCCTTCTCCTTGTGCCCTCCATCTTTCCCAACATCAGGGTCTTTTCCAGGGAGTCTTCTCTTCTCATGAGGTGGCCAAAGTATTGGAGCCTCAGCTTCAGGATCTGTCCTTCCAGTGATATATGCATTAAGGCCAGCCAAAGTTGACCTTTTTTTTAGGATTGGATTTGTTGAGCTTTTTATTTAAACGATTTTAACCCGAAGTTGTTTAGCTTTTTGGGGGATTGAAGTTGCTGGGCTTTTAAAATCTTCTTTTAGGTTTGAAGTTGTTTACCTTCTTTTAGGATTTACCTTCTTTTACGATTTTACCCCAGAAAATAAACTGCCACAGGGGCATAATTAAACCAACCGACAAGCTGGATTGGCCCCTGGGCCGGACTTTTGTTTAGGCAAGCCTCTCCAGCTGTAATCAGTTTGTAGCCCAATAACTTTTCAAAAGCCTTAAATTGTTAGGAGCATAGGGTTGAAAGTGACCCCGAGGATCATCCAGTCCAACCCCCTGCAATGTAGGAATACACGGCTCTCCCTTGTGGGGATCGAACCTGCAACCTTGGTGTTATCAGCACCATGCTCTTAGCCAACTGAGCTATTATTAATTCTTCTTATTGATCATGTTATTGTTTTTGCTGTGCACCGCTGTGAGGGGGTTGTTTTGCTTTTAGCAACCGGGCAGTGTCAACATTTTAAGAAACAAATAGGAAAGCGAAGCCGTTCAGGAAAAGAGGGAGAGAAAGGGAGATAGGGGGTGGTGCATTATTCAGCTGCGGCCGCCTCGTAGGGGTGGCGTTACCATCCTTCCTTGTAACAACATGGCGCCTTCCCCCTGTGCCTTCCAGAGCCATGCTGCATTTTGCTTGCCCCGAGACCATGCGAATCCTGGACCTGATGTTTTCTCTGCTCAGCAAAGGCAGCAAGAAACTCAAGCCGACCACCATTGCTTTCTTTGTAGAGGTAAGAGATGCGCAGGACAGGTAGAGCGACAACCTGGGACCAGGTGACCTGAGAGAACGCCTTCTCCCATACAGGTCCAGGTGGGGAAACAGAGCCGTCTTTCCCATAGGGCTTAGTGGTGTGTTGCGCCAGGGCGCTGGCCTCTCAGGGGCGCCCCAGCGAGTGAGGGAGCTGTGCCACTTTGCTGGCGGCCTTCCCTTTCCCTCCTGCACACCCGCCAGCTGCGCCCCATCAACCATATGGCTGGCGGGCATGCAGCTTGCCTCCCAAGCCTCCGCGATCCCTGCAGAGGCTTAGGATGGAAGCTGTGCCCCAAAGGCCATCGTTCAGGGCTGGAGAAGAAGAAGAAGAAGAAGAAGAAGAAGAAGAAGAAGAAGAAGAAGAAGAAGAAGAAGAAGAAGAAGAAGAAGAAGAAGAAGAAGAAGAAGAAGAGTAGTTTGGATTTGATATCCCGCTTTATCACTACCCGAAGGAGTCTCAAAGCGGCTAACATTCTCCTTTCCCTTCCTCCCCCACAACAAACACTCTGTGAGGTGAGTGGGGCTGGGAGACTTCAAAGAAGTGTGACTAGCCCAAGGTCTGCCAGCAACTGCATGTGGAGGAGCAGAGACGCGAACCCGGTTCCCCAGATTACGAGTCTACCGCTCTTAACCACTACACCACGCTGGCTCTCTTGGCATGCAGAACCTCTCCGGGTTCAATCCCCAGGAAGGGCTGGAAAGATTCTGGCCCGAAACCCTCAGGTTCCTTCTCTCAGCCTGTCCTACCCTGCAGGGTTGTTGTGGCTATTGAATGAGGAAGGTGAGAACCTTGCACACACAACCTTGATCTCCCTGGGGAGAGAGGTGGAATAAAAATGCAATAAGGAAATAAGGAACGCGCCGTGTGCTTTTAAATGTGCAGTGAGGAGAATGTCACCTAGCAAGTTTGAAGCAAAGGAGAGATTGAACCGTGGTCTTCCTTCCCTCTTCACAGGCAACCCCATTCAGAGTCTCTGCGTTTAAGGGGTTAAAGACATTTTAATTTTTCGAAGCTATTTTGATTCCTCCTGTAAGAAATGCCGGGGGGGGGGGGAGAGAAAGGCTGTATCCTAAGGATGAGCTCACCGTTACCCTGCCTCAACCTCGGTATCTCAAAAAGACATTTCAATTGAATGGAATTAAATGTAATGGATTAATGAGTTAGCTAAATGGCTAAATTTGAGGTGAGTCCTTAGTTGATTAAGGACTGTTTAAACAACAGACAGGCCTAATGAATTGGTTGAAGATTTTGATTTTGATTTTCTAGCCTCTTTATCCTTCCATCCTTGCACCCAGGGCTGATTACACGCAGCTCAGTCAACATAAGTAAACATGTAATAAAGATATTGTATGGTAAAGGGTTAAGACATGGCTCCCCAAATGCATGTTTGGGCTAAAGGCGGGTCCTGGGTCTGAAAAGGTAGAAAACTACTGCCCTAAACCACCTCGTTGTTTTGCACACAATGAAAAGCATTGTGGGAGGAGAGTTCAAGGATAATTTTTTATTATTATTATTTTATAATAATAATTTTATAAGTTGTGTGCCCTTGTTTCTCAATTTAATCCATTTACACCGCCTTGCTTGATTTGTCGTATTTTATGCATTGTGATTTGCTGCTGGGTTTTTTTACCAATTATGGATGAGTAATTCTTTATTGTAACTGATAAGTGTAAACTGTTTAATTATTACTAGCTGATGTTTGATGTTAGTGTTTACTATTGGATTATTGCATATTGCTTTATTTGGTATATGCTGTTTATTTTAAAGTTATTGTGACCTATTTTATATAGGATATGATGGTTACTATTAATGTTTGATGATTTCTTATTATGTTTGTGTGCTGGAAGCCGCCCAGAGTAGCTGGGTATAATAATAATAATAATAATAATAATAATAATAATAATAATAATAATAATAAATATACAGCGTTTTGGAGACTTGATGCGGATATTTTTATGGCTCCATCCCAGGGAAAGAGGTGGTCACATCCTGCCCCTTCCTCTCTCACGTGGCCGATGGTCCTTTCTTGTTCTTCAGCTTCTCCACTACCAGGAGATTGAGCAGCTGCCGGCGGATCAGATCTTCGAGAGTCTTGAGGAGTGGACCAGGAACCCCAGCCCGGATGTCCGTTCCCTTGGCCTGAGAGCTCTGGGCATCTTAGCCATCCACCCTGATAAGGTGAGGAAGGAGGGGGCGGGGACAACCCCTCTATTCCCTCACATTAATCGTGAGAATTGTGGAGTTGGAAGGGACACCCCAGGGTCATCTAGTCCAACCCCGCTGCTACAAAGCTGCTTTAAACTTTGGTTCGCCGAGCCCAGGGATGAGGGACGAAGATGAAGATGCAGGGCTGGCAAAGGCTGCTGCGGAGAATGGAACCACAGACTTCCTGGATGAGGCCAGAGAGCCGTCAAGGGCATGAGATGCCGCCTTCTGATGGAAGCCTGGTGGCGACAGGTTAAAAGTCCCTTTTCTGCAATGGTGCCCCACCTGCGGAACTCCCTGCCACTGCCTCTTTATCTGCTTTCCATCAGCAATTGAGAATATTGCTGTCTAAACAAGTTTTCTGCTTAGGGTGTTGATCCCTGGTTATCTTCTTTGCGCTTTCGTCTCTCCCCGCTGTTTTTCCGCTCAACAATTTGTGCTCTTGGCGAATGGATTGTGGCCCCTTTCCTGCTTGCTTTCCTTGTCTCACAAGCTGCTTTCAGCAGCTCCATCACGGAGAGGGGCATAATTTAAAAAAGGTAAAGGACCCCTGACAGTTAAGTCCAGTCGCGAACGACTCTGGGCTTGCGGTGCTCATCTCGCTTTACAGGCCGAGGGAGCCGGCGTTTGTCCGCAGACAGTTTTTCCGGGTCATGTGGCCAGCGTGACTAAGCCGCTTAAGGAAAACCAGAGCAGTGCACGGAAACACTGTTTACCTTCCCGCCGGAGCTGTACCTATTTATCTACTTGCACTTTGACGTGCTTTCGAACGTCTGCTAGGTTGGCAGAAGCTGCGACCGAGCAACGGGAATTCACTCCGTTGCAAGGATTCGAACCGCTGACCTTCTGGTTGGCAAGCCCTAGTCTCAGTTAGATAAATAAAATTGAGAGTTCTGCTTCCAGCAACAGCCAGCAGGGCAAATGGACAGCAGTCTCCTTGATTGCTGGTCCTCAAACAGCTGGTCTAGAGAGGTTCACTACCCCTGACCTCTTCCTGGGTGAATTTGCCTAATACCTTTTTTTAAAAAAAAGCTGTCAAAGCCACTAGTCCTCATTGCACACAGTGACAGAGAATTTCATAAGTTGATTGCCAAGAAACTCCTTTAAAGGTTTGGAAACTGCAGAATATTGTTTCTCTCTAATATCTGGAATATCAGCCCCTCTTTTTCATGCAGCACCATGCAGCAACAAATAAGCAAATTGTACTCAGTTAAAGTATATTTTCTAAAACTGCTACTATGAGCTACTATTGAATGTTTTCCTTTTAGTTTTCTGACCAAACTCTCACTGGCTTCCTTAAGAAATGCCATTACAGATGTGTGTTTCTAAGTGATGTCTTGAATGCCCACTGCAACAAGGTCTCCGTTCGCAAGCAGACTTTTTCTTTGTGGTCAACCTCAGGTGGAAGGCATCACCTGTTAAGGCTGCCCCTTATCCATAGCTGCCAAGTCTCCCGTATTCCCCGGGAAACCCCCCATTTTTCCAGCCGTTCCCAGCTGGAAAAACGGATTTTTTTTGTTTCCCCCCGGTTTACTTACCGGCCGGGGGAGGCTCCTTCTGCACATGTCTGGAGTCTCTGGACATGCGCAGAAGCGATTTCTGGTGCGGCGGCCATTTTGGAACTGGGCAGAGCAGCATCGAAAGTCGCTTCTGAGCATGCTCCGCCCAGTTCCAAAATGGCGGCAGCGCTACTTCCGGTCTGCCGATCCCTTATTTTTCCGCCAGGAACTTGGCAGGTCTGCGCCTTATCTTTGGGAATGTTGTGGATAGTAGGATATATTGATTAAATATAATCCTTCCTCACTCACTCTAGTGAGCTGGTAGCAGAGCACATTCCCTTGTATATTGCAGGAAGCAAGTTGGTAGATTCGTTTGAATCTCTTGAGTTAAGCAATCCAGTCCGGCTTGTCCAGATTGGATTTGTTCCTGGTTAATTCCCCTTTAATCCCTCTTAAAAAGAATCAAGACTGTTGTGTCTTCTCTTAAAAGTAATAAGAAGTTTACTTACATTCAGTTCACAGTAAGATCCTGAAGGCAGGCTGTAGCTTGCAGTTACAGAAGAGAGTTTGAGTCCTTCCCATATGGAAGGGGTGGCCAATTCTCGAGAGACTGCGATCAACTTTCAGAATTAAAAACTGGCAGTGATCTACCCCTGTTTTGGTGGGTTCAGCTCAAACTTGTTAAGCTTTATTTAGGGAGCAGAGGAGCCCCGTTTTTTGGGGGGGGTTAAAAAAAGCTTTTGGGGGGGAGTTCCATTTGGGAGGGGTTAAAGGCAAGGGACAAAGGGTTAAAGTCACTCACAAAAAGATCGCTATGGATCAAAACAGCAGCACAGAGAAAGATCTGTCTTCCACCCCAGAGATCATACAACAATGGAGGATGGGGTGAGGGGGTGGGGTAGGAGTCAGTTTTAGTGACGCTAAGGAAAGGGAGCTAGAGATCGGCTGCGATGTACCAAAACCTCATGGGGATCTACCAGTAGATCGCGATCGACCTGTTGGACACCCCTGCCATATGGGAATCACCCCTGCAAAAGGAATCAAGATGGAATAAAGTGAAGAAGGGAAGATAGCTGCGTGAACAGCCCTTTTATGGGGTCTTCCAAGGTCACGCCCATCTACCTGGTCACACATGGGGGGGCGGGGAGGATGCTCCAGACCAGGTGTGACAGGAAGTCCTCCTGGCTGGAACAACATTCCCCTGCATGTCCACTCTGGACAAACAGGAAATGTTGTACTTGGCTGCTACAGTGATGATACTCCCCACATTATCTAGAGACCCAAGAGTCAGCTTACTTTTCAAGAAGCACTCGAGGAAGGAGGCGATGTTCAGCTGCTTCCTGTTTGCAGGTGGAGGAGGTCAAGGCTCTCATGCCAACCCTCTTGGGCAGCTTGGAAGAGGCAGACGGCGTGGTTGTCACCGAGGGCATCACGGCCATCCAGAACCTGCTGAAGTTCATGCAGAGGAGCGACATCGTCAGCCTGGCTGAGAAGCTGCTTCCTTTGTTCAGCAACGTAAGAAATTGGGGAAAATTTTCCTTCTATTCGGGTGTGCTTCCCCCCCGGTGACCCCAGAACTTTCCATGGTCCCATCATGCCCCCTACTTTTGCCTGTGCCCCCTTCTCCCTCCGATCCCTGGTGGCTTGGCTATGTCTCCTCTCCCTCATTAGCCCTGAAAATGGAGAGGCTGGGTCAGGGCGTGACCCGTAAGGTGTGGGAATGCTGTGGGTAACAGGAGAGGATATTTTGATTAATATTATCCTTCCTAACTCATGTTAGCAAGTTTCTTCATATAGCAGAGCACATTCCACTATTACACACTGGAAGCTGGTTGCAGACTCGCATGAGTCTCTTAAAACAATAAGCACATACCTGCCAAGTTCCTCTCTGAAAAATAAGGGACCGGACCGAAAGTAGCATACCAGAAGTAGCGCGGCGGCCATTTTGGAGCATGCTCAGAAGTGACTTTTGATGCTGCTGTGCCCAGTTCCAAAATGGCCGCCGCACCAGAAGTCGCGCTGCAGCCATTTTGGAACTGGGCAGAGCAGCATCTGAGCATGCTCCGCCCAGTTCCAAGTCGCTTCTGAGCATGCTCCGGCCAGTTCCAAAATGGCCGCCGCGCCAGAGTAAACCAGGGAAAAACAAAAAAATCATTTTCTCGGCTGGGGACAGCTGGAAAAATGGGGGTTTCCCGGGGAAAACGGGAGACTTGGCAGCTATGATAAGCAGTTCAATCTGGTTTGCCCAGATTGGGATATGTTCCTGGTAATATCCCTTGAATCCCTCCTAAAAGAATAAAGACACAACTGTCTTATTCATAAGTAACAACAAGAAGTTTACTCACGATCAGGCAGAGCACAGTGTGATTGATCCCTGAAGGCAGGCTTTAGGCTTAAATACAGGTGAAACATGGAAAATTAGAACATCGTCAAAAAGTGCATTTATTTCAGTAATGCAACTTAAAAGGTGAAACCAATATATGAGATAGATGCATGACATGCAAAGCAAGATATGCCAAGCCTTTATTTGTTGTAATTGTAATTATTTGTCATTAGGCGGGTCAATTATAAATGGAATGTAATTAATGAAATGTAATAGCGATATTTATTTTTGTATTATTGTAACGATTTGTTTTATTACTGCGGAATTTCCAAAAGAAAGCGTTTGTAAAAATTAAAAGAAAAATAAATAATAATAAGTTGCATTACTGAAATAAATGCACTTTTCGACAATATTCTAATTTTCCGAGTTTCACCTGTATGTACAAACAGGTTTACCTCATGGGAGATAACTCAGGGACTGCTGGCTGAGAGTGTGGTCCAGGTGAAGCAGGAAGCAGGCAGGATGAAAAAGAAGGGAGGGGACTACGTGACTTGGCCTTTTACCAGGTCTGGAAAGGGTCACACCCACCTACTGGTCACATGCAAAGGAAGGATGCTCCAACCAGGTGTAAGAGGAAGTCCCCTGCATGTCCACTCTAGCAAAACAAGGAATGTTCTACTTGACTGCTCCAGAGGATGACATCCCACATAAAGCTGGGCTAGGGAATGGGTTGAGGGCAAAGGCGGGGAGAGGGCAGAGCTAAACTCCTCCCCTGCTCAAAGATCTGGGCAGTGGGCGTCAAATAATGAGGTTCAGGTGGTTGGTCAGGGAGGGTGAAATGGAGCGGCCTCTGTTGCCCACAGGCAGAGGCCAGGACCCGCAATTCCGCCATTGCCCTGTTTGCTGAGCTGCCCAACGTGGTCAAGAAGAAGGAGAAGTACCTCATCCAAGAGCAGGTGACCCAGAGTCTGCTCCCACTCCTCCTGCACCTGCAAGACGAGGAGCCCGATGTGGTAAAGGTGAGTCAGGAACAGAGGATGCAGTTGCCTTACCCTGAGTCAGTTACCTTGGGTCCATCTAGCTCAGTACTGTCTGCACTGACTGGCAGCAGCTGTCTTAAGATCTCAAACAGGGGACATTCCTAGTCCAACTTGGAGATGCCGTTGAACCTGGGACCTTCTGCATGCCAAGCAGATGCCCTACCACTGAACCCAACCTTTCCCTTACCTTCCAAGTCCCGGACTGCAGAATCCGGGACCGGCAGCCGTGTGACACCGGAAGTTGTGTTGACGTAACTTCCGGTGTCGCTTTGCCCTTCTATGGGCACCAAAAATGGCCGCCGCCGGCTTCAAAAGTAGCTTCTACGCATGACCGGAAGTGTGTCAACGCAACTTCCGGTGTCACCCGCCCATCTATGGGCACAAAAAATGGCCGACACCGGAAGTCGCGTCTACGCACTTCCGGTCATGCGTAGATGTGACTTTTGAAGCCGGCGGCGGCCATTTTTTGTGCCCATAGAAGGGCAAATCGGAGGGGCGGGAAATGGCTGCCGGCAGGAGAAAATAACGGAGAAAAACGGGAGACGAAGTGATACGGGGGACCACCGGGAAAAGGTAAGTAAAAACGGGGGTTTCCCGGAGAAAACAGGGTACTTGGCAGCTATGACCTTTCCTTGCTCTGAGTTTGCAGAATCCAATTTCTCTGTGCTTCATGGACCAATGTATCGTACTTTTAATATTTTGTTGGAAGCCTCCCAGAGTGGCTGGGGAAACTGAGCCAGGTGGGCGGGGTATAAATAAATTATTTATTATTATTATTATTAGATATGGAAGGATGCAGGAAGTGCTTTTTGACTTCTCCTCCTTACATAAAATTTCTGTGCTCTCCCACCCCCAAATGATTTTTTAAAAAATGTGTGTTCAATCCCCCCCCCGGTCACAATTTACAAATTTTAATACAAACTTAAAATAAAATGAGGAAGACAACTTAGGGGACGGAAATGGATATCAGGATGGTTGTGAGCAGAGGCAGAGGTTGCCAGCTTGGCGGTTGCTGTTGCCATTGACCTGCCCTCTCCCTGACTGACCCCTGGTGCCCCTTTTGACTCCCCACGGCAGGGTTGCCAGGATGCCCTCGCCAGGTGCTTCCGCTTCCTGGGCTGGTCCCTCCCGAAGAAGATTAACAGCAAGAAGGCTTGGCACGACCACCCTCAGATCGCAGAGACCCTCTGCCGGCAAATCGTAAGTCACCAGCCTTTGGAATCTGCTCTGGATCAATATTGAGTAGAATTCCACGAAGGAGGCATCGTGTCGGCCACTGTGAGGACAGACGGCTGGTCTGGATGGGCCATTGGCCTGATCCAGCAGGCTCTGCTTATGTTCTTAACATTCCTCTTTGCTTTGCTAGTCCTGGAAGGTCAAGACCGTCCCTGTCATCTTGCTCCTATGTCTGGGCCGCCTTCAACAGCTTGGCAGGGTGTGCTCCAAATTTCCCTCCATAGGGTCAAGGTGTCAGACAAGTCAAAAAAATGGCAAGCACCGCCATTTCAATTTTGGATTCCATCTCTGCAAATCCCTTTGAGTCTTTCTGGATTCCACAATTGTTGGTATTCAGTTTCTAGGATTCCGAGTTTGGAGTCTTTGGAGCCGCCCTTTCAAATATTTCGACCGCACGTTCCAGATTTTGTAAAAACACTTGAGTTCACTGATTCCAGTTTATGCCTCTAAATACCAGTTGCTGGGAATCTCGTGGGGCAAAGGGGTCTTGTGTTCAAATCCTGCTTGCAGGTTTCCCCTTGAGACTGTCAGCTTGCATTTCCTAGTGCAGAAAGTATTGAACTGATGCATAGAGACCTTTCCTATTCTACTTAATTCAAGAGGGTTCTGGAAGATAAGATAAATCTTTATTACGATCACCGACCAGCACGGTAATTTACATTACATCATTAATATTTAAAATATTTTTTAAAAAACCTTTTAAAAAATAACCTAAAATAACTTATCTAAAAGGGATCAATCAACGTTTGATCCTTATTCTGGAAGCTTCTCTGTGTGAAAGAAACAAGCAGAAGGTTCCTGATGTTTGGGTTATACCTTCCGAGAAGCTGAGTACAGCGGGCTTAAACTGGTTTTGTTATCTCTTTCTGTCAATGTCATGATGACTATAAAAGTAAGGCCAGAAGGAGTGTGGGTTTCATTTTCTCTTTCTATCTCTTTTCCTTCTGGTGTGCTATTCTGTACATAGCATGCTTAGTGTTAAGGTTTAGTCCTATTATAAGTTATTGTAAGTTTAAGTCAGGGGTCAGCAACCTTTTTCAGCCATGGGCCGGTCCACCATTCCCTCAGACCATGTGGTGGCCCAGACTATATTTGTCTAACCCTCTTCCAAAGCCATCCAGGTTAGTGGGCATCCCTGCTTCATGTGGCAGAGAGTTCCATAGTTTAACACCGGGGTCAGCAAGCTTTTCAGCAGGGGGCCAGTCCACTGTTGCTCAGAACTTGTGGGGGGCCGGACTATATTTTGGGGGAGGGATGAATGAATTCCTATGTCCCACAAATAACCCAGAGATGCATTTTAAATAAAAGCACACATTCTACTCATGTAAAAACACCAGGCAGGCCCCACAAATAACCCAGAGATGCATTTTAAATAAAAGGACACATTCTACTCATGTAAAACCACGCTGATTCCCGGACCGTCCATGGGCCGAATTGAGAAGGCGATTGGGCCGCATCCGGCCCCCGGGCCTTAGGTTGCCTACCCCTGGTTTAAGTTAAGTTTGCTGCAACTGGATTTCTTACGGCCACTTCCAATCCTGAATGTATTGGATTTGTGACTATTATGCTCATTTGCCTTCAGCAGCAGTAAAGCTCTGCCGGATGAAATACAATGGCCTCTGGTCTATTTTGGGGGGATCCTGCAACGTGTTAAAGTTTTTGCTCTGCTAACTATACGTTGGAATCTGCTCTGGATCAATATTGAATAGAATTCCACGACAGGGGCATCATGTCGGCCACTGTGAGGACAGACGGCCGGTCTAGATGGGCCATTGGCCTGATCCCGCAGCCTCTGCTTATGTTCTTAACGTTCCTCTTTGTTTTGCTAGTCCTGGAAGGTCAAGACCATCCCTGCCATCTTGCTCCAGTGTCTGGACCACCTTCAGTGCCCTCAGGTCTCGATCCGGAGAGCGGCTGCCATCTTTCTTGGTGAGCAAAATCCTGGCCCTATTCCTTTATCACTCTGTGCTTTGTCTCGCTTGTTGGAGGCGGTTGGAGGATGGATGGCGGCTAACTGATTGAAATTGAATCCTGACAAGACAGAAGTACTGTTTGTGGGGGACAGGAGGCAGGCAGGTGTGGGGGACTCCCTGGTCCTGAATGGGGTAACTGTGCCCCTGAAGGACCAGGTACGCAGCCTGGGAATCATTTTGGACTCACAGCTGTCCATGGAGGCGCGGGTCAATTCTGTATCCAGGGCAGCTGTTTATCAACTCCATCTGGTACGCAGGATGAGACCCTCCCTGCCCGCAGACTGTCTCGCCAGAGTGGCGCATGCTCTGGTTATCTCCTGCTTGGACTACTGCAATGCACTCTACGTGGGGCTACCTTTGAAGGTGACCCAGAAACTACAATTAATCCAGAATGCGGCAGCTAGACTGGTGACTGGGAGCGGCCGCTGAGACCATATAACACCGGTCCTGAAAAACCTACATTGGCTCCCAGTACGTTTCCAAGCACAATTCAAAGTGTTGGTGCTGACCTTGAAAGCCCTCAACAGCCTCAGCCCAGTTTACCTGAAGGAGCGTCTCCACCCCCATCATTCAACCCGGACATGGAGGTCCAGCGCCGAGGGCATTCTGGTGGTTCCCTCCCTGCGAAAAGTGAGGTTACAGGGAACCAGGCAGAGGGCCTTCTCAGTTGTGGCTCCCTCCCTGTGGAATGCCATCCTGTCGGATGTGAAGGAAATAAACAACCATCTGACTTTTAGAAGACATCTGAAGGCAGCCCTGTTTAGGGATTTTTTTAATGACTGATGTTTTAATGTTTTTTTAATCTTTTGTTCGAAGCTGCCCAGAGTGGCTGGGGAAACCCAGCCAGATGGGTGGGGTATACGGTAATTATAATTACTACTAGTAGCTGGCCCGGCCATGCATTGCTGTGGTGTAGACTGTTAAATGGGCCCTCAGAGTCCCCCTTCAGACTGCTCCCCCTACCTCCCTGGCTCATCCCTGTGATTGGCCCCACCCTGTCCCAATTCATTACCTTTCCCGCCCCCTCCCCCTCCCCTTCCTCCCCCATCCCCCACCCAGGGGAGCCCCCACCTCTATTCAGCCTAGTCTGCAAACCTCTACTCGGCCTAGTCTGCAAAGCCAAGCCAAGCTGCTGTGGAGAGGGAAGCTTTCCTACCTGCAGTACCAGTGTAGCCACCGCTAGAGGTCACTGTTGTGCAAGGTTTCCTGATTCTGGCTTCTATTTTCCAGCATGCACTTTAGGGTAGGTTGTGAGTTCTTGAACACGGGGTTTTGGGGTTTTTACGTGGCCCAGGTGTGACATTTGTCTTAGGAAACTTTATAAGATCCTTCGGACATTCGCAGGGGACGTTGTGTCCAAATTTGAACACAATCGGTCAAGCGGTTTCGGAAAAAAGTGGAGACCCACCCACATGCCCTTTTTACACACACACATATATAGATGATGATGATGGTGATTAATTGTTCTCCTTTTTCCTCTTACCTGATGCTATATACCTGCTGGAACAAAACAAACCATTTAAAATTAAAAGGGAAAGCAAGAGTGAATTGTTTGAGGTCACACAATGCGTCCGTGGTCTAGCAGGCCTTGAGCTGCCTCTGCTCTCTGTCCCTGCGGTCTTTCTAGTCCTGGCGCAAAGGGGGTGGAAAAGGAGTCCCTTCCTGAGAGGGTCACAGACTTCCTGTCTTTCAGGTTGCGTTGCCCAGTGTGCAGAGCCAGTTGCGATCACTCAGGAAAAAAGGGACTTGATATTCCTGGGTAAGTAACAACCCCACGGGACTCATGTCCCTTTGCATGACGACGACATGAACTCCTAGCTACAGGGAGACTTACAAATTAAAAAGACCGTCTCTAGCATGTCTAGTAGAAAAAGAGAAGGTTCTATGCCGTATGTTTTGATTTGATATCATTTACGAATAAGGAGGCACACCGTCCCTCCAGCGTATGCTGAAGTGCAAAAATACAATCCATAAGATGCCGCACAACCATTCTCTTTTGTTTTATCTCATTGTATCACATTTTATTCTCACCATGCCTCCGTTCATATGGTGTACGCATGATGAGAAGGGAGTTAAGATTAACCTAAATTCTAAAGCAGGGTTAATGGTAGGGGTTAAGGTTGGGGGTTTGGGTTTGGGTTTGGGTTTGGGTTAGGGTTAGAGTTATGGTTGGGGTTAGGCTTAGGCTTAGGTTTGTGTCAGGGTTAGGGTTAACAGTAGGGGTTAGGGGTTAGAGGGTTAGGGTTAGAGTTATGGTTGGGGTTAGGATTAGGGTTAGGGTTAGGTTTGTGACGAAGCAGCTAAAAAAGCCAATGCAATTCTGGGCTGCATCAATAGGCATATAGCATCTAGATCAAGGGAAGTAATAGTACCACTGTATTCTGCTCTGGTCAGACCTCACCTGGAGTACTGTGTCCAGTTCTGGGCACCACAGTTCAAGAAGGATACAGACAAGCTGGAACGTGCCCAGAGGAGGGCAACCAAAATGGTCAAAGGCCTGGAAACGATGCCTTATGAGGAACGGCTTAGGGAGCTGGATATGTTTAGCCTGGAGAAGAGAAGGTTAAGGGGTGATATGATAGCCATGTTCAAATATATAAAAGGATGTCATATAGAGGAGGGAGAAAGGTTGTTTCCTGCTGCTCCAGAGAAGCGGACACGGAGCAATGGATTCAAGCTACAAGAAAGAAGATTCCACCTAAACATTAGGAAGAACTTCCTGACAGTAAGAGCTGTTTGGCAGTGGAATTTGCTACCAAGGAGTGTGGTGGAGTCTCCTTCTTTGGAGGTCTTTAAGCAGAGGCTTGACAGGCATATGTCAAGAATGCTTTGATGGTGTTTCCTGCTTGGCAGGGGGTTGGACTGGGTGACCCTTGTGGTCTCTTCCAACTCTAGGATTCTATGAACAGTTGGGGCTAGGGTTAGAGGGTTAGGGTTAGGGCTGGGTTAGGGTTATCGGAGGGCCTAGGGGTCTCTAAGGTGCTACTGGAATAAATTTTTAAAATTTTTTTTTTGTTTCGGTTAGGGTTAGGGTTAGAGTTAGGGTTGGGGTTAGGTTTAAGTTTAGGGTTAGGGTTAGGTTTGTGTCAGGGTTAGGGTAAAGGGCTGGGGCTGGGGTTGGGCCTTATCAAATCTTGTAAAAATGAAGCAAAGCCAAAGGAGAGACGAAAAAAGCAAGCAAAGCCAATGGCAATTTAAACCAGGCAGCCATGGATTTATCTCCCCAGGTTCATTCCATTTCTGCTTTTGTCCAAAGTGTGCCTTCCCCTCTCACGGGCCTGGCTTTCTCTCCCTTGCTCCAGCGCTCTCCAAACTGCGGCAGGATCACGACCCCTCCGTCCGCCTGACAGCCTTGCAAGCCACCCGGATGGTGCAAGAAGCCTGTGGAGTCTCAGCCGCCATCCCAGCCGCCGTCTCGTCCCGATTTTCTGGCTCGGAGGGAGAAGACAGCCTCTCCTCTGACCGGGGCCACTGGGACACACCGGATCCTGCCCTGACACACCGGTGGAACCCAGCTTCTCCCACCTCCCACCGGCTGGTGCCCAGTACTGCCAGGAAGAGAGGATTCGGGCCGACACGGCAAGCCTGATCCCACCTACCAAGACGCCCCTGCGCTCCCTTGGGAGGCGCTCGATGTAAGCTCAGGAGACCTGCACACAACTGTCAGTCGAAAAGGCACCGGAGCCACAGATGATGGGAGAGGACAGGACAGGAAGGAGCCCCGGTTGGAGGCAGAGGGAGAAGGATACTCGGTGTGCCTGGATTCGGCCAGCGTCCGCAGCAGGACAGGAACAGGGAACGTTCTGTGGTGCGAACCATCAAGACTACCTCTTGCATTCCTCCATAGAGCCAGGATGGCCTTGCATGGTGAGTGCCCATTAAGAGTGAAAGGGGGCCATGTATTGATCCCATTTATTTTCATTCCGTAGGGACCCAGGTGGCGCTGTGGTTAAACCACTGAGCCTAGGGCTTGCTGATCAGAAGGTCGGCGGTTCGAATCCCCGCGACGGGGTGAGCTCCCATTGCTTGGTCCCACCTCCTGCCAACCTAGCAGTTCGAAAGCACATCAAAAGTGCAAGTAGATAAATAGGGACCGCTCCGGCGGGAAGGTAAACGGCGTTTCCGTGCGCTGCTCTGGTTCGCCAGAAGCGGCTTTGTCATGCTGGCCACATGACCTGGAAGCTATACGCCGGCTCCCTCGGCCAATAATGCGAGATGAGCGTGCAACCCCAGAGTCGGTCACGACTAGACCTAATGGTCAGGGGTCCCTTTACCTTTACCTATTTTCATTCCGTTACAATGTTGTGAACTGCCCTGAAATCTATGGGTATACAAATTTAATAAACAGATAAAAGATTATGATGAAGGGAGTACCACCCACTTTGAGAACCATTGCCCTAAACCAGCGGTGGCCAACTCCCAAGAGACTGCGATCTACTCACAGAGTTAAAAGCTGGCAGTGATCTATCCCCTTTTGGGGGGTTCAGGTCAAAGTTGTTGAATTTTTTCAGGGAGGAGGTAAAACGTTGAGCTTTTTTTAGGGGAGCCACAGTTGTTCAGCTTCTTTGGGGGGAGCCAACGATCTACCGGTGATCTACCGCAGATGTCCAGTGATCTACCGGTAGATCAGGATCTACCTGTTGAACATGCCTGCCCTAAACCAACCTTCTCCAACCTGGGAATACCGTCTAACATTTCTCAGTTGAAAATAGGGACATCCTCCTCTTCTTCTTCTTCTTCTTCTTCTTCTTCTTCTTCTTCTTCTTCTTCTTCTTCTTCTTCTTCTTCTTCTTCTTCTTCTTCTTCGCACCCGCCCTGCGGAATACCCTCCCATCAGATGTCAAGGAAATAAACAACTATCTGACTTTTAGAAGACATCTGAAGGGAGCCCTGTTTAGGGAAGCTTTTAATGTTTGATGTTTTGTCGCAGGCATCGGCAACCTCCGGCCCATGGGCCAGATGCGGCCCACGAAAGCCGTTTATCTGGACCACAAGCCGCCCGCTCACCGCCCGCCCGCTCGGCAAGTCCCCGCGCCACGCCGCACTAAACCGGTGGGCATGCCCAGACTCCGGGAATCGCTTCTGCGCATGTCCAGGTATGCGCAGAAGCGATTTCTGGCACCCTGGAAATGGGCGGCGCAGCACCGGAAATCGCTTCTGTGCAAGCCTGGAGTGTGTCCGGCCCACGGACCAGCGTCAGTAGCGATGATCCGGCCCATGGCTGGAAAACGTTGTCAACGCCTGTTTTATCATGTTAATATGGCTGGGGAGGGAGGAATATAAATAAAAAGTATTATTATTATTATTATTATTATTATTATTATTATTATTATTATTATTCCCCGCCCATCTGGGTGGCTTCCTACCTATATAAAAACATAATGAAACATTAAACTTTTTCTATTTAAAAAAACTTCCCTAGACAAGGCTGCCTTCAGATGTCTTCTAAAGGTTGTCTAGTCTCCAAACCCTCCAACATTCCTCCAATGGAAACAGGGACATCCTAAGGAAAAGCAGGACATTCCAGGATCAAATCAGAAACCTGGAATACAACTCCCATCACCCCTCGCACCATTGGCCAACGAGGGCGCCATGTTGGCCACTTCTGAGATAGACGTTTTGTCTGACTCTGCTGGGCTCTTTTTACACTGTGTCACTCCTTCTTGGGGACTGGGAGCTTAGGCCCCAAACCTAAGAAGCCTGTTTCCATGCTCAATGCTTACAAGAACGCCGTGCCCTCGGCCATAATGGCTGGGACTGATGGGAGTTGTAGTCCAAAACATCTGGAAGTCGCAGAGTTAAGGAAGCCTGTTCTCCGCTAGAATATTAACTAAGGTAAAGGTAAAGGGACCCCTGAGCGCTAGGTCCAGTCACGGATGACTCTGGGGTTGCGGCGCTCATCTCGCGTTGTTGGCCAAGGGAGCCGGCATACAGCTTCCAGGTCATGTGGCCAGCATGACTAAGCT
This sequence comes from Zootoca vivipara, assembly GCF_965207765.1. Taxonomy (NCBI): domain Eukaryota; kingdom Metazoa; phylum Chordata; class Lepidosauria; order Squamata; family Lacertidae; genus Zootoca; species Zootoca vivipara. The sequence goes on along the minus strand of NC_142587.1, from coordinate 98,731,831 downwards.
GCTTCTGGCGAACCAGAGCAGCGCACGGAAACACCATTTACCTTAGAGCGGTACCTATTTATCTACTTGCACTTTGTGCTTTCAAATTGCTAGGTTGGCAGGAGCAGGGACCAAGCAATGGGAGCTCACCCTGTTGCAGGGAGTCGAACCGCCAACCTTCTGATCGGCAAGCATTAGGCTCTGTGGTTTAACTCACAGCACCACCCGTGTCCCATTACTGTATTAACTACAGTTGTTGTTGTTGTTGTTGTTGTTGTTTAGTCGTTTAGTCGTGTCCGACTCTTTGTGACTCCATGGACCAGAGCACGCCAGGCACTCCTGTCTTCCACTGCCTCCCGCAGTTTGGTCAAACTCATGTTCGTAGCCTCGAGAACACTGTCCAACCATCTCGTCCTCTGTCGTCCCCTTCTCCTTGTGCCCTCCATCTTTCCCAACATCAGGGTCTTTTCCAGGGAGTCTTCTCTTCTCAAAGCATTGGAGCCTCAGCTTCAGGATCTGTCCTTCCAGTGAGCACTCAGGGCAGTAGCTTTAAAAAATAATAATAATGCAGTGGCTGCCATCTTGTGGCAAATCAGGAAATCAGCCCTACCTGGGAGATGCCAGGGATTGAATCTGACACCTTCTGCATGCGAAGCAGAGGGACCTTTGCCCCTCCCGATCTTGCTGAACTACAACGCCCATCATCCCTGACCACTGCCCGTGGGTTTTGGGGAATTGCAGTTCAGTGCCACCTGGAAGGTTGCAAGTTTTCCCCTGGTATTCTCCCTGTAGGACAAATCCCTCTTGCATATTGGTGCTTCAGATGTGATTTCCTAGATTCATAGAAACATAGAGCTGTAGAGTAGGAAGGTACCCCCAAGGGTCATCTAGTCCAACCCCCTGCAATGTGGGAATCACAGCTAAAGCATCCATGATAGATGGCCATCCAACCTCTGCTTAAAAACTCCCCGTGGAGGAGAGTCCACTAAGGGAGTCTGTTCCGCTGTTGAACAGCTCTTACTGTCAGATAGTTCTTCCTGTGTTTAGTCAGAATCTCCTTTCTTGTAACTCGAGGCCATGGGTTCGAGTCCTGCCCTCCAGAGCAGCAGAAAAAAACAAGCCTGCTCCATCTTCCATGGGACAGCCCTTCAGATATTTGAAGACGGCTCTCCTATCTCCTCTCAGTCTCCTCTTTCCCAGGCTAAACACACCCAGCTCCTTCAACCATTCCTCATCAGGCTTGGTTTCCAGACCCTTGCTCATCTTGGTCACCTTCCTCTGCCCACCTTCTAGCTTGTCAACATCCTTCTTAAATTGTGGTGCCCAGAACTGGACACAGTATTCCAGGCAGGGGCGTTTTACCCATAGAAGCTAGTGGTGCGGGGCGCCAAGTTCTGGAGGGCGCCAGGGAAGAGGCGGAGGCTGGACGCGGCGCCTCCCGGCATCAGCAAGCTGCCCTCGTCCGGAGCCTCCATCTGCCGTGGCCACCGCAGCATGAAGTGACCTTCTGGGAGGTGCCGCATCCAGCCCATAGCTGCCAAGTCCAGGTCGTAAAGATCCGGGATCGGCAGCGCACGCATGACCGGGAGTTGCGTGACGCAACTTCCGGTGGCGCTTCGTCCTTCTATGGGCATCAGAAAATGGCGGCGCCAGCGCCGGAAGTCGCTTCCGCGCATGACCGGAAACACGTAAAAGCGACTTCCGGCGCCGGCGCCGCCATTTTCTGATGCCCATAGAAGGGCGAAGCGCCACCGGAAGTCGCGTCACGCAACTTCCGGTCATGCGCGGAAGCGACTTCCGGCGCCGGCGTCGCTATTTTCTGGTGCCCATAGAATGGCAAAGCGGCACCAGAAAAATGGCCGCCGGGAAGAAGCGAATTTAAGGGAGAATGCCGGGATTTATCGCCAAACGGGATACCGCCGGGAAACAGTAAGAAAAAAGGGGTTTTCCCGGCGGATACGGGATACTTGGCAGCTATGATCCAGCCTCCGCCTCTTCCCCACCAGAGCCGCCTTCCAGCCGCTGCCCCGGGGGGGACGGGACGCTGGAGAGAGCTTTGCACCATGGCGCTGGATAGGCTTAAGACGGCCCTGATTCCAGGTGTGGTCTGACCAAGGCAGAATAGAGTGGGATTATTACTTCCCTTGATCTGGACACTTGACTTCTGTTGATGCAGCCTAGAATAGTGTTAGCTTTTTTTGCTGCTGCATCACATTGTTGGCTCATGTTAAGCTTGTGTTCTACTAAGTCTTCCTCTATCCTTTCAACATGTATTACGGTCAAGCCAGTTGCCCACCTTCCCTGTATTCAGGCTCCCAAGACCTTCTGCTTCCTCCCCCCACGCCCCAGCACAGATCAGCAACCACAAGAAGGTATTCTGTCCTCTCTCTCTCTCTCTCTTTCACCAGGAGCTTTCTGGCTGCAGGAGGACAGAGCCAGCGGTGGCTGCAGGAGAAGCCTCAGTCGAAGGATGCAGATGAGAAACCCAAAATGTGGTGGATGCAAGCCAACCGTTCTTGCTTGCTGAAGAACCCTTACCGCAAGGGCCTTCACACTACTTGCAAAATGCAGCTTCCTACATTAAGATAGGATTTCCAAGCAATATATAGCAATGTTCTCATGTACTGTATATATATTTATATGCACATATGCCTTGAGGACTTTAAGCCAGTAAATTTGTGTTTTCTGATTTATTTTTTAAAGTTGGTTTTTTGTTTTGTTTTTACAAAAGTGGAATAGATTTCTCTGTGTGTGTACCTAACTGACTCTCGGGACCTCTTTGTTGAAGTCTGTGTGTGCCTCCAGATTTGCCACTATCTTGCAGGATAATAATAATAATAATAATAATAATAATAATAATAATAATAATAATAATAATTTCAAGTGCATGCCAGAAATGTAGGCTTGTGCAATGAAAGTGGATTAAAGCGCTCTATTGTCCTAGTGCAAGAAATCCCCTTTTTTTATTTAAAAAATAAATATTATTCGGTTGAGGAAGTACACTAGGGAAAAGTGTGGGATTAATGGGGAAACGTATACAAACAAATTGGGGTGAATTGTAGGATAAATTTTCATACATTTGGGTCGTCTAATCAGAGCCCCTTGCAATCACACATGCTGCGTGTGATTTCTGCAAAGCTTTGATGTCCTCGTGGGCTTAGGAGTTCTTACTGGCCTTGTCCTTGGAAGGGCCAAGTTCAAATTCCAAAGTTGCGTAGGTTTTCTTTTTAAAAATCCATAGGATCAAGTTAAATACGGCAGCATTAAGTATATGGGTGTGGGGTGCCTGCTATCACATTGGAGACATCCCTGAGCCTACAGGAAGCAGGAACAAACCAATCTGATCAGCCTTTGTCCAAGCTGGTAGCTTCTAGGCATTTCGGACTACAACTCCCAGCAGTGCCAGCTTCACAGAAATCTCCCGTTCTGAACAGGGACTTGCACCAAATCTAAATCCAGCACCACAGCCAATGCAAGGCAGGACACAATCCTTTTCAATGTTGTTGTTGTTGTTGTTGTTTAGTCGTTTAGTCGTGTCCGACTCTTCGTGACCCCCTGGACCAGAGCACGCCAGGCACTCCTGTCTTGCACTGCCTCCCGCAGTTTGGTCAAACTCATGTTCGTAGCTTCGAGAACACTGTCCAACCATCTCGTCCTCTGTCGTCCCCTTCTCCTTGTGCCCTCCATCTTTCCCAACATCAAGGTCTTTTCCAAGGATTCTTCTCTTCTCATGAGGTGACCAAAGTATTGGAGCCTCAGCTTCAGGATCTGTCCTTCCAGTGAGCCCATTTCAATGTATACACCCAACATTTAGTTTTAAGTCTCTATCCTAACTTTCTGCCAAACTTAGCCCACCTTCCAGGGGAGGTTGTTTTGTTTTTGTGGGGTTTTTTTTTGGAAAACGGGACGAATCAGAGGCTGCCGCCCATGTTTAAATCTCAGCACGATATAGGAAAGAAAAACAAATCCGTTAAGCATGCGTGCGGTTTAAGAGCGGATTTCGCAAGCTCACTGAGTAAACACATTTCACCGTGTGGCGGAGGGTAGGGAGGAGAAAGAATGACGTAATCGGGCTGGGAAGAACAAATCCTTTATCCTATTGTGGGATTATATTGCCCCATGAAAATGATCTGTTTCTAGCAATGCAGGAAGTGTTTGAAGAAGTGATGAAACCACCAAGGAAGGGGAGAATTTTTTGGGGGGGGGCAGGCAGTCCAAGAGGAAAGACACAATATCTGATGCCCAATATCCTGTTGGCATAGAAGTTATGTTTTATCAAGTCCGCTTTCAAGGGAAACAAAAGGAGAATTCATGGGCTTTGCCTTGACTGCCACTGGGGTGAATTTGCCTTGGCTGTTTCCCAGAACAGATAAATCAGGTACCCTAAGCTAATTCACCAGCGGCTTTATAAAAAAAAATACTGAACTTGATAAACATGTAGGACCAAAGCACATGTGATATTGGCTGAATCAGGTATCCTAGACCCTGTCCAATCCTCTTTTGAGACCTCCACTGGATTCTCAACCTTAGGCACCAGAACATCTTCCATCGCTCCTGAACGCTAGTAGTTTATTTCATTCCCAGGGTGGGAGACTGATCTGTTTATTGTGTACTGCGGGCGGGGAAGGAGGAATCAATCAATCAAACAAACAAACAAACAAACAAGCGTGTGTGTGTGTGTGTGTGTGTGTGTGTGTGTGTGTGTATTCCCCTTGATAATCTGCAATTTGAAGGCACCCCCACCAATCCAAATTACTTTGAAAACAGTGTTTCCTCTCCCTGCATCTTAGATTTCCATCCATCAGCACACAGGTGTGCCTCAGTTCCAGAAGGGGGGATATAACTGGAACCAGGAAAAGCAGGATTCATCAACCTGGCGCCTGGACTACAACTCCCATCAGCCACAGCCAGCAGGGCCATGCTGGTAGGATGGCCCCTACTGGTTAGAAAAGGTATTGCCCCATTGAAATATCACCTGTAGCTGCACCACTGACTTTAGGGTGGCGCTGTGGTTAAACCACTGAGCCTAGGACTTGCTGATCAGAAGGTCAGCGGTTCGAATCCCTGTGACGGGGTGAGCTCCCGTTGCTCAGTCCCAGCTCCTGCCAACCTAGCAGTTCGAAAGCATGTCAAAATGCAAGTAGATAAATAGGAACCGCTATAGCGGGAAGGTAAACGGCGTTTCCATGTGCTGCTCTGGTTCGCCAGAAGCGGCTTTGTCATGCTGGCCACATGACCTGGAAGCTGTACGCCGGCTCCCTCGGCCAATAATGCGAGATGAGCGCGCAACCCCAGAGTCGGTCACGACTGGACCTAATGGCCAGGGGTCCCTTTACCCTTTACCTTTACTCCCAGGTAAGTGAGAATAGGTTTGGAGCTGAAGGCTTTGGATCTCAGCGAAATTTAGAACGCAGCTCATGTGGCAGAACCTTTTTCTAACCAGTAGGGGGTCGTTTGCAGCCTAGCGTGGCCCTGGATGATGGGAGTTGTAGTCCAACACACCTGGAAGGTGCCAGGTTGGCGAATAAAAGGCAATAAAAGGCGTGTCTTCTTCTTGCAAAGGATGCACCAAGGATCTCTGCCCTGCGGCATCTCAAGTCCTTCTTCCCTTGGTCCTCCTCTTCCTCCTCCTCATATCATGGACACCCGATTCTTGATGTAAACATGATAGGGGTCGCTCTGCTTGTCCACTTCCTTGCGGGATCTGGTGTAGCCGAGGATCAGGCCCCCAACCGTCACGGCAAAGAGGATCATCACAAAGAGGATATAGACGTACGAGTAGCTGTTGTCCTCCTCTTCCTCGACGGGCTTTGCATCTTGGGGGCAAACATGGGAGAGAGTCTGGTTCAGGGCCTCCATCATCGAGTCCAGCTTCTGAAGCCAGGTCTCTGTCAGGTTTCCCAACGCGGAGGCCATCGTCCGATCCCAGGGGGTGCCGTTGCTGCTGCGGGGGATTGCAAAAAAAATAGAAACAGGAACCGTTTCAGAACAAGCAGACCTCCGAAAGAACATGGGGTGGCCTCATTCACACTCGGAGCCAGCCCAATATATTCTGCTGCCCCAGGAAGCACAGGAAATAAGAGCGTAGGCACACTCAGGCACACAGATGTTGTTGTTGTTGATAATAATAATAATAATAATAATAATAATAATAATAATAATAAATACAGTGGAACCTTGGTTCTCGAACTTAATCCATTCCAGAAGTCCATTCGACTGCCGAAACATTTGAAAACCAAGGCGCAGCTTCTGATTGGTACAGGCACTCCAGAAACAATAGCCAACAGCCGCATCGGACGTTCAGCTTCCGAAAAAAGTTCAAACACTGGAACACTTACTTCTGGGTTTTCGGCGTTCGGGAGCCGATTTGTTCGTCAACTAAGCCGTTTGAGAACCAAGGTTCCACTGTAATAATAGTAAATTATCATTATCATTTCAGTTTGTATACTGCCCTTTTTCAGATTATCCCAAGGCGGCGTACAACATTAAAAGCACATTACAGAACACCAATGATGAAAACATAATAAAAAGCATAAAGTTGGTTCATATACTTCAGTACTGACTACACGGGCTGGCAGCAGCTCTGCAAGATTTCAAGGGGTCTCTCCCAGCCCTACGTGGCGATGCCATTGGGGATTGAATTTGGGACCTCCTGCTTGCAAGGCAAGCACTCTACCATGGAGCTATTGCACCACCCTCTCCAGTGGTCCATTAAGCTCAGTATTGCCTACATGGACTGGCAGTGGCTCTCCAAGGTTTTTGGTAGCCTTACCTGGAGATTTCAGGGCTTAAACCTGGGGCACGCAAAGCACCTGCCCTATCACTGAGCTACTGTCCCACCCTCTCCATTGCTCTAATTACCAATTATCTTTGGAGGTCTTTAAGCAGAGGCTTGACAGCCATCTGACAAGAATGCCTTGATGGTGTTTCCTGCTTGGCAGGGGGTTGGACTGGATGGCCCTTGTGGTCTCTTCCAACTCTATGATTCTATTATTCTACCTCAGTAGTGCCTGCACTGGCTTGCAGCAGCTCCCCAGGATTTCAAGCAGGAGTCTCTCCTACCGTTGGGGACCGACCCTGCGTTCAAAGCAAGTGCATTGCGGCAGAGCTACACCGTTTCCTGGTTTAAAAAGTAGACCAGGGATAGGGAACCGGTGGAATTTTGCAGGTGAATGCAGAGACATTATTACCCAGTGCTGGAGAGTTACTCATTCACTTCAGGATCCCAGCTTCAGAAGCCAGCGATTTAGTAAACAGACCATAACCATCTCCTTATCTTGACCCTTAAGAAGTTCGCTGGAGAGATTATCACGCCCAAGATACCGCTCTAAAGAACTACCGCAATTCAAAACACATTAGCAGCCTGGGAGGTCATCAGAACATTGTGATGGAAACCAGAGCGCACAGAAATGCCATTTATCTTCCTGCCACAGCAGTACGGTACCTAGTTATCTACTTGCACTGACAAGCTTTTGAACTGCTAGGTTGGAAGGAGCTGGGACAGAGCAACGGGAGCTCACTCTGTCGCGGGGATTCGAACCGCCAACCTTCTAATCGGCAAGTCCAAGAGGCTCAGTGGTTTAGGCCACAGCGCCACCCACATATCGCCATGGGCTTTAAAGGTAAAGGTAAAGGGCCCCTGACAGTTATGTCCAGTCGCAGGGAGTCCGGCGCTCATCTCGTTTTACAGGCCGAGGGAGCCGACGTTTGTCCGCTTCCGCAGACAGCTTCCGGGTCATGTGGCCAGCATGACTAAGCTGCTTCTGGCGAAACCAGAGCAGCGCACGGAAATGCCGTTTACCTTCCTGCCGCAGTGGTACCTATTCATCTACTTGCACTGGTGTGCTTTTGCACTGCTAGGTGGGCAGAAACTGAGACCGAGCAATGGGAGCTTATCCCGTCGAACCGCCAACTTTCTGATCGGTAAGCCCAAGAGGCTCAGTGGATTAGACCACAGTGCCACCCGCATCCCTAAGGGGTTTACTTAAGGGCTTAGTATACTAATAGTAGCACCTTGAACCTGAAAAGGCTCTTGAGAGTCGTGTCTGGGAAGGACTCCTAGCTCCTCAGTCCCTCGCTCTTCTTTTTACCCCCTCCCTTGAAGTCCCCACATACAGATGTCCTGTCCTGGGTTTCTTGATTGAAAATGCCTCAATCTTCCCTGATCTGTTCAACATTGGTACAAACCCAATTCTGCTTTGCTGCAACAGAAGCCCTGTTGTGCCGGGTTGGCTTCTACAAACCCTTCAGCTTCTATGCCGCCAGCTGACCTTCAGCTGATCTCCCACAACCGTTGCAAATAAAGGTAATTCCCAGAAGCCCCCACCCAGCACTTAATTCCTAGCACAGCTTTTCACCAACCCACCCTCTGGACAATCTGAACTCCAATTTCCATCCACCGCAGCTAAATAGTCTTCAAATATCTCCCTATCCTCCTCTCTTGTCTGACTCTCCATCTAAAATAAAGCCTAAGAACACGTAACTATTTTTTGCACACACTCACTCGTCCTTTGCTAACTTTCTCTCTCCTCCTTCCCTTTCTCTCCACCACTATCAATTTTTTTTATTGTAATGCCCTTGGGGGCAGGGACCTAATTTTTCAGCTCTGTAGGTGACCTACACATTTAGGATAGTACCAAAGCTGATTTGCAGAGATAATTTTTTAACGAACAATTATTGGGTTTCAAGATTTCATCCCCTGCACAATGAGGGCTAGAAACTTTGTATTATTATTATTATTACAGTGGGACCTTGATTCTCAAACGCCAAAACCCCGGAAGTGAGCGTTCCGGTTTTAGAACATTTTTCGGAAGCCAAACATCAGATGCGGCTGTCGGCTATTGTTTCCGGGGCTCCTGCACCAATCAGAGGCTGTGCCTTGGTTTTCGAACATTTCGGAAGTCAAACGGACTTCCGGAACGGATTAAATTTGGGGTTTTGTTTTTGAGGCTTTTTCGGTTCATTTGTTTTTGTGACTGTGTGGAATCCAGTTCAGCTACTGATTGATTGATTGTGTGACTACGGAAATGGATAAAAGCCCCCCATCCAAACAATGACAGATCCATGCAGATAAGGGAAAAAAATTTAATTTTAATTTTTATCATCTACAATACTGTCTTAATTATTTTATAGTACAGTACATTGATTATTGCTTTCATTTTATGGATCAATGGTCTCGTTAGATAGTAAAATCCATGTTAAATCTCTGTTTTAGGGGTTGTTTTTAAAAGTCTGGAATGGATTAATCCCTTTTGCATTCCTTTCTATGGGAAAGCGTGCCTTGGTTTTGGAACACTCTGGTTTTGGAACAGACTTCCGGAACGGATTAAGCCTGAGAACCAAGGTACCACCGTATTATTATTATTTTTAATGGAACAGGGGCACACTTCTGCAGAATGACAACACTTCTGTTAAGTAAGTGTAAAGCAGCTCTGCGGTGGACTAATTCCACCGCAGCTCTGCTTGCTCAAAGATTCTCAAGGGCTTTGCAAACATGAATGAATTATGCTCCATTGCCCTTCAGGAAAAGCAAACAATACCTAAATGTGTGGGAATGGTAAACTCAATCGAGAAAAAGCAATTTGCTACGAGGCTGTGCTCCTGTGATCCCTCTAGCATCATTATTTTCCTGCCCTGGGAGTTTTTTTTTTAAGTACCTTGCGAAGTTGGAAAACATTCAGACGGGAAACCGAAATGATCAAGGGGGGGGGAGAGAGTGCAACTCCCCAATGAAGAAAGTTTGCAACGTTTGCAGGGCTGCCACACGCCCGGCTTATCCCGGATATTACTGGGATTTCAAAGGCGGAATTGACGTCCGAGGGAAATTGACGAAAGACGGCGCTTTCTCCTGGATCTTAGGTGAGTCCATCGAAAAACAACTCCACAGTTCTCGGGGTGTCCCGGTTTTTACTTTTTGAAAGATGGCAACCCTAAGCCGTTTGGAGGGGAAAGCGAAATAGAAGTTTATGAATCCATGGAATGGAGAAGGTGGAATGTGAATGTTTTTCTTCACTCTGCCCATAGTTAAGCAGAAGGGAGTGATGGCCACCAAATCTTATCGTGTCTCTTCTGACTCGCCATTTCTCTAAACTAAGAAGGCCCAAACATTGCAACCTTTCCTTGTAGGGGAGGAGTTCCATCGCCTTGATCATTTGCTTTGTCCTTTTCTGAACCTTCTCCAAATCGACAATATCCTTTCTGAGATGAGGCGACCAGAACGGTACACAGCACTCCAAATGCGGTCACACTACAGATGTGTACAATGGTATGATGATGTTGGCGGTACTATGATTCTGCATGATTCTATGATTCTATAATAGGATTCTATGATTAGCTGAGATTCCTGCGTTGCAGGGGGTTGGACTAGATGACCTTTGGGTGTACGTTCCAACTCTGCAATTCCACTGATTACAGCTGACGTATTTGACTTCCTGGTCTTTTCTGTTTTGTAAAAGCCGCTATTGTTCAGAGAAGGGGAAAGACTGATAATACTGGATCCCTGGCCGCGAGCTCAGTGGTCAACCAAAAAACCGGGCCGTCCACAATTCCATTGTGCCTGCCTGGCTGAGCTTGCCAAGCTCCCTTTCTGCAAAAAATGAGGAATGCAAACAAGAAATCACTTCCTTGCTGGCTGTGGGTGCAGGAGAGAAACATGATCCAAGATCTTGCCTCCCAGGCACAATCAGACAGCCGTACCAAGTACTGAGAGTCAGTAAAGTACAGTATAGTGGTTAGAGCACTGGACTAAGACCTGGGTTCGAATTCCCCACTCAGCTCACTGGGTGAGCTTGGGCCCAGGCACTTGCTCTCAGCCTAAACCTACCTCGCAGGATTCTTGTTGGGATTAAATGGAGAGGAGAAGAACCGTTTACGCCAGGCATAGGCAAACTCGGCCCTCCAGATGTTTTGGGACTACAACTCCCATCATCCCTGACCACTGGTCCTGTAAGCTAGGGATGATGGGAGTTGTAGTCCCAAAACATCTGGAGGGCCGAGTTTGCCTATGCCTGGTTTACGCCACCTTGAGCTCTTTGGAGGAAATATGCAATAGGCAATAAATGAATAATAACAGTAAGTCCAATATCTGCAAAGGGCCAGAGGACGACGACATTTCCAGGGCTGACTGGCTAGCCTGAAAAGGCTAATCTGCACCCATGGGGGGTTGGGGGAGAGATATACAACAGTGTGTGAATCTGGGTTGGGGGGACAAATTCAATTTTGGTTGTATTTTCATGAGAAACCACCCTATTTTTGCTTCTTGAGTGAGTACACGATGTCTTTCAAAATCAGAACATCTCTGTATTTTGCACTATAGTTCTTACATCCTTCTGCGTAGGATGGATAGCTCAGTTGGTAGAGCATGGGGCTCTTAACCTCACGGCTGTGGGTTCGAGTCCCACATTGGGTGAAACATTCCTGCATTGCATGGGCTGGACTAAATAACCCTCGTGGTCCCTTCCAGCTCTAATTCTAAGATTCAACCGGCCGATTCAAACAACCCTGCAAACAGGGCCAGATTTAGGTTTGATGAGGCCCTAAGCTACTGAAGGTAATGGGGCCCTTTATATGTCCAGCTGTCCTTTGCCAACAACAAATGGTTGCTGTTTTTTGTGCTGAATATATGCTATGTAGTAATTTTTGGACCTAATGGGTATCTCAAGCCATTTGCACATGTTGCCATGCAAGAAGTCCATGCAGAATGTAGGCACCCTATATATAGAAAGGAGCAAAACAGGGATATTTTAGGGAGCAGGCTAGCAGGCTACCATGACTTAGATCATAGGAGCCTACACAACACAAAACACGGTTGCTGTATGTAGGTTTTATTTTATTTGTTTTCTATCTTATATTTTGGAAATGTACACGCAGTTGTTTTTCTAACTTTACATTTTTTGGGGTCCCCCAAGAGAGTGGGGCCATAAGCTATACAGTGGTACCTCGCAAGACAAATGCCTCACGCAACGAAAAACTCGCAAGACGAAAGCGTTTTGCGATGTTTTTGGTGACTCGCAAGGCGAAGTTTTCTATGGCCGCGCTTCGCAAGACGAAGTTTTTCAGCATATTTTTTTTTTGGCGCGGCAAACTGCGCTTCGCAAGACGAAATTACTGCAAGACGAAGCGGCTCGCGGAACGAATTACTTTCGTCTTGTGAGGCACCGCTGTAGTTTGTTTAGCTTATACGTAAATCTGGCGCGGCCTGCAAAGGATCCCTCCTAGGTTGCACACCTATGGCGATGTTGAGACGTCTCCGGCGAAGCCCATTCATGTTTGAGGAGCAAGAGGGATCAGCGAGGCCTCTCTCACTCCACACCCTTCGGTATTTACACTGGGGAATTAGCTGCATATTTCCAGGACTGCTTGGGCTGTGTGCTTTTACAGATTTGCGCAAACAAAGTTCTCCAGTTTCATGACACCTGCAGCGGGTGTGTGTTACACTCAGAAGCCCAGCATTGCACATGAAAGCAACATCAGACACTGTATGGTTTGGCAGTGCAAAACAGCTCCGTCCGGTCCCCCCCCCCCAAAAAAGGCAGAAAGGCAGCCAGATCCTAGAATGGGGCCACATCTAGACTGAGTGTAGGAAACCTTAAACCAGACATCCCCCAAACTTGGGCCCTCCAGATGTTTTGGACTACAATTCTCATCTTCCCCGACCACTGGTCCTGTTAGCTAGGGATCATGGGAGTTGTAGTCCAAAACATCTGGAGGGCCGCAGTTTGGGGGTGCCTGCCTTAAACCCTCCAGATATCGCTGAACTATAGTTCCCATTGTCTTGTTGTTGTTGTTTAGTGCAGTGTTTCCCAACCAGTGTGCCTCCAGATGTTTTGGGACTACAACTCCCATTATCCCTAGCTAGCAAGACCAGTGGTCAGGAATGATGGGAGTTGTAGTCCCAAAACATCTGGAGGCACACTGGTTGGGAAACACTGGTTTAGTGGACCAGAGCACACCAGGCACTCCTGTCTTCCACTGCCTCCCGCAGTTTGGTCAAACTCATGTTCGTAGCTTCAAGAACACTGTCCAACCATCTCGTCCTCTGTTGTCCCCTTCTCCTTGTGCCCTCCATCTTTCCCAACATCAGGGTCTTTTCCAGGGAGTCTTCTCTTCTCAAAGCATTGGAGCCTCAGCTTCAGGATCTGTCCTTCCAGTGAGCCTTTTATATGCCTGTTGTCTTTGTCCATGGAGTTTTCTTGGCAGGGATACTGGAGTGGCTTGCCAGTTCCTGCTCCAGGTGGATCACGTTTAGTCTTGCACCTTGGCTGTTCCTCAATAATATTTTTTATTAAATGATCTGTTTTACAATTTCAAATAAACATTGTACAAACTTTAAAATATCCAATGACTTCCCTTCTTCTCTTTCCATGGTTCATTTTACATACAGTATCTTACATCCCTGCGTATTCTAATATAACCATTCAAATCAATTTTTCACTATTACATCCATCAAGAATGATTTACTCTTAATGCTGCCAGCGTTTTCACCTGTACACAGCAATGTTCCATATAACGTTTTCCAATTTTCTTTAAACGTATGTTCTTCCCGCTCTCTTATTCTATATGTTAAATCTGCAAATTGTGCATATTCCTTCAATTTGAGTTGCCCATCCTCTTGAGTTGGGACGTCGCTCGCTTTCCATTTTGAGGGTAACAAAACACGGGCCAAAATTGTTGCATACATAAATAATCTTTTCTGACACCTGGGAATTTCAATCTGGGTTATCCCCAGCAGAAAGGACTCTAGTTGGTTTTTTTTTGGGGGGGGGGGAGTAATTTTAAACATTTCTCCCAGTTCATTATAAATAATTTTCCAATACAGTTTTACCTTTTTACATGTCCCAATACTCTTTTACCTTTTTACATGTTTCAAAGGTAGCCTTCGAAGGCATCGTTCGGACTCTTCCCCCAGGCCAAATCTCTCACTAGTCCTGCCTCACAACCTCCTCACATGATTTCACTTACCTGGAAAGCGTTCTTGATCCGCGACGGTGCCTTTTGCTTGCCGGGATGGAAGATACAGAGATTTGTGTCGGTAGAAGCCTCTGCTTTTCGTGTACCTGGAATGCAAGGTTAAGAGTCACATCCATTGCTCCAGCCCCTTTTGCATTTGGCCACGCCCACTCCATGTGGGGCACCCCAGAAACTTGCCCACGGGGGAATGTGGCCCTCAGACTGGAAAGAAAAAGATTCCTCTCCCTGGGCGTACAGGAACCCTTTCCCCCCAATGCCAGTGTGGAACACAGAACGTAATAATAATTTGCTTTCTGAGCATGTGCAGAGTGCTTTTACCCCAAGAATCACGATCGGCCTGCACATACCTGGATTTGAGACGGGAATTCCCAGCAGGAGTTTCTTCTGCTACCAACCAACCTGCCTTTTTGTATTAGACATTTCATCAAGGGCCTTTCATACAATAATAATTCACACTTCTATATGGTTCCAGGCAGGGTGCCATTTGATCACAAAAGTCACCAAATGCAGTGGGGAAGGAAAAGAGCAGCTGGAACTCTAATCCACAAACAGATATGCACAGGGCCGGATTTAGGTTTGATGAGGCCCTAAGTCAGGGGTCAGCAAACTTTTTCAGCAGGGGGCCAGTCCACTGTCCCTCAGACCTTGGGGGGGGGGCGGACTATATTTTTTGGGGGGGAAATGAACGAATTCCTATGCCCCACAAATAACCCAGAGATGCATTTTAAATAAAAGCACACGTTCTACTCATGTAAAAACACCAGGCAGGCCCCATAGCCTAAGCTACTGAAGGTAACGGGGCCCTTTATATGTCCAGCTGTCCTTTGTCAACAACAAATTGCCGCTGTTTTTTGTGTTGAATATATGCCATATGGTAATTTATGGACCTAATAGGTATCTAAAGCCATTTGCACATAACAAATAGGAGCCTACACAACACAAAACACCATTGCTGTACTGTATGTAGGTTTTATTTTATTTGTTTTTTTATCTTATATTTTGGATATAATATATTTTGGCGTGCTATGGTCCATGGGGTCACGAAGAGTCGGACACGCTCTAACGACTAAACAACAACAACAACAATTTTGGAAATGTACATCCAGTGGTTTTTTTTCCCCCTTTAGATTTTTTGGGCCCCCAAGAGAGTGGGGCCCTAAGAGCTATAGCTTGTTTGGCTTATGTGTAAATCCTGCACTGGATATACACACCCAGACTTCATCGGAGGGTTTGCAGAACAGAAAAGGATGCACAGCCAATGAAAGGGTCAGAGCATAAGGCCCGGGGGCCGGATCCGGCCCAATCACCTTCTAAATCCGGCCTGCGGACGGTCTGGGAATCAGTGTGTTTTTACATGAGTAGAATGTGCCCTTTTATTTAAAATGCATCTCTGGGTTATTTGTGGGGCATAGGAATTCATTCATTCCCCCTCCCCCAAATATAGTCTAGCCCCCACAAGGTCTGAGGGACAGTGGACCCCTGCTGAAAAAGATTGCTGACCCCTGGTCCAAAGGCTGTTCATCAGGAAATAAGGATTTGTTTAAAGTTTTTCATATGTACTAAAACTCAGTCTAAGTTTATTATTATTATTATTATTATTATTATTATTATTATTATTATTATTATTATTGTTTAACCACATCAGTTAACAAGCATGGATGCATATGCTATAATGTTACCATTTCAGTTAAATAAATTGTTTAGTTACGAAGGAAACAGTTGCTTTTCTCCTTCCGATAAAGTACAGCGGAAAAGTTGTCCAAATATAAACAGTTAACTTATTAAACCTCACCATTATTTCATAATTATTAGTCTATGTACTGTATTTCTAACCGTATAACCAAACCAGTCACTGTAAAAACTACTCTGAAAATTTAGTATTCGGGAAAAGGAAACTTTCATCTGGTTGCAAATATTAAGATTATACCAGCAAGAAAGAGTCTTGTAAGAAAAGAAAGAAAGATTTAAATCAAGCCTTACTGACTAGTGATTGAAATCGATTGGGTTTGAATCCAACCCACCCTGCAAGAAAGCGATTTCACACGAGACACACAGTGGGTCGCGTGTCTCAGCCAGGGTTTATCCACAGGTGGGGGGAGCCAGACAGACGGTTGGGGCGATGACTCACCTCCACCTGCTGCTGCTGCTGCTGCTGTCCAGCGGCGCCGGCTCGCTCGCCTGCGGGATTCTGCAGCGGAGCGTCTCCCGGCAGCAGCAGCCGCCTTGGGCGAGGCGAGAGGCAAAGCCAGCCCTTGCCGTAACTCCCTCCCTCCCTCCCTCCTTGCCTTCCTCCCTTCCTCCCTCCTTGCCAGCCAGCCCAAGCCGAGGCCGCCACTTGATCCTGGAAAGGGGGGGGGTGACACCCTTTCCTCGGCAGAAATCCAACAGGTGGGGCTTCACATGTTGAAGTTCTGCCTGCCGCGCGCTGCAGCCGAGAGCGCAGGAGAGATTTGCCACTTGCATGTGCATAGCTGCCAAGTTTTCCCTTTTCTCGCGAGGAAGCCTATTCAGCATAAGGGAAAATCCCTTTAAAAAAGGGATAACTTGGCAGCTATGTGCATGTGTTTTCAGGACCCCACAGAGCCCAGGGCACATGAAAAACAAAAGCAAATATTCACACTTACCTGGAGGTAAGCCCAGTGCTTAAAGGTAAAGGGGCCCCTGACCATCAGGTCCAGTCGTGTCCAACTCTGGGGTTGCGGCGCTCATCTCGCTCTATAGGCCGAGGGAGCCGGAGTTTGTCCGCAGACAGCTTCCGGGTCATGTGGCCAGCATGACAAAGCTGCTTCTGGCGAACCAGAGCAGCGCACGGAAACGCCGTTTACCTTCCCGCCAGAGTGATACCTATTTATCTACTTGCACTTTGATGTGCTTTCGAACTGCTAGGTGGGCAGGAGCAGGGACCGAGCAACGGGAGGTCACCCCATTGCAGGGATTCGAACCGCCGACCTGCTGATCAGCAAGCCCTAGGCTCTGGGGTTTAACCCACAGCCCCACCTGTATATGCATATGTATATATATATACACTAGTGGATTTTAGCCCGTTTAAAAACGGGCGCTAGAGGAAGCGGCCTGCCGGGACTGGCTTGGCGGTGGCGGGTCTTCCCGCCACCACCAAGCCAGTTCGCAGTGGGGGTTTTTCGCCGTTTGCCTTCCCCTGGGGGAGGCAAACGGCGAAAAACCCCGCCGCGCCGCAAATCGGCTCCGGGACTGGCTTGGCGGTGGCGGGTCTTCCCGCCACCGCCAAGCCAGTCCGCAGCGGGGGTTTTTCGCCGTTTGCCTTCCCCTGGGGGAGGCAAACGGCGAAAAACCCCGCCGCGCCGCAAATCGGCTCCGGGACTGGCTTGGCGGTGGCGGGTCTTCCCGCCACCGCCAAGCCAGTCCGCAGCGGGGGGTTTTCGCCGTTTGCCTTCCCCTGGGGGAGGCAAACAGCGAAAAACCCCGCCGCGCCGCAATTCGGCTCCGGGACTGGCTTGGCGGTGGCGGGATGTTCCCGCCACCGCCAAGCCAGTCCGCAGCGGGGGCTTTTCGCCGTTTGCCTTCCCCTGGGGGAGGCAAACAGCGAAAAACCCCGCCGCGCCGCAATTCGGCTCCGGGACTGGCTTGGCGGTGGCGGGATGTTCCCGCCACCGCCAAGCCAGTCCGCAGCGGGGGGTTTTCGCCGTTTGCCTTCCCCTGGGGGAGGCAAACAGCGAAAAACCCCGCCGCGCCGCAATTCGGCTCCGGGACTGGCTTGGCGGTGGCGGGAAAAAGGGGAGGAATTCCTCCCCTTCTTCCCGCCGCTGCCAAGCCAAAGCGGGCCTCCCTCCGCGCCCGCTGCCGCTTCGGCTTCCTCGGGTTCCCCGAGGAAGCGCCGTCCCATGCCGGAGGTGTGCGGCAAGGCTGCCGGGGGGGGGGAGCGCTTCTCTCCCCCGCCGCCTCACCGCGCACCTCCAGCATGAGACTGGGCTTCGGAGCGGCGGTTGGCGGAGCGGCAGTTGGCTGTTCCCTGTGTCCCGAGAGCACGGGTCCAATCCCTGTGTCCCTGGTTGTCCCTCCGTCCAATCCCTGTGTCTCTGGGGGACATGCGCAGTACCCCAGGGACACACGGGACATCTGGACGCAGGGACAACATGGAAATTATTATATAGGATATGTATATATATATATGAGTATGTATATATGTATATGTATGTATATATGTATATGTGTATATATACATATGTATATATATGAGTGGTACTCTGATTTTGACTCAAGAAAATCACCATTTTATACTTCAAATCGGGGGGGGGGAAGTAGGTGGACAAAAGTACAAAGATTCACAAAAGGTTTAGGGGTATGTGCAGTGCCGGGTTTATGTATAAGCTAAACAAGCTATAGTTTGGGGGCCCCACTCTCTTGGTCGTTTAGTCGTGTCCGACTCTTCGTGATATAGGGATATAACTGCCTAAATTGTATAGAAGTATGTTTATGTATGCTTCTACAGCAGCGAGAATGCTACTTGCCCCCCAAAATGGAAAGAAGCAAAAGTCCAAGCCAAGGAAGGATGGATACAAAAACTTGTGGAATATGTAGGAATGGCGAAGCTTACTGGAAGAGTAAGAAATCAAGACTTTTCATAAAAGAATGGAAATGGTTTATTGGATATTTATTGCTATTTAACGCTTTTCCCACAGAGAAAGCCAGTATCCTCACTTTCAGATTTCAGCAATCGCTTGGAGACTTTTTATTTTTTACACCGACAAGACTATGCAGTTGTTTCTAAGTTTTCCCAAGTAGCCCGTCATTTTGATACATGTTCTGTGCTGTGTTTAATTCTTTTTCATAGAATCGTAGAGTTGGAAGGGACCCCCAAGGCTCATCTGGTCCAACCTCCTGCAGTGCAGATGTTGTTGTTGTTTAGTCGTTTAGTCGTGTCCGACTCTTCCTGACCCCATGGACCATAGCACGCCAGGCACTCCTGTCTTGCACTGCCTCCCGCAGTTTGGTCAGACTCATGTTGGTGGCTTTGAGACCATTGTCCAACCAGGTGAATCTCAGTTAAAAGCATCCGTGACAGGGGGGGAATTTTTGTTAAAACGTTCTTTTGTATTGCTGTGCCCCAACCTGCCGTTTGGGGAGAGAGCAACAGTGCCGGATTGACGTATAAGCCAAACAAGCTAGAGTTTAGGCCCCCACTCTCTGTCCCCCCCCCAAAAAAAATTTTTTTTAAGGAAAAAAGAACGTGGATGTACATTTCTAAAATATAAGATAAAAAACAAATAAAATAAAACCTACCTACAGCAACAGTGTTTTGTGTTGGGTAGGCTCCTACGATGTAATAACAGTATTAGTAATAATAATAATAATAATAATAATAATAATAATAATAATATTTATACCCTGCCCAGAAACACCGTTGTAAATAAGTAAAATAAAAAAATTCCTTCAGTAGCACCTTAAAGACCAACTAAGTTTTTATTTTGGGATGAGCTTTCGTGTGCATGCACACTTCTTCAGATACACTTGAAACAGAAGAGTCAAGTGTATCCGAAGAAGTGTGCATGCACACGAAAGCTCATACCAAAATAAAAACTTAGTTGGTCTTTAAGGTGCTACTGAAGGAATTTTTTTATTTTACTTCGACTCAGACCAACACGGTTACCTACCTGTAAATAAGTAAGATTCCTGCCATTTGCGATTTTGAGACAGTGCTGAAAATATCCCCCTGCAGCTCGGATGCTTTGCGTCCCAGAAACTAACAAGGGGGTGCGATATATTTTTTAAATGCCGTGAAGAAAGGCTTGGGGCAGGGGAGCACTAGGTGTGGAAAGGGTTCAAGCATCCCCACCTGCCAGCCCTCCCTGGTGGCAACCCCCCCACCCAGCATCACAACAATCTCTGACCCCCTGGTAATTGCGTAAGGCAAAGCACAGGACCAGGGGACCCGATTGTAGCGAGGGCAGTAGCTCAGTGGTAGAACATCTGCTTGGCATGCAGAAGGTCTTATGTTCAATCCCCAAAGGCATCTCCAGTTAGGGATGGGAGGGAACTCCCTGTCTGAAATCTAGCTGCTGCCAGTCAGTGTGAACGCTACTGAGCTATATGGACTGATGGCCTAACTTGGCGACCTTTTCAGGTTTGGATTATCATAAAAGATGCGGGAGGAATTGATTAATGATAGGACCCACGTAGGGGAGGAGAGAAGTCCAGGAGATTCCTTGGAATCTTGTTGTTGTTGTTATTATTATTATTATTATTATTATTATTATTATTATTATTATTTATGTTTGATATACCTCTGTAAAATTTTAAGTTGGAAAACCAAAGAAATAAATTTTAAAGAGAGAGAGAGAAGAAAGTGTACAGCACGTAGTTAATCTGTGGAACTCCCTGCTGCAGGAGGCGGTGATGAGCACCAACTTGCATGGCTTTAAAAGAGAGGATTGCTCCAGTGCCCGAATCCTTCTTGCTAGTTTCCCACAGAAAACTGTTCAGCCACTGTGAGATCAGGATGCTGGACTAGACGAGGCGTTGGCCTGATCCAGCAGGCTCTTCTGATGCTCTCCTACTTTGCAACGTGCTCCTGGTCTCACTCCTGTTTGCCACACAGCAGGGTCCACATCAGGCTTGCGCCGCAGTGGTGAGCATGGCGGTTGAGTTTCACCCCACCCAAAACGGGTGCTTGATTGACATTTGTGCAGACATGTCCTAAGCCACCGCCTCAGTCCTCTTTGTTTTTTTCCTCCTGCAAGGTGGCAGGGCTATATTACCGCCTGGATTTATGAGCTAAATGTGCATATTTCGGCTACATACCTGGGACGTCTTACGCAATTGTTGGGCATGTCCCAGCTGCACTGGAAGGTTCTGACCTCAACTTCCCTCTGAACAGGAGCAGCCCCCCCCCCCTGTTCCTAGAAGCCATAAATGTGGCGCAATGGCAAGAATGGGTTATTTTGCAATGGATCAAAGGTCGAGAGAGTCCCGACCTTCACTAAGCAACAATAGTGGCGCATCTCCATCCTCAGAAACCATTAGTTCCGCTAGCTGAGAAAAATGGGGCTGATAAAATGCTGATAAATGAAAGCAATTTGAGGTTAAGTTTCACCGAAAGCAGGAACCCCTGCAAGCTGTTTGGTGGTGCCTAGCCAGATAGGAGACATATAGTCCAATCCCATGCATACAGTGGTAGATTTACGTATAAGCTAAACAAGCTATAGCTTAGAATCGTAGAGTTGGAAGAGACCACAAGGGCCATCCAGTCCAACCCCCTGCCAAGCAGGAAACACCATCAAAGCATTCTTGACATATGGCTGTCAAGCCTCTGCTTAAAGACCTCCAAAGAAGGAGACTCCACCACACTCCTTGGTAGCAAATTCCACTGCTGAACAGCTCTTACTGTCAGGAAGTTCTTCCTAATGTTTAGGTGGAATCTTCTTTCTTGAAGTTTGAATCCATTGCTCCGTGTCCGCTTCTCTGGAGCAGCAGAAAACAATCTTTCTCCCTCCTCCATATGACATCCTTTCATATATTGGAACATGGCTATCATATCACCCCTTAACCTTCTCTTCTCCAGGCTAAACATACCCAGCTCCCTAAGCTGTTCCTCATAAGGCATAGTTTCCAGGCCTTTGACCATTTTGGTTTCCCTCCTCTGGACACGTTCCAGCATGTCAGTATCCTTCTTGAACTGTGGTGCCCAGAACTGGACACAGTACTTCAGGTGAGGTCTGACCAGAGCGGAATACAGTGGTACTGTTACTTCCCTTGATCTAGATGCTATACTCCTATTGATGCAGCCCAGAATTGCATATGTCAAGAATGCTTTGATGGCGTTTCCTGCTTGGCTGGGGGTTGGACTGGATGGCTCTTGTGGTCTCTTCCAACTCTGTGATTCATGGGCCCCGCCTGCTAGCCTTCTCCCTAAAATATCACTGGTGTGCTTTTTTCTATTTATAGGGTGCCGACATTCTGCATGGACTGGTTGCAAGGCAACATGTGCAAATGGCTTTAGATACCCATTATATCCATAAATTACCATATAGCGCATATTCAACACAAAAAGCAGCGACCATTTGTTGTTGACAGAGGACAGCTGGTCATATAAAGGGCCCCATTACCGTCAGTAGCTTAGGGCCTCATCAAACCTAAATCCGGTCCAACATGCATATTTAGAATCATTGAATTGCAGAGTTGGAAGGGACACCAAAGGTCATCTAGCCCAACCCCCTGCAAGGCAGGAATTTACTTGGCAGTAAAGCCCACTTTTTTCAAGGACGCTTACCTCCAGGTAACTGTGCACAGGATGAGGGACGCAGGTGGCGCTGTGGTCTAAACCACTGAGTCTCTTGGGCTTGCCAATTGGAAGGTTGGCGGTTCAAATCCCCGCAACGGGGTGAGCTCCCATTGTTCTGTCCCAGCTCCTGCCAACTTAGCAGTTCAAAAGCATTCCAGGGCAAGTAGATAAATAGGTATCGCTGCGAAGGGAAGGTAAAAAAACAAACAAAAAAAACTCTGCACAGGATTAGCACCTATGAGGCAAACAGGGACGTACCTCAGCCATCTCCTGAAAGAGCTACTGTTTATAGACAGGTCTTCACAATGATTCTCTCCTTTTTAACCAACTCGTAATGATTTTCGTTATGTTTTATGGATATTTGTATGAACTGATTATATGACCACGTTGCAAGCCGCAGTGATACACTTTATAAAAGTGTGGCTCATATATATTTAAATAACCGATGCTACTCTTTACTCAGGGACCCCTTGCAATTTGCTTGGATTATTGCCCACATTCCTGTGGGAAATTGATTATGAGCCTTAATGCCACTCACTCAAGAACCCCCAACTTTCTCTCAACAGAAGAAGCCTCAAGCAAACACAATTGCTGAAAGCTTTAAAAAAAACACTCCAAAAAAAACCAACAACTCACCATTGTACTCTTCTAAGCAAGCCACTGGCTATATGCCATGATTCTCTCTGGCCAAGCCTGACCTGGTATTAAAAAACAACAACCATCTAATTCATTTAATAAGTAACGTGAGATAAATTAAAGTGTCAAACGGTAGAGATGGGAAGGGCAGAAAGACAGCATTCTTCGCTGGAACGACATCTAGTTCCAGTTAAGGAGCAGAGGTGAAAGGGAAAACCTTTTTAACTGGGGCTTTTGAAGAAATGTTGACCTTGGACCTCTTTAACTCCATCTTAATACTTGTACACACATATTTTAACAATCATCTTCTGACTGAGAAGCGATGCTCTAACATTCCCAAGCTAGCCAGGTTTTTGCAGAGCTGAAACCTGTGAAGTTGAAATAACTTTGTCACTTGTACAACTTGTATACAGTGAGAGTCCACTGTAATAAAGTTATAAAGGTTTGTAGCAGTTCTTCCACACTTTAAAAAAATATTTGTTTTAGACCCTTCAGAAAAGCCCCGTGAACTGTTTGCAAGGCACCTTGAGGGTCCCTTGCCTTCATAGCAATCTTCATGGAGATCCATGTTCCTGGCCGTCGCCAATGAGGTGCCCAGTGGCGTTTGCTGCAAGTTCATGGGATCGGTTTCAATCAATGATGTGGACAAGTTCTTCGCAACGATGTGGCTAGCAGTGTGTCTGTCCCCTTGACCCTTTGGGCTTATTAAAGCTTGCCAAGGGGATATGACCAAGTGGGTCCGGCATGCAGTCAATGCGTTAGTGCAGGAGTGCTCTCAGCTGTCCTGAAAGACACCATGATCTCACCACTCCAGAAAAAAACCGCACCCTAGATCTGTTGGTTTGCGACAACTACTAAAAGGTAAAGGTAAAGGGACCCCTGACCATTAGGTCCAGTTGTGGACGACTCTGGGGTTGTGGCGTTCATCTTGCTTTATTGGCCAAGGGAGCCGGGTCATGTGGCCAGCATGACTAAGCCGCTTCTGGCGAACCAGAGCAGCGCACAGAAACGCCGTTTACCTTCTCGCTGGAGCGGTACTTATTTATCTACTTGCACTTTGATGTGCTTTCGAACTGCTAGGTTGGCAGAAGCAGGGACCGAGCAATGGGAGCTTAACCCGTTGCGGGGATTCGAGCTGCCAACCTTCTGGTCGGCAAGACCTAGACTCAGTGGTTTAGATCATAGCGCCACCCAAAGACCCATTTCAGGAAGGTGGTTGACAGGGTTGTGGGGCAATATTTGCCAAGTACTCTTGGAACAGATTGTCTTGACCTATTTCAGTGTGGGTTCAGGCCTGGTTATGGGGCCAAATTGGCTTTTGTCGCCTTTCTTGAGAGAAAGATCATGTATTTGTGGCATGGCTCCTTTCTGCACCATTTGGGGAAATATCAGAAACCCAGAGCCACACGAGAAGTATTGCTATGCCTCTTCTCCCCACAACACTGTTGCCTTTCCAGAAGGGAAGCAGGACAGTGACACCTTGGTTTAAGAACAGCTTAGTTTATGAACAACTTGGATTAAGAACGCTGCAAACCCAGAAGTAGGTGTTTTGGTTTGTGAACTTTGCCTTGGGAGCAGAACATGTTCCGCTTCCTGTTGAGAGTGTTCCCTTTGTAAATTGAGTCCCCCGCTGCTATGGGTGGGAAAGCACGCCTTGGTTTAAGAACGCTTTGCTTTAAGAACGGATTTCCGAAACAGATTAAGTTCGTAAACCAAGGTACCACTGGACTGTGTTCCCCTGCCTTATGGGCTGGGGGGGGGGGGTTCCTTGTTATCTCCCCAAAAGGCAACATACTTAAAGCAAGAAAAGCTTCCCACCCCATTCCTCCACCTGTACACAGGTATTTCTTTTGTTATCCAGGAGGGATTCAGAAGCAGAGCTGGAAAAACATTTTGCCATTAGCCAAAAACATTTTTCATAGAATCATAGAGTTGGAAGAGACCACAAGGGCCATCCAGTCCAACCCCCCTTTTTGCTCTGCCAAGCATTTTTAGAGAATACATTTTATTTGTTGTTGGGTCATTTGATCTTGTATGCTACCATTTTATGTTGTATGTTATGATTTTTGTTGTATGTTTAAAATTTTATTTGTTGTATGCTGCCACAGTATTATGAGCTATTACAGCTCCTAAATACCTTTATAGATAAAGTAAAGAATAAAACGCTTCCTACAAGAGTATTTGAGCATCGACCATCAAACTTGGTTAGAACTTCCTATCTTTCCTGCTGCCAGACAGACCCAAATTTCCTTTCCCCCATATACTAATACTTGTCAGGTTAGGCTGCAGAATCTGAATCCCAAAACATGTCTAGACAACCACCAGGGTTTCATCTGGCACCACCCAGCAATTATGAAAATCATTTTATTCTGGATGTGGGATTCTAGAATATCTCTTAGCCCTTGCAGATCAGAACTGCAATGACATTCATAAGAATGCTGTCAAGTAGGTAGTGGAACTAATCTACTTATCTAGCATTCTTTAACCACCTCAATTGTGAGCACAAAAAGGGGACCTGAAGGCATGTTTCAGTTGTCCCAGAAGAAATATTTATATTTGGCAGCCACTGGCCTTTCAATTCAAACAATGAAAATATTTCGTATTAACTTGTCTCAAGAAACTGCACATACTCTAAGGCTGCAATCCTAAACCCATTTACTAGAGGAAGACCTGTGGTTTACTTCTAAAGTAAGCATTTTTTGGATCACATTTTATCGCCAGAATATAAATTTACCCTACTAAATAAACAGTGGAAATACAAGGACACCCACAGGAACAGTTGAATGACATCCACTGAAAAACCACCTAACAAAGATGGCTTTATAGATTATTTATTCTGTTAGTTTACTGGGGATGGGGGGGGGAGAGGCAATTGGGAAAATTCAGTGTGTCTTAATCCATGTTAAGCGATCTCCAAACATTTGGGGGAAAAACCTTCAACGTGTTACCACAGTGAACCCTGTTCCACTTCTACGATCATCTCTAAAACCATGAGGTCTGTATTCTTTCTTTGTGTACTTGATTCTGACCAAACTAAACCTCCTGATGTATATTTTGTTCCAGGAGACTTAGTTGGGTCAGAATCGAGTACAGTGGTACCTCGGTTTAAGTACACAATTGGTTCCGGAAGTCTGTACTTAACCTGAAGCCTACTTAACCTGAAGCGAACTTTCCCACTGAAAGTAATGGAAAGTGGATTAATCCGTTCCAGACGGGTCCGCAGAGTACTCAACCTGAAGCGTACTTAACCCGAAGTATGAGTGTAATTGGTTCTGGAAGTCCGTACTTAACCTGAAGCGAACTTTCCCATTGAAAGTAATGGAAAGTGGATTAATCCGTTCCAGACGGGTCCGCGGAGTACTTAAACTGAAAGTACTCAAACCGAAGCGTACTTAAACCGAGGTATGACTGTATACACTTCTGGAGATAACGCTAACACATTACTTCTGTAAAAAAAGAATATCCTTCCAGTAGCACCTTAGAGAGCAACGTAAGTTTGTCATTGGTATGAGCTTTCGTGTGCATGCACACTTTTTTTATATATATATATAAAATTGTTTCAACTACGGCAGACCAACATGGCTACCTACGTGTAACATTGCTTCTGGTCAATGAGCCACCATAGCTGCTAGAGGGCTGTGAAAAATTGTCTCCAGGGCTTTTTAGACCCATCTACCCAGGTACTATCTGAAAATCTGAAACCAGAGAGGAGCGTTGTGTTGCCAGATGCGAAATATATTGGCATTATTTTCAGCTCTCCTGCTCCGCTATTTAATGGAAACAACTGAACAGAAACCCCATTACACCACAAACTTTGAACACCTTTAATACCATCACGGCTTCCTGGGAACCGTAGTTTATTTGAGACGCTGAACATTCCATTGGAAATTCCTTGGGACTCTCCTTTCACAAAAAGGCAAAATTCCCAGGACTGGCTGGGAAAGGAATCTCCAGCATTTCAAGTCTATACAGCAGAACATGGAGATTTATCTCCAGATGTTGTTGAACTCCAATTCCTATCATCCCCAGCCCACACGGCTAATGGGATAATGGGATTTGTAGCACAGTAACATCTGAAGGCAACACATTGGCAGCAGAAGACAAACCTCATACACAAAGGCCTACAGTGGTTTTCATGATTCAGAAGATCTGTGTGTTTCTAAGGAGCCGGCGGATATTAAGACAATTCATTCTCTGACACTCCTAATTCTCTGCTGTAGATCCTTCCATCAAAGTGCACTTGAACACCTCTTGAAAGGCAGCCAGAAAAGGCTCGGTGGCTTCTTCAACCGAGACATGTCTCTGGAGTTCTCTGCTTAGGGAGGTCACCTCCTTCCCCTCCAGCCCACAAGGAACAATGTGGTCAAACCACGTCAAGTCGGTGGAGCAGTTCAGAGCCAAACCGTGCGAGGTGATATGCCTCCCACAGTGGATGCCTGCAGAGCGAGAAAAGAGAGATGCATTAAACCTACTGGGAAGGGAGAGCTGCCGTCGATTTATCAAGCGCTGTGCCGCAATGCAGTGGTACCTTGGTTCTCAAACTTAATCTGTTGCAGAAGTCTGTTCCAAAACCAAAGCGCGCTTTCCCATAGAAAGTAATGCAAAATGGATTAATCTGTTCCAGACTTTTTAAACCAACCCCTAAAACAGCAATTTAACATGAATTTTACTAACGAGACCATTGATCCATAAAAATGAAAGCAATAAACAGTGTACTGCAGTCACACAATCAATCAGTAGCTGAACTGGGTTCCAGGTTCCAGGGAACCAGGCAGAGGGCCTTCTCGGTAGTGGCACCCGCCCTGTGGAACGCCCTTCCACCAGATGTCAAAGAGAAAAACAACTACCAGACTTTTAGAGGACATCTGAAGGCAGCCCTGTTTAGGGAAGCTTTTAATGTTTAATAAATTATTGTATTTTAATACTTCTGTTGGAAGCCACCCAGAGTGGCTGGGGAAACCCGGCCAGATGGGCGGGGTATAATAATAATAATAATAATAATAATAATAATAATTATTATTATTATTATTATTATTATTATTATTATTCCACACAGTCACAAAAACAAAACGAAAAGAGCCGCAAAAACAAAAACGCAAAATAAATAGCAAAAACAGACAGACCTCAGCGTAACACTCAAAATAGAAGTGCGGCACTCAAATCGGAAGCGTAACACTCAAAACAGAGCATTTTCAGCTTCTGAAAAAAGTTCACAAATTGGAACACTTAACTTCTGGGTTTGCAGTGTTTGGGTTTTTCCAAGTTGTTTGAGTACCAAGGCATTTGAGAACTAAGGTACCACTGTACTGAAGAAAACTACTGCATGGAGTAACCTCAGAGTGAACCCCGAAATAAATCAACTTCCAGCAAATTATTAACCCGGCATTTAAAAGGTAGCAAAATTTAAGATTAGGGCTGCAATATTTAATTGACTCACCAGTGAAATGAATTAACTTACAAATAGTTTAATTGGCTGAAGGCTATCTCTCCCCTAACAAAAATGTGGTATTATGATAAATTTGCCCTGTTACGGGAGCTCATCCCAAAAGAAGTAGGGGATAAATGAAAGGAGATATCAATTCAGGATATGGATAAAAGTTGGGAAACAGAAGGTATGAGGGAAGAGGAAGGCGAGATTTGGAATAAGATTGTTGTTGTTGTTTAGTCGTGTCCGACTCTTCGTGACCCCCTGGACCATAGAATAAGATTACTGTACTGTAATTGGTTACCAAAAAACCCCAAATCTCCTCCTTGTTGAAAGAGGAAGAAGTTAAAAATTGTGGTAAAAGAATTATGACTCCCTTTGAAGAATTAGTGAAAGGATACATGATAGACAGGGTTAAAATAATTTCAAAATTGTATAAGGTCCTACTAAATGAGGGGAAATCTTGAAAGAATATTGGAAGTTAGATACATAGAATAAGATTACTGTACTGTAATTGGTTACCAAAAAAACCCAAATCTCCTCCTTGTTGAAAGAGGAAGAAGTTAAAAATTGTGGTAAAAGGTCCTACTAAATGAGGGGAAATCTTGAAAGAATATTGGAAGTTAGATACCCAAGAACAGATTTTAGATGAAGATTGGGAAAGAGTTTTTCGGCAACCACCCTTTGTTGTGACTATATAGATAGGTATAGAGATAGATATGGATATAGATGTGCATATGGGTATAGCCCTAGATACATATAGATATAGATAGCCATTGATGTATACACACACACACACACACACACAGAGAGAGAGAGAGAGAGAGAGAGATGGATATATAGATATTGCCTTAGGTAGATATGATTTTTATATACATATAGACAGGTACTGTATAGAAATAGATATGGTTACAGTCATAAGGTAAAGGGACCCCTGACCATTAGGTCCAGTCGTGACCGACTCTGGGGTTGCGTGCTCATCTCGCATTATTGGCTGAGGGAGCCCGCGTACAGCTTCCGGGTCCTGTGGCCAGCATGACTAAGCCGCTTCTGGTGAATTAGAGCAGCACACGAAAACACCGTTTACCTTCCTGCCGGAGCGGTACCTATTTATCTACTTGCATTTTGACGTGCTTTTGAACTGCTAGGTTGGCAGGAGCTGGGATCAAGCAACGGGAGCTCACCCCGTCACAGGGATTCGAACCGCTGACCTTCTGATCAGCAAGCCCTAGGCTCAGTGGTTTAACCCACAGCACAACCTGTGGGTTACAGTCATACCTCGGTTTAAGTATGTCTCGGTTTGAGTACTTTCAGTTTAAGTACTCCACGGACTGTCGGGAACGGATTACAGTAATCCACTTTCCATTACTTTCAATGGGAAAGTTCGCTTCAGCTTAAGTACGCTTCAGGTTAAGTACGGATTTCCGGAACCAATTGTGTACTTAAACCGAGGTACCACTGTATAGATATGGATATGGGTATAGCCCTAGGTAGATATAGATAGCCATTGATATAGATATAGATATAGATATAGATATAGAGAGAGAGCTACGGATATCTAGATATAGCTCTAGATAGATATGATATTAGAGAGAGAGAGAGAGAGAGAGAGAGAGAGAGAGAGAGAGAGGTATAGAGATAAAATTTAAAAACATTTCTTCAGTAGCACCTTAAAGACCAACTAAGTTTTTATTTTGGTGTGCATGCACACGAAAGCTCATACCAAAATAAAAACTTAGCTGGTCTTTAAGGTGCTACTGAAGAAATGTTTTTATTTTGTTTCGACTCAGACCAACACGGCTACCTACCTGTAACTAGGTATAGAGATAGATATGGATACAGATGTGGATATGGGTATACACACACACACACACACACACAGAGAGAGAGAGAGAGAGAGAGAGAGAGAGAGAGAGAGAGAGAGAGAGAGAGAGAGAGAGATGGATATGGATATGGATATGGATATAGCCCTAGGTAGATATGATTTTTATACAGTATAATAAGACAGGTACTGTATAGAGATAAATATGGATATGATATGGCTAAGGAGGATAGAGATTTCTCTCTCACCCACCGATGGCGCAGACCTTCCTCCCTCGGAGCCAGACCCCGGTGTAGGGCGGCGGCAGGGCGGCGGCTTGAGGGAGGCCGAGTCTCCGGCAGGCGGCCACGGCCACGCTCTCCAGGGCGGCCACGTAGCCCCGCACGGGCAGCCCGAAGCGCCGCAGGTCCAGCACCGGGTAGGCCACCAGCTGGCCGGGCCCGTGGAAGGTGGCCAGGCCGCCGCGGGGGACGCGCTCGAAGCCGGCGCCCAGCGCCCTCAGGCGGCGCTCCTCCGACTCCGACTCCGCCGAGGCCCGCCGGGCGTCCAGGCCGCGCAGCCCCACCGTGAAGACGGGGCCCGACGGCTCCCACAGCAGCAGCCGGTGCGGCGCCTCGGAGGAGGAGGCCTCGCGGTGGCGCCTCACGCAGCGGCCCTGCGCCGCCAGGGAGTCCAGGTAGGCCGCGCGGCCTAGGCGCAGCACCCGCACCGGGGGAGCCGCCGCGCACGGAGGCCGCATCCGGCAGCCGGGGTCCGGAGGCACGGGCACGCCAGCGGGGAGGAGGAGAAGAAGAAGGGCAGAGGCGGATCCCCCCGCTTCGGAGGAGGAAGGAAGGAAGGAGAAGTTCTGGCGCAGGCCGCGAGAGGGCTCCTGAGCGCGTGCAGAGTGCATACGACGCCGGCGGGGATGGGGGATGGGGTGGGGTTATTTTGGCTGCGGCTGCTATTGATGGTAATAATAAATTAATAATAATAATATACCAAAGTATAATAATAGTGTTGTTGTTGTTATGAATATATGAATAAAAATTATTATTAATATTACTAGGCGGTGTGTAAATTAATAATAACAACGGCTGCTACTGGTGATAATAATAAATTATTATTAATAATATAGTATAGTATAATAAGTGTTATGAATACTGTATATTAATAAAATTATTGTTGTTAATATTATTAGGCGGCCTATAAATTAATGATAATAGCAACGGCTGCTACTGATGATAATAATAAATTATTATTAATAATAATATAGTATTCTTACACCTGCCCTCTGCTGCTCAGAGGATTGCTTGCATCATAGAAGCCATAGGATTGGAAGGGACCCCAAGCATCGTTCAGTCTAGCCTAGCCCCTTGCAATGCAGGAATCACAGCTAAATAATCCCTGGCAGATAGCCATCCAACCTCTGCGTAAAAACACGCCATGAAGGAGCGTTCACCACCTTCTTTGGTACGTGGTCTGTTCCACTGTTGAATGGCTCTTACTAGCAGAAAGTTCTTCCTAACTTTTAGTCTGAATCTTCTTCTTTGTAACTTGAATCCATTGAAACAGCAGAAAACAAGCCTCGGCGCAGTAGACCTGAAGGAGCGTCTCCACCCCCATCGTTCAGCCCGGACACTGAGGTCCAGTTCCGAGGGCCTTCTGGCGGTTCCCTGCCTGCGAGAAGTGAGGTTACAGGGAACCAGGCAGAGGGCCTTCTCGGTGGTGGCACCCGCCCTGTGGAACGCCCTCCCACCAGATGTCAAGGAAATAAACAACGACCTGACTTTTAGAAGACAGCTGAAGGCAGCCCAGTTTAGGGAAGCTTTTAATGTTTAATAGACTATTGTATTTTAATATTCTACTGGAAGCCGCCCAGACTGGCTGGGGAGACCCAGCCAGATGGGCAGGGTATAAATTATTATTATTATAATTATTATTACCACACCTTTTTTAAAAAAATGGCAACATTTCATATTTATATAAATTTATATAAATATGAAGGCTGGCACCAGGACTGAGTCTGGGCAAGGATCCCCACTTCCAGTAAGCTTAGCAAGTGGTGGTCCAGGGCAGGCATCCCTATTTTTTCCTGTTTTCCCCGCCTCCTTTTTTTTTTTACATTTTTACTCAAGCAGGATGTGCTGTAAACTGAAGTTCTCTGCAACCTTCTTTCCCCTATAATGCCCCTAGAGTTTTGCAGCACATCTGTCCCCACTGGAAAAAACAAAATGGGGCAGGGGAAGAAAGAAGGAAGCTGGTGACTACCTTCAGCCCTGCTTGGTTTAGTTTAGTTTATTGTTACGGTTCTCGACCAGCATACACATATATACATAAAACCAGGCATCCCCAAACTTCGGCCCTCCAGATGTTTTGGACTACAATTCCCATCATCCCTGGCCACTGGTCTTGTTAGCTAGGGGTCATGGGAGTTGTAGGCCAAAACATCTGGAGGGCCGCAGTTTGGGGGTGCCTGCATAAAACAATCCAAAATACAATCTAAAATATAAGCAATGAATATAAACCATTTCAACCATTATAAAAATTATTAGATAAAAGAAGATATCACCACTTGGGAGGGTACAACAAATGGTAGCAATGGATCATCTTTGGCTCTGTCCTGAAATTCGTGAGCACTACTTACTAGGTTCGGCTCGGATTTTTAGGGCTCTAGCACAGAACTTTGCTACCTTTGCTGTCACATTAGAGTTAGCATCTGAAAGAAGCCACTCTATATAGAAATTGTCTGAGTGTCCAGGAAGTTCAACCAGTATCGTGTGGATGAGCTCGCCTCGCACCTCCTCGTAGTAGCTGCATCGCAGGAGTATGTGGCCAATAGTTTCCACTCTGGCTCTTCCTCAGATCGTATAAATCTTTCACCCTGCTTGTTTTTCGTAGTGCCTGGGATTTTTCTGACTATGGCAGGTCTGGGCCTGGCAGTAAATTGAACAACAATGCTTACACAACCAAGAATGAGCCCTAACACAGCCCAGCAAGGGCAAAATGTGGATTGGGCTTTCTGGGTTCTAGTTATTATTTTTCATTTAATGTTGTAGGTTGTTGTTGTTTTTTGCCCGGGGGGAGGTCAGTCTCAAGGACGCCCTTAATCCCTTCCAGTACCTGGGGTCCTGTGCCCAGTAAGGGTTGGAATCTAATTGAGGAGGTTGCTAGACTGATCAGGCAACAACCTTAGCTGGCCACCAGCACCCCAAAAGAATCTCAGTTGCAAGAACTAAAACTAAGGGATGAGGCCCTCCAGTCTAATGCGTGGGCTTTTCATTCACCACTTTCACCAGGCTGCTAGATAGGAGAACAATAGCAGGGTGTGTGATCTGAGCTGGAAGCAGGTTGGGAGCTAGTCATGCTTGATCTGTGCTAATGGAGAAGCAAGATCTGTTTTGGCGTTAATGCCGTGAGCCCTGTCATCATGCTCAGGTTAAATGTAAAAAAGGTAAAGGACCCCTGGACGGTTAAGTCCAGTCAAAGGTGACTATGAGGTTACAGTTCTCATCTTGCCTTCAGGCTGAGGGAGCCGGCGTTTGTCCACAGGCAGCTTTCTGGGTCATGTGTGGCCAGCAGGACTAAACTGCTTCTGGTGCAACGGAACACCGTGACGGAAACCAGAGCGCATGGAAACGCCGTTTACCTTCCCGCTGCAGTGGTACCTATTTATCTACTTGCACTGGCATGCTTCGAACTGTTAAATGTATGTGCAAATCAAACCATATACCCTAGACACTACAGTCTCCGCTGACCTTCATTCCAAGGAAACCAAACCTGGGTAAGTGCCTGGAACCCTTGGAGTCTTTCGCCGCTTGGAAATAGGGGTCGCATGTAACATTATTTACACGATTTATAGCCTCACTGCTGTTTTGGCTAGTGCTGACAGTAAAAACAAGTAGATCAAGAATACGTTACATCCATAACGGGAAAAAACACAACCTGTTGCATTGAAAATGCACAACAATGACTAATAGCGGCAGTATCCGCTCTCTCCCCCAAATGCCGTGCAAAAAAGGTGCGCCTTGTTGACTAACTTCCTGAAGCCAGGAGGAGATGAGGCCACACACACCTCAATAGGCAGAGAGAGTTCCACATGCAAAGAGTTTGTTTTCTCCTGTGCTACACCAACTCAGATAAGGTTTGTGAACACACACAAATACGAGCCAACCCGCCTCGTTTCGTTTGTGCGTGTTTATCGCCCAGTTATTTTCCTTCTTTCTGGAGGAAGCGCCACATTTCATTTCCAAATATCAAAAGGCCAATGTTTTTCCTCTCTGGCTGGCTGTGGGGAAGCAAGGACAGGACGCAGTGGCAGGAAGGTTGCGTGATTCAAACAGGTCAGGGTTCCTGTTCAAAATAGGAAGAGGGGAATGTTGTGGTCAGTTCACTGCCAACATCCTGCTTGGTATGCAGAGAGAGGTCTTGGTTCCAAGTCCTGCCGCAAAAGGGGCAGTTTGCTGTTCCTACAAATATAAAGGCGCAGATAGGGCTGTGATGATATTTAGATAAATATTTTTTCAAAGGCATCAAGGAGAGGCAAGTTCCAAAGATGACTTGCTATACATTCCGCAGCCTGCTTTCCCCCTACCTTTTATTTCCAATAAGGTTTCACTATTTGACCACCAAAGTGTACAATTGCCAGCCTCAGGGTTCTCGATTCCTTGCTTGTCTAGATGCTTGAAATCCAGCTTACTGAACGTATAGGATCAGAGTTGTGGAACACCGGCATGCTCTCCTGCTCCAGAGAAGCGGACACGGAGCAAGGGATTCAAACTTCAAGAAAGAAGATTCCACCTAAACATTAGGAAGAACTTCCTGACAGTAAGAGCTGTTCGGCAGTGGAATTTGCTACCAAGGAGTGTGGTGGAGTCTCCTTCTTTGGAGGTCTTTAAGCAGAGGCGTGACAGGCATATGTCAAGAATGCTTTGATGGTGTTTCCTGCTTGGCAGGGGGTTGGACTGGATGACCCTTGTGGCCTCTTCCAACTCTGATTCTATGATTCTCCTGAGCTCTGGAGGAGACTTTGGGAACATGCCTTTGCATTCTATGCAAACTATCAGGGAGCTGTACGGAAAAACTCCAAACAACACTCAGTTCCCAGCATTCTTTGGGAGAAGCCATGATTGTTTAAAGCAGCACGGCACTGCTTTAAATGTCTCATGCAGATGGGGCCACACCAACAAGGATTATCCATGAGAAAAATGTACTTGGCACCTTCTGTAGAAAACAATATGGGCCAAGGAGCAGCTGGGGCTATGCGCCAACATGGAATTGTGCAACTGTGGCCTCCACGCCTTGCCAAACCACCAGGAGGAATTCTGGATCAACTTCCTTCATGGTTCTTACAGTGCATGAAGATGAGAAGTTGGACGCAAACACGAACTTCCTCGCGTTTCCTCTCTTCCCATCACTGTCTCAGGAGTGTAATTTGGGGTCAGCAAATACGCAGATGGACCAGGGGGCATGGTGGAGAGGAGCAAAATTATTATTATTATTCTAGTAAGGAATCCAAGGGCTTCCGCAGCCCAGAGGAATGAATGACCCCTCCATACCCAAAGCAGAACAGCATGATGCACAAGGCATTAGCAAAATGGTGTGTCACCCCTCCTTCCCACCTATCTCCACTAAGCAGATGGCTATCTTGAATGGCAAGGTGCAATTTTGCTGGTATTTCTCAAGCTAGTTTGCTGATAGAGTGTTTTTAGAAGATGTGAACGATTGCTAGGAAGTTAAGTACCATTTCTGAGCACAATTCAAAGTGCTGGTGCTGACCTTTAAAGCGCCAAATGTCCTTTGCCCTGTATATACCTGAAGGAATATGTTGTTGTTGTTGTTTAGTTGTTTAGTCGTGTCCGACTCTTCGTGACCCCATGGACCATAGCACGCCAGGCACTCCTGTCTTCCACTGCCTCCCGCAGTTTGGTCAAACTCATGTTCGTAGCTTCGAGAACACTGTCCAACCATCTCGTCCTCTGTCGTCATCTTCTCCTAGTGGCCATGATCTTGGTTTTTTTGATGTTGAGCTTCAGACCATATTTTGCGCTCTCCTCTTTCACCCTCATTAAAAGGTTCTTTAATTCCTCCTCGCTTTCTGTCATCAAGGTTGTGTCATCTGCATATCTGAGGTTGTTGATATTTCTTCCGGCAATCTTAATTCCGGCTTGGGATTCATCTAGTCCAGCCTTTCGCATGATGAATTCTGCATATAAGTTAAATAAGCAGGGAGACAATATACAACCTTGTCATACTCCTTTCCCAATTTTGAACCAATCAGTTGTTCCATATCCAGTTCTAACTGTAGCTTCTTGTCCCACATAGAGATTTCTCAGGAGACAGATGAGGTGATCAGGCACTCCCATTTCTTTAAGAACTTGCCATAGTTTGCTGTGGTCGACACAGTCAAAGGCTTTTGCATAGTCAATGAAGCAGAAGTAGACGTTTTTCTGGAACTCTCTAGCTTTCTCCATAATCCAGCGCATGTTTGCTATTTGGTCGCTGGTTCCTCTGCCCCTGAAGGAATATATCCACCCCCATAGTCTAGCCCAGACACTGAGATCCAGCGCTGAGGGCCTTCTGGTGGTTCCCTCATTGCAAGAAGTGAGATTACGGGGAACCAGGCAGAGGGCCTTCTCGGCAGTGCCGCCTGCCCTGTGGAACACCCACCCGTCAGATTTCAAGGAAATAAACATCTATCTGACTTTTAGATGACATCTGAAGGCAGCCCTGTACAGAGTTTTTAATGTTGTTGTTGTTGTTGTTTATATTTTGCTGGAAGCCACCCAGAGTGACTGGGGCAACCCAGTCCGATGGGTGGCATATAAATAATAAAATGATGATGATGAAGATGATGATGATGTGCCTTGTCGGACATAACCTCCACAAGCAGGGCCGCCCCAACACACTTTGCTGCCTGAGGCAAAGAACAAGATGTTGCCTCTCTCCATTCCATGTGCAAAAGCTGACTAGACTGGCAACTGAGATTTAACGCACATGGCTTCCCCCAGAATCCTGGGAACTGGAATTCATTGAGGCTGCTGGGAATTGTAATTCTGTAAGGGGCGAGAGGTGGCTCTGGTGGTGCTGTGGGTTAAACCACTGAGCCTAGGGCTTGCTGATCAGAAGGTCAGCGGTTCGAATCCCTGCGACGGGGTGAGCTCCCGTTGCTTGGTCCCAGCTCCTGCCAACCTAGCAGTTCGAAAGCACATCAAAGTGCAAGTAGATAAATAGGTACCACTGCGGCGGGAAGGTAAACAGCGTTTCCGTGCGCTGCTCTGGTTCGCCAGAAGCAGCTTTGTCATGCTGGCCACATGACCCGGAAGCTGTATGTCAGCTCCCTCGGCCAATAACGCGAGATGAGCATCGCAACCCCAGAGTTGGTCACAACTGGACCTAATGGTCAGGGGTCCCTTTACCTTTTAAGGGGCAGGTGACACTTCCTAGAATTCTTTGGGGGAAGCCATGTGCCTTAAAAGCATCGTGCGGATGTAACCTGAATTTCACTTCAGCATCCTCCA
This sequence comes from Zootoca vivipara, assembly GCF_965207765.1. Taxonomy (NCBI): domain Eukaryota; kingdom Metazoa; phylum Chordata; class Lepidosauria; order Squamata; family Lacertidae; genus Zootoca; species Zootoca vivipara. The sequence continues at coordinate 98,694,245 of NC_142587.1, read as the reverse complement.
TTGCCTCTGAGTGGAGCAGGGGAGCTTAAGGGGCCCAAGAAAGACTTGATGGCACACATTCAAGAGCTCTGTCTCCTCGCAACCCTTCAGAATTGCCTGAGGCAGCTGCATCACTTGGCCTCCTGGTAGGGCCAGCTCCATCTGCAAGTTAAGAGAGCACCTTGGTGGACTTGGACCACATTCACCCCGTGCATCTGAAGTGATACAGTATGAGACCACAGAATCACAGAGTTGGAGGGGACCCCACGGGTCATCCAGCCCAACCCCCTGCAATGCAGGAATCTCAGCTAAAGCATTCAGGACAGATGGCCATCCAACCACTTGAAACTGTCATGGCTCCCCACCACCACCACCACCACCCTCAAGCGTGCCAAAAATGGTTAGGAGACTTCCTATTCCCCTCGCAGAGCTAGAGTTCCCAGAATTGCCTGGGTATAGAGATTGCCTATTAAACCATAAAGGCTTCCGGTGGTGCTCCTGGGCAGGTGCCCCAGATTCTGAGTTTTTGCTTTAGAAAAAGTATGCCTGTAGCACTGCAAGAAATAAAAAATTGGGGCAAAGTGTGCAGCATCTTCTAGGCTGTATCTGTGAAAGGAGTGTGGTGTGGGCACATTGTAATTTTTCCCTGGTACTGAGGAATGTTCCCTGTTGTTATTAGCAACATCATGTGTGTGTGTGTGTGTGTGTGTGTGTGTGTGTGTGTGTGTGTGTGATCTCCATAATCAGGACGTAGCTGTCTTTCTCACTTTGGGTAATCCATTCCCCACAGCCAGTCATTTTGCATTGTGCCATGCCTCCTCTGCGGAAGCTCTTTTGTGAGTGCTACTCCCAGCACTAGAATCATAGAATCGTAGAGTTGGAAGAAACCACAAGGGCCACCCAGTCCAACCCCCCGCCAAGCAGGAAACACCATCAAAACATTCTTGACATATGCCTGTCAAGCCTCTGATTAAAGACCTCCAAAGAAGGAGACTCCACCACACTCCTTGGTAGAAAATTCCACTGTTGAACAGCTCTTACTGTCAGGAAGTTCTTCCTAATGTTTAGGTGGAATTTTCTTTCTTGTAGTTTGAATCCATTGCTCCGTGTCCGCTTCTCTGGAGCAGCAGAAAACAACCTTTCTCCCTCCTCTATATGACATCCTTTTATATATTTGAACATGGCTATCATATCACCCCTTAACCTTCTCTTCTCCAGGCTAAACATACCCAGCTCCCTAAGCCATTCCTCATAAGGCATCGTATCCAGGCCTTTGACCATTTTGGTTGCCCTCTTCTGGACACGTTCCAGCTTGTCAGTATCCTTCTTGAACTGTGGTGCCCAGAACTGGACACAGTACTCCAGGTGAGTGAGGTCTGACCAGAGCAGAATACAGTGGTACTATTACTAGCACTCTCAAAATTCAAAATGTGTCCGCTCTTCCAAAAAGTTGGCGGCCCTTGGGCTGATCCATAGGGACTCTATTGTATGTTGTGAACACTAATTGAAATCCTTACCCGCCGAGTCAGGCGGAACCTCTCCATCTCCTGACCCCAAACAGGGGCTCTCTTCAGCAGTCTCCAATAGGTTTCTTGTGACCGGGCCAATGGGCCAGCTTTTAATTTAATTAACTGTCATAAGATACGCCACCCGTCACTGACTCCTCATCCATACAGCTCTTTCCCACCCCCCTCTACACACTACAGATTTGCTCTCTTAGGGACTCCCTTGTCCCGTGGGAATATCAATTCAAAGGGATCCCATTGAATGGTGGGATTGTCCCCTGGATTTCTAAGCAGGAGTTTGTGGAGTCAAGTCAAGTGTGTTTCATCTTGAAGTCTCTCCAAGGAAATGGCTGCCTTTGCGAACCTTCATTTCTTTTTGTTGGTGCTGTTCCTGGCTATAACTGCTGCTGTCTGTGAGTATGGGGCAATATCTTTCATCCCTTAATTTTTAAAGGGATAACTATCAGTATCCCTTGACCTTAAAAATCAATCAATCAATCCTACCCTTTGCTCCAAGGAACTTGGGAGTGGCACGCACAATTTAGCTGTGATTCCTACATTGCAGGGGGTTGGACTAGAGGACCCTTAGGGATAGTTTCCCACTTGACAGTTCTCTGATTCTGTCAGTCCTATTTCATCCCCACAATGTGAGATAAGTGAGGCTGCGGGGGTAAGTGGCTCAGGTCACCCAGTGAGCTTCACGGCTGTCTAGATGCAAAGATTGTACTACCTCGAAATATTTTAACTGCCTCAATGCAAGAGGGTCGTAGACAGTGTAGACAGTGTTTGTCCCTGTGTACAGTGTAATGTGTGTGAAGAAGTCTGTTGAGTGCAGTCACTGGTTCACCCATCCCGATATTGTCCACAAGGAAGAGGGACGTGGGTGGTGCTGTGGTCTAAACCACTGAGCCTCTTGGGCTTGCCGATCGGAAGGTCGGCGGTTCGAATCCCCGTGACGGGGTGAGCTCCCATTCCTGTGTCCCAGCTCCGGCCAACCTAGCAGTTCGAAAGCATAAATAGGTACTGCTGTGGCAGGAAGGTAAACAGTGTTTCCATGTGCTCTGGCTTCCGTCACGGTGCCCCCTTGCGCCAGAAGCGGCTTAGTCCTGCTGGCCACATGACCCGGAAAGCTGTCTGTGGACAAACGCCGGCTCTCTCGGCCTGAAAGCGAGATGAGCGGCGTAACCTCATAGTCACTTTTGACTGGGCTTAACCATCCAAGGGTCCTTTACCTTTGCCTGCCTGCAATGACTTGCAGTTTCTCCCTTCCCTCCTTGGAGATGGCTGGAATTGAACTCGCAACCTTCTACATACAAATGCTCTGCCGCTGAGCCACAGCCCTTGCCCAACACCTGTGCATCATGCTTGCCCACAGGGAGAAGGTATCAAGGGAAGAATGAAATTTCCTGTTGCTTGCAGCAGACAAAAAGCATGCCATGACGATTTAGCCCCGAAGAATCTCCCTCTCTGGGCGAACTGCAACAGAACCTATCTTTTGAGAGGGCATTCATGTGCTTGGTTTTTCCGTTCTGCTGTTGCTGTTCACAGGTCTGGATGTTGGCACTGGAGAATGGGGTTGCGGAAACTACCGAGGCTACTGCCGCAAGGATTGTTTCCCCCAGGAAAAGTCTCTGGGGCCCGAAGACTGTGCTGAAGGCTTGGTGTAAGTTTCCTTCTTATGCCCCCTTCCCTGTTCTCATCTTTCTGTTGTTGAGATGATATATAATCCTCAGCACAGCAGCCTGGTGGGAAATCAGGGGAACCAAACTTAAAGGGAAACTAGGCAACAGAACCAAACTTCTGTAACACGATGGCTGAAATGTTCTTTAATTATTACTATTCATTTCTTGCATTTATAGCCCAACTTTTATCTAAGGATCTCAAGGTGGTGTACATAATTCTCCCCCACCCTCTTTTAATCCCCACAAGCCTGAGAGGTAGGCTAGGCTGAGAGTGAATGACTGGCTCCGAGCCCCACGGCGGAGTGAAGATTTGAACCCTGGTCTCCCAGGTCCAGGACTCTCAGCGCTACAACACGACACTGGCTTTGGGTAGGGTGTGCAAGTGTCCCACTTGATGGGAGTGCAGTCCTCCCGTTGCTTGATGCAAGCCCAGTTTAAAAGAGAGCTACATGCCTGAGAGAACTATCTCATGACACACTGAAAACCAATTTTCCGTTTCTGCCAACATCCAAAGATCTACAAAATTGGGTAGAACTTCTTAAATTGCATGTGACTTGGTGGTAACGCAAATCTAAAATTCTGTGAACCGCCCCGAGACCTCTGAGTATAGGACGGTATATAAATTCAATAAATAAATAAAATAAAAATAGTACAGGCCAATCAATAGTTTGCAAGTGACCTGGGCCATCTTCCCCGGTATGGCGAGATGCATCATATGCAGTTTAAAACCTAGCAATTATTTCTAAATAGGCATCTATGAATTAGCACGTGCAAAATGTATGCAAATCTGTAAACCTTTTGTCCTCCTTTTTGGCAAACGCACATGTGAACACTAGGGTGATGACAGCCTCATTTTCCTGTATCATAGATTGATGGTCTTTCATTAAAGATTAGATAAAATCTTACTTTCAAAGAGATTTGATAAAAAAAAAACCTCACGCACAAAATGATTTTAAAAATTTTATTTATCAGTTTTTTGACCATTTTTGAAGTCACTGTAAGCAGATATAAAATTGAACCCAAGCTTTAGAGTCACATATATACAACATTATATAGGGTCATCAAACACACAAGGAAGCTTTTTTTAGCTGCAGTAACAGTATAGACGCCGCTAGAGGGCGATGTTTTGCTACCTCTCCTGTAGGTTCTTTTCCCAGCATGCCCGGCAGGGTCTGCTGGCTGAGTTTTGAGGTCCGGTCCCAAAAAGGGGCTTTTACCTTGCGCAGGTGTGACATTTGTATACCCTATGTTGCTAAGAACACTCCCCATTGTGGAATGTGGTGTTGTGACCAAATTTGATACGAAATATATATAGAATTGTTAATACAATTTTATGAAATGGTAAAACGGCATACTGTAGAAAAAAAATTAAAAACGGTTTGTGCCTGACCTTTTTAAATATTTCAATGGAATATACCTCATTTTAGACATTAATAGGCAAAAGTTCATCCATTTTTTGAGGAAAAAAAATGAAAAAGTCATCACCCTAGTGACCACCCTAAACCCCTGCGATGTCTCAGTGTGATTTTTTAAAAAATTCATGCCGCAGAAGGCCATCTTTCGTCACTACTAGCTGTGTGCATACACCATCCCTTTAAAGCATATTCTTCCCCTCAAAGAATTCTGGGCACTGCAGTTTGTTCAGGGTTGATGGGAACTGTGAGTGCTAAACTACGTTGCCCAGAATTCTTTGAGGGAAAGAATCTCATTTGATTGAGTTTTAAAGACATAGTGCATGCTCAGTCTTCTTAGTATTGTGTATTGCGTTTTTAATATTCGGTTGGGAGCCGCCCAGAGTGGCTGGGGAAACCCAGCCAGATGGGCGGGGTATAAATAATAAATTATTATTAAATTATTATTATTATTAGTCATGATGACTATATACGGTACATATATCTTGGACATTGAAGTTTAGGTTTGCTAATAATAAAGGCACAAATACAGGGTGGGAGAAACCTGGCTTGAGAGCAGTACATGTGAAAAGGATCTAGGAGTCTCGGTAGACCACAAACTTGACATGAGTCAGCAGTGTGATGCAGCAGCTAAAAAAGCCAATGCAATTCTGGGCTGCATCAATAGGAGCATAGCATCTAGATCAAGGGAAGTAATAGTACCACTGTATTCTGCTCTGGTCAGACCTCACCTGGAGTACTGTGTCCAGTTCTGGGCACCACAGTTCAAGAAGGATACTGACAAGCTGGAACGTGTCCAGAGGAGGGCAACCAAAATGGTCAAAGGCCTGGAAACAATGCCTTATGAGGAACGTCTTAGGGAGCTGGGTATGTTTAGCCTGGAGAAGAGAAGGTTAAGGGGTGATATGATAGCCATGTTCAAATATATAAAAGGATGTCATATAGAGGAGGGAGAAAGGTTGTTTTCTGCTGCTCCAGAGAAGCGGACACAGAGCAATGGATTCAAACTACAAGAAAGAAGATTCCACCTAAACTTCCTGACAGTAAGAGCTGTTCGGCAGTGGAACTTGCTGCCAAGGAGTGTGGTGGAGTCTCCTTCTTTGCAGGTCTTTAAGCAGAGGCTTGACAGCCATCTGTCAGGAATGCTTTGATGGTGTTTCCTGCTTGGCAGGGGGTTGGACTGAATGGCCCTTGTGGTCTCTTCCAACTCTATGATTCTAATAATTTGGTGCACTAGCAGTGCATTCTCTTAACCACTTATTCTTTCCGTTTACAGCTGCTGCATATCAGGCATGTTGGCATAGCAATTTGGCTTGATCCGAGTGACTGGGCTGTGAAGAGAATTTCTCGAGGACGGTTGCAGGAGAGCAGGCGACAAAGAGCACAAAACAGCAGCCCCTTCATTGCAGCAAACAGCTTGCAAACAATAAAACTATTTCTCCTCGGCTTTTGCTCTGACTTATAATGAATCATTTCTTTATCATTAGTTATGGCAGCTTCATTACCCAGACCTAGGAGCGGGCAGGAAAAGACAATATAGGTGACGGGGGGGGGGTCCCTTCTGTCGCACTTCTGAGCTCAGTGCCTCCAGTTTATCAGTGTTTTGCAGGACACACTCGGGTGCATGGCGGCACTCCAGATTTGCACATTTAAAGTGGATTAAAGCACGCTCTAGCACAACAAATATGTTTGGGGAAACCCAGCCAGATGGGTGGGGTATAAATAATAAATTATTATTAAATTATTATTATTATTAAGTCATGATGACTATATACGGTACTGTTATGTACTGAGCTGAATCCTAGAACAATAGGATTCAGAAACAGCGGGAGCTACCCAATCCAACTCCAGGTGGAAGTGAATCCGCAACCTGATTGGCCTGCCGGAGCAGCCAATCAGGCGGCGGGCAGAAGTGAATCTGCTACCTGATTGGCCTGTAGGAGCAGCCAATCAGGCTGCAGGCAGAAGTCAATCCACAATATAATTGGCCCACAGGTGTAGCCCTGAAGTAGCCAATCACGCAAGGCCCATTGTGTAAATAATGTATATAAGCAGATGGTTTTGGGAAAAGAGCCATTCTTCTTCTCCTCTTCTCCTTGATGACTATGAGCTGAATAAAGAGCATGAAATTCACTCTCGACTCCGAGTACATTTCACTGGCGACGAGGATGGGATCCTGCTGAGCTGACCGCCACCACGCACTGCACCGCAGCACCGCCACCTGCTGCACCGCTGCATCGCACCGTGCATCCAGGCTTCAGCTCCAGGACCCAAGGAACCCAGAATGGCAACCGACAGCAGCTTCTCGCCATTCAAACCAGCATCAGGAGACTGGGAAGGGTACGCTGCCCGTTTCAACTTCCTCCTGCAAGCGAAAGAAGTCACCAACGATGCCATGAAGAGGGCGACATTCTTCAGCGTCTGTGGAGAGGAGACGTTTGAAATCGCCCGGGCTCTCCTTGCACCTAGAGATGTCGCTACCGTCTCGTACAAAACAATAATGGAACGGCTGAAGGAGCACTTCTCACCACAGCCCTCGGTGGTAGCTTGCCGAAATGCCTTCTACGCAAAGCGGCAAGCCCCGGGGGAAACCATAACTGGGTTTGTGACCTCCCTCCGCCAAGCCGCCCGGCTATGCAACTTCTCAGAGTTGGAGAACATGCTTCGTGACCGCCTCGTCGGTGGCCTGAGGGACGAGATGTTGCAACGACGCCTCTACGCCAAAAAAGACCTCACGTTCCAGATTGCTCTGGAGGAAGCCCTGGCAACCGAAGCCGCCGAGAGGTCAACGCAAGAGGCACGACCGGCCCCGCCATCCCAACCGAGGGTCTACCACGAAGACCTCACCGACGAATCCGAATCTGACAGGGAGGAAGTACACCGAGTACAGCGGCGCACTCAAGCAGCACACACACCACAGCAGCCTCGACGAGAAGGAGGGAACTGTGCAAGCTGCGGGGAGAACCACGAGAGGAGGACCTGTCGTTTCCGCAACGCAGAGTGCAGGCAGTGCAGAAAATTGGGACACATCGCCCGGGTGTGTCGGGCTCGACTCACCCGTCGACAAGCATCAGATGACCGACCCAGGAGCCCCAGGTCACATGGCACCATGCACCAAGGCAACTCGACGGAGATCACGGACTACCAGGTATTCCAGTTGCCCCATCCCAGCACAGAGAAAATTTATATAGAGGTACAGATAGAGGGAGCCCCATGCCGCATGGAGCTGGACACGGGTTCAACTCTATCCATAATCTCGGCCCGAACATTAAGGGAACTGTGCCCTAATGGGGGTCCCAAACTAAGGCCGGCCCCATTCACCCTCCGGGACTTCCAGAAACGTAAGGTCCCTACAATGGGGGTGGGGACCTTCAGGGTGCAATATCGAGGGCGAAAGCAACAATTGGACTTGCTGGTAGTTAAGGGCCCCTACGTTAGCTTACTGGGACTGGCATGGTTTGGACCTCTGGGGCTAGCCGTTACCGGGGTGAACCGCACTAGCTTACAAGTGGACGTGGACGCCATATGCAAAGAGTTTCCAGGGGTTTTCGATGGGGCATTGGGACGATATACAGGACCCCCCATTGCCCTACAGCTAGACCCCGCTGTACGACCCATCAGGCACAAGGCCCGCCGGGTCCCGTTCGCCCTGAAACCCCGCATAGACGAGGAATTGGACCGACTCGTGGAGCAAGGAGTGCTGGAGCCGGTGCCCAACGCCCCCTGGGAAACTCCAATTGTCACACCCGTCAAGCCTAACGGTTCGGTCCGCATCTGTGCAGACTACAAATGCACCATAAACAAGGCTCTCACGGCCCATGCATACCCAGTGCCAGTGGTCAGCCATGTCCTCGCCACCCTGGCTGGGTCAAAAATCTTTGGCAAACTGGACTTGGCCCAAGCGTATCAACAGTTGCCTGTGGACGAAGCCACAGCAGAGGCTCAGACGATTGTGACGCACAGAGGGGCATTCAGAGTAAAGCGGCTGCAATTTGGCGTTAGCGTGGCACCAGGCATATTCCAGAATCTAATGGACTCTCTCCTTAAAGGGATTCCTGGCGTCACCCCCTTCTTCGATGATGTACTGATCGCCGGGCCCACACCAGAGGAATTTGAGGACCGCCTCCGCTCCGTCCTGCACCGTTTCCAGACGGCGGGCCTCAAGGTGAAGCGGGAAAAGTGTTTACTGGGAGTGCCGCAGGTGGACTTTCTGGGATTTAAGGTGGACGCAGAAGGGGTCCATCCAACCGGTGACAAGGTACGGGCCATTTGTGAGGCCCCAGCGCCCAAGAGCAAGCCCGAACTTCAGTCATTCTTGGGACTATTGAACTTTTACCATGCCTTTCTTCCGCATAAGGCAGCGGTAGCGGAGCCCCTACACAGACTCCTAGATAAAAGGGCCCCTTGGGTGTGGGGCCAGCGACAAAGGGCCGCATTCCAGGCAGTCAAGGACTTGCTCGTCTCGAACTCGGTCTTGGCACACTTCGACGAGAGGCTGCCAGTGGTGCTGGCATGCGACGCCTCTCCCTATGGCATCGGCGCTGTCCTGGGACACCAACTCCCAGATGGAAGAGAGGTGCCGGTGGCATACTTCTCCCAGACGCTTGCTGCAGCCGAACGAAACTACTCACAGATTGACAAGGAGGGTCTGGCAATCGTGAAGGGCGTAAAAAAATTCCATGATTTCTTGTACGGGCGGCCCTTTACCATAGTGACTGACCACAAGCCGTTGCTTGGCCTGTTTGCCCCCGAGAAGCAGACCCCCCAAGTGTTGTCTCCACGTGTCCTCAGGTGGTCAATTTTCCTTGCCGGCTACCAGTATGCACTAATCCACCGCCCTGGGAAGGCGATGGGCCACGCAGACGCCCTCAGCAGGCTACCACTACCAGAAACAGGCCCCGACCCAGCGCCTGCGCAAGAGGTTATGACCCTGGAGCTGCTTCCCGACCGACCCATTCAGGCACAAGAAGTTGCGCACCATTCCACAAAAGATAGGGTCATCTCCCGGGTCCTGGACTGGGTGTGGCGAGGATGGCCCAGCAGCAGCCCCGGGCCAGAATTCGCTGGCTACACAAACCGCAAACATGAACTGTCGGCCCACAAGGGGTGCTTGTTATGGGGAAGCAGGGTTGTTGTTCCCCAGCCCCTCCGCAAAAGGGTCCTCACAGCCCTACACGAGACACACCCAGGGGTAGTGAGGATGAAGGCCCTTGCCAGGAGTTATGTGTGGTGGCCGGGGATTGACAGAGAGATAGAGGCCTGGGTCCAACACTGCCAGACCTGCCAAGAATCCCGCCCGGATCCCCCAAGGGCCCCAGTCCAGCCCTGGGAGTCTGCCCGACATCCATGGTCACGCTTGCACGTGGACTTCGCTGGACCCTTCCAGGGAAAAACATTCTTCATAGTGGTGGATTCCTACACCAAATGGCTGGAGGTCGCACTGGTACCGTCCACTTCTACGGCGGCAGCCATCCGGGTACTACGTAAGCTTTTTGCAACCCACGGGCTCCCTGACACCCTCGTCTCGGACAATGGAACCGCATTCACGTCAGAGGAGTTCCAGACCTTCACAGCGCAGAACGCCATCCGCCACATCCGCTCAGCACCATTCCACCCTGCCACCAATGGCCAAGCGGAGCGCATGGTGCGGACCACCAAGGACAGCCTCCGCCGCATGACACAAGGGGACTGGGAATACCGCCTTGCCGCATTTCTTCTAGCACAGCACAGCACCCCAAGCACAACGACGGGCCGGAGCCCAGCTGAACTACTAATGGGCCGGCGCCTTGCAACTAGACTGGACCGACTTCACCCCGACAGAGCTCAGGATGAGGTAGTGGTGGGGAAAGGCAGGAACCCCCGGACATTTGTGGCCCAGGACGCAGTGTACGCAAAGAATTTTGGGGCAGGCCCAGCATGGGTACCCGCCACAGTCACCAAGGTGACCGGTCCCGTGTCGTACGAGGTACTAACGGAAGGGGGGCAATGTTGGCGCCGCCACTGCGACCAGCTACGGCGACGATTCCCAGGAGGAACCCGGGAGGAGAGCGGGACAGAGGGGTCCCAAGGGGACAGCAGGGCAGTGAGGCCTGTAGAGCGAGAGGGGTGGGCAGGGGAAGCAGAAGCAGAAGCAGTAGGCACAGAGGGGCGCCCCGAGGCTGGAAGGACACCGGAACCAGAGCCACAACCTAGTGGTTCAGTGGCGCCAGACCAGACAGCCCCGGCACAGCCAGCAGCCTCGGAACACGAACCAGAACCAGAACCCCTGACCAAGGAACACCCCAGGCCACAACGCACACGGAGGCGGCCAGCAGACCTTGGGGACTACGAATGCAACTTCCCGGGCAGGACTGGAACTTAGAGGGGAGGGGTGTTATGTACTGAGCTGAATCCTAGAACAATAGGATTCAGAAACAGCGGGAGCTACCCAATCCAACTCCAGGTGGAAGTGAATCCGCAACCTGATTGGCCTGCCGGAGCAGCCAATCAGGCGGCGGGCAGAAGTGAATCTGCTACCTGATTGGCCTGTAGGAGCAGCCAATCAGGCTGCAGGCAGAAGTCAATCCACAATATAATTGGCCCACAGGTGTAGCCCTGAAGTAGCCAATCACGCAAGGCCCATTGTGTAAATAATGTATATAAGCAGATGGTTTTGGGAAAAGAGCCATTCTTCTTCTCCTCTTCTCCTTGATGACTATGAGCTGAATAAAGAGCATGAAATTCACTCTCGACTCCGAGTACATTTCAGGTACATATATCTTGGACATTGAAGTTTAGGTTTGAAAAGTATGGGTCGAACGAAAGATTAACAGGAAGATGTGCAAACACCCACACAGAGAAATCAGAATGGATGAATGTTCTGCCCTGCACACAGGGCTGTTTCCCCGAACTTTTTTTGACTGTACACCCTTTAAAAATAAATTTAAAAGAATTATGCATCTTCCATAGTTTGATACATCCACTTTATAATCATTTATCCTACATTGTTTTACTTCCCCACACATCCCTCCATGGGTTGATTAGGGTTGCCAGACTGAATAGAGGACAGGACTTCTGTGCCTTTAATTGCCCTGCTCTCTTTTGAGTCTGGAAACCTTAAAGAGAAACCAGCAGACCCTTTGTTTAATTTCCAAGCAATTAAAGGCACAGAGGTCCTGTCCTCTACTGAGTCTGGCAACCCTAGGGTTGATATTTAATCCTTGTTGAGCTGCATTTCCTTAATTACCACCCTTCTTCTGGTTGTTTTTAACTGCTGCTCATATATCTTGTCCTACTTGGAAATTTATTTGGCTACTGTAATTATTTAAGTATTCTCCATTTTATTCCCACTCCTCTCTTTATGTCAGACTCATCCTGATTTCTTATATTTTCAGTCAATACTGCTAGCTCCACATATTCTAGTCACTTATTCTGCTAGTCTTCTTTTGTCCTTCCACTTTTGTGTATAGATTATTCTGGCCGCTGCCGTTACACATCCTTTTGTAGGTGAGGCAACTGAAACTGTACACAGTACTCCAGATGTGGTCACACCACCGATTTACACAACGGCATCATGATATTGGCATCTTTACTTTTGATTCATCTTTCCTAATGATCCCTAGCATGGGGTTTGCCTTTATCATAGCAGCTGCACCCTGCGTTTACAGCTTCACTGAGCTCCCTATTGTGACCAACAGGTCTCACTCCTGGACAATTCCTACCATCCCTTATCAATGGTTGGGACTGATGCAAATTGGAGTCCAACAACATCTGAGCCCCGGTCCTGGGAAAAGGCCAATAGTCGTACCTTGGTTTTTGAACAGAATGCGTTCCGGAAGTCTGTTCGACTTCCGAAACATTCGGAAACCAAGAGGCGGCTTCCGATTGGCTCCTGACTGCGCAGGTGCTCAGGAAACAATAGTGGAAGCCGCATCGGACGTTCAGCTTCCAAAAAAAAAAAAGTTTGAATACCGGAACGCTCATTTCTGGGTTTCGATCGTTCAGGAGGCAAAACGTTCGAGTACCAAGGTGTTCAACAACTAAGGTATGACTGTATAATAATAATAATAATAATAACAACAACAACAATAACTACTTATACGCCATCCATCTGACAGGGTTGCCCAGCCACTCTGGGCGGCTTCCAACATAATATAAAAGCACAGCCAAGCATAATAAATTAAAAGCTTCCCAATACAGGGCTGCCTTCAGGTGTCTTTAAGTTGCATAATCAGATGTCAGAGAGGCAGGGAAGGGATGGCGTTCCACATCTGAAAGGCATTAGGCTCCCCATCTGTAGGTTTTTCAAATAATAATAATAATAATAATAATAATAATAATAATTTTGTATGCCTCCCTTCAACTGCAGATCACAGGGCAGTTCTCAACATATAGCACGGGATACATACTGTGGAGGAAATGGCCATGGGGATTCCCTGGTTATAAGAGCTGCTGAATGGAGCCTCCATGTCCAGAGGCAGTCTACCTCTGAATTACCAGCGGTTCAGGAGGGGGCAAAGCAGCTGCGGTGGTGGGGAGGGGTCCTGCCGCCGCCGCTTCCATGCCCAGCCTTCCAACCTCTGGAAGGCATTATGACCTACCCTAGCGGGGGCAAAAGTATACACGAGCAAGACAACATCGCTTTGATACGCCGATGGCCGCCTTCTCCGAGACCCGGCGCCCTCCGTGGACTTTCTGGACTACAACTCCCGTCAGCCCCTGGGAGAGCGGCTGAAACGCGCGTGCGCGCGAAGCGGAGGCGCCTAGCCGTCCTTGGCCTGGTGCGGCTTCCGTAAGGCGCTCTGGACTACAACTCCCGTCAGCCCCCGGGAGAGCGGCCGAAACGCGCGTGCGCGCGAAGCGGAGGCGCCTAGCCGTCCTTGGCCTGGTGCGGCTTCCGTAAGGCGCTCTGGACTACAACTCCCGTCAGCCCCCGGGAGAGCGGCCGAAACGCGCGCGTGCGCGTGAAGCGGAGGCGCCTCAGCCGCACTTGGCCCGGTGCAGCTTCCGTAACGCGCGCGCGAGAAAGAGAGAGAGAGAGAGAGAGAGAGACCGCGCTGAGCGTGTCCCCGCGCGGCTGCCGTAGCGCGCTCTTTCTAGGGAGGCCTCGGGTTGCCATGGCGGCGGCGGCGGCGGCGGCGGCGGTTTCCTTCGGCTCCGCTCGGCGCCTGTGAGAGGGAAGAGGGCGAGTGGGGCCTAAGTTGGCGCTGCCGACCCCGCCGGCCATGGAGGACGAGCTGTACCTGGAGAACATCGACGAGTTCGTCACGGACCAGAACAGAGTCGTGAGTGGGGGGGGGGGAGGGGTGCGAAAGCGGGGGGGGGGGTGTCGCAGGTGCTTCAGGAATCTTTTGCAGGAATCTTTTGCCCAACGTGGCGCTCGAACCCAATACTTTGGGATCATGAGTTTCATGCTCAGAGCATAAGTGCCAGATTGACGTATAAGCTAAACAAGCTATAGCTTAGGGGCCCAGTCTCTTGGGGCCCCCAGAAAATTGATGTACATTTCCAAAATATAAGATAAAAAAAATAAAAAAATAAAACCCACATACAGCAACAGTGTTTTGTGTTGTATAGGCTCCTATTTGTTATGTGCAAATGGTTTTAGATACCCATTAGCTCCATAATTTACCACACAGTGTATATTCAACACAAAAAACAGCCACAATTTGTTGTTGGCAAAGAACAGCTAGACATATAAATGGCTCCATTATCTTCAGCAGTTTAGGGCCTCATCAAATCTAGATCTGGCCCTGCACGCTCTATTGACTGAGTGAGTAAGTTATATAAATATATTTATATATATATGTATTTAAATATATTGCTGCATACTGTATATATTTGTAGCTCGCCGTCCCCCCCGACAAGGAATCAAGGTGGCTTACAGATAAAAGTAACAGCTTGAAAACATTGGGGGGGGGAGATTAATTTTAAAAACCAATTGAACATTAATAAAATATATATCTCGTGTGTGTGTGTGTGACAAAAACATGCAAATAATTCCAAGGAAAACAGTCTGGCAATAGCCCTTTCTTTAAAAGCAGTCCATTTCCAAAAGTCTGTTGGGACAAGCAGGTCTTCTCACCTGCTAGGCAGAGCCAATCTAGCTCCACAAGGGAGGGAGTCCTAGAGCAGGCACCCCCAAATTGTGGTCCTTCAGATGTTTTGGCCTACAATTCCCATGATCCCCAGCTAACAGGACCAGTGGTTCGGGATGATGGGAATTGTAGTCCAAAACATCTGGAGGGCCGAAGTTTGGGGATGCCTGTCCTAGAGTCTCAGATCAGCTGCAGAGAAGGTTGTTTATTGCAGCTATATCCTACCTTTAACCCTATGGAAGTGGGTTAAGAGAAACTGGCGCAGAAATGATGAGCTTGGCTCTCTATGGGCAATTGCAGTAATGATGGTTGGCAGTCTTTGGGGGGGGGCTGCTGGCCCTTGTTGCATGTTGCGATTGAATTTTTCTCCATTGCAGGTAACATACAAATGGCTGAGCTATACACTAGGTGTTCACGTCAACCAAGCTAAGCAGTAAGTATTGATATATTGATAAAAAGAGGAGCAATGATATATTGATAAAAAGAGGAGCAAGTCTTCTCAACTGTAGCTTCAATTTTGCTCTTATGGCTAAATAATTCTCGGTGGGATTTTTTTTTAATAAAAAAGATTGAGTAGAATAATTATTTATTGGAATCTTGACGCACCAGGCCACCTCCAAGGTGTGCGGTCTGCCTTCACTAATAATAAGTTTATCGAGGAACTTAAGGGATTTATCTTCATTTTAGTCTCTCTCACTCCCCCCCTCCATCCATTTGCACAGGATGTTGTATGACTATGTGGAAAGAAAGCGGAAGGAGAATTCGGGAGCCCAGTTGCATGTCACCTATTTAGTGGCTGGAAACCTCGTTCAGAATGGACACACAGTGAGTGCACAGCTTCTTCCATTACAAGTACAAATGCCGTACGCCTCGGGGGTTGTTGCCCATAACCTATGGGCATAGAAGTTCAGTGGGATTATAAAGGGAAATGGAGCAGATGGGGCTTGTCAACCTGGGAAGGTAGCCCAACCAGGAGAAGGAAGACTCTGATCCTAAACATCCACTGCCTTCTGCGATATCTTTGGGAGAAGAAAAGGCTAAGAAACAAACCCTACACAAATCTGTAGTGGAGTCCCTAAGATGGTTGGATGGCACCTTGTACACCTCCTTCCGGAAACTCCTGCAGCCAGGCTGGTGCCAAACGTATTGCTCTGCTTTTCTTTGGACCACATCAATGACGGTGTGTGTGTCTTGTCGTCTGGGAGGCCTAGGAGCTCCGTACACACAGCCCAGGCTTGCGCCCCGAGGAGGTCACTTCAGTGCTGCTAATGCAGCGGTTTGACCTCACCCCCGGAGGCACACTCCATTGTTAGGACAATGGCACATTGCTTCTGTAGTCAGTAACAGTTACTGAAATTGTGTCTTTTTGAAGCATTAAGTGTTTGGGTTAAAACCAAAGTGACTAAAAATATTAGCATTTCCAACCAACTTTGCTCAGTGTGTTGAGTGTGCTACTTTTCCATACATTCTAGTGCAGAGTTCCAGGCAGAAAAAGTACAAACGCTGCTATGTCTCAACAGCAGGGGTAACCAACATAGTGCCCTCCAGATCAGGCATCTCCAAACTCTGCCCTCCAGCTGTTTTGGGACTACGACTCCCATCATCCCTAGCTAACAGGACAGCTGGAGGTCCGAGTTTGGGGATGCTTGCTCCAGATGATGCTGGACTACAACTCCCATCATCCTTCACCATTGGCTGTGCTGGCAGGGGCTGATGAGAGTTGCAGTCCACAACATGGGAGGGCACCCCACTGGCTGGTCTTACTCTACAGCATCTGAGTCCATGGTGATAATAGAATCATTGACTTGTAGAGTTGGAAGTGACCCCAGGGGTCATCTAGTCCAACCCCTTCCAATGCAGGAATCTCAGCTAAAGCATCCATGACAGATGACCATTCAACCTCTGCTTAAAAACCTCCAAGGAAGGAGAGTCCATAATCTCTTGCGGGAATCTGTTCTTATTGTCAGAAAGTTCTTCCTGGTGTTTAGTCGAAATCTTCTTTCTTGTCACTTGAAGCCATTGGTTCTGGTCCTCTCCTCTGGAGCAGTAGAAAACAAGCTTACTCCATCTTCCATGTGACAGTCCTTAGATATTTGAAGACTGCTATCATATCTCCTCTCAATCTCCTCTTGGTTCCTTTTGACATAGTAGTCCTCTTTAGACTTCATGCAACCAGATGATTTATGATTTGTGAGAGCGCAGCAGGCACGAGCGTGCCTTCTGTGTGTTTTCATTGCCTTCCAACAGGGAGTCTTGTATCCGAAGGCTTTCCACACATTTTGGAATCCTGGACAATGAACGAGCGGAAGGTGATGAAAATGGGCACTGGGGGCGGGGGCCAGATCTGGCATGCTTACTCAGCTGCCCTCCTCATGAGTTGTTAACTGAAGAAGAAATACAGTGGAACCCCTTACTTACGATTTTAATCCATTCCAAATGCACATTCGTATGTAGAAACATTTGTAAATCGAAACGATGTTTCCCATAGGAATTCATTGGGAATGGATTAATTCGTTCCGGAGCCTTACCTCCCTTGCTACCCCGGGCTCGCTGCCGGATCGGGCCCTCGCTGGCTTCGTTGCCCCGCGCTCGCCGCCACCGCTGGATCAGACCCTCGCCAGCCTTGTTGTCCCATGCTCGCTGCCACCACCGGATCAGGCCCTCACAGGCCTCGTTACCCCGCCCTCGCCGGCCTCGTTGCCCCGCGCCTGCCGCCGCTGCTAGATCATGTCCTCATGACCGCTGCGAGGCCGGCCTTCTGCAGCGAGCGGGGCCGCGGAGGAGCGAGAGGCAAGGCCTCGGCTGCCCGGCCCCTACCTGTAGCGCTCGCTCGCTTGCCTGCCTGCCTGCCGATGGCTTCTCTTTCTCCTTCGCCTGCTCCGAGCTCCGCGAGCACTCAGAGCAGGCGAAGGAGAAAGAGAAGCCATCGGCAGGCAGGCAGGCAGGCAGGCAGGCAGGCAGGCGAGCGAGCGAGCGCTACAGGTAGGGGCCGGGCAGGCGGGTGGCCGAGGCCTCTGCCTCTCGCTCCTCCGTGGCCCCGCTTGCTGTAGAAGGCCGGCCTGGCGGTGGCGACAACAACCATGAGGGCACAATCCGGCGGTGGCGAGCGCGGGGCAACGAGGCCGTTCGGATGTCGAAGAAATTTGTAAGCGCGCCCCAATTTTTTAAATTTGTAAGTCGATTTTTTTGTAAGTAGAGTCATTCGTAAGTAGGGGTTCCACTGTAAATGAAATGACAACTCTCTTGTACAGTACTAACGAGCTTGGTCCAGCAGAGGGCACTGCTGTGCTGTGAAAGGGACATTCCTGAGCACTGGGTGTTTGAAATACAGTACTGTATAGGCTTTTCAAGGTTGTGGGAGGTGTTGAGCTGATACTGTTGTCTGTGATGATTTATAACTGATAATTTTAATTGTTTTGTACAATGTGTTTTGCAGTATGTTGTAACCCCCCCTGGGAATGGTGGATAGTTAATAATAATAGTAATAATAATATACTGTCAAGGTGTTTGCTTAAAGCTTTTTGGATATTTGGTCTGGCATGCTATATGAGAGGGCAACCCCCCCCCCCAATAGGATCACTGCCTAGTATTACAATGGTGGGCAAAGGAAACCAGAGTTTATGGCACCTAATATCAAGTATCTTATTATTCACACAACAAGAGAAATTCACACAAGTGCTTTTGAAATACTTAAGCTAGAAGTTGGGGGACTAGACTGAGGCTGCAGTCCTAAGTTGCTTTCTTAAAAGTGAGTTTTACTGAGATCTAGCAGATTTTGTTGCAGGTTAAATATGGGATCAGAATATTGCTTTACTATCTGGAACAATGATCTCAGGATCATGAGTTTGAGCCCTACTCTGGGTGAAATATTCCTGCATTACAGGGGGTTGGACTAGATGGCCCTTGTCGTCCCGCCCAACTCTTATGATTCAGTATTTTGCTGCTTTAATAAGTTGCCATTTCTTTACAGTGCCACAAGGTTGCAGTAGTGAAAGAAGAAAAGCTGGAAGGTAGGTCCATTGAGAGCAGTACTTCCAAAGAAGCTTGCTCTGTCTTTGGAAATAGTCTTAACATCACTTTTTCAGTTTGCAAATTTATGAGTATGGGTAGTATTGCTGGTTTGTCTGGAACACCTTGCTCCCATGCTATTTTCTAAGGGTGTTCCCACATTTGTTGCCAATTCACCTCTGTGTAGTAGTAATGCTTCTAGAGTGAGGAGCGGAAAACACAGCATTTAACATTGGTTTGGAATACTTAATGCAACTATGTCACCATGGTGTGAGAGTGAGGAAGAGAAAATAGGGCTACAAGACAAAACTACATAGGATTCCGCCTTCACATACCTTTGGAAAGGTGTCTCCAGCAGCATACTCCCATATCTAGCTTTGTATTTATGCACTTTGTGTCTGGGGGAAGAACTGTGAGGGAGTGGGCTGTAAAATAATGCAAATAGCCCTCTTCCCCCACTGACCCTCTGATTGCTCTTGGCGTGGAGATTGGTTGGCTGAAACGTGAGAGGGTTAAGGGAGCTTGTCCTGTTGGAAGTCAGTTATAATATAGAGGTGGATGAAGGTTACCTCTGGAGAGGCTCAGCATGTCTTGCCTTATATACTTAGCTATAAACTACTGTATCCCAAAGACTCGGGGGAAATAACTTAAAAGAGCACAAACCCCCTTTAATGCAGAATAGAACTTAGACTGAATGTTAACAATCCACATACCTGGGTTAAACTATAATTTCTCAATGCTCAGCCCATTTTCATTTCTAAGGGGACATTGCCTACTTGTCAACTTTCCCCTACCCTGTTCTACTCGCTCCTTTCATCCAGTTAAACCTCTGTGTTGTCTGGCCTTTCTCAGGGGGAGTTGTCATGCTTCCTGTCCCCTCCTGTCTTTTCCTCTTGACAAACTCCCCTCCCCCCCCACAAGCAACACAAACAGTATTCAAGAACCAGACTCTCAAACACATGCCCAACAATTGTCAATTTGGCGCTCCAGTTGCTGCAGTCCCCGAGGTCAAATGAGGAGACAGATGATCAGGTGTTGCCTGAATGAGTTGTCCTGAAGCATTCTCATAGAATCATAGAGTTGGAAGAGACCACAAGGGCCATCCAGTCCAACCCCCTGCCAAGCAGGAAACACCATCAAAGCATTCTTGACATATGGCTGTCAAGCCTCTGCTTAGCAGCCTCTGCTTGACTCCTTGACTCTTAACAGCCTCTGCTTGACTCCTTGGAAGTCACCTCTTCCTGGTTTGAGAACATGCTATTTTTCAGTTGCGGTCAGGACAATATCCCTCCCTGCTTGGAGGACTATGACAAGCACCAGACCCAAGCCTGGGTGGAGAACCAGGCTTGTCCGCGTTGTGCTGTGCTGTGATTTGCAGGCACATGTAGCACTTCTGAATCACAGCGTGATTGCGGGAAGAATCCTGCCCCATCTCCAAACACAGAGAGTTAGAGCCTCAGAAGCATGGTGCAATGCGTACTAGTCCCAGCCCTCTTCCTGAGCTTGGGAAAGGGGATCTGTTCCCAATCTTGCACTCTGCTCCAGAAGCAGTTAGACAGCCTCCGCGATTCAGCGCGGCACCAGAGATGAAGAGCCCATCCCAGGCAACAATTCTAGCCAGAATCACTGTGCCTCTGGTTGCAAGTCTGTCCTGCAAAAATTGTGCAACCTCAGCCAATCGTTTGCGTGGGGTGGGTGGGGGAAGTGTGATGCAGAAGCGAAAGCATCTGAGATTACAGCCAGCTACTGTAGAGGTGAGGCAGACATTCCTCCAAACTTCTGTTTCCACCAAACTCTGCTTCGTGTGATCTGATACAGCCTTGGCAGAAGCGCTTGGGCTGCAAGCCCTCAGATTGTTATCGCAGGGCTAATGTTTCTCCTTCCCAGGGGAGAGGCATGTGGGCTAGACATTTTGACTACAAATGCTTTTGTAGCCATAATCCAGCTATATGGTAGACAGTCTTACATTGTGTGTCTCTTGGCAGCCAAACGTTTAGCTGCCAAGAGCACGATAGTTTCAGAATAGTCGCTTTAGGTACTGAGTGAAACTGGCAAGGAGCAATGCAGGCTTTTCATGAGAGTCTTCTAAGGTGTCCTGGGATTGGCTCGTTTGTTGGGTTTCCATTCACAATTTTAAGAGTTATCCCCTCCCAATATTTTGCCCAGTTTTGTGCCATGATCGTACACATACTGCTGTTGCCACATATATATTATGGAGGCACCAGTTTGCACAAGCTTCACATGAGCACACAAGTGTGGCCCGCCAGTACTCCCAGGTCGCTTGTCGAGTTGCCACCAAGTGCGAACCATCTCACTGCGAACTGGTTGCGTTTTATGAGGTCTTTTCCATTTCACAGACCTGTCTTCCTTTTCAGCAATGAAGTCGAAGCTGTCCACCATTGCCAGCGTGCACGTCTACAGCATCCAGAAAGCCATGCTCAAGGACAGCAGTCCGCTCTATAACACGGACTACGATATCATCAAAGCAAACCTGCAGAACTGCAGCAAGTGAGTTCTGTCCCGGTAACTGATCTGCTGGTCATCCCGATAAGCCCACCTCTATCTTGCCATCATTGTAGATTGTGCTCAGGCTGTAAGCGATCTCCAGAACCCATCTCAGGGGGTTCCTTATTGTGCCCCTGCAGTAGTGGCTCCCCCCCCCCCGCTCTGCTAGGAAAAGTTTTGAGCTGTTTCTCCCCCCCTCACAGTGCTGGCTTTTCTTTTGCTTCCTGTTTCAATTCAGAGTCGGCGGCATGCAAAGTGTTCCAAACTTTTCCTTTCTGACCGTCCATACAAGTTTAATTGCTATGTTCTCATTTACCGTATCGGCTCGAATATAAGCCGCCCTTTTTTTTCCTAACCCCGACCGTGAAAAGTTAAAAATATGGCTTAAATTTGCGACCTTACAAAATTTTTGGTTTTTTTATGATATCACTGCTGTAACAGACATACGGTAAAACGGAACAGGTGCGAGTGCCTGTGGAATTTTAAGGGAGTGGCAGATATTCGGGTATTGCCTTTTTTTCTCCTCCCCCCCCCATGAATTTTAAAAGTACGGCAAATATTTGGGCCAATACGGTATTGCTTCACTTGGATTGACCGGGTGATTATTATTTATTTAATTCATAAAAATCCAACGTATCTTAATTGTAAGAAACCCTCAAAGATGTTTACAAAAGATGAACAGTAAAATCAAGAAATATTTACAACCCTACTTTAAGACATGCAAAAGCTAAAATACTAAAACAGGTTAAAATCACCTCAACTTTCTAAGCAGCTGAGTAGGCTTGTCCAAATAAGAATGTTTTTAGCAGGCGCAAAAAGATTACAGTGAAGGCCCCTGCTTGATCTCAATAGGCAGGGAGTATTTAGTATATTTCTATCCTGCCTTTCCCCCCAAGTTGAAACAAAAATAATTTTGTTCTTCTGGCCAGTTCTCTTCAGTGAAAAGAGATTCCCTTGCTTCCTGTCCACACTGCTGTGCTTGGGCAAGTGACTTTTAGGACAAGTTTAAGAGACATTTGTATAAAAAGGAACAGAAAACTTTCTTGGTCTGCTCCCACCTTATTGGTCAGTATGAAATGAAACAGGAATTGTTTCCCCAGGAAACACCTTTATCCCAAGGCTCTTGGAGAGTGTTTGGCACGGAAGTCAGATGATAAAACTTCCAAGTTGCGCTAACTGAAGTTTTTCCCCTCCCGCTACCCAGGTTTAGTGCTATTCACTGTGCTGCTGCGGTTGCCAGGACAGCCGCTGAAATGTCTCGCGTCGAAACCCCGGCCCAGCTGGATCGCCAGCCGCCTCATGGCGTGGATAAACCAGCTGCTCCTGTGGTCAACGGCCATGCCCCAAGCGCTTCTTCAAAGACGGCCTCCCAGCAAGCCAAGGGCATTATGGGAATGTTTGCAGCCAAATCTGCCACCAAGTCCCAGGAGACCCCGAAAGAAACCAAAGTGGAAGCTAAAGAGTCACCAAGCGTAAGTTTCCAGGCTTTGCCCCCCTTTGTCATCAGCTACCTTCCCCCCCCCCAACTTCATCTCAAGGCTGCACCACGAAAGCCAGCTCTGGACACAAAGGCATGAAAGGGAGAGCAAATACAGTTTACTTTGAATATATTCATTGTGAAGAGAATTCCTGCACACAGCTCTGAAGATTCATAGTTTTCTGTGAAGGCCAGAGTATGATGGTTGTGAGGGTTCCATAATCCACCTTCCACAGGGTAACTAAGCACCAG
Organism: Zootoca vivipara; assembly: GCF_965207765.1. Classification (NCBI taxonomy): domain Eukaryota; kingdom Metazoa; phylum Chordata; class Lepidosauria; order Squamata; family Lacertidae; genus Zootoca; species Zootoca vivipara. Next base: position 98,671,349 of record NC_142587.1, on the reverse strand, counting down.
TGAAACAGGGTTGTTTTTTTAAGACTTGATTTTGACAGTTTTTCAATGCCTTGAATCAGGAGAGGCAAAACTTTTTTTAAAAAAAGGATGTGCTCCTTTGGAGATAATCTTTTGGATCCAAGTGCCAGTGGTGGGCAAAGCCAGAGACAAAAATGTTCTGGATTAACTAAAATAATTACTGCCCTCCTTCTGCTTTCACCATGGCAACCTCAGAATAAAATTTCCAAATCCTACGTAGGAACACTCAGATGTTGGTCCCACTGGCTTTCATGCATTTCCTTCAAATAAAGTATACAGAGGCTTCTTTTTTAAAAAACAAACAAACAAACAAGTGAAAGTAATTCCTTTCTGACTTTTAATACAAGTACAGACGTGTGTGCACACAACGGAAGGCTGATAATTGGTTGTCAGGCTGCTGGGGAACAAGCTGAATACATTTTTTAGAATCAATTTATTTTTATCAAATAAAATGCTGCCCCTTCTGATTGTTCTGAAGCCGCATAGAAAGAGAGAAAGCACTTTCAACTGTCATGAAAAAAACCAGGAGACAATGAATAGAAAAGAAGTAGCTCTGATGGGATAGGAGAACGGAGTATCTGCATGAGATGTCAGGGGCTCCGAAGGAAGGGGCTGTATAGGACATGATTGCTCTCCTTTGCTTTGGGAGCTCATCAGAAGCAAGGTAAAGGGCAGTGAGACTGCTGGACCAGCCTAGCACAAAGGGCACTAGGGCAGGCATCCCCAAACTTCGGCCCTCCAGATGTTTTGGACTACAATTCCCATCATCCCTGACCACTGGTCCTGTTACCGTAGCTAGGGATCATGGGAGTTGTAGGCCAAAACATCTGGAGGGCCACAGTTTGGGGATGCCTACTCTAGGGCTTCTGTTGCTTTGGGAGATCATGTGACCATCTTCAGGGGGTGGAAGTCAGCTGATGGAACTCGGGCCGGCCTGCAGCCTAGGGTTAGCCCTTGCCCTATAAAACTTTAACCTGACTGGCTGGCTGAAGGCCTAGAATTCTGGTGGCACATGAGCTGAAGTATCAAAGGACTGTGGTTGTTCTTGCATTGCATTTTATGATTTTGCTGTCCTGTGTTTTGATTGCCTATTGGTTTATTACGTTGGTTGTCCCTCACTGTTATATTTTGATTTAATATCCCACTCACTGCTTTAATATCCCACTCACTGGCTCTAGGGCAGGCGTTGGCAAAGTTTTTGTGGCTTGGGCTGGTTCACGGTCCCGCAGATACGGTGAGCCAGAGTGTGTGCGCGCATGCATGCATGCGCAAACACTATTTCCGGTGTGGAGGACGTGTGCGCTGCTTCCCATTGGCTGCAGGAGCTTCCTGCAGCCAATGGGAAGCCAGCCAGTGTCATGGAAGGCGGTCCCCGCTCTGCTCCGCACCGGTTTAGCACAGCGCATACATGGCGGGGGTCCCTGAGTGGGTTGCGGGGGTCCATGGGCCAGTTAAATGATCTTGTGGCCCATGGGCCTTAGGTTGCCGACCCCTGCTCTAGGGCTTACCTTTGATTCTTCTTCCATCCTCTGATGCCGCACTAGGGAAGCAGCAGGGCCTGTGTTGCTGTTCTGAGATGTCAGGGACAAGACCTCATCCAGTTTAGGGGAGGGACAGCAGTGTCCGCATGGTTTCTGCAGCTTTGCGCACACAGAATCCAGCACTAGCGGAAATATATTTTCCCTTACCTTCTGGGCTTTCAGAAAGATAATTGAAAATGAAAAAGCACATGCCTGCTTTGAGCGCCTTCCGTAAGAATGTCTTCTGTCTCTTCAAAGAAGAATAAGAGGTGTGCATGCTCTCCTTTTTGCTGTTTCACACCTGGGCATTTCAAGAAACAGTTTTCAGGGGCTTCTCTCTCTCACGACGGTTTCTCTTAATTGCTTCCAGGCCTCCGCAGCAAGTAGCAAGGCACCTGCTAAAGGAAATCTGATGAACAACTTCTTTGGAAAAGCTGCTCTGTGTAAGGATTGTCGAGCTCCTGTTTGTGTTGCCTGCCCCATTGTCAAGGGCTAAATACAGCTTACGGCATTTATGTTCAAATCCGTGGCTCCAAAGGGCTTATTATAGCTAGATAAAGGATAAACTAGCAATTTGTTCCTAAGCATGTCTCTTCATTTGCAAACCTTAAGGAGTTCAGCGGGGAAATATAGGTAACAAAGGCTTGCTGAAACAAAACATTTTCAGCAGGCTTTTTCTGTTGGAAGCCGCCCAGAGTGGCTGGGGAAACCCAGCCAGATGGGAGGGGTATAAATAATAATAATAATAATAATTATAATGAGGATGCCAGCATAATGTCAATAGGCAGGGATTTCTACGGCACAGGTGCTGCCATTTTTTGGCTCCTCCACTGAAGGTCCAGAGGGTGGCAACTTATCTTTAGGCACCAGGCAAAAAGATTTAATTTCCCCAGGCCTTTGGCTTTTAGTTATCTGTGGGTAGGATATTTTATACTACCTTTAATAAATATGAATGAGTTTTAGATTTTTCTCTTGTTTCAGTTTTACGCTGGTTTCAATGTGTGTGTTACTGATTTATTGTCGCAGTCACTGAATTATTTTGTTGAAAAAAGCGACAAATGAGTCTAATAAAAAAAAAATCCTGCTGCACATGCAGACCAGGCCTGAACATGCTTAGGTCTGCTGTCTTCTGTGTGGTTTATTACACTGCTCCAGTCGCATCTGTCCAGTTTTTCTTTTGTGGTTTTGCCACATACAGTGGTGCCTCGCTAGACGAATTTAATTCGTTCCACGGAAAAATTAGTCTAGCGAATCCCATAGGAATGCATTGAATTTTTATATTATATATATATATATATATATATATATATATATATATATATATATATATATGCCCATAGGAACACATTAATTGAATTTCAATGCATTCCTATGGGAAACCGCGATTCGCTAGACGAATTTTTCGTAAAACGAATTCGTCTAGCGAGGCAACCCCCGCTAGAAAAACCCTTTCGTTAAGCGAAAATTTCGTCTTACAGGGCGTTCGTTAAGCGAGGCACCACTGTCCTTCAACCCCTTCCCAACCCTTTGTGAGAATGGAGCCCCTTGTTATAGCCAGATCCTACCAGAGAGAGCAACATGGTAAACTGCAGCCTTCCTGCTTTCCCTTGTGACAAATGCAGGCAAAGCGAATCCTGAACCCGAACAGCGAAAGGAAGAGAAAGCTGCAACCAAGTCTCCAGGGGAACCCAAATCTCTTCCGGGTACACCAGAACGTGAGAAACCCAGCAAGAAAGCTAACCCTACCAAAGGACAGCAGAAGGACAAGAAAAGGTAGCCCTCCCCAATTACGTGTGTGGTTGTCTAAGGCTTTGGGGGTATAAATGGCCAGCTTGGCTCATTCATTTGCAGGAGTTCATTGTGCTCTAATGGAGTGCCTGGAATGGGAGGAAGGAGGCACACAGATTTTTAAAAGGCCGAGTCAAACACTGAATTGCATAAGAACCTTGAACTCCACTGACTTTCTTCCAGACTGATTGCACTTTTAAATGCTCAGAAAGTGGAGGCAGGATTGCAAATGACGTCAGTATTAAAGCAGGGACTCGTTGCTGTTTTCAATCCTAATTTTTCTTTTTAAAAACGACTCAAGTACAATGTGCGCACACATTGCAGTGTTTTGGTGTAATACTTGAGTATTACACAAGTAACACAAACAGTCCAGTGATTCAGCTTTAAACTAGTTGCAATTGTTAACACTTCCCTGATTCTAATTTTGAGAGCAGCAGAGCAAAACCTGCTAGATCAGGCATCCCCAAACTGCGGCCCTCCAGATGTTTTGGCCTACAACTCCCATGATCCCTAGCTAACAGGACCAGTGGTCAGGGATGATGGGAATTGTAGTCCAAAACATCTAGAGGGCCAAAGTTTGGGGATGCCTGTGCTAGATATTCTGCGACTGCTAAACCTAAATTTGTGTCCAGAATAAATTTTACCAATATTGCAGGCTTCTGCGAGTTTCTGGAGCTCTTCAGCACTAGATTTGTATGTGTATAGAGTGCCTGGAAGGACTGAGGTGCAGGTGGGGAGCATTGTAGGGGGGGTGGGTGGGCAGAAAGGAACGGGTTGTTGAAAGACAGAGCAAGACAAGAAAAACGCATGCGTCCACACACACCCATATTGCATTTGTATACTCTAGCTTTGTGCCTAATAGAAATCTATCACAGGATGACAGGAGTAGCTGCTTCATATAATATCACCAGAATTCTGGACTGGTATCCTTCTGTGCTTACGTTTAATTTTAGCTCAAACATTTGTCTGCAGCCTGGTGTGGGAAGTTTCCTGTTGTGGAGGCGCCCGCCTTGCTTGACTTTAAGCCAGTCAGCTGATTCTAACTAGCTGCCTTGTTTGTAGCCCCAGAGGCCTGTAGAAAAGGATGCCCCTTGGCAGAAGAGCAGGGGCCGCCATGCCCAGAGTTGTCTCTGCCACCAGTGCTAGCTAGCTGGCACCTTCCCATCAGTGCTGAAAGAAGCCATTTAATTAATTTTTTTCCACTAGTAAAAATATGATCATGCTAAAACGTATTTCAAAGCCACTCCAGACATCTGAGACGCTACCTCATAGCAACTCCATGGCCATTTGGGACATGATTTCTCGTAAAAACTGTGCTTTGGGGACAAACTTCTTTAGACCCCCTGAGGCAGGATGAGCTCCCAGGTCTTGGGGATATTAGCTTTCACAGCTCTGCAGTCGCTTTCATAACATGGCATTTTGCACCTGAGATGCCACTGACTTTTATGTCGTGCCCTGTTCCAAGGGTTCAGAACAAGTTGATTCGTTTTTGGGGGGGGGTCTTGGGTGGGCTGCTGGTCAACGTTGTTTTTAATAACATATTGTTTTGTTGGCCTCAAGTCAGAGGGTGCTGACCCGGAAGAAATGTCTGCGGACAAACATCGGCTCCCTCGGCCTGTAAAGCAAGATGAGCGCCGCAACCCCAGTGTCGTCAGGGGTCCTTTCCCTTTTACAATTGCTAGGCTTCTGTGTCTCCCTTCCTAATCTGGCTTCCTGAGTGCTGTTAATGGCATGGCATACATACCTGCACCCAGGTGATTACGGTTCCTGATTTCTGGACTGCCGTTTGGCCCACACCTGTTTTCCTCCGGATAGAATCCCGACCTCGGTTTGTTCTGTTCGTTTTTGATTGCAGGACATACGTGACCCAGGGAGCATCTTTTCAGGTCGCTTCTTCCTCCAGAGTTCAGCGTAGGCAGCCGTCTTTAATTATAGGTAGAAGAGGAAAAGCCTGCCATTATTGTTCTTTGCTCTAGATTAGCAGTCGTGCGTTTTGCACTGGGGGAAGTTGTTCTCTTTCCGCCTGTTCCACACCCCGAAATACGTTTGAGGTGACGAGCCTTATTTGTTTGCAGAACAAAGAGGCTGGAGATGTCAGACGACGAGGAGAAAGAGGTTGAGAGCCTGAAGAGAAAGAGGCGTCGGATCAAACAGCCTCAACCCAGCAGCAGCGATGACGAGGGTAAATGGAAGCCAGGGGGTGGAGGTTTGGCGAGGTTGCAGTTACATTGAAGCCAGTATCTCTAGTAGATCCTGGTCTCTTTGGAAATAAGTGGGTACAGCAGTGCTAAGCATCTGCCCTGGATAGGTGCAAAGTCCTGTCCTGTCTGACTAGGCTTCTCTTTCTCCTTGTGTCTGTGCTATAAATGATTATTCTTTCTGCCCTTCATCTTACTACCACTAGGAAAATGCAGGCTTCCGTGCTGAAAAGAGATTGCCTCTTTGCAGGCGTTTTATATATTTTTGAGTTGCAAAACTCTTCCCCATCATATTGGTTTCAAATGGGGGGGGGGGCTTAACAAAGAGCTTCCAATAAAACGCAGCTTATGAAAAGGAGATGCAGCAGAAATTAAAAATCAAATACATACGATATGTATGGTTCCCTCGTTGCGATAAGCCAAGTTGCAGGGAACTAGTCAGAGGGCCTTCTCGGTGGTGGCGCCTGCCCTGTGGAACGCCCTCCCATCAGATGTCAAAGAAAAAAACAGCTACCAGACTTTTAGAAGACATCTGAAGGCAGCCCTGTTCAGGGAGGCTTTTAATGTTTAATAGATTACTGTGTTTTATTTTTCTGTTGGAAGCTGCCCAGAGTGGCTGGGGAAACCCAGCCAGATGGGCGGGGTATAAATAATAAATTATTATTATTATTATTATTATTATTATTATTATTATTATTATTATTGTAACCTTTGCCGCTGCTGCTGTATTCATATACCAACATCAAGGTACAAATGGTACCTTGTCACTTTTTGCAGTTAAGGTATATGAGCACCTGGTGGACAGGCTGGACTTTTTCAGTAGCACCTTGCAAGTTACAAAGGGGTGAACCGGGTTTTTCACCTCGACCCCAACTGCATTTATTCTCACAATCGGATAACCGCGAGAATTTGGGATTTAAGCCCTTAAAGGAACCTCATCAATACGAGGACAGCCCACCTTGGCTTCTGGCACCACTTGATCTGACTGGGCATCTTGAGGTGTGTATTTTTGTGCGATGCCCCGTACGCTGCCGTCTCCCTCGCTGCTCGTGTTTCCACTCTTCCCCGACAGAAGAACGCAATTCATTCTTGCGTGGTTGGAAGCTTGTCCACCAGTAGATCTCAGCCCTGCTTAACCTGCGAAAGGTCGCTTGGCCTGATGCCTGGCCCAGACGCAGGCATTCCCGGGACAGTATTGACCTAATAAGCTGGGCTGGTTTCACATCCCCAAAAATACGAGTCACAACTACAGTATGAGCACAGAGCTGCTGCCAGCCAAAAGTGGATTGAAAGGGAAGCTTGGCAGGTGTTCTGTCCAATATTTCCATAGTTTCTATTAAGCAGGTTAGCAGGGCAAGTCCCTTCTCTGCTTGCTTACCCCACAAGGCTCCCCGTGGCAATTGTTCTTCTTGAACTCAGCAGGGCTTCTTTGCAACCTTTCAACTAGTCAAGGTGACGCAGCGGGGGGTTGAATGATACAGGTGCCGCTGCTAACGCAGTTTCCGCATTACTGTCAGATCGGGGAGCATTAAAATTAAATCTGCCTTGTGATCATCAATGGCTTTCGCCATCCTCTTTGGCAGAACCACAACAGCTTGTAACTTACTGCCGTAGCTGAACCCAAATAGCACAGAGTACTCAACGCAAAATGCCCAGGGTTTAGTCAGGATAGGACCTGAGGACCAAAACATTTTTGAATGTGTCTTGTGGAATTGAGGAGAGGTTAGTAACCTCTGTATTGACGTGGTTTTTAGACTGCTTGATTGTATCAGGGTTTTTTTTTTCAAAACCACCTCCAGCCATTAGAGATGCGTTTCCCCAAAACTAGTGTTGATGCTTCCAGTTTCGTACATTAAAGTACATTCATGGATATGGTTCAAGAGGAACACACTTTTGATAGGTTTCGCATTCCGGTGAACTGAGGGTGGTCTGGTGCAAGGACTGGTTTGATAGTCAAGCTGCCAAGAACTTATCTAATGGCACAGCAGGCCTGAGAGATAGTGGGTATATCACAAGGGAAAGCAGAGTATTTCTGGGAGCCTTTAGGAATTTGTTTTCTTATGATCCAGCTCATATAACGCAGCTCCTGCAAAATCTCAAATCAGAGCTTTCAGTACTGAAGGATAAGTTTTTATTGGTGCGTGTGGCAGAGAACGTCTTAAATATGTGAATTTACAGGAGTGTTGGGCTATAACGTGAATTTTGCCGAGGGGTTTGTTAGAAAAGGTGCTTTTGAGTCCATCCTACCACACTTCGCTGTATACCCTTTCGCCCAAAGAATCAAACACATTTAAGAGCCTATATTGGCTGACCAAAATGGAGCGTGTACACTTTTGCTTTTGAAAGGTGCCTCACTGCTTCATTTTCCAAACTGGCATCAGGGGCCCTTATGAAGATCTGGCCTCAAATACGCATTTCAGGGGCCGATTTAGAAATGAGGCATATTTGCCCTGGCTTGAACTAGACAAGCAGTAATAAATATTCAGTGTGCCCTGTGGAGGCACATGAGGCTGCTGCCATTCCTTGGGCTCTGTGATGGAAGCAAGGCAAAATGCAAAGGTAGGAAAATACCCATTGTGCCATGGTTCCAAAGCTGTAACTTAACTCCTCTCTCCCCCCCCCCTGCAGATGTCCCGGTATCGCCTGTAACTCCTGAAGTGAAAGACCTTTCTCCTGAGCCAGACCCGAACCCAGAGCCTGATCCTCTGCCCATGGAGGTAAAGACTGGTTTTGCGTGCATGCTTCAGACATTAGTGGGTGAAAATCCTCCTTCTGATTGTCTTTGATACAAATGTCCTTCGCTCGCTTGGCTTATGTAATTTTTATGGAGCGGAGAGCGTTTTTGTGGGGTTGGAGGCAGAAGGAATTAAGGAGGAAGTCTTACCTGGATCTAAACTACATTTCCAAGGTCTCAGTAGAAGCTTCATTTGCTTCTTAATCTTTCTTTAAATAAAATATCAATGTATCTCGAGCTGTTGCTTCTCATATACTAGATCACTGGCCCAAAGTGGCAGAATTGGGAATGTAGTGCAGGATGAGTGATTCTCGGCCCAGCTGTAATTGCTTCCAGCGCCTTCTTTGTGACTGATGGGCTTAGTGAGGAGTGAATTCTTCGTGGCCACAGCCTCCATTACAAATGATCCGACCCAGTCATGCAGTCACAAGCAGATGCCACTTTGCTCTTAATGCTTGGCTGAAAACCCAAAATTTGGCAAAGAGACAAAACCTATTTGCGTTTTTGTCGGAGTCGGTTAACATCTCCCAGAAGCCCAAAAGGTTTCACTTCAGAATGAATTCAGCAGACTTCTCTCTTCAAAGTGGGGTGAATGAAGAAATTGGATGTATTCTGGTTGTTATAAAACACAACCCAACTTCCAACTTTCCCCAGCTACGCACTTTGATTTCAAAAGCTGAACTGAAATTTCTTTTTTTTTCTTTTTTAGTGGTGCTTATTTCTGAGTAAATATGCATAGATCCAACTTGTAAAATACATCTCTCTATTTTGGGAGGAAGAGGGAATTACAAGTGGGGAGAGTGCTGTTGCAGTCAGGTCCTGCTCGTGGGTTTCCCAGAGGCATCTGGGTGGGCAGCCATTGTGAGAATAATGATGATGAGGATGGTAATAACAATAATTTATTATATGCCACCCATCGGACTGCGTTGCTCCAGTCACTCTGGGCAGCTTCCAACAAATCAAAACATCAAACACAGTAAAACATTGAAATCTTCCCTATACAGGGCTATTTTCAGGTGAGAAAAGGTGAGCCTTTGGCCTAATCCAGCTTGAATCCAGCTCTATGTAAGAAAGTACTGTATATGTGCTTGAACCCAGGAATGGTGGGTTGGAATAGCCATTTCCCTCTCCCTCCTGGGGCCAGTTTTGGCTTATGAGGAAGGAGATTTCAAGGGTCAGCCATAGGCTGGCTGTGGAACAGCTGGCTGTTTCCTTTGGAGAGGCATCGTTGCTTGCTGATTAGGGCGGTTCATTAAAAAAAACCTTTTTTTAAAAAAATGCCTACTCCAAAGGTCTTACCTTACTACACTAGGGATTATATAGCTATATCTGAAATTTCATGCATATCAGTTAATGTCTTGACCCTGCTCCACTGAATTGAAATTTCAGCCTTCGCGACATAGGAAAACAGCCAAGTAAACAGCTATTTTTGTGGAGGAGGGTCAAGATATTAACTGATATGCATGAAATTTCAGATATAGCTATATAATCCCTAGTGTGGTAAGATAAGACCTTTGGAGTAGGCATTTTTTTAAAAAATAAAAAAGTTTTTTTATGAACCGCCCTATTGCTGATGGCAACTATGCTGTGGAATAAAACTCTCCACCCTTTTATAAACTCGCTTTTAAAGGTAGCTTGAAAGGTGCCTGTTGCTAGTAACCCATGATCGATCCAGTGAAATTTGCCGAATGTGACACAGTTTCACCTTTGGAACCTGCTTTCCGTCCGGAGGAGACGGCCTCCTCCATTGGTAGCACGTTGAGCCCCTCCCCGGGTCCCAGGCAGCCACAAGAAAGGGGCAAAAGTAGATGCTGTTTGTCACAACATTCACTGCACACCATCTTCACAGTCTGCACTGTCCTCTTTTTCAGGCAGCGGCAGGAGAGAAAAAGCGGAAGCGGAAGCGAGTGCTGAAGTCCAAAACGTTTATCGATGAGGAAGGCTGCATAGGTGAGGCTTAGCTGTGGAGCTTTCCTGGGATTAATCAATGAACCGTGTTAGTTTTAACTCATCAATTAAGTAACGTAAACAGTAGCAAAAACAGCGAGCTGCTGTTGGATACGGGAGGGCAAATCCCTTTGGGCTCTGTTTGAGTGTATTAACGGGTGCGGTGCAATTTGCATAGCATCCTAAGTTACCCTGGCAAGCTCAGGACGCACTGTCATTTCGTGTAGGACCCCTTTCTCAAGATCCGTTGCAAGCGGAGGCCTTGGGAGCCTGGAGGAAAGTGGGGAAGTCTGTCCGTGTGTTGACGAGAAACCCTTGGTGCACATTCGTCATGCAAGCCTCTAGCCTGGGTTTTGTCAAGTTAGAAATGGATTAAGGACCTGACTTTTCAAGTTAGGCCAAGTGCTCTGGCCTCCACTTCAGGCGCCTCCAAAGAAACAGGCTCTTTCTTTTCTGTCTATCCTCAGCCAACCTTCCTGCCCCCCCCCCGGCCCCCATCCCTTCGAAAGGATGCATCCAGAGCTTGCAATAACAAAGATAGACCCCACCCCCTCCAAAGAAAGTGTGGGTTTTATTCTTTAACTTCAGTCTTTTCTAAACATGTCAAGAGTGGGAAGCTTTCCTTCACCATTAGAACTTGGAATAAATAGTCCTCTGTGGAATGCTGACATTACGTATTTGCAGTCCAGATCCGGCCCGGTTCATTGCTACCCGCACCTCTGGTGTGTTCTTGGCAGATGGTTTGGTGTAGCAAAGAAAGAATGGAACGGAATCGTGGTGAGAATGGTTTGGATAGGAGAAGAGGCCTATCCATACATTGAAAGTCAGAGATCTAAATGTTGCCTTTGCTGAACTTCCAGAATGTTTGTATTTATATATGTACATCTGTCAGGGGTTGGGATTAGGGGCATTTGGGTCGCAGGTATGTAGAGGATTTCTAGGTGTCCAATCCAGAGAGATTTCCCACTCCTCCCATGTTTAACTTTGGGTTCCTGTTGGGAGCCAAGCTATTATGGCTTGCATCAGGGGTTTCATACTGTATGGATGCTGCCTAAGGGTGAGGAAAGGTCAGCAGGCCCAGGAATATAGTTCTGCAGGAGAAGGAACAGTAGAGGAAAGATGGGAGTTGGGTTGGGCAGCAATCAGGAGTCCGTGCCTTGCTTGCCTCCTGTGGTGGCCTTCAGAATTGGGGGGTTGATCTAGTGCAGTTTTAAGAGGCTGTTGGATAATCCAGAGCAGGGGTTCCCAAACTAAGGCCCGGGGGCCGGATGTGGCCCAATCGTCTTCTCAATCCGGCCCACAGACGGTCCAGGAATCAGCACGTTTTTACATGTGTAGAATGTGTCCTTTTATTTAAAATGCATCTCTGGGTTATTTGTGGGGCCTGCCTGGTATTTTTACATGAATACAATGTGTCCTTTTATTTAAAATGCATCTCTGGGTTATTTGTGGGGCCTGCCTGGTATTTTTACATGAATACAATGTGTCCTTTTATTTAAAATGCATCTCTGGGTTATTTGTGGGGCCTGCCTGGTATTTTTACATGAATACAATGTGTCCTTTTATTTAAAATGCATCTCTGGGTTATTTGTGGGGCATAGGAATTCGTTCATATTTTTTTTTTCAAAATATAGTCCGGCCCCCCACAAGGTCTGAGGGACCGTGGACCGGCCCCCTGCTGAAAAAGTTTGCTGACCCCTGATCCAGAGGCTACAAAAATCAGGGTCTTTCCAGTGGTGCAACCGGTTCATGCTGCCCTTTTGTTTCCAGTGACCGAAAAGGTTTACGAGAGCGAGTCCTGCACAGACAGCGAAGGCGACTTCCGCTCCAAGCCCTCCGCGGCTCGCAAGCCACCTGCCGGGGCTGCCAAGAAGGAGCCCAAGGAGGAGAAGAGAGGCGCAAAGAGAGCCCCCAAGGCCAGCAAGCAGGCCTCCATCATGGGCTTCTTCCAGAAGAAATGAGCTCCAGCCAGAAGCTGCGTCAGAGCAGGCCTCCACCCTCTTTGAGGCACAAAGACTTATCATGTAAGTGGGCTTTCTCCAGAACCAGGAAACGAGATTCACCCCACGTGGGGACCTTTCAGTGCCAAACTGCTTAGAAAGCAGCTGCTTAGAGGCAACAGAGACACTGTTCGGGAATCAATTTAATTTGCTTTGTGCAGGCCTGTTAAATATATCTATCTCTATATTTAAAGGCCAATTGTTTCTATTAGCTGCCCCATCCTGCGGCAAGACCCGCGGGTGGGCTGGCTTTCCCCACAGGCTCAGGTCAATGAAATGTGATGTGACTCAGTGTCTCCCTCCCCCAGCTATGGCTGTCCCACCCCCACCCCTTTCCTCTTCACAGTGGTGGCTTCAGAGAGCTTGATGGAGTCTTCAATGTTTCTCTGGGCCCAGGCAGCTATTTGAAAGGGGAATCTAGTGGGCCCTGCACACAGTTGCCTGCTCTTCTTGTAGCTCTGCGGAAGGGCAGCGATAGCCTAGGAATCTTGGTGGGGCTTTTTCTCTCAACAAAATGCTTTGAAAGGCGGGCGCGAAGCAATGCCAGCTTTAGAAATGTCGAAAAGAGCATTCTGGCCTTGACACAGGCTGCCTCTGTTATGATAAACACTTGAAATGAGAAACAATTCAGAACCAGCCCGGACGGCCCTCTTCGTTCCACCTGCTTGTATGGGGCTTTGGCCCAAATTATCTTCTGCCCCCTCCTCTTCTTCCTCCTGTCATTCAGAAGGGGAGCCCAACCAAAGACTGCCTGCAGCTGCTGGCTTGCATGGGGTTTGTATCAGTTTTAGCATAAACGAGGTGGGTTGGAGTCTCTTGACTGGTTGGCTTCCTTGATCAACTGCCAAGCAGGGTGTGTGTGTCCCCCCCCCCTCACTTTAATGGAGAGACCACTTGTTAATGAGGAACCAAATGATGAGCAACCCCCATTTGGGAAGATCTAACTTTAAAAAAAAAGTTAGAAGGAAAGGAAAGGAGCAGGGTTGGAGACTGGCCATTCTTCTCACAATGCTGCAGTTTGGACAGATCCGTTCAGTGAACCATTGACAGAGGGCAAGAACTCCATTCTGCCACCATTCTGGTTTGGTTTCGGTCTAGCGGTGGAGTGGGCAGTCTTCCACAGCCATGCCCTAAGCCATAACCAAAATAGAGTAGCAGGTAGAGCTGCTGGTGAGGGTTTTTTTGTTTTTTTAATGAAACATGTCATTTGCCTATTATAGATGGCTCCGAGGCCAAAGGAAAGACAAAAGGGGTTCATTATTCAAACCCTGTATTACAGAAATAATATTTTTATTTTGAGGCTTAGCCCCTACTGAAATTACAGCCTGGTTTCTGAAGTCCATTACTGAAGCATCAGAATCCGTTCACGGCTGTTGCAGATACACGAGCCGGCCTGCACCTCTGGCTGGCGTCCTTGGGGTTTTGTGTTCAACATGGTGTTCTTGCAGTTGCTGACCTTCCTGACAGACAAGCCTGCTTGGCATTCTCATCCCAGATTTCCCCTACGCATGGGAAGGTGGGTTTGGCATCCTCACCTACGACCTGCCTCCCCCAACCTGGTGCCCTCCAGATGAATTTGACTATTAACTCTCGCCAGACGCAACCAGCAGGGGGGTTCTGGTGGGAGAGTTACAGCCCAAAACATGGAGGGCACAAGGCTAAATGAGACTAAAGAGTTCAGGCCAACAGCTGAGTAAGGCTTCACATCCTTGGGTTAGCGTTCGCTGTTTTTTTTAATATGAAATAAGAGGCCTCTGCTGGAAAGCCTTAGTCCATTTTTTTTGCCAATCTTTTTTTTTTTAAACTTTCCCAATAAAATAACACTTTCCCCTCCCTCCTTTGTGTGCTCAGGTGTTTATGTTGGGGCAAAAAAGCAAAATGTTAAATAAAGATGCTGTCTTCTGCTAAACATTTTTTTAAAAAAATAAAATAAATAAAATCTTGCTGAAGAGATGTTTTTGTGTCTGAACTTGTGATACTACCACTTGGCTAAAGCATTTTCATTGAGCTTTGAAGGTTTTTTCCATGCAACCGAATACTTAAGGAGGAAGTCGTCCAAGAACTGTCTCTATCTAATGTTCAGAAGTACAAATACACATATAATTTAAAAGCCAGCTGGAATTCCTCACCTATCGCGGAGCAGCCAGGGATTTCAGAAGGGCCTTTTGAGCTGCTGAGCCTGCTGTCGGCCCTTTCCTTTCGATGGAGGAAGCAGTCACATGACAGCTTTGCTCATCTTGCTCACCCATCAGCAACATGCAGGCCGGGCCTGATGGGAGTTGTGGTCCCAAACATCTGGGGGGGGGGCATAGGTGCCCCAGAACCTGTACCACTCTGTGATAGCATTTGACTGCATTTTCTCCCTGTAATGCTGCGCATTATCTCTAGTGGGAGTTGTGCCTTTATTTGCCTTAACATCCTGTTCACATCCGCTCTGTGCTCCCTGCAGCTGGGACATAGGAAACTGCCTTTGCCGAGCAAGACAAGGATAGGCCCTGAGGGTCAGTCTCTGAGCGAAGCAGGTTCCTGCGCTCTTGCTGCTCGGAATCAAAATTATTTCGGTTTTCAGGCAAGTCGTTAGAATGCAGGACATAATAGCATTTCATAGAATCATAGAGTTGGAAGAGACCACAAGGGCCATCCAGTCCAACCCAACCCCCTGACAAGCAGGAAACACCATCAAAGCATTCCTGGCAGATGGTTGTCAAGACCTCCAAAGACCTCCAAAGAAGGAGACTCCACACTCCTTGGCAGCAAATCCCACTGTTGAACAGCTCTTACTGTCAGGAAGTTCTTCCTAATGTTTAGGTGGAATCTTCTTTCTTGTAGCTTGAATCCATTGCTCCGTGTCCGCTTCTCTGGAGCAGCAGAAAACAACCTTTCACCCTCTTCTATGTGACATTCTTTTATATATTTGAACATGGCTATCATATCACCCCTTAACCTTCTCTTCTCCGGGCTAAACATACCCAGCTCCCTAAGCCGTTCCTCATAAGGCATCGTTTTCAGGCCTTTGACCATTTTGGTTGCCCTCTTCTGGACACGTTCCAGCTTGTCAGTATCCTTCTTGAACTGTGGTGCCCAGAACTGGACACAGTACTCCAGGTGAGGTCTGACCAGAGCGGAATACTGTGGTACTATTTCTTCCCTTGATCTAGATGATATACAATCCACAGCTCCACCCCAGGACATGTGGAGCTGCAGAGTGCCTCTGAGCATTTGGGGAGTGCCTTTGCAGGCAGCCGGGAACCTGTAAAAAGTATGTATTTTGCGCTTTTCTGTTGCAAACCGCCCTGTGATCTTCGGATGAAGGGCGGTATATAACTTCAATTAGCAATTAAAAGAAGAAAAAGCACCCAACCCTTGGCGCTTGCTACATCTAGGCCTGCAAGGAAGCTGGCTTTCTCATTAGCAGAAAGGTCAAGCTGTTTTGCTGCTTTGAGGTCTGGGAACGACTCCAAGTTAACCTCTGTGTATGATATTAATAAGGAGAGAGCGAAAGGCCACTATTCCAATGGGGAAGGAACAGTGGCAAGCTGGCAGCTTCTGAACCCCAGGCTGGGAGCAGCAGGTGGCTGGCTCCCTCGGGATTGACGTACGCCGACCTTGGCTGCTGCCTGCTTGTGCCTGCGAGAGCAGCAGGGGCTCCTAGGTCAGGGCTGAGGTGTGTCGTCAGGCCAGGGCGGAGGTACTGGGTCACAAATCAGGTACTCAGGTGGATCTTGGGTCAAATCCAGCTCTGGTGCTGATGGGAGGTCAGAAGCGATGCACGTTAGCAGAAGTAAACTTGATGTAGGGAGGGGGGAAAGAGATCTATCGGTCCAGATGGTTGAGAGGTGCCTTGGAGGAAAGGCAAATAGGGACGAATAAAGTCGACAACAGCCCCTCCTGATTACTAGCAAAGCCAGAATACAGTTGTGCAGGATAAGAAACGGCAGGGAGAATCTGCTCAGCTTGCATCACAGATGCAGGGTGCAGAATACTGTAGAACAGGGATGGGGAAATCTCGAGGCTCCTCTGTCTTGGGACACCCCCAAAACACTCTCCCCTGAGGCCACACCTCTCCTCCCCCCTTTTTATTTTAAAAAGTAGTGTTTATTAAAGATCTGTTACAAAACAAACAAACAAGGAAAAGTACACATTGCGCCTCCATTTTTTATTCATAGTCATTTTCACCATTTTGTTCGGTAGGACACAAGGTTTCCTAGGAGGAAAGGTTGAAAAAGGGCTCCCCTTCCGCCCTCCTGCTGTAGCATTTGTGCTCCACGACTGCGGGATTTTCACTCGAGCACTGACCGCAGACGGCTGTGGCTACAAAGCACCTCTGTCTATCGTGGATTATACAGCCGTGCTGTTTAAAAATAAGTTTTGCACCGTCATACAATGAAGTCCTGCCCCGTACCTTGGATGCGAGAAGGGATTGTTTTCTTTAAGGGGCATAAATAAATAAATCATTCTCCTCCGACGCAAATTGCCCATAAGTAATAAACCCAAATCTCCGAACGGTGTTTGGCCAGGTTTTTAGCAAGGCTCCCCAGAGAACCGAGTCATCTCAATGGGGTCCCTCTGTTTTATATCTCCGCTCCCCGATTTTACAGTCCTGAGAGGTCAAGCTAATATTTGCTGAACAAATAAGGTTTCTGTCTTCAGTTTAATAGACTGACACTCGGGTGAAAAGTGTCAGTTCTGATGAAGAAATCAGGTAATGGCTCATGGCTGGGGAAGCGAGAAAATATCTCACATCGAGCCAAGGAAAACACGGGGGGGGGGGGGCTATTAAAGGCTGAGTAATTGAGTGGCACAACAGCCATGCAGAGACGTAACTTTTCGTGAAAAGGGAGTGGGCCACTTTTCTGGGATTCTGAGCACCTTGTTATTTCGGATTGGCTTCTTATAAAGTTTTGTAAAACGGGAAGAAGGGGGGGAGAGAGAAATGGAGCAAATGGGAGCTAAATGAGTGAAAACATCATCCAATTTTATTAGTGGAGATTGAACCTGGTGCTGCCGGGGCCGGACTGTATTTTGAAAAAATAATAATGAATGAATTCCTATGTCCCACAAATAACCCAGAGATGCATTTTAAATAAAAGGACACATTCTACTCATGTAAAGACACTAGGCAGGCCCCACAAATAACCCAGAGGTGCATTTTAAATAAAAGGACACATTCTACTCATGTAAAAATATGCTGATTTCCCAGACTGTCCACGGGCCGGATTTAGAAGGCGATTGGGCCGCATCTGGCCCCCGGGCCTTAGTTTGGGGACCCTGTTCCACCCCATTCCTGTTTTCTGTGTCCTCAACAGGACCCACAGAGCCAGCTCAAGAATCCATGATCCAACCTCTGCTTAGAAACCTCCAAGGAAGGAGAGCCCGCCACTTTGCGAGGGAGTCCCTTCCGGTGTCGGAGAGCCCTTACTGCCGCAAAACTTGCCGTCTAGTCCTTTGTCCCATCATCTTGTTCTCTCAGTGGTCAATCTGATGCCTCTGGGAAGCCCACAAACCCAAGAGTCACCATCCTCACTTGGAATTGCCAGCAACGGGTATTCTCCCAAGCCTACATTCCCAGCATGTTCGCCCTGCCGTCTCAGCAATGTCTACGCTGGCTTGCTCATCTCCCCATGGGCAGTTAATGTCCTAAGTTCGATCTCTGGCACCTCCAGTTTAAAACAACCAGGTGATGGAGGAGAAGACCCTTCTCTGCCTGAAACCTTTGAATACCTGCTGAGTTGATTGATTGATTGATTGATTGATTGATTGAATTTATATACCTCCCTATACCTGGGGGGGGTCTCAGGGTGGTTCACAGAATAAAATCAAGATATAAAATTACAAGATAAAAATTAAACAACAAACCAATAGCTTCCCTCCCCCAAGAAAAACACATTTTAAAAGGGCATAGGATGTAAATTGGATCAGCCAAATGCCTGGTTGAAAAGGAACGTTTTTGCCCAGCTCCTAAAGGTGTATAATGAAGGCGCCAGGCGAACTTCCCTGGGGAGAGCATTCCACAGATGGGGAGCCACTGCAGAGAAGGCCCCGTTCTCGTGTTGCCACCCTCCGGACCTCTCAAAGAGGAGGCACACAAGGGTCCGGGTAGGTTCATATGGAGAGAGGCGGTCCTTGAGGTATTGCGGTCCTGAGCCATTTAAGGCCTTATAGGTCAAAACCAGCACTTTGAATTGGGCCCAGAAGCTAATTGGTAGCCAGTGGAGTCGGTGTAATATGCTCAGACTGTCCTGCTCCGGTGAGCAACCTGGCCGCTGAATTCTGTACCAGCTGAAGTTTCCGAACCATATTCAGAGGCAGCCCTACATAGAGACTGAGACTCAGATCCATGAAGCAAAGGTCTGGTTCAAGATCAAGCGGTGCAGGGATAACAGTACAACTGCGGTTTCCTTGGGGTCAGAGGACCTTAGGGTGGTTCTAATAATAATAATAATAATAATAATAATAATAATAATAATAATAATAATTTATTCATACCCAGCCACTCTGGGCGGCTTCCAACCGAATATTAAAACAGTACAGCATTAAACATTAAAAACTTCCCTAAACAGACAACTATTTGTCTTCTAAAGGTTACTTATTCAATAGTTACTTATTGCCTTGACATCTACTGGGAGGGCATTCCACAGGATGGGTGCCACTACCGAGAAGGCCCTCTGTCTGGTTCCCTGTAACCTCACTTCTCGCAATGAGGGAACCGCCAGAAGGCCTTCGGTACTAGATCTCAGTGTCCGGGCTGAATGATGGGGGTGGAGACGCTCCTTCAGGTATACAGGACAGAGGCCGGTTCTCTGAGTCATCCGAATAAATCCCAAGAAGACCACCTGGATCCTTTGCTCACAACATCCCTTCTCAGCTGACCAGCCGGCCATAAAACTCCGTTCCGGCAGCCAAATTCTCAGCACCTTTACAAGCTGCCCTGACCATGGTCCTTCGAGCGGCAGACAGACCCTTCCCCTCGCAGCCTCTGCCCAACCTCTTGGGTCTTCTCCTTTATCCTTGTCACACATGCACAAAGACATCCCTTCCGAGACCTGGTTGCTTCTCCTTAGTGGAAGTGTTCCAAGCCACAGGACCTCTCCCCCCCCCTCCCCGTTCCACCTCACGGCTGCCGTTCCCAGCTTGCTTCCAAAGGCCCATTTTGCGCTGGGAGCCCGGCCCTTACTTGGCGTGCGATTTTAATTAGACTCTGGTTACGCCGCCTGGCAGATGTGGAATGTGGCGCGCTCTCTCTCTGTCCAGGTGGGGTAAAAAAAACCCAACACAACCCTCTTATAAAATCCTCCTGTCGTAAATGGGGAGGAAAGTGGTGTGTGTGTGTGTGAAAGCTCTCGTTCCCTGAGCCCCTTAAACACAACCACCTTTCTTAAGTGCTTAGTGCCTTTCCATTTGACTATACATCCCGTTTGCCACGTATAAGGCCCATAAACTGAGAACACAGCTGTATGTCAAATACAGGTGGTTGGTTTGCTATCCTACCCGAAGGGCACTTAGAATCATAGAATCGTAGAGTTGGAAGAGACCACGAGGGCCATCCAGTCCAACCCCCTGCCAAGCAGGAAACACCATCAAAGCATTCTTGACATATGGCTGTCAAGCCTCTGCTTAAAGACCTCCAAAAAAGGAGACTCCACCACACTCCTTGGTAGCAAATTCCACTGCCGAACAGCTCTTACTGTCAGGAAGTTCTTCCTAATGTTTAGGTGGAATCTTCTTTCTTGTAGTTTGAATCCATTGCTCCGTGTCCGCTTCTCTGGAGCAGCAGAAAACAACCTTTCTCCCTCCTCTATATGACATCCTTTTATATATTTGAACATGGCTATCATATCACCCCTTAACCTTCTCTTCTCCAGGCTAAACATACCCAGCTCCCTAAGCCGTTCCTCATAAGACATCGTTTCCAGGCCTTTGACCATTTTGGTTGCCCTCTTCTGGACACGTTCCAGCTTATCAGTATCCTTCTTGAACTGTGGTGCCCAGAACTGGGCACAGTACTCCAGGTGAGGTCTGACCAGAGCAGAATACAGTGGTACTATTACTTCCCTTGATCTAGATGCTATACTCCTATTGATGCAGCCCAGAATTGCATTGGCTTTTTTAGCTGCTGCATCACACTGCAGCAGTTAAAGTGCTGCCCATCACTGATGACAAGGGTGCCAAAGTCACTCTCCTCCCTGCGTACAGGTGAGTCCCAGTATTAGAGGTTACTGCCCACACACTGCCGACGTGCTTTTTTTTGCTCTGTGGCGGCACCTCGGTAAAACCAATTCTTACTGTTTGTAGCAGAATTTTCCCTGGAGGCAGAGGACAAGAACAGGAGCCCTGCTCAAATTCACAGTCAAAAGCTTCTTTATTGCTTGACTGGTTGCACAAGCATTTCTGTTACAGTGGTACCTCGACTTACGAACGACTCGACAACCGAATTTTTCAACTTACGAGTGGGGCAAATGGCCGCACGCTTACGAATTTCTCGACATCTGAACAGAAACCGCGGCGGTTTTAGATAGGGTTTTTCCGACATGAATTTTTAGATGGGGTTGCTTCGACTCACGAATTTTTCCGTTTCCAATGCATTCCTATGGGAAATCGTGTTTCCAATGGTGCTTTTCGACTTACGAATTTTTCAACCGACGAAGGTGCCTTCGGAACGGATTAAATTCGTAAGTCGAGGCACCACTGTACCAGCTATTTTCATTCCTTCTTTATCTCCCCAGCATGGTATAATCTCAGTCCAGTAATTAACAATCCTGACACAGCAGTCAGCGTGTGTGCATCCCTCATGTGGAAATTGCAGCCCGCAACTTCCTCCCTTTATTTGCGCCTGCAAGTTGACACCAATCAAGCCCAGGGTGTCTCTCCTACACACTAAATAAAATTCTGGAACCCTCTTTAAAGCTTCCAGGAACTTTTGTCTGTTTCTTAAAGAATGTTTTCCTAACACCCAGCTGCAGCTTCTATATGCCATCGGTGGTCAACTAGCGGCCTGTGGGCCAGATCCGGCCCCTGGGGCATTTGAAGCCAGTCTGTGGCAGCCCTGACAAATTGAAAGGAAGGGATGGTGTGTAAAAGCAGCTTTCTCGGTTTGAAAAAGTTGACGAAAGCAAGTTAAAAAGAAGTTGACACTAAGCATGAATGCACAAAAGGAGAGCCTAGGTGGGAACGAACGGCCCACCTCGTGCATAGAATTGTAGGCTCGGAAGGGGCCCCCATGGGGGGGGGGCTCGGAAGTCTGACCCCCTGCAATGCAGGCCCAGCATCCTCTTCTCACAGTGGCCAACCAGATGACCGTGGGAAATCTGCAAGTAGAATTCGAGCAGGAGAACAACTCTCATCTCCTGTGGTTTCCAGTAACTGGAATTCAGAAGCATTGCTGCTTCTGACTAGGGAGGCAGGCATAGCTGCCAAGTCTCCCGTTTTCCCCGGGAAACC
The DNA here is from genome assembly GCF_965207765.1 of Zootoca vivipara. Lineage (NCBI taxonomy): Eukaryota > Metazoa > Chordata > Lepidosauria > Squamata > Lacertidae > Zootoca > Zootoca vivipara. The sequence continues at coordinate 98,649,706 of NC_142587.1, read as the reverse complement.
CCCGTTTCCCCAGCCGAAAAAATGAATTTTTTTGTTTCCCCCCGGTTTATTCTGGTGTGACGGCCATTTTGGAACTGGGCGGAGCATGCTCAGAAGCGACTTTTGATGCTGCTCTGCCCAGTTCCAAAATGGCTGCAGCGCGACTTCTGGTGTGGCGGCCATTTTGGAACTGGGCACAGCAGCATCAAAAGTCACTTCTGAGCATGCTCCGCCCAGTTCCAAAATGGCCGCCGCACTACTTCCGGTATGCTACTTTCAGTCCGGTTCCTTATTTTTCAGAGAGGAACTTGGCAGGTATGGAGGCAGGGAAGAGCAATCCTGGCTAGTAACCATTGATAGCAACAACAACAACAACAACAACAACAACAACAACAACAATAATAATAATAATAATAATAAATTATTATTATTATTATTATTACAGCGGTACCTCAGGTTACAAACGGTTTGGGTTACAAACACTTTGGGTTACAAACTCCGCTAACCCGGAAGTAGTTGCTCTGGGTTGTGAACTTTGCCCCAGGATGAGAATGGAAATTGTGCACCAGAGGTGGGGTGGCAGCAGGAGGCGCCATTAGCGAAAGTGCACCTCAGGTTAAGAATGGTTTTGGGTTAAGAACGGACCTCCGGAACGAATTAAGTTTGTAAACCGAGGCACCACTGTATTTATATTCCATCCATCTGACCAGGTTTCCCCAGCCACTCTGGGCAGCTCCCGACAGAATATCAAAAACACGATAAAACATCAAACATGAAAAACTTCCCTGAGCAGGGCTGCCTTCAGATGTCTTCGAAAAGTCAGATAGTTGTTTATTTCCTTGAAATCTGGTGGGAGGGCGTTCCACAGGGCGGGTGCCACCACCGAGAAGGCCCTCTGCCTGGATCGCTATAACCTCACTTCTTGCAGGGAGGGAACCACCAGAAGGCCCTCGGAGCTGGACCTCAGTGAATGATGGGGTGGAGACGCTCCTTCAGGACGGTGGCCATCATTGTCTCCTGTGGCAGAGAGTTCCACAGTTTCCCTATGTGCTGCTTAAAGGAGGGTTTCCTTTCCTCTGTCCTGAGTCTTCCATCTCCGTGGGATGAGTGTTACCAGAGGGGGAGAAAAACTTTTCCCTATCCGCTTCCTTCGTGACAGCTTTGTGGTTCTACTTCGCTACCTGTGGGGATTCATTATCCATGTGGGGAAGCACTCAAGAATATGATCCCCTTAGTTCTGACATGGTACGTACGGTCCAAGTGTGGCTGTTACATGCTGTTTTATGAACCTGTGCTTGAAGCCCAGGGTGGCCAGAAGGGGGCAGTGCCTCCACCTCTTCTGTACCCGAATCCTGCCCCTCAAAAACTGCAACCCTTTGCCAACTGACTCAAAGCTTTCCATTCCCCGAAGGCTCCTGTCGATGATAGCAGGAATTCTGTTTCCTCCAGGCAAGTTCCAACTATTGGAAAATTAAAAACCCACCCAATAGAATGAAATTAAATTAAAATGTCCCAGGTGTGCCAAGGCTTCGTGATTGCACAGTTTGGGAAGGTGCTGGTTGAGAGGATCCAAGAAATTAGAAAGAAGAGCGGCAGGTGCCAAAAACATTAAAGGAAGAATCCTGCCTCTCTCCCGCTTAGCATTACACAACCAGCTGGGCGTTGGCACACAGATATCACGAGAAAAAATCTCGTGGTCGCACGCCTAAGGCCCAAACCAGTCCAAAGGCCTTGCAGACCCCGAAATTTCTTGCCTTCCTCTGCCATTGCCAGGTTTCTTGGGCTCCGGCTGAGTCCTGTCACAACCTTGCCAAACTTATCCATTCCAAGATATTCCAGTCGCACCCAATATTGTGGGTCTGTCCAGGATCAGGCTGGCCATCTCAGGGTCTCCTGTTTTTGTTACAAATTTTGTGTTTTTATATTGTGATTTTATGTTGTAGCTGCCCTGAGACCTGTGGTTTAATCTAGGTTGTTCGACATGCCTAATCTCTTACGTATCACCGCAATCCTTGTACGTGTCATTACAACTTTTGGCATGACTCAGAAGGGCACGGCGGAGGTTTGTAAAACCATTAGCTGTGCGAAGCGAAGGCGTCAGAAAGAAATTTCTCTCTGTGTGCATTCATAGAGTCATATAATTGGGGTGATATGATAGCCATGTTCAAATATATAAAAGGATGTCATATAGAAGAGGGAGAAAGGTTGTTTTCTGCTGCTCCAGAGAAGCGGACACGGAGCAATGGATTCAAATTACAAGAAAGAAGATTCCACCAAAACATTAGGAAGAACTTCCTGACAGCAAGAGCTGTTCGGCAGTGGAATTTGCTACCAAGGAGCATGGTGGAGTCTCCTTCTTTGGAGGTCTTTAAGCAGAGGCTTGACAGGCATATGTCAAGAATGCTTTGATGGTGTTTCCTGCTGGGCAGGGGGTTGGACTGGATGGCCCTTGTGGTCTCTTCCAACTCTATGATTCTATGATTCTAATTCTCATACCTGCAAGATCACCTTACCCAACATGTGGCCCACACAACTGCAGAACTGCAGTCTGCAGAACTGTTATAAATGCCACATAATACCCGTTCCGCCTTTGTAAAAAGTGGATATTTTAATGTGGCAAAACCTGCCCTCTGGAACTCCCTGCCGATTGACACCAGAGGAAAAAAAACAAGCCTGCCCATACATTGGTGTATGTTTTAATCTCATTTTCATTGTTTTTTGTTTGCTTCTTCTGTTAAATTGCTTTTAAATTATTGTTTTTTTAAAAGTATTTTAAAAATATATATTTTTTGGTGTTATAACTGTCTTTAACCTACATCCTGTGCCCTTTTAAAATGTTTTGGGGAAAATTTGGGTTGCTGTTGCTCCTATTTGCTTATGTACTTTGTGGATTTATATTCTGATTTTATCCTGTGAACTGTCCTGATACCTGTCCTGATATAGGGGGTAATAATAATAATAATAATAATAATAATAATAATAATAATAATAATAATTTTATATAGTGTTTTTTTACCATTTTATTGTTTTATTTTCTTGCTGTAAAAAGCCTTTGGTTGAGGTTTTTTTAAACATCTTTATTGAAAGTTCCAAAAGTACATAATTATATGTGCACTAAACATAGGTAAAGGTAAAGGGTAAAGGGACCCCTGACCATTAGGTCCAGTCGTGACCGACTCTGGGGTTGCACGCTCATCTCGCATTATTGGCCGAGGGAGCTGGCGTACAGCTTCCAGGTCAAGTGGCCAGCATGACAAAGCTGCTTCTGGCAAACCAGAGCAGCACACGGAAACACCGTTTACCTTCCCGCCGGAGTGGTACCTATTTATCTACTTGCACTTTTGATGTGCTTTTGAACTGCTAGGTTGGCAGGAGCTGGGACCGAGCAACGGGAGCTCACCCCGTCACAGGGATTCGAACCGCCGACCTTCTGATCAGCAAGCCCTAGGCTCAGTGGTTTAACCCACAGCGCCACCTGGGTCCCATATGCACTAAACATGGCGAGATGTAAATAAAAGAGAGAGAGAGAGAGAGAGAAGAGGAACAGAACTCACACAGAAGGGAAAATAAAGGGAGGACCACCCCAAAATTGCTTATTTCACAAGGTTGTTATTGTACTTCACCAGATTGTACTTCACCTATTATAGTATTTGTGAGAATGGATTCCAAATAACACTGAATTTGTCCATGGCAAAGTCTGTGTTTATATGCAAGTTGTTTATATGTTCCAAGTTTGTATGAGGCCTGAAGGAGCGTCTCCACCTCCATTGTTCAGCCCTTCTGGCGGTTCCCTGCCTGCAAGAAGCTGAGTTACAGGGAACCAGGCAGAGGGCCTTCTCGGTAGTGGCACCCGCCCTGTGGAACAACCTCCCATCAGATGTCAAAGAGAAAAACAACTACCAGACTTTTAGAAGACATCTGAAGGCAGCCCTGTTTAGGGAAGCTTTTAATGTTTAATAGATTATTGTATTTTAATATTCTGTTGGAAGCTGCCCAGAGTGGTTGGGGAAACCCAGCCAGATGGGTGGGGCAATAATAATAATAATAATAATAATAATAATAATAATAATAATAATAATAAATAATAATAATAATAATTCGATCCAATCGTAGAAGGGAGCTACATTTTTATTTTCCCACTTCATCAGTATCAGTCTCTTTGCTGTGGTAAACTGCCTTGTGCGTAGTAATATAGGAAAGCAGTACACAAATCAAAAGTGGAATGCAATGCAACGAAACGCAACTGAGATGGCTGCTGGCCACAATTATTATTATTATTATTATTATTATTATTATTATTATTATTTAAACCCTGCCCATCCGGCTGGGTTTCCCCCGCCACTCTGGGCGGCTTCCAGGAAATACCAAAATACATTAAAATATCACAGATTAAAAACTTCCCTAAACAAGGCTGCCTTTAGGTGTTTTCTAAATGTCAGGTAGTTGTTTATCTCCTTGACCTCCGATGGAAGGGCGTTCCACAGGGCGGGCGCCACTACCGAGAAGGCCCTCTGCCTGGTTCCCTGTAGCTTTGCTTCTCATAGCGGGGGAACCACCAGAAGGCCCTCAGCGCTGGATCTCAGTGTCCGGGCAGAATGATGGGGATGGAGACGCTCCTTCAGGTATACTGGGCCGAGGCCGTTTAGGGCTTTCAAGGTCGGCACCAACACTTTGAACTGTGCTCAGAAACGTACTGGGAGCCAATGTAGGTCTTTCAAGACCGGTGTTACGTGGTCTCGGCGGCCGCTCCCAGTCACCAGTCTAGCTGCCGCATTCTGGATTAATTGCAGTTTCCGGGTCACCTTCAAAGGTAGCCCCACGTAGAGCGCATTGCAGTAGTCCAAGCGGGAGATAACTAGAGCACGCACCACTCTGGCGAGACAGTCCGCAGGCAGGTAGGGTCTCAGCTGGTGTACCAGATGGAGCTGATAAACAGCCGCCCTGGACACAGAATTGACCTGTTTCTCCATGGACAGCTGTGAGTCCAAAATGACTCCCAGGCTGCGCACCTGGTCCTTCAATGGCTCGGTTCGGAGGCAGGAGTCCTTGAAATACCAGCTGCTTGGAGGGGAAAGCAATTCTGCTTTCTCACTCAGGTCCTGCTTGCCCGATTCCCATCAGGGCATCTGTTTGGCCAGAACAAGATGCCTCTGGCCTGATCCTGCAGGGCCTTTTCTGATCTCTCTGGGGCGATGCCATGTTGTTCCTTTCCGCAAAGGAACCAGTGCTGTATCGTTGTAATATCTTGAGGTGGTTTGTTCTTGTTGCTGTTTTTTGAGGGCACGTCAACCCCTCATTTCCAGTTTCCAGGATCTTTCATCCCTGGCACCGCGAAAACCTTTTGACGCTCACCATACGGCAGGATGTTGCTGCACTGGGCTCAGGAATGACGGCAGAAGCCGAGAGCCGTTCCCCGGAGGGAGAAGGCATTCCAGAAACAGCCACCCACGCGGTGCCAGGAACGGCTCAAAGCGCCCAGGGCCAGGCAAGGGCTTCCATCACCCAAGGGCTGTCTTTTCTCATCCCACCACGGGCTGCCAAGCGTCTTGCTTTCGCTTGCTGGTGAGACACAGTCAGTTCGCGGGAAATCAAAAGGTTGGAGCCGCTTATTAAAAACTGGGTTCCAGGAAGGAGCGATGGCAGACAGCTCAGCGAAAAGGTCAATTTGCCGGTGGAAGGGGGAAGAGCAAAGAATCCAAGGATAGGAGCCGTGCCGGATTTACGTATAAGCTCAACAAGCTATAGCTTAGGGCCCCACTCTCTTCGGGACTCCCAAAAAAATGTAAAGGGGGAAAAAAACCCTGGATGTGCATTTCTAAAATATAAGATAAAAAGTCAAATAAAATAAAACCTACATACAGCAACAGTGTTTTGTGTTGTGTAGGCTCCTATTTGTTATGTGCAAATGGCTTTAGATACCTATTAGGTCCATAAATTACCATATCATATATTTGGTCCAGTATACCTGAAGGAGCGTCTCCACCCCCATCGTTCAGCCCAGACATGGAAGGCTTTCTGGCGGTTCCCTCCCTGTGAGAAGTGAGGTTACAGGGATGAGATGTCCGGAGGGTGGCAACACGAGAACGGGGCCTTCTCTGCAGTGGCTCCCCGTCTATGGAATGCTCTTCCCAAGGAGGTTCACCTGGCGCCTTCATTATACACCTTTAGGCACCAGGCAAAAATGTTCCTTTTTAACCAAGCCTTGGGTTGATCTTATTGACATCCAATACCCTTTTATAATGTGGCTTTGGGGGGGGAGTTATTGGGTTAGTGCTTTTGGTTTGATTTTATATGTTGGGGTCTTGTTGTGAACTGCCCTGAGACCTCCAGGTATAAGTAATAATCATTACTTTTATTGCAAATTCATACCAACTTGTGCTTGTGATGCTATCGGGGTGGTCACACACAACCCTGCTCCTTCAACTCTTTCAGTGAAGCTGAATGTTGGAAGATTCGGGAAAGATAAGGCCACTTCTGCCTTAACCGAGAAATTTCGTTGTTCCTGCAAGGGGACAATGACAATATCTATTCTATTCTATTCTAGGAGATGGTGTTGCGGGCTCTCACGACTCCCCCCCACGTGCGCAGGCAGGGCCGTCTTAAGCGTAGCTGGTGCCCTGGCGCCGTGGTGTGAACTATCCCTCCGGCGCCCCCCCCCATTTCCGAGCGCGCGGCTGTCTGGCGGGCACAGCGCGGCTTGGGCGGGCGCTGCAGTGTGCCGCCCCTCTGACGGCCCGGCGCCACCCAGCCTCACCTTAGGGCCGGCCCTGTGCGCAGGGGGGGCGGGCAGCCAGCCCTGTGTGGCTGGGGGATTCCCGGCTGTGTCACTGGCCAGGCCGACCAATCTGGTTGGTCTGGGGATGTGGCCTGCCCCATAAAGGCAGGACGCAGCCGGGAGATCTCTCTCTTTCCTGCTTCCAGCTGCTCCGGTTTTCCCACCCTCCCAGCCTTTAAGGTTTTCATCTCTCTCTTATATAAGGAATATAATGAAAAGCAAAAGACCAGAGCAGAGGGGGAACTGGAAGTCAGCTTTTAGAGGGGGAAAAGGGGGAGGGGGGTGTTGGAGGAAAGAAAAGGGAACGCTTTTAAGGATTTATTTATAATTTATGATTTTGTTATCAAATCTATGTTGAAGTTCGGTTTTTCTAATTAAGTTTGTATTATTTATTAGCACCTATTATTATTATTTTTCTGAACTTCGCTTGTTGATTATGATTGTGATTAGGTTTATTTGTTATTTGTAATTATTTGCTATTCATTTGTTAACACTTGTAAGTGTTTTTTAAATCTTAATAAAGTTTATTTATTAATTAAAAAAAAAAATAAGGTTTTCATCTCTTTTGACCTTGATATGGACTTCGGTTGGTAGCCGTTGAGGGGCCTGGTAGGAATTTTTCCACTTGGCAAATTGGCACCAGCCACTTGGTTTTCACCTTTGTTGTTTAGTCGTTTAGTCGTGTCCGACTCTTTGTGACCCCATGGACCATAGACACGCCAAGCACTCCTGTCGTCCACTGCCTCCCGCAGTTTCGTCAAACTCATGTTCGTCGCTTCGAGAACACTGTCCAACCATCTCGTCCTCTGTCGTCCCCTTCTCCTAGTGCCCTCAATCTTTCCCAACATCAGGGTCTTTTCCAGGGAGTCTTCTCTTCTCATGAGGTGGCCAAAGTATTGGAGCCTCAGCTTCATGATCTGTCCTTCCAGTGAGCACTCAGGGCTGATTTCCTTCAGAATGGATAGGTTTGATCTTCTTGCAGTCCATGGGACTCTCAAGAGTCTCCTCCAGCACCAGAATTGATCCCTTCACGGAAGGGGCTTGAATAACTCAGAGAAGCTATGAGCTATGCCATGCAGGGCCACCCAAGATGGACAGGTCATAGTGGAGAGTTTTGACTAAACGTGATCCACCTGGAGAAGGAACTGGCAAGCCACTCCAGTATCCCTGCCAAGAAAACTCCATGGACAAAGACAACATGTTTTCACCTACCTTGTAGCAAATTGTCACAACTTTTTTAAAGGTTAGGCGGTTAGGCATTGGAATATTTCTGGAGAAGGGAAGATTCGGGAAAGATAAACGAAAGCTCTTCTTCACGCAGCGCAGAGTTAAACTGTGGAACTCCCTGCCACAGGAGGCAGTGATGGCCGCCCACTTGAACTGATCCATGCAGGAAAAGGCTATCAACGGCTGATCTTCCTATGTTCCTATTTGCTGTTTGCGCCTGTGAAAGCTTTGGGGACCGTCACACTGCTTCATTTCCCATCAGGGCACAACCCGTAACTTCCTGCTGAAATCCCGTAACATTTTGTATCGCCAACATTTATACCTAGAACTTGGCTCCGATGATAATGGCGATTGCCAAAACACCCAGAAACATGCCGTAACTTAAAAAGCATAGAATGAATCCTCTTTTGAAGTCTGGTTCTGGCAAAATTTGGAGATTCTGCCTGCTCTGCCAGCTTTTGTTGCGATACTAAATCTGATTGAATTATGTGTTTTTCAAACGTTTTATGCCTAATGGCAGTTCCTGGTACCTGTAGGGGCCGGGGTGTGTGGTGTGAAAACCTTGCCTGGCATTCTTCTTCTTTTGCCATCCCCATCCTCGACATTTACTGGCAACACCATCAGAGAGGATGCTAGACTCACAGGTGCAAGCAGAGCAATAGAGACTCCTGGTTGGTGATTTTGATCACACAATTCACCATGGGCAAAAAAGAAAAAAGGGGAAGGGAGAAAAGGAAATCGCAGGGAAGGTGAATAATGACTGCAAAGTTGGAAGCGACTCCAAAGGAGAGATTCAAGGGCCTTCACAAAGCAAGCCTGTTGTTTGGCTGGCAAGTCTGGCTTCAGTTCCTCCTGGCAGCAAAGCAGATAAAGAGAAGGTTTCTGGGGCAGGTCACAGGTGTTAAAGCTCTGCTTTACAGAAGACACTCCTCTGTTTGAAGGGCTGTTTGGAGCCAATCCTCATTTGAAAGCAGCGTTCACACGCAGTGGCTGACCAGATACCCCAAAGCGAAACCAGCAAGCAGGATTCAAACTGTGGAGGCAGATCATAGCCAAAATGAAAGGCCGACCAATCTGGATGGGAGACACCTGGCTTGAGAGCAGCAGTACATGTGAAAAGGATCTAGGAGTCTTGGTAGACCACAAACTTCACATGAGTCAACAGTGTGATGCAGCAGCTAAAAAGGCCAATACAATTCTGGGCTGCATCAATAGGAGTATAGCATCTAGATCAAGGGAAGTAATAGTACCACTGTATTCCGCTCTGGTCAGACCTCACCTGGAGTACTGTGTCCAGTTCTGGGTCACAGTTCAAGAAGGATACTGACAAGCTGGAACGTGTCCAGAAGAGTCAAAGGCCTGGAAACGATGCCTTATGAGGAACGGCTTAGGGAGCTGGGTATGTTTAGCTTGGAGAAGAGAAGGTTAATGGGTGATATGATAGCCATGTTCAAATATATAAAAGGATGTCATATAGAGGAGGGAGAAAGGTTGTTTTCTGCTGCTCCAGAGAAGCGGACACGGAGCAATGGATTCAAGCTACAAGAAAGAAGATTCCACCTAAACGTTAGGAAGAACCTCCGACAGTAAGAGCTGTTCGGCAGTGGAATTTGCTCCCAAGGAGTGTGGTGGAGTCTCCTTCTTTAGAGGTCTTTAAGCAGAGGCTTGACAGACATATGTCTAGAATGCTTTGATGGTGTTTCCTGCTCGGCAGGGGGTTGGACTGGATGGCCCTTGTGGTCTCTTCCAACTCTACGATTCTATGATACGTCCGCTCACCTCCCTTAGTGCAGCGGCGTTGTGGGACGGAGGAGGCTTCACTGGGGCCCCGATGGTGGAATTCAAACTGCAGTGCCCTTCCAGATCAGGAACCGGATCCTAGCCTCCATCCCACATTGGTGAATGGTCAGCACCGACACTTTGAATTGTGCTCGGAAACGTACTGGGAGCCAATGTAGGTCTTTCAGGACCCATGTTATGTGGTCTCGGCAGCCACTCCCAGTCACCAGTCTAGCTGCCACATTCTGGATTAATTGGAGTTTCTGGGTCACCTTCAAAGGTAGCCCCACGTAGAGCACATGGCAGTAGTCCAAGCGGGAGATAACCAGAGCATGCACCACTCTGGCGAGACAGTCCGCGGGCAGGGAGGGTCTCATCCTGCGTACCAGATGCAGCTGGTAAACAGCTGCCCTGGACACAGAACTGACCTGCACCTCCAGGGACAGCTGTGAGTCCAAAATGACTCCCAGGCTGCACACCCGGTCTTCGGGGGCATAGTTACCCCGTTCAGGACCAAGGAGTTCTCCACCCCCAAAACCATACTTCTCTCTTGTCTGTTAGTCGCCATCCATTCTCCAACGGCCTCCAGACACTCACACGAGACATTCACCGCCTTCACTGATTCTGATTTAAAAGAGAGGATGCAAAATTGGGGGGGGGGGGAGATGCTGAGTCCTTTTGTTGTTGTTTAGTCGTTTAGTCGTGTCCGACTCCTCGTGACCCCATGGACCACAGCACGCCAGGCACTCCTGTCTTCCACTGCCTCCCGCAGTTTGGTCAAACTCATGTTCGTAGCTTCGAGAACACTGTCCAACCATCTTGTCCTCTGTCGCCCCCTTCTCCTAGTGCCCTCAATCTTTCCCAACATCAGGGTCTTTTCCAAGGATTCTTCTCTTCTCATGAGGTGGCCAAAGTATTGGAGCCTCAGCTTCACGATCTGTCCTTCCAGTGAGCACTCGGGGCTGATTTCCTTCAGAATGGATACCGAGGGCCTTCTGGCAGTTCCCTCCCTGCAAGAAGTTGCAGGGAACCAGGCAGAGGGCCTTCTTGGTGGTGGCGCCCGCCCTGTGGAACGCCCTCCCATCCGATGTCAAGGAAATAGACAAATATCTGACTTTTAGAAAACGTATGTTTAGGGAAGTTTTTAATGTTTGTTGCTTTATCGTGTTTTTAATATTCTGTTGGGAGCTGCCCAGAGTGGCAGGAGAGGCGCAGCCAGATGGGTGGGGTATAAGTAATTTTGTAATATTTGTTGTTTAGTCGTTTAATCGTGTCTGACTTGTCGTGACCCCATGGACCAGAGCACGCCAGGCACCCCTGTACACAGGCATCCACTTCCTCCCACAGTTTGGTCAAACTCATGTTCGTAGCTTCAAGAACACTGTCCAACCATCTTGTCCTCTGTTGTCCCCTTCTCCTTGTGCCCTCCATCTTTCCCAACATCAGGGTCTTTTCCAGGGAGTCTTCTCTTCTCATGAGGTGGCCAAAGTATTGGAGCCTACACTTCAGGATATGTCCTTCCAGTGAGCACTCAGGGCTGATTTCCTTCAGAATGGATAGGTTTGATCTTCTTGCAGTCCATGGGACTCTCAAGAGTCTCCTCCAGCACCATAATTCAAAAGCATCAATTCTTCGGCAACCAGCCTTCTTTATGGTCCAGCTCTCACTTCCATACATCACTTCTGGGAAAACCATAGCTTTAACTATATGGACCTTTGTAGGCAAGGTGATGTCTCTGCTTTTTAAGATGCTGTCTAGGTGGATCAATGCCTTGTCGTGGCGAAGGGGCTTGAGTAACTCAGAGAAGCTATGAGCTATGCCATGCAGGGCCACCCAAGATGGACAGGTCATAGTGGAGAGTTTTGACTAAACGTGATCCACCTGGAGAAGGAACTGGCAAGCCACTGCAGTATCCCTTCCAAGAAAACTCCATGGACAAAGACAACAGGCTGACTCCTTTTACCCGAGAGTTATTGATTTTCTTCCAGAGGAAATTGGGTGGAGCAGCAAAAGCAGCCCAGCCTGTGTTGCCTCCCTCCCTCTGGGCTTTGCTGGCAAGGTGGCAACGTTCGCCAGTCATGTTCCTTCTGCCCTGATCAATATGTTTGCTTCTGTGCTTTTATGTTCTTGCTGGGGCAGGGAACAAGCCCTGAGAGGCATATGCAAACCCAGCGCGTGATTCTCCTCTTGGATCTTGGATCTTCACATGATAAGACGCTTGTTCGCACCTCTGAGGGCGCAGCTGGCTGTCGCTGGCCCTCTGCCTGCTTGGAACTATAAACCATTGGAAACTAGAAAAGGGAGAGAAACAAATTATTATTTATCATTTCACGCGGTGCCTCCTGTCATGGTTTTTGATCGTGGGCTTTGCACATTACACAACATTGCACCTTTGAAATTAAACCAACTCTGCTGCAAAATAGCAAGACGCCTTTCTAAGGTTGGAGCCGATTTATTTGGTGGAGCATTGAACTGCCGTTATATCGTTCCTTTTTGGGCCGACCAGAAGAAGGTAAAAAGGTCAAGGACCCCTGGACAGTTAAGTCCAGGCAAAGGTGACTGTGGGGTTGCAGCGCTCATCTCACTTTCAGGCCGAGGGGGGGGCGCTGGTCCACCACTGACAGCTTTCTGGGTCATGTGGCCAGCAGGACTAAACCGCTTCTGGCGCAACGGGACACCGTGACGGAAACCAGAGCGCATGAAAACTGTCAGGGTTGATGCGGCTACTCTTGAGTAACGACCTGGCACATGCTTGTCTTTCAGAAGTTTTTATTGGTGCACATTATTTACAGTGTAACGAGCTGCTGGTTTCATGTCTGCTCAGTCCGATTCAGATTCCTGCACTGGCGCCTTTCGCGTTCTAGACCAACATAAAAGCCGCGGAACTGTGAAGTGTTTCCCTTTCCCTTTCTCCGCCTCCTCAGTTCCGGTGTCGGGGGGGGGGGTGGTGGTCTGCGGGCTGCCTGACTTCTGTCCCCTCTTTCCTCCTCCCTCTCTCCCTGCCTATGGAGCGAGGGCTCTTGGATGTTGCTAGAGGGCTGGCACTCCCTTTCCGTTTCCTGGCTCTCCCCATCAGACCCTTCGCTCTCATGGCTGCTGGGAGACGGGCTGCTTCTGATGAGGGGGGCTGTTCTCTGTAAGCCTTTCCCCTCACAGAAACACTGTTTACCTTCCCGCCACAGCAGTACCTATTTATCAACTTGCGCTGGTGTGCTTTCAAACAGCTAGGTTGGCAGGAGCTGGGACAGAGCAACAGGAGCATTGTGTTTCTGTTATAGTACAGAACATCAGGACCTTTAAAGCCCTAAACGGCCTCGGCCCAGTAGACCTGAAGGAGCATCTCCACCCCTACCGTTCTGCCCAGACACTGAGGTCCAGTACTGAGGGCCTTCTGGCAGTTCCCTCCCTGCAAGAAGTTGCAGGGAACCAGGCAGAGGGCCTTCTTGGTGGTGGCGCCCGCCCTGTGGAACGCCCTCCCATCCGATGTCAAGGAAATAGACAAATATCTGACTTTTAGAAAACGTATGTTTAGGAAAGTTTTTAATGTTTGTTGCTTTATCGTGTTTTTAATATTCTGTTGGGAGCTGCCCAGAGTGGCAGGAGAGGCGCAGCCAGATGGGTGGGGTATAAGTAATTTTGTAATATTTGTTGTTTAGTCGTTTAATCGTGTCTGACTTGTCGTGACCCCATGGACCAGAGCACGCCAGGCACCCCTGTACACAGGCATCCACTTCCTCCCGCAGTTTGGTCAAACTCATGTTGGTAGCTTCAAGAACACTGTCCAACCATCTTGTCCTCTGTTGTCCCCTTCTCCTTGTGCCCTCCATCTTTCCCAACATCAGGGTCTTTTCCAGGGAGTCTTCTCTTCTCATGAGGTGGCCAAAGTATTGGAGCCTACACTTCAGGATATGTCCTTCCAGTGAGCACTCAGGGCTGATTTCCTTCAGAATGGATCGGTTTGATCTTCTTGCAGTCCATGGGACTCTCAAGAGTCTCCTCCAGCACCATAATTCAAAAGCATCAATTCTTCGGCGATCAGCCTTCTTTATGGTCCAGCTCTCACTTCCGTACATCACTACTGGGAAAACCATAGCTTTAACTATACGGACCTTTGTCGGCAAGGTGATGTCTCTGCTTTTTAAGATGCTGTCTAGGTTTGTCATGGCTTTTCTCCCAAGAAGCAGGCGTCTTTTAATTTCGTGACTGCTGTCACCATCTGCAGTGATCAAGGAGCCCAAGAAAGTAAAATCTCTCACTGCCTCCATTTTTTCCCCTTCTATTTGCCAGGAGGTGATTGGACCAGTGGCCATGATCTTGATTTTTTTGATATTTGTAATATTGTTGTTGTTGTTAGATTTGAGCTTCTTAGCTGCGTTTTTGCTACCCTAACTTCAAGACGCCTTTTGTCAGAGGGGAGTCACTTCAACGGTATCTCATTTCTACCCCTCCTGCAAAGTGTGCCCTGATCTAAGAGACAGGTCAACCTGCCAAGGTTGGCGTTGCTGAGCCAATCTGTTTTATGGGAGGGGAGGCAGGTCGGTCCATGATTAATGGGCGCACATCGGTGGCGTGTCCTTCGCTGGCCTTGCCTCAGAGTCTGCTGCCAAAGGAATGTCAGCCCAAGAGGACCAGTTTTACCACTGAAATGAGATCACACACCTGGCACCAAAGTCTAGGCAACAGAGGTGCTGGAGCACCGGCAAGAACAATGCGCATCTTTTTTCTTTCTGCAGCGGGGGCGGGGTGGAATTGAGCAGAAATTAGAGTCAGGAAGAATTTGGAGAGAATGGAGATGCAGAAATGAAGATCTGGGAGATAAGGAGAAGCCTGGCCATAAATGGGAAAGACGGGGAAGGAGATGTCAGTTAAGGGAAAGAGAGAGTGCTGGGGGTTGTGGGGTGCAAGACTTGGACATTTGGTGGCCATCCAATCTGGATGACATTTGCTTTCAGCTGCGCTCTGCATGCCTTCGTTCCATCTTGAAACAGGAGGGTTTAGATAAGCACATTAAATGGGGCCTCTTTTTGCGGCCTGAGGGCCACATCCCCTCCTGAGCAAAGTATGGTTATAAGAAAAATACTGCTCCTTCTCCCTTATGGGGTATCCAAGAGCCCGTATGGAGTCCTTAAGTGGGTTCCCTATCGGAAGGAGAAAACGACAAGAGGCCAACCAGAGTATTTTGACAAGCAATGCGGCTAGTAAGCCTGATCTTTATTAAACTGTTGCAACAGGGTCCCCCCTCACCACACACAGGAGGGAGGAGAGAACCCAGAACAATGGCGTGCAATATATGTTCAATATATGATTTCTACTCCGGTGGGGAGTTTCCCTTTGACAAAGTGTAGGACCATGGCAATGTGATGCTCTGGCAGGATGTGATTGCCAGCTATGGAAAGGAGGCAGGGGGACTCCAGCTCTCATGCCTCTTTATCAATGCTGCAAAAGGAGTTCCTTCGCAGGCTTGAAATCAGGGCGCCCCAGGCAGAGTCTGGGGCATCTCCTAAGACATTGTTGCTTCCCTGCTTAAAACGGGGCGACTGGAAGGTATGATATCAGGGGCTGTATGCCCATGGCGGGTGGGACTCTATACCTGGTGCATCGTCCACCCCCATCGTTCAGCCCAGACACTGAGGTCCAGCTCCGAGGACCTTCTGGCAGTTCCCTCCCTGTGAGAACCGAGGTTACAGGGAACCAGGCAGAAGGCCTTCTCGGTAGTGGCACCCGCCCTGTGGAACTCCCTCCCACCAGATGTCAAGGAAAGAAACAACTATCTGACTTTTAGGAGAAATCTGACGGCAGCTCTGTTTAGGGAAGTTTTTAATGTCTGATGTTTTATTGTGTTTCTAATATTCTGTTGGGGGTTGCCCAGAGTGGCTGGGGAAACCCAGCCACATGGCTGGGTTATATATAAATAATAATAATAATAGTAATTATTATTATTATTACCGTTGCATGAGAAGCAATGTCTGCAAAAGGCAGAGGTTTCTACACATTCCCGACACATCTCCCCCGCCTCCCTCCAGACGATATTGCAAGTGGCGCTATCCCACATCCCAGCCTGCCAAAAGCCAGTCTTCAGTCTGTAATCCCTGCCCACCGGGCAAGCTTAGTGCTCACCTGGCTGTTTTGCCAATTTTCTCTTGTTTGGGGGTTTCCCCACCACCCCTCCATTTTGTTTCTACACCAACTGTTGATCCAAGCTGCATTATAATATCAGGTTTCTCCTCCATTGATTTCTATGGGCAGCTGTAATTTCCATCCCTGAAGTCATAAATGGGTATAAAAAAGGATGGGATGTAAGGTGGCGCTGTGGTCTAAACCACTGAGCCTCTTGGGCTTGCCGATTGGAAGGTCAGCAGTTCGAATCCTCGCGATGGGGTGAGCTCTCCTTGCTCTGTCCCAGCTCCTGCCAACCTAGCAGTGCAAGTAGCTAAATAGGTACTACTGCTGCGGCGGGAAGATAAATGGCATTTCCGTGCGCTCTGGTTTCCGTCACCGTGTCCCGTTGTGCCAGAAGCGGTTTAGTCCTCCTGGTCAAATGACCCGGAAAGCTGTCTGTGGACAAACACTGGCAACACTGGCTCCCTTGGACTAAAAGCAAGATGAGCGCTGCAACCTCACAGTCACCTTTGACTGGACTTAACCGTCCAGGGGTCCTTTACCTTTACCTTACCCTGAGGCTCCAGTACTTTGGGCCACCTCATGAGAAGAGAAGACTCCCTGGAAAAGACCCTGATGTTGGGAAAGATGGAGGGCACTAGGAGAAGGGGACGACAGAGGACGAGATGGTTGGACAGTGTTCTCGAAGCTACGAACATGAGTCTGACCGAACCGTGGGAGGCAGTGCAAGACAGGAGTGCCTGGTGTGCTATGGTCCATGGGGTCACGAAGAGTCGGACACGACTAAACGACTAAACAAAAGCAACCCTGAGATATTTGACAGGCGTGATGGCAACTTGATGTTGTGGATTTGGGAGTTAGGATGATGCCCTGCGTCCCTCCCCCAATTCTTGGGGTCCTGAACTCAGGGAGGGTTGGAATCTAAGAGAGGTTTCTTTTGCTGAACTGGTCAGACAAGTAAGAAGTCAATGGCCTCAGCTGGCCACTTGAGTCTCCTCATCAGCACCCCAAAAGGATGGGCCAGGTTGCGAGAGCTACAGCTAAGAGAGGGTGAGTTAATGGATGGGCTTTTCCTCCAGCCCCCTCACCTATCTGCTGGGTAGGAGAACAAGAGCGAGAGAGTTGTTTGAGAGCTGAGTTGGCTGCAGGCTGGGAGCTGGAGACACAGAGACCTGCTTGCTCTGCGCCGGCCCCAAAGCTGCGACTAATGGAGAAGCGCCATCTGTTTTGGTGCTGATGCTGCGAGACCCTCCATCTTATGCTCAGGCTGTTTATATTTGCAAATAAAGCCATATATCCTAAAGGCAGCGCCATCTCTGCAAACCTTCATTCCATTGATCTGAAAGCTGCATTTGATTCAATCTCTTGAGTAAGACCGTGGGATAAGTAAAGCAAATAATTTAATTAGACAGCGCCTGTATGACATTGAGCGACAGAATAATTTGGTTGCAATGAGGAAATTTTGCCCATGCTATGATTCTTTCCCACCTAGTCATTTTGACACTTTGCCACCCCATTTGCAAAATTTGACAATTCCAAAATACAGGCGCTATTTCACTTTTGCAAGATTGAATATAATCATAGAATCATAGAGTTGGAAGAGACCACAAGGGCCATCCAGTCCAACCCCCCCGCCAAGCAGGAAACACCATCAAAGCATTCTTGACATATGCCTGTCAAGCCTCTACTTAAAGACCTCCAAAGAAGGAGACTCCACCACACTCCTTGGTAGCAAATTCCACTGCCGAACAGCTCTTACTGTCAGGAAGTTCTTCCTAATGTTTAGGTGGAATCTTCTTTCTTGTAGTTTGAATCCATTGCTCCGTGTCCGCTTCTCTGGAGCAGCAGAAAACAACCTTTCTCCCTCCTCTATATGACATCCTTATATATATTTGAACATGGCTATCATATCACCCCTTCCTTAACCTTCTCTTCTCCAGGCTAAACATGCCCAGCTCCCTAAGCCGTTCCTCATAAGGCATCATTTCCAGGCTTTTGACCATTTTGGTTGCCCTCTTCTGGACACGTTCCAGCTTGTCAGTATCCTTCTTGAACTGTGGTGCCCAGAACTGGACACAGTACTCCAGGTGAGGTCTGACCAGAGCAGAATACAGTGGTACTATTACTTCCCTTGATCTAAATGCTATACTCCTATTGATGTAGCCCAGAATTGCATTGGCTTTTTTTAGCTGCTACATCACACTGCTGACTCATGTCAAGTCTGTGGTCCACCAAGACTCCTAGATCCTTTTCACATGTACTGCTCTCAAGCCAGGTGTCTCCCATCCTGTGTTTGTGCCTTTCATTTTCATTTTGCCCAAGTGTAGTACTTTACATTTCTCCTTGTTAAAATTCATCTTGTTTGCTTTGGCCCAGTTGTCTAATCTATTAAGGTCATTTGTGTGATCCTGTCCTCTGGGGTATTAGCCACCCCTCCCAATTTTGTACTTGAGGGTCAATTTCAAAAAGTTCCACTGGGAAAACGAAAACGATTATGTCCCTGTGGAAATGGGAGTATTGAGTCAGTGGTTTGTGATTCTAGCTTGCACTCTTTATAAAGATTTGAGGAGTGAGCTTATTACCCCTCTGCTATTGTCCATGCTAGGTTGCTCAACCATTGCTACTGTGTCCTGTCCTTTCTTTTAGCAGATCAAGATGATCAGGTGACAGCAAAAAAAGGCAAGGTTTTTAGCGGGGGCAATTAGAATAAGATCTATTATTGCTGTAAACCCCCAAAATGTATTTTCTATAGTTAAGTTTTTATCTCTATCTTCAGTACATTTTATTTTATTGCGATGGCTAGTGGCTGATGCCTGTTGTCTTTGTCCATGGAGTTTTCTCGGCAGGGATACTGGAGTGGCTTGCCAGTTCCTTCTCCAGGTGGATCACGTTTAGTCAAAACTCTCCACTATGACCTGTCCATCTTGGGTGGCCCTGCATGGCATAGCTCATAGCTTCTCTGAGTTATTCAAGCCCCTTCGCCACGACAAGGCATTGATCCATGAAGCTGAGGCTCCAATACTTTGGCCACCCTCATGAGAAGAGAAGACTCCCTGGAAAAGATCCTGATGTTGGGAAAGATTGAGGACACTAGGAGAAGGGGACGACAGAGGACGAGATGGTTGGACAGTGTTCTCGAAGCTACGAACATGAGTTTGACCAAACTGCGGGAGGCAGTGCAAGACAGGAGTGCCTGGCGTGCTATGATTCATGGGGTCATGAGGAGTCGGACATGACTAAACGACTAAACAACAACAGTGGCTGATGCAAATAAATATTATTCTGCTTCTTCATTCCAAGGAAACTAAGTCTGCGCAAGCCCCTGAAGCCCCAGACATTGGCGTGGCGTGTAACACTATGATTAAGGAAGACATTATATATATAAAATAGCAAGAGGAGGATGCTTGGCTTCAGAAACCAGTTTATTCCGATCTATGAGACAGAGATACACATCTCCAAATAAATAGATTTCTCCCCAAACACCCCCCAATCAAAACAGGGATAAATAAATTTATCAGACTGTGAACCTTTTCCCAAAAAACGGACAGGGTGAGTGCAAGTCCCTTTGTACGCTCTCCTCTTGTGACAAATGGACCATGTGCTTCTTGGGAAGATGCATCTCTCGCTTGAGTTGAGTGCAGCTGAGAACGGTGTGAGATACATAATAAATGTGATATAAAGGTAAAGGGACCCCTGACCATTAGGTCCAGTTGTGACCAACTCTGGGGTTGCGGCGCTCATCTCGCTTTATTGGCCGAGGGAGCCGGCGTAGAGCTTCCAAGTCATGTGGCCAGCATGACAAAGCCGCTTCTGGCAAACCAGAGCAGCGCACGGAAACACCGTTTACCTTTCCGCCAGAGTGGTACCTATTTATCTACTTGCACTTTGACGTGCTTTCGAACTGCTAGAGCTGGGACCGAGCAACGGGAGCTCACCCCGTCGCGGGGATTCGAACCACCGACCTTCTGATTGGCAAGCCCTAGGCTCAGTGGTTTAACCCACAGCGCCACCTGCGTCCCAAAAATGTGATATAACCATGTGCTAAACTACTATTGTAGTGCACAATGTAGACAGTCTGCGCGAGACTCGTGGCGCCAAAACCCCCATCGTTCCAGGCACAGGTGAGTGATGGAGAATGTCTGGTTTTAAGCACAGGGAGAGCTGAAAGGGTTTTCTAACTCCACGTGGGAAGGGCTGAACCACTTTTGAGAACATAAGGAGAGCCTGCTGGAGCAGCCAACGGCCCATCTAGTCCAGCATCCTGTTCTCACATTGGCCGACCAGAAGCCCGCAAGCAGGATCCGAGCACAAGAGCCCTCTCCCCTCCTGGCAGCTGGGATTCAGAAGCATGGCTGCCTCTGACTGTGGAAGCAGAAGGCAGACATTGTCTGTCCCTGCAGCCTTTCAATTCTTCCAGGCAGCTGCCATGAGCAAGCAGCATTTACCAGCTCTGCCATATATACAGTGCATATGCACCTAGGTAGTTTGCATGTAGGGACCCAGGTGGCGCTGTGGGTTAAACCACAGAGCCTAGGGCTTGCTGATCGGCGGTTCGAATCCCTGTGACGGGGTGAGCTCCTGTTGCTCGGTCCCAGCTCCTGCCCACCTAGCAGTTCGAAAGCACATCAAACGGTGTTTCCGTGTGCTGCTCTGGTTCGCCAGAAGCAGCTTTGTCATGCTGGCCACATGACCCAGAAGCTGTCTGCGGACAAACGCCGGCTCCCTCGGCCTATAGAGCGAGATGAGCGCTGCAACCCCAGAGTCGGACACGACTGGAACTGATGGTCAGGGGCCCCTCTACCTTTACCTAGCTTGCATGTGCAGGACAGTTGCCGAACGTGAGCCTGGATAGCTCAGTTGGTTAGAGCCTTGTCATGATAATGCCAAGGTTGCAGGTTCGATCCCCATACGGGACAACTGCATATTTCTGTATTGCAGGGGGTTGGACTAGAGGATTCCCGGGGTCCCTTCTACCTCTGAAATTCTACGGTTCTATGGTAAAATGTTAGAGGGTTTCTTTTAGAATCCCTCTAGCTCGTCGGTTCCCAAAGTGGGTGGTATCGCTTGGTGGGATTACACAGTGGCGGAGGAAGCCTCTCGGGCACCTGGGGCAGTGCGCCCAGGGGCAGGGCGAACCACCCATAAGGGTGGGCCGGGGTGTGCAGCGCAACACGGTGCCCATATGGGCTAGGGCCGGGCCCCGCTGCATGGTGGCCATAGGGACGGCAGAGCTAGCGGCATCGGTGTGTATCCCATCAGACTTTGAAAAACTGGTATCAGTGGGTCAAGTTCATCCATTTTGCTAATTTGGATATGCAAAAGATATTAAAAATAAATTGAAGGAACCTCAGAAAAAGGGGGAAGGAAACAAAGTTTTAAAATGTCGAACTGATTGAAAAATGAGTGAAATGTATATATCTGAAAAGCGTGTGTGTGTGTGTGTGTGTGTGTGTGTGTGTGTGTGTGTGTGTGTGTAGTTCATCCATTTTGCTAATGGGGGGGTGGCGGCGGGAGGGCGGTTATTGTTTTGCTTTGCTATGTATTTGCTATTTTTATCTTGTGCTTTTATGCTGTGAACCGCCCTGAGATCTATGGATGAAGGGCGGTATACAAATTTAATAAATAATAATAATAAACTAAATAGATTTCAATTGACTTTGGAATAAATGTGCAATTGCTATTGTTGTGTTATTATCTTCCTTGGTGGGTTGTGCAAACTGCTTCTCTGAAGAACGCTTTCCCTAGGGTAAGGTAGCCGGGGAAGCGGGGATGAGTTTGTGGACCATCAAGGTGGAGAAATTTGGGGCAACCTTTGCGCCAGACACCCTTTCCCCTCCTGCAGCCAAACGAAACAAAAAGCACTTGACATAAGGCTTACATTCAAAATTCAAATGAGAGGCCGAAGGAAAGTGGGCTTTTTAAAGTGTAGTTTGTCAAAGTATCCAGGGGAGATCATTTGAATTGTGGAATGCCTGTTCCACTTCCTGAATTCAGATTTCAAATTCCAGCATCGGATGACAGCACTTGGAGTTTGCAGATTCGTCAATTCTTGGCTGTACCCAAAACCTCGAGCGACGCAGAGACTCCTACAGGGCGGCTGGGAGGCAAATGCAAAATATTCCGTTTCTGCAACGGAAACCCTCTTCCTATCCGACACATGCCCTTTGCTATCCCAGAAGAGTTGGTGCAACAGCAGAATCAAAGCTCTATGGCGACTGTTCCCTACATGCTCAATGAGAAGCGGCAGCCCTTCAGTCTCCCCTAAAGGGTTAAAGCATCTTTCCTGGTCTCAACCCCCCCCTCACCCAAGCAGGAAGCAGGTGAAAGGGCCATCCATTCACTCTTGCAGCATTTGGAAAGGCTGGTTGCACCGGCAGGATCTGGAGCGTTGAAGTCAAGCGGCCATATTGGTCGTCCTCGTTGCCATGAGGTTAATTTGCTGGCATTTTCATAAAGCTGGTTGTCGATTGTCTTTCCTGTTTCTGCGGCGATTGTTTACTCAATAATGCAACTTTCCCCCATATATATTAATATCAATAGACCCCCCTCCCCCAATTCTTTTACAAGTTCTTTATTTCTCTGTCCGGACTTTCGGAGATCTTCGCCTCTGGGCCTTGAACCAGGAACGTGTTCCAATAAGCTGAGAGAAGATGGAAGGATATTTATTACTCACTATTCCCATGAAATGTATACCCTATAAGGGCAATAAACTATTTATAGAATATTATCTCTCGCTCCCCCCCCCATCCTAAAAAAAAATGCTAGCAAAGAGAAAGGATCCGCTGGTACTTTAAATACTAATTTATTGCAGTGTGACCTTTTGCAAATGAGAATCTCCTTCTGCAGATGAACCTCCTTTTGCAAAATGAATCTATTCCTTCGCAAACCACACGCCCTCTATAAGGAACACAGGAAGATGACTTTGGCTATGTTAAAACATTGAGTCCTCCTAGCTTGGTATTTCCAACCCCAGATTTCAGCATCCTGGCGAACCTCCAGTTGCATTGACTATAACTCTCGTCATTGCCAGCCAGCACGGCCAATTGCATCTGGCCGTGGCAGACCTAAATTTTGGGGGGCCCTGAAGCTTCAGCTGTCATGGAGGCCCCTTCGCAACCAGCAACGTTGGGTACCATCAATATCGTCTTCAATGGAGTTGGTTCCACAACAGATCGCCAACCCCTTGCGCTGGCGTGCTTTCAAACTGCTAGGTTGGCAGGAGCTGGGACCGAGCAACGGGAGCTCAGCCCATCGTGGGGATTCAAACCACCAACCTTCTGATCGGCAAGCCCAAGAGGCCCAGGGGTTTAGACCACAGCAGAATTTTCTGCCCTCTCCCCTCCTGTGGTTTCCAGCAAGGGCTATCCAGGAGCGTTGCTGTCTCTCAGCTATGGAGGCAGAGCAAATTTATCCAATTCTCTTTTAAGGTTTGGTGGAAATCGCTGCCTCCGGCAGGAGCGATTCCCAGAGTTTAATGATGTCCTGAGTCCTTCATGCTCCAGAACAGCCATGACACCATTGCTAACCCTTGAGAGGTATGCGTCTGCTGGCCTTTTAAGAAAAGAAACAAATGTCCTTGCAGTTTCTGGTAACAAGATCTTCCAGGAATGCTCCAGGAGCTATTTTTAATATGGGGGATTATTTTTTAATATGGGGAGGGGGAATGGATTCGTCTGACACATCTCCCGCTTCCCAGAATGCCAGATGGATTGCAGATTATTAGACACCAAACAGCTCTACAGACTCGCGAAGGATGCAATTCGGCGTGGGTGGGGGTTTCGTAACCCCCTGTCCGCCCTCGACGAAATGCGAGCGGGTGTCTCTGGCATCTTCTGATGTCCCGTAAAGTGCAGAGAGGGAGGAAAGACTCCCAGCCAGCAGCCCAGTGACTAACATGGCACAGAACAGAACAAATTGCGAGCTTAAGGCGATGTGTTCACACCTGGTTAAGCCTGCAAAGGGCAGCTGGTTTAAAACTCGCCCCACATTCCGTTCCTTTCCGGCGCTTGTCAGGTTGGGAAAGTGTTTGTTTGGGAACAGAGAACAGGGCAGAGGAACCAAGGCAGTAGAAGCAGGGGCAGAATTTCACGGCGGACAAAGAATCAGAGAACTGTTGAGTTGGAAGGGAACCCCAAAGGTCCACTAGTCCAACCCCCTGCAATGCCGGAATCTCAGCTAAAGCATCCATGGCAGATGGCCGTCCAACCTCTGCTTCCAAACCTCCAAGGAAGGAGAGTCTTACCAGCCCTTTCCACAGCTCTTACCATCAGAAGGTTCTTCCTAATTTTAATTGGAATCTCCTTTCTTGTGGCTTGAAGCCATGGGTTCGAGTCCTGCCCTCCAGAGGAGGAGAAAACAAGCTTTTGCTCCTTCTTCCATGTGACAGCCCTTGAGGTATTTTGGAGATGGGTCTCATACCGGTATTTCCCCCCAGTCTCCTCTTTTTTCAGGACATAAACATAACCAGCTCCTTCAACCGTTCCTCATCAGGTTTGGTTTACTTCATCACCTTGGTCGGTTGCCCTCCTCTGCACACATCCCAGCGGAATGGGAACACGGTGGGATGTGATGAGCACATGGCGGGCTGGAAACTGCTCCCTCCCCGCATCCCTCTAGGCAGAGATGCCACACAATGGCATCCAAGACATTCTGAATGCAAAGCAAATGCTTGGACCTGGGATTATGGCAGCTCCCCTAACTCTGCCCCCCGCATTTAAAGCACATCCAATGGACATTTCAAGTGCATGACTTACCCCAAAGAACCCTGGGAAGTCTAGTTCATTAGGGATGTTGGAGATTGTAGGGAGAAACTACAGTTCCCAGGGTTCTTTGAGGGAAGTCATGTGCTATAAATGTGCATTTGGCAGTGCTTTCCAAAGTATGGTGTGGATCTGCCCTAAAGCTTGGGACACGCTGATCGGAGTTATATTACAGAACATCTGGACCTTGAAAGCCCTCAACAGCCTTGACCCAGTAGACCTGAAGGAGCGTCTCCACCCTCATCATTCAGCCTCGACCCGGAGGTCCAGCTCCGAGGGCCTTCTGGCGGTTCCCTCCCTGTGAGAAGCGAAGTTACAGGGAACCAGGCAGAGGGCCTTCTCAGTGGTGGCACCCGTCCTGTGGAACGCCCTCCCATCAGATGTCAAGGATAAACAACTACCAGTATCTGACTTTTAGAAGACATCTGAAGGCAGTCCTGTTTAGGGAAGTTTTTAATGTTTGATGTATTATCGTGTTTTTAATATTCGGTTGGGAGCTGCCCAGAGTGGCTGGGGAAACCCAGCCAGATGGGTGGGGTATAAATAATAAATTATTATTATTATTATTATTATTATTATTATTATTATTATGGTGCCAGGCTGACCAAGGCTGCCCTGTCCTATCATTCCCAGGCATCTTCTCCCCCCCCCCTTTTAACCAAAAGACTCCAAACTTTCTCTGCCTTGTTAGTGTTCTGCAGACCAGGAGTTATTTTCCACTGGGGAGCGTTCAAACACACCACCCTCCCCCCCAAAACCTGGAATCTCAGTGGTAGACTCCCAAGAGAGCTTTGCATCGCATGGCATGCTTAGTTTTACAAGAAGCCCCCGTTCGATGTTGTTAGCTTCAAGGCAGCTTGTCTTTCAATTTTATGGCATTTCCCCCCCCCCCCCAAAAAAACACCCACCACTGGTCTTGCAATCCTACCTCATCTTTCCTGCTGCAATGGGGAGCGGAGAGGGAATCAAAGACATTTTTGTAAGTTTGGTTGTTCCTCCCGCTGGAGCTAACAACATTCTTATCAAGCCACCACATCTCTGGGATTCTGCGTTGGCCCAACCCAAACTGCCACGTCACCTTCGAAAGCTCCGCTCGGGTCAACCATACCTTCGTTTGTCCTGGAAACCAGCCGGAAGTTCTGCACTTCTTGCCGGAACTCTTGCTTCTTGACCTTCTTGATCTGGATCAGATGAAAGATTCCTACAAACAAAAAACAAGAACACAAGAGCCAGACACAGGTGCATAGTTTAGAAAATTATGGGGGATGTGACACATAGATAGCAGTCAAGTACAACATTCCTTGTTTTCCTAGAGTGGACATAAAACGGGATGTTTGGTCCAGCCAGTCAGAACTTCCTGTTTCCTCCTGGGCTGGGACAAACTTCCTCTTACATGTGACTAGAGGTGGGCATGACCTTACCTGTCCAGGTAACACAAAAGGACAAGGCACGCTGCATACTCTCCGCTCTTTGACTTCCTCCACAATTGGAGCAGCAGCTTTTTAGCTAGAGATACTCTATTGGCTTCCAACCAACAGAGGACAAAGGGACTATCTCCATATGGAATAGATTGCACATGTATATACTTTGTAACTAAGTCTGCCTTCAGGAATCCATCTGTGAACTGAATGTGTGAGTAAACTTCATATATATATATATATATATATATATATATATATATCGTATTATTCTTCCTATAAGACACCCCCATGTATAAGGCACCCCCTAATTTTTGACATTATTTTAAAGGAAAAAAGAAAATACGGGAAAATACGGTACTTTGCACAATATTGTGTCGTGTCTATCCTTTTAAGAGGGGTATAAGGGAAATTAGCAGGAATCTAATATTGAGAGGCTTAAACAAACTTCCAACAAGGTAACCGCTGTGCGTTTAAAAGGGGAGTGTAAAACTTTGCTAAGTTATAGAACTTGCTAGCGCAAGTTAGAAAGGATATTAATAAACAATATATCCTCTCCTGCCTCCTTGAACATCCCCACAAATTACATACACACACACACACAAAGGTCTATCGTTTCAAAAGTGCTGTTGCACGCTACCTCGATCTCTCAGCGCTTCAGCGTTCCAGGCATTTACACAGGGTTTGTGTCTCATGAATGAGGCACAGTGAAGACTGCGATATCTTTAGGATATATGCTTCACTTACACACATATACAACCTGAGCCTACGATGGAGGGGCTTGCGGCATTGATGTGTGCAGAGGAGGGTTTTGCTTTTCCCCGTAGCCGCAGCCTTGGATTCAAACAGAAATCAAGCATGGCTCCGGCTCCCTGTCTTCCCAGCCTGCAGTTTGCTTCTAATTCCCATAATCTGCACCCGAATTCTGAATTCTGGCTTTGAGAGAGGGGACCCCATCCATTTGCCACTTCCCTGCAAGAAGTGAGGTTACAGGGAACCAGGCAGAAGAGGGCCTTCTCGGTGGTGGCGCCCGCCCTGTGGAACGCCCTCCCACCAGATGTCATGGAAATAAACAACTGTCTGACATTTAGAAGACTTCTGAAGGCAGCCCTGTTGAGGGAAGTTTTTAATGTTTGAAATTTTATCGTGTTTTTTAATATTCTGTTGGGAGCCACCCAGAGTGGCTGGGGAAACCCGGCCAAATGGGTGGGGTATAAATAATAGATGATGATGATGATGATGATGATGATGGCATCTCACACCAGACCCCTTAATTCCCCCATCCCCTCACCAGGAAGCTCGCTTGGTTATTCCTGGAATTACAAGGCTCGATTAGCTTCCAACACTTGCTAGATCCAGGGATGGTGTGTATAGATGGTATTTAACACCAGCAAAATTAGCTAAAATGTATAGGATGCGTAATAAAATGTGCTGGAAAGGTAATGAGAAAGAGGGAGAGTTTTATCATATGTGGTGGAAATGCGAAAAAGTTAAAAGATTTTGGGAAATGATATATAATGTACTGAAAAAGATGCTTAGGTATACCTTTCCCAAAAAACCCGAGGCATTTTTATTAGGACTTATTGGACAAGAGATTGCAAAGGAGGACCATATATTTTTGTATGCGACAACCGCGGCCAGGACTTTGTTAGCCCAAAAATGGAAAACTCAGGATTTACCGACGATTGAAGAGTGGCAGACAAAAATGACAGACTATGCAGAATCAGCAAGACTGACTAGCAGGATCCAGAACCAGGGGGAAACAAGGTTCCAAAAAGACTGGAGTAAATTCGTGGACTATATGGAAAAGAACTGTAGAAGTTTAAAGACACTTGCAGGACTGACATAAATCCTACGAATTGACCTTAAATGGATGGAATAAAGGAACTGCGAGGTAAGAGTTGAAAAGAAAACCAAATGAGGGGAGGGAGGTTAAGTCAAGCTCGGCAGAGCATTGGGAATGAGAGATTTGGGAAGAATTGCTAAAAAGATAATTGTGTGTGTTGTATTTGTTTTTGAATGTTTGTTTTGTTTATTGTCTTTAATGCGTTTATTTGGAAAACTTAATAAATTGCTTTAAAAAAAAATCCAGGGATGGCAAGGGGTCTGGCATACAGCTTAACACTGCAATGGGCCCCCGGTTGGGCCACTGGCCTGATCCAGCAGCCTCTTCTCATATTCTTATGCAGACTGAAGTGGCACAAGCCATGCTGCCCTGCCAGGATTCGACCACCTCCCCGGCCTCAGGTGTGTCGCTGGAAGCAAACCTAAGAAGAAGCTGAAACTATTTCCTTGGAGGTTTTTAAGCAGAGATGGCCATCAGTCATGGATGCTTCAGCTGAGATCCCTAAATTGTGGGGGGCTGGACTAGATGGCCGCTGGAGGTCCCTTCCAACTCTACAATCCTATGACTCTTTGGCTCTATTGTCAGACCAGCTGGAGCTCTGGCTGTGCTGTAACACGGAGCGTGTAAACGACATTTATATTATTTTGCCAGTTCATCCCTTCTCCTATCTAAGAGAAGAGAAACCTTCTCCTCTCTGCCCTGCCCATCCCTTTTTTTCCACAGCTCTGGCCAAACATGGTACATATTTCATCCGTCCGGCAGACACAGCAACTGGGTTTTGGGTTTCTGCTAATTCCCCCGACGTTTTGAAACGTGGCTCGAACAGGAAATATAAAAATATTTGTCTGCAGATTTATGCGCCTTCCTGTGCCGCTGCCATTGAGTCAATTGTTTAAAGCGGAGAGAAAAACGGACTGAGGTGCCTTTTTTTCTCCGAGAGAGGGAGAGGGGGGCGTGCGCCCACATTGAGTCATGGAGGCGAATCCTGCCAAGAGACTTAAAGCAGGGGCATTTGCTAAGCACATAAAAGATCTGGGGCTGGAGCCTCGGGGCACATCTTTGCATGAAATTTGCATATGCTAATTCACACGTACACAATGCAGATCCCCAATTTGAATGCCACAGAAGACATGCCAGCTGATATTTACATCCAACCCTTGCCAGATAGACTCCTATTAATTGGGGCTCCACCCCAGATTATCTTAGGTCAAGTCCTTCCAATTAACTTCACCACAGATCCTAATCCAAATAAACTCAGTTCCCCTTCAATTACCAACCCCCCCAAAAAAACTCCCAAACTCTAGATAAAATCATCTTCAATTAATTTATTTCCTCGTGTTAATATCCTACCCGGTTACTCCCATTCGATTTCCCCAAAATTCTTGGGCACTCAGAAAAAAAGGTTTGGTTGTCTGGACCCTGCTCCGAGGAACCCCTCCTGGACTTAAGGAAGCCCCCCCCCCAATCCACACCGAGCCAGCCTCCATCGCAGAGGGTTGCAGTAGTCAGGGGTGGCCAAGATACTGTGATCTAGAGGGAGCCAATGATCTACCAGTGATCTACCGCAGACAACCAGTGATCTACCAGTAGATCACGATCTACCTGTTGGACATGCCTGGAGTAGATGATGTGATTCTGTGAAATGGGCCCTCGGACTCGGGAAGGATCCATAGATGATGATGATGATGACGATAATAGGGGGTTAAAGTGTTGGTCGAGAGCCTGGAAGGCCAGGGTTTGAATCCTCACTCGGCCATGAAGTCAAAAATGGTCAAAGGCCTGGAAACAATGCCTTATGAGGAACGGCTTAGGGAGCTGGGTATGTTTAGCTTGGAAAAGAGATGGTTAAGGGGTGACATGATAGCCATGTTCAAATATATAAAAGGATGCCATATAGAGGAGGGAGAAAGGTTGTTTTCTGCTGCTCCAGAGCAGCGAACATGGAGCAATGGATTCAAGCTACAAGAAAGAAGATTCCACCTAAACATTAGGAAGAACTTCCTGACAGTAGGAGCTGTTCGGCAGTGGAATTGGCTGCCAAGGAGTGTGGTGGAGTCTCCTTCTTTGGAGGTCTTTAAGCAGAGGCTTGACAGCCATCTGTCAGGAATGCTTTGATGGTGTTTCCTGCTTGGCAGGGGGTTGGACTGGATGGCCCTTGTGGTCCCTTCCGATTCTATGATTCCCTGGGTGGCCTTGGGGGCCTTCTCTCAGCCGGCCTACATCCGAGGCCTACATTGTTGTGGGGGTTAAATGAGGAGGGGGAGAACCATGTGCGCCACCTGGAGCTCCTTGGGTGGGGGGAGGTGGGGCACAAATGCAATTAAATAAATACAATTAAAGAATAATAATAATAAAGGTTAGGATCCCTTCCAACTCTGCAATTCTATGATTCTATTATCTATCCCTAGTTTCTCTCTTTTTCTTCCTCCCACACAAGCAGCCTCAATTTAAAATGTAAGAAGAGACCAGTGCCAGTTGTATTGTACACTGGTGATGCTATTCAACAGATTGGATGGGTAGGCTTGTTAAAGGGGCCCTAGATGGCTCCCCTTCCTCTGTTTTATCCACACAACAGCCCTGTGGGGTAGGCCAGGCAAACAGATAGCGAGACATGGAACACCCAAGGGAGAGTTCGTGACCAAGCGAGGACTTTCGAACCCTGGTCTTGCTTGCCTTATGCCTTAGCCCAGACACCCCCAGACTTCGGCCCTCCAGATGTTTTGGACTACAATTCCCATCGTCCCTGACCACTGGTCCTCTTCATAGAATCATCCAGTCCAGCCTCTGCTTAAAGACCTCCAAAGAAGGAGACTCCACCACACTCCTTGGCAGCAAATTCCACTGCCGAACAGCTCTTACTGTCAGGAAGTTCTTCCTAATGTTTAGGTGGAATTTTCTTTCTTGTAGTTTGAATCCGTTGCTCCGTGTCCGCTTCTCTGGAGCAGCAGAAAACAACCTTTCTCCCTCCTCTATATGACATCCTTTTATATATTTAGCTAGAAATCATGGTAGTTGTAGGCCAAAACATCTGGAGGGCCGCAGTTTGGGGATGCCTGCGCTTAGCCCAACCACTATACCGCAATGTGGCAGGCGGGGTGGGGAGGTGGGCTCCATCAACCTCCCATCAAGCCAAGATGGCTGTGTGGTCTAGTGGGTTAGAGTGCCAGGATTGTGGAGTCCTGGGTTTCAAATCCTGACTCGGCCTTGAAGCTCACCGAGCGACTTTGGGACAACCTCTCACACGCCAACCTTCTGCGCATGGTTTTTTGTGGCCCACTCATTGGGAAAACCTGAAATTGATAGCCGTTTGGCTTGTTCCGCTGCCCAGAAACTTTCCTTCCACATCACTCCTTTCGGGCGGCTCCTCTCCTCCGGCCTCCAGCCTAGAGACCACACAACGAACGCCGTATACAACCGGCAACCCCCCCCCCAAACATAGCGCCTCCACTGCTAACAGGTTGTAAGCGATATCACTGGTCAAACATGACATGGAACTGGGTGACCTGCTCTCTCGGTCCAGAAAGCATTTGTTACTCTGAAAGTATTTATTACCCCCTCCTTGCGAGTGGCTTTGAGATTGGACTCAGGTTGCTTCAGCAAAATCCCAGAGAGAAACTGTGGAGTCTCAAGCCTGAGAGAAGACGAGGAGGAATCTTGGATGAAGCTTCACTTTATCCTCTCCCTCCATTGAAGTCAGAGCTTGACCTCTCTCTCTCTCCATGCTTAACAATAAAGAACTCCACCCAGGCACGAGATCAAGGCCACCAATTTGATGGGGGCAGCATGCCTCTGAGGTGGTGCAAAGCAACTTTTTAAAGCATGAAAGTATCCTGGGAATTGTAGTTTGTTCTGGGTGCTGGGAATCGTAGTGCTTGTTCGGGTGCAGACGGCATTTGCTAAGATTCTTTGGTGTGTATGCAGCCACATGCCGGGGGCCAGAAACTGAGTACCGTATTGGCCTAACACTCCCCCCCCCCAAATTCCGAACGTGAAAAGTTAAAGCGCAGCTTAAATTTGCAACCTTACCAAAAATGGGCTTTTATGATATTGCTGCTGAAACAGACATACGGTAAAATGGAACAACAACAACAAAAGTTCTATTGCTGATTTGTGAGCTTGAGACTGTTGTGCAATTAATTCTAATGTAATTCATTACTTTTTTTTACTATTCATTTACTTTTTTACTATTCATTACAGTGCAGGATTGATTTTTTTATTTGCATTTACGGTGCGACAAACAGGTGTTTAACCCACCTGTGGGTCCTCTCTAGTACCCGAAGGGTTTTCTTCAACATAGAGAAGTTCCCTCATTGCGAAAAGCCAAGTTGCAGGGCCTTCTCGGTAGTGGCGCCCACCCTGTGGAATGCCTTCCCATCAGATGTCAAAGAGAAAAACAGCTACCAGACTTTTAGAAGACATCTGAAGGCAGCCCTGTTTAGGGAGGCTTTTAATGTTTAATAGATCACTGTGTTTTATTTTTCTGTTGGAAGCCCCCAGAGTGGCTGGGGAAACCCAGCCAGATGGGCGGGGTATAAATAATATATTATTATTATTATTATTATTATTATTATTATTATTATTATTATTATTATAGCTGGACTTGCTCAAAACAAGCCTTTGCAACCTAATTCCTATGCTTTTAATTTTGCTGCCAAGGATGGGATTGTGAAACTCTACTCCACCTACACATTTGGAATCCTGGAGAGGTTAGTTGCAATTCATATATCCTCTCCTGTCCATTGAAACGCACCCCATGCTTGCCGCGTGGGGAAGACCAGCGTGACCCCATTCATCAGCAACGGAAGGAGCATTTGGCTGCGATTTCTGCATTGCAGGGGGTTGCAGGGGGTGAAAGACCCTGAAGGACCAGGTGTGCAGCCTGGGGGTCATTTTGGACTCACAACTGTCCATGGAGGCGCAGGTCAGTTCTGTATCCAGGGCAGCTGTCTATCAGCTCCATCTGGTACACAGGCTGAGACCCAACCTGCCCGCAGACTGTCCCGCCAGAGTGGTGCATGCTCTGGTTATCTCCCGCTTGGACTACTACAATGCGCTCTATGTGGGACTACCTTTGAAGGTGACCCGGAAACTACAACTAATCCAGAATGCGGCAGCTAGACTGGTGAGTGGGAGCGGCCGCCGGGACCACATAACACCGGTCTTGAAAGACCTGCATTGGCTCCCAGTACGTTTCCGAGCACAATTCAAAGTGTTGGTGCTGACCTTGAAAGCCCTAAGCGGCCTCAGTCCAGTAGACCTGAAGGAGTGTCTCCACCCCCATTGTCCAGCCCGGACACTGAGGTCCAGCTCCGAGGGCCTTCTGGCAATTCCCTCCCTGCGAGAAGCAAAGCTACAGGGAACCAGGCAGAGGGCCTTCTCCGTAGTGGCGCCCACCCTGTGGAATGCCCTCCCATCAGATTTTAAAGAGATAAACGACTACCTGACATTTAGAAAACATCTGAAGGCAGCCCTGTTTAGGGAAGGTTTTTAATGTGTGACATTTTAATGTATTTTAATCTTTGTTGGAAGCCGCCCAGAGTGGCTGGGGAAACCCAGCTGGTTGGGCGGGTTACAAATTTATTATTATTATTATTATTATTATTATTATTATTATTATTATTATTACCCTTGGTGTACCTTCCAGCTCTACAATTTTATGATGATTCTATGATCTACCTGCAGGATAGTAAAGGGGACATTCAGCGAGACCCCCACCTGTTGGCTGGAGAAAAAGCAGCTATCTACAGGGAGCTCACATCAAGAATGCTTTGGTTGAATATTATATGGATATAATATTCAGTTCTAATCTTGGGGAAGGCTGTGGACTGAAGGTATTAGAATAATAGAATCATAGAATCATAGAGTTGGAAGAGACCACAAGGGCCATCCAGTCCAACCCCCTGCCGAGCAGGAAACACCATCAAAGCATTCTTGACATATGCCTGTCAAGCCTCTGCTTTGTTGTTGTTGTTTAGTCGTTTAGTCGTGTCCGACTCTTCGTGACCCCATGGACCATAGCACGCCAGGCCTCTGCTTAAAGACCTCCAAAGAAGGAGACTCCACCACACTCCTTGGTAGCAAATTCCACTGCCGAACAGCTCTTACTGTCAGGAAGTTCTTCCTAATGTTTAGGTGGAATCTTCCACCTAAACATTAGTGCACCTAAGCATTTAATGCAGTAATTAATTTTACTGCATGCAGTGCACTTAAAGAAAATGTGGTGAAAATGATGTATAGATGGTATTTAACACCATCAAAACTTGCTAAAATGTTATAGGACAAGATCTAACGAGTGTTGGAAATGTAAAGAAAAGGAAGGTATTTTTTACCCTATGTAAAGAGGACTTGTAAAGAGGTAAAGGCTTTCTGGGAAAGGATATATAATGAGTTAAAGAAAATGTTTAAAAATACTTTTTGTTAAATAAACAGAAGCTTTTTTACTGGGTATAGTGGGTGAAGAGATACACACACAAAAAAGGACAAAAGACGTGTACACAAAAAAGATATGTACGCAACAACAGTGGCAACAACAACCCTTCTAGCCTAAAAATGGAAACCAGAAGAAGTACCTATGAAAGGAGAGGGGCAGATGAAAATGATGGACTTTGCGGAACTGCGAAGCTGGCAGGAAAAATCCGAAACCAGCACAATCAAGTATTCCAAAAGGACTGGAGTAAATTTGAAATATCATTGTAAGCAATTAACAACACTAGCAGGGTTATCCGAAGACTTGTAATGAGAATTTTTTAACCTTTCTATATTTATTTAAATTTTGAGGTATTTTGTAATGGGTTATATTAGAATTGGAAAATATATAAAATGCTGTGATATAAAGGTTACATTGGGAAATCAATAGGTGGGAGGGAAGGAAGTCGATAGGCTCTAAAGAGCAAAACAAGTGAAGTGGATAATAATGATGTGATTATATAGGTTTAAATGGAAAATTAATAAAAAATATTATTTAAAAAAGAGAGAACGCTTTGGTTGAAAGACTGTGTTTAAGTCCTCCAAATAAATAGATGAAACTCATAATGCTCATTACAAGCAAGGCCAAAAACCAGACGCACAAAAGTGAGAGCGTTGCAGGTTCGAAAGCGGTCCTCACCTTTCACCAGCTTCCAGATGTAGATCTCGACGTCTTCCGAGGATTCCCGCTCAATCGCAATCTTCCTCAAGTTCTCTTTGGGGTTCTCTGAGGTGGAGGACGGAACGAACGTGTAGACGGACACTTGGCATCTGGTGGTATCGACCCCGCTTTCGGTGGGCGTCTCTTTGTCCTCTGAAAGTACACGAAAAAGGGTTAGGACCTTCCAAACAACCCAGGCGAGTTCAACCTCAGAGGCTACCCAGAAACTTTTTTGAGCTCGGGGGGCCGCATTCCATCCCGGCCAACCTTTTGAGGGCCGTAGCCCATTCCACTGTCGGACAGCTCTGACTGCCCGAAAGTTCTTCTTGATGTTGAGTCGGAATCTCTTTTCTTGTAACTTGAAGCCATGGGTTCGAGTCCTACCCTCCAGAGCAGGAGAAAACAAGCGTTCTCCATCTTCCATGCAGGGGCGTAGTGTGTTGGGGGGGCTGGGGGCCGCCCCAGTGCAGTTTTTTTTGGGGGGGGTGCTTTTCTCATGATGCCAGCTGGAGGGTACCGTGAGAAGCAAGCAACAGATCGCACTGCCCGGCAAGTGTCGCACCCTGCCCTGTTGCGTCCTCCTCACCCACCCTCCAGCTGGGCTCTGTGCCATGCTAGGCTTGCAGGGCACCGTGAATGCACCCCTCACAGCAGGGCTGCGTTGGCTGGCCAGGCTACCCGCTGTGGGGCTGGGCAGGGGGCAAGGGGCGCTCTAGCTGTGCGCTCTGCCCCCACGGCGTACGGCACATACCTTGGCACAGCTGCCCTGGGTGCCAGCAAGGACCGCTCTGTCACTGCTTCCAAGCGACAGCCCTTCAGATTTTTTACGAGAGCTATCCTATCTCCTCCCCATCTCTTCTTTCCTTTTCCTGTATACAGGCTTCCAAACGAGGACACCTGGTTGTTGGCTGCTGTGTAGGGCTGTGTAGGGCAGGTGTGGAGGATTCCCTGGTCCTGAATGGGGTAACTGTGCCCCTGAAGGACCAGGTGCGCAGCCTGGGAGTCATTTTGGACTCACAGCTGTCCATGGAGGCACAGGTCAATTCTGTGTCCAGGGCAGCTGTCTATCAGCTCCATCTGGTACGCAGGCTGAGACCCTACCTGCCCGCGGACTGTCTCGCCAGAGTGGTGTATGCTCTGGTTATCTCCCGCTTGGACTACTGCCATGCGCTCTACGTGGGGCTACCTTTGAAGGTGACCCGGAAACTGCAATTAATCCAGAATGCGGCAGCTAGACTAGTGACTGGGAGTGGCCGCCGCGACCACATAACCTGAGAGGTCTACATTGGCTCCCAGTACGTTTCCGAGCACAGTTCAAAGTGTTGGTACTGACCTTTAAAGCCCTAAACAGCCTTGGTCCTGTATACCTGAAGGAGCGTCTCCACCCCCATCATTCAGCCCGGACATTGAGATCCAGCGCCAAGGGCCTTCTGGCGGTTCCCTCACTGCGAGAAGCAAAGCTACAGGGAACCAGGCAGAGGGCCTTCTTGGTAGTGGCGCCCGCCCTGTGGAACGCCCTTCTATCGGAGGTCAAGGAGATAAACAACTACCTGACATTCAGAAAACACCTAAAGGAAGTTTTTAATCTGTGATATTTTAATGTATTTTTGTATATGTTGGAAGCCGCCCAGAGTGGCGGGGGAAACCCAGCCAGATGGACGGGGTATAAATAATTAATAATAATAATAATAATAAATGCTAAACTTCTGTCTTGTTGATGCTCCAGCTCAGGCATCCCCAAACTGCGGCCCTCCAGATGTTTTGGCCTACAACTCCCATGATCCCTAGCTAGCAGGACCAGTGGTCAGGGAAGATGGGAATTGTAGTCCAAAACATCTGGAGGGCTGAAGTTTGGGGATGCCTGCTTCAGCTTGTTCCACCATCTGCCCGATGGAATGAGCACACTAGATTGATGCAGCCCAAAGCCTTGAGTCATGGCATAGCCCCAGTTCCAGGACCCAAATGAGTGACACCCTGCTGGCTCCCTTGCGCACCTACGCCGAGGTCTCATTTACACTCTTCCCGCTCTCCCCTGCATCGTTCCTGTTTTCCAGCCGCCTGCCATGTTTATCTTTGGCCTGCCAAAGGGCTCACGGAGAGACGTAGTCTGGCCCTCGGGGTGTTTCCTTCACCTGCCACTGGTAACGTTCTGTTTTTGCTTCTGGAGTAATTAATAAATTAAGTTTGGGTTTATTGTGTCTAGTCGAGGTTCTTGGGCGCCCCAGCCGCCCATGGCCTCTTCCTTGAGCTTTTCTTGCTGGGGCAGAGCTATAAATAAGTGGCGTTTAATTCAGAGGGGGCAGCGCTGACAGCGAGTCATGCTCCGCATACCAGCAACATGTCCCAAAGTTCATCCGCCAGGGAAGCCTGTGAAATTTGTTTCTTAGTGTTTCCAGTCTTTCCAAAATTTCAGCTTGTCCTTTCTCTCGCTCATAGGGTCGTGTAAGGATGCTTTATTGTTGCTATGGCCATTCGTTAATGTGAATAAAGTTTTATCTATCTAGCCTAGAATTTTAGAGTTGGAAGGGACCCCTGAGGGTCATCTAGTCCAACCCCCTGCAATGCATCTGCCCCCCCAGTCCTATACAGCAAAGGGGTAATACACACAAGCACGAAATGCAGTCAGTGTGTTTGTTTATTACCTGGGCAGACTTTACAGCATTTCCCTTCCACGTTTTCAGGTTCCTCGCAGGGGTACTCCTTGGGGCATGTGATCTTCCGGCAATCCTGGCTCCCGTCTTTGCAGGTGCACAGGATGCAGGGCAGGAGCACAAAGTGGCGGATCGTTGGGTGCCACACTTCTCCGTGCGAGTAGGTCTTCCCGTTGTACACACAAGCTGGAGAGAGAGAGAGAGAGAGAGAAGACCACGGGTGAAAATACAAAAAAATAAAGAGTGCAGTTCATGTTCAAGCCATTTGAGATGGGTGGGAAAGTTAAGGATAGCAGGAAGGTAAAAGGTAAAGGTGATGGAGGAGACTCTTGAGAGTCCCATGGACTGCAAGAAGATCAAACCGACTGGAAAGATCAAACTCCCTGGAAAAGACCCTGATGTTGGGAAAGATTGAGGGCACAAGGAGAAGTGTTCTCGAAGCTACGAACATGAGTCTGAGCAAACTGCGGGAGGCAGTGGAAGACAGGAGTGCCTGGCGTGCTCTGGTCCATGGGGTCACAAAGAGTTGGACACGACTAAACGACTAAACAACAAAAGGTAAAGGTAAAGGACCCCTGGACGGTTAAGTCCAGTCAAAGGCAACTATGGGGTTGCGGCGCTCATCTTGCTTTCAGCCCAAGGGAGTCGGCATTTGTCTACAGATAGCTTTCTGGGTCATGTGGCCCAGGGGTGTAGCAAAGGGGGAGCGGAGGGGGCAGCGCCGGCACCCTGCTACATAGCGCGCATGTGCAGCATCGCTACGTAGCGACGCATGCAAGTACGTAACAACGCATACGTCGTACGTAGCAATGCCTCACCCCCGGGTGCGCGTCATGTTTGCCGCTCCGGGTGCCTGAGCGGCTTCCTACGCCAGTGATGTGGCCAGCAGGACTAAACCACTTCTGGTGCAATGGGATACCGCGACAGAAACTAGAGCGCATAGAAACAGTGTTTACTTTCCCTCCGGAGCGGTACCTATTTATCTACTTGCACTTTGACATGCTTTCGAACTGCTAGGTTGGCAGGAGCTGGGACAGAGCAACGGGAGCTCACTCCGTTGTGGGGATTCGAATCGCCAACCTTCCGATCGGCAAGCCCAAGAGGCTCAGGGGTTTAGACCACAGCGCCACCCGCGTCCTTAAGGATAGTAGGAAATGATGTATTCCTTCTCTCACGCTAGTGAGTGATATAACAGAGCAGATTCCCCTCAATATAGCTGGAAGCTAGTTTGCAGATTCATTTGAATCTCTTAGTTAAGATTATTTCCTGGTGTCCCCTTTGATCCCTCCTAAAAGAATAAAGACAAGAGAGTCTTTCTGAGTAAAGTAACAAAATGTTTACTCACATTTCAGTTCACGATTTGATCCCTGAAAGGCAGGCTTTTTACTTAGTGTCTACGTAAAGAAACTGTGAGTTCATTCTCATAGGGAGACTGAACTCGCGTACTGCTGGCTGAGAGCCAGCGGAGAGCA
This sequence comes from Zootoca vivipara, assembly GCF_965207765.1. Classification (NCBI taxonomy): domain Eukaryota; kingdom Metazoa; phylum Chordata; class Lepidosauria; order Squamata; family Lacertidae; genus Zootoca; species Zootoca vivipara. The sequence goes on along the minus strand of NC_142587.1, from coordinate 98,610,554 downwards.
AAATTACATTAAGACAACAAAGCGGCAACAGGAGAGCAGAATGGCAGCTTCAGGCGCAAGGGAAGAAGCCCCTCCTAGAGCGCATTGCAGTGTTCACCTGAATTGACGTTACCTTTTTTGTTCTGCTCCTTCAGAATGATTCTGACCGTCGTGCCTCCGCTTCCCACTTTCTTCTTGATGGTCTTGGGGATGAGCTCCAGCGAGGCGCCCGTGGGAGGATCCGCTGCTCCGGCAGATCCTCTGCTCCCGGGGCCCACCGCACAGTGGTAACGGGGGTGCCTCTGCAGAGCCAGACAACATGGCGAGATCCCCAGTCAATTCAGCAGGCAATCTCATTGCAGGGGGTCAGACTGGATGACCCTCTGGGGATCCCTGCCAACTCTGATTCTAGTCTCATTCAGTTAAAGGCCCCTTAAATTTACAGTTCCCGAGATGTGGGGACTAACAGGTGGGCAATGAAAGCGGATTCTGAGAGCCCTTACAGAGGCAAAGAGATTTCAAGGTTGGGAGGATAAAGACCCACCACCCGTCACTCAGTGGTCTGAAGATCTCACTGACCTTTCTACATGTGAAAGTACAGTGGTACCTTGGTTCTCAAATGCCTTGGTACTCAAACATCTTGGAAGCTAAACACTGCAAACCCGAAAGTAAGTGTTCTGGTCGTGAACTTCTTTCGGAAGCCAAACGTGCTCCGTTTTGAGTGACACACTTCCGTTTTGAGTGTTACGCTGAGCTCTGTCTGTTTTTGCTATTTATTTTGCATTTTTATGGCTCTTTTTCTTTCTTTTTTTGTGACTGTGTGGAACCCTGTTCAGCTACTGATTGATTGATTGATAGATTGTGTGACTGCAGTACGTTGTTTATTGCTTTCATTTTATGGATCGATGGTCTCGTTAGATAGTAAAATTCATGTTAAATTGCTGTTTTAGGGGTTGTTTTTAAACGTCTGGAATGGATCAATCCATTTTGCATTCCTTTCTATGGGAAAGCACGCCTTGGTTTTGGAACGCTTTTGGTTTTGGAACAGGCTTCCGGAACGGATTAAGTTTGAGAACGAAGGTACCGCTGTATACCTTCCAATCATCAATCTCATTTGGATAGCTATTGTGATATATGGGCTGCCTATACAGTACCGATATACATATTTAGATTGGGATTAATGGATCGTTGTGGAAGTGAGCCAAAGTTCTTTCTTTCTTTCTCTTACGTTTGCAATTAAAAATAAATAAATAAATGGAACGGCACTTATTCAGTTGAATAAGATCCTAAGCAGAACTTCCTGGATCAGACCAATGGCCCATCTAGTCCAGTATCCTGTTCTCACAGTGGCCAGCCATGTGCCTGCAGGAAACCCGCAAGCGGGATTCGAACACAAGAGCAACTCTCCCCTCCTGTGGTTTCCAGTAACTGGGGTTCAGAAACACTGCTGGCTCCAACTGTGGAGACAGAGCAGAGCCAGCATAGCTTGTAGCCCTCGACAGCCCTCTCCTCCTCTGTGAATTAGTCTAAGCCTCTTTTAAAGCCATCCAGGTTGGTGGCCATCGCTGCCTCATGTAGCAGGGAGTTCCACAGTTTAACTGTGTGCTGTGTGAAGAAGTCTTTTATCTGCCCTGAATCTCCCAACATGCAACTTTAATTCCAATGTAATGCATTGTAGGGACTAGATGGGTCCCTTTCCAGCTCTATAATTCTATGAATCTACTAGTGGGACCCGGCCACGCGTTGCTGTGGCCCAGTCAGGGCCCCTGTACCCCAGTGGAGGATGGTAGGGTTAGGGTTGTCCCCGGGGAGTGTTGGCCCCTCCCCCTGTATCTCCATACCTTGGCCCCCACCCTTGGAAATGGAACTGTCTGAGTCATGTATTATGGTCATTGCCCAGTAGATGGCGCTGTGTTGAGTTCCTTAAAATTGGCTTTTATCTGCCTCAGGTGTGACATCTGTCTAAGCAAACTGTATAAGATCCTTCGCGTATTCACATGTGATGTTGTGTCAAAATTTCAACGCAATCGGTCAAGCGGTTTCAGTGAAAAGTGGAGACACGCAAACATGGTCGGTTATATAGATATATAGATAAAAACTATAAATCTGGTTTTTTTAAAAAAAACCTTCTCTATCCACTTTCTCTATGTCACCTTTTACTGCGACAAATTCTGAGAACCTGTAACGTTTATTGCACGTGAGACGACCTGCTAGTGAGCGATGTTGAACGCCAAAGTACATACCTCTAAATTAATTGTGTATTTTAAAGAAACAAAAACTGAAAGCTTTACTTACGACGCCTCTGTTTAATTGGGGCTCTTCTATCAACCTCTCAAAGGAATTATCTGCAGAGAGAAAAGAAAGAGCATAGTTCTAGGTGGGAGCTTCACATTGAAAGCATATACCTTGGTCCATCGAGGAAATTTACCCTGTCCTGTTTATTCATTCAGATTCCTAACCTGACTGAAACATTATTTGAGTGGCGGTGCCCCTTTGTAACACACTCACTATATTTTGTCCAGCTGAACCATTTTCTCTCCAGGATCAAGTAAAGTGAAAAACGGGATCTGCAGCTTTAAGGAGATGGCCGCTGAGCACAGCATGGACTGGCTGGTGCCTGTGCCATCATGTGCCCATTTTTCACTTATTGGCCTGAAAGCACTTTTGTGGTCCTTTTTAAATTGCTCGAGTTTTCTTTCTTGTCTTTGTTTGAAAGATAGTGTAAGGGTGACTCCCTACAGGGAGCCAGCCCCCATCATCTTAACGTCCACCTCGCCAAGCACAGGGAGCAGCAGTGGGTCTGAAGCAGCCATGGGGGAGGAGAGAGACTCGGAGGGAGAGAGAAGCCAGCTTGCGGAATGATGGGAAAGCCCAGGGGAGGAGAGGTGCCGGCAAGGGCTCAAGGATGCTGGAGAGCCCTTCCACTGCCCTGAAAGGGAGGAGGCTGAGAGGGCATCGCTCCTTTCGGCGCAAGAGTTAAGGAGAGCACCGCGATGCAGGTCAAGGGGGAGGCGTTTTGGGGTGCCCCGACTACTTTGCTGGTGTGGGAACAGACGTACGCCATTGCCGGATTCTGATTCGGAATGAGAGGTCATGTTTTAAGCTGTCTCTGCACTGTAAATACTTTGCACAATACAAGTCTTTAAAGACAAACTGGACTCAAGCGGAGTTACTCTAAAGTAGCCACGACGACCCTCTGACAGACAGCAAATGAATGTTTTCGTTTGAAACGTTTTACATGTAGTTCTTTAAGAAGCGATGGCTGTGTTTCAAATTTTAATGTTACGCGTGCATAGAGTTAACCCGGTTGAAAGTTAACTTTCAAATCATTTGTCAGGGCAGCAAATTTCTGGGATCTCTGGGCTTAACAGGAGCACCCCGAGGTGAAACAAAGTCCACCACACACACCCCGACTCTGGGGCTGTCTCCCTCATCACACCCTATTGCCCTTCACTCCAGAGGAAGTAACTATTCACTATATCAAACAGAGGGAGAAAGGAATATATTAAGAGAGAACTTGAAGAAACCATAGAACATGGGTAGGCAAACTAAAGCCCGGGGGCCAGATGCAGCCCAATCGCCTTCTAAATCCGGCCCGCGGACAGTCCGGGAATCAGCCCGTTTTTACATAAGTGCCCTTTTATTTAAAACGCATCTCTGGGTTATTTGTGGTGGATAGGAATTTGTTCATTTGTTCTTCAAAATATAGTCCGGCACCCCACAAGGTCTGAGGGACAGCAGACCGGCCCCCTGCTGAAAAAGTTTGCTGACCCCTGCCATAGAATCTCTACCTCCACCACCCTATACAGTGGTACCTCTACTTAGGAATTTAATGCGTTCCGAACGCACATTCGTAAGTCGAAAAAAATTGTAAGTCAAATCCCATAGGAATGCATTGGGAGAGAAAATTCGTAAGTAGAAGCAACCCTATCTGAAAATTCGTAAGTAGAAAAAATCCTGCCTAAATCGCATCCAAGATGGCGGACGAAGCTCCGTTCGTAAGTAGAAACATTCGTAATTAGAGTCATTTGTAAGTAGAGGTACCACTGTATAACCAAATGCAAGGAGTTCAGATGGGATGGGGAGAGGCAGGGCCGGTCCTTCCATGAGGCAGAGCGAGGCAGCTGCCTCAGGCGGTAAATTCGGGTGGTGTTGGAATGGAGCTAGGAATGGCTGCCACATGGTCTGCCCTGCAGCCCCCAAATTAGCCTGCTGCCCTAAAGTTCTGTTTCAGGCAGCAAAAAAGCTCCAGTTTCTCCTGAGTAGAGGAAAAATAATCTTCCTCCAGGAGGAGGGCAAGGGAGCTTGAGATGGCGCTAGAAAAACAACCAATTCCTGCACAGGGCAGCCCAGGAAATGTTAACAAAGGGCAGTGTTTGGCGGCAGACAAGATCTCTGGCTGCGTTTCCCATCCTGCCACAGGTCCATGGTGTGGGAGCAAAGGATGCAGCGAGGATCATGGTTCTTCTATTACCTCTGCAGACTTGGCAACAGGAGCCTGGCATGGTTTCGGGAGAGGCACACAGCACCTCTGGGCAGGTCACCAGGCCGCAGTAAATGTGGCCTTCCTGAGAAAAATACAAGAAATCCAGACACTTTGTCAGTAGCAGTCTCTCCCCACCAGATGTGTTTTGAGCTAGCTAGCATTTCCAAACTGTCTTCAAGGGCAGGCCCAGCTACATCACATTGCAGTAGTCTAACCATCCGTTTCCCTAGAGCTTGGGTGTCTAGCTTCTGATTGAAAAGGCTCCTGCCTGTACACTCCTGCCATAATAATAATAATAATAATAATAATAATAATAATAATAATAATAATATATTATTTATACCCCGCCCATCTGGCTGGGTTTCCCCAGCCACTCTGGGCAGCTTCCAACCGAATGTTATAAACAGTACAGCATCAAACATTAAAAACTTCCCTAAACAGGAAGACAGCCTTCAGTTGTCTTCTAAAAGTAAAATAGCTGCTTATTGCCTTGACATCTGCTGGGAGGGCGTTCCACAGGGCGGGTGCCACTACCGAGAAGGCCCTCTGTCTGGTTCCCTGTAACCTCACTTCTCGCAATGAGGGAACCGCCAGAAGGCCCTCGGAGCTGGACCTCAGTGTCCGGGCAGAACGATGGGGGTGGAGATGCTCCTTCAGGTATACAGGACCGAGGCCGTTTAGGGCTTTAAAGGTCAGTACCAACACTTTGAATTGTGCTTGGAAACGTACTGGGAGCCAGTGTAGATCTCTCAGGACCGGTGTTATGTGGTCTCGGTGGCCGCTCCCAGTCACTAGTCTAGCTGCCGCATTCTGGATTAATTGCAGTTTCCGGGTCACCTTCAAAGGTAGCCCCACGTAGAGCGCATTGCAGTAGTCCAAGCGGGAGATAACCAGAGCATGCACCACTCTGGCGAGACAGTCTGTGGGCAGGTAGGGTCTCAGCCTGCGTACCAGATGGAGTTGGTAGACAGCCGCCCTGGACATAGAATGAACCTGCGCCTCCATGGACAGCTCGGGGTCCAAAATGACTCCCAGGCTGCACACCTGGTCCTTCAGGGGCACAGTTACTCCATTCAGGACCAGGGAGTCCTCCACACCTGACCGCCTCCTGTCCCCCCAAAACAGTACTTCTGTCTTGTCAGGATTCAACCTGACTTATTATATTAATAATAATGATATTATAATAATTTATTATATAGTATTTATTATATAGGTATGGTGGCCTCCCCACCAGGCCCCTACCCTGATGTTAGTGTGTGCTAAGCAAATACTTTCTTTCGTTTCCCCCAGGCCTGTTGTCATATACTGCAGCTCCTCCATTTCGATACATGCTCGGGTCATGCAGAGGTTGCCCCTCGCTTTGTTCTATTCAGCGAGATTTGATCATTTGGGTTGCCCTCTTCTGAACCTTCCCCAACTCCTCAATGTCCGTTTTGAGGCGAGGCGACCGGAACGGCCCTCCGAAGCCACTTACCGAGCAACTGCACTGGGTGCATTGATTTGACTGCCTGGAAGGGAAGAGCTCGTTGTGGGTGAAGATGTCTCCATGCCGGTAGGCCGTGCCGTTGTAGCGGCAGGAGGAATTGGCTGGCGTCTGGACCCCAGAAGGAGTGAGCAGCTCTGCAGAGGAAGAAGAAGAGACGATCGGGAACATTTTCTCTCCCTACATCCCCGTGCGACTATTTTTCCAGGAGTGTCCAGCTGTGACAAACCACATGTAATGATCTCTGCGAGCCAAGCAAGACCTAAAAAGAAGTAATGACCCTCCGGCAATTTATATGTATACAGTAGTACCTTGGTTCTCAAACTTAATCCATTCCGGAAGTCCGTTCCAAACCAAAGCGTTCCAAAACCAAGGTGGGTGCTAAGACTCAAGGGGGCTACAAGGGAGCGCTGGAGGTGTCAATGAATGGCTATCGGAGTTTGAAAAGCTGGTATTGCTGAATCAAGTTCATCCATCTCATTGAGTTAATTAAACTAAATGGATTTTGAGGAAGAGTGCAATCAATTGCCGCTGCTTTGGATTTTAATGTGTTGTTATCTCCCCAAGGGGGAAGTAGCCTGGGAAAGTTTGGGAGCCACCACAATAGACGACTGTCCACTCCAAATACAGGTAGGTAGCCGTGTTGGTCTGAGTCGAAGCAAAATAAAAAATTCCTTCAGTAGCACCTTAAAGACCAACTAAGTTTTTATTTTGGTATGAGCTTTCGTGTGCATGCACACTTCTTCAGATACACTTGAAACAGAAGAGTCAGACCCTTATGTATATACAGAGGGTGGTGGTGGGGGGGGTGGGAATGGGTGATGGGCTGATGGGAGTGGTAAACCTGTAGATGGCTGTTAACGATATATAGATGGGATACCAGAACAAGGCAGGGACCCAGGTGGCGCTGTGGTTAAACCACTGAGCCTAGGGCTTGCTGATCAGAAGGTCGGCGGTTCAAATCCCTGTGACGGGGTGAGCTCCTGTTGCTTGGTCCCAGCTCCTGCCAACCTAGCAGTTCGAAAGCACCTCAAAATGCAAGTAGATAAATAGGGACCGCTACAGCGGGAAGGTAAACGGCGTTTCCATGTGCTGCTCTGGTTTGCCAGAAGCGGCTTTGTCATGCTGGCCACATGACCTGGAAACTATACGCCGGCTCCCTCAGCCAATAATGCGAGATGAGCGCGCAACCCCAGAGTCGGTCACGACTGGACCTAATGGTCAGGGGTCCCTTTACCTTTACCTTTACCAGAACAAGGAGAGCTAGAATGGTTATAGAGTGGTACAGTGGACCCTCTGATTACAAATTTAATTCGTTTCAGGGGTCTGTGGACACCCCAAAAAATCCATAGCCAGAGGCGCTTCTTCTGCGTGTCCACACAGCGCAATAGAGTGTTTCTGTGCATCCACCTTTTGCAATTTTGAATGCAATTTTCTCTCCCCCCCCAATATGAGGATATTTCTCACCAATGCATTTGCACATACATTTCTGGGGAAGGGGGCACTGCTAGAAATAGCAGGATATGTTGTTGTTGTTTAGTCGTTTAGTCGTGTCTGACTCTTTGTGACCCCCTGGACCAGAGCACGCCAGGCACTCCTGTCTTCAGCAGGATGTAGATATATATATATATACTGTTTGTGTGCTGTCAGGGAGGGGCATTCAAATCCACTTACCTGGGCACTTGGAACAGCACTGGTGTGGGTCGCTGATGGGATTCGGACACTGAAGAGGCGGGCACTGGATTTGGGAGCAGCTGACATTGGTATCCTGCATGGAAAAGGGAATAATCAGTGAGGTTGAATCACTGGCTCAATATCTATCATCAGAACAAATCCAGTTCTGCTCTTTGACTTGGAAGCCTCAGCCTTTTTCAAGAAGACAATTCTTAGAGCAACAAAAGTCTTTAAACAGCTCCATGCCTTTTCATTTCCTTTGTTTGACTGGTCAGTGTTTATCCAGATAGATCAATCAATCAATCAATCAATCAATCAATCAATCGATAGACGGCCAACTCTGTTATGTATTCAGTGGTCTGAGTTTGCCTGAGCTTGAGTCTGGACTAAGGATTCCGATGAGCTCCTGTGTTCTGATTCGATACACGATGTCCAATCACAGAACATTTCAGGATTTGGGCCTCTGCCATTGGCCCCTGAACTCTTGAGTCGTGATTCGCAGCTTGGAAGTTTAGACAGCCAATCACATTGGGAGTGGGAGTGGCCCAGGCTTTCAGGAATGTATATAAGCCGTTGCTTTGCCCCTGTTTCCTAGTTATGCAGTTCAATGAAGGTTCTTGCTGTTATCGCTGTGCTTGCCTCGTGGGAACCCACCTATACTTCACCGGTGATGAGGATGGGATGCTAGGCTAGGTATGCAGCCCTGGATAGCTTCCACAAGCTGAAATCACGGCTGGGCAACGGTTGCCTCAGCTGAGCTGAAATCACTGACTGCAGCCACAAGGCAGATCACACAGAGCGGACGTCTGCCAACCCTCACCCCATCCTCTCACACAGTGCTGGATTTACATATAAGCTAAACAAGCTATAGCTTAGGGCCCCACTCTCTTGGGGCCCCCAAAAAACTTTAAAGGAAAAAAATTGGATGTACAATTCCATAATACCTGTATAAGATAAAAAACAAATACAGTGGTACCTCGGTTTATGAAAACAATTGGTTCTGAAAGTCTGTTCATAAACTGAAGCGAACTTTCCCATTGAAAGTAATGGAAAGTGGATTAATCTGTTCCACATGGGTCTGCGGTGTTCGTAAACCGAAAATTCATAAACCGAGGTGTTCATAAACCAAGGTTCCACTGTAAAATAAAACCTACATGCAGCAACAGTGTTGTGTAGGCTCCTGTGATATAAGTCATGGGCCCTGCCTGCTAGCCTGCTCCCTAAAATATCATTGGTTTGCTCCTTTCTATATATAGGGTGCCTACATTCTGCATGGACTGGGTGCATGTATTTCAGTTCAACAATTACTTTGATAAAATACACATTTGTTATGTGCAAATGGCTTGAGATACCTATGAGGTCCATAAATTACCACATAGCATATATTCAGCACAAAAAAAAAACAGCGACCATTTGTTGTTGACAAAGGACAGCTGGACATATAAAGGGCCCCATTCCCTTCAATAGTTTAGGGCCTCATCAAACCCAAATCCGGCCCTGATCTCACATCAAACACGAAATACCCTCAAGCCTTTGCCCCCTCCCCACTGCATCCCTCCCTCCCCGCTTTATTCAAACTTCTGCTGGTGCTTAAAACCACAGATACATTTCTTTTTTTTCTTTTTTCTTTTGGTTTAAAATGTTGTATCGCCTATACATTTTAATTTAAAAATATCATTTTACTGTGCTTTATGCAAACAGCTTAGGGATTTTGCACATTAAGCAGCATAGGCGTATTATTGATGATGATGGCTGCTTGGGTCATCATCGCTCAAAATATCTCATCAGGAGATCCTGCCGCCAAGCCATTTAAGGATTTCGCAAGGTACCTCAGAGCAGGTGCACCTGATGCAATACATCACTCCTTGCGGCTCCAGGTAAGGGTGCCAGCTCTCCCCTGCCTTGTACTTCTTGCTGTTAAATACGCAGGAGACATCTGGATCTGGAAATCAAAGCATGAGGGTGTCGTGTTCAAAGTGGGGAGAGGAAAAGCAACCAGGAGGTAGAATGACCTAAAACGACATGTCCCTCACCGAGTATTGGGGAGCAAGCAACTCGTACTTCCGTGAGAGTCTTTATGACCCATGAGGTCTAGAAACTTGCTTTAAAGATAAAAACTGAGATTCTCATAAATTCAGAGCTTGGTTCCCCATGGGTAGTCCTGCTTTGTGGATCGAGCAAAAGTATTGAGATACTTTTATCCATCTCCTTCTCCTGAACATATTACATGGAGAGAGCTGGGGGGGGAGGAGCTTGCGGATAAACCAGTAGCCTACTGGCCAATTTCCAGTAAGCCTCTTAGCTCTTGCTGGTGGTTGGGTGCCTGTGGCAATTGTTAGATATATGAACCAGGGCCGTCTTTACCATATGCGCCAGATCTGCCCAGCGCCCACAAATTTAGTTAATTTCACGTGCATGGCGCCGTTGTGAATGACAAGCTGGCGCGGTGTGTCTTTGGTAAATGACCGCACAAAGTCGAAAGTCCTTTATTGAAACAGTAGGTATGCATTTCGGCAAAACCTAGGTACAGTGGTGCCTCGCTAGACGAAATTAATTCGTTCCACGGGTCTTTTCTTATAGCAAAAAAATCGTCTAGCGAATCCCATAGGAACGCACTGATTTTTTTTCACTTTTTTTTTGCCCATAGGAACGCATTAATTGAATTTCAATGCATTCCTATGGGAAACCGCGATTCGCTAGACGAATTTTTCGTAAAACGCATTCGTCTAGCGAGGCAACCTCCGCTCGAAAAATCATTTCGTTAAGCGGAAATTTCGTTAAGCAGGGCATTCGTTAAGCGAGGCACCACTGTATTTTGTTTTTCTAGCTTGATCAAAATTCTTTATTGTTTCATAGCAGGTAGATAGTTAAGAGCTTAGGCAGCTTCAGTGGCGGGCGCCTGGCACCCAGATTTCGGTGCCCAGGTGCCCTGCACCCCTTGCACCCCCAGGTAAAGACGGCCAAACCCCATCAAGTCCAGCATTCTGTTCTCACAGTGGCCGACCAGACACCTGGGGGAAACCCGCAAGCAGGATCCGAGCACAACCAACATTCATTTAGTGGATTTCCACGAGTTATTGGGGAGGGGGACATGTCTCTTGAGTCACTTGCATAATTTTACAAACTCCTATCATGTTTCTATCAGCTGTCACGGAGAACTGCTCTGACGCTCCATGCAGACAACATGGGCCAATTGTTCAATTCAGCATAAGGCCGCTGGTATTAGATACCCATCTGCGGTTGCACAGACAAATTGTGGCTGTGTTTCTCACCCAGAAAACAAGTGTTTCCTCCCAGGGTGTGCCCTGCCCTCCAACGCTTGTCAAGCGTGCGCTTGATTTGCATTCTGTGAGCTCTGCAAACACTGAGAATCAGAAGTGCTCTCCCACGAATACAGACCCTCCAAGTGCCCCTATTTTCCAGAGACAGACCCTGATTTACAGCAGCCACCCCAGTTTCTGATTTGATCCTGAAAGGTGCCACTTTTCCTTAGGGCCGTCCCTATTTTCATCGGAGAAATGTTGGAGGCTATGGAGTTATGCGACCCACCCCGAGCCAAGGAGATAAGTAACCGTGCAACTTTTAGAAGACTTCTGACGGTGTTCTCAAACACCTTGGTACTCAAACAATTGAGCCCTGAGTGCTCACTGGAAGGACAGATCCTGAAGCTGAGGCTACAATACTTTGGCCACCTCATGAGAAGAGAAGACTGGTGAATGTTCTGGTTTGCGAACTTTTTCCGGAAGCTGGACATGCTCCGTTTTGACTGTTGCACTTCCGATTTGAGTGCCGCACTTCCCTTTTGAGTGTTACGCTGAGTTCTGTCTGTTTTTGCTATTTATTTTGCATTTTTATTTTTTGGCTTTTTTGTTTTTGTTTTTGTGACTGTGTGCAACCCAGTTCAGCTACTGATTGATTGATTGATTGCGTGACTGCAGTACATTGTTTATTGCTTTCATTTTATGGATCAATGGTCTCGTTAGATAGTAAAATCCATGTTCAATTGCTGTTTTAGGAGCTGTTTTTAAAATTCCGGAACGGATTAATCCATTTTGCATTACTTTCTATGGGAAAGTGTGCCTTGGTTTTGGAACACTTCGGTTTTAAAACGGATTTCTGGAATGGACTAAGTTTGAAAACCAAGGTATCAGTGTATAGGGAAGTTTTTTTACTGTTTCTTGCTTGATGTTCCTTGATGTTAACCAAATCCCTAAATATTTCACTTTATTAGGAATATTTATCCCTATTTCTTGTTGAATTTTTCCTTTATCATGTTCTGGTATATTTTTAACTAATAATTTCGTCTTATTTTTGTTAAGTTTGAAACCTGCAACTTGTCCAAACTCTTGTATCTTCTGTATAACCTGCTCAAGTGAATTTAATGGGTCTTCTACCGTAATTACTAAATAATCAGGAAATCTTTATCACACTGTTGAAGGGAGCAAGCCAGAATGTGCAGCCTATTTCCTCATGAGCACCCATATTCATTCCAGGTTCTTTTCTTAGGTGCGCCTAAGTAAGAAAATGCGTCCATTTCTATAGGTGCAGCAATGCGTTGGACCCAATGCCTACTGTTTCCTGGTTTGACAGAGAGCAAGAGAGCTTAAGCACTTGTAGGCTGTTGTGGTTACTAGCAGAGTTCTTCAAACTTGGGTCCCCAGACATGGTCGGACTACAACTCCCATAACCCACAACCGACTTGGATGATGGGATTTGTAGTTAGAATCATAGAATCATAGAGTTGGAAGAGACCACAAGGGCCACCCAGTCCAACCCCCTGCCAAGCAGGAAACACCATCAAAGCATTTTTGACATATGCCTGTCAAGCCTCTGCTTAAAGATCTCCAAAGGAGACTCCACCACACTCCTTGGTAGCAAATTCCACTGCCAAACAGCTCTTACTGTCAGGAAGTTCTTCCTAATGTTTAGGTGGAATCTTCTTTCTTGTAGTTTGAATCCATTGCTCCGTGTTGAACATCTGGGGGCTACAGGTTGAAGAAGGGTGGTCTACAGTATGTAAAATGGTATCTACAGGACTTAAAGGGAGCAAGAATCATAGAGCTGTAGTTGGAAGGGACCTCCAAGGGTCATCTAGTCCACCCCCTGCAATGCAGGCATCACAACTGAAGAATCCCTGACAGGTGGCCATCCAACCTCTGCTTAAAAAACCTTGATGTATGCATCAACCAACACAAGTGATAACCTGGAAGCCACACCACCACAATGACAACCAAGAATACAGATATTCTCACACTCAGTCCAGATCACTGTGGGACTCAGCATGAAAGCGAGAAGAAGCTTTTTCCTGTTCTATGATTTCCCGGAGCTACAATACTCCTGGTGACTCATGCAAGTGAGCCAAGCCGCATAGCCCTGTGCCACAAATGAAGGGAGAATAACCCAAGAAAGCCACGGTCACACAATCCAATCTGACCAGGAGGAGAACCTCATCTCTCTTCTGTCAGCTTAATTTCCATTTTCTTTGCCAGCTGCCCCCACACCACAACAAACAAGTTGACTCAACTGAACAACAAAAAGCTGCACCCTATTGAGGTGGTGGTGCAGAACAGATTCCTCCTGTAAGTGAGCCAGTTCACATACTGCCAGGGTGGGGGGGTGTGGGGGAGAGAGAAGGGAATCCCAGAGCGCTGCAAAAAGTGACAACCTGCAGTCATGTCAGAAAGTCCTAAGTGCAAGCCCCTTTCAGATCCTGCCCATTGAATCTTTCCGAGTCCATTTATATTGGAACATACATAGCAAAGGAACACATCCTTCCTTTAAGTCTGAATTTAATCACAGAATCATAGAATTATGGTTGAAAGAATAATAGAATCTTAGAGGTGGAAGGGACCCCCAAGGGTCATCTAGTCCAACCCCCTGCGATGCAGGAATCTCAGGTAAAGCATCCATGGCAGGTGGCCACCCAACCTCTGCTTAAAAACCTCCAAGGAAGGAGAGCCCACCACCTCTTGTGGGAGTCTGTTCACTGCCAAACAGCTCTTTCTGTCAGAAGGGTTTTTTCCCCCAAATTAGTCAGAATCTCCTTTCTTGTAACTCGAAGCCATGGGTTCGAGTCCTACCTACCAGATCAGGAGAAAACAAGCTTGCTCTCTCTCCTATGGGACAGCCCTGAATACATTTCCTCAAATCTCCTCTCAGTCTCCTCTAAATATACGCAGCGCCTTCAACTTAGGCTTAGTTTCCAGACCTTTGCTTTGCCCTCCTCTGCACACCTTCCAGCTTGTCAACATCCTTCTTAAATTGTGGTGCCCGGAACTAAACACAGTATTCCAGGTGGGGTCTGACCAAGGCAGAAGAGAGGGGGACTATTCTGCCTTGGTGAGAAAGGAATGGCTAGCAGCCATCGATAGCCCTCTCCTCCTCCACAAATTTCTCTAGAGCAGCGGTCACTCAGCAAACTTTTTCAGCAGGGGGCCAGTCCACTGTCCCTCAGACCTTGTGGGGGGCTGGACTATATTTGGGGGGTAAAATATCAACACATTCCTATGCCCCACAAATAACCCAGAGATGCATTTTAAATAAAAAGCACACATTCTACTCATGTAAAAACACGCTGATTCCCAGACCGTCCGCGGGCCAGATTTAGAAGGCGATTTGGCCGCATCCGGCCCCCGGGGCCTTAGTTTGCCTACACATGCTCTAGAGACATCCCCCCATTCATCGCTGCAACAGCATCACCTCTGCTACAAATTGTGGTCTCTTCCAACTCTATGATTCTATGATTCTAAATTAGGAGCCGTGATTGAGATGGAAAGAGCCATTTGATCGAATCCGGTTGCAAGAAACAGGCAACCCAGTGGAGCACTGACTCAGGGTGGTTGGTGTGCTCATGGCAGCGCTGTTGCAAAGGTGAGCAAAAAGTGCCAGGCATGTGGCTCAGATAGGGCACAACCCACCCAGAGAATCTCCCTAGCACAAGCCCCAGCTAAAAGGAAAGAGACCCAAGGAAGAGCATCCAAACGGGTCTCGCGTCAGAGGCATCCCAGTGGATCATCGTGCTGCAGGAGGAGTATTATAGAAAAAAACTCAAGCCACCTCTTGCTGATTGTATCTCCCTTTGCACTGGCTAGATGCAAATCTTATAACAGATGCAAATCTAGAAATCGTAACAATATTTGCGCGGTCAAAATTGGCATACTGCATCCCCAGGTTTATTTTTTATTTGTTTGTTTGTTTATTGCATTCATTCTTCGCCTTTTCCCCACCCCTCAAGGAGCTGAAAGGTAGCTGACATGGTTCCCTCTCTCTATTTAATCCTCACAGCAACCCTGCGAGGTAGGTTAGGCTGAGAGGGTCTGTGACTGGACCCGCCCCCCCCCAGTTCACCCAGTGAGTTTCATAGCCCAGGTGGGGATTCAAACCCTGGTCTCTGCCAGGTCCTTACCTGGCACTCTAACCACTGCACCACACACCCTCCCCCAGCCAACAGATCCTCCGCCTTCCCATCTGTTCCCCTGGACCTTTCTGTGATTTTTATTTTTTATTTTAAGCCTTTCCGTCGCAGTTTACTTACCGGCATCGGTTCCCAAAGTTAAATAAAGGAGCAAGCATCCCAGGACAAAAATAAACTCTTGGACCTCTGAAACCATTCTTCCGCTCAAGATGCGACAACAGGAGAGAGGGAGGGAAAGAAGAGGAAAATGTAGGTGTATTCCAATATCTATCTATCTATCTATCTATCTATCTATCTATCTATCTATCTATCTATCTATCTATCTATCTATCTGCCTCTCTTTGGAGAGTTTCTGGGCACCGAGATTGGAGGGAGCAGAGATCCTCAGCCTGCAGAGTTCTTCTTGGCCATCCACCTGGGAGAACAGGCAGCCGTCCTGCCTGCAGAACCAAGAACCAGGTGCTCTGGGCTCAGCAATAATGCCTCCTTCAGGGAAAGCAAGGAATCACTGGAGCACAATTTCTAAAAATCAGCCTTTAAAAACCTCTCTCTTCTCTCCCCCCCCCCTTCCTAAGTTTTCTTAAGCAAAGCAGCAGGAGGGGCTGAAATCCAGAAAACTTTAACCTCTTCATTTCTGATACTTCTCTTTCTTTCTCTCTTTCTCTCTCTCTTTCTCTCTCTCTTTCTCTCTCTCTTTCTCTCTCTCTTTCTCTCTCTCTTTCTCTCTCTCTTTCTCTCTCTCTTTCTCTCTCTCTTTCTCTCTCTCTTTCTCTCTCTCTTTCTCTCTCTCTTTCTCTCTCTCTTTCTCTCTCTCTTTCTCTCTCTCTTTCTCTCTCTCTTTCTCTCTCTCTTTCTCTCTCTCTTTCTCTCTCTCTTTCTCTCTCTCTTTCTCTCTCTCTTTCTCTCTCTCTTTCTCTCCTTTCTTTCTCTCCTTTCTTTCTCTCCTTTCTTTCTCTCCTTTCTTTCTCTCCTTTCTTTCTCTCCTTTCTTTCTCTCTTTCTTTCTTTCTTTCCTTTCTTTCTTTCCTTTCTTTCTTTCCTTTCTTTCTTTCCTTTCTTTCTTTCTCGGATTCTTCGCTTGTTAAATGACAACATCTTTCTGCACCCTTTGGGGAAGCATCTCAGTCACGTTGCCGGAACGGGCTCGGATGATGATCAAGAAGGCTGATTGCTAAAGAATTGATGCTTTTGAATTATGGTGCTGGAGGAGACTCTTGAGAGTCCCATGGACTGCAAGAAGATCAAACCTATCCATTCTTAAGGAAATCAGCCCTGAGTGCTCACTGGAAGGACAGATCCTGAAGCTGAGGCTCCAAGACTTTGGCCACCTCATGAGAAGAGAAGACTCCCTGGAAAAGACCCTGATGTTGGGAAAGATGTAGGGCACTAGGAGAAGGAGACGGCAGAGGACGAGATGGTTGGACAGTGTTCTCGAAGCTACCAACATGAGTCTGACCAAACTGCGGGAGGCAGTGGAAGACAGGAGTGCTTAGCACCCACTAAAATTCCCCCGTCCCCTAGGGAGTAGTACCACCCACTCAGTGCCACTGAGCTAGATGCTCTTCCAGGTCTATGATTATATGAAGGGAGGAAGACCTTTCATTGCCTACAGACAGCCATCCAATCTTAAGCAACTCCTCACCCACAATAATACAACCACCAGACTTAACATGGACACTGGTACCAGAGCCTGCAATAAACCCAGATGCCAACTTTTCTGCCACATACACCCAGACAACACCATTACTGGCCCCAACAACGTCAAACATACCATCTCAGGACTATTTAATTGCTCATCTTCTAACATTGTGTATGCCATCAAATGCCAACAGTGCCCTTCAGCTCTCTATATTGGACAAACAGGACAAACCCTACACCAAAGGATAAATGGACATAAATCTGACATCAGGAATCACAAGGCGGAGAAACCAGTAGGAGAACACTTCAGTCTCCCAGGACATTCTATACAAGATCTCAAAGTAGCTGTCTTATTACAAAAGAATTTCAGAAATAGACTGGAAAGAGAAGTTGCTGAATTGCAAGTTATTAAAGGTAAAGGTAAAGGGACCCCTGACCATTAGGTCCAGTCGTGACCGACTCTGGGGTTGTGCGCTCATCTCGCATTATTGGTCGAGGGAGCTGGCGTATAGCTTCCAGGTTATGTGGCCAGCATGACAAAGCCACTTCTGGCGAACCACAGCAGCGCATGGAAACGCCGTTTACCTTCCCGCTGTAGCGGTTCCTATTTATCTACTTGCATTTTGACGTGCTTTCGAACTGCTAGGTTGGCCAAACTTAAAACCATGGAGAGACCTGGTCTGAATAGAGACATTGGATTCTTATCTCATTGTACATGATAAAGCTATTTTTAGCCAACTCACCCCTTGCTTTTTCCTGTAAGACCAATTGCAGTCGTTAACGGTCGTCCACAGGTTTACCACCATAGCTGCCAAGTTTTCCCTTTTCTCGTGAGGAAGCCTATTCAGCATAAGGGAAAATCCCTTAAAAAAAGGGATAACTTGGCAGCTATGGTTTACCACACCTTTCAGACAATCACCCATTCCCACCACCCTTCTGAGTAATACCCCTCCCCACCCTCTCACTATATATAAGGGTCTGGTGACTTCTGTTTCAGTGTATCTGAAGAAGTGTGCATGCACACGAAAGCTCATACCAATGACAAACTCTAAGGTGGTACTGGAAGGAATTCTTTTATTTTATATGAAGGAGTGACTGCCTCCCTTATCTCTCACATCTTTGCAGTTTCTTAATTGGAACAAGCACAAGGGTAGCACGTGGGGCCAATTCAGACAGGCCCTGTGGACCACCCCACAGCGGATCGGAGTTGTGCAACAACTCGGCTCCTTTGATGGTGAACCTGTCACTTTGAAAAGATCTGCATCACCCTTGAACCCGGGATGGTTTTGGCAGCCGCTCTGGATTCCTTGTTCCTCAGGCAGTACTCTTTGCTGTAATGATTACGGGTACAGGATCCGCAGCGTGTGACTGGCACACTCCCTTTCCCAGATTCCAGCCCCCACCCTGCCCCACCTAGACGAGGCTAGGCAAGAGGCCAGCAAAAAGAGGTTAGATTTGCTGGCGATGCTCGCATTGTCAAACGCCCTGACCTGAGACAGCCACTTGGTCCTAGGGCAAATCTGTAGATTTCAGAATCTCCCAGTTTCTCGCTCTTTCAGTCTTAAATTCAGTCCTCTCTATTCTGTGTTTTGGAGGGGAAGAGAAGAGCCCTTGTGAAAACCCACCAGCATTTTAGTGAAGATTTATTCCAACTTTGCATGTTCGCATGCAATTTTGCAAAAATTTTGCCAACCAATTTCCCTGAACATTTTGCATTTCTGCATGGCATTTCCCCTTGTACATGCATTTTTACATACCCTTTACCCCACTGTGTGCATTTCTGTACACACTGCATGACTGGCAAACTGCATTGCAAAATTCAGAGGAGTGCAATTTTTTTGGAGGGTCAGAGTGTTTTGGTTCACCTATTGTTCCAGAAAATGTGAATTATGTAGGTTTGCCTTGTTTTAAATTCTAATTACATTGTAAACCACCTAAAGAACTTTGTTTAGTAGTCAGGATATAAATACTGTAGATCAAATAATGTGTTTCTCCTCCAATGTTTTTCCCCATTGGTTTTTATAATGTTTTCTTTATGTTTATCCACTTTCATGCTGTGTGGTTTTACATTTATGCTGTCTTATGACTTTTCATGCATTTTGAAAGGAGGTGTGGTTTTTGTTTTTTTTAACTGAGTTGCGTTTATGCATTTTGTTGTGGTTTTTTGTAAAAGCCCTCGAGAGAGACTCTGGCTGATGGGCAGCCTTGAAATTTAATAAATCAATAAACTCAGGATAATGGTGGCTTATACTGAGCCAGACCAATAGCTCTAGGTCTAGCTCAGAGCTTTAAGAGCATCAGAAGAGCCTGCTGGATCAGGCCAATGGCCCCTCTGCTCCAGCACCCTGTTCTCGCAGGGGCCACCCGGATGCCCCTGGGGAAAGTTGCAAGCAGGATTTGAACACAGGTTCTCCTGTAGCTTCCAGCAACTGGTATTCAGGAGCATTTCTGCCTCTGACTGTGGAGGGAGAGCAGAGCTATCATGACTAGTAGCTATTGTCTACAATGATTGGCAGTGACTTTCCGAGGTTTCAGGTGAGGGTATTTGCAAAGTAAGTGCTTTGCCACTAAGCCTTGTGTATGGTGATGTTGAACACTAGACAGACCCCCAAAGGAAAAGGGAATTTGAAGGGAACAGGATCAGGCACCAATTCTGCACCATGCCATTAGGAACAGTGTTGCAAGTTTGATTATCAAATTAATCAGCCAAAGCTTTAGTTAACTAGCGGAGACCTGTTTTAATTAGTTAGGGCTAATTTTAATCCACGAAGAGCAGTTTTAATCAGGAAGGGCCGATTCCAGCTGAGCTTTCGTCTTTTTTTCGTTTTGTTTTGATGTGTAACTGCAATGAGGAATAGGGGTGGCGATAAGATATTGCAGAGGTCTTTTCACCTGCCAAGAATGTGCGGTAGCCTTTTCGACTTACCAATGTCACGGTCCGGTCAGCGGGCGATTGAAGCCCTGACTGAGGACGTCAGGACCAGAGGCAAGATGGTGATGTAGAAGCAGGAACAGGTGCAGTGCTGAGGGTCCAGCAGCAGGAAGTCGCAGGGTCAAGGAGCAAGGCAGAGGCGAAGGTCTGGGAGTCAAGGAGCAAGGCGTCGGCAAGGCAAAGGTCCAAGGGTCAAGGATCAAGGCGTTGGCAAGGCAAGGGTCCAAGGGTCGAGGATCAAGGCATCGGCAAGGCAAGGGTCCAAGGGTCGAGGATCAAGGCATCGGCAAGGCAAGGGTCCAAGGATCAAGGATCAAGGCGTCGGCAAGGCAAGGGTCCAAGGATCGAGGATCAAGGCGTCGGCAAGGCAAGGGTCCAAGGGTCGAGGATCAAGGCGTCGGCAAGGGTCCAAGGATCGAGGATCAAGGTGTCGGCAAGGGTCCAAGGGTCGAGGATCAAGGCGTCGGCAAGGCAAGGGTCCAAGGATCAAGGCGTCGGCAAGGCAAGGGTCCAAGGATCAAGGTGTCGGCAAGGGTCCAAGGATCGAGGATCAAGGCGTCGGCAAGGCAAGGGTCCAAGGGTCGAGGATCAAGGCGTCGGCAAGGCAAGGGTCCAAGGATCGAGGATCAAGGTGTCGGCAAGGGTCCAAGGGTCGAGGATCAAGGCGTCGGCAAGGCAAGGGTCCAAGGAGCGAGAGGCCAGAGGCAACCAGGCAGAGGTAGCGTTGCTGTGGCAAAGAGCTGAAGGGAAATGCTAAGCTTTTATCCCTCCCAGCTCCTGCCACCAGGTGCAGTGAGGTATCAAGTGGCCTCACCTGAGTGACCACTCCTTGCCTCTCCAGCACAAGCTGAGGCAGGCCCCAGTCCTGCAAAGCACTACAGGCCCCAGAGCCTGACTCCTGCCCATACTCCTGACAACCAAATTGCAAGTTATGGCACTTCCTTCAATAGTACAGAAAGTGGCTTCTCTTGTTCAAGACAGGTAAAGGCAATTGTCGAGGACAAAGACAGGGGATCCGGCCAGATTTACAGCTTTGTTTTCCCCTGATGCTTAAATCCTCAATATGCAGAATGTGTTTGGAAACAGACAGACAGACAGACAACAGACAGTGTTTCTTCACAACTGTCCACCAGGCTGTTCCTTTCATGGGATGAACCTGCAGAGAAAGCAAAAGGAAGAGTAAGAAACCAGAATTCAGTGGCTTAAATGCTCCAAGCTAAACATGATGCCACCCAATGTCTGAAACATTTATTTATTTTGATTTAATGTATATATTTTGTGTAGCAATTAGCACCATAATCCTGTTGATGTCTATTCAGAAGGCAAGTCCTATTAAATGCTACAGGGCTTACTCCCAGGTAAGTGGAGCTAGGGTGACATTCTTGGGTGACAAATCTCAACTTCAGTTAGAACAATAATTTAGAATGGTCAAAATAGTTTTGTACAGATGGCCTCATATGATCTGGCAGATTGTGGTTTTCTACTTTTATAATTTAGGGCCTCTCCAGAATTTATTCCCCCCATTGTGGCCAGGGCCTTGTCAGTATTGGCCCCAACTTGGTGGAACGCTCTTTCACAGCAGACCAGGGCCCTGCGGGATTTCTCATCTTTCTGCAGGGCCTGCAAGACAGAGCTGTTCTGTCTGGCCTTTGGGTTGGACTTAGTCTGACCCCTGTGTTTTCCTCCCTCATGGCTTGGATTTATGGACTACTTAAAATGAGGCTGCATTTTAAATTTTAATATTGTATATTAATCTGTATTTTAATTAATTGCTTTTTATGTTTTATTGTAATTTTATTGGTGTTAGCCGCCCTGAGCCCGGTTTTGACTGGGGAGAGCGGGGTATAAATAGAAATTTATGATGGATGTAAGGGGGAGGGCTTATAGAGAACCCCCCCTCATCCGAAGCAGCCCGTCTCCCAGCAGTCATGAGAGTGAAGGGTCTGATGGAGGGAGTCAGGGAACGGAGAGGGAGGGCCAGGGCTCTGGCAGCATCCAAGAGCCCCTGCTCCATAGGCAGGAAGAAAGGGAGGCGGACAGAGAGGACAGGAATCGGTCAGACAGAAGACCCGTCCCCCCGACGCCGGAATTGAGGAGGAGGAGGAAAGGGAGGCGCTTCTCAGTTCCGAGGCTTTTATGTTGGTCCAGAACACGGAGGGAGGCAGTGCAGGAATCTGACTCGAGCGGGTAGACATGGAATCAGTAGTTCGTTACACTGTAAATAATGTGCACCAATAAAAACGTCTGAAAGACAAGCATGTGGAAGGTCATTACTCAAGAGTAGTCACTACACCCCTGACAATGATGATGATGAAGATGATTTGTGCTCTTTGTGCTATTGGAGTGATCACACACAATCTTATTTTCACACTCCTTCGTTTGCGATCAGTGCTTATCCTGTAACCTCTGGCTGAAATCCCACAAATTTTAATGCCACAAATGTTCCGGTTTATTTTTGTCCCACTTTTGTTGCGCTAGAGCCCTCCAAAGAGCGGAATTGTGCTCGCATAGGGCAAGCAACGCAGAACGAACTCTAGCAGAATAAACCCACCAGGGGTGTACTGTTACTATTGCATCAAGAACACGTTGCACCCCCAATAAAATAAAATACCAGTCTGGAGGGGCCCTGGAGAGTAGGTTGGATCCAGAATAATGGTCCAAACCATGCCTACAGAAGCAAGTCTCTTTGAATTCAGTGGGGCTTCCTCCCAGGTAAGTGGAATGACGATTGGAATGGGAGGGAGCTACGAGACATTCAAGTTTTTAACGTTTAGTGTTTTATTATGTTTTTGTATATGCTGGAAGCCGCCCAGATTACTATTGAGGCTCTTTAAGTTTTAGGATCCACCAGAGGGCACTAGGGAGAAGAGCTAACTGGGTGAGATAAAAGTGAGTAAGAGGCGTCATGACAGAAATTTGTAAAAATTATGCCTGACATGGAGAAAGGGAATAAAGAAAAAAATTATCCCTCTCTCATAACACTGGAACTCATGGACATCCGATGAAGATGAAGGTTGGGAGATTCGGGGAAGAGAAAAGAAAGGACTTCTTCACACAGCAAGTAGTTAAACTGTGGAACTCCCTGCCACAGGAGGCAATGATGGCCACCAACCTGGATGGCTTTAAAAAGAGAGGATTCGACAAATTTATGGAGGATAAAAGGGCTATTGATGGTTACTGGCCACGATGGCTATGCTCTGCTTTCACGGTTGGAGGAAGAAATGTATCTGAATTGTTGTTGTTTAGTCGTTTAGTCGTATCCGACTCTTCGTGACCCCATGTATCTGAATAACACTGAGGTCCAGCTCCGAGGGCCTTCTGGCGGTTCCCTCATTACGAGAAGCCAAGTTACAGGGAACCAGGCAGAGGGCCTTCTCGGTAGTGGCACCCACCCTGTGGAATGCCCTCCCACTAGAGGTCAAAGAGAACAATTACCAGACCTTTAGAAGGCATCTCAAGGCAGCCCTGTTTAGGGAAGCTTTTAATGTTTGATGGATTTCTGTATTTTAGAATTTCTGTTTTTTTGGAAGCCGCCCAGAGTGGCTGGGGGAACCCGGCCAGATGGGCGGGGTATAAATAATAAATTATTATTATTATTATATAATAACAGCTGCTAAAAACCATGGGAGAGGAGAGTGCTCTTGTGTTCGAATCCTGATTGTGGATTTCCCATAATGGGCATCTGGTCGGCCACTGTGAGAACAGGATGCTGGACTAGATGGGCCATTATTAGGTTATTTGTTTTTTGTTTGGGGTTTTTTTTTTTTTACAAAATTTATTAATTTTTAAAGAAATTACCAAACACAGTGTTGCCTTCCAAGACAAATGCTGGTGATTTTATTGTTTTATTCTATGTGTAAACCACTTTGAGGATTTTTTGGGTTTTTTTTTACAATCAAGTGGTTTATAAATTTCATTAAACAAATTAAAAAAAATACATGTACAGATGTTAAGTCTTCTTAAGCTCATATAGGAAGAGCGATTCTGCCTCCCTGCCTAACACGATATTATCAAGCAAGTTAGGTGAGTTTTGTGCGCTGGTTACTTTTAAAAAACGACCATGAATCAGAAGTGACTCGTTCCTCATCACAGGAAGAATTCCTTTCTTGGGGAAGTGACGCCACCCTTCCTTGTGGGGTGAAGCTCCCTTTAAACAATGGATCATCTTTGCTAAGTATGTCTAAGATATTTAGGTCCCAGGTAGAGAAAAGTGCATGTTAGAATCTAATAAAGCAAATCAAGCCTTTTGTTATTTAATATTGATGTGCACATCTTATAGCTTCACTTGCAAAGAAGAGTGGGGGTGAGCCTGACAGAACACAAACCCACGGGGAAGTCCCATCTGCAGAACCCATCCCATTTCAATATAACAACAACAACAACAACAACAACAACAACAACAACAACAACAACAACAACAACAACTTACTAGGGCCTCCCTAGCCACTCTGGGTGGCTTCCAACAGGATATTAAAAACACAACAAAACATCAAACATTAAAAACTTCCCTAAAGAGGGCTGCCTTCAGACGTCTTCTAAAAGTCAGATAGTTGTTTATTTCCTTGACAACTGAAGGGAGGGTGTTCCACAGGGCGGGTGCCACCACCGGGAAGGCCCTCTGCCTGGTTCCCTGTAACCTCACTTCTCGCAATGAAGGAACCGCCAGTATGCCCTTGGAGCAGAGAGCATTATTGGCTGCTCACTCACCACCTTAGAACAAATTTACACCACCAGGTGCCATAGAAAAGCACTAGATATATCAAGAGATCCAACGCACCCTGGCCACCATTTCTTTCAGCTCCTGCCATCGGGACGGAGATATAGAACAATGCAGGCAAGAACGAGCCGTCTCAGGAACAGTTTCTTCTCTAGAGCAATTTTGGCCTTAAATGGAAAGCCCGGACTTTGAAGTCATCTTATTTTACTTGTTATTTTGTAGTATATTTACTGTTTTTAATTAGCTTTTTGTAATTTTGGATTATGCGGAATGCTTTATCTGAGTGGATGTAGCAACCGAGTAATTTCGTTGTTCCCGCAAGGGGACAATGACAATAAAGATATCTTATCTTATCTTATTTTATCTTAGCTGGATTGAACAAAGGATGGAGACGCTCCTTCAGGTCTACTAGACCGAGGCCATTGAGGGTTTTCAAGATCCGCACCAACACTTTGAAATGTGCTCGGAAACGTACTGGGAGCCAATGGAGGTCCTTCAGGACCGGTGTTATTTGGTTTTGGCAGCTGCTCCCAGTCACCAGTCTATCTGCCGCATTCTGGATTAGTTGTCGTTTCTAGGTCACCTTTAAAGGTAGCCCCACGTAGAGCGCATTGCAGTAGTCCAAGTGGGAGATAACCAAAGCATGCACCACTCTGGAGAGACAGTCCGCGGGCAGGTAGGGTCTCAGCCTTTGTACCAGATGGAGCTGGTAGACAGCTGCCCTGGACACAGAATTGACCTGCGCCTCCATGGACATACAGCCCATGAGACACCATAGCCAGTCTGACGGGTGCTATATACCACCTCAACACCATCCTGTTCGACAGATGAATGGACTGTTTTGAAAGGTAGTGGACTCTGCTTCATGCTGTTAGCAGAAGGCAAACTGAGGTTGGTTTGCAGTGACCCCTGTTTGCAGGGATGTCCAACTTCCAAGAGAATGCAATCTACTCACAGAATAAAAAACTGGCACTGATCTACTCATTTTTTTGGGGGGGGCATTGCAGGTCAAAGTTGTTGACCTTTTTTTAGGGAGGGAGAGCTGATACTTTTGCCGTGGGGGGGGGGGCTGCGACATAAATCGATCAACAAGAGGGGGGGCGAATGCTGTCCCCCCCCCGGCAGATGAAAAAGAGTCAGCAATCTACCACGATTGACTTCTAACAACCGGGGGTCGACCTGTTGATTGCGGTTGACCTGTTGGACATCCCTGCTTTCATGGATTGAGCATTAGGAGGAACACACATAGAATCATAGAATCATAGAGTTGGAAGAGACCACAAGGGCCATCCAGTCCAGCCCCCTGCCAAGCAGGAAACACCATCAAAGCATTCTTGACATATGCCTGTCAAGCCTCTGCTTAAAGACCTCCAAAGAAGGAGACACGGGTGGTAAGAGCATTTGGACCATGGCATCAATAACCCAAAGGCGCTGTCTTGCTGGCATTCTTTGCAGCTATCTGCACCCAGCAGGGGGTTGGACTCTCGATAGCCTTCAGGATGAACCATTGACCAAACTCCATAATGCTAAGGTTCAACCAAGTTTTACAGACACCTCTTCAATCTTGTCCCGCTTCCCCTTTCTTCTGTTGCTTTCTGAATGAAAGTATTGTCCATCTCTGAGCGTTGAGAGATCACAGGGGTTCCAGCGTTTGCCCAAGTTCAGTTTCCTTGGAACGAAGGTCAGCAGAGAGACTATGGCGTCTTTATGATATCTGGTGTTATTTACACATATATACAGCTTGAGCATGTTAGTATTTCACGCCTCCGATGCTGCAGATGAGATTGGTGTAAATCACATGCCTGTCTGGGAAGAGTGTGGGAACGGAAGACAGTCTTATCTCTTCCGCTGTATTAGCTATTGTACTGTACTTTTGGTTTTACTTGTTGCTGTTCTTCTCTCGGAGCTGGAGAGAGAGAGAGAGAACGCCATGATTCCTTTGTCTGTACAAAGCGTGTAAATAAATACATAGATTAGCTCTACGATGTCTCACGCTCAATAATAATAATAATAATAATAATAATAATAATAATAATAATTTATTATTTATACCCCGCCCATCTGGCCGGGTTTCCCCAGCCACTCTGGGCGGCTTCCAACAAAACATTAAAATACAGAAATCAAACATTAAAAGCTTCCCTAAACAGGAAGATGCCTTCTAAAGGTCTGGTAGTTGTTGTTCTCTTTGACCTCTGGTGGGAGGGCATTCCACAGGGTGGGCGCCACTACCGAGAAGGCCCTCTGCCTGGTTCCCTGTAACTTGGCTTCTCGTAGCGAGGGAACCGCCAGAAGACCCTCGGCGCTGGATCTCAGTGTCCGGGCAGAACGATGGGGGTGGAGACGCTCCTTCAGGTATACTGGACCGAGGCCGTTTAGGGCTTTAAAGGTCAACACCAACACTTTGAATTGTGCTCAGAAACGTACTGGGAGCCAATGTAGGTCTTTCAGGACCGGTGTTATGTGGTCTCGGCGGCCGCTCCCAGTCACCATTCTAGCTGTCGCATTGCTGTGTTATGCTAGAAGATCAGAAGGTCGGCAGTTTGAATCCCCGCAACAGGGTGAGCTCCCATTGTTTGGTCCCAGCTCCTGCCAACCTAGCAGTTCGAAAGCACGAAGTGCAAGTAGATAAATAGGTACTGCTCCGGCAGGTGGGTAAACGGCGTTTCCGTGCGCGGCTCTGGTTTGCCAGAAGCGGCTTAGTCATGCTGGCTACATGACCCGGAAGCTGTACTCCGGCTCCCTCGGCCCATAAAGCTAGATGAGCGCTGCAACCCCAGAGTCGTCCGTGACTGGACCTAATGGTCAGGGGTCCCTTTACCTTTCCCTTTGATATATGTTGCTGAAACACACTGGAGAAGAAGGGAAACACTTTTTCCAGAGCTGCGCATCCCAGAGGACACTCGGAGTTCGGGGGCTGCAGAAGGGGCCACCCCAAAGCGTTTCCCAACAATTTACTCACATATACAACCTGATGGTCTCCCGGCATTGATACCCCAACAGACCTTGCTTCTCCATTACTCACAGCTTTGGCTCCAGCATAGAGCAAGCGGGTCTCTGTGTATCCAGTTTCCAGCTCAGCTCACGCACAACTCTATGTCTCTCCTTCTTCTACCTAGCAGCAAGGTGAGGGGGTGGAGGAAAGGCCCACCCATTAGCTAAGAGGGCCCCGTCACTTAGTTGTAACTCTTGCAAAGGAGCTCATTCTCTCTTTTATATCAATTTTATTTTAAAAGGTTTTACATATATTATTATTTGCATTAGTCCACGAACAATCTCAGTATCTTTAGGGGGGTTCCTCCAACCCCCAGACTTCCCACCCCCACCCCCCTCCCTGGTTTCCAATAATTATCTCTTCTATTTTCTGCGCCGAAATACCTTAATCCAAACTGTTCGATTTCCTTTTTAATATCCTTTGTCAAATTATATTACAAGTGCTAGTCCAATCCTGCAAATGTTTTTAGATATTTGCAGTGCTCCTCCATATATTCTGTAGTTAGTCCATTCTTTTTGACCTTTAAAGCCTTATGCGGCTTAGGACCCTCGTACCTACGGGACCGCCTCTCCCGGTATGACCCACAGAGGACATTAAGGTCCACAAATAATAACATATCGGAGATCCCGAGTCACAAGGTGGTTAGGCTGGCCTCGACCAGGACCAGGGCCTTCTCAGTACTGGCCCCGACCCGGTGGAACGCTCTGTCCCAGGAGACTAGGGCCCTGCGGGATTTGTCATCTTTTCATGGGGCCTGCAAGACAGAGCTGTTCCGTTTGGGCTTCGGACTGACGCAGTCTGACCCCACGGTTACCCTCCCCTAAGGTTTTATTTCATAATGGTTTTATCTCATTCGTAGATTTTTAATTTTAAAATTGAATTTTAACATTGTATTAATCTGCGTTTTAACGGAATTGTTTCTTTTATACTTGTGTTGATATTATTTGTTGTTAGCCGCCCTGAGCCCGGTCTTGACTGGGAAGGGCGGGGTATAAATAAAAATTATTATTATTATTATTATTATTATTATTATTATTAAAATTTATTGTCCTCTTGGTGTCTAATTTTCACAGTCATTTTTGTCATTTCGGCATAGTCCATCAGTTTCAATATCCATTCTTCTTTCGACGAGGTTCTTTCTTCCTTCTATCCCTGGGCATACTACATTCTTGCTGCTGTCGTCGCATACATAAATAGGACCCTTTTCTGCAAAGGAGCTCATTCTTTAGGGATGAGGAGGAGGACACTTAAATGGCCAGCTAAGGCCATTGTCTTACTTGCCCGTCCGGTTCTGCAACCTCCTCAGGGCAACATCCAGACTGCCCCACCCAAGCTCCTAACAGTATGAGTTATGAACAGTCTCTCACACACAAAATATTTTAAAGGTTCAACATTGGGCGGTTTTAATGGTGGTATATAAATTTAATAAATAATAAATTTAATAAATAACAACAACTGTGATTGTGTGGCGGGGATCATTGTTTTATTATTATTGTGTCATGCATTTTGTGGTTTCTATGTTGTAAACTCTCCTGTGATCTTTGGGTGAAGGGTGGGATATAAATTTAATAAATAGTAATAGGAAGGAAGGAAGGAAGGAAGGAAGGAAGGAAGGAAGGAAGACATCTTCATTACATAACTTTAGGGACTGAGGGGGGGGGGAATATTTCTGTATAACCAGGCCTTTGGCTGATTAACATTATATCACCTTTTACCAGTAAAAAATTTTTTTTGGGGGGGGGGGGTATTGCTTTGTTTTTGTTCTATTATTTTTCCCCATTTTGTAGTTTCATGTTGTGAACTGCCTTGTGATGTTCAGATGAAGGGCGGTATACAAATTTAATATATTATTATTATTATTAGTCATTGACCCTATGAAGGCAGCTGGAACTACGTGAAAGATTTTAATAGAATGAAGCCTCAGACTGGACTACCCTACAATTAGATGCTTTCAAACAGAGGACTGTCCTTTCTTAAGAAGGACACCCAGCCACCCTATGATTATAAGCATTCAGAGTTGCTAACAATGTAAATATGGAAGGGGAACTAATACTTGTCAGATGGGCGGGGTATAAATAAATTATTATTATTATTATTATTATTATTATTATTATTATTATTATCCTGATCTCCATTGATCTGCATGTGTATGTGATTCCATGTCAATTAACACTCCAGTTGGAACAATTGTATTTCTGGGCAACAGAGACATCTGCTGGGAACTGTGGTGGAATGCATGCTGTTTGCACATGGATTTTCATTCACACCTTTGGTACATTTCTATAAATTAAAATATCAAGAGTGGCCTGCTGGATCAGGCCAATGGCCTATCTAGCTACCCTGTAGAAAACTAGCAAGCAGGAACCAGTAACTGGTGCCACCAGTTGTTTTATTATTATTATTATTATTAAAAAAGATGAAAAGGGAAATTATTTCCACAAGATAAATTTAACTCTACTGACTTTGTCTCACCATGTGGAAAACAGACACAGCTGTAAACTTTAAACTGGACCTTTTACTTAAGATCTAATTTCTAGATACAACAGAAGCAAATGAGAAAAGTGTAGACCATTGAGCTTTGTTTTTGGATGCACAAACCATTCAGTGACTGATTTTCCCTCAGTACGGTGGGAGTTTATTAAAGGCTGTTGCTTATTCCAACATGTTTTTGGAGGAAAGCATTTGATGGTGGAGCAGGTGACAAAGGGATGTAGGAAGTCTGTACTGCTAGTCCATCAATTTTTGCTTGCACAAAATTTTGTTGTTGTTGTTGTTTAGTCATTTAGTTGTGTCCGACTCTTTGTGACCCCATGGACCAGAGCACGCCAAGCACTCCTGTCTTCCACTGCCTCCTGCAGTTTGGTCAAACTCATGTTCGTAGCTTCGAGAACACTGTCCAACCATTTCGTCCTCTGTCGTCCCCTTCTCCTTGTGCCCTCAATCTATCCCAGCATCAGGGTCTTTTCCAGGGAGTCTTCTCTTCTCATGAGGTGGCCAAAGTATTGCAGCCTCAGCTTCAGGATCTGTCCTTCCAGTGAGCACTCAGGGCTGATTTCCTTCAAAATGGATAGGTTTGATCTTCTTGCAATCCATAGGACTCTATGAAATTAAGAGGAAGACACGGCAACAAATTCAAGGAAGAATGGAAGGTGCTTATTGCATATATACAGGAGCATTGTACACAGGTTAATATATTAGCAGAGTTTTAGAATTACTTGTAATTTTGTTATGCTTGGATAATAATTTAAATAAGATCTTAAACTGAGCAATGGACATGCAGTACATTGATAAATAATGGAACCAAGGAAGGGACTAGAGGGAAGTGAATTTGTTTTGTTTTGTATTTGTATTGTTATTGTTTTTATTTTTGTTATCTTTGGAAAATTAATAAATTGCTATTAAAAATATATATTTCCTTTCATCTGCCATGAATCTCCCACTGTTCAACCTCAATGGGATTACTTCAAGTTCTGATATTATGACAAGGGGAGAAGAACATCTCTCTGTCCACCATTTTAACCACCGTACATAATTTGTACATCTTGGCTACATCTTAGGACTGCTATATGTGCAGATTTCCTCTGACATTACCAGGATTTCAAAGGCAGGATTGTCGTCTGGGGAAAATTTCCAAAATGTGGCGCATTGCCCCAATTTGGGGGGCTTCCTAAAAAAAACTTTTGGGCTTTTCCTGGTTTTACCTTTTTGAAATAGGGCAACCCTAGATGTCTCCCTTGTTTGTCTTCCTTCTAAAGTGCTCCAAAGATGCAACCTTTGCTTATATGGGCAATAGCCCATAAAGAGATCACTCTTTAACTACATGAGATTCATCTACTTGACACCCTGGGGAGGGAGGTTGAACCCTTAAGAATGATGAGAGTTCAAGGAACTCACAACTTCTTAATGAAGGGGAAAATAGGGACGGTGAGTTACCAGGAACAGGTATTTCCAGAAAATAGAGACTGTCCCTGGTAAACAGGAAGAGTTGAAGCATATTATTACATGCGCCCCACTTCTGCAAGTATTGGGAACAGCCCCAGGGGCACAGGCAATGTGGCCATGTTGGGTTTGCCAGAGCTTCGGGTCTTAAGAGGATGGAGAATAGTGTTCCACACAAGCGGTGTGAGATACCAATGTGTTTCCATTGGGGAAATCGAGGCACAGCAGAGGGTAGTGCATTTAAGAAACGTGGTTTATTAGCACATATTTGCACCGGGAAGTCTGCAGCGGACTCCCCAAGAGTATCTCTCATTGTCCCTTTCATAGCTTCGGCAAGTTTGGCTCCAAAGCGGCAATCTGCGAAATGGCTGAGTACTGGGGGAAAAATGGTTCAAGCCACTGTTGGGAGGGTCTGAGATGGGTCTGAGTTTGAGACTTTACAGCACACCCAACTACACACACACAATGTGTGCTATAGAAACACGTTGTTTTTGTAAATATCTCGAGTTTTATCTGTATATCCCGTTACGCAACACACACACACAGATCCGTCTCTGTATTCTCTCCCTCAATGATATGCGAAACACGCGTTATACACATCCTTTTCGTGTAAATATGCATATATATATGTGCGTGCGCGCTCGTGCTCTAGACACAGAGACACGCGAGTTTCCAGTTACTTTATTTGCGTTTATTGACAACGTGCATTCCGTGAGGGAAACGGGGAAACCCGAGGCAAAAAGCGAACGTCACCTGTGAAGGCTGGGGCGGTGGAGGAGGGGCAGCGGCCGCGGCGTCATTTATATACAGCAGCAGCAGCAGGAGGAGGAACCTCCTTCACGGCCCGCTCCTCTGACTGGGTGCGGCCGACCCACCCTCGCTTAGCTATTGGATGTGGGGGGAAGTGGGCGGGGCTCCCGCGGCGGCCGAGGCAGGCGCGGGCCTTTTCCTAACCGTCGTCCGCGGCGCGCGCATTAACGGACCGTCACAACAAGCAGCAGCAGCGGAGGAGGAGGAGGAGGCTGGCGGTGGATGGACTCATGAATATGAAGGAGGTGGGCGTGGCCGACGCGGGGGCTCGTTTTCCTCCCCTCACCCCGTGAGAAAATGGCGGCGGCGGCGGCAGCAGCAACAGCATCGGCGGCGGCGCTCGGCGTCCGGGCCGCGGGGTCTCCGCCGCCGCCGCCTCCGCTCCTGCGACGGGGCCGGAGGAGGCGGCGCCAGGGCGGGCCTGAGGAGAAAGAGGCGGCGGAGGGCGGAGGGCCCCGGTGCGCCTGCGGGCCGCGGCGCTGCCCGCCTCAGGGCCCCGGCCGCCCGTTTTGCCGCAGCCGCCTCGGCAGCTTCTCCTCGCAGCCGGTTCGGACCCCCTCGGAAGGGGAGACGCCGCCGCCTCCTCCTCCGCCACCGCCCGCCCAGGCAGAGCGAGGTGCGGCGACCGCCCGTGCGCGACACGTATCGTGTGAATGGGTTACGTGTGTGTGAGAGAGAGAGAGAGAGAGAGAAGGAAATGCACGCGACTCGTTGACGTTGGCTGCTCGTGTTTCTGCCTACGTGGGCAGCGGAGCCTCAGGGTGTGTGTTTTTTGGACAGGCGCCCCAGTTGCCAGCGAAGCACGTCGGGATGCGCGTGTGTGTGTGAATGGATAAATGCACGGGGGCGGGCGTAGGCGCGTGAATCTGCGGGCAGGTGGCTGTTGTTGCTTATTAATTAAATCTCGGGGCAGACATAAAAGTACAAGATGCAAACACGAAATTCCGTCCGTGAGCCTGTGTGGCTGTGTCACGCGGGAAGAGCAGCTCTGCGTGGGGCTTCACCCGCGAACGCAGTTGCATTTATTTCTAGCTAAATGGAGACAGGCTTGAGATGCGTGTGGTGGCTGCGGTGGTTGTTTTGCAATGCCTTCCGAGCAAATGAGAGCCAGAGGCGGGTTGACCCACCTTTCAGGTGACCCCTTGTTTTGCACCTGCTTTTAACCACTCTCTGCGGGTCTTGCTGAAATTGATTCCTTCAAGCTTTATTTCCAGGAATAATTGGTTAAATACCCAGAAATAATTGATCACTTTCTTAAACCTTAATACCCAGAATTACAAAATGCTAGTTGGCTCCCAAAATAGAATGGTTTTAAGGAATGTGCTAACCACAACATTGGTGTGTGTGTGTGTGTGTGTGTGTGTGTGTGTTTGTGTTTGTTTGTTTGTTTGTTTGTTTGTTTGTTTGTTTTATAACATCAGCCGTGTGCTGGAGGTCCATGTTTTATACATCTTGGGTGCACTCAAGGAGGAGTGTAACAATCACATGTATTGTGCAGTCAGATGCAATTGGCTGGGGCTCCTTGGTGTTTGCATTCTTATCTTGTGCATTGTCCACACCCCTTGGCACAGTTGGCATCAGTCTGAAGTGTACAGTATCTTGTGAAGTGAAGGAGTCCTGTGTGTGTATTCCTTGCAGGGGCAGATCATTCAGGGGAGCAGTCTCTAGACATGCCCCCTTCAATTTTCTTTATTGCCTTTATATCCCACTTTCTCTCCAAGTTGCTGAAGGTGTTGTATTCTTCCTCCCCATTTTATCCCCACAACAACCCTGTGAGGTAGGTTAGGCTGAGAACTAGCCCAAGGTCACCCTAGGAGTTTCATGGCTGAGCTGGGATTTGAGCCCTGGCCTCCCAGCTCCTAGTCTCTTAACCACTACACCACACGGGTTGATCATCCGTTGGCTGAGGGGCATGGGCTGTGTGTGTGCATCGACATCCAGTGCACAGGGTATCTGAAGAAGTGTGCATGCACACAAAAGCTTATATCAGAACAAATTTAGTTGGTCTATAACAGGCGGCCCCAAACTTCGGCCCTCCAGATGTTTTGGACTACAAATCCCATCTTCCCTGACCACTGGTCCTGTTAGCTAGGGATCATGGGCCTTCCAAATGGCCGCAGTTTAGGGATGCCTGGTCTATAAGGTGCTACTGGACAATTATTTATTTTTTATTTATTTTTATTTGCACAGGGCATGTTGTTGTGAGCTTTTCAAGTGCGTGTTATCCAGAGGTACCAAACGGTACGGCCTTTGTGGGTCTCGAGTGTTGTGATAAATTTAGTGCCTGATTACCTGTGAGCGACACCTTGCTTGTGAATGTGCGAGGCTTGCTTTAAGTCAGGTATTGAGAGAGGAGGGGTGGACAGAGGAGAATGGAGCATTGAAAGCCACAGACCACTTCATCAGTGTAAAGCAGGGGTAGGCAACCTAAGGCCCGTGGGCCGGATGCGGCCCAATCACCTTCTCAATCTGGCCCACAGATGGTCCGGGAATCAGCGTGTGTTTACATGAGTAGAATGTGTCCTTTTATTTAAAGTGCATCTCTCGATTATTTGTGGGGCCTGCCTGGTGTTTTTACATGAGTAGTATGTGTGCTTTTATTTAAAATGCACCTCTGGGTTATTTGTGGGGCATAGGAATCAGGGTGGATAAAAATCAATGATTTTTAAAAAAAAATCAAAAAAATCGGATTTTTTTGATTTAAATCGATTTTTTTGATTTAAATCGGAATTTTTTAAATAAAATGCTTTTTGAGGAAAATATTTTACCACCCAAAGGTTATTCCATCATGAAATAAAGATTAGTTTTTTAATTATGTAGAATAAGGTTGTATATGTTTAATTTTTGGGGTAAATAAATTCCATTAATCCATTCACAATGTCATGCTCTTCCAGAGGTTTTTGTAATATTATTGGGCAGTTTCTCTGCCTACAAGATATTATCACAGATGCTTGGTTTACTTTTGCAGTTCTCAAAACTGAATTTGACTCAACAGAGATCACATGCCTCTTCTTCACAGCAAAAATGTTATAACATGAACGGAGTTGAGAAAAAGACCTTAATTCTATTGCTCTACAAACCTATGAATACAGAAACAACCCCTTCAGTGCTAACTTTCAAGAAGTTCAGTGAATAGAATAGAAATAATATTTTTCTGATTGGAGTGGACAGTATTTAGGTTTTTCATGTGTAGGCTGGGCTGACAGTCTAAGTTTCTTAAAATATAAGAATCACTTCCATGGATTGCAATTGTACACAAACATAAGATGGTGATTTTTTTAGTCCCTTTTAGTATTTGAAAACAACTAATACTCATGGTGCTGAATTAGTCCAAAATATATTTCACATAAGGTCACGGGTGGCACTGTGGTCTAAACCACTGAGCCTCTTGGGCTTGCCGATCAGAAGGTTGGTGGTTCAAATCCCCACGATGGGGTGAGCTCCTGTTGCTCTGTCCCAGCTCCTTCCTACCTAGCAGTTCAAAAGCACGCCAAAAAGTGCAAGTAGATAAATACCATAGTAAAATAAAAAAAATTCCTTCAGTAGCACCTTAAAGACCAACTAAGTTTTTATTTTGGTATGAGCTTTCGTGTGCATGCACACTTCTTCAGATACAGTGAAATGGAAGTTTCCAGGCACTTATGTAGAGAAGGGGTGGGGAGGGGTGGGGATGGGGAGGGGGGATCACTCAGAAGGGTGGTGGAAATGGGTGATTGACTGACTGATAGCTGTTGATGACCGCAAACGACTGCAAATGGTTTTGCATGAAAAAGCAAGGGTTGAGATGGCTGAAGATCGCTTATCATGTATAATGAGATAAGAACCCGATATCTCTGTTCAAACCAGGTCCCTCCATGGTTTTGAGCTTGGTGATAAGTTGCAATTCAGCAACTTCTCTTTCCAGTCTATTTCTGAAATTCTTTTGTAGTAAGACAGCTACTTTGAGATCTTGTATAGAATGTCCTGGGAGATTGAAGTGTTCTCCTACTGGTTTTTCTGTCTTCTGGTTCCTGATGTCAGATTTATGTCCATTTATCCTTTGGCGTAGGGTTTGGCCTGTTTGTCCAATATAGAGAGCTGAAGGGCACTGTTGGCATTTGATGGCATACACAATGTTAGAAGATGAGCAATTAAATAGTCCTGAGATGGTATGTTTGACGTTGTTGGGGCCAGTAATGGTGTTGTCTGGGTGTATGTGGCAGAAAAGTTGGCATCTGGGTTTATTGCAGGCTCTGGTACCAGTGTCCATGTTAAGTCTGGTGGTTGTATTATTGTAGATCTACAGCCTCTCCTGGACAATGACCGCTCCCTTTCTCAAGCTCTGGGAGGAAGACCTTTCATTGCCTACAGACAGCCACCCAATCTTAAACAACTCCTCACCCACAATAATACAACCACCAGACTTAACATGGACACTGGTACCAGAGCCTGCAATAAACCCAGATGCCAACTTTGCTGCCACATACACCCAGACATCACCATTACTGGCCCCAACAACATCCAACATACCATCTCAGGACTATTTAATTGCTCATCCTCTAACATTGTGTATGCCATCAAATGCCAACAGTGCCCTTCAGCTCTCTATATTGGACAAACAGGCCAAACCCTACGCCAAAGGATAAATGGACATAAATCTGACATCAGGAACCAGAAGACAGAAAAACCAGTAGGAGAACACTTCAATCTCCCAGGACATTCTATACAAGATCTCAAAGTAGCTGTCTTACTACAAAAGAATTTCAGAAATAGACTGGAAAGAGAAGTTGCTGAATTGCAACTTATCACCAAGCTCAAAACCATGGAGGGACCTGGTTTGAACAGAGATATCGGGTTCTTATCTCATTATACATGATAAGCGATCTTCAGCCATCTCAACCCTTGCTTTTTCATGCAAAACCATTTGCAGTCGTTTGCGGTCATCAACAGCTATCAGTCAGTCAATCACCCATTTCCACCACCCTTCTGAGTGATCCCCCCTCCCCATCCCCACCCCTCCCCACCCCTTCTCTACATAAGTGCCTGGAAACTTCCATTTCACTGTATCTGAAGAAGTGTGCATGCACACGAAAGCTCATACCAAAATAAAAACTTAGTTGGTCTTTAAGGTGCTACTGAAGGAATTTTTTTTATTTTACTTCGATCCAGACCAACACGGCTACCTACCTGTAACCTAAATACCATAGGTACCGCTCTGGCAGGAAGGTAAACAGCGTTTCCGTGCGCTGGTCTGGTTTCACCAGAAGCAGCTTAGTCATGCTGGCAGTCACATGACCCAGGAAAACGGTCTGCGGACAAACGTCGCTTCCCTTGGCCAGTAAAGCGAGATGAGCGCCGCAACCCCAGAGTCGTTCGCAACTGAACTAAACTGTCAGAGGTCCTTTACCTTTTTTATATTTCACGTGGTGTAAAGCAAAGCTTTGTGTATGTGTGTTTGAGAGTTTTATCATGGAGTGTGAATTTGCACCTTTTAAACATGCTCTGGAGATATTTGAGCAAGTGTGAGTTTAGTTCTGCTTCTTGTGGTGGTCATATATTTTTTGACTTTGTGGGTAGATTTATTGAATGTTCTGGACATAGAATTAAATCATAGAATTGTAGAGTTGGAAGGGACCACAAGGGTCATCTATTTCAGCCCTCTGCAATGTTGGAATCTTTTGCCGAACATGGGCCTCGAACCCACAACCCTGGGATTAAGAGTCTCGTGCTCTACCTACTGAGCTACATAATGTATGCTGGACATATAATGCTGCTACAAAGAAGATGATTGGTGAAGTGAGATGGTGATAGTAGGGGGAAAGATTTTCCTAAGGTGTGTATACAGGGAATGGCCCTGTCCTTCTCTGGTCAAAGGTGCAAGGGTGACCTGGACTTACTGTTATTCTGCAATTCCTACCGCCTTCGGCAAGGTTGTTAATCTGTCCTAAAGCAAGGGACTTGATGGGTTTTAGCAACCACCACTACCTTGGGTGCTGAATCAGATGTTATGAGTAAATTCAGTTTTGTGCCATTTTCCTTTACTTGTCTGGGCTGGATCTCCACTAACCAGATTACCTTCATTTTGTCTGACCTGTGTCTAGGCCGGGCTTAGCCCTTCTTTTTTCTTTCTTGTTATTGAGAGAGCGTTCCTTGTGCAACAGGTCCCTAGATTCCAGTGTGCCATAAAACCTTTGTGTTATCTACCCTGAAAACCTTTTCATCTCTAAAAGCACTTCAGTGCCACTAATTTTATCGGCTCCCCCCATAAATTGACAGTTTCTGGTTGTTCTGGTCTGCTGTTCAACTACAGAAAAGAATGAATAGCTTTGTGTTGGATGGAAAGTCTGGGTTAGGTGTAGTTTGACAGGTTTTCTGAAAACTGCTTTTTGAAATTGACTATTCAGTTCAGGAGAATTCCTCAGTGTTGAGCTGTGACCAACAAGTTGCACTTCAGCCACTCCTTGATGTCACCTGAGGGGGGACACAAAGAGTTAAGGGGGAGTCTTGTGGATCTTCAGATCTCAGCAGTTGGCTTTCTTTGAACAGAAGTCACTGGCTGATTCTTGAGCACACAAAATAGGGGTTCTAATTGCAGGGGGGGGGGAGTGCACAGCAACATTCCGCTGTCGGTTTGATTTTGATTTTTGGATATTGCAAATGAAACTTCAAATAATTTTCCCCCCTGTTATCATATGTACCAGGTTACATTTGTTTGCAAAATGGACAAAAGTGTTCTATGTCAAGATTTTGTATGGCAGGGTTTCAAGTTAACTAAATGCAGTAAACTGTCATAAACATGTTAAGAAATAGTTTACTTATTGCATTCAAAGTCAGTTTTTCTTCCCTAGCTTTAAGCACCTAGGCCATGGGTAGGCAAACTAAGGCCCCGGGGGCCGGATTCCCCGGGGGCCGGTAGTGGTGGTTGCTAATTTCTTATTTATACCCTGCCCATCTGGCTGGGCTTCCCCTGCCACTCTGGGCGGCTTCCAACAAACATTAAAATACATCAAATATCACAGATTAAAAACTTCCCTAAACAAGGCTGCCTTTAGGTATTTTCTAAATGTCAGGTAGTTGTTTATCTC
This sequence comes from Zootoca vivipara, assembly GCF_965207765.1. NCBI lineage: Eukaryota > Metazoa > Chordata > Lepidosauria > Squamata > Lacertidae > Zootoca > Zootoca vivipara. Next base: position 98,571,427 of record NC_142587.1, on the reverse strand, counting down.
TCTGACCTCTGATGGGAGGGTGTTCCACAGGGCGGGTGCCACTACTGAGAAGGCCCTCTGCCTGATTCCCTGTAGCTTTGCTTCTCACAGTGAGGGAACTGCCAGAAGGCCCTTGGCGCTGGACCTCAGTGTCCGGGCAGAACGATGGGGGTGGAGACGCTCCTTCAGGTATACTGGACCGAGGCCGTTTAGGGCTTTAAAGGTCAGCACCAACACTTTGAATTGTGCTCGGAAACGTACTGGGAGTCAGTGTAGATCTCTCAGGACTGGTGTTATGTGGTCTCGGCGGCCGCTTCCAGTCACCAGTCTAGCTGCCGCATTCTGGATTAGTAGTAGTTTCAAGGTCACCTTCAAAGGTAGCCCCACATAGAGCGCATTGCAGTAATCCAAGCGGGAGATAACCAGAGCATGCACCACTCTGGCTAGATAGTCTGCAGGCAGGTAGGGTCTCTGCCTGCGTACCAGATGGAGCTGATAGACAGCTGCCCTGGACACAGAATTGACCTGCGCCTCCATGGACAGCTGTGAGTCCAAAATGACTCCCAGGCTGCGTACCTGGTCTTTCAGGGGCACAGTTACCCCGTTTAGGACCAGGGAGTCCTCCTCACCTGCCCGCTTCCTGTCCCCCACAAACAGCCCAATCACCTTCTAAATCTGGACCGCGGATGGTCCAGGAATCAGCGTGTTTTTACATGAGTAGAATATGCCATTTTATTTAAATTGCATCTCTGGGTTATTTGTGGGGCATAGGAATTCGTTCAATATAGTCCGCCCCCCCCACAAGGTCTGAGGGACAGTGGACCGGCCCCCTGCTGAAAAAGTTTGCTGACCCCTGATCTAGGCACTGACCAAACTCTGACCTGCTAAACTTCAGAGAGGGTCTACTGCTTTTAGGCCCTGCCCTGCACCTGACATTAAACTTTCTCAGATAGGAAACTGGATTTTGTTTTGTTAATCTAGGAAATTCAGTCTTTTCTTTAGCAAGAGTTCTGTCAGATTTCATGCAACCCAGTGTTGGGTCACTTTCCAGAGCAACGTCTGCCATGGGGACATGCTGTTTTGTCTTAGGGGAACCTAGCACCAAGTACACAAAGTTGCTAGATCTGTCTCTAATGCTAAACCATTAAATGATTTTTTAATATATAAAAAATCTACGTGTTGTGAGGCTTCCCTGGGTCCCGGCAGATAAATTTTACTCACTGCACTGACTGGCTGTGTAGCTGTGTGCATCCCTGTGTCATGGGTGCTGCTGGTGTGGGAATCTTTTGTGTGTGCACATGCATGCTCCTCTCCCTGTAGATTTATCGTAACCTTGTGCCAAGAAAGGCAAACTAACCTGTCTGGAAAGTAAAAGATACATTTTGTCACTAGAAAGGACTATTGAGAAGAGGACGTGGTTCCCTTTAAGCATTTCCACTCTGTCATACAATCATGCTCCCTTTCAAGTGATCGGGAAATTCGGGGCTGGCTTCCTTTGTATAAAGGAGAGCACATTAAGAGGCTCTTTGACTTTCTGGAAAACCCTGACTTTTCAAATGTTTGTTAGGGAAAGAATCGACATAAGTCCCATAACGCAAATACAGTGGTACCTTGGGTTGCGGACCCGATCCGTTCCTGGGTGCTGTTCGCACCCTGAAAGGTCCGCAAGCTGAGCAGCGCTTTTGCGCATGCGCGAAAGCATGATAGAGCGCTTCTGCGCATGCGCGAAGCACTGAGAATGCTTCTGCACATGCGCGCGTGGCGAAACCCGGAAGTAAGCACTTCTGGGTTCGCCACGTTCATAACCTGGAAAAACACACCCCGCAGCAGACGCAACATGAGGTATGACTGTACACAGTGTGTGACAATGTACATTCAGTGCTGGATGCAGGCACCTTTTGGGGGTGCTGTACACATGTCACCCCCATGTCATCTAGGGCTGGGAAATCTGTCGATATATTGTCCAAAACCAGTTTGAAGTCCATATCGTGATATTAGCTTCATAATTTTTGACCTGGCAGTATATTGCAAATGAGTGTTGGTAGTCGAAGCTGATGCCCAGAAGATGGGGCAGTGAGAGAGGCACACAGTACATTTTTGAATTTTGCTTCTTGCAACTCATTTCCACACACTTACGTTTGAAAATAAACATGCCCACGCCATACTGAAATGGGTCCTGTGTTTTGTAATTTAAATGTGGAAAGTTTTCTTAAAGCTAGTTGGTGGTACTGTGTGGACACAAATTGTGAATTGGCTAACCTGTCCCTTTTCAGCTTCTTATCAGTGAGTTATATTTGTTTTGCGATAGTCTCTTCTTTGCAAACATGATGAGATAAAATTGGATGGCTTTATGGATGACTTGGTCTTGAATTCCTTCGTAGAAAATCTCTGGTTCCAGAGAGTGACTTGCCTGGGCATGTGTTTTGCCAAAGTGGGTGTGGTTTTTAAAGTTGCTGCTGAGCGTTTTACTAGAGATGATACAGGAGGTGGTGCGACATTTTGCTCTCCAGCAGGACATCTATGTGCGCGAACCCTGCTTAGTTTCACTCAAGTTGCATAGGTAGGCTACCATTGTTGCATTTGATTTTTTTAAAAAAAGTTTTGAGAGGCTAAGGGCTGCTTTTTGGATCGTTATTTTAGCATGCAGTTGCCAAGTAGATTCATCTCCTTGTGGTGAACCCCAGTATGAGAAAAAAACACATTTCTGATACAGCAGTAAGAAGAACCATGCTTAACTGCATTTCTGTAGCATTTCTGTGAATGCTCAAAACACTAAACAACTCCTTCACCCCTCTTTCTGCCTGCAGATTTTATATTCAGAGCACCCATCACATTAAGCAAGCCTGGAGAACTGCATGAGGAATACAAAAGCCAGCTACGAAAGGTAAGACGGATGCATTCTGTGAAAAATTATTGCATCAAGACCAGGATGGGCAATTTGTGGGCCTCCAGAAGTTTCTGGAGTCCACCACCCATCTTCCCTGACACTTTGGACCTTCTGGTGGGGCTTAGTGGGAGTTGGGAGTCCAACAACATCTGGAGGGCCAGAATTGCCCTGCCCCTGTTCTAGGTCTATGGCTGTTAAAGTTCAAAGCAGTCACTGCTACATGTGTTTAGTGTGTATCTGTCTCCAGCACAGAGCCAGTGTTTATTTTGTGCTCATCCTTTTGTAGTACTGACAGATATTCCTGGGGTCTGATAGGATCCATACCCTATTTTTTATAAGCATTTTGCATTCAGGGCTGTTAAGGCATGCTGTAGACTCTTGACCCAGATTTCTGTTGTCTTCTCTTTCTGAATGTCAGATAAATTATCTATCTAAATTGTCTATCCATTTATTTACATCAAATTTATACACATCTCTGTAAATGTGAATTTGGGCAGTCTTTTGCTACTGAGGGCGACTTAAAGTATGTTAATAATTGTTCTCTTCCTTGACTAAGAAGGTTTGCTTGGGCACAGTTGAGAGCTTCTGTTTCATTTTCTTGTAATCTTTCTCAGCCGTGGTAGAGGATGAGAGAAAGAGATTAGGTGGAGCAAAGGAGATAACTTCGCAATGTTTCCCATGCTTTCTGCAAATTATTATTGCAAGAGCTCCCAACCTTGGTAGACCTGTGGAATGTTGAGAGTGTGCCAGAGCTGTACACCTCAGTTTCTCTTCTTCCCTTGCCACTCCCAGTGCTGTCATGCCACACAGATGTTGATCCAAGTCATGGATCTTTGTGGGTCTTCCGTGATTTTTTTCATGTGGTGCCAACAAAACGACAGTATGTATCCATGGACGCGTTTGGTGGGATCCCTTGTAAAAATCACACAAATGGTATCATGTTTTTAATATTCATTTGGGAGCAGCCCAGAGTGACTGGGGAATTATTATTATTATTATTAGTAGTAGTAGTAGTAGTATTATAATATAAATTCAAGTTGCTTTGTTTAATTTCCATGGGATTCTACTTTTGCCAGGCCCATGGAAAAACAAAGAGGACACATGCCTGCAGGATGCTGTGTGTGCCTGTGTTGCGCAAGTGCTTTGTCTTTTGTAGGGCGGAAGACATTGTGCAAACCAGGCTTGATCCCCACACCCTTACTCATTCCTCTTTCTCGCTCTGCTCATTACCCTCACCTCTTCCATCATTCTTTTCCATAGCTATTTTTGCCCCTTCCATCTCCTCCTTAAAACTACAGTCATACCTTGGGCTACAGCCGCTTCAGGTTGTGTCTTTTTGGGTTGCGCTCCGCGCCGAACCCAGAAGTACCGGAACAGGTTACTTCCGGGTTTCGGCGCGCACGCATGCACAGAAGTGCTAAATCACGCTTTGCAAATGCTGCGGGTTGCGAACTTGCCTCCTGCATGGATCACATTCGCAACCCGTGCATCCACTGTATTTTCACTGGGTGGTTGGACACACTGCAAAGCAGTGCCTTAGCTACCCACCATTTTAATTATCTCCAGAGGGACTCTAGGCGCCCATGCACTTCGCTTGGTAAAGCACCCAGTTGCCCGGTAGAAATAGTTATCAGTTTCTAATACTCCAAGAAAACTGCTCAGAGGAAGGGACACAGAGTGAAGAGCCTTCTGGGTGATGCATTCAAAACTGTAGGACTGTAAGATAGCACCGTTGCCTACTGGCCACCAGAGGGGGGGACAGGGTGGATAAAAATCAATGATTTTTTTAAAAAAAATCAAAAAAATCGGATTTTTTTGATTTAAATCGATTTTTTTGCTTTAAATTGGATTTAAATAAAATGCTTTTTGAGGAAAGAATATTACCATCCAAAGGTTATTCCATCATGAAATAAAGATTAGTTTTTTTAATTATGTAGTATAAGGTTGTATATGTTTAATTTATGGGGTAAATAAATTCCATTAATCCATTCACCTCTTCCAGAGGTTTTTGTAAGATTATTGGGCAGTTTCTCTGCCTACAAGATATTATCACAGGTGCTTGGTTTACTTTTGCAGTTCTCAAAACTGAATTTGACTCAACAGAGATCACATGCCTCTTCTTCACAGCAAAAATGTTATAACATGAACAGAGTTGAGAAAAAGACCTTAATCCTATTGTTCTACAAACCTATGAATACAGAAGCAACCCCTTCAGTGCTAAGTTTCAAGAAGTTCAGTGAATAGAATAGAAACAATATTTTTCTGATTGTTTGGACAGTATTTAAGTTTTTCATGTGTAGGCTGGGCTGACAGTCTAAGTTTCTTAAAATATATATATATTGTTTTTGTTTAGCCAAATTAGTTAACAAACATGGATGTTTGTTTAAGCAAATAACATTTGCTGAAATGTTATTGTTTCAGTTGAATAAATCTATTTAAATTGTTATTATTAAGGTAATGATTATTTTTCTCCTTCCTAAGTACAACAGTAAAGTTGTCCAAATATGAATGATTAACCTATTAAACTGGGGATAAAAAAACTAATATGAAAAGTTGTTATTCTAAAAATCTTCATCTACTTGCATAATAAAGTTATACCAGCAAGAATTAGTCTTTATGATTTAAATCAACTATGATTTAAATCAAGCCTTACTGACTAGTGATTTAAATCGTGATTTAAATCGTGATTTAAATCAGTTTGATTTAAATCAAATCCACCCTGGGGGGGGGAAATAGAAATGTTATTCATGCAGTACCGGTATTATAGAGGTGAGATACTGAATTCCTTATACAGATCTTGTAGTTTTAAAGCCTGGCAGCAGCAGAAGCCTGATGACTTTAGGAAAGTCTTCCTTGTTGGAACTGCACTAAGATTTTCTTGATGCTGTACAGTAGAAGCATTTTTGTAGTTCTGATGATTTCCTTTACAGCAATTGAGGAAAAAATGTTTTCAAGTGTTTCTGGGACTCGTGTGCAGCTGGGAGACAGCTTTTTGTCCACTTCCTGTTTGGCTTGCTGACCCTGCTTTTTCTCTTCAAGACACATTGGCAGAACTTGGATGTGCTTCCTCTCAATGTTCACACACCTCTTCTGAACTTTAAACTGTGCCCAAAGGGAGCAGATTCCTAAACCTATGCTCAGGTGGGACATATAGATTGTCCAGTGCCTATATTCAGGAGTTACTGCCAAGTCTTGGAATTTAGTCCTATGCTACACCTGATCTTCTCACTATAATTTTTGCATAATAGATAGGAAAATAGGAGTCAGGCCTTTGCTCCATCAAGCTCAATATTGTCAACACTGACTGGCAGCCTCTCTCCAGGATTTCAGACAAGACCTTTCCAGCTCTACCTGGAGATGTCAGGGATTGGTCCTGAGACTTTCTGTATGAGGAACAGCTGCAGCTCCAGTCCTTCCCATAATAACTGCCTTATTATTATTATTTTTAAAAGCAAAACCTTGCAACACCAAAAACAAGTAATTATATTTCTAAAATGGCTACCATGAGCCAACCTAGGTCCTCTTATGGGTCCCCCTGCCTCTTCCAGGCAAGGTGAGTGGTGACCACAATAGGGGCCTTTTGATTGTGGGACCCTGATTCTGAAATGTTCTTCTCAGGGAGGCCCACATGATGCAGAGTCTGAGACCTTTTCAGTGCTTGGTGGAGACATCTTTATTTGTTTCCACCTTTTAGTGTTTTCAGGTTTTAATGATGGGTTTTATCTGGCTTTAACGCTACCGTTGTTCAGCTCTTTTACTATATTTCTATAGATTGCTTTGTTTTTAAGTTACTTTAACTGCTTTGGAAGGTTTTGCCTAAAAAGCAGTGTAAAAGTCACTTCTCCAGGCTAAAGAGATCCAGGTCTTTCCATCATTTGTCATCCAGTTTGATTTCCAGTCTCCTCACTATCCTGGTCACCCTCCTTGGGACCCACTGCAGTTGGTCAATGTCTCTCTTTAACCGTAGCACCCAAATGTAGCCGCAGTAATAAAACAGCTGCATTTTTTTTAAAAAAGAGCAGCAGCCAAAGCGAGATTAAATCAGGACATTAATTCTCATTTGCTTCTAGTTGAGGGATGAAAAACTGCAAGAAGAGAGAACCTCTGATGATTTTATTCACAAGCTGATTGTTGAGGACACTACTGATGCAGGGAAAAGAAAAACAGAAGATCAGAAGAAAGAGGAGTCCTTAATGGTCAAAATGACCCAAGAACGTGTAAGTAACTGGGGGTTGCGCTATGCTGCTTTCTCCCCCCCCCCCAAACCACCACCACCACACACAAAAAAAAAGCTGTATACCTACCTGCCATAGCCAGGATAGCCAGGAGGCATCAGAGATTGAACCTTTTGTGGGCAAAACATGTGCGGTGCCCCCCCTCCAAAATACTACGATTTAGTTAAAGTCCATATGGTGGGTGTAGGATAAAAAAAAATACTGCTGCTTTTAATGAAGAAGCCAATAATTTGGGTGTTCCTCCTAGAAATAGATTGCAGACGCTAGGGACTATGTCACGTGACGATGGCACACTGTCTTCTCCGGGGACTTTATTGTCAGGTTCATGGCCACACCAAATTCAGTGCAGAATTGAAGGGGGAACTTTTGAGACATTGTTTCCTCTGGGCAGTCTTGCCACAGGAAGCCACAGATTTTGTTGTTCAGCTGTGCGAACCAACACAGGACAAAGATCCCCACGAATATGGACTGCAGGGATTGAAAGCGCTGAGTGGGCTCCTCCTCCCTAGCTATAACTACATAAATGTGCAGACAGAATGCTGAGTGGGATGGGAGAAGGGGGCATCTTACTAGATGACAACCCTGACCTTAAAGCTTTGCTCAAAAAAAGCCCAGTTGATTTCAGTAGGACTCGCTTTCAGACATGCGTATTCAAGAGGTACAGAGTAATCTCCCATGGGATACTGATGAGCTAAGGATCTCAGGACCCAGGCATAGAAACTGGATTGGCTAATATCCCTTTCCCTCTGTTATTTATTCCCCCGTGACTGGTCTCGGTCCAGTATACCTGAAGGAGCGTCTCCATCCCCATCGTTCTGCCCAGACACTGAGGTCCAGTGCCGAGGGCCTTCTGGCGGTTCCCTCGTTGCGAGAAGTGAGGTTACAGGGAACCAGGCAGAGGGCCTTCTCGGTAGTGGCACCCTCCCTTTGGAACGCCCTCCCACCAGATGTCAAAAAGAAAAATAACTACCAGACTTTCAGAGGACATCTGAAGGCAGCCCTGTTTAGGGGAGACTTTTAATCTTTAATCGATTATTTTATTCTTCTGTTGGAAGCTGCCCAGAGTGGCTGGGGAAACCCAGCCAGATAGGTGGGGTATAAATAATAATAATAATATATTATTATTATTATTATTATTATTATTATTATTATTATTATTATTATTATTTATACAGCCTGTGATGTTGGATATGAATCTAGCCATCATGACTATTAGTCGTGGATGGCTATAGCTGCCATATTATTTTAATCCCTTAACTCTGAAACCATATGGCTATATACTGGTCAGGGTTTAAAAAAACTCACGAGACTTTGAAGTGATGAGGATGTAAGAAATCTATTCGCCAATGATGTAAATCACCTTCAGACTCGGAGGCGGTATCCCTTTGCATTCCAGCCTCTGGGGAAGAATAGTGGGAGAAAGAGCCTTGTCATGCTTTCGGGCTTCCCAGGGACATCTAGTTGGCCACCAAGGGAAACAGGATGCTTGGCAAGATGGGTCTTTGATCTGATCCAGCAGAAAGGCTCTTCTTCTTTTCTTCTTCTACTGTTGTCTCCAATTTGGTTACAGCCAACAAATCTCCCTCTGCTCAGTGTGTACTTCAAATGTAACTGCTCTGTGGATTGGAGGCTCAAAACACTGTTGGAAGAAGCAGTGAATTGCCAGAGTGAGGCTGTTTGTGGTCTACTGTATGCCACGTTGGTACTTTTTGTGAGTTGGCAGTTTCAAATATTGTTATAAATAAGGAAAGTGTCAACTAATATTTCCTTGATTACTTCAGTTTCCTGAACGCCTCTCTGATTCCGAGAATGAGGAACCATTCCAGGGCAAATCTGCACATCGGTCAGCTTTTGTCTCCAAGGGAAGCACCTACTCAATAGCATTGGTGGCAGGGTAAGTCCTTGGTGACTCTCTGGGTTGTCTTTAGGGGAAAGTTCCGGCTAAGACAATGGAGGTAGGTGGGGCAGGGAATATTAGGAGAGTGAGCAGATGACTCTGGACTCTGAAATAGTGGCCCAGAATTTGTTCCTCAAATAAACTACAAATTAGAAACCACTTCTAAATTGTGTGCACATTTATGCAGATGTGTTACAGGGACTGGGTTACAAGTAAGTTGTGACTCCTGGTTTTTGTGGAGCTGTAAGGGGGAGGGCAGTGTTGCGTGAAGGGGCAATTTAGCTGGATTTTGTTTGCCTGCCTGGAAATCTTTTTGGCAACCATGTGGACCAGAAATGCTGAACAGTTGGAGCTCCTCTCTATAAAGATTTCACAGCCCCTTCATGTTCTGGGTGCGGGGGCTCTTTGTAGGTCATAGGCCATTAGTACAAATAAATGGTTTTTACACCATATCTGAAGTATCCTTAATACTAATGGGTTCACAACATTTAAAACAAAGCTCAGACCATTAGAAGCAATAAAACTGAAACTAGTAAAATATGATTTCTAGATAGAGGGCATGTGGCTGAACCAAAACAGTACCTTGTTCCAATACATGTAAGTCTACCTGCATATATACTGTGGGTCTGTGCCTGTACCTCCCCCCAGGTGAGACAAAGAGGAAGATATTGCACAAAGATCAAACTGGTGTTTAATGATAGCATTATGTAAGCATTGTGTTAATTTATTGTGCTTTTCCCACTAAACTTTTGTTTTCTTTACATTTTTTTAGAAACTTGAGCTCCAAGGTAGAAAGGAGCCAGAGTTGCAACGATACCCTTCGAGAAAGATCCAAAAGCAGGCAAAGATCAGCTCCAGTCAGAACAAAGGTGATGGTGATTTTGAAAATGGTGGCTATCATGTTGGGTTCCACTGCCTCAAAATGCCCTGAGTTATATTGCAAAGAGTCTTTGATTTGGCCAGCGGACTGCTACATCTGCTGGCTTTCTGTAATACTGAATGTGTGTGTCTTGACAGATTCCTTTACTACTGCAAAGGGTCCTGTGGGTGTTTCCATGTGGCAGTTTGTTGTTGACTCAAGCCAAAGACCCACCTAGCTTAGCACCCTCTTTTCACAGAGGTGCCCATAAGACACCCCCAGGCGGGACCTGAGTGCAATAGCGCTCTCCCTACTTGCAAATCCCAGCAACTGGCTTTCAGAGACATTTCAGAGGCTTTTACTGCCTCCTGTAGTGGAGGTTGGACGCAGCCTTCATGGCTAGCAACCAGTGGGAGCCTCTTCCTCTATGAATTTGTCCCCTAAGGTCACCTGTAGTTTGGGACATCGCTACATCATTTGGGAGTGAATGGCATAGTTTTAACTATGCAGTGTGTGAATAAGAACTTTCTTCTTTCTATTCTGAATCTTCCATCATCTAGCTTCATCAAATAACCTTGGGGTCTTACTATTATACTGCACTATTATGTCTCTGTCCCCTTTGCCTTCACCATCCATAATCATTTTACACCACTCTCATGCCTCCCTCTTTATCCACCTTTTCACTGAATTAATCTCCAAATGTTTCCTCGTTGGTGAATTGCTACAGCCCCATGATCACTTCAGTTGTGTGGTTTTTTTTTAACCTTCCAGCTCTCCAATGTCATTTTGAGGTGCGTTGACTGAACTGCACAGTACTTCTAGTGTGGTTGTACCATAGTTTTGTATAACTTCGTCATGATATTGACAGTTTTCTTTCCAGTCCCTGTTTCTAATGATCTATAACATGGAATTTGCCTTTTTTTTTGGTAATGTGCTTGGAGGGCTGTCTTACAGCTGTTTTCATTATTACCCTGAATCTGCCTTCCACGTTAATATGCAGCAGCAGCAGCAGTTCTCAACATAATCTGTAAAAATCGTTTTTATCCAGTGGTACCTTGGTTTGCATGCGTCTTGGTTTGCATACGTTTTGGATTACAAACACGTCCAACCCGGAAGTGTGTGTTCCAGTTTGCAACCTTTTTTGGATTACAACCCTTTTTTTTTTATTACGAACAAATTTTTTTGGGAGGCCCCATTGGCCAAAGCGCGCCTTGGGTTACAACCTGTTTTGGTTTACAAACGGACGTCCGGAACAGATTGTGGTTGTAAACCAAGGTACCACTGTACTTTGTAAACCCCTTTTGGCATTAAGCTGTGTATAAATTAGTTAATAATGATACCTGCTTGCTCCTTGCAGATAAACCAGTTATCTGGTGCGCCTGCTCCCCTCGTTGGAGTTCTATCGTCCACCCAGAACAATCGCTGCCTCTCCGCCCCAGACCTAACAGCTGATAAGCGCCTTGTCTTCCATGCAGCTGCTTCATTCTCCGTCCTCCAGAAGCCAGAGCGCTCTATCAGCCCCGAGAGCAATGACAGCATTTCAGAAGAACTCAATCACTTCAAGCCAATTGTCTGTTCACCCTGCACACCTCCAAAGCAGCTTCCTGACGGTGGAGTTCTCAGTCCTCTAATTATCAAGTCTACTCCGAGGAACCTAACGAGGAGTTTACAGAAGCCAACCACTTACGAAGCCAGTCCCAGGATCTTGAAGAAATGGGAGCAGATATTCCAGGAACGGCAGGTGAAAAAGACTCTTTCTAAAGCCACCCTAACATCCCTGGCCCCAGAGGTGGGGGAAGATTTTCTGGTTCCTAGCATGAACTCGCTCGTCAAAGAGCCCCTGCAGATATCAAACGACGTGCTGCCACCTGAAACCATTACGCACGTGCAGGCAGAGACAGACTGTTCTCCTTCCGTCTGTGCTGCAAAGTTTGAAAGCTCTGGCAATATCAGGAGAGACTTGGAGGTGGTGGAAGATTACCCCAAAGCACCTGTAGCGAGACCCAACGAAAGCACCCTAAATACCAGGATTTCTGAGGTCCCCAGCACAAAATCAGCCTTGCGGCAGACGGAAACGTGTCTAAACGTTGATGCCAAAATGGTGACCCGGAAAGTGATTAGAGTCAGCTCGGAGTTTCCAGAGAACGGGGCCCTCGTCCCATCAGTCAAGGCAGCTGGCAGGAAGCAGCTTAAGTACCTGAACGAAAGTGAGCTGAGCAACTTCCCAAACGGCGTCTGTATCGAGAAGGCCCTCGGCGACGAGGCCTCGCCTTTGAGGAGGGGCCGAAAGAGACAGTGCAAAATGAAGCACTTGGAACAGGGCGGCTCGGTCAAGAGACTGAGACAGGTGACCTGTCACCACGGGGTGATGGCTGCTCCCGAACCTCCGAGGAAGAGGAGGAGGAGTGAGATGGAGCAGAGGCTGAAGCAGGAGGAGGAAGACCGCCGGCTGGCCTTGCAGCTGCAGCGGAAGTTTGACAGCGAGAACAGGACAGTGGCAAGGCGGAAAGGGAGAGCGGATCAGTATTTCTTGCGGTCAAAGAGCACCACGGGTGCAAAGTAGCACTTATTGAACAATGTTGCCTTTTCTAGTTAATGTGAGGTTGGTCAAAATGATCTGGGAAGGAGGAAGACCTGTTTTGTTATCCTACCTCCCCCTCCCCCATTTGCGTTTCCTTTTTTTATGGTAAGGTGAGTTAAATCCAGTTCACGCTACAGTCAAGGTCTTTGCACAGATGTTGGCTACACTTTATTCTTTTTACTGAAGTTGCTTCTGAGGCTCTCAAAACCCACTCACAGGAATGCATATAAATTTCACTGTGATCAGAAGGGCATAGACCCGTGTCTACAGCTGAGTCCCACTGGTATGTAAACTGCTTCTAGGTTGCAAGTAGATGACACTATTGGATTGACATTTTTTGTCACCGAAGCCAGTTGCTGTAAGTGATCTTGTAACCTCAGGAGCAGCCTTGAGAGGGAGAGAGGCCAGCCACTTGAACTGTGGGATACACAGAAATGTATTTAAATATACAGTGTATTGAGCATTCACATATATGGAGGGCTGTTTATACAGAACCCAAACTAATAACCTTTTGCCAGATCTGTGGCTGCTGTTTGTGCTGTCCATCTCTTAACACCCGGCACAATCTGTTTGCATTGCCATAGATTATTTTTTGATCCCAAGGCCATGTTAATAGGAGTCAGATTTGCAGTGTACAAATACAAGGCTGCCCACTCCAGCGAGACAGAACCGAAGGCAGAGAATTTGCACCTAGTCTCTCTCTCACCACCTTGGTGATTTGCTTTCCCAAGCCTTTCTCCTGCTCCTCATGCACAGCTTTGGGGATATAAACTGTGACAGCAGTGGAATGACTTCTGTGACTGGAAATGTGTGCGGACGTATTGTGTGAATGAGATGGCCGTGGAGAGTGGATTCCGTTGGAACTCTTCCAGTGTCTGGTTTTTGAGATTGCTGAGTTGAAAGGCCCAATGCAGATTACTAAACTGTCCCATTTAACGTGGGTTTTGAATTGGAGATAGGTGGTATTGGTAGAATTTTCTGGACACCCACCCTAACCAGTGCTCACTTGGTCAATAAGTTAAAGTTTCCACATGTGGAAGTGTGTCATATTTACAATCTCTTCAGCAGTGCTTGTTTTCTAGTGTGCTGCAGAGGGTTTTGTTTTGGCTGTATCAGAAAGGCTTTTCACAAGCCTGCTTTGTCGTAAGAATTTGAAGAGGATAAGTTGACTCATGATGACTTCAGAAGTGGCCACTGCAATCAGCCGGGTTTGTCCCACACTAGGAGTAGGTGTTTTGAAGCCCCTTTGAACTACGTAGCATGATAGATTGATATTGAGGCCTCTGGGTTTGCTGCTCAAGAAAAGTTGAAATCCACAAAAGGTGAAATACAGAGTAAATATTCTACAAGTATGCTATCCTGGTATGGTTAGAGCCAAAGAAGCTCTCAATGGGTGGAAACTTGTAATCTCTAAAAACAGGCTGCGGTTTAAAAATGCACTCAGCACTTCAGCAGTCACTTGTAGACCCAAGTTTCTGTGTTGTGCCGCTGTATCCCTTTGGAGGTGGGAAACTAAAACTTGGCATTCTTTTCCCAAGGTTTCCTTGATCACTGGCAAGAGAGCTACCCCCACCTGTCTTCCAGCCTGACTTGTTCATTCCAACTCTGCCTTGTGGAGTTTCCTTGGTTCTCCTGCAACTTCCTCTCTACAGCTGTTTGCTTGAGAGGCAGAGCTCTTGCATCAGCCTTGACGCTTGCTTGGACCAAGCAAATCCGGCACTTAGAGAATTCTCTAAAAACTATGTAGAGGAAAGTGTTGCTCACTTTTTGTTCAGGTGGACTTTGAACTAATTCCAGATTGGTTTGTTTTCCTGGCGAACAGAACTAGAATATGTTTTGGTTTCACTTTTGCCTCATTTCCTTAGGTCAGGGGTCCGCAAACTTACCCGGCTTCGGGCCGGAGAGTGCGCGCCCATACGTGTGCACACACGCTATTTCCGGTGCACTTCTGGGTGGGAGGAGCGCCGAGAATAGCTTGTGCGCAGGCCTCCTCCGACCCGGATGTACACCGGAAATGATGCTAGTGTATGCGCGCACGCCATTTCCGGCGCACATCCGACCCGGAAGTGGGCAGCCGCGCTGCACCGCTAAGAGCGGGCGGCGGGAGTAATCACGGTCCGGATAAAAGAGGCCTTCGGGCCATATCCGGCCCGCACGCCTTAGTCTGGGGACCTCTGCCTTAGGTCCTTACCATTCTATCATACTCGGTTAGAAGGAAGCCTCACTGATTTCAGTGGGCCTCGCTTTTTGGTAAGCTTGAGTAGAATTGCAACCTTAAATTTTGCTGATCTCTTAAAGAGACATAAAATACTTCTGTCAAATGCAGTGTTTCCTTGCTGAAAACCTGGGAGCAATCAGTAGTAATTCTCAGCACGCCAAAGGCTGCCATTACAGTAAGAAAACCATTATGGAGACCAGACCTTTTCAGGCTCTTTGGAAAGATGTGGCCCCTTGGTAAGAAAAGGGGATTGAAAAGGCACTTCAGAGGAGGAGAATTGGGCCTTAAAAACTTGGAAAGTATGAGTTCACTTAAGATGCTTATTTCAGCATAATCTTTGGTGAATGCAGAGCACTTTTTCCAAGTGATTGCACGTCAAGTAACGTAATTTGGGTGAGCTGATGATCACGTTTCTTAATGGGAATTTAGGATCATCACTGGAAGAATTATGTGGATTTCCAGTTCTTTTGTGCACTACCACACGCAGGTAGTCAGGCTGTCTGTTCCGTGTTGCCCTGGTGCATGTTGCAAGGGCCCAGTGACGTTCCCTCCACCCCACAGGCTTAAGGCTGGCATGGAGCAACAGAGAAGATCACTCTGCCATGTCTCATTACTGGTAAAATGATTGGGTGAGAGTGAAGGCCTTTTCCCCCATGGATGCTAGACTTTTAATCAGTACACCCTCGGGGTGTACAAGTGATTTAAGTGAGTGCCAGAAACATGGGGCATCCTACAGGTATACCTGTTGGCAAACAGGGATGGCAGAAGCAATGGCAAAGTAAGATGTGTGATATGGTCTAGGTCTTGACAGTCTGTGGAAAGGTCCACCGAGGCAGGGAAGCAAAGCTTTACCCATGTGGTATC
The DNA here is from genome assembly GCF_965207765.1 of Zootoca vivipara. NCBI lineage: Eukaryota > Metazoa > Chordata > Lepidosauria > Squamata > Lacertidae > Zootoca > Zootoca vivipara. The sequence goes on along the minus strand of NC_142587.1, from coordinate 98,555,907 downwards.
TTCACACCAACCGTCTCTTTCCAGGATATGCTGTGAAAAGGTCTAGTGCCGTCCATGTGGTCTCAGACAAGTGACTGCCTATGGCTGCACTTTTCTTTGTGGGGACATCAAGATTTCATGATAAGAGGCACCAAGGAGAACTCCACAAATTATATAGGAGCAAACCCAGATTTTTGACTGAGTATGCACTTGGAAGGAAAGAGAAGCCAATCTGAGCACCCTGAGGGGTGTAATTTACCTGCATGGCACGCCTGCACATAGCCAAAGCGATGTCTCAGTTTGGCTCTTAACTTCCTTGCAGTGGACTATTTAAGTAGCCCTATGGCCTAAGGGGCGCCCAGTAGCTTTCTGGGACTTTCCTCCTTTTTGAAGAAAACACACCAGTTGCAAAAGAGCTCTAGCAACAGAGATCTGCTATATGCTCTTGTAATCCAGGGCAATGTCTGGAAGTAGGCACGGCACAAGGAGCAATATTATCCCCTGCAATTTTGCTGCGTAAAGCTCCAAACCGAAGCACATTCGGAAAGCGGATCTATTCAATGAGCGAGCTCCCTCAGCTTGGTGTTTCAAATGCAGGCATTCCAGAAGAGGGGTGTGTATGGAACGCAAACACGATTGTTTCGGGATGTGGGACGTGAACAAGGTTCAGGAGTAGGAGGTCAAATAAGGCTCTTGGTGTGTGTGTGTGTGTGTGTGTGTGTGTGTGTGTGTGTGTGTGAAGAGAGCATTAGATGAAGTCATGGCTGTGACCCTCCCCACCATGCATCATTAGCTAGTGGGGGATGTGATGCACACTGCAGGAATGTAATCTGACAAGAGGTAGCTGTGTGGCCCTCACATCCTTTATACTGGCCCTTGGGTAGAGCAGTTGCAAACTACTACTAGAGTGCTTTTGCCCAAGGTTCTGGCTGACCTGATGCCAAACATGAATCTCTTTGGACATATGAGCCTATAGGCCACTGAATGTATTAACGGGGCCCTTTAGTCTAGATAGATGTGGGGGGCCTTAATCTTGCAAGGTTGGTTGCCCACCTCATAGCCTAAAAGCGTGCCCGATGTTTTTGTGTGTTCCTTGCCTTTGAGAGATCTGCCCTCATTTGGTCAGAAACCGACCCAGGCTTGCCTACTTATCAAGGAGAGCACTACCGTTGGGCCTGTTACGTACCCACGGAGGTCAAAGAGAGTCTTGCCATAAATGTCAGTGGGTGTGAACGTGCTGCTTACCGGCTCTTGCCTTTGTCAGACTTCTGGTTCCTGGTGAGGTTTAAAAATGGGGTTCTGTTTATAGCTCAGTTGGCTGGTCAAGTGGGCTGCACTGCTTTATGGCACTTCCTCGTGGCCCCCAGGGGGTGGGTGGGTGGGAGATCTTGACACAGTGAGTGAATGAATGCAGCTGCCAAAGACACAATCTGACCCTGAAAATCCACTCTGGCGCTCCTGGGTATCCCTGTTTGGAGAAGGGAGCGATGCAAGTTCTTCAGTTGATTATGGTGGAAATAGCGAAGATGGGAAAAGTGCCAAAAGATTGGATTTTGTACGATGATTGTATTGCATTTTATTATATAACTGTCAGTATTCTTTCTCTTCAAATGTATTGTGGGGCATGTCATGGAGTACAGGTCAAATCCAAGCACTTTGTTGAAGTTCTCTCAATGAAGGCAAAGGAAGAGGAAAGTACAAGCCTTAAAGACTTTCTATAATGCATTGATTCCCCCCCCCCCAAAAAAAGGACAAAACCCAAACCTGGACATTGCTTCAACGAGTACCTGCAACGCTTCTTGTTGGGCTTTTAAAAAGAATCACGCTGGCATCTTGATTTTCATCTTTTCCGGTGGATTAAGGAGGCCTTGCCTTCAGGAAGGTGCCGCCCAAAACCAGTTTCAGCTCTTGGAGAGGACCAGATGCAGTCGCTTAAAGTAACATTCCTTGCCCAAGAACTGACTGGATGTGAAAGTCGATCAATTTCGACGCTGGTCTGTGAGAGACTCTGCTGAGTCTCCACAGTAAGGTCAAAACTGCACTGCTGAACTCTACAGCTGGTGCCGCCATCTTCCTAAATGTTGTGTTACAGGAATCTGATGGAAAACATTGTTCCTTTTCCAACCATTTAAAACACTGCAAGCAGGTATAGAATTAGCTGTCCACTATGCAAACAAAGAAAACACCTTTTTTTTTGTTACCATTGGTGGGATTTTGTGTAAGCTAGGTTCTACTGGTGTCTACTGTCAGACTGTTCCCAGTAAAATTGATGTTGCTGCATTTCTTTACATCCCTTCTCCCAACACACACACCCCGCCGCCCCCGGTATGCTTTAAATCATTTTGTGCTTTGGTGTGTATCCTCCGCTTGGTACTTGAAAACCAGTGCAGTACAAAACAAAGCATCATTTTTGAGATCGCAACTGAATCACTGTGGCTTCATCAGATTTTTTGATAAAACAAATCTGTTTACTGAGAAACTAATGTGTGTGTGTCTTTATGGGTAAAGGCACACAAGTCTCCCTCGCCTAAGTTCTTGGAAATGGATTTTTTGGGGGTGGGGGAAGAGGATTTGCAACAGTTAAAAAAAAAGTGGACATCCTTTAACCCAACCCAGCTACTGATTCTAACACAATGAAATTGCAAGCTTTCCTAAATCTCCTTCGACAAGCCCCTCCAACTAAAATAAGATAGTTGAGTTGACCAGGAAATAACTGTGGAGCGTGGATCATTTTTGTAGTTATTCAACCACAACCCCTTTTAGTGTAGCTTTACCTACGTTACCACTTAACTGTAGCAATACTTAACTGTAGTGATCAGATAAATTGGAAGGGGGGTGTAGCCAATCTTTCAGACTGATCCAGCAGTGATGATTTTAACTCTTCTTTAGAGATGTTTTTATTTCTTCCATCTACTTACAAGTTTCTTAGAATTTTCCAAGGGCTGCTCAGATGCACATTCAGTAGCCTACGTATGCAAAAGTTCATTCCCTACGTCTGCCTAGTAGTCCCACTGTACCAACAAGGTAGAATACAGCCCCAGACTGGCTTGGGTTTCAATGAGTTTTGTGCAACAAAAAATAGATTCCGATGCATGGGTAAGAGTGAAGTGCTTGAATTTGGAGAAAACATTATGCTGACTCGGTGAGAGGAAGCCAAGCCATTCTGCCTGAGCTCATCATTAGGGAAAGGCATGAGACTCAGAAGTCTGGACTATGAGGAAGAATGGGACTGTGGGGGTCCTGTGTGTACAGCTGGGGGGTGGGGTGGCCATTCCTCTTGCCTCTCCTTCCCTGCAGTACTGTACTAATTTAAGTGGTTGCCCTTTTAACCTTGGGTAGTCTTAAGAGGGAATTCTGCTGATGGGATATCTAATTTATTACAAAAAAATAGAAGAAATAATTGCACCAAAATTGAAAAGGATCATGAATGAGATAATGGAAAAAGGGAAAACACCTGACTCATGGCATTGAAGTGTTGATAACTCTATTACCTAAGCAAGGGATGGACCAGAAAATAATTAAGAATTATAATTAAGAATTATAATTAAGAAAATAATTAAGAATTATACACCAATTTCATTGCTGAATATGGACTATAAATTTTTTACAGGAGTACTGGTAAATAGGTTGACATTTTTTTGAATAGAATAATAGGTAAGGATCAAAATGGCTTCTTACCAGGGAGACATAAAAAAACAAAAAGAGGATAGTGATTGATATTTTGGAATATATTGAAATGAAAGCAAGTAAAAAAAATAGCATTACTTCTGGTAGACGCGGAGAAGGCATTCGACAGTGTGGCCTGGAATTTTCTGGTCCACACTTTGGAAAGCTTGAAATTAGGGGAAAAAACCTTTATAAATGGGATAGAAACAATTTATGAAAACCAAAAGGCCAAATTAATAGTAAACAATGAAATAATGGAAGATATTAAAATTGAAAGAGGCACCAGGCAAGGGTGCCCCTTGTCTCCACTTTTGTTTATAGCAACGCTGGAAACACTTTTAGTAGCAATTAGAAAGGATCCAAAGATAAGAGGTGTTAGCATAGGTAATACAAGATACAAAGTTAAAGCTTTTGCAGACGTTGTGATCATAACTACAGAAAAACCAGAAGAAGGAATACAGGAAGCTTTAAATAAAATGCTGGAGTATGGAGAAGTCTCGGGATTTAAGCTACACAAAGAGAAATCCAAACTAATAACAAAAAATATGGAGAAAAAGGAACAGGAAGAGCTAGAATGGGCAACAGGATTAAAATTACGAATAAAGTAATTTAGGAATTTGGATTACTAATAAAAATACCAATCAGTTTAAAGATAACTATACTAAAAAAATGGAAGGAGATAAAAAGAGATTTAGATAAATGGGGTAAGTTAAATTTGTCTCTATGGGCTAGAATATCTATGATAAAAATGTAAATCCTCCCAAAAATGCTCTTTCTTTTCCAGGGGGTTCCAATAATTACAGGCACAAAATGCTTTAAGGGTTGGGAAAGAGATCTATCTACTTTCATATGGCAAGGTAAAAAGCCAAGAGTCAGATTTAAATTGTTAATGGAGACCCAGGGAGAAGGGAGGGTTTGGGGTCCCGGATTTTAGAGTATATTTCAATTCTGCATGTATGGTTTGGCTGAAAGATTGGATGCTTCTCAAAGATACGGAGGTGCTGGATTTGGAGGGCTGGGACAAAGTCTTCGGGTGGCATGGGTATCTAAAAGCCCATAGAGGATTTACTAATCATATAGTGAGGAAAGCTCTGAAGTGTCACCCATAGAGTCATCGGCAATTCATAGGAATAATATGAAAGAAAATTTCTTAACATACAGGGAGCTTGTGGAAGAGACGAGTAATTGCCCAAAAATGAAAAAAAAATGAAGACTTAAAACAGGGATGAATTGGTTAGAATATTACCAATTAATGGCAATATTTGAGGATAAAAAATCAAAGGGATTTGGAAGTGAAACTTCGCAATGGGAAAAAGAAATATTACATAATAATCAAAATACTATACCATGTCCTGTGTGTACATGGTAGCCTGCAGCTGGGGGGGGGGGAGGTGGCCATTGCTCTTTCCTCTCCCTCCCTGCAGTACTGTACTAATTTAAGCGGTTGCCCCTTTAACCTTGGGTGGTCTTAAGAGGGAATTCTGCCTTGGTAAAATAAACAGCAAGGTTTGGCCCATGAATTGCTCCTGGGTGGTTTAGCTAACGGATCTGAAAAGACCACATCTGCAAATGCCAATTCTCTTAGAGCTTAGAGAGTGGATTGTGAAGGATTACCGGGTACATAAAGCAGAATATTAACTGCACAATTACCTTAAGGATTAAATATTTAATTACTTTTTTTTCTCTAGAGCCACAGCCTAAGGGGAAAGGAAAGAGTCGGGGCTAGCGGTCATGAGGTGTCAGGGGCAATTTAAACCTGCAAAGCAAACGAAGTGTGCAAGGAACAACATACCCTTTTTCCTCCTCCCCTGGTTTGGGGCAAGCAGAAGGGAAGTGTGGAAATGTCTAGCAAACTACATGGGCAATTGGGGTCTTACAATAAGGCACTGGAAGTGTGACGAAGCCTTTCTGTGCCAGTCATTGCTTCTATGGAAGGCTGTCTTTACTTCTTCTATGGAAGGTTTCCCTCTCCCAACAGATTCTTCCACCTGAACAATTGTAAAAGGGGGACTTAGGCCGTAGTCATTTGATACAACCGGAGGCCCACCACTGACACATTTATTTCACTGCTTTTTGTGGCGTCTGCCCAGGTTCAAGGCACATGATTTAGATGGGAACTGCATCCTGAAACAGCCTTTCGGAGTGCGCCTAGTTGTTTCCGTCAGTTTTCTGCTGCGCTTCTGAACATCTGCACTGAAGTGGAGCCTAAACTACTCGTACGTAGTCTGTAACCCTGAGTGGGTCAAACCTTCGCAGAGGGTTTTGGAAGTACTGTAGGTAACCTCTGTTCCTATGGTAGCTAGTTACACCACTATGGTCTCCCAGGACAAAAGGACTCTTCGGAGACTACAGCAAATAGCTCTCTGTCTTGTAAAAGAAAAGGTTCTTCAGCAGTCCAGTTTAAATTGAGTTTTCTTCGTATTGGATGGAGAAAGTCCTTTCTCCTCTGTAGGGACCGAGGATTCTTCAAGCGGCTGCCCACCCACCTCGGCCTCAGGGAGAGCCTCGAGCATCAAGCTTTGGCTCATCTCCTCTGCACTGGTACCCTTCTTACTGATGGGTTTGGACTCAACCTGCTTGTTGCAGCTGGCCACTGCAGCTTTATACTCCTGCCGGAACTCCTTCAGCATGGCCAGGGCCTGCCGGTACTCGCGCCAGTTTTCTTTCTTCCTCCGCAGGATGCACACTGCAAGGAACACATGAAAGAAAGGGCCTCTTCATGCTGTGCATGGCTAAACTATGGAACTCCCTCCCACAGGAGGCAGTGATGGCTATCGGGGGCTACCAGCCACAATGGCTGTGCTCTGCATGTACAGTGGTGCCTCGCAAGACGAATTTAATTCATTCCAGGACTCAATTCGTCCTACGGAAAATTCGTCTTGTGAGTCGCGGGTTCCCATAGGAATGCATTGAAACTTAATCAATGCGTTCCTATGGGCTCCAGGGGACTGGCGGCATGGGACAGGGCTTCGGCTGTGCACGGCGGTGCGGTGGCTGCCCCCGCCTGTCTTCCCTGGCATGGGACAAGGCTTCGAAGCCCCGTCTGATGCCGGGTGTGTGTGAGGCGGTAGGGGGGGGGAAGAAGCAGCGCTGCGCCTTCTCCGAAGCCCCCTCCGATGCTCCCGGGTGCCACACCGCCACGCCGAGGACACCCGAAGCCCCATCCCATGCCGGCTGTGTGCGGTGGTGCGGTGCCGGGGCCGCCTGTCTTCCCAGAGCCAAGGGGAAGACAGGCAGGGGCAGCTACCGCAACGCCGCGCTTCGGCTCCGTCCCCCCCTGGCACAGGAAGATCAGCTGCCAGCTTCCCGCGCTGACAGCTGATCTTCCTTTGCCGCCTTCCTGCGCTACATTCTATGGCCGCGCTTCGCAAGACAAAGCGGCGGCCATAGAAAACCTCGCCGTCTTGTGAGTCCCTCGCGCAACACAAAACTCTTTCGTCTTGCGAGTTTTGCGTTGCGCGAGGCATTCGTCTTGCGAGGTACCACTGTACAGCCAGAGGCAGCAATGCTTCTGAATTCCAGAATTCACTTGCTGGAAACCACAGCAGGGGAGAGGGCCCTTGTGCTCGGATCCTGCTTGCCGGTTTCCCACAGGCATCTGGGTGGCCACTGTGAGAACAGGATGCTGCATTAGATGGGCCACTGGCCCAATCCAGCAGGCTCTTCTCGTGTTCTTATTAACAGTACCAAACTGCAATCAGGCAGATCTATATTCTGTCACATTTGCATAATGTATTCTGCTTCTGCCAGCTGCGAGAGAGGAGCAAGGGAGGTTAGAAGGGAAACAAGTTAGTGTTGCCGTGTGAGTGAGGCTTAATCTCTTTTTAGTCCATTTTTTTAAACTTCAGGTTTCATAGAATTGTAGAGTTGGAAGGGACCCTGAGGGTCATCCGGTCCAACCCCCTGCAAAGCAGGAAAGGGCAGCGACCCCATACGGGGATTGAACCTGCAACCTTGGCGTTCTCAGCACCACCTTCTAACCAACAGAGCTAAGTGTTGCTAATTTTTCTTACTGATAACTTTCATTGCTTTACCTTGTTTGTAATCGGCTCAGAGATTTCTTCTTTCTTTTTGCAATCAAGCGGCGCGTAAATTATATGAAATAAATAAATACCTAGTGGCATCTGTATGATATTTGTGGGTTTGCGCATCTTCAGGAGGATTTCTTCCAGCTTCTGCAACCGGGTCTTTTCAGCTGGTGGCGGACGGACACTCAAGGCCTGCAAAGAAAGCAGATCAAAATGAGAAGGCCATGGACAATCCCCGCATCTTCACTTACCGTACCCTCTATCTGCAATGCTCAGGAGTATGGGCTGATCCTTATATAGCCAAAACGCAGGCACAAGAGGGAGGTCCCAGCAGTCGGGGGGGGGGGGGAGTGCTAAAAAACAATGAAGCAGCTGGATGAGGACTGAGCATGCTCAGTGGCCATGGAATGCCCAGTGTCTGCCTTGGGGAGGGGGGCAGAGAGGGGGGAGGAATTCAAATGAGCATCCGGGAGGGTATTTTCTCTGCCTGCCTAGAGCCCTCCATGCTCCACGCTGCAACCTTCTGCTGGTGATCGCCTACCGAGGTATAAATAAAGGACCCCTGACAGCTAAGTCCAGTTGCAGACGACTCTGAGGTTGCGGTGCTCATCTCGCTTTACAGGTCAAGGGAGCCGGTGTTTGTCCGCAGTTTTTCCAGGTCATGTGGCCAGCATGACTAAGCCGCTTCTGGCAAACCAGAGCAGCGCACGGAAACGCCGTTTACCTTCCCACTGGAGCGGTCCCTATTTATCTACTTGCACTTTGATGTGCTTTAGAACTGCTAGGTGGGCAGGAGCTGGGACCGAGGAACGGGAGCTCACCCCGTCGCAGAGATTCGAACCGCCGACCTTCCGATCGGCAAGCCCAAGAGGCTCAGTGGTTTAGACCAGTGTTTCCCAACCTTGTGCCTCCAGATGTTTTTGGCCTACAACTCCCATGATCCCTAGCTAGCAGGACCAGTGGTCAGGAATGATGGGAATTGTAGTCCGAAAACAGCTGGAGGCACAAGGTTGGGAAACACTGGTTTAGACCACAGCACCACCCGCGTGCCGAGGTATAAATAAATAGATGCAAATAACCAACAGAAATGATCGTGTTTTTCCATGGATAAGACACCCCCTATTTCTGGGGACTCTAAGAAAGATTGCCCAGAATTGTTGAGGTTCTTTTGGGGGATTGCAGCGCAACTAGAAAAACCCACCAAGCGCCAGCAACAACAGAAAATGCAAATCGCCCGCCCAATGGCCGCAGCAGCAGCAGCAGCGAATGAAAAGCAGCCCTTGCCACAGCCACCAATCACCCGCCGTGTCCACGCTGACAATCTCCTGAAAAACACACTGAAAAACACAGAATTCCCTGTCCGCCTACCGCACTCTCCAAGTATAAGACACCCCCCCCCCTTTGGTGATTATTTTAACAGGGAAAAACCTCGTCTTATACACGGAAAAGTACGTTGGATAGGCAGGAGGAAGACAATCTATGGCAATTTAATTCTGTATGTGCTGTGACAGGGTAGATTTCCATGGATGAACAAAGGTGGCCTGTCCATTTCAACAGCGCGGAGGAAGAAATTGCTGCTGCTCACAGAGAGGGCCAGCTTTTCCCATGAGGCTGAGGAAGCTTACAATGTGCTCTCTTCCAGACCTTGACTTTTGTGCATACACTGAGAGATCAACAGCAGTTGTTAAAGCGTTACCTGTGTAATTTTATGTTGTGAACCACAGTGAGATCTACGGGTATAGGGCGGTATACAAATTTAACAGATGAAATAAATGAAACGATGTATAATTTGTTGGAAGCCACCCAGAGTGGTTGAGGCAATCCAGTTGGATGGGCAGGGTACAAATAATACAATTACAGTGGTACCTCTACTTACGAATAACTCTACTTACGAATGTTTCTACTTATGAATAGAGCTCCGTCCGCCATCTTGGATGCGGTTTAGATAGGATTTTTTCTACTTACGAATTTTTAGATAGGGTTGCTTCTACTTACGAATTTTTTCTCCCAATGCATTCCTATGGGATTCGACTTACAATTTTTTTCGACTTACAAATGTGCGTTCGGAACGCATTAAATGCGTAAGTAGAGGTACCACTGTATTATTGTTGTTACTAATATTATTATTAATATTATGGTGCTGGAGGAGACTCTTGAGAGACCCATGGACTGCAAGAAGATCAAACCTATCCATTCTGAAGGAAATCAGCCCTGAGTGCTCACTGGAAGGACAGATCCTGAAGCTGAGGCTCCAAGACTTTGGCCACCTCATGAGAAGAGAAGAATCCTTGGAAAAGACCCTGATGTTGGGAAAGATTGAGGGCACAAGGAGAAGGGGACGGCAGAGGACGAGATGGTTGGACAGTGTTCTCGAAGCTACGAACATGAGTTTGACCAAACTGCGGGAGGCAGTGGAAGACAGGAGTGCCTGGCGTGCTCTGGTCCATGGGGTCACGAAGAGTCGGACACGACTAAACGACTAAACAACAACAAAATATTATTAGGGGAGTTGCAAACAGGCAAGTGGGCGGCAGGGGGTGTAAATGCCTATCAGGCTTTGAAAGAAAGCATGTATCACTGCATCAAGTTCATCCATTTTGCTCACTAAACTAAACTAAATAGTTTTAATAGGGGTTTGAATAAATAAATGTGCAATTAACTGCTGCTGCTTTGAATTTGTCATCAGTGTCGGACCTTGGGGTCTCGGTTTTCAGCAGCCCCCCTTTGCAACACCAAAAATCTGTGCCTCTCGCCGCCTCTCGCCTTCCATTCTACTACATAGTTGCAGTGTCCCCGAGGCTCTGCACCTAGTGTGACCAAACTGGCCGTGACCCCCTAAATCCACCTCTGTTGTCATCTTCCTTAGTGTTGTTCTGAACAGTGCTTTTTATAGGATACAGTAATGGAGACCGGCAATGAGTTTATGGAACCTAAGGTGGGGGGAATGGCTCCCAAAAGTTTGGAAGCAACTAATCTAGACAGTGACCCCAGTACGATTTAGCATCAATATTTTGTAAAGTGTTTCACAAAGTGCTTTCTTGGTGTGGTGGTTCATTTGACAACACACACCCCTCCCTTTTTATCTTCCCATTTTACAGAGGGGGGACTGAGGCAGAGAGGTGACCTTTTGCCAAACACCCCTCCCCAGAGCAGAGGTTTGAGCTCCAGCCTCCCTGATCGAGAGGCAAGACTCTTACTTCCCTGGGTACCATTTACCTTCTTCTCTGCAGGCACATAAGGCTTCTGGTAGCTGTCCAGCCTTGCCTTTGATTCGCGGTACACAAGGGGATACCGGAGTGCCTTCTCCAGGGCTTGGACATTGTGCTGTATTCCTGGTTGAAATAAAAATGGGAGCAGAGGGGAAATTGGGGATGGGAACCATGTTAACACAAACCCTGTTTAGAATATGGTCTCTCAGGAATCAAACTAGAAAAGCAGTTCTACCACGACACCACAAAGCTCTTTAAAATAAGCAACAAGCAATAAGACGCACCACTCACCTATTTCTGAACTATGTTAAGGTAGGAAAGAGCAAGAGATGACCCCCTGCTTCCCTCTCCCCATACAAGATTATAAAGGAAAATTAATCCCTTTTACTCCCCCGACAGAAAGCCCTGGACCTTTTCTTCTCTGCAATTGGGGAGGCTTAATTCAATCTGAAGAGGCCTGCAAAGTTAATCCACTTTGTCCAAAAAGGGGGGAAGTTATAGTGTGGTACCTCGGTTTTCAAACGTAATCCGTTCCGGAAGACCATTTGAGTTCTGAAACGTTCGAAAACCAAAAACTCAATATGGGAAAGTCAATAGGAAAGCTGTGTTTCCTGTTCAACTTCTGAGGGGTGTTCGAAAACTGAAACATTTACTTCCGGCTTTATGCCGTTCGAAAACCAAAATGTCCGTCAATGGAGATGTCCGAAAACCGAGGTACGGTTGTAGTTGTTTTTAGATTTACCATTCTAGTGAACGGGGACCACAAAGCTTCATTTTACACAGAGCAAGTCAGCACCCGAAACACAGATCAATGCAGAGAGTACAGAGCGACTCAAGAAATAGATGTGCATTTTTAAAAACCCAAGTACATACAAGTACACACACACACACACACACACACACAGTGTAGACAATGCATAGATAGATGGACCTTTGCAAAAGTTAGATGGTAGCTCCCTGTAATGATGAAAGAGGAAAGTTCAACCATGGGCCCTAGCCAGTATCCTTTTGTCAACTGGAACAAAGAAGGTCAAAATCCTACACTTGAAATTTCCAGCAGTTCCAGGTCAACTCACCCACTGGGTCAATGAAATCCACGCCAGGGTCTCCGCCGAGCAGCTCTTCGTAACCCTTGTATTTTTCAGGGACTGGCTCGGCTTTTCTCTTTCCTTTGCCTGCCCTCTTAGGTGGGGATTCCGCCCTTTCGGGCTTCAGCGAGGAACCAGGCTCCTCGTCCACCTTCAGACCCAAGAAAGAAATGGAGGAAAGTGCTCACCAGGAACCAAGAATCTGGAATTGTGGAGTTGGAAGGTCCTCCCAAGGCTCATCTAGTCTAACCCCCTGCATTGCAGCAATCGCCGCAAAAGACTCCTTGGCAGATGGCAATCCAACCGCGGAAAACCCAACTGCCGTTTGCTCCGTGTTTTCCCAGGGAAAGTGCCAGGACCAGAAAAAAACAAAACCCCACACCCCACCACCGCTCAGGCACAGAGCTTTACATCCCGGGGCTGTACCTAGAAACATGCCACAAAAGGCTGCCTGAATAAGCCCTATGTCCTCTGCCTGCTGTGGCTGCAATATGTGTCAGAATGGTAAGGTTTCAGACTGGAGCCTTGGGTTGGACTAGATGGGCTCGTTTGGTCTGATCCATTTCTTCGTTTCATTGCATTTATACCCTGCCTTTCCTCCAAGAAGCGCAAGGGGGTGTGCGTGCTTCTCTTCCTCCTCATTCTATGCCAGGCACCCCCAAACTTCAGCCCTCCAGATGTTTTGGACTACAATTCCCATCATCCCTGACCACTGGTCCTGTTAGCTAGGGATCATGGGAGTTGTAGGCCAACACATCTGGAGGGCCGCAGTTTGGGGATGCCTGTTCTATGCCCACATGTGTTGCAAACAATGCAGTGAAAACCAAGAACAGCAACACGTGGCCAATTACAAACGAACAAAATATATAGACAACATATGTAATGTCAAACAAGACTAGAACGTATAATACAATATAATACACATGAAAACAATTCCATTTATATATATATTAGTTTTACAACACTTTAAACACAAAAAATACAAAGAAAAATAACAATACAAAAATAACCATAAAAAACACAAAAATCAGAATATCACAATCCTTTTTCATTAACATTGTAAGGGGGGACTTCCTCGAGTTCCCTCTATCTGCGGTTCATTTCTCATTTATCTTTAGCAATTTCCAATTCATTATTTAAAACTCCTTGCAATTTCAAATCTCTCATACATCAATTTACTTAACATAATTCTCAAACCCGCAGTTTCTATAAACTTCTAAATCTAATCTCAGTATACAATTTTACTAAATATTTTCAAATAAACTTTAAAATCTTTCCACTCTTCTTCTGTCGCTTCTTCTCCCAAGTCGCGTATTCTCCCGGTCATCTCAGCCAGTTCCATGTACTCCATCATTTTCATTTGCCAATCATCCACTGTTGGTAATTCTTGGGTCTTCCAGTTCTTGGCTAGTAATACTCTTGCCGCCGTTGTAGCATACATTTTTAAAAAATTAACATTTTTCTTAGGAATCTCTTTTCCAACTATACCCAATAGAAAGGATTCTGGTTTCTTAATAAATGTGTTTTTCAACACTCTTTAGTTCATTATAAATCTTCTCCCAGAAATCCCTTACTAGTGGGCAAGTCCACCACATATGATAAAAAGATCCTTCCTCTTTCTTACATTTCCAACATTTATTACCATGATTATGATAGATCTTAGCTAGTTTTACTGGTGTAAAATACCATCTATACAACATTTTCATTATATTTTCTCTTAAAAGATTACACACAGTAAAATTCAAATTCTGTTTCCATAATTTCCCCCAATCTTCCATCAGAATATTATGTCCCACATCCTTTGCCCACAATATCATAACATTCTTTGTTTGTTCATCTTTCGTATGCCACTCAAGCAATAACTTATACATTCTGGAAAGTATTTTTGGTTTTGGTTCTAACAATTCTGTTTCCAACTTTGACTTTTCAGATTGAAAGCCAATTTTCCTATCCAATTTAAATACTTCATTGATCTGATAATATTGGAGCCAATCATCAAGCTTATTCTTCAACCGTTCATATGTTTTTTAACTTAAATTGGTCTCCTTCTTCTGTCAACATGTCCCTATATTTTAACCAACTGGTTTCCATATTCAGAAACAATTCCAATAGGTCTCTGGAGGTCCCTGTTGATATGAATGGAACCAAATGGCAGAAAGTCATTCAATAAGAAACAAGCTGAAAAGCTTTGTACAGCAAAGTTCCAAAGTAGTCAGAGAACTTGTCAAATTCCAAAGTTCCAAAGTAACTGAAGTAATTCAATGAACTAGTGATTACATGAGTCTATGGACACTGTTCCGCAAACATATATCTACCCATATAATGGATGTCTTCATGAAATACATCAATTTTCTGTTTCTGCGCTGAAGCAGTTCTCACGAAACAGTGCAGTATTCCGAAAACACTGTCCAACTAGTTATATTATATTATACATTCTAGTCTTGTTTGACATTACATATGTTGTATATATATTTTGTTCGTTGGTAATTGGCCACGTGTTGCTCTGTTCTTGGTGTTCTATGCCCCCAACAACCCTGCGAGGTCGGTTAGGCTGTAAGAGACTGTGGCTGGCCCAGAGTCACCCAAGCGAATTCAGCTGCTAAAGTCGGGGGTTTCAACCCGGTCTCCCAGGTCCTAGTCCGACACTCTAACCACTAAGCTCTTCTCACGGATCTGGGTTCAACTCCCTACTCACCAGGCAGCCCTGGGCCAGTCACTGAGAGGGAGGAGAGAACCCCGTGTATGTCACCTTGAGCTCCTTGGAGGAAAGATGGGATATAATGTGTCCAACCAATATGGCCCACTGCCCTCCAGCCCCGCACTCCCCCCACCCACTCAACAAAGTGGCCTTTCTGCAATACTAGTTGCCAGGCAGTGTAAACTAGGGCCGGGCCATATCTGGTTTTCAACATTGTGATATATCATCAGCTAAACATCGCAATATACTGATATATCACAATGTCTGAAATAAGGATGGAGCTGTAGAGAGGCATTGTGATTTTTGCATAGCGCACACAAACACATCGTGATTCGCGATATACTGCCAGGTCCAAAATTATGAAACCAATTACAGTATCACAATATGGACTTTAAACCGGTTTTTGGACGATATACTGTATTGTCTAGTGTGAACTACAGGTTGGGATTCTAGAATGGCTTCCATGTTAAACATCTCTACCTTAAATACTATGGCACGTTGCCAGCTCACATACCTGCGTCATGAAAATGGATTCTGTTTCCTCTGCCTCCACGAACTCCCCGCTGCCGCTCAACATCTCGCCCTCACTATCACATGTTCTAATAGGCTTGGTGCTCGAGTGGACTCGGGCAAAGAGCATGTAAAGCTCCCTGGAAGACGACTGAGACAGGCCACATTCCACAGAGGTTAAGCTGGCTGGTCGAGATCCTGAAAGCTCTTCCTCTGATCCATCTTGGGTCTCGGAACCCAATTGGTCAGGTTCTTGGACTGCTGAGGTGGCAGGTGGTACGGGTTCCAGCTGATCCTGCCCTCCTGGAGGGGATCCGATTGGTTGCGAAGTCCAAGAAAGATTCTGTTCAGCTGAAGGAGAGCTTGACTGGTCCAAGTCCTGCTCCCCTGGAGGGGATCCAGGTGGTGGAACAGGCTCTGGCGGAATCTGCTCTTGTGCAGGTGAAGTGGGCAATGGAGCAGGTTCCAGGTGATCTTGTTCTGCTGGAGGGGATCCAGGTGGTGGAACGGGCACTGGCAGAATCTGCTCTTGTGCAGGCGAAGTGGGCAATGGAGCAGGTTCCAGGTGATCTTGTTCTGCTGGAGGGGATCCAGGTGGTGGAACGGGCACTGGCAGAATCTGCTCTTGTGCAGGCGAAGTGGGCAATGGAGCAGGTTCCAGGTGATCTTGTTCTGCTGGAGGAGATCCAGGTGGTGGAACAGGCTCAGAGGGAGCTGGTTCCTCCAAGCAGGGCATTGATGGAGAGACGGGTTCTGCCAGGTCCTGAGCTGGCTCCACCTGACCTTGCCCTTCTGCAGGAGAAGTGGTTGGCAGGAGAGTCCTTGATGGACCTGCTGAGGTTGATCTAGTAGCTGAGGCAAGTTCTGGCAAATCTGGTCCTTGGGGAGCTGAGCTGGCTGGTGGGATGGGTTCCGGGTGATCCCCCTCCACTGCTGGTGGTCCAGCTGGTGGGGAGGCCTCAGGAAAGCCCTGTCCCACCGATAGGGACCTGGCCGGAGACCTGAACACGGCCTGCTCCCCTGCGGGAGAATGAGCTGGTAGAAGAGGTTCTGATCTAGTTTGTCCTGGCAAAAGCGAGCTACGGGGTGGAAACGGCCTCAGCTGATCTGGTTCTGCCGGAGGACCTTCGGAGAGATCCTGCTCTTGAAAAGGCAAAGGTGAGTTGGGAGGAGGGACAGGAGCACCGTGGCCCTGCCCCGGCAAAGACAATGAGATGAACTGAGGCCTCCTGGGCAGGTCTTGCCCTTTTGAAGGTGCCGTGATCAGAGGGCTGGGTTCAGGCAGATTCTCTTCTGGTGGGAGAGGTTCAGGCGGGGGCTGCTCCACAGGAGGCTGGGTGGAAGCAACATTTCCAAACACTAAGTCAGCTAGCGAAGACTGACCTTGAGGAACGTCTTCCAGCTGGTCTGCTGAGGCAGCAGAAACACAACACTCCAAAGAAGAGGGTGCAGATATTTCCTCCTCCTTAAGAGGCAAGACGGGGTTTTCGGTTTCATATGCTAATGAAAATCTCTTGATGGGTGGAAGAGGCTCGTCCAGACTCACTCTTTTATTGGGATCCAGGTCAGCGCCTGTCCACAGCTGCCAGAAGGTGGTCTCCAGGTGGTGGTCTAGCATCCGAGGCTTCTTTTGGACCTTGGGCAGCTGTGATTTGATCTGCAAAAGACACAGAGGGTCACGGTGTGATTCATTCTAGACCTGGGAGGACCACAGCGCAACAGTTTCCTGTCTTTCCAAACCCAGCACCCATCCCTAGCTGCAATCTACAGCTCTTAAAACCCTAACTGTTAATCAGCAGAACTGGCCCTATTTCAGCTGACCTATAATGCCCATTCCACATTTGTAAGAACTTCTTGTTGTCGTTGTTTTACAATCAAATGGGGTAAAACTTCATTAAATAAATAACCACAAGTGTCCTCTTCCTGTCGTTCTCCCTGCACCCCACCCAATCGATGTTCCACTTTTCAGAAACTAAGCAGTGGGAGAAAACAGCACCCCTTTTCCCATTGCAGAGGAGTATGTTTAGGAAGATTTGGGGAATGAACAGAGCTGAGAAAATGAGAAGCTGGCAGGGGAAAGTCAGGGCTTAAGAGATGGATGGAGGTACCTATAGGCCCTCCAGATGTGGTCAGGCTCCATCTCCCATCAGCTTCATCCAACGTGGCCAAGGGTCAGGGAGGGTGGGAGTTGGGAGTTCAACATCTGGAAGGTCCAGAAGTTCCTTATTCTGGGCCTAAAAAGTGATGCATCTGCTGCTGGCAGAACAGGAGTAGGCATGAGATCTTGGATCTGGGTTGCCAAATAACAATCATAGAATCATAGAGTTGGAAGAGACCACAAGGGCCATCCAGTCCAACCCCCTGCCAAGCAGGAAACACCATCAAAGCATTCCTGACAGATGGCTGTCAAGCCTCTGCTTAAAGACCTCCAAAGAAGGAGACTCTACCACACTCCTTGGCAGCAAATTCCACTGTCGAACAGCTCTTGCTGTCAGGAAGTTCTTCCTAATGTTGAGGTGGAATCTTCTTTCTTGTAGCTTGAATCCATTGCTCCGTGTCCGCTTCTCTGGAGCAGCAGAAAACAACCTTTCTCCCTCCTCTATATGACATCCTTTTATATATTTGAGCATGGCTATCATATCACCCCTTAACCTTATCTTCTCCAGGCTAAACATACCCAGCTCCCTAAGCCGTTCCTCATAAGGCACCGTTTCCAGGCCTTTGACCATTTTGGTTGCCCTCCTCTGGACACGTTCCAGCTTGTCAGAAGTTGTCCAACAACTTCTTCTTGTTGTTATTTCTTACCCAGGAAGGGGGGGAGGGGGGTTACTGGTATGTTTTTGTTCTGGCTTTCATTATGTATTTCGTGTTTTTATCTCGTATTTTTATGCTGTGAAGCGCCCTGATACCTTCGGGTGATGGGCGGTGTACAAATTTAATAAATAATAATGAAATAATTCATCATAAGGTCCAAGGGCAGGTCATATTAAAATGAGTTTAAAACAAATGACAGTCGCAGCAATTGGTAGGGTCCTGAGAAGACACATCTCAGGTGTCAGGAGCCGGGGGGAAAGAGGCGTGTCTTCAGCTTATGATGGAAACTATGCAAGGAAGTTGCCAAGCGCACCTTTGTGGGGACGGAACTCTACGGCTGAGGGTCTGATCCAGATTCTCCCAGGCTGCCCCCACCAGCTTGCGCCTGAGAGTGGAGAAACTACTAAGAGGGTCCCCTCTGCTAATCTCAACACTCGGGAGGGTCTGTAGGGGAGGTGGGCAGAAGCTAAAATTCATATATTAAATTGAACACCCTGTGCCAGACAAATCTTTGGGTTATGAGTCTCTCTCAGCTGTAGGGAGGTTCCTTGGCCCTTCCAAGTTTGAAGAGCAACACGGGAAGCATCATCTTCCTCTTGCCCCCATTCTCAATAAACAACAACAGAATTGTAGAGCTGGAAGGGAACCCAAGGGTCATCTAGTCCAACCCCCTGCAATGCAGGAATCGCAAAGAATTCCTACGCCCCCGACCTCTGTTTAAAAGCTTCCCATTCTGAAACTGACTTCCTCAATGTCTTCCTAAAGGGCTCCTACCTTCCGGCTAGGCTTGTTGGGTATAAAGAGACGTGGCTTTTCTAGTTTCGAAATTTTCTTCCGAACCATTTTAATCCCCAGCTTGTTCTGAAGGAAACTGGTGAGTAAAGGTGGGTCACCTGGAAAGGAAGCAAAGAAAAGAAAGGGGGAGGGAATCGTCATTAAGCAACTGGATGGTCTATGTTGCATAGATTAGCTTCATTTCCATGATGCATTTGGGCTAGCAACAAAGAGGAACCACAAGACAGCACAAAGAGTGGAAACATCTACAGCAGTGCTGTGCATAAAAAGGTAAAGGTAAAGGGGCCACTGACCATCAGGTCCAGTTGTGTCCGACTCTGGGGTTGTGGCGCTCATCTCGCTCTATAGGCCGAGGGAGCCGGCATTTGTCCGCAGACAGCTTCCAGGTCATGTGGCCAGCATGACAAAGCTGCTTCTGGCGAACCACAGCAGTGCACGGAAACGCCGTTTACCTTCCCGCCGGAGCGGTCCCTATTTATCTACTTGCACTTTGATGTGCTTTCAAACTGCTAGGTGGGCAGGAGCTGGGACCGAGCAACGGGAGCTCACCCCGTTGCAGGGATTCGAACTGCCGACCTTCTGATCAGCAAGCCCTAGACTCTGTGGTTTAACCCACAGCGCCACCTGGGTCCCTTAGTGCTGTGCGTACTTGGGACTAAAAATTTGCCCCTGGGCGCTCCAAACTCTATGAATTCTGCAACCTACATAAAATGTGCAGATGGAGGCAACAGAACTTTATTCTTATGACTTTGCACAACCCTAGAGGAACAGCCAAATTTAAATACGGATTTGACCCATAGCTGTGAGGCATTTGCGAGTTTTTTTGCCGAGAAAGTCTTGATACTCCGCCGTGACCTCCCTGCCAATTTGGATACAATAACAGAACTGGAGGCCCCTCGGCTGTCTTCAAGTCCAGTATTGGACCACTTCGATCGGATACTCCCTGCCGATGTAGACAGATTCCTCCAAGCTGGAAGGCCCACCACTTGCTCCCTTGACCCGTGCCCGTCTTGGCTGATTAGAGCGTGTCCAGATGAGGTACGCCCCCCCCCGGGTGAGATCATCAACTTGTCCCTTGGCACAGGGACTTTCCCAGAGGAGTTGAAGGAAGCAGTGGTGTGTCCGCTCTTAAAGAAAACATCTCTAGATCCTTTAGATCTATCCAATTATCGCCCGGTTTCAAATCTTCCGTACCTGGGTAAGATAATTGAGAGAGCGGTTGCCGAACAGCTTGGTAGATGAAACATCGGCTCTAGATCCATTTCAGTCCGGCTTTCGCCCTGGTCATGGGACCGAGGCGGCTCTGGTCGCCTTAACAGATGATCTCCGTAGACAGCTGGATCGAGGTGGGTCGGGACTGCTGATTCTTTTAGATTTGTCAGCAGCCTTCGATATGGCTGATCACGAACTTTTAGACCACCGCCTTGCCGACGTGGGGATTCAGGGCACAGTCCAACAATGGCTGCGTTCCTTTATCTCAGGTCAGGGACAGAGGGTGGCGCTAGGGAGGGAGTTGTCGCCGCGGCACTCCTTGGTGTGTGGAGTCCCGCAAGGCGCAATCCTTTCCCCGGTGCTTTTTAATATCTTCATGCGCCCCCTTGCCCAAATTGTCCGGAGTTTTGGGCTGGGTTGTCATCAATATGCTGATGACACCCAGATCTATCTGTTGATGGACGGCTGCCCTGCCTCGGCCCCGGACACACTGACCAAGTGCTTGGAAGCTGTGGCTGGATGGCTACGTGGGAGCCGACTGAAGCTAAATCCTTCAAAGACAGAGGTCCTCTGGCTGGGTCGGGACGACTTGGGGCTGGGGGGCCAACTCCCATCTCTTGCAGGGGCTCAATTAGTGCCAGTGCCTTCTGTCAAGAGTTTGGGTGTAACCTTCGACACCTCCCTTTCCATGGAGGCGCAGGTTGCAGCCACAGCAAAGGTGGCATTTTCCCATCTCCGCCGAATCAAGCAGTTGGTCCCTTACCTTTCTCGCCCTGATCTGGCCACAGTGATCCATGCGACAGTCACCTCCAGGCTTGATTATTGTAACTCGCTCTACGCGGGGCTGCCCTTGAAGCTGACCCAGAAACTCCAGCGGGTGCAGAATGCCGCAGCGAGTGCTGGACAGTGCTTTACCAGCTACACTGGCTCCCGGTGGAGTACAGGATCAGGTTTAAGGTGCTGGTTTTGACCTTTAAAGCCCTATGCGGCTTGGGACCCTCATACCTACGGGACCGCCTCTCCTGGTATGCCCCGCGGAGGACCTTAAGGTCCACAAACAACAATATTCTGGAGATCCCGAGCCATAAAGTGGCTAGATTGGCCTCTACTAGGGCCAGGGCCTTTTCAGTATTGGCCCCAACTTGTCATCTTTCCGCAGGGCCTGCAAGACAGAGCTGTTCCGCCTGGCCTTTGGGTTGGATTCAGTCTGACCCCTGTGTTTTCCTCCCTCATGGTTTGGATCTATGGACTACTTAAAATGAGGCTGCATTTTAAATTTTAATATTGTATTTTAATCTGTATTTTAATTAATTGTTTTCTCTTTTTTATGTCTTATTGTAATTTTATTGGTGTTAGCCGCCCTGAGCCCGGTTTTGACTGGGGGGGGGCGGGGTATAAATAAAAAAATTATTATTATATTATTATTATTTATTCTGGCTCTCCTAGTCGCAGGAAGAGGTGAGATCTGCAGAGCACAGAAAATCTAATTTAGGCACCTTCTGGCTTCTAAGGTTTCACAGCAGGTGTTTTCATGCCTACAACCACGGGGACTAGAAACTTGTTGCTGGCCACGCCCATAACCACAGGGACTAGAAAATGGTTGCTGCTGTTCTCGTTTTACCGCTGCGCGATGTGATGAAAGGGTTGCCGTGGAACGTCAGCTCGGTCAGCGATGGGAATAGAGCCACGGCTAACAAATCTTCCTCGTGTTCGATCTGCAAATCAGAACACAGCAGCGCTTTCAGGGTGGCGGGCGACCGTGAGTCACGGCTGTGAAAGGGAGCCAGTGTTAAAAGGACCAGCATTAAGATCTAGGCTTAGTTGAAGTAGGAAGGAGGCGGGTGCATCAGGGCTACCCCACTTCAAAAAGGGGCTCACAGGACCAAATATTCACACAATCTGTCCATCTATCAATCAATCAATCAATTCCTGGACATAACTAATGCAACCAGCATCAAAGAAACACTGCTGAAGATAAAGCAGACATTGTATTTAACTTCAGGTAAACATTCATATGCACATAAACATACCCCATTGATGGGCTGGTGAGCATGTGGGAACTGATGCAGCTAGAGACACCTGTGGGGGACATGCACATAAGTGGCAAATTGGGGGGAACAAGTGTGTAACGAGATACCGTGTTTCCCCTTTTTTAATACGTAGTCAGAAAGTAAGCCATGGCAGCATTTTTTACCATTAGTGAAATACAAGACACCCCCCGAAAATAAGGCATACCTCCATGCCGTGTAGAACGAGACCGCCGAGTGCCCCAGCCAGCCAGCGGGACCCAGCCAGACAGAGGGGCCTGGAACCGGCTGCTGCTGCTGCAGGGAGCGCACGGAGCGCACGGAGCGCCCGAGCCAGCAGCCTGGCCTCTTTTTTTTTGCCTGCCTGAGGCGGCCTGCCGCCCTGCCAGCGGAACCGGCGGCTGCAAAGCGGAGCGCTCCGCAGCGCCGGGCGGAGCGCAGTGACCTGGTCTCTTTTTTCCCTTCTTTTGCCTGCTGCCCCGCCACCGGAACCGGCAGCTGCAGCTCGGAGCGCCCTGCAGCGCCGGGCGGAGCGCAGTGACCTGGTCTCTTTTTTCCCTTCTTTTGCCTGCTGCCCCGCCACCGGAACCGGCAGCTGCAGCTCGGAGCGCCCTGCAGCGCTGGGCGGAGCGCAGCGGCCTGGCCTCTTTTTTTTTTTTTTTTTTTTGCCTGCTGCCACCGGAACCGGCAGCTGCAGAGAGGAGCGCTCCGCAGCGCCGGGCGGAGCGCAGCGGCCTGGCCTCTTTTTTTTTTGCCTGCCGCCCCGCCACCGGAACCGGCAGCTGCAGAGAGGAGCGCTCCGCAGCGCCGGGCGGAACGCAGCGGCCTGGTCTCTTTTTTTCCCCTTCTTTTGCCTGCCGCCCCGCCACCAGAACAGGCAGCTGCAGAGCGGAGCGCTCCGCAGCGCCGGGCGGAGTGCAGCGGCCTGGCCTCTTCCCCCCCCTTTTTTTCTTTTGCCTGCCGCCCCGCCACCGGCCGCTTCAGAGAGGAGCACCCAGCAGCGCCGGGCGGAGCGCTGAGCCAGCAGCCTGCTGCCTTGGTTCCTGGACCCGGCTGCTGCTGCAGCGCCGAACAGAGCGCCCAGCAGCACCCCGAACCAGCTGCCTGGCCCCTCCGAGGAGGCCTTAAGGTACAAGACATCCCCTGAAAATAAGACACCGTGTGTTTTTTTGAGTAAAAAAGAGAATAAGACGGTGTCTTAAAAAAGGGGAAACACGGTAAGTAAAATTACTCATCAGCATATCGTGAAGTCTCCAGAGCCTACGTGATGGAGCCTGTATTTAAACGAGGACTGAAATCAGGACTTGGTGAAATCAGTAAGTGGATTTCATTTAGCGGCAGCACAAAGGGTTATAGCCGCGTTCTGAAGAGACTTAAAGGGCGCACATTCGAACGCTTGGTACAAGGGAGGGCGGCGTACTGCCCCGAGGGGAAAATTGCCTCACAAAAATTGCCTTCGTTTTGTTCACAAATTATCCAGGAAACTGAAGACCAGATCCAAAGGCAACTGGTGGGTCACTTCATAAGAACGTGTTACAGATGGATTGATATAATAATAATAATAATAATAATAATAATAATAATAATAATAATTTATTATTTATACCCCGCCCATCTGGCCGGGTTCCCCCAGCCACTCTGGGCAGCTTCCAACAAAATATTAAAATACAGAAATCCATCAAACATTAAAAGCTTCCCTAAACAGGGGTGCCTTGAGATGCCTTCTAAAGGTCTGGTAATTGTTGTTCTCTTTGACCTCTGGTGGGAGGGCATTCCACAGGGTGGGTGCCACTACCGAGAAGGCCCTCTGCCTGGTTCCCTGTAACTTGGCTTCTCGCAGCGAGGGAAGCGTCAGAAGGCCCTCGGCACTGGACCTCAGTGTCCGGGCAGAACGATGGGGGTGGAGATGCTCCTTCAGGTATACTGGACCGAGGCCGTTTAGGGCTTTAAAGGTCAGCACCAACACTTTGAATTGTGCTCGGAAACATACTGGGAGCCAATGTAGGTCTTTCAGGACCGATGTTATGTGGTCTCGCCGGCTGCTCCCAGTCACCAGTCTAGCTGCTTAACTATTTTAAGTTGTGGTGTATGTAAAGGAATACAGGCCTTCATAATATATTTTGGGAGGGGGCTTTCTTTGGAAAGAAGGAAGGAAGGAAGATTTGCATTTCAAGAAGAAGGGTTCTATGCTTGATTTGCATTTCAAGAAGAAGGGTTCTATGCTTGCTTCCTCCCTGAGGGCTCCAGATTTCAGTCCGGAGGGTTGGGGGGTTTTTTTTGGGGGGGGGGAGTTATGAAGAAGCACGGTGGGCAACAACTTGCAACTCTGAAGTGCTATAGAAATTTGCCACCTCTGTGAGAACTTGTTCTTAGTGGTGGCGCCTGAGTGCTGTCATAATATTTTCTTGGCATGCAAAGCAGGTGTTTCCTGCCCCACCCCATACTGAGTGTGGTCTCCTCTGCCACCAGAAGTACCTGCCAGGGAGGCGCTTTGAAGCCTGAGGTCCTCTCTAGACACCTGAAGGAGCATCTCCACTCCCATCATTCAGCCTGGACACTGAGGTCCAGCGCCGAGGGCCTTCTGACGGTTCCCTCCCTGTGAGAAGTGAGGTTACAGGGAACCAGGCAGAGGGCCTTCTCGGTAGTGGCACCCGCCCTGTGGAATGGAAATATGGAAATAAGGAAATAAGAAAATAAGAAAATGTAAAGGAAATAAAACAACTGTCTGACATCTGAAGGCAGCCCTGTTTAGGGAAGCTTTTAATGTTAGAAGTTTTATTCTGTTTTTAGTTCTGTTGGGAGCTGCACAGAGTGTCTGGGGGAACCTAGCCAAATGGGCGGGGTATAAATATAATCATCCTCATCATCATCTTGAGGACTAGAAGCCAGGTCCTCCAACAGGGCAATATAAGATCGTAGCGATTCCTAGACAAACCAGCCTCTACCACTTAGTTGCAAAAGATCAGTGTGTCTCGTTAACAATGGAAAGGGAAGGATCCAGTCACCTGGTTGTTGGCCAGGCTGAGAAACCTCAGCTCTGGTAGGGGAAGAGTGAACTCGGGGTTGAAACTGGCACAGGAGGCCTTAGAAGCAATCTGCGGTGAAGGAGAACTGTCCTGAAAGGAAGGCAGAGGAGAGGTGAGAAACGGAAACCAGGCCACCAAAAAAGAAAGAGGAGCTGCCCCAATGCATCATGGGTTGTTGTGATCCTCCCCCTTAGAATCTCTACATATGGGTGTGTCAGAGTCTCCTTGGGACTGTCCAACTCCAGAAGGCAAGTGGCAGCTCTGTGATGCCACCCGACAGTCGCGATCCCTCCCCCAGTGGCAGTAAATAAACAGATCAAAACAAAAGGAGTGTTCTTACCAGTTGAAAAAAAGGTAAAGGACCCCTGACCGTTAAGTCCAGTCGTGAACGACTCTGGGGTTGCGGCACTCATCTCGCTTTGCTGGCTGAGGGAGCCCGGCGCTTGTCCGCAGGCAGTTTTTCCGGGTCATGTGGCCAGCATGACGGAGCCGCTTCTGGCGAAACCAGAGCAGCGCACGGAAACGCCGTTTACCTTCCCGCCAGAGCGGTGCCTATTTATCTACTTGGACTTTTGGACATGCTTTCTGGTAGGTTGCAACTCCTGCAACTGGTAGGTTGGCAGGAGCAGGGACCGAGCAACGGGAGCTCACCCCGTCGCGGGGATTCAAACCACCAACCTTCCAATCAGCAAGCCCAAGAGGCTCAGTCGTTTAGACCACAGCACCACCCGCATCCCCCATTACCAGTTAGTTTCTTTCGTAATCACAGCGAGAGACAAAGGAAGGCATATCTCCCTAGAAATGGCTTTGCTCCCAGTACCGGCTCACCCCCTCCGTCCCCATTAATCTACATCACTCCTACATCGAGTAATCTGAGCTTGTTGCCGCTGCGCTCTGTTCTATCACTCTCAAAGCCTGCCTAGTCTTAGGCGAAGGGTGGTCAGGAATGCCGTCCAAGGACACTGAATCTGCCAGCTGTCTCTCTCCTGATGTTTCCTCTTCTAGCTGCTCCTCGCCCAGTATTTCTCAGCTTTCCCCTTCTGGGCTATGCCGCTCTGCAAACCACTGTTCTAAATCTATACTGTCCTCCTGCCCTTGGGAAGGTTCAGGAGAAGGGGGGGGGGCTCCCACCATTCCTCCTCAGTCCAGCCCCTGACAGATAGCTAGCAAGTCAGGAAACCAAGCCTTACGAGGAACGGTTGAGGAAGTTGGACATGTTTAGCCTGGAAAAGAGGAGACTGAGAGGAGATACGATAGCTATCTTCAAATATCTCAAGGGCTGTCACATGGAAGATGGAGCGAGCGTGTTTTCTCCTGCTCTGGTGGGCAGGACTCGAACCCATGGCTTCAAGTTACAAGAAAGGAGACTCCAACGAAACATCAGGAAGAACTTTCTGATGGTAGGAGCCATTCAACAGTGGAACTGTCTCCCTCAGGAGGTGGTGGCCTCTCCTTCCTTGGAAGTTTCTAAGCAGAGACTGGGTGGCCATCTGTCATGTGTGATCTCCTTGAGATTCCTGCATTACCCAATGACCCTCAAGGTCCCTTCCACCTCTACAATTCTATGATTCTGGGCTTGTGCAGGAGAACTCCCTGTACAATTGTGCCCCAGTAGAGCCAATGAGGATGACTTGAAAGAAAAGAAAAATCTTACCTGTGTTGGTAGGTCTGGAGACCAGGATGGAAAGATAACTTCTGTTTTTTTTAATAAAAATACAATAGAGAAGGAGGGATATCAGTATCAAGACGCTGAATACAGATGAAGAATAAACAGGACTAAGATGGCAGCCCTAATTATGGATATGTTCTATGAGATTCAATGGGGCTTACCCCCAGGCACTTCCAAAGAAACTGTGAGCTGTAACCAAGAGTTGTTTTGGACTTGCTGCTCATGGTTTGTTTTGGGGAGGAATGCTGTGTCAGACCCTTGTCCCATCCAGCTCAGTACAGTGGTACCTTGATTTACAAACTTAATCCATTCTGGAAGTTCATTCTTAAACCAAAGCGTTCTTAAACCAAGGTGTGCTTTCCCATAGCAGCGGGGGACTCAATTTACAAATGGAACACACTCAACAGGAAGCGGAACATGTTCTGCTCCCAAGGCAAAGTTCACAAACCAAAACACCTTCCGGGTTTGCAGCGTTCTTAATTCAAGTTGTTCATAAACTAAGCTGTTCTTAAACCAAGGCACCACTGCATTGTATTAGAAGAAGAAGAAGAAGAAGAGTTTGGATTTGATATCCCACTTTATCACTACCCGAAGGAGTCTCAAAGCGGCTAACAATCTCCTTTCCCCTCCTCCCCCACAACAGACATCCTGTGAGGTGGGTGGGGCTGAGAGACTTCAGAGAAGTGTGACTAGCCCAAGGTCACCCAGCAGCCGCATGTGGAGGAGCGGAGACGCGAACCCGGTTCCCCAGATTACGAGTCTACCACTCTTAACCACTACACCACACTGGCGTGTGTTGTATTAGAGTTGTTGTTGTTGTTGTTGTTGTTGCCACCTTGCATTTTATTGCTCCCACACCTACTGAAGAGCCTTCATTTCCCAATAAATTCATCATTAGACTGTCTTCGTTCTCTTGTCGTAACTAGGTCTGCCAATTCTATCATACGCACTGCCCCTCGTACCTTGGGCTAGCCATACGTCAAAGACCCCCAAACTCGACCCTCCAGATGTTTTGGGACTACAACTCCCATCATCCCTAGCTAACAGAACCAGTGGTCAGGGATGATGGGAACTGTAGTCCCAAAACATATGGAGGGTCGAGTTTGGGGGTGCCTGGTCAAAGAGTTAAGATTCACCCCCAATTAATAGCCATATGAGTGGCTATCAATAAATGTACTGTCAGTTCTCTTATCTTCTGATAAAACCTGGTCCTTAAGTTAAAATTTTATGCGGTTAATAAATGGCTTATTTTTTGTTTGTTTTTTGTCTCCTAGGCTTGGTTAGCGTCTTTCACCATCATCCAAGGGGGCGGGGAATACCATTGCCCTGCAAAGAAATAATATATAATTATGGCCCACCAGTCCTGTCTGGGTCCTTGCTGTTTTGGACGACAATGTACTCTGGCTGCCCACCACCAGCCGGGGACTTATCCTGGCGGATCTGTTTCCCAGCACTCTTGCGGCTGCGCAGTCCTTCCCGGATGCCCGACTTGGCAGATAAAGGATGGATGGAGAATCGGCCGCTGTCCAAATGGTGGAGATACGGCACCTCTCGGATTCCGTTTCTGTCCAAGTTTAACTGCTTCAGGCTGAAACGGAAACAAGGAGGCCAGTGGTAGGGCACGAGACTATTTTTCCAATTATTATTAAATGATATTTATTGCTAAAATTATTAGTCACTTTTTGCCACGTGACTTACAAGACGACTTATCAAAAAAATGATCATACATTAAAACTTGGCGTGGGTAGGGAATACAGTAATACATCTCCAAAATGCCATAGATCGGGGGTTCCCAAACTAAGGCCCGGGGACCGGATGCGGCCCAATCGTCTTCTCAATCTGGCCCACGGACGGTCCGGGAATCAGCATGTTTTTACATGAGTAGAATGTGTCCTTTGATTTAAAATGCATCTCTGGTTTATTTGTGGGGCATAGGAATTCGTTCATATTTTTTTTCAAAATATAGTTCGGCCCCCCACAAGGTCTGAGGGACAGTAGACCGGCCCCCTGCTGAAAAAGTTTGCTGACCCCTGCCGGCGTAGATAGTTAAAAGCCAAAGAAAGGCCTGGTTAACAAGGAATGGTTTTGCCTGGCGCCTGAAAATAGACAACAATGGTGCCAGGAGAGCCTCCCTGGGGAGAGCATTCCACAAACAGGGAGCCACCACTGAAGAGGCCCGTTCTTGTGTTGCCACCCTCCAGACCTGCCATGGATTGGCACAATTGTGTGCCAATAGGAGGCCGCCCAAGGACACACTTGTTTTGCCAAATGCAAGGTGGTTCTTTTAAAATGAGATTCAGAAGCAATACAAAACACAAGTGAGTGAGAAGATTAAAGATTTTATCTCGCACTTGGAATACTGCAATGCGCTCTATCTGGGGCTACCTTTGAAGGTGACCCGGAAACTGCAACTAATCCAGAATGCGGCAGCAAGACTGGTGACTGGGAGCGGCCGCCGAGACCACATAACACCGGTCCTGAAAGACCCACATTGGCTCCTAGTAATTTTCTGAAGACAATTCAAAGTGTTGGCGCTGACCTTGAAAGCCCTAAATCAGGCATTCCCAAACTGCGGCCCTCCAGATGTTTTGGCCTACAACTCCCATGATCCCTAGCTAACAGGACCAGTGGTTGGGGAAGATGGGAATTGTAGTCCAAAACATCTGGAGGGTCGAAGTTTGGGGAAGCCTGCCCTAAATGGTCTCGACCCAGTAGGCCTGAAGGATCATCTCCACCCCCATCGTTCAGCCTGGACACTGAGGTCCAGCTCCGAGGGCCTTCTGGCGGATCCCTCCCTGCGAGAAGCAAGGTTACAGAGAACGAGGCAAAGGGCTTTCTCGGTGGTGGCACCCGCCCTGTGGAACGCCCTCCCATCAGATGTCAAGGAAATAACTATCTGACTATTAGAAGACATCTGAAGGCAACCCTGTTCAATGAAGTTTTTAAAGGTTTGTTGTTTTATCATGTTTTTAAAATTCTGTTGCGAGCTGCCCAGAGTGGCTGGGGAAACCCAGCCAGATGGGCGGGGTATAAGTAATAAATTATGATTATTATTAAATTATTATAGTAAGCGTGGGAGGTCTTCCTTACCTGCGGAGGTTGGCGAGGCTGACAAAGACGTTGGCGTGGGAGAGGCGGTTGTCGTCCAAGAGCAAGACTTCCAGAGCCGGGAACCACGGAGTGCTCTCACTGCCAAGGGAAACGTACAGTGACTTTGGCTGTGCCACATCACTCAGGAAATGGCAAAAGGGGAGAGAAGGGTGCAGTGTAAGAAAGGAAAGAGGAAGCCAATTTGGTGCCCTCGAGATGCTGCTGAACTACAACTCCCATCATCCCCCAGCTAGCATATCCTGTGGTTGGAGGCGATGAGAATCGTAGCCTAACAACAACCGGAACACACCATGTTGGCTTTCCCTGATCTAGAGGTTCCACAATGTTGGATTTTTTGAATAGTCAAGTTACTTTAGAGCCGGTCTAATGTAAATACTGTCTGTTTAAGAGAAACAGGTGCCGGTGTTTCTGTTAATTGCTCACAGGCGTGGGCTCTGCTTCTTGTATATAAGGCTCTGCCAGAAAGCCTTCTGTATCTCTTAGTTAGATCTTTTCAGTTTGATTCATCTCTTATAGATCACTCTCTCAGTTGTTCCCAGTTTAAGAGATTCCAAGTTGAATCTTAGTGAGAGAGTTGCTTAGTTATAATGCTAGTTTGCTGTTAATTTTTGGGTAGTTTAATGGGAGTTTTGTGGGAGTTTGTGGGAGGTTTGGAAGTCTCTTTAGATTCAGTGTGTTTTTCAGTTAAAGAAACCCAACCGTTTGTATTTTCATCTGCATACTTTTACAAGTGTGCAGCTAGTAAGGGGTTTCATATAAGGGAAATAATATCCTACGTTCTTGGTGGTGTTTTCTTAGCCAGGTCAACTTCTGACTGCGTATACTCTGCGTGAAGCATACTTTAAAGGGCCGCTGTAAAACTGGGATATATGATTTAGATTAAGCAAGTTTCAATACCCAGTTTTCTCCAATATTATTCTTATCATATATATATTATTTTCCAATACACAAACCCCACGCGACCAAACTTCTCCCGCCCAATAAAAACTCTTGCTTGCCACCTTCCTCTCCCCATGAGCTTACCTCTCAGGGGCAGCCAGGTCGAGGGGAAGCGAAGTGAGCCCATTGGCGGTGAGATGGAGGGCTTTTAAGTGGGACAAAACTCCCAGGGCTCGGACGTCCTCGGGAGAAAGGTTGTTGTATGAGAGATCCAAGACCTGGAGCAGAGGCAAAGCAGGCAGTTCCATGGTTGGGGAAGAACCAGCGTGACCTCTAAACCAGCCACAGAAGGTACCGGTACGAATGACATTGTGAGATGTTTTTATTGCCAATGGCTTTTGGGACCTGAATTAAGATGACAGGTTTTGGCTTGGGTATCTTTTTTCGCATCATTTTCGCACTCTTCTGCCTGCCGCCAATTTCCATCCTTGGTAACATGGTTGTAGTAGTAGAGTCCTTTAAGTTCCTGGGCTCTATAATTTCTCAAAAGTTAAATTGGTCAAGCAGCATCAATAGTATTATTAAAAAGGTCCACCAGAGGTTGTATTTCCTGCGTCAACTAAGGAAATTTAAATTGCCCCAGGAAGTGTTGATCCAATTTTACAGAAGCATCATTGAAACTGTTTTCTGTAATTCTGTTACTGCTTGGTATGGTACAGCCTCCAAGACAGACAAGAAAAGGCTCCAACGAGCTGTAAGAATTGCAGAAAGGGTAATTGGTGCTAGCTTGCCTACAATAGAGTCAATCTATGCTACCAGAGTTAAGAAGAGAGCAGAGAGAATTGCAGCAGATCCTTTACATCCCTGCCATCATCTGCTAGATTTACTCCCATCTGGACGTCACTACAGGTCTTCATATACAAAATCAGCCAGGCACAGGAACAGTTTTTCCCCCTTGTGCCATTAAATTGTTAAATTTGTAGATGTGTAGCTGAAGGGGAGGTCAATTATGGGTGGGTTTCTTTGCTTATTTGTATTGTGAGTGGAACAGGGTGTGTATGTTTACATTGCAATGTAGCTGAAACAAATTCCAAGTATGTTGGAAAATGTACTTGGCCAATTATTTATTTATTTATTTATTTATTTAGATCCAATGGGATTTCCTTTTATTTGTTTTGGTGGTGATGAGCATGAAAGGTGTGTGAATGGGTGTATGGTTGAGTGCATATTCCTTGTCTTGACATGTGAATTACTTGTTAACCTATAAAGCAATATACAGTGGTACCTCGACTTACGAACGACGCAACAACCAAATTTTTCGACTTACGAGTGGGGCAAATGGCCGCACGCTTATGAATTTCTCGACATCCGAACGGAAACCGTGGCAGTTTTAGATAGGGTTTTTTCGACATACGAATTTTTAGATGGGGTTGCTTCGACTTACGGATTTTTCCGTTTCCAATGCATTCCTATGGGAAATCACGTTTCCAATGGCGCTTTTTGAATTATGATTTTTTTTTTACCTACGAAGGTGCCTTCGGAACGGATTAAATTCGTAAGTCGAGGCACCACTGTATAGAGAAAATCCAATATTGGTTGTCTGAGGTTTACTTGGGCCTCTCTAGAGTGTACTGGGTCTCATCCATGTTAAACACCTAAACAGATTAAAAGAAACTATTTGGTCATTTCACTGGGACCTGAGAGTTTCAAAAAAGACAGGGACTTGTCAGAAAATTCCAGGCTTCATACATAGAATCATAGAATCGTAGAGTTGGAAGAGACCACAAGGGCCATCCAGTCCAACCCCCTGCCGAGCAGGAAACACCACCAGAGCATTATTGACATATGCCTGTCAAGCCTCTGCTTAAAGACCTCCAAAGAAGGAGACTCCACCACACTCCTTGGTAGCAAATTCCACTGCCAAACAGCTCTTACTGTCAGGAAGTTCTTCCTAATGTTTAGGTGGAATCTTCTTTCTTGTAGTTTACATGTTACTCTCAACATGTAAAACTGACCTCCGAGGCACTCTTTGAAATTGAAAAGTCACTTCGGGGAGGGGGAATGTGAAGTAGAGAAGCAGCTGAGGAGGAAGAGGGTGCCTCACCCAATTCCCCCCGCCCGGTGGTTTATTCCCCAGCCACCCCCGGCCAGGTTCCAAAGGCATAGCTGCATGAACAGAGAAAGTTGCCTTATAATGAGCCAGGCCATTGCTCCATCCAGCTCAGTACAGCCTGCACTGACTGGCAGTGGTTCTCCGGGACTTCGGCACAGGGGCTCCGGACATCCCTGGAGATTGAAATCAAGGACCTTCTGCATGCAAAGCAGATGCCCTGTTACTGAGCTACAACCTCTTCCTTAAGTTAAGAATCCTAAGGGGAACATAGGAAAGTGGTCAATCAAGCTCAGTATTCTTGACACTGATTGGCAGCAGCTCCCCACAATTTCAGGCAGGGAGCCCCCTCCCAGTCCTTCCTGGAGATGACAAGGAATGGATCCGGGACCTTCTGCAGGCAAAGCCGATACTCTTCCAGTGAGTTCCAGGCCCTTTCCCTACACGCCACGAGAAGCTAGCCCCTTAAGCTCTATCAGTCACCCCTTTGGCTTACTTCCAAGTGTGGAAAGTCCCCGGCATTGACTTTTATATTCCTTAGGCCGTTCAAGGAGAGTTCCAGTTCCCGGAGGCCAGGAAATGTACGGAAAACGTCTGAATGGGTAATAAAAGGGGGGGGAAGGCAACATCAACAGAAAGGATCAGTGCGGGGGAACCACACAAATACACTTTCTAAGCAGTTGGAGGGCCAGCTCAAGGCATTTTGCTGCCCGAAGCAAAGGACAAGCCAGCTGAATCTCACTTCAACACTCGGAAAGGGGACAGGTCCTTCAGTGGCCCTGAGGGCAGAAGTCTAGCTTATAGGATTCATGACAGGTCTATGACACATGCCGCTCTGATCTCTAGCTAGGGGTGGGGGTGAAATTTTGTTCAGTTCACATTAATAATAATAATTAATTAATAATTAATAATTTTCTTATTTATATCCCACCCACCTGGCTGGGTTTCCCCAGCCATTTAAATCCAAATTGATCAAATTTTCAGTTTCCGAAACAAGACGAGAACTGAAACACAGCCATCCTTCAGAATGTGCCCTTTTCTGAACCAAACGATGCTTACCAAAATACATATATTGGGGGAATGTGTGCATAAAAATGAGTATGTTAGTGAAAACGATGTATAAATAAACATGCTATATCAGGGGAATAGAATCATAGAATCATAGAGTTGGAAGAGACCACAAGGGCCATCCAGTCCAACCCCCTGCCAAGCAGGAAACACCATCAAAGCATTCTTGACATATGCCTGTCAAGCCTCTGCTTAAAGACCTCCAAAGAAGGAGACTCCACCACACTCTTTGGTAGCAAATCCCACTGTCGAACAGCTCTTACTGTCAGGAAGTTCTTCCTAATGTTTAGGTGGAATCTTCTTTCTTAAAGTTTGAATCCATTGCTCCGTGTCCACTTCTCTGGAGCAGCAGAAAACAATCTTTCTCCCTCCTCCATATGACATCCTTTTATATATTTGAACATGGCTATCATATCACCCCTTAACCTTCTCTTCTCCAGGCTAAACATACCCAGCTCCCTAAGCTGTTCCTCATAAGGCATCGTTTCCAGGCCTTTGACCATTTTGGTTGCCCTCTTCTGAACACGTTCCAGCTTGTCTGTATCCTTCTTGAACTGTGGTGCCCAGAACTGGACACAGTACTCCAGGTGAGGTCTGACCAGAGCAGAATACAGTGGTACTATTACTTCCCTAGATCTAGATGCTATACTCCTATTGATGCAGCCCAGAATTGCATTGGCTTTTTTAGCTGCTGCATCACACTGCTGACTCATGTCAAGTTTGTGGTCTACCAAGACTCCTAGATCCTTTTCACATGTACTGCTCTCAAGCCAGGTGTCTCCCATCCTGTATTTGTGCCTTTCATTTTTTTTGCCCGTGTAGTACTTTACATTTCTCCTTGTTAAAATTCATCTTGCTTGCTTTGGCCCAGTTGTCTAATCTGTAAAGGTCATTTTGAAGTGTGATCCTGTCCTCTGGGGTATTAGCCACCCCTCCCAATTTGGTGTCGTCTGCAAACTTGCTCAGGATGCCCTCAAGCCCATCATCCAAGTCATTGATAAAGATCCAAGTCATTGATAAAGATGTTGAATAAGACTGGGCCCAAGACAGAACCCTGTGGCACCCCACTAGTCACTTCTCTCCAGGATGAGGAGGAGCCATTGATGAGCACCCTTTGGGTTCGGTCAGTAAGCCAGTTACAAATCCACTGAATGGTAGCATTGTCTAGCCCGCATTTTACCAGCTTGTATGTGCTTGCAAAAATGTGCACGTTGGTCAAAGCTGCATACAGAAAAGAACTTGTTAAGGTGAAATTCAAAGTAAAAGGCTGGTTAATTTTTATGAGGATTAGGAAAAGAAGCGTTTGCCAATTGCTGTAGAAATGTAAAACACTGAATTTAAGATTGGGAAAATGAGAAACCGAGGGATGCAAAATCAGACAGTTCCTTTCATCCCTATCTCCAACATCCCTATCTCCAGCATGGGGGTGAAGTGCCTGGTGTTATTTTTTAAATGGCTGTGGGTCATCGCCAGCAGGCCAGATTGGAGCATCATAGCCAAGAAACACAGGGTAATGTAGTGTTGTGAGTTTATGGGGTGCCTGGACTACCCTTCGAGTTCTTGGACCTACCCCCCTTCCTGAGTGCCAGTCACTGGATTTAACACATTAACACTTTGGCGAAACCAGCTTCCCGTGTTCAGGAAATCATCTGGGAAAGGAGCCATTGACTAAGAACGAAGTGGAGGTGATGGCCCATTCAGAAAGCCATTAAGAAGGAAAAGCCCGAAGCGGGTGGGCCCCCTCCTCCAGCTCTGAGGAAGCCCAACAGCCGTTGTGCAGGCGCAGATGACAGCCGAATGAACGGGAGTTGCAGGGAGGCAGGGGAACCCCAAAAGCCACGTGCTTCAGGTGAAGACACCCCCACCCCCATTTCGATGTGAACATCTCTGTGCAAATGCAGAAAATGGCCTCTCTGCATTTCAAGCCACCCGTGTGAACATGCCCGATGATTCTTCATCACCCACCCAACAGGCCAGTGCTAAAGGCCGCAAAGTGCCACGCATTCCTTACCCAAGGTCAAGAGATTTTCTGTGGCATTGATATAGGCAACGCAGTCAAACTGCTCAAAATCTTCTTCTTTTGCCTGTGAAAAGGAAGTGAGAAGGAAACAAGCTCAATCTACACGTTTTCAAACAGAATCGGGGCCAAAATGGTTAGGCTTGCTCCCAACTGCGAAGCAAACTGGAATCCTCTGACATTCATAACCATGGACGGACCCCAGCCCCCCAAGTAAGGCAAAGGTTGTTTTTTTAAAAAAAGGTAAAGGACCCCTGGATGGTTAAAGCCCGTCAAATTCGACTATGGGGTGTGGAGCTCATCTCTGCTTTCAGGACGAGGGAGCCGGCGTTTGTTCGCATAAGGCTTTGCCAGTGTGGTGTAGTGGTTAAGAGCGGTAGACTTGTAATCTGGGGAGCCGGGTTCGTGTCTCCGCTCCTCCACATGCAGCTGCTGGGTGACCTTGGGCTAGTCACACTTCTCCGAAGTCTCTCAGCCCCACCCACCTCACAGGGTGTCTGTTGTGGGGGAGGAGGGGAAAGGAGATTGTTAGCTGCTTTGAGACTCCTTCAGGTAGTGATAAAGCGGGGTATCAAATCCAAACTCTTCTTCTTTTCATGTGGCCAGCATGACTAAACCATTTATGGCACAGCGGGACACCGTGACGGAAACCAGATCGCACGGAAACGCCATCTACCTTCCCGCCACAGCAGTACCTATTTATCTACTTGTACTGGTGTGCTTTCAAACTGCTAGGTTGGCAGGAGCTGGGACAGAGCAACAGGAGCTCACCCCGTCGTAGGGATTCGAACTGCTGACCTTCTGAGTGGTAAGCCCAGTCAGGCACGTCCAAAGTCCGCTTTGGGGGCCTAATCCGGCCGTTTTTTTTCCAGCCCCTGCGGTAGTCTATTCATTGGGGTCAAATCCTAAAAAGCTGAACAACTTCAATCCTAAAAAAAGCTCAACAACTTTGGTCGCCCGTCATGCATATTCACTTCATCATATCTGGCCCTCTTTGAAAAGAGTTTGGGCACCCCTGGCCTAAGTGGTTTAGACCACAGCACCACCTGCACCCCCAAGAAGCCCCTCTACTCATGGTTGCATAGCAATGTGACTTTCCAGCCTTGGGCCATGGCTATATTCAGCCAGTTAGGTGGGTTGTTGTTCCAACCCATTTCACCAGAGTTACTGCTATCCCAGTACAGTAAATTCACAAGAAAAGCCTCCTACTCACCAAGACAAAATTTTGGTTGCTGATGTCCACGGAGCACAAATGTGACGGGCTTTTCACGTGGTGGAGCTTAATCTGGAAATAATGATGATGATGATGATGATGATGATGATAATATTTGTACCCTGCCCATCTGACGCTGGCAGCTTTTGACATAATATAAAAACACAACTAAACATCAACCATTAAAAATGGAAAGAAGCAGAAGTCCCAGCAAAGGAAGAATGGATACAAAAACTTACGCAATGTGCAGAAATGGTGAAACTTACCAGAAGAATAAGAAATCAAGATAACAAACTGTTTATAAGAATGGAAATGGTTTAGTTAATATTTACAGATAAATTGTAAACAGATAAAAACATTGGCAGGATTACTGTAATAACCTGCAGTTTCATAAAGAGTATATATTTAAAGAAGATGAAAAAATGAGCAAATTAATTTAATTAGGACATGCAGAAGATATGAAAAATAAATGTAAGGAACCGCAGAAAGAGGGGGAAGGAAGTCAAGTTTTGAAATGTCAAAATGATTGTAAAATCAGTGAAATGTATAAACTTGAAAAGTATAAATTTTTTTCAAGAGGGGGAAGAAAAACTTCCTGATACAACAAGTTGGAGAACAGGGTTGTAGAGACACACTGTCCAAGGGAGGCAGTGTTGCCTAGTGGCCAGGGTGTTGGACCAGGCCTTGGAGACCAGGGTTCAATTCCTTGCTCAGCCATGAAAACTTGATGGGTGACCTTAGGCTAGTCACCAACCACCTCACAGGGTGATGGGGAGAGCCATGAAGCCCACTTAGAGTTCTTTGGAGGAAAGGTGGGATATAAATGCAGTAATACAGAAAAAAAAGAAAAATGCAAAATCCAAGGCAAACCAAGCTCTGGGCCGCTTCTAATGATGCTCGAGTTTTTCATGCTCTCAACCACCCCCAAATGGTACAACTAAAATGATCAAAGATCTGAAGAACCTACTCTAAGAGGAAAGGGAGGAGGAAGAAAAAGACGACAAAGGCAGAGAGCCACAAACTTTATGGAGGGTGTGACAAGAGTAATGTGGGAAGCAGCTTTTTCTTTCTCATATCATGGGAACTCAATGCAACTGCCTTAAAGAGGCTGACCAAAACCAAGGTGGTTCTTTGCACACTGCATAATTAAACTGTGGAACTCACAGCTACAAGATGTGTCTAACTTGTAGCACCTGCCCCCCCCCAATTGTTGCTGGGCTCCAGCTCTCACCAGCATGGCCAATGGTCAGGTGTGATGGCAGTTCACTTATAGCTCAAAGCACCGGGAGAGGGCAACAGCTTGGGGAAGGTTTGCCTTCAAGAGCTGCTGCCAGTCAGAGTAGGTAGGGCCCAGCAGAGAAAAGGCCCAACTCTCCCTGAGTCAGCTTTGAACGATATTCAAGCTGAACGTATTTGTGCGAAGATCAGCATGAGTCTCAAGCTGTATGGTCTCTTCCTTGAAGTCACTCCGCAAGCACAACAGAAAAGCAGCAGTTAGGAGTCGTCCTACACACGAGTAGGACCTTGGTAAAGACGCATGTTCTCTCCCTCCTAGTCGATCGTTCGGGAGCTTCAAAAGCTTTCTGCAGCCCGAACATCACAGCGACTGATGCCTTGGAGACAACAGCACGCTTAGAGATCTGCAGAGTCTTCGCAGTTGCGTAACAGAACTCAGCAACTCAGCATTTTGGCTCATCTATTTTATTTACATCTAATACACTCGGAGCACCGCAACATGGCTCCATCTTTCTCTAACATCAGACAGAAAGAGAAAAGAACAAAGGACAATAGTCCCACTTCACGGAACACAGTAACACAAACATCCTGTCTCCGTCACTTCTCACTCTGTGGAATGAAAAACATACACCGTCATGTGATAGACTGCAGACACAGGCAATGAAACTTCAACAGATCGCACTCACCAGCTGTGCGCCGTCGAGAGTTTTGTTGTCCAGAACCTTGTAAGCCCCACTTGCCGTTCCTGGTCTTCTCAGCCTAACCTGGGGGGCTTTTGTCCCAAACAGCAACTCGATCTTGGTCTTCTCCGCTGTCCGGCGGGCCACTTGCCAGTGGCCAGCCCCTGAGGAGCCATGACGGAAAAGGAAAACGGCCGGCATCAAATCAGGAGAAAGCACACTGGATTTGCCACACATGGCCTTGTTCATTTATTCCTCCCCCCGCCCCCGGTAACATTTATACACATCTCCATGTGAATTTTGGTATATAAAGATCTCTGACCTGGTCACTCCAGCCGCATGGCTTCAACCAACCTCTTTTGTTTCAGACCAAAGTCTGAAACTTGTGTTTTTCTATACCAATAGTTCAGAAACTTTTACCTTTTGTAACTAAGCAACGTTTTAAACTGCCTGTGCATCTTGTCTGACTGCTGTATGGAAAACCACATGAATCTGACCTTTGGAGAGCTTTGTAAGTAAATCATGACTTACCGAATGTGTGGTCTATCACGGTGCTGGGGAAGTGGGAAACAATGGAAAGAGCTTTTAGAAGGGGACACTTTAGGAGTCACTGGAAGGGCACATTCTAAAGCCTGCATTTCCACGCTTTTCTGTGCTGCGTGTCTTGCAGTGTTAAATCTCTGCTGGGGTTCCCTCACCAAGGAGGACTTGCCCCAAACTTGGCTTCCAGGAATCTAAAACGGGAACACTACGCACCAGCTTAGCCTTGCCTGCTATTGGATTGCCTGCCTGCACCGAATCTGACAACGGACAGCTTTGACCTTGCCTCTTGCCTCACTCTTCTTGTGGTCTCTCCTAGCCTGGACCCTGACCTTGATCAGGCCCTGGATGTTACCCTACTGGTGTTGCTTGTGTCGAGTCCCGTGTTTACCCAGGAGCCCAGGGAGAACAGGACATCTGGTGCTCTCCCCATTCCTGCCTCTAGCCTCACCCAGCACTGGTGTACAGCACCCAGGTTGCCCTTGAGGTGGGGGAATGTGGCCCTCTAGCTGAAAGAAGGCTCCCCACTCCTGCCCTAAGAGGGTGTCTTATTGATCTCCAGGGAATTTATTTCCACGTTATCAAAGTCAGGATGGGTTACCTTCCTCGTATCTGGACCGCAAAAGGCTCCGGGCCGGAAAGCAGTTGGTGGGGCAGCAGTTTCCATCGTCAAGTTTATACATTCCTTTGGTAGCCATGTTGTCATTCTAGCACCTAAAGGCAGCAGAGAAAGAGATCAAAGCATTTCCTATAACAGAAAGGCTCTCGCGGCTAAATCAATGGTTTCTTTAGCACCATCAGCCTTATACTGAGTCATATCTCTCCTACACCAGCAGACCCTCCAAGTATCCCTATTTTCCAGGGACAGTCCCAGATTTGATCCCAGAATGTCCCATTTTTCCCTAGGGCGTCCCTATTTTCATGACCAGCTTGTCCCGTTGATTTCAATCGAAGCACAATGAATGAGTCTGGATCCAACCCAACATGTTTATTTAAATGTTTGATGATATTTTAAAGCCTGTTTGGATTTGGTAATGGCCATTAGCTACGCAAAAGGATGACTGACGGACTGGTGCTGTTGTCTTTGTTCGGATAATCTATATATTGCGTAGCTACAACTGCCCCAGGGAGTGTTGACAATATTGCTCTGGGTGGGCCAAAGATTGGGCTCGTGTCATGAAGCTGCCTGCATCAGATCACTGGTTGGTTGAATCCAGGACCGTCGGCTGTGATAGCTCACTAGGGCTGGGCAATACCTGGTTTTCAACATCGCAATACATCACCAGCTAAACATCCCAATATACTGATATATCATGATGACTGAAATAAGGATGGAACTATGTAGAGGCGAACAGTAGCGCTGGGCGATATCTGGTTTTCAACTTCATGATATATTACCATCTAAACATCATGATATTATGATATATCACAATGTCTGAAATAAGGATGGAGCTGGTTTTCAACTTTGTGATATATCACTAGCTAAACATCGCAATATCCTGACATATCTTTCTGGGTTATGTGGTCAGCATGACTAAACTGCGTCTGGTGCATGGAGGACAGTGACGAGTGACAGGGTGCATGGAAATGCTGTTCACCTTCCCATCACAGTGGTACCTATTTATCTACTTGCACTGGTGTGCTTTCGAACTGCTAGGTTGGCAGAAGCTGGGATACAGCAACAGGAGCTCATTCCATTGCGGGGATTCAAACCACCAACCTTGCAATCGACAAGCCCAAGAGGCTTAGTGGTTTAGACCACAGAGCCACCAGCAGGAACTGGGCACAATGGACCTCTCCCCACTTGAGATTCCAAGCAACTGGAATTCAACAATATATGGCCTCCGATACTGGAAACAGAACAGTCATTGTGGGCAGAAGCAGAAGTGTTGTTGGTGTTTAGTCGTTTAGTTGTGTCCGACTCTTCGTGACCCCATGGACCAGAGCACGCCAGCCTCTTCCACTGCCTCCCACAGTTTGGTCAGACTAATGTTGGTAGCTTTGAGAACACTGTCCAACCATCTCGTCCTCTGTCGTCCCCTTCTCCTTATGCCCTCCATCTTTCCCAACATCAGGGTCTTTTCCAGGGAGTCTTCTCTTCTCATGAGGTGGCCAAAGTATTGGAGCCTCAGCTTCAGGATCTGTCCTTCCAGTGAGCACTCAGGGCTGATTTCCTTCAGAATGGATAGGTTTGATCTTCTTGCAGTCCATGGGACTCTCAAGAGTCTCCTCCAGCACCATAATTCAAAAGCATCAATTCTTCGGCAATCAGCCTTCTTTATGGTCCAGCTCTCACTTCCATACATCACTACTGGGAAAACCATAGCTTTAACTTTACGGACCTTTGTCGGCAAGGTGATGTCTCTGCTTTTTAACATGCTGACTAGGTTTGTCATGGCTTTTTTCTCAAGAAGCAGGCGTCTTTTAATTTCATGACTGCTGTCACCATCTGCAGTGATCATGGAACCCAAGAAAGTAAAATCTCCCACTGCCTCCATTTCTTCCCCTTCGATTTGCCAGGAGGTGACTGGACCAGTGGTCATGATCTTAGTTTCTTTTCTTTATTGACCTCTACTTTCTCTCACACACACAAGCCCCATCATAAGGGCTTGCGACTTCTATGTATGCGGCTTGGGACCCTCGTACCTACGGGACCGCCTCTCCTGGTATGCCCCGCGGAGGACCTTAAGGTCCACAAACAACAATACTCTGGAGATCCCGAGCCATAAGGTGGCTAGATTGGCCTCTACTAGGGCCAGGGCCTTTTCAGTATTGGCCCCAACTTGGTGGAACGCTCTTTCTCAGGAGACCAGGGCCCTGCGGGATTTGTCATCTTTCCGCAGGGCCTGCAAGACAGAGCTGTTCCGCCTGGCCTTTGGGTTGGACTAAGCCTGACCCCTGTGTTTTCCTCCCTCATGGCCTGGATTTATGGACTACTTGAAATGAGGCTGCCTTTTAAATTTTAATACTGTCTTTTAATCTGTATTTTAATTAATTGTTTTTATGTTTTATTGTGGTTTTGTTGGTGTGAGCCGCCCTGAGCCCGGTTTTTGACTGGGGAGGGCGGGGTGTAAATAAAAAAATATTATTATTATTATTATTAATAATAATTTATTATTATTATTACGTACTGCTGCTGCTCTAAGTAAGCCCACATCATGATGTTTTGCTGAGCAAAGCAGCCCTGCTTCTGTGACACAACACAAAGGCCACCTTCCCGTGAGCCTCCTCTGCAGAGGGACAGAGCACAGCCAGCACCATGGCATCGCAGCAGTGAGGAGGGTCAGCAATGCGGGTGACACATGGGGACGTGAGGGTTAACATCAAGCTGCAGCCATGGTGCAACGTTCCCAGAGAAGGCCTGCAAGAAAAGACCTTCTCTTCACCCTTGCCTTGCACCAGCAGCGGAACAAGGAGGAACCATGGCAGCAGGAGACATGAGGTATGGCGGTTGGAGGATGGATGGCGGCTAACAGATTGAGGTTGAATCCTGACAAGACAGAAGTACTGTTCGTGGGGGGCAGGAGGCGGGCAGGTGTGGGGGACTCCCTGGTCCTGAATGGGGTAACTGTGCCCCTGAAGGACCAGGTGCGCAGCCTGGGAGTCATTCTGGACTCACAGCTGTCCATGGAGGCGCAGGTCAATTCTGTATCCAGGGCAGCTGTCTATCAGCTCCATCTGGTACGCAGGCTGAGACCCTACCTGCCTGCGGACTATCTAGCCAGAGTGGTGCATGCTCTAGTTATCTCCCGCTTGGACTACTGCAATGCGTTCTACGTGGGGCTACCTTTGAAGGTGACTCGGAAACTGCAATTAATCCAGAATGCGGCAGCTAGACTGGTGACTGGGAGCGGCCGCCGAGACCACATAACACCGGTCTTGAAAGATCTACATTGGCTCCCAGTACGTTTCCGAGCACAATTCAAAGTGTTGGTGCTGACCTTTAAAGCCCTAAATGGACTCGGTCCAGTATACCTGAAGGAGCGTCTCCACCTCCATCATTCTGCCTGGACACTGAGGTCCAGCACCGAGGGCCTTCTGGCGGTTCCCTCGTTGCAAGAAGCCAAGTTGCAGGGAACTAGGCAGAGGGCCTTCTCGGTGGTGGCGCCTGCCCTGTGGAACGCCCTCCCAACAGATGTCAAAAAGGAAAACAACTACTAGACTTTTAGACGACATCTGAAGGCAGCCCTGTTCAGGGAGGCTTTTAATGTTTAATAGATTGTTGTGTTTTATTCTTCTGTTGGAAGCCACCCAGAGTGGCTGGGGAGACCCGGCCAGATGGGCGGGGTATAAATATATTATTATTATTATTATTATTATTATTATTATTATTATTATTATTATTATTATAGTATAGCCAGGAGTTTTGCAAGGTTCAGCCCCATTTGTTTAGAAGTTGCAGGCTGACCCCCAGAAATCATGTCTTGTCTTAACGGTTTGGGTTTTATCACATTAGCACCCCATCTTTCCCAAATGGCACGACGGTGGTGCGCTGAAGGCTCATCCCCTTC
Organism: Zootoca vivipara; assembly: GCF_965207765.1. Classification (NCBI taxonomy): domain Eukaryota; kingdom Metazoa; phylum Chordata; class Lepidosauria; order Squamata; family Lacertidae; genus Zootoca; species Zootoca vivipara. Next base: position 98,511,821 of record NC_142587.1, on the reverse strand, counting down.
CGTATGCCCCTGTGTGAGAGCCCGAGTGATGTAGTTGGTTAGAACATCAGATGAGGACCTGGGAGACCTTGGGCCAGCCATTGCCTCTCAGCTGAACCTACCTCACAGCGTGTTTTGTGGGGGTTAAATGAGGAGGGGGGAATCTCGTATGCCATCTAGAGGTCCTTAGAGGGGGGAAAGGAGGGATATAATAATAATAATAATAATAATAATAATAATAATAATAATAATAATAATAATTTATTATTTATACCACGCCCATCTGGCCGGGTCTCCCCAGCCACTCTGGGCGGCTTCCAACAGAAGAATAAAACACAACAATCTATTAAACATTAAAAGCCTCCCTGAACAGTGTCTGGGCAGAATGATGGAGGTGGAGATGCTCCTTCAGGTATACTGGACCGAGGCCATTTAGGGCTTTAAAGGTCGGCACCAACACTTTGAATTGTGCTCGGAAACGTACTGGGTACAATATATACTAAAATATGTGGTTATGGCAGGGACAGGCAGAGAGGACTGTTCCAGATTTCGTACCTTAAGAAATGCTGTAGGAATCTTCACATAAAATCCCGTTGCTTAAACTTCACCACAGCTCAAGTGTTGGAAACAGAGTTCAGGAGCTGCACTGACAGGAGGAGCAGAGCTGATTCTTAATAGCTGGGGTCAAAGCGGGCCAGGATCAGTGTTTCTGCAGGACACGCTGCGACTTCCTCCCGTTGTAAATCAATGGTTGCCATTCATTCCTTGAAAGAAAAGCAATGGTCTGCTCTCGGAGACAGCATTACGTCTTCCACGCTGGGTCCTTAAATGCAGGGCTTTATTTTTTAGCATATAATGGGGGGCAGGAAGAGGAAGGGCCGTAGCTCAGTGGCCCAGAAATCTATCCACAATAGCATCTGCTTCCTATGTATGTTTTGCCAAGGTTAGGTCTTTATTTATTTATTTATTTATTTATTTATTGCATTTACACCCCACATTTTTCTCCAAGAAGAAAATGCTTCTCCCACTCATCATTTAATTCCCACAACAACCCTTCAGGGTTGGGTAGGCTGAGAGGCAGTGAGCTTTGTGGCCATGTAGGGCTTTGAACCCCCGTTTCCCAGGTCATAGTATGACACTCTAACCACTTCACCGCACTGGCTCAAGCAAGGAATACTTGAACACTTTGCCCCTGCCTTCTCCCTCCAGTCCTGATTATTATTATTATTTTTCGAGGTGTGACACGTCAGCAACCTGCACGGGGGAAATGCAGCCTCTCCCATTTGCTTCAGTTACAGTAAGCCAGGCATCCCTCCCTCCTTCCTTCTCACTCTCTCTCTCACACAATCATAGGATCGTAGAGTTGGAAGGGGCCTTGAGGGTCATCTGGTCCAACCCCCTTGCAATGCAGGAATCTTCTGCCCAACAAGGGGATTGAACCCACAACCCTCTTCGTGCTCTGCGGACTGAGCTACCCACACCTCTCCAACTACAATTCTACCTTCCAGGCACCCCACAGCTGCCACGAGGACTGGAATTTTGCGAGCTTACAATCCTTGCCTTTCCATCTCACACACCCTCCAGTGTCCTAGAGTATGATCCCAGCCCCTTCCCTTATCCCATTTTATCTTCTCAGCAACCCTGCGAGGTAGTGCCTTGGGCTGCTAAGAGAGAAATATAGATATGACCGGCCCATTTTCTCTTCACACTGTAGGGTTGCCACCTGTCCTGCATAATACAGGATTGTCCCGTATTTCGATGTAAAATGCTATGTCCTGTATTGATAGTTTTGTCCTGTATTTCTCTCCCCCCCCAAGTTAGGGATCCTCTCCAAATGCATGTGTTTGAAAGGATGTGCAAAAGGTCATGTATTTAAGCTCTGGGTAGCAAAGCACAGGCAGATTTACACATTCACGTGTGTGTGTGTGTGTGACAAATTCCAGAGGGGCCACCCTGTTAGGCTGCAATAGATTGTACTTGATCGCTTTGAAGTCACTTCAGCGCCAGGTGGGGGGAAATCCCCCCCCCTCCTGTCCATGGGCCTAGCCAGGGGGGGGAGCAGCTGCCCCCAACTAAACCAAGTAAATAAATAAATAGATTTAACTAAAAGTAGAAATTGTAGAAAGATTTTGACAGACTTTTCTGAGCCCTTGGGGTCAAAAGAAAATAATTTAAAACAACTCTTGTTGAGACATTTCATTCTGAATCTGCTACATAGAGCCAGACAGAGGATGGTGTAAAAGGTAAAAGGACCCCTGACCATTAGGTCCAGTCATGACCGACTCTGGGGTTGCACGCTCATCTCGCATTATTGGCCGAGGGAGCCAGCGTATAGTTTCCAGGTCATGTGGCCAGCATGACAAAGCCACTTCTGGCGAACCAGAGCAGCACACGGAAACGCCGTTTACCTTCCTATTTATCTACTTGCACTTTGATGTGCTTTTGAACTGCTAGGTTGGCAGGAGCTGGGACCAAGCAACGGGAGCTCACCCCGCCACAGGGATTCGAACCACTGACCTTCTGATCAGCAAGCCCTAGGCTCAGTGGCTATGCCCATGGTCCTGTCCTGTATTTTCCCAGAACAAAGGTGACAACACAACTTCACAGCCACCCAGTGCCTGGGGCTGGTGAGAAAGAAACAGAGAGAGACAGAGAAAGAGAGAGAGAAAGATAGATAGATCTATGAGAGAATGACTGGCCTGTTGTATCTTCACAGCAACCCTGCGAGGTAGTGTCTTGGGCTGCTGAGAAATAGAAACAGAAAGGGAGAGAAATATATATATACAGCTGGCCCGCTTTATTTTCACAGCAACCCTGCGAGGTAGTCCCTTGGGCTGCTAAGAAAAAAAATAGAAATAGAAAACGGACATAGACATGGAAATAGATAAATAGATAAATATGACTGGCCCATTTTGTCTTCACAGCACGCCTGTGAAGTAGTCCCTTGGGTTGCTGATAAAGAAATAGAAATATAGATAGATAAGATAGATATGGCTGGCCCGTTTAATTTCCACAGCACCCCTGCGAGGTAGTCCCTTGGGCTGCTGAGAGAGAGAGAGAGAGAGAGAGAGAGAGAGAGAGAGCAGCATCTCTGCCTGATCCCCAATCTCCCCCCCCCCCGCCAGCCATCTTCACAGCTGAGTGGGGATTGGGGGCAGGCACCCTGAGCCCGACCCCCTCTCACCTGTCCGGGGTCACCTGTCCAGGTGTGAGGCAGCATTGGGGGTGGGGAAGCCATAGAGGCCAAAGACCTCCAAGGGCTAGAAAGGCGGGGACAGAGAGAGAAAGAGGTGGGGGGGGAGGTTTGTTTTCATTCTCTACCACGCTTTACCTGGCCTTTGCCCCGCAGCAGTCAGGCTACTCCGCCCCCTCCGGAGCAAGACCACCCCCCACCACCCGCTCGCCTTCTTTCCCTTCCCCCTTTACGAGGAGGCCCCGATTCCCATGTCCTCGCCCGGCCACGCGGTTGCCACAGTAACGAGGAAGCCGGAAGCCGGGGGGGAACTACGCCTCCCAGAATGCCACGCGGGGCGGCAGCAAAGGAGAATCCGAGCCATTGTCGCGCAGGGCACGCCTTCCCAGAATTCCACAGTCCATTTTTTTTTAAAAAAAAGGGGGGAAACACCCTAATGCGCACGCGCGCACGCGCCGGCCTATCTCCCTGCACGACCTCCGCCGCGTTCGGAAACTACCAATCCCGCCGTCCCTTGCGCGCCCCGTTCCTCCCGCTCCCGGCCAATCAGCGGCGAACAGGTCGCTAAGCAGGGAAGAGGAGGCAAGATGGCGGCGAAAGGCGGCGGCGCTGGAGGAGGAGGTGGCGGCGGCGCTAACAAAAACGGGATATTGGACAAGGTAGCCCTGGCTTAGCGGGCAGGGGTCGTTCGGCTTCGAGGGACCTGCGAGGGAAGGGAGGAAAAAACAAAACCCAAACCCCACATTTTCCTGGACGAAGGCAGTGGCGGGGAGTTCCGTAGGCTAAGTCTCCATCCATCCATCCATCCCCAGAGGAGCCACAAGGCAGCTGCTTTCCCCCTCCCCCAATTCCCGGTTCTTCACGCCCTTAGCGCGCGGAACTAGCTGCCACAAGGGTTAGAGGCGGCCAGCAATTCGGGTGGCTGTGGAGGAGGAGGAGGAGGAGGAGGAGGCGCGGCTGCTGCGATGCCACGAGGGTCATCTAGTCCAGCTCCCTGCAATGCAGGGATCTTTCGCCCAACGTGGGGCTCGAGCCCGCGACCCTGGGAGCCACAGCCTTGTGCTCTACCCACTGAGCTCTCGTGTCACTGCTATCATGTCAAGATGCTGGGCGGGGGGGTTACGGGGTGTCCCTTTGGCCTGACCCAGCTGCAGGGCTCTTCTTGATGTTGTTGGTGGCCACCAGCTGCATTGGCTGTTCATGGAGGGGGAGGCTTTTCATGCCAGGCTATGCTCCCCCCCCCCCGCAGCATTTCTTTGCAGAATTTAAGGAGGTTATTGACAAACTGGAAGGTGTGCAAGGAAGGGCGGCCGAGATGATCAGGGGTCTGGAAACTACGCCTGATGAGGAACGGTTGAAGGAGCTTGGGGTGTTTAGCCTGGGAAAGGGGAGACCGAGAAGAGATGTGATGATAGTTGTCGTCAAATATATGAAGGGATGTCACGTGAAAGATGAAGCAAGCTTGTCTTCTCCAGCTCTGGAGGGTAGGACTCGAACCCATGGCTTCAGCTGACAAGAAAGGTGAATCCTGACTAAACATCAGGAACAACTTTCTGATGGTGAGAGCTGTCAGTATCACCTACACCAGGCATCCCCAAACTTCGGCCCTCCAGATGTTTTGGACTACAATTCCCATCTTCCCCGACCACTGGTCCTGTTAGCTAGGGATCATGGGAGTTGTAGGCCAAAATATCTGGAGGGCCGCAGTTTGGGGATGCCTGACCTACACTGATTGGCAGCTGCTCTCCAGGGTTGCGGGCAGGGGACTCGCACAGCCCTAGACTTCCAGAGTCTTGAACAATTCTGAATTGTTGCCCTCCTGTGTGGGATTATATCATATTATCCATAGGAAGGCTTGCTTTCTGTCTCTCGTGTTGGAAAGGGATGGATTCAGGATTCCCTTTGAACCTTGGGCAGTTGAAACCCTCCTGCTGTCTCAAGAAGGATGATGTGTACTTTAAGAGGGGTGATGTGTCTCTCTTTTAGGTTGTAGCGAGGAACAGGAAACAACCTGCAGAAATGGAAGGGGGAAGGAAGTTCATGGCATGGCTTAGCCTCAGACCGCTAGGCCACATTAGCTCTTAGGCAGGGCTCCATTCAGTCATACTCATAGGAATTGAGGGATGTGACTAACTTAGATCTATTCATTACAGCAGGTAAAACTTAGTTTGATACAGCCTAGGGTAATTGTTGAAGCTTATGCATCTTTTCAAAAGCCTGGCTTGATTCCTGCTACAATATGCCACAAGCATATGTATCTTAACAACTGTTTACAGTGGTACCTCGGTTTAAGTACACAATTGGTTCTGGAAGTCTGTACTTAACCTGAAGCGTACTTAACCTGAAGTGAACTTTCCCATTGAAAGTAATGGAAAGTGGATTAATCCGTTCCAGACGGGTCCGCGGAGTACTCAACCTGAAGCGTACTTAACCCAAAGTATGAGTGTAATTGGTTCTGGAAGTCTGTACTTAACCTAAAGCGTACTTAACCTGAAGTGAACTTTCCCATTGAAAGTAATGGAAAGTGAATTAATCCGTTCCAGATGGGTCTGTGGCGTTCGTAAACCGAAAATCCGTAAACCGAGGTGTTCATAAACTGAGGTATGACTGTATAGCCAAATGTGCGGGGGATTTTTTTGTTTGAACATACAAAATGGATCATTTAACCCATTCTATATGCATGGGGAGAGGGACTTTCACTCTTTGCTCTACCACAGTCCTGCTCCAATCTTCTTTTTGCGGTGTGCGTGTGTGTGGCATGGTCCCAACCTGGTCTGCTCACAAGCAAACACCGTGTAGCATAAAATGAAGCGTGCCAGGGCTGAAGACATCAACACGAGGGCCTAGGACCCTTGTATTTACGGAACCGCCTCTCCTGGTATGTCCCGCAGAGGACCCTAAGGTCTGTGAATAACAGCCTAAAGGTCCCAGGCACTAAAGAAGCCAGATTATCCTCCACCAGGGCCAGGGCCTTTTCAGTGATGGCACCGACCTGGTGGAATGCTCTATCCCAGGCATCCCCAAACTGCGGCCCTCCAGATGTTTTGGCCTACAACTCCCATGATCCCTAGCTAACAGGACCAGTGGCCGGGGAAGATGGGAATTGTAGTCCAAAACATCTGGAGGGCCGAAGTTTGGGGATGCCTGCTCTATCCCATGAGACTAGGGCCCTGCGGGACTTGCTCTCCTTCTGCAGGGCCAGTAGGGCAGAGCTATTCAATTTAGCCTGATCCTCCATTCCCTTTTCCCTTCCCTTTTTCTATGAAGAAACCTTTCTGGGTCCCCACATCTAAATACCTCCCTGGTCTCCTTGCTGGCCATAGCAGGACTAACTTGCTCAGTTAGCCCTGGCGATGCTACATTTATGTTGTATTTTATGTTGTTTTAAAGCTGTTTTTAAGTCTTTTTTAATCAATGTTTTATATTTGTTGTTAGCAGCCCTGAGCCCGGTTTCTGGACCGGGAAGGGCGGGGTATAAATAAAATTTTATTTTTATTATTTATTATTTCTTTGGCCCTGAGATGCTTGAGCCTGGGTTCTTGGGAAGGACCTGTGATCGGCCTGCCCCTGAGCTATGGCTCCTCCTGTTGTAATGGTCAGTGTTGTAGAGGTCCCCCTGACGTGAGGTCAACCCCTGACTGCAGGGGAAACTATTATGGATGAGCCCAAGGGCTTGCATTAGTCATGGCTAACTTAAGCCCATTGGTTTTAGTGTGTCTCCCCTCGAGTATGCCCTGGTTGGATGTTATCCAGTGTATTTATCGTCACGTTTAATTGCAGGCAGAGGAGCCAGTGTGGTGTAGTGGTTAAGAGCGGTGGACTCGTAATCTGGGGAACCGGGTTTGTGTCTCCGCTCCTCCACATGCAGCTGCTGGGCTAGTCACACTTCACCTTGGGCCAGTCACACTTCTCTGAAGTCTCTCAGCCTCACTCACCTCACAGAGTGTTTGTTGTGGGGGAGGAAGGGAAAGGAGAATGTTAGCCGCTTTGAGACTCCTTCGGGTTGTGATAAGGCGGGATATCAAATCCAAACTCTTCTTCTTCTTCTTTGGCAAGCTGCACCTGGTGTTCCTCTCTGCAGCACAACTTATTCCGTCGCTGCCAGCGTTGCACATTTCAGGTGCACTGCGCTGAAAACATTCACTTGGCCCCAAATTGGAAATGGTCTGGGAGCCATCAACTAGGCGCTGCTGTAGACATATAGAAGAGCTGATTATAAACTTAACAGACGCACAAGATGACCATCCGCTTTCACCTGTGATAACTCTTGCTTGTGTTTTTGTTCCTTTACCTCGCAGTGGAAGATTGATGATAAACCTGTCAAAGTGGACAAGTGGGATGGTTCGGCCGTGAAGAACTCGTTGGATGATTCCGCCAAAAAGGTAGCATTTCCCCTCCCTTGCGGAATAGCCGGGTATTTCCTTCATGGTTTTGCAGGCTTCATTTTCTACCTGCTAGCCACCTCAGCAGGGACCCAGGTGGTGCTGTGGTTAAACCACAGAGCCTAGAGCTTGCTGATCAGAAGGTCGGCGGTTCAAATCCCTGTGACGGGGTGAGCTCCCGTTGTTCGGTCCCAGCTCCTGCCAACCTAGCAGTTCGAAAGCACGTCGAAATGCAAGTAGATAAATAGGAACCGCTACAGCGGGAAGGTAAACGGCGTTTCCGTGTGCTGCTCTGGTTTGCCAGAAGCGGCTTTGTCATGCTGGCCACATGACCTGGAAGCTATACGCCGGCTCCCTCGGCCAATCATGCGAGATGAGCGCGCAACCCCAGAGTCGGTCACGACTGGACCTAATGGTCAGGGGTCCCTTTACCTTTACCTAGCCACCTCAGCAGTCGGTTGGGGAATACTTTGCTAAATTACTGTTATCTGATCCTATGAGTCCTCGAGCTCTTCTAAGTTGCCCTCCCAACAGCCTCCACCATGACTTCAAGCAGCCAGTTCCCTTTTATAAGGCACTTCTACCCCGGTATGTCGCCATCCTCCGAGCCTACCTTGGAGAAGAGCTGCAGCTGAGGGGGGTCTTCAGAACAGAAGGTCTAGGTCAAGTTTGCTCTTTCCCTTGTTCAATGGGCTTGTTTTCCATCCCTCTAGGTTCTGTTGGAAAAGTACAAGTACGTGGAGAACTTCTGCCTGATAGATGGCCGCCTTGTTATCTGCACAATCTCTTGCCTCTTCGCCATCGTGGCTTTAATATGGGATTACCTTCACCCCTTCCCCGAATCCAAGCCAGTTCTTGCTGTCTGTGTTGTATCATATCCTTTTTTGGGGCAGGGGCTTCAGACTCCACCAAGCGTTCATTTCCCCTTCATGGCTTGGTTGCCGAAATCAGAACTAGCATGCACTTGAGGGGGGTGTCTTGTCAAAGCTGCCCCCCCAACCACTTGCACAAGATGATAAGTGCAATTGTGGAGAGACCTGTGCATTGGGGGGGGGGGGTAGCTCAGTTGGTAGAGCATTAGAGTCTTAATCTCAGGGTTGTGGGTTCGAGCCCCACGTTGGGCAAAGATTCCTGCATTGCAAACGGTTGAACTACAGTTGCAATCAAAATTATTCAACTTCTCTCGCAAATTGGGTTTATTATCAAAAAATTACAGGCTCTCAGCTGTTTGCAATGGGCAAATCAAACAAAAGCAATTGAAATAGCTCGACACAATGGATGCTTCAAGCCGTTTCCCCGGATTCAGCTGAAAATGCAACTTATACAGTGGTACCTCGGTTTAAGAACAGCCCTGTTTATGAATGATTCGGTTTACGAATGATTCGGTTTACGAATGATTCGGTTTAGGAACTCCACAAAACTGGAAGTAGTGTCCCGGTTTGCGAACTTTACCTCGGTCTAAGAATGGAATCCGAACGGTGGAAGGGCACTGGTGGCGGGAGGCCTCATTAGGGAAAGCGCGCCTCGGTTTAAGAACGGCTTCGGTTTAAGAACGGACTTCCAGAACGGATTACGTTCGTAAACCGAGGTACCACTGTACGTTGATATTCACTAGAATGTCAAACGCAATGGCATGTAAAGCAAACAACAATGAAATACATTTTTAAAAAAATGTCCAATAGCACCTTAGAGACCAACTAAGTTTGTTCTTGGTATGAGCTTTCGTGTGCATGCACACTTCTTTTTTATATATTTCTACTGCACCAGACCAACACAGCTAGCTACCTACCTGAATGAATTCCTCAAGACAATTCAATAAAGTCCTAGTAATACATAGCATTGCCAAGATACTTCCTAATCACATGGACTCTTACTCCAGAACCCTGTCCACACAAGAGGAAAGGCCACACTGCTGGGAAAACCCCTTTCTGATTTCTTGCAATTTTGTATAGGATTGCAGAGTTGGAAGGGATCCAGGGGGTCATCTAGTCCAACCCCCACCCCCATGCAGGCACCCTCCCATCCAGTTTGAAACCATACTGGACCATTGCTTAGCTTTGCAAATGCGCTGGCAGTTTTATTGCTGCCAAGTGGGCTTGAGCCCGATGGCATTCCTCGTTTGCAAAATCGTCCGATCCGGGCGACGGGGCTTTTAATAGGGCAATAATTCTCTAGAGAACAGACCGACTCCTTTGCCACTCTTGTCGCCGCGTGCTCCCGTCTCCAGCCACCGACTCTTTTCCTTAATGTTGCCCCACGTATTTTGTTATGATGGGGATTCTGACCATCTATACCTCGTATAAGGAGAAGAGCATCTTCCTGGTAGCACATAGGAAAGATCCAGCTGGAATGGATCCCGATGACATCTGGCAGCTTTCCTCGAGTCTGAAAAGGTACCAGCCCTCCATCGGGCCTCTTCTCTGCCCTCCCACCCCTGGGAGAACCTTACAACGATGTTCAGGGCTTTTGAGTATTCTCTCCCATTTCTGTATTTGTACCCTGCAGAGAGGGACCCAGGTGGCGCTGTGGGTTAAACCACAGAGTCTAGGGCTTGCTGATCAGAAGGTCGGTGGTTCGAATCCCTGCGACGGGGTGAGCTCCCGTTGCTCGGTCCCAGCTCCTGCCCACCTAGCAGTTCGAAAGCACATCAAAAAGTGCAAGTAGATAAATAGGGACCGCTCCGGCGGGAAGGTAAACGGCGTTTCCGTGCGCTGCTCTGGTTCGCCAGAAGCAGCTTTGTCAAGCTGGCCACATGACCCGGAAGCTGTCTGCAGACAAACGCCGGCTCCCTCGGCCTATAGAGCGAGATGAGCGCCGCAACCCCAGAGACGGACACGACTGGACCTGATGGTCAGGAGCCCCTTTACCTTTACCTTTTACCCTGCAGCTGTAGGGGCTGGTTTCGGCTATCATATTTGGCGCCCTGAGAATCTCGGCGGTCATTTGTTTCTGGAGGAAACACAAGTTTCTAGCCCTGAACGTTGCGCATGTAGCTCAGAGGCAGAGCACCTGTCTTGCAATCTCTGCTTACATGCCTGGCATCTCCAAGCAGGGCTCGCACGGACCCGTCTGAAACACTAGGGAGCTGCTGCCTGTCAGTGTAGACAGTACTGAGCCAGATGGACCCAGTAGTTGTTGACACTGTGTTCCAGCATTATCTGAAATGGCATAAGCCAGCGGCGGGCAGTTGAGCAGCGTTTCCAAGGTGTAGGACAGGGCCCCCCAAACTATGGCCCGGGGGCCAGATGCGGCCCACGCAAGCCAATTGTGCAGCCCCCGCCAACGCCCGCTCTTACTGGTGCGCCACGGTGCGGTTGCCCATCTCCGGGTCGGCACGGGGCCAGAAATACCTTGTGCGCACGCACGGGCCGTAGGGCAGGGGAACGCACTCCCATACACATGCGCACAAGCTATTTCCGGTGCGCGTGCATATGGGAGCACGTTCCCCTGCCTTCCGACCCACCGCGCGATCGGCGCCGGAGGAACCGGCCCGAAGCCGTGTAAGTTTGGGGACCCCTGGTGTAGGAGGTGAGGTTCCTGAGATTTGCATATTTCCTTGGTGACCAGAATAAATTGGGCCCAGTAACCAAATGTGGCGCAGCTCTAGCTAATTCACAGAGTTCGCTCAGGTCACAAATTTTGCTCCTCGGTGCAGAAGCAACATCTCCCCCATAGAGCATGCACAGTTGTGCCTTGTCATACTCAGTTCCCCATTTCTGTCCTCTTCCTGTTTGCCAGCTGTACCACCTCATTTATATAGCATATTATTACGCCTATCTGGCTGGGTTTCCCCAGATGCTCTGGGCGGCTCCAGCAGAATATTAAAAACACGATAAAACATCAAATGTTAAAAACTTTCCAAACAGGGCTGCATTCTGATGTCTTCTGAAAGTCAGGTAGTTATTTATCTCTTTGACATCTGATGGGAGGGCGTTCCACAGGACGGGCGCCACCACCGAGAAGGCCCTCTGCCTGGTTTCTTTAACTTCACTTCTCACAGGGAGGGAACCGCCAGAAGGCCCTCGGAGCTGGACTTCAGTGTCCGGGCTGAATGATTGGGGGTGGGGTGGAGATGCTCCTTCAGGTATACTGGGCCGAGTCCTTTTAGGGCTTTATATTTATTAAATTTATGTATAGCCCTTCATCAGAAGATCTTGGGGCGGTTCACAGAATAAAATGCAGGATAATAAGTTAATAAGTAAAACAAAACAATAACTCCCACTTCCCACAGACCCGTTTATAAGACTGTAGAATATGAATCCACCCAAGGCCTGGTTGAAGAGGAACATTTTTGCTTGGTGGTACCTTGGTTCTCAAACAGAATGCGTTCCGGGAGTCCGTTCAACCGTCCCAGAACCGTTTGAAAAGTAAAGCACGGCTTCCAATTGGCTGCGGCAGCGTCCTGCAGCCAATCAGAAGCCGTGCCGGACGTTTGGCTTCCGAAAATTGTTTGAAAACCAAGACACTCACTTGGAGGTTTTGATCGTTCGGGAGCCAAGGTGTTCAGCTTCCAAGATGCGACTGTATATAGAAGAGCACTCCACAAATGGGGAGCCACTGCAGAAAAGGCCCCGTTCCTGTGTTGCCACAGGAGGAGACACACAAAGAAGGGTTTCGTGATGACAGTTTATATGAGGAGAGGCGGTCCGTGAGGTATTGCGCTTGTAAGACCTTAAAGGAACCTCAACTTGAGCGAGTGGTTGCTGAACAACTCCAGACACGCCTGGAAGAAGCGGTCCATTTGGATCCCTTCCATTCGGGATTCAGGCCTCACCATGGGACTGAAACTGCCTTGGTCGCGCTGGTTGATGATCTCCGGCGGGCTAGGGACAAAGGTGAGAGTTGTTTCCTGGTTCTGCTGGATCTCTCAGCGACTTTTGACACCATCGACCATAACATCCTTCTGGACCGTCTAGAGGGGTGGGAGCTGGGGGCACTGTCATACAGTGGTTCCGCTCCTTCCTCCTGGGCCGCGTTCAGAAAGTGGTGGTGGGGGATGAGTGTTCGGACCCCTGGGCTCTCGCTTGTGTGGTGCCTCAGGGTTCTGTCCTCTCCCCCATGCTTTTTAACATCTATATGCAGCCGCTGGGAGAGATCATCAGGGGGTTGGGGCTGGGTGTTCATCAGTATGCGGATGATACGCAGCTCTACCTCTCTTTCAAATCAGAGCCAGTGAAGGCGGTGAAGGTCCTGTGTGAGTGCCTGGAGGCGGTTGGAGGATGGATAGCGGCTAACAGATTGAGGTTGAATCCTGACAAGACAGAAGTACTGTTTGTGGGGAACAGGAGGCGGGCAGGTGTGGAGGACTCCCTGGTCCTGAATGGGGTAACTGCCCCTGAAGGACCAGGTGCGCAGCCTGGGAGTCATTTTGGACTCACAGCTGTCCATGGAGGTGCAGGTCAATTCTGTGTCCAGGGCAGCTGTCTGGTACGCTCCATCTGGTACGCAGGCTGAGACCTTACCAGAGTGGTGCATGCTCGCCAGAGTGGTGCATGCTCTGGTTATCTCCCGCTTGGACTACTGCAATGCGCTCTACGTGGGGCTACCTTTGAAGGTGACCCGGAAACTACAATTAATCCAGAATGCGGCAGCTAGACTGGTGACTGGGAGCGGCCGCCGAGACCACATAACACCGGTCCTGAAATACCTACATTGGCTCCCAGTACGTTTCCGAGCACAGTTCAAAGTGTTGGTGCTGACCTTTAAAGCCCTGAATGGCCTCGGTCCCGTATACCTGAAGGAGCGTCTCCACCCCCATCGTTCTGCCCGGACACTGAGATCCAGTACAGAGGGCCTTCTGGCGGTTCCCTCGTTGCGAGAAGCCAAGTTGCAGGGAACCAGGCAGAGGGCCTTCTCGGTGGTGGCGCCCGCCCTGTGGAACGCCCTCCCATCAGGTGTCAAAGAAAAAAACAGCTGCCAGATTTTTAGAAGACATCTGAAGGCAGTCCTGTTTAGGGAGGCTTTTAAAGTTTAATAGATTATTTTATTTCATTTTTCTGTTGTAAGTCGCCCCGAGTGGCTGGGGAAACCCAGCCAGATGGGCGGGGTATAAAGAAATTATTATTATTATTATTATTATTATTATTATTATTATTATTATTATTATTAGCCATGCTGCGGAAAGCTTGTTCACCACGGTGCTAAATTAGAGGCAGGAGTCTCATCTAGGGAAAGCTGCATACAGAAAAATCCCTTCCACATACAGAGATAGGATTTGCTCTCAGGCTAATTTTCTATGGGGACAGTGGGAATTGCTTGTGGAAAATCGTGTTTGCCTCCTCCCCATGCCCCTGGGGTGGTTCAGCCCTCCCCAATGAGAGTCGGGCTGAACTATCACAACTTATTGAGGGCTAGTAGCTAGGGTAGCTATGCCCTTTTTTAAAGTGTTGGGGAGGAGAGGGGTGTTATTGGGTTTTTAATTTTTAGTGTGTATTTTGTGGGGGTGGGGTTTATATTGTGGTTTTATGTTGTAACCACCCTGAGACCTGGAGGCACAGTTTAATAAATAATAGTAATAGCAATAATACCAGTTTCTGGAAATCACAGGAGGGGGAGGGTGTTGCTCTTGTGCTGGACTCAATAAGCAGTGCAGGGCATCTAGTGAGATTCCGATCTCTTTAAGCAGAATTAATAATAATGATAGTGATCATTTATACCCCGCCCGTCTGGCTGGGTTTCCCCAGCCACTCTGGGTGGCCTCCAACAAAATATTAAAAATACAATAAAACAGCAAAACTATTAGGTTCAGCACTATATTGCAGCTGCAACCATGACTAAAATGGCTTAACCTCCAGCTCTCCATCACCAGCTCTCTCTGCTCCTTCAACCATCTCTCTAGGTTTGACGACAAATACACCCTGAAGATGACATTCATCAGCGGCAGAACCAGGCAGCAGAGGGAGGCGGAATTCACAATGTCCATCGCCAAATTCTTCGACTGCAACGGCACCTTAGTCATGGAAGCTTTTGAGCCAGAAGTCTCCAAGCTTCACGACAGCCTGCTCACAGAGAAGAAAATTAAGTAGGCTCCGTCCGGCGTCCACCTTCCCCGCTGGGCTCATGCTGAGTTTAAGCCAATAAAGCAAAATAGCAACGAATGTTAGCCTCTGTTTTTGTCCTGAGACCCACCCTCTCTCTCTCTCTCTCTCTCTCTCTCTCTCTCTCCTCTTTCTTCCTTTCTCTGTCTCTCTCCAGAGGAGGAAGAAAAGATTTTAAATTTCGGACAAACCAAACAGATGCAAAATCCAGCCAGGATTTGCTTTGCCTTGCTTTGAGAACATCTTCAACCTGCTCCATCAGGTCCCTTTGTTACTATGAAGATGGACTTGCTAAGGACTCCCAGAAGGGGGGAAGGTTGCATAACCCTCTGTAGAATTATTTTTATTTTAGCTGGCAAGTGCTTTAGGAGGCAGCCCTGCACCATGCAGCAGCCTTTATCACAAAAGCTATGCTGAATTAATTTTTGTGCTGGCTGCGAAAGGATTCTTAGTTTTTATGTTAGGGATTCAAGACAGGACTTGCCTTATTAAGCCAGTGTTGACCATTTGCAAGCAAGGTTTGATTTTTTTATATATATTTATCAATCAGGCGGAAGGAAAATGATTTTTTTTAAAAAAAGAAAAAGAAAACCTTTTATTGGATGGGGGAGAGACCTGGGAAGGAAGCTGAGTAAATCTGCCAGGGTATATTTCAGGACAAAGGCAACTGGTGGAGTTTTTAGAAGACAACAACAAGGAGGGGTTTAAAATCCATTCCATCTGTTTTTTGTCCTATCTGGTGCATTTTATTCATGCTGAAAAATCTCTTCCTTCTATCCCTTCTATGAACAACCATTTTCTAAAATGATTTTTTTTCTCCAATAAAAGGAACAAATTTATGTCAAAACAGTGTGAAAGTGTTACTGGGGTTGGGAGCGGAATCAAAGCAGTCCTGCTGTCTCTCTCGCAAATGTAACGGATTGTGTGACAACACACATACAGTGGTACCTCGGTTTATGAACACAATTGGTTCCGGAATTCTGTTCATAAACTGAAGCGTTCATAAACTGAAGCGAACTTTCCCATTGAAAGTAATGGAAAGTGGATTAATCCGTTCCAGACGGGTCCGCGGAGTACTCAACCTGAAGCGTACTTAACCCAAAGCATGGGTGTAATTGGTTCCGGAAGTCTGTTCATAAACTGAAGCGTTCATAAACTGAAGCAAACTTTCCCATTGAAAGTAATGGAAAGTGAATTAATCCGTTCCAGATGGGTCTGTGGCGTTCGTAAACCGAAAATCCGTAAACCGAGGTGTTCATAAACCGAGGTTCCACTGTATAGATAACAGGTATACATAACACAAACGTACACCAGCAGCCAAATTCGGAAACTTTTTAAAAAATATGTATTTCTGAGGTTTGATGGCTCATAACAGCAGTCTTTTAAAAGAGTAATACCATAAGATTATATATCATTAGAAAAATAATATACAGTAATGCAACAAACAAGGCAGTGACGTCAGGAAGAAGCTGAATTAATTTTAGTTTAGAAGCTGCCTTCTACTGAGTCAAGGGCCTTCTGCATGCAAGCAGATGTTCTGCCACTGAGCTCCATTTCTTCCCCCAGCCAATGCTTTTGATCTGCAGCCTTCTGGTAAAGAAGTGTGGTGTAGTGGTTAAGAGCAGTAGACTCGTAATCTGGGGAACCGGGTTCGCGTCTCCGCTCCTCCACATGCAGCTGCTGGGTGACTTTGGGCTAGTCACACTTCTCTAAAGTCTCTCAGCCCCACCCACCTCACAGAGTGTTTGTTATGGGGGAGGAAGGGAAAGGAGAATGTTTGCCGCTTTGAGACTCCTTTGGGTAGTGATAAAGCGGGATATCAAATCCAAACTCCTCCTCTTCTTCACTGCCATCATTTTATCTGTATCCCACCTTTCCGCCCACAAAAAAATCAAAGCGACTTACAACCAAAAAACAGCGATAGGGTACATCTCAAAATCGATCTCGAGACCAATTTCGTCACGGGAATAACAAAACAACAATATGACAGCAAATAGGGTATGGTCACATCTTATGGAATCAGAGAATTTTAGAGTTGGAAAGGGACCTCAAGGGGCATCTAGTCCAACACCCTGCATTGCAGGAAGATTTTATGCACATTTAGCCTGAACAGTTTGAACCGTACGCGGTTGAAGGCAGGCTGGTTGAAATTGCGCATGTGGGTGCCTCTGTGTTCATGGATGGGGGGGCTGATGAGGGTCGGGTGCCTTCATGCAACAGCTAGACTGGTGACTGGGAGTGGCCACCGAGACCATACAACACCGGTCCTGAAAGACCTACATTGGCGCTCAGTACATTTCCGAGCACAATTCAGAGTGTTGGTGCTGACCTTGAAAGCCCTAAATGGCCTCGGCCCAGTAGACCTGAAGGAGCGTCTCCACCCCCATCGTTCAGCCCGGACACTGAGGTCCAGCTTCGTGGGCCTTCTGGCGGTTCCCTCACTGCGAGAAGTGAGGTTGTCAGGAACCAGGCAGAGGGCCTTCTCAGTGGTGGCGCCCACCCTGTGAAACGCCCTCCCACCAGCATAGCTATCAAGTTATCCCCTTTTTTAAAGGGAAATTCCCTTACGCTGAATAGGCTTCCTCACAAGAAAAGGGAAAACTTGACAGCTATGCCCACCAGATGCCTAGGAAATAAACAACTACCAGACTTTTAGAAGACATCTGAAGGCAGCCCTGTTTAAGGATGCTGTTAATGTTTGTTGTTTTATCATGTTTTTAATATTCTGTTGGGTGGCGCCCATAGCTGCCAAGTATCCCGTATCCGCCGGGAAAACCCCTTTTTTCTTACCGTTTCCCGGCGGTCTCCCGTTTGGTGGAAAATCCCGGTATTGTCCCTTAAATTGGCTTCTGCCCGGCGGCCATTTTTCTGGTGCCGCTTTGCCCTTCTATGGGCACCAGAAAATGGCGCCGGCGGCGCCGGAAGTCGCTTCCGCGCATGACCGGAAGTTGCGTGACGCGACTTCCAGTGGCGCTTCGCCCTTCTATGGGCATCAGAAAATGGCGCCGCCAGAGCCGGAAGTCGCTTTTACGTGTTTCCGGTCATGCGCGGAAGCGACCTCCGGCGCCGCCATTTTCTGATGCCCATAGAAGGGCGAAGCGCCACCGGAAGTTGCGTCACGCAACTTCCGGTCATGCGCGCGCTGCCGATCCCAGATCTTTACGACCCGGACTTGGCAGCTATGGTGGCGCCCAAAGTGGCTGGGGAAACCCAGCCAGATGGGCGGGGTATAAGTAATAAATTATTATTATTATTAAATTATTATAGTAAGTATAGGAGGTCTTCCTCACCTGCGGAGGTTGGTGAGGTTGACAAAGACGTTGGCATGGAAGAGGCGGTTGTCCCAAGAGCAAGACTTCCAGAGCTGGGAACCTCGGGGAGCTCTCACTGGCAAGGGAAACATACAGGGACTTTGGCTGCCCCACATCACTCAGGGAAAGGCAAAAGGGGAGAGAAGGGTGCAGTGTAAGAAAGGAAAGAGGAAGCCAATTTGGTGCCCTCGAGATGCTGCTGAACTACAACTCCCATCATCCCCCAGCTAGCATATCCTGTGGTTGGAGGCGATGAGAATCGTAGCCTAACAACAACCGGAACACACCATGTTGGCTTTCCCTGATCTACAGGTTCCACAAACAGCCCTGTTTAGGGAAGTTTTTAATGTTTGATCTTTTATTGCGTTTTTAATAACCTGTTGGAAGCCGCCCAGAACAGCTGGGGAGGCCTGGCCAGATGTGCGAGGCATAAGTAACAAATTTATTATTATTATTATTATTATTATTATTATTATTATTATTATTATACGGTCCTTGGTATCCCAAATCTGTTAGTGAGGCAGAGTTTCATTATTTCAGTCAAACCGGTTTCTAGATGATTTATACTTCTCACCTGCTGCCCCGCCCTGCAGGTGTTGGTTCTGGGGTGGTGGCTCATCGCCCCAAGATGAGGATACAAAGCTCCTATTGATGAGATGAGGGCAGAAGGAAGGGAACACCTGTCTAGGTAAAACACATCCTTCCTTCTTGGGTGTGTCTTTGAAGGAAAGGTAAGGTGGGCGGGGTTGTGGAGCTAGTGAGTGGGACTAAAGCGGGAGGGGAGGGGCTTCCAACCTGGAGGATTGTGCAATCTGTCTCTACCCCTTTATACATACATACACATACACGCGCGCACACACACACACACACACACGCACACACATATACCGTGTTTCTCCAAAAATAAGACACCGTCTTATATGGCTTATTTTTGGGGTATGGCTTATATTCCTTGAATGCTTAAAAATCCTGCTATGGCTTATTTTATGGCTTCGTCTTATTTTCGGAGAAACAGGGTGTGTGTGTATATATATATATATATATATGTGTGTGTGTGTGTGTGTGTGTGTGTGTGTGTGTATACCCTCCACAGTCACTTACGGACCCATTGTTAAAATCTTGTTTATGGAGGACAATCTTACTTGGCTATGAGTGATCACCGAAGAAGAAGAAGAAGAAGAAGAAGAAGAAGAAGAAGAAGAAGAAGAAGAAGAAGAAGAAGAAGGAGAAGAAGAAGAAGAAGTTGAAGTTCTATCTATCTATCTATCTATCATCTATCTATCTATAAATTTTCCATTTAATATTATACATTCACATCATCATTATCCACTTTACCACTTTGACACTTTAGAGCAGGCACCCCCAAACTTCGGCCCTCCAGATGTTTTGGACTACAATTCCCATCATCCTTGACCACTGGTCCTGTTAGCTAGGGATCATGGGAGTTGTAGGCCAAAACATCTGGAGAGCCGCAGTTTGGGGATGCCTGCTTTAGAGCCTATCAACCTCCTTCCCTCCCGCCTCATGGTTTTCAAAATTAACCTTTATATCACTGCAGTTTGCACGTTTTCCAATTCTAATTACGCTCATTACATAATAATGGCTCAAAATTTAAATAATGATAGAAAGATAGAAAAATTTCTCATTACAAGTCTTCAGACAACCGTGCTAGTGATGTTAATTGCTTACAATAACCTTTCAATATTGTATAAATTTAATCCAGTTACAGGTAGGTAGCCGTGTTGGTCTGACGTAGTCAAAAACAAAAACAAAAACAAAATCCTTCCAGTAGCACCTTAGAGACCAACTAAGTTTGTCATAGGTATGAGAAAGCTCATACCTATGACAAACTTAGTTGGTCTCTAAGGTGCTACTTTTTATTTTTTTAAAAACAAACAAATTTAATCCAGTACTTGATCTTGCTGGTTTCGGATTTTTCCTGCCACCTTCGCCAGTTCTGAAATGTCCACCATCCTCATCTGCCACTCTTCTTTCATTGGTACTTCTTCTTGTTTCCATTTTTGGGTTAAAGAATTCTTGCTGCTGTTGTTGCGTACATGAACAGCCTTTTTATCTTCCCTTGGTATCTCTTCAGCCATTATACAGTACCCAGTAAAAAGGCTCCTGGTCTTTTAACAAAAGTATTTTTAAACATTTTCTTTAGCTCACTACAGAATCACAGAATCACAGAGTTGGAAGAGACCACAAGGGCCATCCAGTCCAACCCCCTGCCAAGCAGGAAACATCATCAAAGCATTCCTGACAGATGGCTGTCAAGCCTCCGCTTAAAGACCTCCAAAGAAGGAGACTCCACCACACTCCTTGGTAGCAAATTCCACTGTCAAACAGCTCTTACTGTCAGGAAGTTCTTCCTAATGTTCAGGTGGAATCGTCTTTCTTGTAGTTTGAATCCATTGCTCCGTGTCCGCTTCTCTGGAGCAGCAGAAAACAACCTTTCTCCCTCCTCCATATGACATCCTTTTTTATATTTGAACATGGCTATCATATCACTCCTTAACCTTCTCTTCTCCAGGCTAAACATACCCAGCTCCCTAAGCCGTTCCTCATAAGGCACCGTTTCCAGGCCTTTGACCATTTTGGTTGCCCTCCTCTGGATACGTTCCACCTTGTCAGTATCCTTCTTGAACTGTGGTGCCTAGAACTGGACACAGTACTCCAGGTGAGGTCTGACCAGAGCGGAATACAGTGGTACTATTACTTCCCTTGATCTAGATGCTATCCTCCTATTGATGCAGCCCAGAATTGCATTGGATTTTTTAGCTGCTGCATCACACTGTTGACTCATGTCAAGTTTGTGGTCTACCAAGACTCCTAGATCCTTTTCACATGTACTGCTCTCAAGCCAGGTGTCACCCATCCTGTATTTGTGCCTTTCATTTTTTTTGCCCAAGTGTAGTACTTTACATTTCTCCCTGTTAATATTCATCTTGCTTGCTTTGGCCCAGTTGTCTAATCTGTTAAGGTCATTTTGAAGTGTGATCCTGTCCTCTGGGGTATTAGCCACCCCTCCCAATTTGGTGTCATCTGCAAACTTGCTCAGGATGCCCTCAAGCCCATCATCCAAGTCATTGATAAAGATGTTGTACCATTTCCCAGAAAGCCAAGTCCACCACATGTGGCAGATTAGAAGATACCTTCCCTTTCTTTACATTTCCAGCACTCATTAGTTCTTGTCCTCTCTGCCTCTTTCCATCCCCTCCCACACCTGCTTTGCTCAATTCACACAATTCACACACCTGCTTTGCTCAATTCCTGACGCAACGACTGGGGCTTGGCAGGTGCTGCAGAGAGGAGGCGGGTGGAAGGAGAAAAAGCTCCTTCTGCTCTGGTTTCTGGGGTGGAGAGGCTCAGCTGCTCCCTCCCTGCCATCATTTGTGGGGTTGATCCTGCCCACGAAGAGCTCCCTCTCCCACTGATCTCGGAGGAGCTTGCTGCCTGGTGAGTGATGGAGATGAATGAAGGATGGAGGGGAGGAAAACCGAATTGGGCGGCTACCCCGAATTCTTCCCCCATTATTCTCACCCTTTCTGCGAGGAAAGGAACTCTTTCTCTTCCCACCACCCGCTCGCAACCACAGCATCCCAAGCATGTAGGGGGAAGGGGGTCGTTTCAGGGCGCGCTTTTAAAACTGCATTTTGCAGGCGAGGTGGGTGGAGAAGGAGAGAGAGAGAGAAAGAAAGAAAGAAAGATGCGGGGAGCTGGAGGAAGAGTTAGGGAAGGAGGCAGACTGCAGGTGTGCATACCCACAATTATTTCTTCATCCCAGAGAGAGAGAGAGAGAGAGAGAGAGAGAGAGAGAGAGAGAGAGAGAGAGAGACCGTGCTGTGAAAGGATGCCAAGACCTTTGTTGATTTATTTAGGTAAAGAGCGTGGATTCGTGCTTTTCAGACTATAGCTTTTCACAGGACAGGCCCACGTGTTCATAACCCCCACTGGTGGGGTTTATTTAGTTTTTTATTATTTCTCTCTCTCAAAAAAGAATGTTCTAACCTACCCTGAATACTGCTTTCTGCCGGAGGGGCAATTATAGATAATCATAGGATTCTAGAGTTGGATGGCTTCTTTCTTTCTTTCTTTCTTTCTTTCTTTCTTTCTTTCTTTCTTTCTTTCTTTCTTTCTTTGTTTTAAATGTTTTCAGAGCAAAAAGAATGGCATGCCCAGTGCATAAAACTAGGGGGATAAAGAGCCCCAGTCAAAAATCCCATTTAGAGAATATACCTCTTCAGCATCTTCAGAAGGAAATGGTTTTCGCACTTGTTGTTGTTTGTTGTTTAGTCCGACTCTTTGTGACCCCATGGACCAGAGCACGCCAGGCACTCCTGTCTTCCACTGCTTCCCGCAGTTTGGTCAAACTCATGTTCGTAGCTTCGAGAACACTGTCCAACCATCTCGTCCTCTGTCGTCCCCTTCTCCTAGTGCCCTCCATCTTTCCCAACATCAGGGTCTTTTCCAGGGAGTCTTCTCTTCTCATGAGGTGGCCAAGGTATTGGAGCCTCGGCTTCAGGATCTGTCCTTCCAGTGAGCACTCAGGGCTGATTTCCTTCAGAATGGAGAGGTTTGATCTTCTAGCAGTCCATGGGACTCTCAAGAGTCTCCTCCAGCACCATAATTCAAAAGCATCAATTCTTCGGCAATCAGCCTTCTTTATGGTCCAGCTCTCACTTCCATACATCACTACTGGGAAAACCATAGCTTTAACTAGACGGACCTTTGTCGGCAAGGTGATGTCTCTGCTTTTTAAGATGCTGTCTAGGTTTGTCATTGCTTTTCTCCCAAGAAGCAGGCGTCTTTTAATTTCGTGACTGCTGTCACAATCTGCAGTGATCAAGGTTATCGCACTGCACACCCTCAAATCTGAGATGCTTTGCAGTACTCCTCTAACAACAGCAGAGCCCCCTCCTCCCAAGTCCCAGGGCATCCTTAGCAGCACTTCCTATGTAGTCCATTAAGCTGCAATTGATTCTTCTCCCCCCTTTCTGTGTGTGTTGCAAACAGTCCCATTAAACAATCTCCCCTCTTAGCCCCCCTCCCCCAAATGCAGGGAACCAGCATGCTCTTAAAGATCAACCGGCTGTCCAGTTCCCTGGTCCACCAAGTTTCGTATATGTAGCGCCCCCCCCCCCTGCACCCACCCCTGGGACCAGTTTCCACACTGCAACTGTTTTAAATGTATTTCTTTATATTAAATATACAAGGAGTTGTAGCTCCTTGCCGGATCTGGATACGACGTCAAAAAAGTGCTAGCACTTTGATTAAGCTACAAAGGCGAGGAATGAGATCGGCTTTACCATCTATATACCTCTCAAATCTTCACACACTTGACAATAAAATGGATGATCTGCACCTTATTAATCAAGAAAACTCAAGGAAACTACGATATGCTAAAGACGAGGGAGATTATAGTGGCAAAACAAACCTATGATTCAGACTCAGTTCTCAAACATGTCTTGGCTACTCTTCGGAAGAGTTTACAGAACATTTCTGAATATAAGAGAACATCTTCTTTTACTGAATATAAGAGAACATATTCTCAGGGCCATCTCAAGCAGGTTGGACGCCCTGGCGCTGTGGCGCGTCGATCGCTGCCAAGCAGGAAACACCATCAAAGTATTCCTGACAAATGGCTGTCAAGCCTCTGCTTAAAGACCTCCAAAGAAGGAGACTCCACCACACTCCTTGGCAGCAAATTCCACTGTCGAACAGCTCTTACTGTCAGGAAGTTCTTCCTAATGTTTAGCTGGAATCTTCTTTCTTGGAGTTTTAATCCATTGCTCCGTGTCCGCTTCTCTGGAGCAGCAGAAAACAACCTTTCTCCCTCCTCTATATGACATCCTTTTATATATTTGAACATGGCTATCATATCACCCCTTAACCTTCTCTTCTCCAGGCTCAACATGCCCAGCTCCCTAAGCCGTTCCTCATAAGTCATCGTTTTCCAGGCCTTTGACCATTTTGGTTGCCCTCCTCTCTGGACACGTTCCAGAAATGACCCAACTAAAGCCCACAAACCCAATTGCAAGCAAATGCGCATGAAGCTTTCGTTGAGAACAAAGAGAAATGGCAGCAAGACGGGCGTCTCGATGGGCCTGCCAAACCAGAAAGATTTTTATCAGACGCTTAAAAGAAGGTTAGTGAGAACACCTGACTAACTTCGAGAGCCAGGCAGAGAATGTGTGTGTCAGGGACAATCCAGACTGGTTTTAATTACGTGAAAACCTAAAAAGAGCCTGTTGGCCAATGGTTCATCCGGTCCATCCAATTTGTCAGGCAGATGCCTTCAGGAAACCCACAAGCAGGATCCGAGCACAAGAACACGCCATCCCTCCTGCTTCGGATCCTGGAGACACAGCATTTGCCGCTGTGGACAGAAGCCGTTCAGAGCCTTCTCCTCTTCGAATTTGTCTAATTCTCGGCTATCCAAGTTTGTGGCCATCGCTGACTTCCTGCGGAAGGGAGTTCTTTGGAAATATGTGCTGTGTGAGGAATTAACTTTCCTTTATGACCACAGTTAATTTATTAAGGAGACTACTGCCTTGTAGTGCTTTACACTTAAGATAATTAAAAACACTTCTTAAGTGTTTTTAACTTACACTCTTAATCCTGCCAAGCTAGCATTTCGAAAGCACACCAGCGGAAAACTAGATAAATAGGTACCGCTGCGGTGGGAAGGTAAACGGCGTTTCCATGCGCTCTGGTTTCCATCACGGTGTCCAGTTGCACCAGAAGCGGTTTAGTCCGGCTGGCCACATGACCTGGAAAGCAGTCGGCGAACAAACGCCGGCTCCCTCGGCCTGAAAGCGAGATGAGCGCCGCAACCCCAGAGTCGCCTTTGACTGGACTTAACCGTCCAGGGGTCCTTTACCTGCTTTGCACTCTTAAGTGGAAGTTTACACTCTTAAGTGTAAATTAAGAGAATAAATTTAAAAGATAATTTCAACGCAAATGTGTTTAAAACAAGATAAAGATCTGTCCTTTATCTTCCAACATTCAGGATCATTGGGTGCCTATGTGAGAGGGAGAACAACTTTTTCTCTTATCCCCTTTCTCAATGCCAGGCATAACTTTATAAGTGTCGTCTCTTCCTTGCCTTTTCTCTAAACTGCAAAGTCCAAATGCTTGCCACCTTTCCTCATACGGGAGTCTCTCCATCTCCTTGGTTATTTTGGTTGCCATTTTCTGAACTGTACACAGTATTCCAAAT
Organism: Zootoca vivipara; assembly: GCF_965207765.1. Taxonomy (NCBI): domain Eukaryota; kingdom Metazoa; phylum Chordata; class Lepidosauria; order Squamata; family Lacertidae; genus Zootoca; species Zootoca vivipara. The sequence goes on along the minus strand of NC_142587.1, from coordinate 98,486,697 downwards.
ATGGTCACACCCAAGATTTGTATTATGATATTGGCCGTTTCATTTTCAATTTCTTTCCCAATGATCCCTAGCCTTTTCTGCAGCTGCCATAGATGGGGTGAATGACATCATTGAGATATTGCCAAGGTCTTGTTCCTGGTACATTACCACTAGTTGGGATGCGGGTCGCGCTGTGGCCTAAACCACTGAGTCTCTTGGGGCTTGTTGGTCAGAAGGTCGGTGGGTCAGAAGGTCGGTGCTCTGTCCCTGCTCCTGCCATCTTAGCAGTTCGAAAGCACACCAGTGCAAGTAGATAAATAGGTAAGGTAAACAGTGATTCTGTGCGCTCTGGCTTCCATCATGGTGATCCGTTGCACCAGAAGCAGTTTAATCCTGCTGGCCACATGACCCAGAAAGCTGTCTGTGGACAAACACCGGCTCCCTCAGCCTGAAAGCGAGATGGGCGCCGCAACCCCATAGTCGCCTTTGACTGGACTTAACCGTCCAGGGGTCCTTTACCTATATCTACACCTACCAATAGTTCAGACATCATGATTGCATATGTAGAAATAAGATTTTTAAATCTTTTTGCCCCAACATGCATTGCTTTACGCTTGTTTATGTTGAATTGTGTTTGCAATTTTACCCCCCATTCACGGAGTGTGGAGAAGGTCCTATTGGAGCTCTTCACAATCTTTTTTTTGGTTCAGCACCGTCAATTTAGTATCATCAGCAAACATGGCCACCTCACTGCTCACTCCTATCCCTAGATAAATTATGAACAAATTAAAAAGCACAAGTCCAAAGCAAACAAGATGAATTTTAACAGGGAGAAATGTAAAGTACTACACTTGGGCAAAAAAAAAATGAAAGACACAAATACAGGATGGGTGACACCTGGCTTGAGAGCAGTACATGTGAAAAGGATCTAGGAGTCTTGGTAGACCACAAACTTGACATGAGTCAACAGTGTGATGCAGCAGCTAAAAAGGCCAATGCAATTCTGGGCTGCATCAATAGGAGTATAGCATCTAGATCAAGGGAAGTAATAGTACCACTGTGTTCCGCTCTGGTCAGACCTCCAACTCTTCCAACTCTAGGATTCTGTGATTCTAAGTCCCAATACCGATTCTCGGGGACTCCACTTTCTACCTCTCGCCATTGGAAAAACTGTCTGTTCCTCTGTCTGTTCTCTCTTTTTCTACCATGCTCAGGAAACATGGCCCAAGTTGGTTCAGGGAAGACGGTTCTTTTCCACCAGAGAGACCCAAAAGGTCTCACCTACCGCATCCCAGCTCTGCTCTACCTGCCGTCCGAGTCCACTTTCCTGGCATTTGCTGAGGAGCGCTCAACGCCCAGAGATGAAAATGCCAAGTTCCTGGTGATGAGACGAGGGCGGAAGGAAGGAATGTCTGTCCAGGTAACACCAAGAGCAGAAAGTGTAACCGAGCTATATTTCATTCCATAATTCTCTTCTTTCTTCCTATATACATAAAATGTAAGGCTGTCATCACGCAGCAGTTCATGTGGCCACCAATATGTGACCAAGTCAACTCCAGTGTGAAAATAGGGTGGCAGGTGGCCCAGGTGAGCTGTTGAATTGTGCTCTGTGAAGTTCCTGGTGACAAGGTGAGAGCAGAAGGAAGGAACCTCTGTTCCAGGTAACACCAGGTGCAGGAAATGTAACTGTGCTTTTCCTGATTTTTCATTCTGTGTAGCATTTGAGTTGGGTTCCAGCAACAAAAGTATTGCCAGGAAAGAGTGGTACTTGGCTTGGTACTGAGCACCCAAGGAAGTCTCTTGAAATCATTGTGGACAGCTTATCTGACTCCTTTCAATCTGAAATGTTAGTTGACCTGGCAATGATGTTTGTTTTAAATATTGTTTTAAATGGCAAATTTAACAGAGAATAAATGAATAAATGTATATAAATAATAGTACCAATATTAGTACCAATAATCATTTGAACCGTGGTCCATTTCAGAATTCCAGAAAATTCCAGAATGGCTTCACTGGTAAACACCTCTTGCTTAAATACTACGGCACTTTGCCAGCTCACATACCTGTGTCATGAAAATGGATTCTGTTTCCTCTGCCTCCGGGAACTCCCCACTGCCGCTAAACATCTCGCCCTCACACGTCATGATTTGCAATATATTGCCAGGTCACAAATTATGAAACCAAAATCATGATGTGGACTGGAAACCGGTTTTTGAGGGTTTTTCTCCCAGCCCTAACACACATCATGATTCATGATGTGTTGTCAGGACAAAAGCTATTAAACCAATATCACGAGATAGACTTCAAACCGGTTTTGGATGATATATGGATATATCACCCAGCCCTAGTGAGAGAACCACCGGCTAACTACTCCATCTTTCTTCCTTTCTAGTGGGGCCCTCAGGAGTCTCTGATGGAAGCCACGTTGCCCGGCCACCGCACCATGAACCCTTGCCCCGTGTTCGAGAGGAAGAGCGGACGAGTTTTCCTGTTCTTCATCTGCGTGGAGACCCACGTCACGGAACGGCACCAGATCATCACAGGGAGGAACGCCGCTCGGCTCTGCTACGTGATCAGCCAAGATGGCGGCCGCACCTGGAGCCAGACGACCGACCTGACGGAGCAGGTGATCGGCAAACATTTGAGGAAATGGGCCACCTTTGCGGTTGGGCCTGGTCACGGCCTGCAGCTGAGTTCCGGGCGCCTGGTGATCCCGGCTTACGCCTACTACATCCACAAGCGATGTTTCGGGCATGCGCTCAACTGCTGGACCAAACCTCATTCCTTCGCGTTCTACAGCGATGACGGCGGGCAGAGTTGGGCCCGAGGACAGCTGCTCATGCACCTGCGCACATCCGAGTGCCAAGTTGCGGAGCTGACCCGCCGGGACGATAGCCAAGTGCTGTACTGCAACGCCCGCAGCCCCGACCGGTTCCGGGCCGAGGCCTTCAGCACAGACGGCGGAGAACACTTTGAGGAAGGGTACCTCTCCGAGGACTTGTGTGAGCCACCCGGTGGGTGCCAGGGCAGTGTGGTGAGCTTCTTCCCTCAGCCGGAGGGTAGCTCTCGTTTCTCTTCGGCCTCGCTCAGCAGCGCCAAGTCCTGGCTGGTGTACTCTCACCCCACAAACTGTCACAAGCGCTTGGATTTGGGCATCCGCCTGAACACGTCCCCGTTGGAAAAAGACTCTTGGCACCCTCCCTGGCTGCTGTACAAAGGTCCCTGTAGCTACTCGGACCTGGCTGTGTGCCAAGAAGCGGGGAACACACTGGTGTTTGGGTGCTTGTTTGAGTGCGGGGTGCACCATCCCATTGAAGAAATCGCCTTCCAGCTCTTCACCAGTGCCGAGCTTTTGAGGAACGTGAGGGAAGGGTGATGTTGCGACAGGGGGGAGGCGGGTGGGGGGGACTCTCTGGTCCTGAATGGGGTAACTGTGCCCCTGAAGGACCAGATGCGCAGCCTGGGAGTCAGTTTGGATTCACAGCTGTCCATGGAGGCACAGGTTAATTCTGTGTCCAGGGCGGCTGTCTACCAGCTCCATCTGGTACGCAGGCTGAGACCCTACATGCCCGCGGACTTTCTCGCCAGAGTGGTGCATGCTCTGGTTATCTCCCGCTTGGACTACTGCAATGCGCTCTACGTGGGGCTACCTTTGAAGGTGAACCGGAAACTACAACTAACCCAGAATGCAGCAGCTAGACTGGTGACTGGGAGTGGCCGCCGGGACCACATAACACCAGTCCTGACAGACCTACACTGGCTCCTAGTATGTTTCCGAGCACAATTCAAAGTGTTGGTGCTGACCTTTAAAGCCCTAAACAGCCTTGGTCCTATATACCTGAAGGAGCGTCTCCACTCCCATCGTTCTGCCCTGACACTGAGGTCCAGCGCACAGGGCCTTCTGGCGGTTCCCTCGTTGCGAGAAGCCAAGTTGCAGGGAACCAGGCAGAGGGCCTTCTCGGTGGTGGTGCCCGCCCTGTGGAACGCCCTCCCATCAGATGTCAAAGAGAAAAACAACTACCAGATTTTTAGAAGACATCTGAAGGCAGCCCTATTTAGGGAGGCTTTTAATGTTTAATAGATTATTTTATTTCATTTTTCTGTTGGAAGCCGCCCAGAGTGGCTGGGGAAACCCAGCCAGATGGGCGGGGTATAAATAAGAATTATTATTATTATTATTATTATTATTATTATTATTATTATTATTATTATTATTATTTATTTTGCACCTCTAGGTAAAGTCATGGGCTTAGAAAATTGAGGTGTGCGGCTTTGGATATGGTCGCTGTTTCTAGGTAACAACAACCAGGTCCTCCAAACTTACCTCATTAGAAAGAGCACAGGAAACCTTCTGCTCCATTCAGATGCTCAGGGCTTCCCTATTCCACAGTTAGTGTGGAAAGGTGTCGTTTCATTCACTTAACATTTTGGCAGGTGCATTCTGTACTTTCTGTGATATGATTTCTGCAGATGCGGACACCTTTAGCACCACGCCCCCATCATTGCAAAAGGCAGGGGTTTTTAATTAATTTTTATTTATTTAACAATATTCATATACTGTGTGTATAATAGGCATATTCTTCAAGCGGTTCCCCACTCCTGATATACAGAAAGCTTGAAAACTTTTGGGTACCAGACAATTTCATACTGGGGCCGTCTTTTTCCACACCCTGCCATTCTTCAAGGACCTGCGGAGAGTCCCAAGGGTCTTGGAAAGACTGGGGCGAGAACGGAATAGTACTTTGTGCCCACATCAGACAGAGTCAGACCATTGGTCTATTTAGCCTCGGCTCAGTATATCTGAAGGATGGTACATCGTTCTGCCCAGACACTGAGGTCCAGCTCCGAGGGCCTTCTGGCGGTTCCCTCCCTGTGAGAAGCAAAGTTACAGAGAACCAGGCAGAGGGCCTTCTCAGTGGTGGCACCCGCCCTGTGGAACACCCTCCCATCAGATGCCAAGGAAATAAACAACTATTTGGCTTTTAGAAGACATCTGAAGGCAGCCCTGTTTAGGGAATTTTTAATGTTTGATCTTTTATCGTGTTTTTAATATTCTATTGGGAGCCGCCCAGAGTGGCTGGGGAAACCCAACCAGATAGGCGGGGTATAAATATATTATTATTATTATTATTTGTCTGCACTGAATGTCAGTGGCTCTTCAGAGTTTCAGGCAAAGCACTCTCTCTCTCATCTGGAGACGCCGGTGATTGAACTCTGGACCTTCTGGCCCTGCACGGGACTAAATGTTGCAGCCTGAGCCAACCCTTTGTGCCAAAATCTTTATGCCAAAATTTTGAACTCTTGTGCCAAAATGCTTGCAATCTGCTGGCATTTGTTGTGCTTCTGTTATGTTGGTTTAACTCAGCTTGGCTGGAAATGTATTATGTGTCAAACACTACAAAGGTATATCAGTTTTATACCAGTTTTAACGGTCATGGCTTCCCTCAAAGAGGGTGCTAAGATAGCGCTGCAAACAACTTTGGGGTTTGTTTAAAAATAGCTCGACGATTTCGGTGTTGTCCTGGTTGTTACTTTTTGAAATATGGCAACCCTAGCTTTTAGCTTTATTTGCTTTTTACGCTAGCAGCGTTTTCAGCATGTTTTCCTTGGGTGCCTTTGTCCATTTCACAGTAAGGTCTTATTTGGGCAAAATGGTAAAATTATAGCTCAGCTATACTTGAAGAATCCTTCTCGGCTTCCTTCTTCCCTCCCTGGTGCAGCCATGAGAAGGAGATTGGAAGTTTAAGTTTCCATTTGTCTATTGTTTCCTGTGTTATGTCTGAACCTCGAGAAACTGTGGTTGGCCTTAACTGTGGTTTACTCAAACAACCAAACTTCAAAGCATTGTTGACAAAGTTGGCTTGTTTTCCTAAAGCAATGGCAAGGGGAAATATTTCCGCCTGATGGCCACGTTCCCTGCTGCCCACCATCTCTGCCTTTGCTTGGTCCAGTTGTATTGCCTACGTTTCTGGCACCAACGCCAGCCAAATCCTTGGACATTGCACTGTGAGCATGTGGGAAATAAAGTGCAAGCTGTAAACAAACAATAACCTACAGGGAATGTGTTTGAATAAAATGATCTGCTGTCATTTCCATTCTCCGCTTCCTTTCTTTTTTTCTGCAGGGTTTTTTGCATACATCAAAAACCGTAGCACACGGAACGCACACTGGGATTGTTCTAATGCATGGGTGGCCAACTTCCAAGGGACTGAGATCTACTCACAAAGACTGGCAGTGATCTACCAGTCAAAGGAAGGAGATCCCTGGTTTTTTTTGGGGGGGGGGGTCAGGTCAAAGTTGTTGTTTTTTAGGAAAGAGGAAAGCACCATTTTGGGGGGCAAACATGTTGAGCATCACCAAATTGGGTGACGGACATCTTGAGTAGGGATGGAGGAGAATTTAATACAGTCTGTATTTTTAACTGAACTGAGATATGAGTCTGGATATGGATTTAAATAGGTACAAAAAAAGACCTTCAAGAGAATGTCAAAACCAGGGATGCCTGCAAAATCTCTCTATTTTTTAAATCCATATGAAAATACCTATTTAAATCCATATCCAGATTCCTATTATCCTACAGATATTTAAATGAGGTTGCACTTGTAGATTCCTAATTTTAAAATATATAGAGAAGAGATGTTGCAGGCATCCCTAGTTTTGACATTCTCTTGAAGGTCTTTTTTTGTAATGCGAACAGACCTTTGCAGGTGTTTATTTTGTACTTTTGCTTAACCCATCACCTTAATGATGGTCTGTGGTTGGTTTTTTTGTAATTGGGTGTTTTTTTGGGGGGGGGGGAATTGTGTTTTATGTATTATTACACCACATTGGGTTTTTGTATTATATGGCTGTTCATAAATATTCCCTCCCCCATTATTCAAGTCTCCTAGTGATGCAGGGATAAAACTGTAGCACATTTGCAAAGATAAACAGCATCTGGCATGGTTTCAAATGGGAAGGGGGGGCACCATGTTTTGAGCTTCCTGCATTGCAGGGGGTTGGACTATATAAAATCAATCAATCAATTGTTATAAAAGCGCATTTTGGGGTACATTTTTCATAACACAATCAATCAATCAATCAATCAATCAATAGAGGACCATTGGGTTTCTCTTTTTTTAATTTTTTATTCAGTTTATTTAGTTTCCCTATCCCATATCCCATATCAAAATTTCATTACACATTTTCCAGAATTCAAAAAACACAAAACCAAAAAAATGAAAAAAAGAAAGCTAACATTTATACAAATACCGTACTAAAATGTGACTTCCACCCTACCTTCTTCATCTGCCTTTTTAGAGTCTGAGGAACATTGGGTTTCTCTCGGTAAAATATTAGCTCTCAATTAATTGGCAGCTCACAATGGCTAAAGAGGGGGAAGTTTTTATCCATTAACAATTCATAAACGGTCAACTTAATACCCTCTGACGTCACCTCTTGCTCATCTGCATGGGGCATAGGGAGAAAGAAAAAGAGCAGACTGACACACTGCCGCCAGCTTGCGCGTTGACTTTGAATTTCCTTCTGCTGCTTTGCAAAGGCATAGCCATCCCATCTACTAAAAAAATCTAAAAAATCTATGGCTCCTGAAAGAGATCCCTTCCCCTGATTGGCCAATCGGGGAACCGGATCCCAGCTAGCAGCCTGGAAGCAGCTGCCGAGCATTTATTTATACTTCTTGTTGCAAATTGCGATCAGCGGGCAGCTGTTGCCAAAACAAGGCTGTGCGCGCAGGCGAGGAAACGCCTTCCCTGCTCCTCTCTCTCTCTTTCCTCGGCTTGCAGGGTCGGATCCTGCGCCTGCGGATCGCGCTTCCAAAAAACCCAACCCAGCCGCCCCTCCCCCCCATGCTGGGTCTTTATGCACTGCGAGGAATCCGCTGCGCGGTGAGTGATGGATGGATGGGGAAGCGGGCAGCGCAGGGCATGCGATCAGTGCCGGATTTACGTATAAGCTAAACAACTAGCTATAGCTTAGGGCCCCACTCTCTTGGCACCCCCCCCAAAAAAAAACTAAAGGGGAAAAATTGGATGTACATTTCCAAAATAGAAGATAAAGGACAAATAAAATAAAACCTACATACAGCGTTTTGTGTTGTGTAGGCTCCTATGATGTAAGCAATGGGCCCCGCCTGCTTGCCTGCTCCCTAAAATAATCACTGGTTTGCTCCTTTCCATATATAGGGTGCCTACATTCTGCTATTTATCATTATTAGTAGTTTGCATCCTATATTTACACCTATTATTATTATTTCATGTTATAGCAAGTTTCTATCCTGAGCCTTTGTAAATTGTGTTTCTCAAGGAACTTTTGTTATTGCCAAATGCCAATGTGTTTGCATCATTAAGTTTGTTATGAGTAAAAAAAAATCATTTTAAGTTGGAGCTTAATAATTATTTCACTGTTAATATACTTCTTCTCAATTGTGTTTCACTATCAATATACTTCTTCTTAATTGTATTTCAGTTCAATGATTACTTTGATAAAATACATATTTTGTTATGTGCAAATGGCTTGAGATACCTATTAGATCCATCAATTACCATATACTGTAGCATATAACACACAAATATTTTTGATATTATGGTATTAAATATTTTATTTCTGTAGACTGCTTAGAGATGTGTGTGTGTATTAAGAATAAATCAATAAATAGGTGGTGTTGTTTTTTAAGTCTGTTCCCCTAAGGGTAAAATGTGCCCCTCCTCAGTTTTTGGATCTTCTCTCTCCAGAAAGAGGGTGGTCTCTTTCCCCTCTACTCTCCAACCTCCTTACTTCCACAAAACAGTGTGCTGTGAGCAGCGTACCTTTAAACTTTGAAGCTGGCTGGTTGTTCCAAAGAAGGATTGATAGTTTAGAATAAGATCATCGGCTCCCAAATCTTTTGGGGCCACTGCGACGAAAGTCCCTCTCACTTTCCGTCTTATAACTCTGACCTCTCAATTATTAAAAGCACTAGCAGGGATTTCTGAGGTAAATCAAACCTCCCACTTATCCCTCTAGCCTTTCTTTAAACCCTCTAGCACTTGTGGGTTTTCAAAAATAAAAGAGAGTCCTCTTCCAGCCTAAACGTGACCAGGTACCTATATAGACTTGGGGCTATAAATAAGACTGTTCCTATGTGCGCTCAGATAAGGGTTTCCCTTCACTAGAACCTCCCTTACTGTAAAGCTAGCCTCCTTCCTGAGGTAACTTTATTATCACTCAGAACCTGTCTCCTCCTTTAGCCCCCCCCCTTTCTTGGTGCACTCTCAGCCACAAACTAACCTTTCTCCTCTAAAAGGCAGTTTTGACAGTTTAAAAGAGTTCCCCACCACCTGGGTTCCTGGGTACCTTAGCTGGAAAATGAAATAGACGATTACTAATGTGACACTTTAAAGATGGATATTTATTGGCTTGAATCTTAATGGTTGCTTTCTGGTAACATTGGTACAAACTTAACTTCACAGGTAACGTTCTTGGTAATCAAATAACAGAATACCTATCCACTACTTCATCTACTCTAAAGTCTACCTTCTCCACAACCACCCAAGCTCCCACAGAAAAACCCCCAACCGCCAACTGACATAACTGTTCCCCTTTCCATTTAAACCCCATGCAGGCCACGCCTCCCATGGAATGTTGCTGTCAGTTAACCAGGAGTCTGGGTTAACCCTTCAATAGGTCGGTTGCGAAACAAAAACATAACATAACAGTTTCAAATCCGCCACATACTCTCTGGCTTGGTTCCATAAATGCATGCCCAATGCCTTGTACCCTACAAAAAGCATTATTCAGAATAGTGGTTTGCACAGCCTGCTAAGGGAGATAATGGCACAGTGAAATTCAAAACAGTAACAACTATTGGGGTCAGCAAACTTTTTCAGCGGGGGGCCAGTCCACTGTCCCTCAGCCTTGGGGGGGGGGACTATATTTTGGAGGGAAAAAATGAATGAATTCCTATGCCGCACAAATAACCCAGAGATGCACTTTAAATAAAAGCACACATTCTACTCATGTAAAAACACCAGGCAGGCCCCACAAATAACCCAGAGATGCATTCTAAATAAAAGCACACATTCTACTCATGTAAAAACACCAGGCAGGCCCCACAAATAACCCAGAGATGCATTTTAAATAAAAGCACACATTCTACTCATGTAAAAACACCAGGCAGGCCCCACAAATAACCCAGAGATGCATTCTAAATAAAAGCACACATTCTACTCATGTAAAAACACCAGGCAGGCCCCACAAATAACCCAGAGATGCATTCTAAATAAAAGCACACATTCTACTCATGTAAAAACACGCTGATTCCTGGACCGTCCACAGGCTGGATTTAGAAGGCGATTGGGCCAGATCCAGCCCCCAGGCCTTAGTTTGCCTACCCATGAACTAATTGCACATTTATTCAAAATCCAAACTATTTTGTTAAATTAAGTCAAGTTGTAGGGGGACCCTAAGGGGCCCCCAAATTGTGATAATGTAGACCCCAGGGAGTGACTGATAAAAGGGAACTCATAGTAGCCTCTCGCTTTAAGAAACTGTTATGAAACTGTTGAGAAAGCATTTCACTTTGCAAGTAGCCCCCTCTCCCCCCAGGAAGAGAGGAGCTAAAATGCTTATTGCAAGAACACAAGTAGCTATACACGCAGGTCCACACATGCACAATGCAAAGCACAACAGCCTTTGTAACAAAATGTATTGATGTAAGCCATGTCGGCAAATCAACCGAACTGATCTGAATTCTTTTAGTGCAGGCGCACTACAAGGAAATGTAACTACAGTAAATAAGTTCTCGCTTTCAAGCTCCCTCCTTTCCCCGTCTCCTAGAATATTTCTGCATGCCCAGAAAACATGGCCGAGGCTCAGGCTGGCTCTGGGAAGGTGACTCTTTTCAGCCAGAAAAAACGAGGGGGTCTCACCTACCGCATCCCGGCACTGCTGTACCTGCCCTCCGAGTCCACCTTCCTGGCGTTTGCAGAAGAGCGCTCATCCCCCCGAGACGAAGATGCTAAGTTCCTGGTGATGAGGCGAGGGCGGAAGGAAGGAACGTCTGTTCAGGTAACGCCAGGAGCAGAAAGCACAACGGTGCTATTCTTCATCGCATGTTTCTTTTCTTTCTTACTATATACAATAAATGTAAGGCTGTCGTCACGCAGCAGTTCATAGGCCTGCTAATATGTGGCCACACCAACTCCAGCGTGACAGCAGGGTGGCAGGCAGCTCCAACAAGCTGTTTAATGAAGGCGGGGAGGTGCTCTGCGCACTATGTATAATTGGGGGGGGGGGAATGCTCTCTGAAGCAAGTCCCCCCCTCCTTTAAAAGTGGGTGGGACTTGGGGCAAGCTGCCAGGGGAGAGGGGTGTGGGAGAAATGGGGTTGCCAAAGGTGCTGATGGGTAAGCTGAGTTCGAGAGTGGGAGTGAGCTGGGGTAGCAGCGCCTAGTGGAACCCACATTTGGACAACTAAATATTGCGATATGGTCCATCCTTCCCCGAAAGGTGTGGAAATGCTGTTTACAGAGCTTAACTCCATTTGGATGGGAGCCTGATGTCTGTCTGTAATATTTGTGCCCTCGCAAAAGGAATAAACAGCCCAGGAAGGAATGGCCGGTGCCTAATCAGCTTTCTTGTTTATTTTTGGAAAAAAAATATTTTTATTAAATAACAATTGTCACATATTTTTTTTGGGGGGGGGGGGAATCGGCTGAACACCCCTCCCTTCCACCTATTTATTCAACCTGTAGTTCAGCTCTAAATGACAATAGCAATGTTCAATCATTACTGAACAGGAAAGGGTTCGGAAGTTGCTGGTGTCGACGTACAGTAAAGGAAGGTTTTAATACAACCGTGTATTATGGAATGTGGCCGGTGTTCTGTGTGGCAGGGCGTTTTCAGACTGCGGAACTCTCTCCCACTGGAGACAGGCATGCCCGACAATTTGGGTGGCGTTAAAAGAGGATTAGACAAATTCGTGGAGGAGGAGGAGAGGGCTGCGAGTGGCCAGGATGCCTTTGCTTTCCTCCATAGTCAGAGGCAAGTTCTGAGGCCCAGTTTCCCGAAAAACACGGGAAGGGAGAACGCTATTGTGCTCAGACCTGCCAAGTTGCTGTCAGAGAAATAAGGGACCGGGCCGGAAATAGCAGACCGGAATTAGCGCTGCCGCCATTTTGGAACTGGGCAGAGCAGCATCAAAAGTCGCTTCTGAGCATGCTCCGCCCAGTTCCAAAATGGCCGCCGCGCCAGAATAAACCGGGGGAAAACAAGCTGAAAAACGGGGATTTCCCGGGGAAAACGGGAGACTTGGCAGCTATGTTCATATGTTCTGGGGACATTTTGTCTTGTAGAGTTGTTGTTTGTGTGCTGGATCAAAGTTATTTTGTCCGTTTTTCAGAAAGTCTGTTTTCTTCTTTGGCGATCACTCATAGCCAAGTAAGATTGTCTTAGCAATGAGTCCGTAAGTGACTGTGGAGGCAAATTCTGGACCCACACGTCCTTTCAGAGCAGGGACATTGGTTTCCGGATGGGAGTTGATCCTGGTGAGGGTTTGCCAAGCGTGCCTTCCTCTTAGCACATTTCTCCTGAGTTTGAGTGTCTCCAAAGCCCTTGACACCTTTAGTAAAAGCTGTTCTCCGACTGCAACGCTTGCAGGCCAGTGTGTCCCAATTTTCTATGCTTATGTTGCATTTTTTTTTAAATCTGCCTTGAGAGTGCCTTTTTTGTATTTCTCTTTCTTTTCAGAAAATGCTTTCTCCCAAATTGCATTATGCCCTTGTGTACAAACCTGTATTTATAATAATATGCACACATGCAACTAATTTTTTTTTTTAAAAAAAACCTACAGTCTTTGCTAATAATGATTTACAAACATACAGTCATACCTTGGATCTCGAATGCCTTGACTCCCGAACAAATCGGCGCCCAAACAATTGAAACCCGATAGTGAGTGTTCGGTTTTTGAACCATTTTCGGAAGCCGGCAATCCGGCATGGATTCTGGTTGCTCCTGCAGCCAATCGGAAACCACACTTTGGTTTCCGAACGTTTTGGAATTCAAACGGACTACCAGAACGGATTCCGTTCGACTTCCCAGCTAACGGCTGTACAAGGAAATTCAGACGAAACCTAAATTCAGATAAATTTGAGTGGATTTGAGGCTGCAACCATCGGATCTAAGTAATTCAAGTAATTGTCCGATTAAAGCCGTTTGGATTCCTGACTTCATGAGCATAGATTTTTCCACGTGTGTCTATGAAGAGTCTGTTCCATAACCCTTCTGCCCACATTTTAAAAAAAGGGCTTTAAAATACAGGAGCTTCCCAGTTTCCAAAGGAATGGAAAGATAGGGTTAACAGCTTGCCAGTCAGGCTGAGCGAATGACAGCTGTTCCAGTCTGTGTATATTTATGCCGCTGACTCAATAAGTAACTTGAAGCCTTGCTGGGAACATGCCCTGCTAACATTGGGGGGTTTGGGTTTGAGTCCTGGTATATGATAGCGGAAGCAAGCACAGACTCCTACAAGCAAACGGCAAATTTGCTAACCCTGAATCCACTTACCAGGGAGCAAGTTTGAGATTGTTTAAAAAAACGATATCCAGACAAGGCCTCTCATAGAATCATAGAGTTGGAAGAGACCACAAGGGCCATCCAGTCCAACCCCGTGCCAAGCAGGAAACACCATCAAAGCATTCTTGACATATGGCTGTCAAGCCTCTGCTTAAAGACCTCCAAAGAAGGAGACTCCACCACACTCCTTGGCAGCAAATTCCACTGCCGAACAGCTCTTACTGTCAGGAAGTTCTTCCTAATGTTGAGGTGGAATCATAGAATCATAGAGAATCATAGAATCATAGAGTTGGAAGAGACCCCAAGGGCCATCCAGTCCAACCCCCTGCCGAGCAGGAAACACCATCAAAGCATTCTTGACATATGGCTGTCAAGCCTCTGCTTAAAGACCTCCAAAGAAGGAGACTCCACCACACTCCTTGGTAGCAAATTCCACTGCCGAACAGCTCTTACTGTCAGGAAGTTCTTCCTAATGTTTAGGTGGAATCTTCTTTCTTGTAGCTTGAATCCATTGCTCCGTGTCCGCTTCTCTGGAGCAGCAGAAAACAACCTTTCACCCTCCTCTATATGACATCCTTTGATATATTTGAACATGGCTATCATATCACCCCTTAACCTTCTCTTCTCCAGGCTAAACATACCCAGCTCCCTAAGCCGTTCCTCTCAGCTCTGTCCTCTCCAAATCCAAAGACACCGAAATACTTCTCTGCTCCTTCTGGAAAGTTTCACTTTCCTCTGTTGTATTAATTTACAAAGCCCTGAACAATTTCAGTCTAGGATACCCCATGGATCTCCAGAACCCTTATATCTCAGCTCGATCACTGGGATCATTTACAGGAGCGTTGTTCATCATTACCCAAGTCGGGGAGGGCTCATTTGACAGCAGCAATAAACCGAGCTTTTAGTGTCAAATGTCCCAGTCCTGTGGAACTCTCTGCCACTGGAGATTCAGCAGACCAGCTTTTAAATGACCACTGCAAACCTTTCTATTCCGCCAGGCCTACACAGGCGATCTAGAGTACATTCTTCCACCGTGGTTAATGGGTTGTCTGTTTTTAACCGTTTTATATACCGGTAGTTTTTTAGTAAAGTGGTACCTTGGTTCTCAAACTTAATCCGTTCCGGAAGTCCGTTCCAAGACCAAAGCGTTCCAAAACCAAGGCGCACTTTCCAATAGAAAGTAATGCAAAATGGATTAATCCGTTCCAGACGTTTTAAAAACAACCCCATAAACAGCAATTTTAACATGGATTTTACTATCTAACGAGACCATGGATCCATAAAATGAAAGCAATAATCAATGTACTGTACCATGAAATAAATAACACAGTATTGTGGATGATAAAAATTTAAATTCCTTTTTTCCTTAGCTGCACTGATGATAGTCATTGTTTGGTTGGGTTTTTTTATCCATTTCTGGTCACAATCAATCAATCAATCAATCAATCAATCTGTAGCTGAACTGGGTTCCACACAGTCACAAAAACAAATTCACTGAAAAAGCCTCCAAAACAAAAACGCAAAATAAATAGCAAAAACAAAAGCGCCAGACTTAATCCGTTCCGGAAGTCCGTTTGAC
This sequence comes from Zootoca vivipara, assembly GCF_965207765.1. NCBI lineage: Eukaryota > Metazoa > Chordata > Lepidosauria > Squamata > Lacertidae > Zootoca > Zootoca vivipara. The sequence goes on along the minus strand of NC_142587.1, from coordinate 98,471,589 downwards.
TTTTGAAATGTTTGAAAACCAAGGCGCAGCTTCTGATTGGTGCAGGCGCCCCAGGAACAATAGCCAACAACCGCATCGGATGTTCGGCTTCCCCAAAAAAGTTCAAAACCCAGAACATTTACTTCCGGGTTTTTGGCGTTTGAGTACCAAGGTACCACTGTATATGGTTTTATTGCTGAAAACCGCTTTGATGTGTTTGTTAATGACACAGTGGTATGTAGATAGCTCCGCAAAGAAATAAAATGTCAAGGGTGTTGCGTTCCAAAAGCAGAGAATGTAGATTCCAGGCGTTCAGTTCTCAGCCAGGGAACAGCCCCTGATCATTTATGGTGATCAGCGAGCAATTGAAATGTGGCTATCCACAAGATATTGCAATGGAATATATTACCTAAAGATTTGCTATGGGGCCAAGTTCAGGGTGTTGCATTTAGTCCAGAAAGCCCTTAATATCTTGGGACTGTTTTACCTACATTAGGTCGCCTTACCCCAAATGCGCCCACCTGACTGCTTCAATCAGCAGAATCTGCAGAAATGCCACATAATCTGCATTTGTAAGAACTCGGTCATTTAGTGTGGCAGCACACCTAAACTTTGGAACTCCCTGCCTCTTGATGTCAAGCAGGCACCTTTGCTGTACTTTGTTTGGCACCTGCTTAAAAACAAACAAACCTGTCTTGTTTAGGCAAGCTTAGGATGTTGATGTGAATTCCAACCTGTTTTAGTGTTTTGACTTTTTGGTACATTTTGAACTGCTGTTGCAAATCTCATTGCTTCATCCTTTCATAAACTGCTTTGAGGTATGTTTCTTTGTTTGTTTTACAATCAAGTGGTGTTTTATAAAATAAATACATAAAAAGCTGTGGCAGAGATCGGAGATTTTGCCCATGGTGGTCCAGGCATTAGTGATATGAATACAGTGGTACCTCGATCCGTTCCGCGGCCGTCTTCGTAAGTTGAAGTCTTCGGTTTGTCGAAGTGCTGCTTCTGCGCATGCGCGAAGCGTGGTTTTGCACTTTTGCGCATGCGCCGACCGCATGTCGACTTTGGAAGTCGAAACCTTTGGAAGTCAAATCGTTCGGATGTTGAGGTACCACTGTACTAGATTACTGCAGTGCACTGTTTCTGGGGCATCCCTTGGACTCCACCAAGCAGCTGTGGTTACCGAACTTTTCCATGTACTGTATAAACTTTTCCTTTAAGACTCATGCTAAAAAGTGGGGGTCACCTTATAGATGGGTAGTGCATAGGGTGGGCGTTTGATTGGTTGCTGCCGAGGCTGTCAGCGGTTATTGTGCCTGTTATTGGTTGCTGCGTCTGTGGGAGGGGTTGATTGGCTGACGCTCCGACAGTTGGGCGGGCGATTGGCAGCTTCCGCTGGTGATGGGACAGGCGGGAGGCGGATTTTGCGACAGAATCCCCCCTAAAAAAAAACCTGGGAAATGCCCCCCCAAAAAAGCTCAACAACTCTGTGCCATCTCCCCCATTTTCTTAAATTTGAGTCCCCCCAAATGGGCGTCTTATACATGGGGGCGTCTTATAGACAGAAAATTACGCAGGGCTGTCTTAAGCATATGTGGCGCCGGGGTGCAAAGATCCGCCCGGTGCCCCGCCCCCCAGGTTGCCCAGGCACCCAGGAGGGCAGAGTTGGCCAGTCGGCTCAGCATCTCGCTGGCTCGCTTGCCCCTGAACTCGCAACGCAGAGTCGGCCACAGCAGAAGAGCCTGCCGCAGCACTCCGACCGACGGGCAAGCTCTTCCCTGGACTCGACTCTCGGTCTGGCACCCCTGAGAGCCCGGCGCCCAGGTGCCCCGCACCCCTAGCGCCTATGGGTAAGACGACCCTGAAAGTACGGTATATAGGAATAGGTTGAGGTCTGGGTCTGAGTGTTGGGAGGAGCTGCCCTCCTTGAACACACAGCCTGTGGGGAGTTCGAGAAGGGAGTGGAATGCAAACCTCTATTTAAAGCCACCCGAAAATAGATTGTGTGCTCACTCCAACAGCGCTTGACTCCCAAATTAAAAAACCCAGTGCCCCTCAACTGACAGCCATGAAGATTAAGTGGGTTTAAGACCAGTTTCAATATTAAACAGCATTTTGCATTTAGATCCTGCCTTTTCCTCCAGAGAACTCAAGGTGGGGCGCACCATTCTGCCCGACAACAACCCTGCGAGGTAGATTAGGCTGAGAGGCAGTGACCGGCCCAGCGTCCCCCAATGAGCTTCATGGCCAAATGGGGATTCGAACCCTGGCCTCCCTGGTCCACTCTAACCCAGGGGTCAGCAAACTTTTTCAGCAAGGGGCCAGTCCACTGTCCCTCAGACCTTGTGGGGGGCTGGACTATATTTTGAAGGAAAAAAAATGAAAAAATTCCTATGCCCCACAAATAACCCAGAGATGCATTTTAAATAAAAGGACACATTCTACTCATGTAAAAACATGCTGATTCCCGGACCATCCGCGGGCCGGATTTAGAAGGTGATTGGGCCGCATCTGGACCCCGGGCCTTAGTTTGGGGACCCCTGCTCTAACCACTGCACCACCACAACCATCATCATCATCATTTTAATTGTATGCTGCCTTTCCATAGTTGAAACGATGCTCAAGGCGGCTTACAACATGACAAGATTGACATAATTACAAACATAACCGAAGTCATAAACAATAAATAAAGCACATCAAAAAATATACAACCAAATGGAAACAATTTCCACGTAGATCAGGGGTCCCCAGAGTACGGCCCCGAGGCTCTTTTATGCGGCCCCCGGGGACCCTCCCGCCGCCCGCTCTTACCAGCGCAACGGAAATAGCTTGTGCGCACACGCAAGCGTCATTTCCGGTGTACTTCTGGATCGGAGGAGGCTTCTGCACATGCACACAAGCTATTTCCGGCGCTTTCCAGGTCAGGAGTGTGCCAGAAATAGCGTATGCGCATGGGCACGCACAGCCGCACGCTCCCCCACCCTCCGGCCCACCACGCAATCGGCGTGGCGGGCATCCGCCCAAAACCGGGCAAGTTTGGGGACCCCTGACGTAGATCATAAGATCTAAAAGTAAAGATACAACAATAATATCAATAACAGCAACAAGCTCTCTCAATCTCCCGTGAACAGCCCAAGAATCTGTTCAACAGCCTCCGCTTTTGTAGCTGGAGTCAGTCCGCACTCCACTCTCCCAGGCCAGATGGGAAAGGGCCAGCAAGGCAGGGTGCGGGTCTTCCAGGGCTCACAGCCAAGGTGGTCTCATTTAAAACAACACAGGTAGAAATTAAAAACAATTTAAAAACAGCTGCAGTCCTCGTGAAGCCTGTCAAGCCCCACCCCAAGCCAGGTGGAAAAAGACAAGGGCAGGGTCTCCACGAGTAGAGGGAAATATCTGGGTTTACTCTCTAACTCAGGCCTAGGCAAACTCCGGCCCTCCAGATGTTTTCGAACTACAATTCCCATCATCCCTAGCTAACAGGGCCGGTGGCCAGGGATGATGGGAATTGTAGTCTCTTTCTCAATTCTACGCCTGCTCTAACTCATCCTCTGCTTTGTATTTCAGTGGGGCCCTCAGGAACCCCTGGAGACAGCCGTGCTGCCCAACCACCGCACCATGAACCCCTGCCCCGTGTTCGAGAGGAAGAGCGGCGCCCTTTTCCTCTTCTTCATCTGTGTGGAGAAGTACATTACCGAACGGCACCAGATCAGCACGGGGAGGAACGCCGCCAGGCTCTGCTACGTCTCCAGCCCAGACGGCGGCCGCACCTGGAGCCAGGCGACCGACCTGACCGAGGCGGTCATTGGCGGAGAGCTGACCAACTGGGCCACGTTTGCCGTCGGCCCAGGCCACGGTGTCCAGCTGAGCTCCGGGCGGCTGGTGATCCCGGCGTACGCTTACTACATCCACAAGCGCTTGTTTGGGCACCCTCTGGAGTGCTGGATCAAACCGCACTGCTTCACTTTCTACAGCGACGACGGCGGGCAGAGCTGGTTGCGCAGCCCGCTCCTCGAGGCCTTGCTGACCTCCGAGTGCCAAGTGGCCGAGCTGTCGCGCTCCGACAAGAGCCGGGTCCTGTACTGCAACGCCCGCAGCCTCCACAACTACCGGGTCGGGGCGCTGTGCACCGACAACGGCCACCAGTTTGTCAGCCCCTCCCTGTGCGAGGAGTTGTGCGAGTCTCCGCACGGTTGCCAGGGCAGCGTGGTGAGCTTCTCCCCGCAGCTGGAGCCGTTGGATCTGGGCCGGAAGAAAGACGGGGCCAAGTCGTCGCCGAGTCTCGATCCCTCCTCGGCCCCCCTCAAGAGCGCCCAGTCGTGGCTGATCTTCTCCCACCCCACGAAAAGGCACAAGCGCGTCGATCTGGGCATCTACCTCAACACCTCTCCATTGGAGAAGGGGTGCTGGAAAGCCCCGTGGGTGCTGAACAAAGGGCCCAGCGGGTATTCGGACCTGGCCGTGTGTGAGGAGGGCGAGTCGGTGATGTTTGGGTGCCTGTTTGAGTGTGGGGTGTCCTGCGAGTGCGAGGAGATCGCCTTCCAACTGTTCACGGCTGTCGAGCTCCTGAGGAATATGAGGGAGAGCTGCTGTGGTTCTTCTCCTCCCTCGGAAGCATAGGTGCTCAAGGACATTTAGCACCCCAGGACAGAAAATGGGGGTGCCCTTGCTTACCTCTTCCGCCAGGCTCTGCTATGTCTCCGCCTTAGTATTATACGTTGCAGGCTTTGGGAAACGACCGTTGTTTTTGGGTGACGGTAAACAGGCCCTCGCTTCTGCCTCCTTGAAAGCAGCCAAACGAAAAAGAATTATGTCCTGCATTTTCTGCGCAAAACTATTGATAAATTGAAAGGGGCAGTCTACAATTCAAGGTTGCTGTGATTTCTTTCATTCATTTTTACCTCGGGACTCTTTTTTTTCACCATAGCTGACGGCTGCCTCCTGTTGGTCACAAGATACCGTGTTTCTCATATTTTAAGGCATCCCTAAAAAATAAGGCATGGCAGGATTTTCGAGACCTGGCGAAATATAAGGCATACCCCGAAAATAAGACATGCTGGTACGGTATGGCAGGGCACGCCGCGCCAAGTCCTGACCCAGCGGGACTCGGCAAGGGCAGAAGCGCGCGCTTTGCGGAGCCCCGACTGACGGTATACACGTAAAAATGGTTTCTTCACTGCTGGGGCGAAGCGCGGCTGGGAAAGCCGTCCGCTTCAGCCTCGGCCCACTTGAAGGGTAGGGCAAAGCGCGCGCTTTGCGGAGCCCCGACTGGCGGGAACCAGGAAAAGCAGCAGCCCGCCGCCGGCAGGAACTCCAACAGAGCGCGCGCTTTGCCGAGCTCCAAGCCGGCGGCGGGCTGCTGCCTTTGCTGGTTCCCGCCAGTCAGGGCTCCGCAAAGCGCGCGCTTTGCCCTACCCTTCAAGTGGGCCGAAGCTGAAGCAGACGGCTTTCCCAGCCGCGCTTCGCCCCAGCAGGGACCGGCGGAAGTTTGCGCTCGCGTGGATGACAGCGAGCTGGTGGAAAATGCTGCGCTTAGCTGCCGGGCTCTTGGCGGCTGCCCTCGCTGTCATTCAAGAAAGGCACAGCCCTTCTTTGGGGCCCGAGCAGTTGCGGCGCCAGCCTCACTCCTTCTCTTCTGAGCCGGCGCCCGGAGCGGAGGCCAACAACCTCTTCTGGATAATTCAGGCGAGTCGAGCAGGGGGGGGGGGCGGATAATGTGAGGGGGGGAAATCTCTTCTTTCCCGCCCTTTTCTGTGAGGGGAAAACTCCTCCGTTGGTTTTTTCCCCCTGGGGGGTACTAGGTCCATGGGGCGGTGAAGTCCTCCCCCCACTCCGAACACGTCAGGAAGGCTGAGAGCTGTTATTTACTACGGTAAAAGTTAAACAGTAAAACAGACACGCAACAAGTAGCCAACGGGGGCGGAGCGGGGTAGTTTTGCCGAGCCCCAACGGAGCATGCGCTGCTGCCTTTGCCGGCTCGAGCTCCAAGTCGGCGGCGGGCTGCTGCCTTTGCTGGTTCCCGCTCAGTCGGGGCTCAGCAAAAAATAAGACACCCCCGAGTTAAAATTAATATAAGACATGTCTTAAAATATGAGAAACACGGTAGGTCTCGGCCTTCCATGTCCTGGGGCCTAAAATGATATATAAACAGAACTGCCTTGTTCAGAATCGGCTCCTTGCCGCCTTTGATGCCTTCCGCTTCCCTCACTTCTGCCCAAGAGTGGGTGCAGGAAGTGAAGAAATTGGGTGGGTGCCTAAAGAATGGAACCCAAGTCTGTATTTCAAGGAGACTTTGAATTAGGGTGGTTGTCTCGCTGCAAAAGAAACCAAATTTACAGCCAGCACACGCCTGTGCAAAACAGAGATGTCTTGAGCCCGTTAGGAAGGATGCATAAAACGTCTGCAACAGCTCTCTGTCTCACACACCAATTTCTGTGCCTTCTAAAGAAAGGAGCTGCAACTGAAATAAGTCTGTCTCATTCCCAGATGTGCGTTTTTTTGTTATTTTGAGTATTCTATTCCTGACTCCTGCAAGATGTCGCTCAGTTTGGGCCCAGAGGTTCATTTTCCTGCTGCGACGAGATGGTGGCATTTAATGGCTTTCTGGTATGTCTTGATCAACAGTGCTAGAAAACAGGAAATATTATTATCATCATTATCATCATTTTCACAGCCGTACCTTGGATCCCGAATGCCTTGCGAGTTGAACATTTTGGCTCCCGAACGCCGCAAACCCGGAAGTGAGTGTTCTGGTTTGCAAATGTTCTTTGCAACCCGAAGGTCCGCCGTTTCCGATTGGATGCAGCCAATCGGAAGCCGCACCTTGGTTTCTGAACGTTTTGGAAGTCAAACGGACTTCCGGAACGGATTCTGTTCAACTTCTGAGGTCCCACCGTAAGAATAATAAGAATACCATCACCATCATTTTACTGACATTGACATTTACTTACCTACAGTATTTTTACCCCCGTCTTTAACTAAAATAGACACACACACACCAGAGTGGCTTACGGAGATCAGTAGTTAACACAGATCCCGTCTTCAGACTTGCATTCTGAAAGGCACGACACACAAGGAAAAAAGGGTGGGAATGGAAGAGGAGAGAAAAAGCTAACCCCAGCACCAGTTCTTAAAGTTAACGTATCACATGTGCCAGCCTAAAGGTTAGCTGGCGCTGTGTGGGCCAAAGGCTTGTGGCTTGTGAGTTCTGTCCCTCTTGTTTGTGGCCTTGGTGCAGAAGAGGGGATAGCTGGATCCTGCCCACTTCTGCTTAGTGTAGCAACATCTTGTATTGCCTGCATCTGGCTTTGCGTGGCACCGTATGAAGTCCTGGCACGCGTGCTGGCGTTAACCTCGGATAATTGCTCTGCCCATGCTCCACCTCAGATCTTTACTGCTTCCTGTGGCAGTTCATCTCCTTAAAAAAAACAACAACACTACTTCCCACATCTGGAAATCTAGCACATCAGGGGAGATGGTCTGTACTAAACCTCTTTCTTTGCTGTGCTGGTTTATTACATGAAGGGATGGGCAGATCAGCCGCCTTCTGATTTCCATCCGTTTTGCCTTATATGTTTATTCAAGAGTTCAATTCCATTTCTGTACTGATGTGCAGGGTTTTTTTTAAAAAAAAAAATAAATCTTTATGAAGAAATGTGCATTAAAACATGTACTTTTAAATATGTTTTATGCCAAAATAGATTTACACACACACACATACATATACACAGAGAGAGACAAGAACTGCATTGCAAAAAGTCAGAATTGAATTGGAACCATCACAGACATCAGCAGGTTTCCCCAGGGAAAGCGATGGAACAAGATAAAAAGCTCTCGGAACTCTGCCTAGAAATCACGGGGCAAATGGAAGTGTGAATGAGCCCTGAATCTCTAAGTTCAGGGAAGGAAAGACTCTTCTTCTTCTCTCTTTGGCGATCCCTCGTAGCCGAGCAAGATTGTCTTCCATAAACACGGTTTTAACAATGAGTCCGTAAGTGACTGTGGAGGCCAATTCTGGATCCACACATCCTTCCACAGTGGGGACATAGGTTTCTGGGTGGGAGTTGATCACGGTGTGGATTTGCCAAGCGTGCCTTCCTCTTAGCACGTTTCCCCCTTGCGTCCTGAGTTCGAGTGTCTTCAAAGCCCACGACACCTTTGGTCAAGGCTGTTCTCCAACTGGAGCGCTCGCAGGCCAGTCTTTCCCAGTTGTCGGTGCTTATGCTACATTTTTAAATATTTGCCTTGAGAGAGTCTTTGAACCACTTTTGTATGCCTAGATTGATAAAGGAAATGCCTGCTTTATTATAGGAATGAGCCTTGTTCAAACTAGCGAAGGTGAAGACACAAAGATCCATGCCGGGTTTTCGTTCTCAGCAGGTGAGAGATACAAAGATGTCTCGCTCTCTCAAAGGATGAAGAAGCAGTAGAGAATGAGCTCAGCAAGCCTAAGAGCAGGCATCCCCAAACTGTGGCCCTCCAGATGTTTTGGCCTACAACTCCCATGATCCCTAGCTAACAGGACCAGTGGTCAGGGAAGATGGGAATTGTAGTCCAAAACATCTGGAGGGCCGCAGTTTGAGGATGCCTGCCTAAGAGCATCAGAAGGAAAGACAGCACAAGCGAGGTCAGAAAGGCGGCCTAGGAAACTTGACGGTCCCCCTCCTTATCTGCTTTCCTCCCCCCTGCAAAACACACCAGCCTTAGGAGAAGCAGAATTGCATCCCAGCATTTCCAGCGTAACCCTGTACAGTGGTACCTCCGGTTGAGTACTCAATCTGTTCCGGGGTGCCGTTCAAACCCTGAAAAGTACTCAACCTGAGCGGCCATAGCGCACATGCGCGAACCGCCAATAGAGCGCTTCTGCGCATGTGCAAAGTGCGCTGAATGCTTCTGCACATTCACGCGCAGCGGAACCCGGAAGTAACAGATTGAGGTTGAATCCTGACAAGACAGAAGTACTGTTCGTGGGGGACAGGAGGCAGGCAGGTGTGGAGGACTCCCTGGTCCTGAATGGGGTAACTGTGCCCCTGAAGGACCAGGTGCGCAGCCTGGGAGTCATTTTGGACTCACAGCTGTCCATGGAGGCGCAGGTCAATTCTGTGTCCAGGACAGCTGTCTATCAGCTCCATCTGGTACACAGGCTGAGACCCTCCCTGCCTGCAGACTGTCTCGCTAGAGTGGTGCATGCTCTGGTTATCTCCCGCTTGGACTACTGCAATGCGCTCTACGTGGGGCTACCTTTGAAGGTGACCCGGAAACTACAACTAATCCAGAATGCGGCAGCTAGACTGGTGACTGGGAGCGGCCGCCGAGACCACATAACACCGGTCTTGAAAGATCTACATTGGCTCCCAGTATGTTTCCGAGCACAGTTCAAAGTGTGGGTGTTGACCTTTAAAGCCCTAAATGGCCTCGGTCCAGTATACCTGAAGGAGCGTCTCCACCCCCAGCATTCTGCCCAGACACTGAGGTCCAGTACTGAGGGCCTTCTGGCGGTTCCCTCCCTGTGAGAAGCCAAGTTGCAGGGAACCAGGCAGAGGGCCTTCTCGGTAGTGGCGCCCGCCCTGTGGAACGCCCTCCCATCAGATGTCAAAGAGAAAAACAGCTACCAGATTTTTAGAAGACATCTGAAGGCAGCCCTGTTTAGGGAGGCTTTTAATGTTTAATAGATTATTTTATTTTATTTTTCTGTTGGAAGCCGCCCAGAGTGGCTGGGGAAACCCAGCCAGATGGGCGGGGTATAAATAATTTATTATTATTATTATTATTATTATTATTATTTATTATTATTAAACTTGAAAGTACGCAACCCGCAGCATACTTAACCCGAGGTATGACTGTATATTATAAGCTGCCAGTTCATAATATATGACTGCAGCTGCAAACACACAAAGGATGGTTGCATTCTGAGCAGTGCCAGGTTTACATATAAGCTAAACTAGCTAGAGCTTAGGGCCCCACTCTCTTGGGGGGGGGGGCAAAAAAAATTTAAAGGAAAAAAACTGGGTGTACATTTCCAAAATATAAGATAAAAAACACAAATGAAATAAAACCTACAGACAGCAACAGTGTTTTGTGTTGTGTAGGCTCCTATGATGTAAGTCAGGGGTCAGCAACCTTTTTCAGCCGTGGGCCGGTCCACCGTCCCTCAGACCATGTGATGGGCCAGACTATATTTTGAAAAAAATATATATGAACGAACTCTTATGCCCCACAAATAACCCAGAGGTGCATTTTAAATAAAAGGGCACATTCTACTCAGGTAAAAAACAGACGGGCTGGATTGAGAAGGCGATTGGGCAGCATCCGGCCCACGGGCCTTAGGTTGTCTACCCCTGATGTAAGTCACGGGCCCCTCCTGCTAGCCTGCTCCCTAAAATATCACTGGTTTGCTCCTTTCTATATATAGGGTGCCTACATTCTGCATGTGCAAATGGCTTGAGATACCTATTAGGTCCATAAATTACCATATAGCATATATTCAACACAAAAGACAGCGACCGTTTGTTGTTGACAAAGGACAGCTGGACATCTAAAGGGCCCCATTACCTTCAGGAGCTTAGGGCCTCATCAAATCTAAACCTGGTCCTGTTAATAAAGGATGATTGCATTCTGAGCTACATAATGGTTTGGGTGGGTGTGTTTATTTCTTTATTAAATAAATAAAAATAAGAAACAAGATTGAGCGAGATCCCAGATGAAAAAGCATTGTGCAGCGTCAGTGCAGACGTGGAACACGAGGACAGCATAAATATTGCCGTGGTTAAAACAAATCCTTCTAATTATTTGGGAAAAGAAAAGACCAGGTTAGTTGAAGGAGCACATTTGGATCAAGCAAAATGGTTGATTCCCTTGCCACCTACATGGTAAGAAGAATTTTTAAAAATGTCATATATACTCTGCTTCCACGTAGCTTCTCTGCGTGCGTTTTTGCAGAGGTAGCCATGTTGGTCTGCTGTAATAAAAGAATTCCTTCCAGTAGCACCTTAGAGACCAACTAAGTTTGTCATTGGTATGAGCTTTTGTGTGCATGCACACTTCTTCAGATACACTGAAACAGAAGTCACCAGACCCTTATGCAGTGGGACCTTGACTTACGAGCTACTTGACATCCGACGTTTTCGACTTACGAGTGGAAAAAGTGGTCGCGCACTTACGATTTTTGCGACATCCGAACAGAAAACCTGTTCGCGGCTAGATGCGGTTTCCTCGACTTAACGAATTTTTAGTTGCGGTTTCCTCAACTTAACAAATTTTTCCGTTTCCAATGCATTCCTATGGGAAACCGCTTTTCCTATGGGAACCTCGACTGACGAAGTTTTTGACCTACGAGTGTGCATTCGGAAAGGATTAAATTCGTAAGTTGAGGTCCCACTGTATATAGCGAGAGGGTGGGGAGGGGTATTGCTCAAAAGGGTGGTGGGAATGGGTGATTGGCTGATAGGCGTGGTAACTACGACTGCGATGTCGGGATCCACAGAATGCAGTTTGGGGGGGGGGATGCCTGCTTTTGAGTAATACCCCTCCCCACCCTCTCACGATATATAAGGGCCTGGTGACTTCTGTTTCAGTGTATCTGAAGAAGCGTGCATGCACAGGAAAGCTCATACCAATGACAAACTTAGTTGGCCTCTAAGGCGCTACTGGAAGGAGTTCTTTGCAAAGATTGCAAAAGCCTGCGAGCGTTTCACACGAGCAAACCTTTCCACGGGTCTGCGCTCTGAACTCCGCAGGATTGCGCGAGAGGGGAGGGATGCTGTGGGATGTCTCTCTGGGATGCTGAGTGATGCTGAGTGGGCGTGTCTAAAGGAGGGGCGGTGCTTCGGAGGAGGAAGAGGAGGAAATCCTGATCTAGCCCTCCGCCCTATCCAGGGAGCGCATCCTGCAAACCGATCCTCTCCCCGCGCCGCCTCTGGGAAGCCTTTGCACGGTGAGTGATGTAGGGAGGACGTTGCAGGAAAATCCCAGGGAGAGAAAACCCCAAATTACCCCCCCCAAAAAATATATAGAAGGGGAAGCTCCATGAAAGGATGGGGGGGCCAGTGTGATGCATTTAAAGGGGTAAAATATAAACTAGGGAATATATCTCTTTTATGGAGGTGGGGGGAATATACTCCCCCCCCCAGGTGGAAGCGTCTCCCGCAGCCCCACTTATTTTTGCAGAAGTTTGCGCAGGGAGGAAGGTCCATCTCACTCCCCTGGAAGAGACCTCCTCGCATCAGGATTTTTTTGAGGGGAAGGGAGAGAAGGATGAGTGCTGGAAATCCATTGAGAGTCGAGGGAAGTACAGTATATTGTTTTTGTCGCCGTTCCCCGTTTCCTGCAAAAAAAAAAGGATGTGATGCAATCTCAGGGGTGCAGGTTAAGAACGTTGCAATATTTGCAATGCATTTATTTTTAAAGGAAAAAGGCATTTCTTGCCGCTTTTCGGAGGAAGGGTCTTAATTCAGAGGAAGCGCTTGAGGATTTCAGCAAACGATTTCCTGTTTTCAAAACGTTTCTGCCAGTGACGGGAGGGGGACCCACTTAAACAGAAGAGGCAGCTTCTGCCTAGAGCCAAAGCGGTAAGGCAGGCATCCCCAAACTGCGGCCCTCCAGATGTTTTGGACTACAATTCCCATCTTCCCTGACCACTGGTCCTGTTAGCTAGGGATCATGGGAGTTGTAGGCCAAAACATCTGGAGGGCCGCAGTTTGGGGATGCCTGCGGTAGAGATTTATGACAAGGATCTCTCCACAGCTTAAATGATGATGATGATGATGATAGCAGCTGGTGAGCTTGCAACTTGGATGAACCATTGTCCAAACTTGTCTCCTGGGATAAATCTTGTAAAGGTTTGATTCCTGGAAATGTTCCTTACCGTGAAAATAATGATCAGGGATACCATTTTAACTGAGGAAGAAGGAATGCCGTATGTCAAACTTCAGGCTTTTGTCTAAAGAAAGCTCAACAACTTTCAAGTTTTTCTGGTTTTTACTTTGAAATATGGCATCCCAGTAGAAAATTAAAAAGGCATTCCCCAATACCAAGGTACTGATCCTGCCCCTACACACACACACACACAAGCTGTTAATTTTGAAGACGCACAGCTAATTGTGTTCAGGAATTATTTTATTCTCTCCGGCCCTCCAGAGGTTTTGGCCTACAACTCCCATGATCCCTAGCTAACAGGACCAGTGGTTGGGGAAGATGGGAATTGTAGTCCAAAACATCTGGAGGGCTGAAGTTTGGGGATGCCTGGACTATACTGTACTGTGAGCCCTGTGCAAATATTCTGAGAGGCAGAGTCTCTCTCTCTCTCTCTCTCTCTCTCTCTCTCTCTCTCTCTCTGTGTGTGTGTGTGTGTGTGTCAGGGTCAGGGTTTAAAGAGTGAAACATTGCTGGTTGAATGGCCCCCCGTCAGGAATTCTTTAGCTGTGATTCCTGCTGCTGCCAGTCCGTGTTGACAGTATTGAGCTTAGGTGGAGTAATAGTCTGAGACTCTATAAAGCAGCTTCTTATGCATGTGAGGCTTGCAGTTTGGCTAAAGAGGGCTTCCTGTAGATCAGTCGCATCTTAAATGCTTTCTGGCGATAACTAGCCTACTGGTCACCTTTGGCGAGCAGGAATCTTTCGCGGGTGACCAAGCTTTGAAGCTTTTGTAAGCTGGACCTTATTGGGGGTGTCTGTTTGGCTTGTTTTCTTCCCGGGTTGCCAATTAGATACTGATTACTCAGTACATGTCGGCAGGCAGATTTGCAACCTCGGACTGGATCCGGCCAGAGGTGTGAAATTTCTCCAGGTCTGAGTCCTGGAGGCAAAATGTCCCTTAGAGGGTGCAAATCCAGGATTTTGGGAATCAAGGAAGACAATGGATTTTGGGTAGGACTTAGCTTTTAGTTCCCCCTGGTGAGGAACATGGGCTGCTGGTATGAAGATCTCGGCACCTGGGCAGGTTTATAAAGGGAGATAGGACCTTTCAGGTGATGCAACAAACTAATTGGATTCTTCATCTCCCTCCTTTCCCTCCTCCCCAAATATTTCTGCATGCCCAGAAAACATGGCCGAGGCTCAGGCTGGCTCTGGGAAGGTGACTCTTTTCAGCCAGGAAAAACGAGGGGGTCTCACCTACCGCATCCCAGCACTGCTGTACCTGCCCTCCGAGTCCACCTTCCTGGCGTTTGCAGAAGAGCGCTCATCCCCCCGAGACGAAGACGCTAAGTTCCTGGTGATGAGGCGTGGGCGGAAGGAAGGAACGTCTGTTCAGGTAACGCCAGGAGCAGAAAACGTAACGGTGCTATTCTTCATTGCACCTTTCTTTTCTTTCTTACTATATACAATAAATGTAAGGCTGTCGTCACGCAGCAGTTCATAGACCTGCCACACCAACTCCAGTGTGACAGCAGGGTGGCAGGCAGCTCAGGTAAGCTGTTTAATGAAGGCGGGGAGGTGCTCTGTGCACTATGTATAATGGGGGGAAATGCTCTCTGAAGAAACTCCCCCATCTCCTTTAAAAGTGTGTTGGGGGGGGGCGATGCCAGGTAGCTGGTGATGAGGCGAGGGCGGAAGGAAGGAATGTCCGTCCAGGTAAGACCAGAGGTGAAAAGCATAACTCTGCGATTCCTGATTTCATTTGGGAGTGTGCTTGTTTTGGTCTGTTTTTCGAAATGCATTTTGAAACTCATCCACTGTATTGGAGAGGGATTCACGCTACTAGATACTAACACAGATATTGTCGCCCATTTCTCCACGAGACAGGAATTTGCAAGGGCGGCGTTCGGCAGGGTCTGGTTCCCTTTGGATGAGAGGACACAGAAGGCTTATGAGCACAAGAAGAGCCTTTGCTGGATCAGGCCAATGGCCCATCAAGTCCAGCATCCTGTTCTCTCAGTGGCCTGACCAGATGACCCAAGGGTAAACCAGCAAGCAGGATTTGAACACAAGACCAACTCTCCCCTCCTGCAGCTTCCATAAGCATTGCTTCCTTCAGCCATGGAGGCAGAGCTTAGCCATTGTGACTAGAGGGGGCTAGCGACGACTGCTAGCAATAATAGCTGTGTTCTTCCCTTCACAGTTGGAAGAAGCAACGCTTCTGAATACCAGTTGCTGGAAACCACAGGAGGAGAGGGGCTCTTGTGTTTTCGAATCCTGCTTGCGGGTTTCCTACAGGCATAGAAACATAGAATCATAGAGTTGGAAGGGACCCCGTTGGAAGGGATCCCTTGCAAGGCAGGAATCTCAACTAAAGCGTCCAGGACAGAAGGCCAAACAACCTCTGCTTAAAAACCTCCAAGGAAGGAGAGTCCACCACCCTCTAGAGATGGCTGGACTCTAGCTCCCAGCACCAACAGCCAGTGGGTCCTATTTTTAATCATTTCCTCCTGCATTTTTTATAATAATCCAAATCCGCTTGGACTACTGCAATGCGCTCTACGTGGGGCTACCTTTGAAGGTGACTCGGAAACTACAACTAATCCAGAATGCGGCAGCTAGACTGGTGACTGGGAGTGGCTGCCGAGACCACATAACACCAGTCCTGAAAGACCTACATTGGCTCCCAGTAAGTTTCCGAGCACAATTCAAAGTGTTGGTGCTGACCTTGAAAGCCCTAAACAGCCTCAGCCCAGTATACCTGAAGGAGCGTCTCCACCTCCATCATTCTGCCCGGACACTGAGGTCCAGCACCGAGGGCCTTCTGGCGGTTCCCTCGTTGCGAGAAGCCACGTTGCAGGGAACTAGGCAGAGGGCCTTCTCGGTGGTGGCGCCTGCCCTGTGGAATGCCCTCCCAACAGATGTCAAAGAGGAAAACAACTACCAGACTTTTAGAAGACATCTGTTCAGGGAGGCTTTTAATGTTTAATAGATTGTTGTGTTTTATTCTTCTGTTGGAAGCCGCCCAGAGTGGCTGGGGAGACCCAGCCAGATGGGCGGGGTATGAATAAATTATTATTATTATTATTATTATTATTATTATTATGAAATCTTTTCCACCTCCGTTGTGTCCAAAACTCACCACTAAACTACAAGTGATACCCCAATCCTACTAACGATTTTAACTTTTCTCAATGGTTTTTAAGATAGGTTATAAATTTCCCCCATTTCTTCTTAAAATTTTGGTCTTCCTGATTTCTGAGTCTTCCGGTCATTTTAGCCATTTCGGCATGAATGCATCAACTTGATCTGCTATTCTTCTCTGGGTAGGGACTTTATCTTCTTTCCATCTCTGGGCCAATAACATCCACATACATAACTAGTCTTTTCTGCTCCCTTGGGATTTTGGCACCCAGAATTCCTAAAGAGAGATAAGATATCTTTATTGTCATTGTCCCTTTGCGGGAACAACGAAATTACTAAAAGGAAGGCTTCAGGTTTTTTTTTTATTTTTAGAAAAGGTTATTTTAACCTTTTTTTCCTCATCTCATCATATATCATTTCCCAGAATTCTTTTACGGGGATCCATACATTTAAATCTGGTAACTTACATGTTGTGATCCGCCCTGAGATCTGCAGACAAGGGAAGGTATGCAGATTTAATTAATGGTGACGATGTGAAGTGTGCAGAGATGTCACCCCGAGAGCAAACCCTTTTGTCCCTTCTCTGTTTCTCTCCAGTGGGGTCCTCAGGAGCCCCTGCCGATGGCCACGCTCCCTGAATGCCGCACCATGAACCCCTGCCCGGTGCACGAGGAGAAGAGCGGGACCACTTTCCTGTTCTTCATCTGCGTTCTGGACCACGTCACGGCCCGGCGGCAGATTGCGACGGGGAGGAACGCCGCCAAGCTCTGCTACGTCTCCAGCCAAGATGGCGGCCGCACCTGGAGCCAGGTGGTGGACTTAACCAGGCAGGTGTTTGGAGGCGACCGGAGGAACTGGGCCACCTTTGCCGTCGGGCCGGGCCACGGTGTGCAGCTCGGCTCCGGGCGCCTGGTGGTCCCGGCCTACGCTTACCGCACCCGCAAGTGTTGCTTTTGCTTCTGCCCGCTCTGCTGCGCGGCCCCCCACTGCTTCGCTTTGCTCAGCGACGACGGGGGCCGCAGCTGGGCGCGGGGCCGGCTCCTCGAGGACTTGCGAGCCACCGAGTGCCAGGTGGCCGAGGTCGACCGCCAGGACGGAAGCCGCTTGTTGTATGTCAACGCCCGGCATTCGGGTTGGAGCCGCTGCCGCGCCGAGGCTTTCAGCCCCGATAACGGGGGCCACTTTCAGGAGCCCTTTCTTTGCAAGCAGCTGCGTGAGCCGGCGCACGGGTGCCAGGGCAGTGTGGTGAGTTTTGCCCCGGCGCCGAAACCCTCGGATCCGGGCCCAGAGGAAGGCACAGGCGGATTGGCGTGTCTACTGGGTGTCGATCCCTCCTCGTCCCCTCTCAGGAGGAGCACCAAGTCGTGGCTGGTCTTCTCCCACCCCACAAACAGCCACAAGCGTTTGGATCTGGGCATCTACCTGAACCCCTCTCCATTGGAGAAGGGGTGCTGGACGGCCCCCTGGGTGCTGAACAAAGGGCCCAGCGGGTATTCGGACCTGGCCGTGTGCGAGGAGGAGGGGAAATCGGTGATGTTTGGGTGCCTGTTTGAATGCGGGGTAGCAACCGCCTGCGAAGAAATTGCCTTTCAGCTTTTCAGCGACGTTGAGCTTCTGAAGAACCTAAGGCCTAGGAATCATAGAACTGTAGAGTTGGAAGGGACCCCGAGGGTCATCTAGTCTAACCCCGTGCAATGCATCCATCCAACCTCTGCTTGAAAACCTCCAAGGAAGGAGAGTCCACCACCCTCTAGAGATGGCTGGACTCTGACTCCCAGCAGCCCCAGCCAGCAGCACCAACAGCCAGGAACGATGCGAGTTGTAGTTCAGCATCACTGGGGAAACCCAGCCAGATGGGTGGGGTATAATTAATAAATTATTATTATTATTAATTTATTATTATTATTTTTAATGAGGGTGAAAGAGGAGAGCGCAAAATATGGTCTGAAGCTCAACATCAAAAAAACCAAGATCATGGCCACTGGTCCCATCACCTCCTGGCAAATAGAAGGGGAAGAAATGGAGGCAGTGAGAGATTTTACTTTCTTGGGCTCCTTGATCACTGCAGATGGTGACAGCAGTCACGAAATTAAAAGACGCCTGCTTCTTGGGAGAAAAGCAATGACAAACCTAGACAGCATCTTAAAAAGCAGAGACATCACCTTGCCTACAAAGGTCCGTCTAGTTAAAGCTATGGTTTTCCCAGTAGTGATGTATGGAAGTGAGAGCTGGACCATAAAGAAGGCTGATCGCCGAAGAATTGATGCTTTTGAATTATGGTGCTGGAGGAGACTCTTGAGAGTCCCATGGACTGCAAGAAGATCAAACCTATCCATTCTGAAGGAAATGAGTGCTCACTGGAAGGACAGATCGTGAAGCTGAGGCTCCAATACTTTGGCCACCTCATGAGAAGAGAAGGCTCCCTGGAAAAGACCCTGATGTTGGGAAAGATGGAGGGCACAAGGAGAAGGGGACGACAGAGGACGAGATGGTTGGATAGTGTTCTCGAAGCTACGAACATGAGTTTGACCAAACTGCGGGAGGCAGTGCAAGACAGGAGTGCCTGGTTTGCTCTGGTCCATGGGGTCACGAAGAGTCGGACACGACTAAACGACTAAACAACAACAACATTATTATTTGGAGTGCCACAGTTAGTCATCCCCTGATCTAAGGGAAGGGTGTTCATGCCTTCAGAGGCCCTTTGACCTTAAAACGGCCCAGCTAATTTCCGTATAGCTTCATGGGTTGTACAGATCTTAGGTGATTTTTGAACTCCGCTGGATGAAGAACCCTTGGAACAGAACAGGCAGATCTTCTGATTAGTGTCTTGAATCTTGAATCATAGGATTGTAGAATTGGAAGGGACCACTAGGGCCGTCTCGTCCAACCCCTTGCAACGCAGGAATCTTTCGCCCAACGTGGGGCTCGAACCAGGGACCCTGCTGCTGTTTTCTCAGACCCGCCTCTAGAACAGAAGCAACCTTTTGTAAGGTCTCATGATTTCTCCACCTAGGCAAATGTTGCCTTCTCTGGATTGCAACAGGTTTCCCAGGGTCTCTGGTAGAGCCCTGCCACATTATGGGCGTGTAAAGTAGAGATATACAGAAATAAGACCATAGAGTTGTAGGGTTGGAAGGGGACCCCAAATGTAGGTAGAGATAAGTGGAAGTCTTTAGTGGGAGGATTATAGATATGGGATCGGGATTTTTGATCAATTAACAGGATGCCAACATTGGATTTGTGGATATGAGTGATGGAATGAATGTATGTTTTTTCTTGTTTTTCCTTTCTCCTTTTTCTTTTTCTTTTCTTTTCTGTTTCCTTTTTCTTCTTTTTTTAGTGCTTAAGTACTTTTGAGAACACTTATGGTTTTGTTTCTGATTACTTACATCATCAGATGATTATCCTTGTGTTTAGATTATTTTATTATTATTTCTTACATATGATTTTGTATTTGGTATGTTTGTGTTCTCTTTGAGTATGTCCTGAATGTATTTTAAATTAAATTTAAATAAAGTTTATTTTTAAAATTAAAAAAGGAAGGGTACCCCAAATGTCATCTAGTCCAACCCCCAGCAATGCAGGAACTGCAGCTGCTTCAGTCTGTTCCAACATTTGTTTCCGACGCTTGATATTTTCCATTCAGCTGACAATGGCTCATTTTGCACAAGCTTTTCTTCTGTTTTCCGCTGGTGGGGAAATATGTGTATTTTTATTTTTTATAAAATCTCTTAGAGCACAATGGACATATATTTCCAAATAAGTTATCTTCCTGGTGTGTTCCCTTTAATAATTTCTAGAATTTCCTGTTATTCTTTTGCAGCAAAAAACTAGCAGAGTTTATGAACCAGCCAAGTTTATGCCCCCACCTGTGACTAAAATCCTATTTTCTATATGGAAGGCAGTCGTGGGTGTACATTTTGCTGGAACAGAATGTTCAAGATAAATGCATGTTTTAATCATTATTGCCAAACAATGAATTTTCCACCGTACTTTTTGTCACGGTTGGTTACACTATGTACTACATCTTTGTCTTGAGAACGATAAACAAGCAGAAAGTAGTGTTAGACAGTCGCAAAGCTTTAACTTAGCCTTATCGAACTTTTCAAAAGTTGCATCGTAAAGAAAATTAAACAGTCGCAATCACTTTGCTGCAAGGCAGAAATAAGCAACTTAAAAACATACCAGCTTAAAACAAATCGAAGCCATATTGAATTGTTGGGAGGCAATAATTTCCGTGGCGGTGTCAAATAAACCGATACAGTGGTACCTTGGTTCTCAAACGCCTCGGTACTCAAACAACTTGGAACCCAAACACTGCAAACCGGGAAGGAAGTGTTCCAGTTAGCGAACTTTTTCCGGAAGCCGAACGTGCACCGTTTTGAGTGTTACGCTTCCGATTTGTCTGTTTTTGCTATTTATTTTGCGTTTTTGTTTTTGCGGCTCTCTTTTTGTTTTGTTTTTGTGACTGTGTGGAACCCAGTTCAGCTCCTGATTGATTGATTGTGTGACTGCAGTACATTGTCTATTGCTTTCATTTTTATGGATCAATGGTCTCGTCTGGAACGGATTAATCCATTTTGCATTATTTTCTATGGGAAAGTGTGCCTTGGTTTCGGAATGGACTTCTGGAATGGACTAAGTTTGAGAACCAAGGTACCACTGTATTGCAAGTGCTGTCTATAACAGGGCCCACTCTTCTTCTGGTCAGCATCTACCCGGAACATCCTTCCCTTCACTGGAGTGATGGATTTCCTTGACCTCCTGTCTGTGCTAGGTCCTCAGCACACAGCACCTGGGAGTGAAGAGGAAATGAGGCTTTTTCAGAATTGCAGCCACCAAGGGCAGTTTCAGAGGAACAAGGCTGCAGGTAGTTGAAGTGTTGGCCTGCCTGGTGCCCAAAGAACTGCCCCACACCCCCTGCCCTACACATCGCCCTGAGCCTCCCAAGTATTGGGCTATTTCGCTGGATTCATAGTTGGCGAGGAGGCAAAGAGGCCATGCAACAATCGCAGAGACATACAGACAGTTGAAACTCGGAAATTTAGAATATGGTCGAAAAGTGCATTTATTTCAGTAATGCAACTTACTATTTTTTATTTTAATTTTTACAGATGCTTTCTTTTGGGAATTCCACAGTAATAAAACAAACAGTTACAATACTACAAAAATAAACGTTGCTATTACATTTCATGCTCACTGGAAGGACAGATCCTGAAGCTGAGGCTCCAATACTTTGGCCACCTCATGAGAAGAGAAGACTCCCTGGAAAAGACCCTGATGTTGGGAAAGATGGAGGGCACAAGGAGAAATGGGACGACAGAGGACGAGATGGTTGGACAGTGTTCTCGAAGCTACGAACATGAGTTTCACCAAACTGCGGGAGGCAGTGCAAGACAGGAGTGCCTGGCGTGCTCTGGTCCATGGGGTCACAAAGAGTCGGACACGACTAAACAAATTACATTTCATTAATTACATTCCATTTATAATTGAGCCGCCTAATGACAAATAATTACAATGACAACAAATAAAGGCTTGACATATCTTGCTTTGCATGCCATGCATCTATCTCATATATTGGTTTCGCCTTTTAAGTTGCGTTACTGAAATAAATGCGCTTTTCGACGATATTCTAATTTTCCGAGTTTCACCTGTATGTAGCGTTTGGACTTGCTGTAAAGGGGGTTTTCTCTCCTCGTAGCTCTTTCCCCCCCGCTTTCCTTTCCCCCCAACGCTTAGCAGAAACTGGCCCCAATGCCAGGAAGGCAGCCCTGAATCAATGGGCGGTAGAATGGCAAATTCAATTCAACCTAAACAAGTGGAAATTGATGCATGTTGGAGCGAAATATCTGGTGGTGAGGGACCACGAATGGGACCTTGGGGTCCTAATGGACCAAGGCAGGTGTTAACAAGCGTGATAAGACTTTAAGGTGCTTACAAACAATAAACCCACTGAAGGGAGAGATTTGCCAATTGTGTTATTGAGCTAAATCTGATCATATAGTTTTCATTGTATAATTCTGATTGTATGGTTTAGCCCCCCCCATATCCCTAAAATGCTTCTTAAAATGCTTTCCTTTTTGCCTCGGCGTTTGTGCACCAAAGTGTAATAAAAACATTTGAGAGCAAGACAGAATGCCCTGCTAAGCTATCAAGGCCGGATGAGTGTCTTGTCTGATGCTAGCAGTCTGACGCAAAGAGCAGGCAAGATAGATAGGAATTCAAGCCCCCACTCGAGGCCGGGTGAGGATGCTACCGGGGCAGCATGAGTCAGCGTGTGTTTATGCACAGGACCGGACACGGATCTTCCTTATATGTACTTGTGACCCCCTTGCGTGCGCACATTTACAGAGGAGGGGGGAAGGAGCCCAAGAAGTGTATAAGAATGTTTGCAAATTTGTGTTTCTTTACTCTTGTCGTGAGCTGATCACCAAGAGTCTCTTAAATTTAAGAATCAAACTCTTTCTCTGAATGGAACTCAACCCCGGTGTCGTTATTGACTGTCTCTATCCCTGCCTGGGCGCAACTTAAGAACCCTTATCAGCTAATAAGGCTACACCACAAGGAGAACAGCCATACCTATAGTGACGTGGGCAGCCGTGAATGCCAAGGTGGATCTCGTGAGCCAGGCAGGAGCGGCGGCAGAGACCTCTCCAACTCCCACAGGTCCTTGTGATCAGTGGGATCCCCATCTCCTGTCCAGCTTGGGTATAGGAAGTCACAACAATGGTTAAAGGCGGTAACCCTCTCCTAACCCAATCAGAGGCGTAAAGACATTGGAAGAAGGAGGCTTCTTCCAATGCAGGTGTTGGTCACCTATGAGCAGCAGGTATATATTGGAGGCTGGCAGGAGGGTGAGCCCCCATGGATGAGCATGCTCATGTTCCTTCCAGCCCCCAAACTCTGGCTAATCCAGCCTGCAGTTAGACCTCCTAGACTTCTCCGGTCGTCACTACAGTGAAAGGGTTCTAGATCAGGGTTGAGGAACCTCTAGCCCCAGGCCCTAGGTATGACATCAGGTGTGGGGCAGGTGAAGTCATGTCCAGGCCTAAAGGGGGTTTGCAGGCCAGTGTGGTCCAGTGGTTGTAGGCGGGGCATGGGAGAACAGGGTTCAAATCCTTGCTCAGCCTTGAAACTCGCCAGAGGACCTTGCCAGTCACTTGCCCCTGTTTTCTCGCCAACCTCCCATCTCCCATTTCTCATCCAGGACTTGGAATGTGGGGACTTGCTTTTATACCGAGTCAAACCATTGGGGCACCCAGCTCAGTATTGCCAACTCTGGCTGGCAGCAGGTCTCCAAGGTTTGAGATGGGGGGGCGCTTTCTTGGCTGTTCAGGTGATGGAAATCAAATCTGGGGGTGCATCCAGAGCAAGTGCTCTGCCACTGAGCTGCTTCGGGGTTTCGGGGCAGAGGACCATACCCTGCTGTTGGTAAACGGTTGGTAATTCTCCTTCCCTCCCACTGGACCAGCAAGATGATTGTAGGGTGGGAGCAAAGCAGCTACACCCTTGTGCAAATTAATTGAAACAAAGCCTGCTTTCTATCTTACTCGTAATCCTGTACTCAAAACAAACACGGAAAGTCAGTTGGTCATTATGGTGTCGGAAGCCTGCAGCCAACAGAAGGAATGATGCGCTCGCCACAATATGTTGAGGTTCTACAAAAGAAAGTTATTCCAGAGCTGGAAAAGAGGTATTCTGATCAGGGCCGTCTTAACCATATCTGGCGCCCTGGTGCCAAGATCCCTCCGGTGCCCCCCCCCCCCGTGAGTGAGGCGGGCAGGAGGGGCGTGTGGGGAGCTGAGAGGCATGGAGGAGGCATGGAGGAGGCAGCCCCAGGCTCCCGCTCGAAGCTCCAGAGGTGCACGGGGAGCGCGAGCCTGGAGCCGCCGTGCTGCGCCTCTCAGCTGTTCAGGCGGCCCCAGGCCAGCACTCCCCGCGCGCCTCTGGAGAGCTGCCTGAAGCCACTCAACAGCAGAGGCGTGTGGAGGCAGACACCAGCGTTCGGCACCCCTTCCGCGCCCCTGATGGCCAGACGCCCTGGCGCCTACCGCCACCCAGCCCGGGCCTAGGGACGGCCCTGATCCTGATGGTACTGGGATATTGCAGCAGGACCTAGCCCCCTGTCACACATCGAAAGTGGTGAAGAAATTCAGGACAGAGCAGCAAATACAGGTACTTGATTGGGCAGGGAATTCCCCAGACGTAAATCCCATTGAGAATTTGTGGGCTATATGGAAAAGTCGCCTCCATGCTGTAGACTGTATGACTATAGAGAAGCTCATTCAGGCGCTGATTCAAGTGTGGTACAGGGATCTGAAAATCAACAGTGACTGTTCGAAACTAGTACAGTAGACTCTATGCCAAACCGTGTTCAAATGCTGCTTTAAAATAGTGGAGGTCATATCCGTTACTAATGTACGTATATGTGAGTTTTGTACAATAAACTACATTGTTTATTTCAATTAATTTGCACAAGGGTGTAGGAGAACAAGGGGCATCCCTAGCAGCGGGACAAATGTCCCATTTGTGCAATGAGTGGGCCGGGTCGCCATTTAATGTCACCAGCTTTCTACTGAATCGCAACGTATTTCGTCGTCTTCTTTTTTTACAGAGGTTGTTTTCTTGTTGGTTTTGTGTTGTGTAGGAATATTTTGTAAATGGAATAAACAAATAAAGCAGGCCCATTTTCACACAGAGAGGGGTTGTTGATAGATCCTGAGTGCCGGAACTAATGTTGTGTTGCCCCAATTAATTCCCACAGATTGGCTCACAAAGCCCAGACATTTTTTTCCGTTGCAGCTGCTCTTCCCAGCCAATATTTTTTACAAAGGATGGATTGTCCGTTTCTCGAATGGTGCCTGCAGTCTAAACCAGTGTGATTCAGCTGGGCTTCTATTTGAGAGATTTATCACAGGGGTGTTCTTAGAGTGAACACAACTGAGATCAAGCACATGTTTAGCCAAGCAATTGAAATTGCTTAGAAATTGTTTGTGGTAGACCACAAACTTGACATGAGTCAACAGTGTGATGCAGCAGCTAAAAAAACCAATGCAATTCTGGGCTGCATCAATAGGAGTATAGCATCTAGGTCAAGGGAAGTAATAGTACCACTGTATTCTGCTCTGGTCAGACCTCACCTGGAATACTGTGTCCAGTTCAGGGCACCTCAGTTCAAGGATACTGACAAGCTGGAATGTGTCCAGAGGGCAACTAAAATGGTCAAAGGCCTGGAAATAATGCCTTATGAGGAACGGCTTAGGGAGCTGGGTATGTTTAGCCTGGAGAAGAGAAGGTTAAGGGGGGATATGATAGTCATGTTCAAATATATCAAAGGATGTCATATAGAGGAGGGAGAAAGGTTGTTTTCTGCTGCTCCAGAGAAGCGGACACGGAGCAATGGATTCAAACTTCAAGAAAGAAGATTCCATCTAAACATTAGGAAGAACTTCCTGACAGTAAGAGCTGTTCGGCAGTGGAATTTGCTGCCAAGGAGTGTGGTGGAGTCTCCTTCTTTGGAGGTCTTTAAGCAGAGGCTTGACAGGCATATGTCAAGAATGCTTTGATGGTGTTTCCTGCTTGGCAGGGGGTTGGACTGGATGGCCCTTGTGGTCTCTTCCAACTCTATGATTCTATGAAATTCTGCATATATTTTAGTGGTGGTCCTAAGGCATTCCCAGGGTGGACGCATACACCAGCAAATTCAGGCCACAACATTAAATCTGAATTGGCACTTTTAAGCAACGAGCCCACTCCCCCCCCCAAAAAAAATATCAAAGTTTTGTGATAAGGAAAGTATTGGGAAAATGCAAAGGAAATTGTGGGATACCATTTGTTTTGATGAAATGTCATCAACCCCACCCCCCGGAAACAAACTAGGATGAATACTCATTAAATAGACCAGTTCAAACTGCACAAACAAATCAGGAAGAATGCTCAGTAAACAGGTTTGGAAGTATAATGATATCAAAGAGAGATTTGGACTAAAATGTTGACCAATTTTTATGAGGATTTTTTTTTTTAAAAAAATCACAGATCAATGCAGAAATGCAAAGAACTGCATTTTAGTTTGGAAAAGTGAGAAACTGAATATTCTATTACTTTATTTATTCAACTTACGTATTTTTCCGTCTATACAATGCCCCCATGTATAAGACATTGGGGGGGAACTCAGATTTCAGAAAATGGGGGGGATGATGTATCTGTGTATAAGACGCCCCCTAATTTGTGACATTATTTTAAAGGGAAAAAACCCGAGTCTTATACATGGAAAAATACAGTATACACGGCCCTATACCCAGAGGTCTCAGGGTGTTTTGCAACAAGATCACAACATATAAATTCAAACCAAAACCAATAACCTAATAACCCCCCCCCCAAAAAAAGCCACATTCTAAAAGGCTATTGGATGTCAATAAGATCAGCCAAAGGCCTGGTTAAAAAGGTGTGCAATGAAGACGCCAGACGAACTTCCCTGGGGAGAGCATTCTACAGACAGGGAGCCACTGCAGAGAAGGCCCCGTTCTCATGTTGCCACCCTCCCTACTGACCATTTGCAATACTGTATTAAGCCCTCGCCTGGAGCCACCTTGTGTGGCATCCCAAGGAAATATTCAGTGTAACTCAACACCATCCAATATTCTGCCCTGAGAGGTACCGCTGCTTGATGGTTGAGCCTGGCACGCAAAAGGTTGCAGGCTCGGTCCAAAACACTTTGCGTAGCAGCGCAGTGGGTCTGCCTTAAAAAAAAAAAAGCTTTGGTTCCTCCAGAAACACACACCCAAATCTCCATGCCCTGCTAATCCTCTGGCAGAAATCCTTCATGTTTCAAGGTGGGCTTTAAACATATAAACTTCTCTATTCCTTCAGGCTTATGCAGACAATTGGCAATACATCTACCGGTAGTTAGTTGTTTTCTGGTGTGTGTGTGTGTGTGTGTGTACAGGTGAAACTCGGAAAATTAGAATATCGTCAAAAAGTGCATTCATTTCAGTAATGCAACTTTTTATTTTAATTTTAATTTTTACAAATGCTTTCTTTTGGAAATTCCACAGTAATACAACAAATAGTTACAATAATACGAAAATAAACATCGCTATTACATTTCATTAATTACATTTCATTAATTACATTTCATTAATTACATTCCATTTATAATTGACCCGCCTAAAGACAAATAATTACAGTTACAACAAATAAATATCCTGCTTTGCATGTCATGCATCGATCTCATATATTGGTTTCACCTTTTAAGTTGCATTACTGAAATAAATGCACTTTTCGAAGATATTCTAATTTTCCGAGTTTCACCTGTATATGCTCTTGCATTCTATGATTTTATGCAGTGCTTTTTTTCTTTAAAAAAATGTTTAGGGGTACTCCCATTTTCCTACTCCTGTTGAAATACTGCCCCTCAATGAGGCCAAACTTAGATTCACAAAATGTTTAGGGGTTTGCGTACCCCTGCCCCCCCCCCAGAAAAAACCCACACTGGTTTTATGTAAAATTGATGGAAACGGCTCTATTTTATTATTATTGAATAGTGGCAACCCAGCCAGATGGTGGGTATAAATAAAATAATAATAAAACTTTAGTAAATATTAAGTTGTCTTCTTAATTAATTAATTAATTGAATTTGTACACTGCCCTTTATCCAACCATCCCGCGGCAGTGCACAACAGAAAGATACAAAATAGCTTGGTACAAATGCCTTGCACCGATTCGGATCGTTGCTCCATCTTTTTCAGCGTTGTCAATCCTAGCCAGGGCCAGATTTTAGGTTTGATGAGACCCTTTATATGTCCAGCCAGGCCCGTCTTCAGCATACCTGGCGCCCTGGTGCAATGGATCCCCCCGGCACCCCCCAGCCTGGCTCGCGCGGCGGAGACCTGGAAACTACAGCTAATCCAGAATGCGACAGCTAGACTGGTGACTGGGAGCAGCCACCGAGACCACATAACACTGGTCCTGAAAGACCTACATTGGCTCCCAGTACGTTTCCGAGCACAATTCAAAGTGTTGGTGCTGACCTTTAAAGCCCTAAATTTAATGATACAGTCCAGTATACCTGAAGGAGCATCTCCACCCCCATCGTTCTGCCCGGACACTGCGGTCCAGCGCCGAGGGCCTTCTGGCGGTTCCCTCCCTGCGAGAAGCGAGGTTACAGGGAACCAGGCAGAGGGCCTTCTTGGTAGTGACACCTGCCCTGTGGAACGCCCTCCCATCAGATGTCAAAGAGAAAAAGAACTGACTTTTAGAAGACATCTGAAGGCAGCCCTGTTTAGGGAAGCTTTTAATGTTTAATAGATTATTGTATTTAATGTTTTGTTGGAAGCCGCCCAGAGTGGCTGGGGTATAAATGATATATTATTATTATTATTATTATTATTATTATTATTATTATTTCAACAAGGACTATTTCTCCCATGACAAGTTGAGATATTTCCTTGCAAAACAGACCTCCGTTTGCATCTGGTCAATGGAAGATACTTACCGATGAATGCCAGTAGCGCCAGCAAGAGAAGCAGCTTTGGTCCGAACGCTTTCATGATTCTGCATAGATCGGGTGCTAATATTTCTGCCAGCTCCCGTCCACCCGTCCCGGCTGCCTGGACATTTAGCCTTTGGGGCCCCCTCTGCAAAAAGGTGGGCTTTGGCACACACTTTGGCCGCATCGTGACTCAGGCCCGGATTTAGGAATTAGCTACAGCATTGTGTACAGCCTGACCGTATGCATGTTTACTCCAAACTCAATTCTGCTGAATTCATCGGTGCCCACACCCAAGCGGGCAAGCAGAGGTCAGCCATGAAACTTACTAGATGACCCTGCAGCCAGTCGCTGCCACTCAGTTTCACCTACCTCGCAGGGTTGTTGGGAGGATATGGAGAGGGAGACCCAGGCCACCTTGAGCTCCTTGGAGCGGTGGCATACGAAACGTCATAATAAAAACACGAGGGGAACCCCAGGTTGGCAATGTCTGGTTTCAAACACTGCTGTCTGGGCATGCGCGAGCCCTTATTATAGCACAAAGCAGAAATCTAGCAAATCAGCAAAACTGTACTCTATTCACGCTTTTCTCTCCCCTTTTCTGGCCTTGGGCACATCCCATGACCTTCGTTGTAGAAAAGTCTGCTTGCCTTGTCATTGCCAGGCTTATTTGATTCATTAAGAGGGTTCGTCACCATCACCATCATCAATTTATTATTTATACCCTGCCCACCTGGTTAGGTTTCCCCAGCCACTCTGGGCGTCTCCCAACAGAATATTAAAAACATGATAAAACATCAAACATTAAAAAACTTCCCCAAACAGGGCTGCCTTCAGATGTCTTTTATCATTATACATGATAAAGCTTTCTTTAGCACCTCACCCCTTGTTTTTCCTGCAAGACCAATTGCAGTCGTTAACAGTTGTTAACAGTCATCAACAGGTTTACCACTCCTATCAGCCAATCACCCATTCCCACCACCCTTCTGAGTAATAACCCCACCCCCACCCTCTGACTATACATAAGGGTCTGGTGACTTCTTTTTCAGTGTATCTGAAGAAGTGTGCATGCACACGAAAGCTCATACCTATGACAAACTTAGTTGGTCTCTAAGGTGCTACTGGAAGGATTTTTTAAATTTTGTTTTAAAAGTAAGATAGTTGTTTATTTCCTTGACATCTGCTGGGAGGGCGTTCCACAGGGCAGAAGCCACTACCAAGAAGACCCTCTGTCTGGTTCCCTGTAACCTCCCTTCTTGCAGGGAGGGAACCGCCAGAAGACCCTCGGAGCTGGACCTCAGTGTCCGGGCAGAACAATGGGGGTGGAGACGCTCCTTCAGGTATACTGGACTGAGGCCGTTTAGGGCTTTCAAGGTTGGCACCAACACTTTGAATTGTGCTCGGAGGCGTACTGGGAGCCAGTGTAGGTCTTTCAGGACCAGTGTTATATGGTCCCGGCAGCCGTTCCCAGTCACCCATCTAGCTGCCGCAGTCTGGATTAGTTGTAGTTTACATGTCACCTTTAAAGGTAGCCCTACATAGAACACATTGCAGTAGTCCAAGCGGGAGATAACCAGAGCATGCACCACTCTGGGGAGACTGCCTGCGGTCAGAGAGCTATAAAAGAGGAGACTGAGAGGAGATATGATAGCTGTATTTAAATACAGTGGACCCTCAGGTTGCGAACTTTTGGGTTGCGAATGTGGCAAACCCGGAAGTGTATTCTTCTGGGTTTCACGGTGCGCGCATGCGCAGAGGTGCTCTGCGCACCACGCACATGCGCAGAAGTGCTCTATCGCACTGTGCACGTGCACAGAAGCAGCACCTCTGCTTACGGAATTTTCAGGGTGCAGACGAACCCCCAAAACGAATTACAGTACATTCATATCCAGAGGGTCCACTGAATCTGAAAAATATTATTATTATCAGAAGCAGTCCAACATTTTAGGAAATATTTGTTTATACTCTAAAAGGCAGCCTAGTAATTCTGATGGTGAGCAGAGATTTAGGGGACAGCGGCGGAATCTTTCACACCTCTGGAAACCCAAAGGCCCCCCCAAAATGCACATACATACATTCATCCCTGGCCTAGCAGATATGCTCTGCTTGTTATGCAAGAGCTTCCCACGAGGGGGCACCATAGGCATTCATGTTCGGATCCCAAGGATAACTGCCTGCAAAGCTCAGGGATTTTTTTGCTGAGAATTTCAGGGCATCGCCTCCATCGTTGGCACACAGGCTTCTGACGGTGTTTACCTCTCAGAAACGTAGAGCAAATGAAAGCAGCTGGCAGGATAGAATCTCCAGCAAGAAATTACTGGGTCAAACCAATGACCTATCAAGTTCTGCTCCTCCTGTTCCGGAGGGTAGGACTCGAACCCATGGCTTCAAGTTACAAGAAAGGAGATTCCAACTAAAAGTTAGGAAGAACTTTCAGATGGTAAGAGCTGTTTGACAGTGGAACGATCTCCCTCCGGAGGTGGTGGGCTCTCCTTCCTTGGAGGTTCTTAAGCAGAGGCTGGATGTCCACCTGTCACGGATGATTCAGCCGAGATTCCTGCCTTGCAGGGGGTTGGACTAGATGACCCTCGGGGTCCCTTCCAACTCCTAAGATTCTATGGTTCTAAGTCCAGAATCCTCTTCCCAAAGTGGCCAACAAGATGCCCCCAAGGGAAACCTGCAAATAGGCTTTGAGCACAACACTCTCCCCTCCTGCGGTCAGGGCCGGATTTAGGTTTGATGAGGCCCTCAGCTACTGAAGGTAATGGGGCCCTTTATATGTCCAAATGGTCGTTGCTTTTTGTGTTGAATAGATGCTATATGGTAATTTATGGACCTAATAGGTATCTAGAGCCATCTGCACCTAACAAAATATGTATTTTACCAAAGTAATTGTTGAACTGAAATACAATTAAGAAGCATATTAATAGTGAAATACAATTAAGAAGTATATTTTTTTGGGGGGGGCCAAGAGAGTGGGGCCCTAAGCTATCGTTTGTTTAGCTTATACCACTGAGCCTAGGGCTTGCCGATCAGAAGGTCGGTGGTTTGAATCCCCATGATGGGGTGAGCTCCCGTTGCTCGGTCCCAGCTCCTGCCAACCTAGCAGTCTGAAAGCACAAAGTGCAAGTAGATAACTAGGTACCGCTCTGGCGGGAAGGTAAACGGCGTTTCCGTGTGCTGCTCTGGTTCATCAGAAGCGGCTTAGTCCTGCTGGCCACATGACCTGGAAGCTGTACGCCGGCTCCCTCGGCCAATAACGCGAGATGAGCGCCACAACCCCAGAGTCGTCCATGACTGGACCTAATGGTCAGGGGTCCCTTTACCTTTAAATCCGTCACTGCCTGTGGTTTCCAGCAATTGCGATTCAGAAGCATGCACCTTGTACGCCTCCTTCCGGCAAGTGCTGCAGACAAGCTGGTGCCAAATGTCTTGCTCTGCTTTCCCTTGGACCCCCATCAGCGAGGCCGAGAGGGGGGTCTTGTCGTCTGGGCAGCCCAGGATCTCCAGACACACGGACCAGGCTGCCTTATCCACCTAGCTCCCTATTTAGGTTCCCAATTAGCTAAGTAGCGCAGAGCCCCTGTTTTTCAAAAGCCAAGCCACGGACCCCCTCCTTTCGGAAATGTTGATATCTCTGTGGTAGTTTTTGTTATGTGAATGGTGCCATGGAGACCTCCTGGGATCCACGGACCACCAATTGGGATCTACCGCTCTACACTGTTGGCAGCAGCATGCAGAATCTAAGGAGCACCTGCTGAATCCATGGCCCAATGTAGTCCAGCATCCCAGTCTCACAGAGCCTGTCGGAAACTGTCAAGGCAGAATTCGAACACGAGCCTTTCCCCCTTGCTGGTGTTTTCCAGCATAGCTCTGTTGGTAGGGCGTGAGACTCTTTTAATAATAATAATAATAATAATAATAATAATAATAATAATAATAATAAATAATAATAAATAAATAATAATAAATAAATTGAGGAACAGGTTTAAGGATTTAGATTTGGTGGACAGAGTGCCTGAAGAACTATGGATGGAGGCTCGTAACATTATACAGGAGGCAGCAACGAAAACCATCCCAAGGAAAAGGAAATGCAAGAAAGCAAAATGGCTGTCCAACGAGGCCTTACAAATAGCGGAGGAGAGGAGGCAAGCAAAATGCAAGGGAGATAGGGAAAGATACAGGAAACTGAATGCAGATTTCCAAAAAACAGCAAGGAGAGACAAGAGGGTCTTCTTAAATGAGCAATGCAAAGAAATAGAGGAAAACAATAGAATGGGGAAAACCAGAGATCTGTTCAAGAAAATTGGAGATATGAAAGGAACATTTCGTACAAAGATTACCATAATCAAGGACAAAAGTGGTAAGGACCTAACAGAAGCAGAAGACATCAAGAAGAGGTGGCAAGAATACACAGAGGAATTATACCAGAAAGATATGGAGGTCTCGTACACCCCAGGTAGTGTGGTTGCTGACCTTGAGCCAGACATCTTGGAGAGTGAAGTCAAATGGGCCTTAGAAAGCACTGCTAATAACAAGGCCAGTGGAAGTGATGATATTCCAGCTGAACTATTTAAAATTTTAAAAGATGGTGCTGTTAAGGTGCTACACCCAATATGCCAGCAAGTTTGGAAAACTCAGCAATGGCCAGAGGATTGGAGAAGATCAGTCTACATCCCAATTCCAAAGAAGGGCAGTGCCAAAGAATGCTCCAACTACCGCACAATTGCGCTCATTTCACACGCTAGCAAGGTTATGCTTAAAATTCTACAAGGCAGGCTTAGGCAGTATGTGGACCGAGAACTCCCAGAAGTGCAAGCTGGATTTCGAAAGGGCAGAGGAACCAGAGACCAAATAGCAAACATGCGCTGGATTATGGAGAAAGCTAGAGAGTTCCAGAAAAACGTCTACTTCTGCTTCATTGACTATGCAAAAGCCTTTGACTGTGTCGACCACAGCAAACTATGGCAAGTTCTTAAAGAAATGGGAGTGCCTGATCACCTCATCTGTCTCCTGAGAAATCTCTATGTGGGACAAGAAGCTACAGTTAGAACTGGATATGGAACAACTGAGTGGTTCAAAATTGGGAAAGGAGTACGACAAGGTTGTATATTGTCTCCCTGCTTATTTAACTTATATGCAGAATTCATCATGCGAAAGGCTGGACTAGATGAATCCCAAGCCAGAATTAAGATTGCCGGAAGAAATATCAACAACCTCAGATATGCAGATGACACAACCTTGATGGCAGAAAGCGAGGAGGAATTAAAGAACCTTTTAATGAGGGTGAAAGAGGAGAGCGCAAAATATGGTCTGAAGCTCAACATCAAAAAAACCAAGATCATGGCCACTGGTCCCATCACCTCCTGGCAAATAGAAGGGGAAGAAATGGAGGCAGTGAGAGATTTTACTTTCTTGGGCTCCTTGATCACTGCAGATGGTGACAGCAGTCACGAAATTAAAAGACGCCTGCTTCTTGGGAGAAAAGCAATGACAAACCTAGACAGCATCTTAAAAAGCAGAGACATCACCTTGCCGACAAAGGTCCGTATAGTTAAAGCTATGGTTTTCCCAGTAGTGATGTATGGAAGTGAGAGCTGGACCATAAAGAAGGCTGATCGCCGAAGAATTGATGCTTTTGAATTATGGTGCTGGAGGAGACTCTTGAGAGTCCCATGGACTGCAAGAAGATCAAACCTATCCATTCTTAAGGAAATCAGCCCTGAGTGCTCCCTGGAAGGACAGATCGTGAAGCTGAGGCTCCAATACTTTGGCCACCTCATGAGAAGAGAAGAATCCTTGGAAAAGACCCTGATGTTGGGAAAGATTGAGGGCACTAGGAGAAGGGGACGACAGAGGACAAGATGGTTGGACAGTGTTCTCGAAGCTACGAACATGAGTTTGACCAAATTGCGGGAGGCAGTGCAAGACAGGAGTGCCTGGCGTGCTATGGTCCATGGGGTCACGAAGAGTCGGACACGACTAAACGACTAAACAACAACAAAATAATAAATAAATAAAGTATAAGTTTTCAAATCTACAGAGAAAATACAATACAATTAATTAACCAATACACCAAATTATTTCTTGTTACTTGACTAAACCTTCCATGGTTTCCTCAAATTATCTCTTACTGCTGCATATTATAATAATTGCAATCCTTCTTCCAACCATTTTATTCTCATAACAATCTTTTACTGCCGAGCTTACTCCAAACCAACTCGCATTTTAACATGTTTACAGTATTATTATTATTTTTAAAATAATCTACAAATAGTTTCCAATCCTATTCGAGGATGGCCTCTTCTTGTTCTCTGAAGAGCATGAGACTTCAGGGTCGCGGGTTCGAGCCTCATTTTGGGCGAAAGATTTCTGCCCTGCAGGGGGTTGGACTAGATGATCCTCAGGTTCCCCCTTCCAACGCTACAATTCTGTGATTTTCTGAACTGGAATTCAGAAGCATTGCTGCTGCCTCCAGTATTGGCATCATGGCTAGGAACCAGCCATACCCTTCTCCTTCATGATTTCATGTGGGAGCCTTGAATTCATCAAGGATCAAACCTCCTGCATGCCAAGCCCTGTTTAGGGAAGCTTTATAATATTACCTGTATTATTATTACCTAGAATCATAGAATCATAGAGTTGGAAGAGACCACAAGGGCCATCCAGTCCAACCCCCTGCCAAGCAGGAAACACCATCAAAGCATTCTTGACATATGGCTGTCAAGGCTCTGCTTAAAGACCTCCAAAGAAGGAGACTGCACCACACTCCTTGGCAGCAAATTCCACTGCCGAACAGCTCTTACTGTCAGGAAGTTCTTCCTAATGTTTAGGTGGCATCTTCTTTCTTGTAGTTTGAATCCGTTGCTCCGTGTCCGCTTCTCTGGAGCAGCAGAAAACAATCTTTCTCCCTCCTCTATATGACATCCTTTTATATATTTGAACATGGCTATCATATCACCTTGGAAAATCCTTGGAAAAGACCCTGATGTTGGGAAAGATTGAGGGCACTAGGAGAAGGGGACGACAGAGGACAAGATGGTTGGACAGTGTTCTCGAAGCTACGAACATGAGTTTGACCAAACTGCGGGAGGCAGTGCAAGACAGGAGTGCCTGGCGTGCTATGGTCCATGGGGTCACGAAGAGTGGACACGACTAAACGACTAAACAATAACAACATCATATCACCCCTTAACCTTCTCTTCTCCAGGCTAAACATGCCCAGCTCCCTAAGCCGTTCCTCATAGGGCATCGTTTCCAGGCCTTTGACCATTTTGGTTGCCCTCTTCTGGACACGTTCCAGCTTGTCTGTATCCTTCTTGAACTGTGGTGCCCAGAACTAGACACAGTACTCCAGGTGAGGTCTGACCAGAGCAGAATACAGTGGTACTGTTACTTCCCTTGATCTAGATGCTATACTCCTATTGATGCAGCCCAGAATTGCATTGGCTTTTTTAGCTGCTGCATCACCCTGTTGACTCATGTCAAGTTTGTGGTCTACCTGTCTTGTTTTTGTTGTTGTTTTTGTTGTTGTTGTTTTTGTTGTTGTTAAAGCACATTCTCTGCCTCTGAACCAAGGGAGGGCTTCCCCGTCTCCCCTCCCACCCCATTTTCAATCCTGGAGTAGACAGGGAGAGAGACAAATTGCTGAGCAGCCAGCCAGCCATCCTTGCCAGAGCTTCGCAGAGGCTGGAGAGGGAGAGGAAAACGCACAGCCAGCCTTGGCTTCCAGCGGCTTTTACTGCCTCTTTCCCCATCTGGTTTCCATTCAGCTCATTCCTGCTGCTGCTGCTGCTGCGAGAAAAAGAGAGAGAGATTCAAGTCGGTGCCTTTTTGGCTTTCGCAGCTCAGGGCGAGATTCCAGAGGAGGAGGAGGTGGAGGTGGAGGAGGACCGAGGCGAGGGCGCGCAGCAACAGCGCCAAGGGATGCTGTGGTTGCGCCCATGACACCACCGACGGTCCCTGCTGGCTTCGGGAGAGGGGCTGCTGGGTGGCACTGGGGGAGCCGGCTGGGTGCAGCAGGAGGGGGGAGATTTTGGATCCCAGCCTACGGGAGAGGAAGGGAGGAAAGGAAGGCGGAGGCGAGCGACAGGGGCATTGTCCAGAAGAGCAAGGCGATGCTGTGGCTCGCAGCGGCGGCTGCAGTGGCTGCTCTCTTGGCCGGTCTCTCGCAGCGTGTCCAGGCGGAGACGTACACTTCCATGCTGAGCATCCACCAGGCGCTCAGGACCGAGAGGGAGCTCCTCCGCTTTTTGCACACCTACCTCGAAGAGGAAGCCAAGAGGCTGGAGGACCTCCGGAGGTAAGGGCCGGGGGCTCTGTTGGCGGGGATCAAGCACGGGAGGGTGGAATCGTAGAGCTGCAAGGGACCCCCAAGGGTCGTGTAGTCCGACCCCCTGCAACGCAGGGAATCGCAGCTGGATAATCCCTGCCAGGTATAGAATTATAGGGTTGGAGGGACCTCCGAGTCCATCCTCTGCAATGCAAGGATAACAGATCCCTAACAGTTACAGGTAGGTCGCCGTGTTGGTCTGACGTAGTCAAAACAAAATTTAAAAAATTCATTCCAGTAGCACCTTAGAGACCAACTAAGTTTGTCATAGGTATGAGCTTTCGTGTGCATGCACACTTCTTCAGATACCTATCTGATACCTATTCTTCAGATACCGTATCTGAAGAAGTGTGCATGCACACGAAAGCTCATACCTGTGACAAACTTAGTTGGTCTCTAAGGTGCTACTGGAAGGATTTTTTTTTTTAAGATCCCTACCAGATGGCCTTCCAACCTCTGGTTCGAAAACTCCATTCTGCTGTCAAAGAGTTCTTACTACCCTAGTGCTTAGCCAGAATCTCCTTTCTTGTCATTTGAATGAATTGGTTTGGGTCCCACCCACCCTCTGGGGCAGAAGGAAACAAGCTTGCTCCATCCTCCATGGGACAGCCCGTCAAGATATTTAAAAACGGCTGTCATATCCCCTCTCAGTCTCCTCTTTTCCAAGCTAAACATACTCAGCTCCTTCAACCGTTCCTCATACGGCCCAGTTTCCAGATTTCTGCACACCTTCCAGTCAGTCAATATAATAATAATAATAATAATAATAATAATAATAATAATAATAATATATCCCACACATCTAGCTAGGTTTCCCCAGCCACTCTGGGTGGCTCCCAACAGAATATAAAAAAACACACACGATAAAACATCAAACATTAAAAACTTCCCTAAACAGGGCTGCCTTCAGATGTCTTCTGAAAGTCAGATAGTTGTTTATTTCCTTGACATCTGATGGGAGGGCGTTCCACAGGGCGGGCGCCACCACTGAGAAGGCCCTCTGCTTGGTTCCCTGTAACTTTGCTTCTCGCAGGGAGGGAACTGCCAGAAATCCCTTGGCGCTGGACCTCAGTGTCTGGGCTGAACGATGGGGGTGGAGACGCTCCTCAGGTATACTGGGCTGAGGCCGTTTAGGGCTTTCAAGGTCAGCACCAACCCTTTGAATTGTGCTCGGAAATGTGGTACCCAGAACTGGGCACAGGACTCCAGGTGTGGTCTGGCCAAGGCAGAACAGAGTGGGACTATTATGTCCCTTGATCTGGACAATAGACTTCTGTTGATGCAGCCTAGAATAGCATTTGCTTTTGTTGCTGCTGCATCACACTGGGGACTCACATTCGGCTTGTGATCCACCAACACCCCTAGATCCTTTCCACATGTACTGCTGTCAAGTCTTATATTTGTGCACCTGGTTACTCCTGCCTAAATGCAGAACCTGACATTTGTTCCTGTTGAAATCCATTTTGCCAGTTTCGTTAGTTTTGTGTTAGTGCTATTCTGGGTGTCTGCTGTGCCCTCCGAACATCCTAGGTTCAATCCCTGCCATCTCTAGTTAAAACGGGAATGGGGAACCTCTGATTCTCCAGCCGTTGGCAAACTCCTGTTGGCACCTGCCAGCATGTCCGAAGATCTGGAGAGGGGGAGACAGAGATTTGGAGGAGCAACTGATAAAGACAAAGGAGAATGAATGGAGGTGCAAAAACTATCCACATTCATCGGCAGTATGAGGGAGCCCGATATTGACTCAAAGCAAACGTTATCCCATGATTCCCAGCACATTTTCTCACTGCTTTCCGGATCACCAAGTCTGGTATTTGGGGGATAATAATAATAATAATAATAATAATAATAATAATAATAATAATAATTTATTTATACACCGCCCTCCCCAGTCAAGACCAGGCTCAGGGCAGCTGACACCAATCAAATTACAATAAAATGTAAAAGAAAGAACAACAATTAATTAGTTACAGGTAGGTAGCCGTGTTGGTCTGAGTCGAAACAAAATAAAAAAAATAAAAAAATTCCTTCGGTAGCACCTTAAAGACCAACTAAGTTTTTGTTTTGGTATGAGCTTTCGTGTGCATGCACACTTCGTCAGATACACTGAAACAGAAGCAACAAGATCCTTATGTATATTCAGAGGGTGGGGGGTGGGAGTGATGGGAATGGGTGATGGGCTGATAGGAGTGGTAAACCTGTTGATGACTGTTAACGACTGTTAATGACTGCAATTGGTCTTGCGGGGGGGGGGGGGAAGCAAGGGCTGAGGTGCTAAGGAAAGCTTGATCATGTATAATGAGATAAGAATCCTATGTCTTTGTTCATTCCAGGTGGCTCCATGGTTTTAAGCTTGCTAATGAGTTGCAATTCATCAACTTCTCTTTCCAGTCTGTTTCTGAATTTTTTCTGTAATAAAACAGCTGCTTTGAGATCTTGTATAGAATGTCCTGGGAGATTGAAGTGTTCTCCTACTGGTTTCTCTGTCTTGTGGTTCCTGATGTCAGATTTATGTCCATTTATCCTTCATAGCTGCCAAGTTATCCCTTTTTTTAAAGGGATTTTCCATTATGCTGAATAGGCTTCCTCGTGAGAAAAGGGAAAACTTGGCAGCTATGTTATCCTTTGGCGTAGGGTTTGGCCTGTTTGTCCAATATAGAGAGCTGAAGGGCACTGTTGGCATTTGATGGCATACACAATGTTAGAAGATGAGCAATTAAATAGTCCTGAGATGGTAT
Source organism: Zootoca vivipara (assembly GCF_965207765.1). Classification (NCBI taxonomy): domain Eukaryota; kingdom Metazoa; phylum Chordata; class Lepidosauria; order Squamata; family Lacertidae; genus Zootoca; species Zootoca vivipara. Next base: position 98,432,060 of record NC_142587.1, on the reverse strand, counting down.
GTTGGATGTTGTTGGGGCCAGTAATGTGTTGTCCGGGTGTATGTGGCAGCAAAGTTGGTATCTGGGGATTATTGCAGGCTCTGGTACCAGTGTCCATGTTAAGTCTGGTGGTTGTATTATTGTGGGTGAGGAGTTGCTTAAGATTGGGCGGCTGTCTGTAGGCAATGAAAGGTCTTCCTCCCAGAGCTTGAGAAAGGGAGCTGTCATTGTTGTATCTGACGAAGTGTGCATGCACACGAAAGCTCATACCAAAATAAAAACTTATTTGGTCTTTAAGGTGCTACTGAAACAATTAATTAAAATACGAGTTAAAAGACAGTTTCAAATTTAAAATGCATCCTCGTTTTAAAGTAGCCCATAAATCGATAGCTGGTTTGTTGCACAAGAGCTCCAAAACACATTTATTTGAAGGACCTGAATTTGCCAGTATGTGATGGAATCCCACCCGAAACAACAACAGTCTGGAGGCTTCCCAGAAGGCACTCTCCCAACTATTCCTTGCTAGTTGTTTCCTACTTCCATCTTCTATGCCTTCAAAGATTGAGGGCACAAGGAGAAGGGGACGACAGAGGACGAGATGGTTGGACAGTGTTCTCGAAGCTACCAACATGAGTCTGACCAAACTGCGGGAGGCGGTGCAAGACAGGAGTGCCTGGCGTGCTATGGTCCATGGGGTCACGAAGAGTCGGACACGACTAAACAACAACATATATTTTTTTAAACCCAGATCCACCGGAACAGGTGCCCAGAATCTGCCGCTTGAGGCAGCCACCTTGCCCAGCTCCACGCCAGAACCAGCCACAAACACGTCACTTTCCAAACAGCCCCTCTTCATTTGAGGTTTTCGCTATGCAGTTTTCTGGGGATGGGTGTGGAGGGAAATCAACCCTTCTCCACCAAACTTCTGGACGGCAAAATTGGCAAGAGAACATTGCAATTGGAAACAGCATTTTGGCAAATATTCCCCTGCCCTTTTGTAGGTGTTGGCTGTGTATGCTAGAATGTGAACCAGAAGGGCTGGGGTTTTTTTGTTTGTTTGTTTCTTTTGAAAGGGAAAGGGAGTACAACCTCCCCCCACGAAAAAACCCTTACTGGGTTTTCACAAGTAAAAACATATTTGATATATATTTCCATTGGAAAAGGTTCAGAAAATTAAAATGACCCTGGGGATGAAACGATGCCCGTATGAAGAAAGTTTGCAGTATTTGGGACTTTTCAGTTTAGGAAATATAGGAAGAGCCTACTGGATCAGGCCAATAGCCCATCAAGTCCAGGATCCTGTTCTCACAGTTCGCCAACCAGAGGCTTGTGGGAAACCCGCAAGCAGGAATCGAACACAAAGGAAACTCTCCACTCCTGCAGTTTCCAGCAACTGGGATTCATCATCATCATCATCATCATCATCATCATCATCATCATCATTTATACCCCGCCCATTTGTCTGGGTTTCCCCAGCCACTCTGGGTGGCTTCAAACAAAAGATTAAAAATACATTAAAACACCAGTCATTAAAAACTTCCCTAAACAGGGCTGCCTTCAGATGTCTTCTAAAAGTCAGACAGTTGTTTATTTCCTTGACATCTGATGGAAGGGCACCACCACCGAGAAGGCCCTCTGCCTGGTTCCCTGCAACCTCACCTCTTGCTGCTTTGCAAAATGGGCAGAACTGATCTTCACTACCATTAAAGTCAGATACTGTAGTTGTTTATTCCCTTGACATCTGCTGGGAGGGCGTTCCACAGGGCGGGTGCCACCACCGAGAAGGCCCTCTGCCTGGTTCCCTGTAACTTTGCTTCTCGCAGGGAGGGAACAGCCAGAAGGCCCTCGGCGCTGGACCTCAGTGTCCGGGCAGAACGATGGGGATGGAGACGCTCCTTCAGGTATACTGGGCCGAGGCCGTTTAGGGCTTTCAAGGTCAGCACCAACACTTTGAATTGTGCTTGGAGGCGTGCTGGGAGCCAATGTAGGTCTTTCAGGACCGGTGTTATATGGTCCCGGCAGCCGCTCCCAGTCACCAGTCTGGCTGCCGTATTCTGGATTAGTTGTAGTTTCCGGGTCACCTTCAAAGGTAGCCCCACGTAGAGCGCATTGCAGTAGTCCAAGCGAGAGATAACTAGAGCATGCACCACTCTGGCAAGACAGTCTACAGGCAGGTAAGGTCTCATCCTGCGTACCAGCTGGAGCTGGTAGACAGCTGCCCTGGACACAGAATTGAGCTGGCCTCCATGGACAGCTGTGAGTCCAGACGGGACTCCCAGGCTGCACACCTGGTTCTTGAAAGCCCTGGTTTAGGGCTTTCAAGGGCAGCACCAACACTTTGAATTGTGCCTGGAAACATACTGGGAGCCAACGTAGGTCTTTCAGGACCGGTGTTATACAGTCTCAACGGCCGCTCCCAGCCACTAGTCTAGCTGCCACAACTAGACTGGTATCACTGCCCCCAACTGTGGAGGCAGAGCTGAGCCATTCTGGCTAGTATCCTTCGATAGCCCTCTCCCTCAATTTTGTCTAATTGCGAATCATGTCGTTCTTCATGCCTCCCTCCCCAACCAGATTCTACAGGAAGATCCAGGCCTTGCATCAAGGAGCGGGCAGCACCGTGGTTAACCCTTTACTGGCCTACACACTTATCAAGAGGTTGCAGTCGGACTGGCTGAACGTGGTGTACAGCACGGAAGCCAGCGAGAACGCCCAAGGTACGTTGGCTGAAGGCTGAGCATCGTGTTTAGCTGGAGGAAATTTAATAGTGATAGCAATGGCCGTTTTGGGCAGAGAAGGTTCGTTGCATCGTGGTAGGGCATCTGCTTGGCATGCAGAAGGTCCCAGGTTCAAGCCACAGTAGGGAAGCTTTTAATGTTTAATAGATTTTTTTAAATTTATTTGTAATTCTCACACATTCAGAAACAAACATTTCGACATACACACAAAATACATACTCTCAATCCAAAATTTCTCCAATACATTGCTATTACATCAATTTGCAAATCCATGAATAAACTATTACCCCCTCCCCTTCCTAATGTTTAATAGATTATTGTATTTTAATATTCTGTTGGAAGCCGCCCAGAGTAGCTGGGGAAACCCAGCCAGATGGGCGGGGTATAAATAATAAATTCATAGAATCATAGAGTTGGAAGAGACCACAAGGGCCATCCAGTCCAACCCCCTGCCAAGCAGGAAACACCATCAAAGCATTCTTGACATATGCCTGTCAAGCCTCTGCTTAAAGACCTCCAAAGAAGGAGACTCCACCACACTCCTTGGTAGCAAATTCCACTGCCGAACAGCTCTTACTGTCAGGAAGTTCCTCCTAATGTTTAGGTGGAATCTTCTTTCTTGTAGTTTTAATCCATTGCTCCGTGTCCGCTTCTCTGGAGCAGCAGAAAACAACCTTTCTCCCTCCTCTATATGACATCCTTTTATATATTTGAACATGGCTATCATATCACTCCTTAACCTTCTCTTCTCCAGGCTAAACATACCCAGCTCCCTAAGCCGTTCCTCATAAGGCATCGTTTCCAGGCCTTTGACCATTTTGGTTGCCCTCTTCTGGACACGTTCCAGCTTATCAGTATCCTTCTTGAACTGTGGTGCCCAGAACTGGGCACAGTACTCCAGGTGAGGTCTGACCAGAGCAGAATACAGTGGTACTATTACTTCCCTTGATCTAGATGCTATACTCCTATTGATGCAGCCCAGAATTGCATTGGCTTTTTTAGCTGCTGCATCACACTGCACTTACAGGCACTTCCAAAGAAAACCAGTGTCCTTTTTGTTGGGGATAATTCAGAGGGAAATTCCCAGGTGTCAGAAAAAGGTTATTTATTTATGTATGACACTACTGCGGCCCGTGTTTTGTTAGCCCCAAAATGGAAAAGGAGCGAGGTCCCAGCTAAGGAAGAATGGCAACTTAAACTGATGGAATACGCGCGGCTTGCAGATTTAACATATAGAATAAGAGAACGAGGAAGAACATACATTTAAAGAAGACTGGGGAATGTTTACTGAATATATAGGCGGAAATTGTGTCCATTTAAAAACGCTGGCAGCATTAAGATAAATTCAACCGTGCAAATAAGTTTTGATGGATGTAACGATGGAATACTGAATGGTTCAGTTAATGTAAAATATGCAGGGATGTTACGGCATGCAAAATGAACCACGGAAGAAGGGAAGTCGTTGATTTAAGGGTGTTCAAATGAATAGTTTGAAATGCAAAATAGAAAAAATAATAATAAACATTATTTATTACGAAGGCTGCTCCCTGTGTTCCTATTGTTAAGGCTAAGCGCCAGGGGGGGATCAGACAGCTGTAAGCTGTAAGCAGGAGGAGGAGAGGACGGACGTGAAACTTTTGCTGCCTGCTTTGCCTTGCTGCTGCTTCTACCTGAAGGAAGAGGACAGTTGTCTGGCCATCCCTGGAAGAGGACGTGGGGCTCCCATCCACCAACAGCTGCCCTGACCCCAGGCTTTTGGGTCAAGTGGGGAGCAGGGCTGAGCGATGTCTGGTTTTTGACCTTGTGCTACATCACCAACTAAACATCCCAATATACCGATATATCACCCTGCTTGAAATAAGGAATGGAACTATATAGAGGTGAATAGGGTAAAGTCCTGGCAACTTAGGGGCCTAAAACTGGCGCATTTCTACTTATTGTACCTTTAACATATTGTTACAACTGTTCATTTATAGGACAGAGAAACAGGGGCAGCAGGAATCAGGAGAGACGTGATAAGCACTTCACGGTTTCCCCCAAATTGTAATTTTTTATTTTTCCATTTTTTTTTTATTTTTCCAATTTTTCATTTTACAATGCTTCCACAACAAAAATTAAAACTAAACAAAAACCAACATTTTCTTCGACTCCCCCCCCCCCACTCTGCGGTTCCTTATTCTTTATCACAGTCTTACTGCATAACCTATTTATAAATTTAATATTTTTACTCTCTATAAGTTATTTTTTTACTGCTCATGTTTATGTCAATCCTGCTAAAAGTTTTTAATTGTTTACAATTTGTCTTCATATACTCAATAAATTTTCCCCATTCTGTTAGAAAAAGGCTCTCATCTTGATCTCTTATTCTTCCGGTAGGTTTCGCCATCTCTGCATATTCCATCAGTTTTAACTGCCAATCTTCTTTCATTGGGATTGTTTCTTTCCATCTTTGGGAATATACCATTTGGGCAGCCGTGGTAGCAAAAATAAATAGTTTCCCCTCCTGATCTTTGGGTACTTCTTCTCTGATTATACCTCAAAGAAAAGCTTCTGATTTTTTAACAAAAGTTATTTTCAACATTTCCCCGTAAATTCATTATCAATCATTTCCCAGAATGTTTTACTATCTTACACGACCACCTCAAATGAAAAAAGGTACCTTCCTTCTCTTTCTTTTTCCAACAGGTGTTTGATTCAGTCTTATGCATTTTAGCTAACTTGCTAGGAGTCAAACACCACATCACTATTTTTTACTTAGAACACACACACACACATCATGATTTGCGATATATCACCATGTTATGAAACGGTTACCACAATGTGGACTTCAAACCGATCTCGGATGATGTATCAATTCAGCGCCCAGCCCTAGTGGGGAGGTTAAAAGGGGTGTGTGGGGGAGAGTTGTTTATCTGCTAATTAGCAGGTGGAATTATTCCATGTTCATTATCCGAGTGCAGTTGGTATTGTTCTCAGCAGGAACGCGGGTGGCTCTGTGGTCGAAACCACTGAGCCTCTTGGGCTTGTCGATTGGAAGGTCGGCGGTTCGAATCCCCACGACGGAGTGAGCTCCCGTTGCTCTGTCCCAGCTCCTGCCAACCTAGCAGTTCGAAAGCACGCCAGTGCAAGTAGATAAATAGGTACCACTGCGGTGGGAAGGTAAATGGTGTTTCTGTGTGCTCTGGCTTCCGTCATGGTACCAGAAGCGGTTTAGTCCTGCTGGCTGCATGACCCGGAAAGCTGTCTGTGGACAAACGCCGGCTCCCTCGGCCTGAAAGCGAGATGAGCACCACAACCCCATAGTTGTTGTTGACTGGACTTTACCATACAGGGGTCCTTTACCTTTTACCTTTACCTTGATAGGGATGCGGGTGGCACTGTGGCCTAAACCACTGAGCCTCTTGGGCTTGCCGATCAGAACGTCGGTGGTTCGAATCCCTGTGACGGGGTGAGCTCCCTTCGCTCTGTGACTGTCCCAGCTCCTGCCAACCTAGCAGTTCGAAAGCACACCAAAGTGCAAGTAGATAAATAGGTACCACTGTGGGGGGAAGGTAAAACGGTGTTTCCGTGCACTCTGGTTTCTGTCACGGTGTTCGGTTGCACCAGAAGTGGTTTAGTCCTGCTGGCCACATGACCTGGAAAGCTGTCTGCTGAAAGCAAGATGAGCGCCGTAGTAGTAGTAGTAGTAGTAGAAGAAGAAGAAGAAGAAGAAGAAGAAGAAGAAGAAGAAGAAGAAGACGAGGAAGAGGAGGAGGAGGAGGAAGAAGAGGAGGAGGAGGAGGAGGAGGAGGAGTAGTTTGGATTTGATATCCCGCTTTATCACTACCCGAAGGAGTCTCAAAGCGGCTAACATTCTCCTTTCCCTTCCTCCCCCACAACAAACACTCTGTGAGGTGGGTGGGGCTGAGAGACTTCAGAGAAGTGTGACTAGCCCAAGGTCACCCAGCAGCTGCATGTGGAGGAGCGGAGACGCGAACCCGGTTCCCTAGATTACGAGTCTACCGCTCGTAGCACTACACCACACTGGCCGTAACCCCAGAGTTGTCTGTGACTGGACTTAACCATCCAGGGATCCTTCACCTTTTTTTTATAAAAAAAACTTTTGTTCTCAGCACTGAAGAATGGCTACCAGCGGCTGGAGGAGGACTTGCCCCTCTTTGAGGACCTGGAAGGAGCTGCCCGGGGGGTAATGCGCTTGCAAGATGTCTACTCCCTGAGCGTGAAGGGCTTGGCCAAAGGGAAGTTCCAGAGGGTTAGCAACGCTCCACTTCCAGACGTCTACAACCCCAGCCAGGATTTCTCACTGTCCGACGACGACTGTTTCCATATTGGCAAGGTGAGGGGGCAGGTCAGGGGTTCCCAAAGGGGGCAATAACAGACCCCCTGGAGGTCAGTGGGATTACCTGAAAGGCATGCTAAGAGGCAGAGGGCTGGCAGGGTTGTGATCAGCAAGCTATATTCTTACCTTCCAAGTCCCGGACTGCAGAATCCGGGACCAGCAGCCGTGTGACACCGGAAGTTGCATCGACGTAACTTCCGGTGTCGCTTTGCCCTTCTATGGGCACCAAAAATGGCCGCCGCCGGCTTCGAAAGTCGCTTCTACGCATGTCAGGAAGTGTGTCGATGCAACTTCCAGTGTCGCTCTGTCCATCTACGGGTACCAAAAATGGCTGCCACCGACACCGGAAGTAGCGTCTATGCACTTCCGGACATGTGTAGGTGCGACTTTTGAAGCCGGCGACGGCCATTTTTGGTGCCCATAGAAGGGCAAATCAGAAAGGAAAAAATGGCCACCGGCAGGAGAAAATAATGGAGAAAAACGGGAGACGAAGTGATACGGGGGACCACCGGGAAAAGGTAAGTAAAAACGGGGGTTTCCCAGGGAAAACGGGGTACTTGGCAGCTATGTATATTAATTGCAATTTATCCCTCCAGGCACCCAAGTGTGTAGGTTAAAAACCCCATACTTGCCAACAAATTAAAAGCGTGGGAATTAGGCTGCAAAATTAGGAATTAGCTACAAAGTAAACCGGTTCTCCTTTTTTCGCCCTGGTTAACAAAGAATCAGGCAGCAACTTGGGGATTCAGTTTAAAAAATATATTTTACAGTGGTACATTGGTTCTCAAATGTTTTTTGGAAGCTGAACGTCCGATGCTGCTGTCAGCCATTGTTTCCGGGGCACCTGCACCAATCAGAAGCTGCGCCTTGGTTTTTGAGCATTTCGGAAGTCAAATGGACTTCTGGAATGGATTAAGTTTGGTGCTTTTGTTTTTGCTATTTATTTTGCATTTTTGTTTTTGAGGGGTTTTTTTTTGGATAATTTGTTTTTGTGACTGTGTGGAACCCAGTTCAGCTACTGATTGATTGTGTGCCTGCAGAAATGGATAAAAGCCCCCCATCCAAACAATGACTATCATCGGTGCAGGTAAGAAGAAAAATACTTTTAATTTCTATCATCTACAATACTGTCTTATTTATTTCACAGTACAGTACATTGATTATTGCTTTAATTTTATGGATCAGTGGTCTCATTAGATAGTAAAATTCATGTTAAATTGCTGTTTTAGGACTTGTTTTTAAAAGTCTGGAACGGATTAATCCCTTTTGCATTACTTTCTATGGGAAAGCGCGCCTTGGTTTTGGAACGCTTTGGTTCTGGAATAGACTTCCGGAACGGATTAAGTTTGAGAACCAAGGGACCACTGTACTTACTTAGAATCTTGCATTGGTTCACAGGAACGGCAGCAGTAAAAATTATGCAGGCAAAACTCCTCATCTAGCCAGTGCTTTTGCAGGTAAAGTGGTCCCAAGTTGCTAAGGCCTTTCTCTCTTACCATTCCTGGTTTCTTCCAGGTCGCCTACGACATGGAAGATTATTATCACTCCATTCTGTGGTTGGAGGAAGCCGTGAGCCTCTTCCGCGTTTCCTACGGGAGCTGGAACACAGAGGATGAGGGGAGCCTTGAAGATGCCCTAGACCACCTGGCTTTTTCTTATTTCAAGGTAAGACGGGATGTTGCAGGAGGACACAGGGAACTGATGCCTTTACTGAGTCGGACTCTCAATCCATCTCTTCTTCTTTGGCGATCCCTCGTAGCCGAGTAAGATTGTCTTCCATAAACACGGTTTTAACAATGAGTCTGTAAGTGACTGTGGAGGCCAATTCTGGATCCGCAAGTCCTTCCACAGTGGGGACATTGGTTTCTGGGCGGGAGTTGATCACGGTGTGGATTTGCCAAGCGCGCCTTCCTCTTAGCACGTTTCTCCCTTGCGTCCTGAGTTCGAGTGTCTTCAAAGTCCATGACACCTTTGGTAAAGGCTGTTCCCCAATTGGAGTGCTCGCAGGCCAGGGTTTCCCAGTTGTCAGTGTTTATACAGTGGTACCTCGACTCATTAAGACGATCCGTTCCGCGGCCGTCTTTGTAAGTCAAGGTTTTCAGATGTTGAAGCGCCGCTACGGCGCATGCGCGAAGCGCGCTTCCACACTTCAGCGCATGCGCCGATCGCGCGCACAGCTCTGCGCAGGTGCAGAACACACACGCCCGGCGCATGCGACGAAAGAACTTCCGGGGGTTGTCGACTTCGGAAGTCGGAAGCTTCGGAAGTCGAAGCGTTCGGATGTCGAGGTATGACTGTACTACATTTTTTTAGCTTAGCCTTGAGACAGTCTTTGAACCTCTTTTGTTGACCACCGGCATTACGCTTTCCATTTTAAAGTTCGGAATAGAGTAGTTGCTTTGGAAGACGGTCATCAGGCATCCGCACAACATGACCAGTCCAACAAAGTTGATGTTGAAGAACCATTGCGTCAACACTGGTGATCTTTGCTTCTTAAAGTACACTGGCATTAGTTCGCCTGTCTTCCCAAGTGTCCATCTAGCTCAGTACTGTCTGCACAGACAGGCAGCAGCTCTCTAGGCAGGGGAGATGCCACTGCAGATTGAACATGGAGCCTGTCTCATGAAAACAGATGCTGTGACACTGAGCTACAGTCCTTCTGCGCAACTTCCGCTCGTCCAGCATAACTTTCACGCATATTCTGTGTGGGAATGTTCAGGGAGGCAGGGAGAGGATATATTGTTTATTAAGATCCTTCCTAACTTGCGTTAGCAAGTCCCTTTACTTAGAATAGTTTTACATTCCCCTTTTTAACGCACAGCGGGTAGCTGGTTGCAGGCTTGTGTAAGCCTCTCACTATCATACAATTCAGTATTGAATTGTATGTTCCTGATAAGTTCCCTTATTGTCTCTCTTAAAAAGAATAAACACACGACAATCTTATTTAAAGTATATAAAATATATTTACTCACATCATCAGTTTACAGTGGATCCCTGAAGGCAGACTTAATTACAAAGTATATACACGTGGAATGGGACACGGGTGGTGCTGTGGGTTAAAACCACAGAGCCTAGGGCTTGCCGATCAGAAGGTCGGCGGTTCGAATCCCTGCAACGGGGTGAGCTCCCGTTGCTCGATCCCAGCTCCTGCCAACCTAGCAGTTCGAAAGCACGTCAAAGTCAAGTAGATAAATAGGTAGCGCTCCAGCGGGAAGGTAAAACGGCATTTCCATGTGCTGCTCTGGTTCGCCAGAAGCGGCTTTGTCATGCTGGCCACATGACCTGGAAGCTGTACGCCGGCTCCCTCGGCCAATAAAGCGAGATGAGCGCCGCAACCCCAGAATCGGTCACGACTGGACCTAATGGTCAGGGGTCCCTTTACCTTTACCTATATACATGTGTATATATAGTCCCTTTGTCCTCTGTTGGCTGAAAGCATGAGAGATGGCTAAAAGCCGACAGAGCATCTCTAGCTAAAAAGCTGCTGTTTCTACGACGAATGGAGTCAAAGAGAGAGAGAGAGTGCTGCGTGCCTAGAGCTTTTGTTACCTGCACAGGTACGGTCACGCCCACCTCTAGTCACATGCAAAGGAAGTATGCCCCTGTCAGGAGGAAACAGGAAGTTTTCGACTGGCTGGAACAAACATCCCCTTGCATGTCCACTCTAGGAAAACAAGGAATGTTGTACTTGACTGCGACTTAAGTATCACATCCCACATTCTGCACAAGATGATTCACTCGAGGAGGTGAGGAGGGTGGGAACCTGAGAGAGAGCATTTTCTGCTGCTCCTGTAAAACTGGTGGAACTCCCTAAAGGGGGCATTCAGCTTGCCTGGCAATGGAAGACTGAATTGTTCACTTGGGACCCTGGGTGACACTTGACAGCATGCCCTGCCTCCCTATGAACCATCTTTCATCTTTCTCTCCTTAAGTCTAAAGCAGGTGTTCCTCTGAGCATGTGTAGAGTGCAACCCTCCCCATTCGCTGAGTTAGAATAGCCCCCCCCCCACAGAGAGAGACACACACACTTTACTTTCATGTCAGCTAGAGTGTCTCTCTATTTCCCCCAGAAATTTAACGTTTTGCTCTCTCCTCTCTTCATTTTTTTAAAGGCAGGAAACATCTCTCATGCCTTAAGCCTTTCCCAAGAATTTCTTCACTACGGTACGTGCTTCTTGTCCAGATCCTGTCAGACAGAAGAATGTTACTTACTTAGTCACTCCAAATATCAAGCTTTAAAGGATTAGACGCGCTACTCATAAATTGCACAATCATCAGGGGGTCTTCATAACTAGGGGGGGGGACAGTTTCTGTTCAAACCAGCCAGGACAATTTCCCCCCAGGGAGTAAGGGATTCCTGGTTGAACATGGGGAAGTAAATATCAGAGGAACATTAAAATGAGGTGGGCACGTGATGCAGCAGCTAAAAAAGCCAATGCAATTCTGGGCTGCATCAATAGGAGTATAGCATCTGGATCGAGGGAAGTAATAGTACCACTCTATTCTGCTCTGGTCAGACCTCACCTGGAATACTGTGTCCAGTTCTGGGCACCACAGTTCAAGAAGGATACTGACAAGCTGGAACGTGTCCAGAGGAGGGCAACCAAAATGGTCAAAGGCCTGGAAACGATGCCTTATGAGGAACGGCTTAGGGAGCTGGGTATGTTAAGCCTGGAGAAGAGAAGATTAAGGGGTGATATGATAGCCATGTTCAAATATATAAAAGGATGTCATACAGAGGAGGGAGAAAGGTTGTTTTCTGCTGCTCCAGAGAAGCGGACACGGAGCAATGGATTCAAGCTACAAGAAAGAAGATTCCACCTAAACATTAGGAAGAACTTCCTGACAGTAAGAGCTGTTCGGCAGTGGAATTTGCTACCAAGGAGTGTGGTGGAGCCTCCTTCTTTGGAGGTCTTTAAGCAGAGGCTTGACAGACATATGTCAGGAATGCTTTGATGGTGTTTCCTGCTTGGCAGGGGGTTGGACTGGATGGCCCTTGTGGTCTCTTCCAACTCTATGATTCTATGTCTTTTTTAAACAGCTACATTTTCACAGCTGTGAAAATGGACTTTCAGCAGATATGGTTTGTTTCCTACTGAAATTCCCTACACAACTAAGAACCCTCCATTCGAAAAAGGAGCAGTAGTCCCACATTTATTCTGGGTTACCTAACTGGAAAGTAATGCTGTCTCCTGGTATGATTTCATGTATCAGTAACGGACATTGAAATCATCTCTCTCTCTATTGCGGAGTTTCTCAAATAACTTATGATCCGTAGAATCAGAAGGTAAAGGGAGCTGGCTGCCGCGGGACCCACCTAATTCTACCTGCATATAAACCACCAGGGCTGCTAGCTTTTGAACCACAGCCTCTTAACTAACAGCCATTCAGTTAGCAGGTGATTGTGTTCAGTTTCTCGCCATGAAGCTTTTCAGGCCGAATCCAGCTGCTATTAAAAGTACAAGAGCATGAAGGACTTGCTCACAAATTTATTGACAGCTGCACGCGTTATTATAGCCAGGAAGTGGAAGGGGCAAGCAGGATATAAAATGGAAGAATGGTATAAAGAGGTGTGGGATGTAGCTATGAATGATAAATTAACAAGCGCCATTAAGGTAAGATGGGGGATATGCAGGAGAAATGATTTTGAGGCGATATGGAGGGTGCTTGTATCATTTTGTACTGTTTAAGGATCAAACCAGGCCTAGGCAAACTCCAGCCCTCTAGATGTTTGGGACTACAATTCCCATCATCCCTAGCTAACAGGACCAGTGGTCAGGGATGATGGGAATTGTAGTCCCAAACCTCTGGAGGGCCGGAGTTTGCCTATGTCTGGGTCAAACCATGGCAAGAGGTGTTGACATTTTGGGAGGTTGGATAGTTGCAACGGAATGGTCTCGGTGGTGACATTTTTATTTTATTTATTACTTTGCCAAGATAAAATAAAATAAATAATGGTGCGGGGGGTACAAGAGCAGGCCAGGACATTTTTACGGTCAGTTGGCAACCCACCCTTTGGTTTACACAAAGTGATCAAAGAACAAGAACAACTCAAACAACAACACAAAGCAACAGCTTCCCCTCCACCTTTGTTTCAATGTCTTCTTCATTCCTTATCCTGCTTCCGTACTGCTCTGCATAGGTGCCAACTCCCTGGGGCTCTGGGTGCCCAAGCACAGGGGCGTAGCAAGGGGGGAGCGGAGGAGGCGGCCCGCTTCCAGCTCCGTCTTTTGGGGGCAGCGCAAGCGGCGGCGGCGACACCCCGCTACGTAGCGCGCATGCGTCATACATAGTGACGCTGCTCATGCGCGCTACGTAGTGACGCCCCACCCCCGGTTGCATGTCATGTTTGCCGCTCCGGGTGCCCGAGCGGCTCCCTATGCCACTGCCCAAGCACCCACAAAATTCCCCATGAAGGGGCTGGGCACCCACAATTTTCTATGCCAGCGATATTCACGCTGCATGGCCCCTCATGGCCCCGGGCCCCCACAGTCGCAGGGCCAAGTTGGCACGGTCACGGGGCCAAGTTGAAAAAACTACAAAGAATTAAAACCGGGTTGCTAACTTTTCCTTACTGGCTCTGCTCCTTTGCCTTCAATGGCACCCTGGCACATGAGGCGAGCTTTCCCGGACATGGGTGACGACCGCTTCATTTCTGCATACAGTGGTACCTCGGTTTATGAACACAATTGGTTCCGGAAGTCTGTTCATAAACGGAAGCGTTCATAAACTGAAGCGAACTTTCCCATTGAAAAAGTGGATTAATCTGTTCCAGACGGTCCGCGGAGTACTTAAACTGAAGTGTTCATAAACTGAAGCGAACTTTCCCATTGAAAGTAATAGAAAGTGGATTAATCCGTTCCAGATTACTCAACCTGAAGCGTACTTAACCCAAAACATGGGTGTAATTGGTTCCGGAATTCTGTTCATAAACTGAAGCGAACTTTCCCATTGAAGGTAATGGAAAGTGAATTAATCCGTTCTAGATGGGTCTGCGGTGTTCATAAACCGAAAATTCGTAAACCGCGGTGTTCATAAACCGAGGTTCCACTGTACTAGATTGCTATTAATAATAATAATTTATTTTTTATACCACACCCATCTGGCCGGGTTCCCCCAGCCACTCTGGGCGGCTTCCAACAAAACATTAAAATACAGAAATCCATCAAACATTAAAAGCTTCCCTAAACAGGGCTGCCTTAAGATGCCTTCTAAAGGTCTGGTAATTGTTATTCTCTTTGACCTCTGGTGGGAGGGCATTCCACAGGGTGGGTGCCACTACCGAGAAGGCCCTCTGCCTGGTTCCCTGTAACTTGGCTTCTCGTAGCGAGGGAACCGCCAGAAGGCCCTCGGCACTAGATCTCAGTGTCCGGGCAGAACGATGGGGGAGGAGACGCTCCTTCAGGTATACTGGACCGAGGCCGTGTAAAGGGGCAAGGGAGCAGGGGGGGCTTTTAAAAAAGTATATCCCGGTTTGGATTCAGACAACCTGTTATCTCGACCAGATCCGAGCAACAAGAGGGTGGCGAGGAATGTCCTCAAGTACGAGAATCTGCTGCTGGTGAATCCCGAGAGTGGCGACGAAGGGGGGTCCCTGCAGAGGCCAAACGTGACCCAGCTGGAAACCAGAGATATTTATGAGAAGCTGTGCCAGACTCTTGGCTCTCAGGTGGGGCCACAGAACAGGCACGGAATCCGACCTTGGTGTTTTGTTTTTATGAAATAGTGACAGGGCTGAACTTCAGACGTCTTCTAAAAGTCAGGTAGTTCTTTATCTCCTTGACATCTGATGGGAGGGCGTTCCACAGGGCGGGCGCCACCACCGAGAAGGCCCTCTGCCTGGTTCCCTGTAACCTCGCTTCTCACAACGAGGGAACCGCCAGAAGGCCCTCGGAGCTGGATCTCAGTGTCTGGGCAGAACAATGTGGGTGGAGACGCTCCTTCAGGTATACTGGGCCGAGGCCGTTTGGGGTTTAAAGGTCAGCACCAACACTTTGAATTGTGCTCGGAGACATACTGGGAGCCAATGTAGGTCTTTCAGGACCGTTGTTATATGGTCCCGGAAGCCGCTCCCACTCACCAGTCTAGCTGCCGCATTCTGGATTAGTTGTAGTTTCCGGGTCACCTTCAAAGGTAGCCCCACGTAGAGGCGCATTGCAGTAGTCCAGGCAGGAGATAACTAGAGCATGCACCACTCTGGCAGGTCTGCGGGCAGGGAGGGTCTCAGCCGAACTACCAGATGGAGCTGATAGACAGCTGCCCCTGGACACAGAATTGACCTGTGCCTCCATGGACAGCTGCGAGTCCAAAATGACTCCCAGGCTGCGCCTCTGGTCGTTCAGGGGCACAGTTACCCCATTCAGGACCAGAGAGTGCTCCACACCTGCCCGCCCCCTGTTCCCCCCAAAAGAGTACTTCTATCTTGTCAGGATTCAACCTCAATATGTTGGCCATCATCCATCTTCATCCGCCTACAGGCACTCACACAGGACCTTCACTGCCAGGGCTGTCTTAAGCGAATCTAGCGCTGTGGCGCAAAGGTTCCTCCGGCGCCCTCTCCCTTTCCCCAAGCTGCTCTCTCTCACCCTGGCTCAGGGTCCCCAGCACCACCAGCCCAGGCTTCCCACCGCCCCTCACCAGCTGCGCGGTGTCCCACTGCCAGGTCACACCGCCGACCCCTCTCTGCCCCAGCCAGGGCGCGGGCAGCTCCCCAGCTCCCGCCACCTCCCTGGCCCGGAGGCCACATGGCCCAGCAGCCACCATCTGCACCGGAGGAAACAAACGTGAGCGTTGAATTCCGGGTCCTGCAGTGCACCGCTTGTTCCCCGGCTGGCTGACCGGTCCACCGCTGTCTCCGCCTGCGCTCCCAGTGGCCGGAAGAGCAGGAGGTGGTTGCCACGCTGCCGCCTGTGCCCCAGGAGTGGTGGTCGTGGGGTGGCGGATGTGGAGGAGACCCCCTTGGGAGCCGCTCCCGCCACCACCGCTCCCGGAGGCGACAGCGGCTTGGCGGGCAGTGGCTGAGGGGATTCCCGCGGCCAAAGAAGAGGTGGTGGTGGCGGCAGCGGAGCCATAGGGCTCAGACACCAGCTGTCTGGCGGGTACAACAGCACCCCTGGTAGCCAGGCGCCCTGACACATTGCACCACTCAGCCCAGGCCTAGAGACGGCCCTGTTCACTGCGTTCACTGGTTCTAACTACTGGGCTAGGGCCTTTCGCCTATAACTTGGTGCAATAGACATTGGTCTATTGATGGCTGGTTTGCAGGTAGGTTCCCTTGCATCACCCTCTCTCTCTCTCTCTGGTCCTCCTCCAGCCATCCCAGTATCAGCAACAACACCTCTACTGCTCCTATGAGACCAATGGGAGCCCCTTCCTCATGCTCCAGCCTCTCAAGAGGGAGATTGTCCACCGGCAGCCCCACATCGCACTCTACCACGACTTCGTCAGCGATGCCGAAGCAGAGAAGATCAAAGAGCTTGCCGCTCCCCGGGTAAGCAGCTTGGGGGTATTGGGGCGGCAGGAAATGGGGTCTTGCAGGGCCGGCCCGTCCACGAGGCAGACGGAGGCAGGCACTTCAGGCGATGGAACCGAAGGGGCAGGCCTGCTGCGGAAGCGGCTGCGGCAGTGACTTCCAGGTTCTGGCAGGACCTTGCAAAAGCCCTGAGAGATCTTGCGGGGCTCTTGCCATATCTTGCCAGAGTCTGGAAGCCATGTTATGTGGGGTCGCAGGGCAGCACCTTCCAGCTTCCTCTCAGGTGGCGAAACAGGACGGGTCACTCCTGGGCTCTCGCATCGTTGCGCACTCTCCCTGGGTCAGCCCCGATCTTGCTAAGAGGTTATCTGTCAAGCATGGAGAGCTCCCCTCCCTCTTCAGTAGCTTCACAGTTCAACGAGCAGTTGATCGATTTAAAGTCCTTTTATTACAGCATCATGTTGCAAGCACAAATACTCCTCTCTCCGCAAGGAGAGCAGTTGCCTGGTCTAAACCCTCCTTCCGACTTCTGCAGCAAGAAGGGCACCAATGGGAAGTCTCTCCCCTCCTCTGCCTCTTTTGTTCTCTGATCTGTTTGGACCTCCGAGTCCGGGGTGAGGTGGGTTCCCCCACACTCTTGATTGATGTCTCGCCCAGCTGCCCCCTCCCTTCTGGCTCCCTTGACATTATCTCGTAGCTGGGTAACTCCTCTCTGAGCTGTTCAGCTTCTGTGTCTGTCTTTATCTCTGCTTCTGGAAACACTGGAGGGGGTGGGGAGGGGGGTTGAATATTCTCCCTCCTCTTCCGAGAGGAGCTGATCTGCCTGTAACTGCATTCCCCAATCTTCAGATCGAGACCATTCCCTAACATTAATATTACAAATACCAAAAGTACATTCTAACCAGGTTAGTCTGCTGGAAAAAATTTCCCCCTCCATATTATATTATACAGTGGTACCTCGGTTTATGAACACAATTGGTTCCGGAAGTCTGTTCATAAACTGAAGCGTTCATAAACTGAAGCGAACTTTCCCATTGAAAGTAATGGAAAGTGGATTAATCCGTTTCAGACAGTCCGCGGAGTAACCGTTCATAAACTGAAGCGAACTTTTCCATTGAAAGTAATGGAAAGTGGATTAATCCGTTCCAGACGGGTCCGTGAAGTACTTAAACTGAAGCGTTCATAAACTGAAACATGGGTGTAATTGGTTCCAGAAGTCTGTTCATAAACTGAAGCGTTCATAAACTGAAGCGAACTTTCCCATTAAAAGTAATGGAAAGTGAATTAATCCGTTCCAGATGGGTCCGCGGCGTTCATAAACCGAAAATTCATAAACCGAGGTGTTCATAAACCGAGGTTCCACTGTACTAGCAAACTCTCCCCCCCAAAAGGGACCACCCCAGTTTGCATCCCCAACCCTGCTTTGAACAAGAGGGCGGAAAACTTCCTTTTTGGTTATTGGGGTTCCTTCAGCAGACGAGAAAATTAAGCTTAGAACAGGCTTCCTCAAACTTGGTCCTCCAGCTGTTTTGACCACTGGTCCTGCTAGCTAGGGATCATGGGAGTTGTAGGCCAAAAACATCTGGAGGGCCGAGTTTGAGGAAGCCTGGCTTAGAAGTTGCCACCTCGAGACAGGATCGAGGAGGAGGAGGAGGAGGCGAGCCTGCGGTTCAGCCAAAACGATTTCTTCTCCATCCAACATCCCAGCCGGTTGCCTCGGCAACCGCACAAACAGGCCCACATGGAGATTATTAACCTAATCCACGGCACGGACAGGACATCGGTTTTGTGGTTCTCCTCCTTCCCAAGCCCAGACAGCACTTGGCTCTGGCTGCCGATCCATCACATTTCCTCCTGGCAGCTTCTAGACAGCCTGGCATCTTGGCCGAGTGTGTCATCATCGCCGCGATTCTCCGGGCTAGACGCATTTCCACTGGGTGGTTTGCGCCTAACAACTGCCGAGGGCTGTTTTCCTTAACTAAATGCAAAAGGCAAAGGCAGACAATAGCTTTTCAAGGCAGCTGAAAAGCGTCTTGAGAGTGCTTCTGGTTGCCAGGAGAAACAGGTGGCTCCTTCACCTTTAACAGGTGTGGGGCCTTGTCAGAGCATCTGTTAGGAAGGCCCCCAGGTTCAATCTCCAATGGCAACTCCAGGCACAGCTATGGGGATGTTGTGGGTAGTAGGAGAGGATATATTGATTAAATATTATCCTTCCTAACTCGCGCTAGTGAGTCACACGTCTATAGCAGAGCTCATTCCCCTTTACACAGCAAGAAACTAGTTGCAGATTCGTTTGAATTTTGTTAGTTAAGCAACCCATTCTGGCATTGGGGTATATTCCTGGTAAGACCCCTGAGATTCCCTCCTAAAAGAATAAAGACACAAGAGTCTTCCTTATAAGTAATGGAAAGGTTACTCATATTCAGTAGGGTGGGTCATAAAAAATTTTCCCCCGAAAATGTTTCCTCCCTTGATCTTATAATCAAGGCATAATTTTATTAATTACACAAAATGTAAGCATTTAATACAATTTATACCAAGTAATTAAGTATAATGTGATGTTTTGACGCAACACATAATATGAGTGGCGTTTTATTGTTTACGTTTACTTGTTTAGTACACCGTTTGCTTAATTGTTCCATATACTTTTTTCAAAACCATTGGTTTTTCATGTAAATTATCAACATGTTTTATCTTAAATAAATAAATATTGCAGGAAATAATAGTATGCAGCTATTATTGCTCTACATAAAACCTAAAATTTGTTTATTAGTTCACAATTTAACATATGGGGAATTAAATGAGTCAAATTCCCTTGTTTTTATCACTCGTAGTGAGGCACAATTTCATTACAATTCTTCAGATAATCCTGCTAGTGATGTTAATTGCTTACAATAGTCTTTCAGATATCGTATAAATTTACTCCAGTCCTTTTGCAGTACTCGATCGTCCTGGTTTCGGATTTTTCCTGTCAGCTTCACCAATTCTGCAAAGTCCACCATCTTCAGCTGCCACTCTTTAATTAACTATTATTTTTTAAATACTTTAATGAGCTGTGCTTCTTTGTTTCTCAATTTGACCCTTTTACATGGTTTTGTATGTTTTATGGTATTTTATGCGTTGTGAGTTGCTGTTTCTTTTACTGATTATAGATTGGTAATTCTTTGTTGTTTAGTTATTATTTGCTGGTGTTTAATTTTACTGTTTACTATTCAGTTCTGGTGGATTGTTGAATGTTGCTTTGTTTGATATAAGCTGTTTATTTTAAAGTTATTGTGACTTTTATATCGGATCAGATAGTTGCTACTAATGTTTGATGTTTTATTATGTTTTTATGTCTCGGAAGCCACCCAGAGTGGCTTAGGGGACTCAGCCAGAGGGGCGGGGTATAAATGAAATATTATTATTATTATTATATATTTTTATAATTCAGTCAAATATCAGAAGCAAAGCCTCTCCTGCAGGGCCGTCCCTAGGCCCGGGCTAGGTGGTGCAAGGCGCCAGGGCGCCTGGCCATCAGGGGCGCAGAAGGCGCGCAGAACGCTGGTGTCTGCCTCCGCGCGCCTCTGCTGTTGAGCGGCTTCAGGCCGCTCTCCAGAGGCGCACTGGCCTGGGGCCGCCTGAACAGCTGAGAGGCGCAGCGCGGCGGCCCCAGGCTCGCGCTCCTCACACGCCTCCGGAGAGCTGCCTGAAGCCGCTCAACAGCTGAGAGGCGCGGAGGAGGCAGCCCCACGCTCACGCTCCCCGCGCGCCTCCTGAGCTTTTGAGTGGCTTCAGGCCGCTCTCCGGAGGCACACAGGGAGCGCGAGCCTGAGGCTGCCTCCTCCACGCCTCTCAGCTCCCCGCGAGCCCCTCCTGCCCGCCTCACTCACGGGGGGCGCTGGAGGGATCTTAGCACCAGGGTGCCAGATATGGTTAAGACGGCCCTGCCCTCCTGTCTCCTCTCTGCTCCAGATTTGCCACTGCAACCTCTTGCGTTTCTCTCTGTGTCCCCCCCACTCCAGTTGCAGAGGTCGGTGGTCGCCTCGGGAGAAAAGCAGCAGAAAGCAGACTACCGGATTAGCAAAAGGTAAAGTCTGTTGTCTGTTGTTAAACCACAGAGCCTAGGGCTTGCCGATCAGAAGGTCAGCCGTTCGAATCTCCCGTTGCTCGGTCCCAGCTCCTGCCCACTTAGCAGTTTGAAAGCACGTCAAAGTGCAAGTAGATAAATAGGGACTGCTACAGCGGGAAGGTAAACAGTGTTTCTGTGCGCTGCTCTGGTTGCCAGAAGCAGCTTAGTCATGCTGGCCACATGACCTGGAAGCTCTCTCCGGACAAACGCTGGCTCCTTCAGCCTTTAGAGTGAGATGAGCACCGCAACCCCAGCGTTGTCCGTGACTGTACCTAACGGTTAGGGGTCCCTTTACCTTTTAAAGTCTGTTGCTAGCCACACACAGAGATCACGGAGAGCATTGCTTGATGCGCCAACGGATGTGCAAGGAGCTGGCTTGCATGAAATTTTGGGGTGCCTCCAGGGATCCCCCATACCGCAGGGTTAATGTTTCCTACCTTCTTGTCACGTTTGCAGACTAAATAAATAAAAACATTTTATGCCCTAAATTTTCTTCAGCCCACTGTTTTTGTTAGTAAGAATGCAATATTCTTTGCTGAATAATAATAATAATAATAATAATAATAATAATAATAATAATAATAATAATGTAATTTGTCACTGAGAATCAACACACACACACACACACACACCCTACATCCCAAATAAACTTCTTACAATCCCTAGGCTTTGAAAAAACCAATCTTCTAGTTAAAATCTGCCTGCTGAGTCTCCTAAACTGTTTGCTGCAGGATCAATCCATGCAAATCTTTGCTGGTGTAGTTTATTGAAAACCATTTATAAACCACTTGGTGCTTTTAAAGAATCTTCTCTGCACTGTGCCCAATGCAAAAGATAATAAGCAATAAAACTAAAGTACAACAGTAAAATAGCGGCATAGATGCATGTTTTATATTTTATGTTTTATAGAAGAATTTTATCGTGTTGCAAACTTCCTCTATGAGTCGTGCAAACTGCTCTTCTGAATGATGCTTTTTATAGGGTAGGCTGGGCGTGAGGCTGGGGATGGGTTTACAGAACCATTGGGACAGTGGTCCAAAAAGTTTGGAGGCTGCTACTAAATGTACATGGGCTTCCCCCAAGATCCTTTTTTCTAACTGGAGAGGCTGGGGAGTGGACTGTTTGGTGAAGCATTTTTTCTGCTGCTCCAGAGAAGCGGACACAGAGCAATGGATTAAAACTTCAAGAAAGAAGATTCCACCTAAACATTAGGAAGAACTTCCTGACAGCAAGAGCTGTTCGGCAGTGGAATTTGCTACCAAGGAGTGTGGTGGAGTCTCCTTCTTTGGAGATCTTTAAGCAGAGGCTTGACAGCCATATGTCAAGAATGCTTTGATGGTGTTTCCTGCTTGGCAGGGGGTTGGACTGGATGGCCCTTGTGGTCTCTTCCAACTCTATGATTCTATGATTCTATGAAGCTGGCCCCTTCTGCATGCCAACCAGGTGCTCTGCCACTAAGCAAAGGCATTTCCCCTGGAATCTGAGCAAGCAATCTAGAGGTGAATAGGTCAGGATCAGGCCTCCCCATCTCCCTATAGTATGCTATAATCCAGGTTTCTATTCTTCTGCAAACTGCCAGAGGGCAGGATTTA
The DNA here is from genome assembly GCF_965207765.1 of Zootoca vivipara. NCBI lineage: Eukaryota > Metazoa > Chordata > Lepidosauria > Squamata > Lacertidae > Zootoca > Zootoca vivipara. Next base: position 98,409,829 of record NC_142587.1, on the reverse strand, counting down.
TAGCCAACAGCTGCGTTTATCATTCCAGGCTTCCTAGGCTGGGAAAAAATGACTTCACGAGTCTTCTTGCAACGCAGAGCTAGATATGGAATTTCCACACAAAGGATGGCGGAGACATAGGCTGCGGTTGCAGAGCAAATATTTTCCGAGATGATCTCAGCGCTGGGTTTTGCAATCTCGGTTTGAGAGACCCCCACTGACCGCCGGAATTCCATTCTCTGCAGGGTGGGGGGGCTTTGAATTATGCTTGGATGAACGAGCGATTAACTCTTCCATCACCTCTGGCCCCGCTGGGAAAAACAGAAGGAACTTGGCTTGAAACGCAGCGGTAAAATGAACAGAATCGGACGCCAGTGAAGATATTTTAAATCGATTAATACTCTGGCCTCATCTGCGCTATGCATTTAAGAGCAGCGCTGTAACACTTTAAACCAGGCACCCCCAAACTCGACCCTCCAGATGTTTGGGGACTACAATTCCCATCATCCCTGACGACTGGTCCTGTTAGCTAGGGATGATAGGAGTTGTAGTCCCAAAACATCTGGAGTTTGGGGGTGCCTGCTTTAAACAGCCGTGCCGCCCCCCCCCCCAGGAATCCTGGGAGCTGTAGTTTGTTTTGGGTTCTGAGCAGGCGCGCTGACTCCTAGGGGGCCAAGGCACTTTTGGGCCCCTCCAAGTAGTTTTGTGGGCCCCCTCGATATTCAGGGGGCGTTGGGCTCTTTGCGGCATTGCTCTCATAAGGTCACGGCATCGTGCAGCATCGCGCGGGGAAGCGGGACATTCTGGGATCAAATCAGAAACCAGAAACAGGGGGTGGGGGGCGGGACCTGCTATAAATAAGTCGTTCATTAGATCGTTATAACAAAAGGGGGGGGGGAGCTATGTAAAAATCACATAGAAAAGTTTTGTGCTCTACAGCACCACCTGGTGTCGCGTGTTTATAACACATTTAAAACGCTGGTTTGTTTGTTTTTTACTAATGTAGCTGAGTCCCAGAATAGCTTCTGTGAATCTGTGGCTGCCCCTGGAAAATAGGGACACTAGGAGGGTCTAAGATTCATTGGATTTATAGGAGATCCATCCCTGGCCCTGACCCCCCCTCCCCTCTCTCTCCCCCTCCCTCCCTCCTTCCCTCTCCCTCTCCCTCTCTCTCCCTCCCCACCCCTACCCCGCCACAACTACACTTCTTTTTTTCCTTTTTTAAAAGTCGTGGTAATTCTATTCTATTCTATTCTGACAAAGTAATAATCATACATAAATTAGAATGAAAATGTGCACCCCACCACTGGGACTATTCCATTGCGAACTATCCAGCCTCCCAAAATGCAACACCTCTTTTCATGGTTTGACTTGCCTTTCCATTTTAACAGTACAGTCGTACCTCATGTTACGTCTGCTGCGGGTTACGTCTTTTCAGGTTATGGATGTGCCGAACCCGGAAGTCCTGGAACGGGTTTACCTCTGGGTTTGGCGCGCGCGCATGCGCAGAAACACCGAATTGTGTCACGCGCGTGCGCAGACACAGCGCTTCAGGATGCGGCCTTTTCATGTTGCGAACGGGCCTCCGGAATGGATCCCGTTCGCAACTAGAGGTACCACTGTACAAATTCTACAAATATCTCCTCAAAATGCACATTCCCAGTCTTATCTTAATGGCACATGTTAATTTATCATTAATAGCTATATCTCACACCTCTTTATACCATTCTTCCATTTTATATTCTGCTTGCCCCTTCCACTTCCTAGCTATCGTAATTCGTGCAGCTGTCAATGAATTTGTGAGCAACTCCATCATAGCCTGCGAACCTTCCACCCCATCATAAATTGATAATAACGCTACCTCTGGACTTTGCTCAGCTTTCAGCCAGGGATTTCTGTTATCTCCTTAAATACCCAGAAAAATTGTACATATTTACACGACTGCGCTTCTGAGCTCAACTACAAGGCACAAATACAGGATGGGAGACACCTGGCTTGAGAGCAGTACATGTGAAAAGGATCTAGGAGTCCTGGTAGACCACAAACTTGACATGAGTCAACAGTGTGATGCAGCAGCTAAAAAAGCCAAGGGATCAAGGGAAGTAATACGGTAGTACCACTGTATTCCGCCCTGGTCATACCTCACCTGGAGTACTGTGTCCAGTTCTGGGCACCACAGTTCAAGAAGGATACTGACAAGCTGGAACGTGTCCAGAAGAGGGCAACCAAAATGGTCAAAGGCCTGGAAACGATGCCTTATGAGGAACGGCTTAGGGAGCTGGGTATGTTTAGCCTGGAGAAGAGAAGGTTAAGGGGTGATATGATAGCCATGTTCAAATATATCAAAGGATGTCATATAGAGGAGGGAGAAAGGTTGTTTTCTGCTGCTCCAGAGAAGTGGACACGGAGCAATGGATTCAAACTACAAGAAAGAAGATTCCACCTAAACATTAGGAAGAACTTCCTGACAGTAAGAGCTGTTCGACAGTGGAATTTGCTGCCAAGGAGTGTGGTGGAGTCTCCTTCTTAGGAGGTCTTTAAGCAGAGGCTTGACAGGCATATGTCAAGAATGCTTTGATGGTGTTTCCTGCTTGTCAGGGGGTTGGACTGGATGGCCCTTGTGGTCTCTTCCAACCCTATGATTCTATGATTCTAACTCTTTCCTCCTCGCTGTGACTTGTTTAGTGCCTGGCTGAAAGACAGCTTGGATCCAGCAATTGTGGCCTTAGATCGACGGGTCACGGCCCTGACCGGCCTCAACACCCAGCCCCCTTACGCAGAATACCTGCAGGTGGTAAACTATGGATTGGGTGGGCACTACGAACCCCATTTTGACCACGCGACGGTGAGTAAACCTGCTGATACAAAGTCCGGCGGGCATGAAAGCAGTTTGATATTTTCCGAGAATGAATGAATGAATGAATGAATGAATCTTTATTTGCGTCAGCCATCGGCCATAGCAATAAAACAACAATACAATAAACAAAGAATAGAAATAAAAAGTCAATTATATAAAATACATTTTAGGGTTTTGAATCAATAGTCAAAGAGTGGATCTTATTCTGAATGCCCCAGCTAAAAACCTTCCAACTTTTGCTTGATCTGCCAAGAGAAAGGGCACTGTGGCAGTGGCTGGGCGACCCGGAATGGACAATAAAAGAGGGGTGATAATCTCATTCCTCAAGTCTTTATAAAGAGTGCGAGGCAGAAGGGCATGCGCCACCAATTCGGTACTGCCAAAACATAAGTGTTTTTCATGTGGAATCTGTTGGAATCGTCCCTCAAGTCCAGCCGAGGGCAATACATTCAATCTTCCGAGAGTAAAAGCGCGCCTATATTTTAGAATTGCTAGGTTATGCAGATAGGGTGCCAGAGAGTCAAAATGGGAAGGTCTGAGATGGAACCACCTGCATTTTTCTTTGGAAGCAATCAGAGTCTTTCTCTTTTTCTAAATGTCTCTGATTATAAGCATGCATTTCCTGCCTCCCCTTGCCACGAATTGTACATATACATATATACTTGATTTCTTTACAGCATAGATTCTTAACTGAATACTTGTTTTCCCGTACAAATCTTTTTCCACCCATGAATTCCCACCAGGACAATTTCTAGTTATCCTCAGGTCTTGTGGTAAATAATCCCAGTTCTGGAAGTCCTAAAACTTGATGAATGCGACCACCTGGTGTTTCATAATCAAGGAATTCTTTCCCCCCCAATGCAGTCGAGAAAAAGCCCCCTTTACAGGATGAAATCCGGAAACCGAATTGCCACGTTGATGGTCTATGTGAGTCTTCTTCTCTTTGCTGGGATCTGTGAAGAATTTTGTGATTTTGCCAGGGAACTCTGTATATGTTTCAAGAAGGGTAGGGTGTTTTTTTGGTCTTTCCATGGCGAAATGTACAGTTCCAAGCTTCAAACAGCTGGCCCAGTATTTCTCCTCCAGCTAGATTTCTGCAGTGTAAAAGTTAGGACAAGCATGATTTCAAGATGCTTTTGCAGGAAGGAAGTGTCACTGGGGCGAAGGGTGATTTGGAGACGGAAAAACAGGGTTAAGGAGATCTCCCCTGATATTTCTAAATGCTCATCACACAAGCCAAAGCAGCTATTATGTTTAGTTTCTTTAATGGTAGTGAAGATCAGTTCTGCCCATTTTGCAATGCAGCAAGAGGTGAGGTTGCAGGGAACCAGGCAGAGGGCCTTCTCGGTGGTGGCAACGCCCTCCCATCAGATGTCAAGGAAATAAACAACTATCTGACTTTTAGAATAAAAAAATCCTTCAGTAGCACCTTAAAGACCAACTAAGTTTATATTTTGGTATGAGCTTTTGTGTGCATGCACACTTCTTCAGATAGAAGAAGTGTGAAGAAGTGTGCATGCACACGAAAGCTCATACCAAAATATAAACTTAGTTGGTCTTTAAGGTGCTACTGAAGGAATTTTTTTATTTTGCTTCGACTCAGACCAACATGGCTACCTACCTGTGACTTTTAGAAGATATCTGAAGGCAGCCCTGTTTAAGGAAGTTTTTAATGTTTGGTGTTTTCTTGTATTTTTAATATTCTGTTGAGAGCCACCCAGAGTGGCTGGGGAAACCGAGCCAGATGCGTGGGGTATTAATAATAATAATAATAATAATAATAATAATAATAATAATAATAATAATTCATTGCATGGGGCTCAAACCCACGACCCTGACATTAAGAGTCTCATGCTTTATATCCTAGGGCTGCCATACGTCTGGCAACCAACATCAGAAGTGTAGATTTTGGTGAATTTCCTTGAAAATAGCTCCAAAACTTTCTTTTTCTGTCGGGGGGGGGGAGCTCAACATGGTTCTCCCTGTCCTCTTTTAAACTCCACAACAACCTTGTGAGGTAGTTAGATAGTGGAGAACCACGTACGCCACCTTGAGCCGAAGGATAATGTTGTCTCGTTTCTTTTCCTGCTCAGCTGAGTTTGGTGGAAGCCGGAGGGTCCACAGCCTTCATCTATGCAAACCTCAGCATTCCTGTTGTCAAGGTGAGGTGTGTGTTGTGAAATGCAGAAAGATGGGTTCCCCAGGGAGTGAAAAGAGGTATCAAAGGTAACAAGAGAAAAAGAGAGGAACAAGTCATCAACTTCCTCGCACAAATAAAATACTGTACTGTAGAGGCACTTGGGGCTGAAATTTACCTGAATTTATCATCCACCCACCCTTTGGCAGCTGTGCCAAAACACCCCTTTGTGTGCAAGGGGCTGTCTTTTTTCAGCAACTGTTTTTGGGAAACTGCCCCTCTGTGCATGCTGAAAGGAACGGGATTTGTGCATTCAGCTGGGGCCTGGGTTATTTATCTGCAGACATGCCATGAAAGTTCTTGTTCATTGGGGACGCGGGTGGCGCTGTGGCCTAAACCACTGAGCCTCTTGGGCTTGCCCATCGGAAGGCTGGCGGTTCGAATCCCCACGACGGAGTGAGCTCCCGTTGCTCTGTCCCAGCTCCTGCCAACCTAGCAGTTCGAAAGCACACCAGGGCAAGTAGATAAATAGGTACCGCTGCGGCAGGAAGGTAAACGGCATTTCCATGCGCTCTGGCTTCTGTCACGGTGTCCTGTTGCGCCAGAAACGATTTAGTCCTGCTGGCCGCATGACCCGGAAAGCTGCCTGAGGACAAACGCCAGCTCCCTCAGCCTGAAAGCAAGATGAGCGCCTTTGACTGGACTTAACCGTCCGAGGGTCCTTCACCTTTACCTGTTTTCAGCACGTTTTTTCAGGGAAACCGCCCCCTGTATATGCTCAAAGGAACGGGATTTGTGCACTCAGCTGGGCGCCTGCCGCGCTGCAAAATCTGGAGCCTGGGTTATTTCTCTGCAGACACGCCATGAACATTTTTATTCTCTGGTCCCCTTTCCAGAATGCGGCTCTCTTTTGGTGGAACCTTCGCAGGAACGGGGAAGGGGACGACGACACGCTGCATGCTGGCTGCCCGGTCCTTGCCGGAGACAAATGGGGTAAGGAGCACAGCTTAGCCGTGCCATGCAATGGCACATCACTTCCTGGTGCAAGAAGGAAGGAAGCGACAGGGTTATCGCAAATACCACTGCTCTGGTAAAGAAGGCCCAGCAGAGAATATATTTCCTCAGACTTTTAAAAAAGGGCAAGCTGAGAGAGAGACTGCTGGTGTCCTTCTACCGAGGCTCCATAGAGAGCATTCTTACATACGGTATCTGTACTTGGTTTTCCAGCTGCACAGCCATGGATACATAGCTGCCAAGTCTGGGTCGTAAAGATCCGGGATCGGCAGCGCGCGCATGACCGGAAGTTGCGTGACGCAACTTCCGGTGGCGCTTTGCCCTTCTATGGGCACCAGAAAATGGTGGCGCCGGCGCCGGAAGTCGCTTCCACGCATGACCGGAAACGCGTAAAAGCGACTTCCGGCGCCGGCGCCGCCATTTTCTGATGCCCATAGAAGGGCAAGCGCTACCGGAAGTCGCGTCACGCAACTTCCGGTCATGCACGGAAGCGACTTCTGGCGCCGGCGCCGGCATTTTCTGGTGCCCATAGAAGGGCAAAGCGGCCCCAGAAAAATGGCCGCCGGGCAGAAGCCAATTAAAGGGAAAATACCAGGATTTTCCACCAAACGGGAGATCGCCGGGAAACGGTAAGAAAAAAGGGGTTTTCCCGGCGGATACGGGATACTTGGCAGCTATGTGGATAGGAAAGTGCTCCAGAAGGTCATAACCGCAGCCTGAAAGATTATCGGTCATCCTCTCTGTTATGTACTGAGCTGAATCCTAGAACAATAGGATTCAGAATCAGCAGTCTGATTGGTCCGCAGGAGCTACCCAATCCAACTCCAGGCCAATCAGGTTGCAGATTCACTTCTGCCAGCCGCCTGATTGGCTGCTCCTGCAGGCCAATCAGGTTGCGGATTCACTTCCACCTGGAGTTGGATTGGGTAGCTCCTGCGGACCAATCAGACTGCTGATTCTGAATCCTATTGTTCTAGGATTCAGCTCAGTACATAACACTCTCCCGTCTCTGGAAGAACTATAGAATTCCCGTTGCCTTAAAAAAAGCAAATAATATTTTACAAGATTCATCTTACTGTATAGTCTTTTTGCACCGTTGCCTTCGGGCAAGAGAAACAGAACAATTAAATCAAGAACAAATAGATTAAAAAACAGTTTCTATCCAAGAACTATAACCCTCTTGAATGCTGTAACGAAATAATATGATCCTGGAGAGTTGTGATGGGTGGGTGGGGGCTGTAATTGTGTTTTTGCTTAGTTTTTTATGGGATGGCATTCAATTTCGTTGTACTATGTACAATAACAATGAAGTATCTAGAATAAAAAATAAAAATTAATTCAGCCGTCAAGTTTCCACGAGGGTAGGGGGCTCACACAAAAAAGGCCTTGCCGAGGAGCTCGGTCAATTTCACTGCTGTGCCATCTAAAGCTGGGATGTGAGATTGACATGATTAAAGAATAAACAATAAATTACTATTATAGAACAATAAAGTATTGTTCTGTTGTTACACAGTTTTGCCTTCAAGCGTGGCGAGCGATGCCTAAAAAGAGGCAAATGTCCTGCTATCCAAAATGCGACTCCTGGGCAGTGTTAAGATAAATTCAACAGTGTAAATAAGTTTTGATGGATGGAATAATGGTATAGTTTTTGTAGAATATGCAGGGATTTATGATATGTCAAATGAGCCATGGAAAGAGAAGAAGGGAAGTCATTGATATCTGAAGGGTGTAAAAATGAGTACTGTACTTTAAATTGTAAAACAGAATATATATATATATATATATATATATATATATATATATATATATATATATAATGTAATGTGACCCCTGTTGCCCTCTCTTCAAAATCAGGCCAGGAGAAAACCCAGGCAGGGGGATTGCTATTATTTGCATGTGTTTGCATGGCACAGGGCAATCGTTTCCTTTTTATATAAAAAAAAATATTCTTAAAAGTCTTTATTTCAATTCTTAAAAAAACAGTAACAGAACATATAAAATCTTATCAAATAACTTGAGCCAATACTACAAACAAAAAAGAATCAAAATCAGAATTTACAAAAAAAGAAAGAAAGAAAAAAAGAGAACAGACAAATAAAATAGAAATGGACTCCCTACTGTTTATACACCGCTTCCCTTTTGGTTAACTTTCACTTATCTTGCATTATCTGAGTTGTTATAAACATACATTCTCTAAACCTCTTGCATATCTTTCAATTCAAACAGATCATCAATTCGGTATTAATGTTTTCTTTGATCCAGTGGTTCCCAACAGGTGGTCCGGGGACCCCCAGGGGTCCGCGAGCTATGCCAGAGGGGTCCGCAAAATGCTATTAGAATAAAAAAAATATTAAATATATTTTGTATGATAACAGATTTTTTTGTTTTGGCCGCTTCCTGCATGAGCAGAGTCTAGCGCAAAACTAGAATTAGATAGAGGCAGTAGTTCTGCTGTATGCCGTTAGGTGGCGCTTTACAAACACTACTGTTTTGCAAAGAGGCAGCGCGCGCATTCTACTAACGCTCACCTCCCCAAGATGCTTTGCGCGCGCCGGCTTCATTTGTGCGCTACTGCGCAGACACCCTGTCTTCTCCATTCCCCTCCCTCCTCCCTGGTGCGCGCTGCCTCTTTGCAAAACAGTAGTGTTTGTAAACAAAGCGTTTTTTGCGGAAGCTACAGTTCGCGTAGTTAAAAATGGACCGTTGGTTAAAAAGTGGTTCATCTCATTAAGAACTGAAAATTAAAACTAACTGTATACTGATGGAGTACTCTGTTGTAACTGTAAAAAATGTATAAATATAAAATATAAAAAGACTCTTAATTTGGCTCTCACTTTTTAATTTTAGGATTAGGAATTAATGGGGGTCCTTGTCACAATAGCGGCTCGATGAGGGGTCCTCGAGAAAATTTTGTTGGGAACCCCTGCTTTGATCAAATAGTCCTCAACATATTTCCATTTGATTTTACCTTTCTCCTCAGGGATATTCCTAATTGCTGCAGTCATTTTGGCTAGGTTCATAAATTCCACCAGTTTTTCCTGCCATTCAAGAACCCCCGGAATCTTTTCTCCCTTCCAATTCTGAGCAATGAGGAACCTAGCTGCTGCACAGGCAAGAAGACTATATTCTTTTCATCTTCTGGAATATTTTCCGGCACCATGCTTAACAAAAATAATTCTGGTTTCTTTTCAAACGTTATTTTTAGCATCTTTTTTGTTTTTCATAAATTGTATTCCAAAATTTATGAATTTTCACGCATTGCCACCAGCAATGATAATAGCTGCCAATTTTTTCCTGGCATTTCCAGCATTTGTTTGAATTATTTTTATATACTTTGGCAATTTTTTCTGGAGTCAGATGCTACCTCTAGACTAGCTTTAGCGTGTTCTCCTTTATCCCTGCACATGCTTTAATCTCATCCCCTCCCTCCATAATTTGTCCCACTGATTGCTAAATATAGGCCTCCCAATGTCTTAAGCCCATTTTATCATAGTGGCCTTCACTACTTCATAAATTAACTCCCACTCTTAGGGCAATCGTTTCCAGTTTGCCGATATGTGGCAAGAAAAAGCAACGAATAAATGTAATAATAATAACTTTGCCTGACTGAGCTGCAGCTGGATTTCCGACTGGGGGTGGTTATGGCAAGCAGATGATTCCCATGATAAAGCAGGTATTTTTTCCAGGAACAATTCAAAGGGCTGGTTATCTCTCTATATATAAATGGTGAAGGTCCATGTGTGTTATTCCCCACTTTTCTCCCACAAGCACTTACCCGATCGTCCTGAAATTTGGCCACAACATCAGAGTCACATGTGAGCAGGTAATCATGCACTTACACTGACCAGCTGACACACCTAACACAGGTAAAAACCTGGATTTGTGGTCAAAAAAATTGCGCCATCCAGTGGACATTCAACGAACAACGGACAAACATACTCCAGGATGGGGACAATCACAGGGATTAGCCACAGCAACGCGTGGCAGGGCCAGCTAATAACTTATAAAGCCCAATATGGCTTAGGTCCAGGTTATCTGTATTTCCCCATAAGAACCTGCCTGATTTTTGAGATCTTCAGGGATACCCTTCAGGGAAGACGGGGTCTTCTCAGCATAGCTGCCAAGTTTTCCCTTTTCTTGCGAGGAAGCCTATTCAGCATAAGGGAAAATCCCTTTAAAAAAGGGATAACTTGGCAGCTATGCTTCTCAGCTGTGACTTCTCCCAGGCAACTTTGGAACTCCCTGCCTGGAGAACTCAGACCGGCTCCCCTTCTTGCTGTCCTCCTGCTGGCAAGTGAAGACCAACAGGCTTTGGGGAACTGACTGTTTTGAATGAAAACAGTGTGGTGGGTATCATCCTAATGATAATTTTTTTATTATTTATACCCTGCCCATCTGGCTGGGTTTCCCCAGCCACTCTGGGCGGCTTCCAACAAAATATTAAAAATACAAGAAAACATCACACATTAAAAACTTCCGTAAACAGGGCTGCCTTCAGATGTCTTCTAAAAGTCAGTTGTTTATTTCCTTGACATCGGATGGGAGGGCGTTCCACAGAGAGGGCGCCACCACCGAGAAGGCCCTCTGCCTGGTTCCCTATAACCTCACTTCTCGCAGGGAGGGAACCACCAGAAGGCCCTCGGAGCTGGACCTCAGTGTCCGGCCTGGACGATGGTGGTGGAGGCGATCCTACCATGCTACTTTTATCGTATTGCTCTGTATATTTTACAATATCTCATATCTATATCTATATATAATTGCTTTTCTATTTAACTTGAAAACATCCAGCTAGAAGTAATAATAAAAACAGCCATAAGAGCAGGAAGAATAAAAGCGCAAGATAATAGAATAATAATTATAATAATTAAAAAATGCTTGAAAAGGAATGAGCGGTGTAAAATACATTCGACAGTGGAATGCAAGGTTCCTATTTGTACCAAACATATCAAATAATCATGAAAGTTGCCAAATAGACTCATATTTAATTCTTTTTTTAGTTACTGCCTTTTCCTCTCTGTGTTTTTAGCTGTTTCTGTTTTAACTGTAAGCTGCCTTTAGTAGTTCCTGTGGAGGGGAAAGGCGGGATATTATTATTATTATTATTATTATTATTATTATTATTATTATTATTAATCCCAACCTCTCTTTAATAGTGGCCAACAAGTGGTTCCATGAACACGGACAGGAATTTCGGAGGCCGTGTGGCACCAGCCCGGAAGACTAAAAAGTTCAAGTGCTCTCAGCTGGGTTTGGCGAATGCCAGAGTTTCATGGCGGGCGAAGTGTGGGGAGAGAATCTGAACTGACTCCCTAACCTAACATAGCCTAGTCTGGAAAGACCACCTTGGAGTGAAGCACGGCCAAACCACCTCTTGGCAAAGGTTTTCTCAGGCATCTGAGAAATAAAGGACTTGATGTAGGACATAGTTAAACTATGGAACTCCTGGCCACAGGGCGCAGTGATTGGCCACCAACTCGGACGGCTTTAAGAGGATGGGGCAAATTCATGGAGGAGAGGGCTGTCGGTGGTCTCTAGCCACAGTGGAACCACAGTTGCGGCTTCTGAATCCCAGTTGCTGGAAGCCACAGGAGGGGGGATAGTTGCTCTTGTATTCGAATGCTGCTTGCAGGTTCCCTATGAGGATTTGGCTGTGGCCATCTTGGCTGTGAGTCTTGGAAGACCTGCTTCCCGCCTTGCAGGGCCTGGACTGACTCCAGCTGCAAAAGCTGAGGCTGAACAAACAGGGTACTGTTTTTTTTTGTTGCCGATACAGTGGTGCCTTGGTTCTCAAACACCTTGGTGCTCAAACAACTTGGAACCCAAACACTGCAAACCCGGAAGTAAGTGTTCCAAGTTTGTGAACTTTTTCCAGAAGTTGAACATGCTCCGTTTTGGGTGCCACACTTCTGTTTTGAGGTCTGCCCGTTTTTGCTATTTATTTTGTGTTTTTGTTTTTGCAGCTTTTTTGCTTTGTTTTTGGGCTGTATGGAACCCAGTTGTTACTGATGGATTGATTGTGTGACTGCAGTACATTGTTTATTGCTTTCATTTTTATGGATCGATGGTCTCGTTAGATAGTAAAATTCATGTTCAATTGCTGTTTTAGGGGTTGTTTTTAAAAGTCTGGAACGGATTAATCCATTTTGGATTACTTTCTATCGGAAAGCGCGCCTTGGTTTTGGAACGCTTTGGTTTTGGAACGGACTTCCGGAACGGATTAAGTTTGAGAACCAATGTACCACTGTATTAACTTTTTTTGTATTTTTCTTCTTAGATCTTGTTATGATTTATGTGAAAATAGTCCCATTTGTTTTTGTATTTTTTGGATGCCTTTTATTTATTGTTCATGACAACTTTAGCGAGGTTTGTGATGGCATAAATCTTTTTGCCTCGCAAGCCACCTTGAGCTCTGGGAAGATAGCGTAAAATGAAATCATGACAGCGATGATCTGCTTGGCCACCGCGAGACTAGATCCAGCAGCCTTTTTTATATTCTCATTTTATTTAATTTGTGGCCTGTCGGGTGTGGGGCAGGGAGTATAAAGCTCTGCGGAGGAGGAGAGATGGGAGCAACCAGGCAATCTATATAGGCACACAGCCCAGGCTTGCAACCCAGAGATGTCACACTGCTGCTGCTCGCCAGAGTGGTGCATGCTCTGGTTATCTCTCGCTTGGACTACTGCAATGCGCTCTCTGTGGGGCTACCTTTGAAGGTGACTCAGAAACTGCAACTAATCCAGAATGTGGCAGCTAGACTGGTGACTGGGAGCGGCCGTCGAGACCATATAACACCAGTCCTGAAACATTGGCTCCCAGTATGTTTCCAAGCACAATTCAAAGTGTTGGTGCTGACCTTGAAAGCCCTAAACAGCCTCAGCCCAGTATACCTGCAGGAGCGTCTCAACCCCCATCGTTCAGCCCAGACACTGAGGTCCAGCGCCGAGGGCCTTCTGGCGGTTCCCTCCCTGCAAGAAGTGAGGTTACAGGGAACCAGGCAGAGGGCCTTCTCGGTGGTGGCGCCCGCCCTGTGGAACGGCCTCCCACCAGATGTCAAGGAAATAAACAACTATCCTGCTTTTAAACGACATCTGAAGGCAGCCCTGTTTAGGGAAGTTTTTGATGTTTAATGCTGTATTGCGTTTTTAATATTCGATTGGGAGCCGCCCGATAAACCGAGGTACCTCGGTTTACAAACACAATTGGTTCCGGAAGTCTGTACTTAACCTGAAGCGTACTTAACCTGAAGCGACCTTTCCCATTGAAAGTAATGGAAAGTGGATTAATCCGTTCCAGACGGTCCGTGGAGTACTTAAACTGAAGCGTACTTAACCTGAAGCGAACTTTCCCATTGAAAGTAATGGAAAGTGGATTAATCCGTTCCAGACGGTCCGCGGAGTACTTAAACTGAAAATACTCAAACCGAGGCGTACTACTTAAACCGAGGTATGACTGTATCATCATCATCATCATCATTATGCTTTTGCAATCTGAAGGTCTAGACCTTTGATTTCTTTCATGAATGGAAGCTGAAACCATGAAAACATACAGTACACATGTCCTTGCTCAGAAACTCCCCGGCGCCACAATGTGAAGTTTTTCCCGACACAGGGAAGCACTGATGGGAACAGCTTCACCGGTTGATTTCTGCCTGCTCTGCAGCTATTAAAGGCACCCAACCCGTCAAAAGGCGGAAGCTCTCCATGGCAATCAAACTGGTGCAGCATGCGTGGGGGGGGGGGGAAGAAGGCTGCTTTCTTCCCAAGGAGCTGTGGGTCCTCGTGGCCTGAGGCCAGCAGCCGAGTCAATATTTGAAAAAGTGAAATTGTGGTTAACTGGAGCAGAAACCGAGTCTGCCTGTCCTTTCAGAGAGAGCCTCCTGGGAGACAAAAGAATGATACACGGTCTCTCCATCCCACACAAGCCCCCTCTCTTTCCCTCTCCCGCCTGTATCTCACACGTCCAACCATCCCAGACATCGATGGAATTTCCCCCACTAAGAGCTTAAAAAGGTGAGTGTCTCTTTTAGAACCAAAAAAGTTGATTAAAAGTAAAAATAAACAAAACAGTTAAGGGCTTTGTTGGAGCAGACTGAGATTCATCTAGTCCAAGGCTGGGGAATATTTGGTTCTCCAAATGTTTATTATTATTATTATTATTATTATTATTATTATTATTATTATTATATTAAATTAAATTTTTATACCACCCTTCACCCAAAGATTGCAGGTGGTGCACAACATAAAAAATACAGAATGAGGATCGACAATAAAATAAAAACAAACATCGCACCCTCCCACAAGCACGTTTGAAAGGCCGTAAAATGTCGGACTACAGATCCCATCAGCCTTGACTATTGGCCGGTGCTGATGGGAGACCTGCTTTAGCTGGCCTGTCGAAGCCGTTTCCTGGGATTGTGGCCACTGCCATATGCTGACTGCTCTAAGGAGCCACAGGTGAAAGATGACAGGGAAAATGAGTGTTGGTCTGACGCAGTCAAAACAAGATAAACAAAAACCTTCCAGTAGCACCTTAGAGACCTATGCTGAGACAGACAGAAGTCTTAAAGTGTGGGAGAACTTTATTTTATTTATATGTAACATTTATTTATTGGCAACATCTTTCTTACTAGGTAACCTATTTTTGCTAACTTACGGGTAGTGTGTTTCCTTTTTTTTACCTTTGTGAAGCAATATTTAAAATTGGTGCTGAGTGCAGGGTGGGGGCCAAAGATGGACCAACTACCTCAGAAGGTGTGTGATGTGTCCCACACCAGAGCTACCCCCCCCAACACCCCAGTAGAGGAATATAAATTTTAGAATACGCAAACATCTGCAAATATCAAAGGTTTAGCAAGTACAACATCAGAGTGGGCAACAACTTTGGACCATATACCAGTTGTTGTTGTTTAGTCGCTTAGTCGTGTCCGACTCTTCGTGACCCCATGGACGCCAGGCACTCCTGTCTTCCACTGCCTCCCGCAGTTTGGTCAAACTCATGTTCGTAGCTTCGAGAACACTGTCCAACCATCTTGTCCTCTGTCGTCCCCTTCTCCTAGTGCCCTCAATCTTTCCCAACATCAGGGTCTTTTCCAGGGAGTCTTCTCTTCTCATGAGGTGGCCAAAGTATTGGAGCCTCAGCTTCAGGATCTGTCCTTCCAGTGAGCGCTCAGGGCTGATTTCCTTCAGAATGGATAGGTTTGATCTTCTTGCAGTCCATGGGACTCTCAAGAGTCTCCTCCAGCACCATAATTCAAAAGCATCAATTCTTCGGCGATCAGCCTTCTTTATGGTCCAGCTCTCACTTCCATACATAACTACTGGAAAAACCCTTGGGCAAAAAAAATGAAAGGCACAAGTACAGGATGGGTGACACTTGGCTTGAGAGCAGTACATGGGAAAAGGATCTAGGAGTCTTGGTAGACCACAAACTTGACATGAGTCAGCAGTGTGATGCAGCAGCTAAAAAAGCCAATGCAATTCTGGGCTGCATCAATAGGAGTGTAGCATCTAGATCTAGGGAAGTAATAGTACCCCTGTATTCTGCTCTGGTCAGACCTCACCTGGAGTACTGTGTCCAGTTCTGGGCACCACAGTTCAAGAAGGATACTGACAAGCTGGAACGTGTCCAGAAGAGGGCAACCAAAATGGTCAAAGGCCTGGAAACGATGCCTTATGAGGAACGGCTTAGGGAGCTGGGTATGTTTAGCCTGGAGAAGAGAAGGTTAAGGGGTGATATGATAACCATGTTCAAATATATCAAAAGATGTAATGTAAAGGAAGGAGACATCTTGGAGAGTGAAGTCAAATGGGCCTTAGAAAGCACTGCTAATAACAAGGCCAGTGGAAGTGATGATATTCCAGCTGAACTATTTAAAATTTTAAAAGATGATGCTGTTAAGGTGCTACACCCAATATGCCAGCAAGTTTGGAAAACTCAGCAATGGCCAGAGGATTGGAGAAGATCAGTCTACATCCCAATTCCAAAGAAGGGCAGTGCCAAAGAATGCTCCAACTACCGCACAATTGCCCTCATTTCACACGCTAGCAAGGTTATGCTTAAAATTCTACAAGGCAGGCTTAGGCAGTATGTGGACCGAGAACTCCCAGAAGTGCAAGCTGGATTTCGAAAGGGCAGAGGAACCAGAGACCAAATAGCAAACATGCGCTGGATTATGGAGAAAGCTAGAGAGTTCCAGAAAAACGTCTACTTCTGCTTCATTGACTATGCAAAAGCCTTTGACTGTGTCGACCACAGCAAACTATGGCAAGTTCTTAAAGAAATGGGAGTGCCTGATCACCTCATCTGTCTCCTGAGAAATCTCTATGTGGGACAAGAAGCTACAGTTAGAACTGGATATGGAACAACGGATTGGTTCAAAATTGGGAAAGGAGTACGACAAGGTTGTATATTGTCTCCCTGCTTATTTAACTTATATGCAGAATTCATCATGCGAAAGGCTGGACTAGATGAATCCCAAGCAGGAATTAAGATTGCCGGAAGAAATATCAACAACCTCAGATATGCAGATGACACAACCTTGATGGCAGAAAGTGAGGAGGAATTAAAGAACCTTTTAATGAGGGTGAAAGAGGAGAGCGCAAAATATGGTCTGAAGCTCAACATCAAAAAAACCAAGATCATGGCCACTGGTCCCATCACCTCCTGGCAAATAGAAGGGGAAGAAATGGAGGCAGTGAGAGATTTTACTTTCTTGGGCTCCTTGATCACTGCAGATGGTGACAGCAGTCACGAAATTAAAAGACGCCTGCTTCTTGGGAGAAAAGCAATGACAAACCTAGACAGCATCTTAAAAAGCAGAGACATCACCTTGCCGACAAAGGTCCGTATAGTTAAAGCTATGGTTTTCCCAGTAGTGATGTATGGAAGTGAGAGCTGGACCATCAAGAAGGCTGATCGCCGAAGAATTGATGCTTTTGAATTATGGTGCTGGAGGAGACTCTTGAGAGTCCCATGGACTGCTAGAAGATCAAACCTATCCATTCTTAAGGAAATCAGCCCTGAGTGCTCCCTGGAAGGACAGATCGTGAAGCTGAGGCTCCAATACTTTGGCCACCTCATGAGAAGAGAAGAATCCTTGGAAAAGACCCTGATGTTGGGAAAGATTGAGGGCACTAGGAGAAGGGGACGACAGAGGACAAGATGGTTGGACAGTGTTCTCGAAGCTACGAACATGAGTTTGACCAAACTACGGGAGGCAGTGGAAGACAGGAGTGCCTGGCGTGCTATGGTCCATGGGGTCACGAAGAGTCGGACACGACTAAACGACTAAACAACAACAAAGGAAGGAGAAAGGTTGTTTTCTGCTGCTCCAGAGAAGCGAACACGGAGCAATGGATTCAAACTACAAGAAAGAAGATTCCACCTAAACATTAGGAAGAACTTCCTGACAGTAAGAGCTGTTCGGCAGTGGAATTTGCTACCAAGGAGTGTGGTGGAGTCTCCTTCTTTGGAGGTCTTTAAGCAGAGGCTTGACAGGCATATGTCAAGAATGCTTTGATGGCGTTTCCTGCTTGGACTGGATGGCCCTTGTGGTCTCTTCCAATTCTATGATTCTAACCATAGCTTTAACTATACGGACGTTTGTAGGCAAGGTGATGTCTCTGCTTTTTAAGATGCTGTCTAGGTTTGTCATTGCTTTTCTCCCAAGAAGCAGGCGTCTTTTAATTTCATGACTGCTGTCACCATCTGCAGTGATCAAGGAGCCCAAGAAAGTAAAATCTCTCACTGCCTCCATTTCTTCCCCTTCCATATACCGGTATAATGATATAAATGACCATATGATACAATGACCATATAAAATTATATATATATATATAATTATATATATATAATGGGACATATCCACGTTGTATGTCTGCAATGGTGATTTAAGAAAAATACAGAAACCATCAAGATTATTAGCAAACCTGAAAACCGGAAGCAATAAAATTGCTTTTCGCCAGCTGCTTCCAAAGAGGCTCCCCTGTTTAGGGAAGGCAAAGCTGTTTACCAAGTTGTGCATTTGAGAGAACAGAAAACTGTCCTTCTTCAGCAGACCCGGGTGTCTCTGCACACTTGTGCAGTTTTTGCAAGGAGGTGTGATAAATCTCTCTGCCAAGGGAGACACACGGATCCCTATTCTGCGCCCAGATTCCCAGAGTTGTTAATTATTACTCTTTCCTTCCCCAAACAAGCAAGCGAGTTCTCAGGGAAGGCGGGGTTTGAGTACGGGGAGACAGCAATACTGACCCACCTTACAGGGTTGTTGTGGGGAGCGATAACGGATCCGACACAGTATTATGCGCTAGAAATGCTAAGCATCTTGCATTGAAATCTCCGCAGTGCGTAACTGAGAGTACATCTCTTTTATAAGAGCACATTTCATGTAAAAATAAAAGAAGCAAATGCAGGGTTCTAATTAATTGAACTTATTGTTTGCTATACACACAGCTTCCCTCCTAATGACTGGAAGGTTTTTGTACAAACATAAAAGCATGAAAATAAAAATGCACTATAATAAAAATCTATGAGAGTTACAGACAGACCCCAGCAAGACAGCAGCAAAAGCTTTGGCAAATCTACAAATTATCGGAAGGCATAAGGCTGATAAAACCTCATTTAGAAAATATGCACGAGCAGAGACGTTTCAGTGAGTCTAAGATATTGGGTGCTCCTGCCACCCAGCGGCCCCTTGCCTGTAGCGCAGAAAGAACGATAGACACATAGCATTGTAGTGTTGGAAGGGTCCCCCCCAAAGGACATCTAGCCCAACCCCCTGCAGCTCAGGAAATACAGCTAATATCACAGGTGACCACCCAACCTGTTATATAGATCTCCTGCAACGATGAAGTCTGCCACCTTCCAAGGAAGCCCGTTTTCCGCTTTCTAAATGGCTCTTGCTGTCAGAAAGTTCTTAGTCAGAAGACAAAAATATTGCCCTCCAATGAAGCTGAATGTTGGAAGCTTCAGGACAGACCAAATAAAGGCCTTCTTTATACAGCGTAGAATAAAAATGGTGGGGTTTGCTATGCAGTGCATCCGTCCTGTGTTCCTGCCTCCCTGATATTTGACCTTGAGATGCATTCGTGCCCCTGTGCTTGCCTGGACAGAGAGAACTCTCTCGGTGTGTTGTTACGCCATTCCAAAAGGGACGCGGGTGAACCTTTGAGCCTCTTAGGCTTGCCGATCAAAAGGTCAGCAGTTCGAATACCCGCAACTGAGGGCCCGTTGCTCGGTCCCAGCTCCTGCCAACCTAGCAGTTCGAAAGCACACCAGTGCAAGTAGATAAATAGGTACCACTGCGGTGGGAAGGTAAACAGCGCACACTCTGGCTTCCTTCATAGTGTCCCGTTGCGCCAGAAGCTGTTTAGTCCTGCTGGCCACATGACCCGGAAAGCTGTCTGTGGACAAACGCCAGCTCCCTTGGCCTGAAAGCGAGATGAGCACCGCAACCCCATAGTCGCCTTTGACTGGACTTAACCATCCAGGGGTCCTTTACCTTTCACCTTATGCCACCCCAAGCTCAAGAGGGGTGAGATGCCAGCAGCTTGCCCAGAGTTTGGTCCCCTTGGAATTAAGATCGGCGGAGATTTGTGGTGTCTTTAGGATACCTGGTTTTATTTATGCGTATTATAGGGTGATGACTTGAACAAATGGATGAACTTTTGCCTATTAATGACTAAAACGAGGTATATTCCATTGAAATATTTTAAAAAGTCACACATAAACAGTTTTTAATGTTTTTATATGCCGTTTTACCATTTCATAAAATTGTATTGACAATTCTATATATATTTCGTATCAAATTTGGGCACAACCCCACATTCCACAATGGGGAGCGTTCTTAGCAACATAGGGTATACAAATGTCACACCTGCGCAAGGTAAAAGCCCCTTTTTGGGACCTCAAAACTCAGCCAGCAGACCCTGCCGGACATGCTGGGAAAAGAACCTACAGGAGAGGTAGCAAAACATCGTCCTCTAGCGGTGTCTATACAGTTACTGCAGCTAAAAAAAGCTTCCTTGTGTGTTTGATGGCCCTATATAATGTTGTGTATATATGTGACTCTAAAGCTTGGGTTAAATTTCATATCTGCTTACAGTGACTTCAAAAATGGTCAAAAAACTGGTAATTTTTAAAAAATCATTTTGTGCGTGAGGTTTTTTTAAAATCAAATCTCTTTGAAAGTAAGATTTTATCTAATCTTTAATGAAAGCTCATCAAATTACGATACAGGGAAATGAGGTGGTACAAAAGTGATTACCCTAATGCGTATAAGCAGAGTATTAATTTCATCTCGGAGCATTAATACCACCAAAGATCTCGCTTCTGCATTAAAT
Source organism: Zootoca vivipara (assembly GCF_965207765.1). NCBI lineage: Eukaryota > Metazoa > Chordata > Lepidosauria > Squamata > Lacertidae > Zootoca > Zootoca vivipara. The sequence continues at coordinate 98,389,503 of NC_142587.1, read as the reverse complement.
CACAGCTTTGGCTCCAGCATGGAGCAAGCAGGTCTCTCTGTCTCCAGCTTCCGTGTTTCTCAACCTTGGTGCCCTGGCTGTCACTGATCCTGCCAGCTAGGGATGATGGGAGTTGTAGTCCGACAACAGCCAGAGACCCAAGGTTGAGAAACACCGATTACTGTATTGTTGTTGTTTAGTCGTTTAGTCGTGTCCGACTCTTCGTGACCCCATGGACCATAGCACGCCAGGCACTCCTGTCTTCCACTGCCTCCCGCAGTTTGGTCAAACTCATGATCGTAGCTTCGAGAACACTGTCCAACCATCTCGTCCTCTGTCGTCCCCTTCTCCTAGTGCCCTCAATCTTTCCCAACATCAGGGTCTTTTCCAAGGATTCTTCTCTTCTCATGAGGTGGCCAAAGTATTGGAGCCTCAGCTTCACGATCTGTCCTTCCAGGGAGCACTCAGGGCTGATTTCCTTAAGAATGGATAGGTTTGATCTTCTTGCAGTCCATGGGACTCTCAAGAGCAGGCACCCCCAAACTGCGGCCCTCCAGATGTTTTGGCCTACAACTCCCATGATCCCTAGCTAACAAAACCAGTGGTTGGGGAAGATGGGAATTGTAGTCTAAAACATCTGGAGGGCCAAAGTTTGGGGATGCCTGCTCAAGAGTCTCCTCCAGCACCATAATTCAAAAGCATCAATTCTTCGGCGATCAGCCTTCTTTATGGTCCAGCTCTCACTTCCCTACATCACTACTGGGAAAACCATAGCTTTAAGTATACGGACCTTTGTCTGTATATCCCTGCGTATAAGACTACTTTTTAACCCAGGAAAATCTTCTCAAAAGTCGGGGGTCGTCTTATATGACGGGTCGTATTTCTTATACGGCGAGTATATCCCAAGCTCTGTATTTTAACTGGAAAAGTTGGGGGTCGTCTTTTACACCCAGTCATCTTATACGCAGGAATATATGGTAATTTAGGTGGTTGTGGCCTAAATGCCCACCCATTCGTTGTATGGCACTGAGCAACTTCTTTAGTTATGCTAATTGCGGTGCTTAATTGGCCAGCCAAAGCAATTAAAAGGGCTGCTTTGGCAAAGTTGCTCTTATACTAGTTTCCCAAACTTGGGTCTTCAGCTGTTTTGGGACTCCAATTCCTACCGTCCTTAGCTAGCAGCCCCAGTGGTCAGGGATGATGGAAGCTGTAGTCCGATAACAGCTGGACTTGGGAAACCTTGTGACTCATCCATTCCACCTCCAGAGAGACAGGATCCCCAAGAATTGGCAGGGACTCAGGGCATCATCCAATCTGACCCCCATCTCTGAAACCCGTAGCAATATATATTTTGCCTGAACCTTGCCTCTGTTGCCCCGCACACTTCTGCTCCTGACCCCACCCACCCCCAGGTGACCCCCCAGGTGAAAAGAGGCCCTGCGCCCTTTAACCTCTATCGCCTCGCCCATTTCCCACTATATACAAAGAACCATTAAACACACACACACAAACACACAAAGCCGAACCACGGCAGGTAGCGAAATATTTATTTTCATAAAACAAGGGTGGTCGTCATCATCGGCAGGGAGTTGACAAAAAAAAAATCTCTCCCCCCCCCCACAAAAAAATGCCAACAGTACAGTATGTGTTATTTAAAGGGGGAGAGGCTAAACGAGGACTCTAGTCTTTGTTGAACCAGATAAGGTTTGCCTCCCTCCCCAGAAAAAGGGGAAAAATTTATGCTGAAGTTTCAGAGTTTGGGGTGGGGTGGGGGAGAGTTTTTGTGGGGTGTGCGAGAGAATCTAGGGATGCTTCCCGGCCCCCAAATGTAGCAAGTGACCCACAGACAGAGTACCTAACCGAAGGGGGGTTTTCACCTGGCGACTCTGCGTTGCGTGTCGTGATAGATATATACGCATACGCCATGGGAGAGGAAGCGATCCTTTTTCAAATTGGACTCTGGTTCAAAGAAAACTGGCAAACGGAACCGGCAAACGGGCCCCTCTTTCCAAGGGCCACCGGGGCAGCTCATTCAAAAGCCAGGAGAACAGGGGGAAGGAAGAAGACCCCCCCACACACACACAACCCAATGGAAGCACCATCATCTGAGTGAGTGGGGATTATCCCCCAGAAAAAAATATGAGCTCTCCCTGCCAGAACAAAGGACGCAGCTGGGAGGGTTCCTCCTCTCCTGGCTCCACGCCCCCAGCTGGTGTTTGGAGTCTGAGTGCCATTTCTGGAGATTGGGCAGCAACTGTGCGAGTTTGGGGTTTCCCCCTCCAGCCCACTGAGCAGAGGGCAGGCAGGGGAGACCTATTGGGGGGCTCCCATCTTAGATGCGAGGGCCACTGTGGCCAAGAGGGCAAGAGAGACACTGGGAAGGGCATAAAAGAGCTGACCGCAAGGGCAGGCTGCTGCTCCAACACAGATTTATGGTTTTGGCAGGGCTGTGAATACGCATTAAATTCCCGAAACTTTCCCAACCGGAAAACATTCAGGGCAGTAATGCGCACGGTGTGTCTTCCAACATGCCTCGCTCGTCTTTCTTGTGTGAGGAAGAAGTCAGACCCCCTTCCTCAGCTGGGGACATAGGCACAAAACCAGGCACCCCCAAACTGCGGCCCTCCAGATGTTTTGGCCTACAACTCCCATGATCCCTAGCTAACAGGACCAGTGGTCGGGGAAGATGGGAATTGTAGTCCAAAACATCTGGAGGGCCGAAGTTTGGGGGTGCCTGCTCGAAACCAACCCCACCCATCGGGCAAAGGGTTCGGGGTTTTCTGGACCTGACAGGGCCCAATCCACCAGGAAGGTCTCTGGCCAACACCTCTCTGAATTGAACAGGAGCTGCACAAGGAGTTTGCAAGAGAACTTCCCAGGGCATGGCTGGGGATATTCCCCTAAGTCTCTCCTCCTTGCTTGTTGCATATTATTTCACATTGCTTCTCTTTACTTTTTTTTGCTTGTTTTTTGCAAGAGGATGGAGCACCCTGTGAAAACTATCAAGACTCCTGACACAGCCTCTATCCCGGCCTCCAAGAGTCATGGACCCCAAACCCCAATGCAAATATGCTCCTCTCTCCCCCCCAGTATTGAAAATATTGCTCGGGGGGCAACTCTCCTGTTCTCAACCGGGGCTTGGAAGTGCGAACACACAAGAAACACCTCCTCAAATACACACAGGTCTGGGCTCTAGGATGTTATCCCAACCAGAGCCCCAGAACTCACAAGGACCATAACAGTGCTTTAAATCTAGGGGTTGCTTCACTGAAATTTAGCTGAAGGTTGCACAAACCGTCATTTGCAGCCCTGAAGCAAAGGAATGACCTGCTCCCTCATTTCTGTAATCCTAAAACAACACACACACCCCATGCCCTCTTCCTGCTTGCTGCTGGTTGGCGCGACTGTGCAGCGCCGTGTGAATCTGAACCACACAATTCTGGCAGCTGTTTCAATGCCATCGGCCAGCAGAGAACATCTGGAGAACATCTGGGAACATCAGGCTTGGGGAAACCTCAGAACCCCCCCCCCCCGCTTTTCAGCCCTCTTCTGGAATCTTCACATCTGCGACCCCCCTTGGCGGACGCAGGGTGTGTCAACCAAACCGAAACCCAGCCTCTGTTTGCTGGGGAACGCAAATGCAGGAGGTCGGTCAAAGAGGCGACGGGCCCCGATGCGTTTCAGATTTCCACATATCGTGGCGGCCTGCGCTACTGAGAACTCGCCAGGAGGAAGAGGGGGTGGGAGGAACATTGGCCTAAGCAACCCGAGAATGAAAGCCCTGCTCTGGAGGAGCGAAGCGGAGAGCCCACCTCCGAGATGGCAGAATCTTGCATGCTTAAGAAAAATCAAGGGGGGGGGATGGCTTTGATGGGGTCCTTCCGGGCCAAGGATTTCCTAAAACTTCCAGGAGGCCAGGAGGGGCCGCGCAGAGAATCCTTCGCATCCACCCGTGATTTCGCAGGGAGCCAGCTTACTTCCTTCAGGGCGGCGGGAAGGAGCCCCCCCGTGATCCGGGGACGGACCAGGTTGGGGGTATGGCAGCAGAAGGTCTGGCCATTCTCGCGCCAGCTGGTCCGAGTTGACAACTGAAAGGGAAGGCCGAGGAGGAGACAGAAGACACCACAGCCCTCTGGTGCAGGTTTATTTACAAGGAGAGTCGGCGTCGGGAGGAGTGTCGGGGCATTAACAAGCAGGAAAAACACTGTGGAGGAAGAGAAGAAAAAGAGAGGTGAAATCAGAGCAGAATTACAGTGCGATGTTGCCCAAGCCAAACAGCCAGCCCTCGAGCTCTCAAGTAACGGGTCGCAGGAACCACGTAATACTGGCTCTGCGTTTGGAAGAATGAGATGGGCCAGTCCTGGTTTCGCTCAGTCGCCCATGAGCGAGAGGTGTACAAATCTGATGAAATAAATTAAATAAAGAGGGCAAAGGTGAGCACCTAGACTAGGACTTGCTAGCTGGGGCCTCCTTTGCTTGTTGGTTCCGAAGGCCAGTTGTCAAACGACAGGTGAAACTCGGAAAATTGGAATATCGTCGAAAAGTGCATTTATTTCAGTACAGTGGTACCTCGGGTTACAAACACGATCCGTTCCGGGATGCAGTTTGTAACCCGAAATGGCCGCAACCCGAAGCGCCATTTTTGCGCATGCGCAAAGTGCAATTTTCGCGCTTTGCGCATGCGCAGAACGCGCGTGCGGGGCGAAAATACCTCCGGGTTTGCGGTGTTCGTAACCCAAGGTACGACTGTAACGCAACTTAAAAGGTGAAACCAATATATGAGACAGATGCATGACATGCAAAGCAAGATATGTCAAGCCTTTATTTGTTTTAATTGCAATTATTTGTCGTTAGGCGGGTCAATTATAAATGGAATATAATTAATGAAATGTAATAGCGATGTTTATTTTTGTATCATTGTAACTATTTGTTTTATTACTGTGGAATTTCCAAAAGAAAGCATTTGTAAAAATTAAAGGAAAAACAAACAAAAAATAAGTTGGGTTACTGAAGTAAATGCACTTTTTGACGATATTCTAATTTTCCGAGTTTCACCTGTATGAAGCCCAAGAACCAGGGTGGATAAAAATCAATGGTTTTTTAAAATAAATAAATAAATAAATAAGGATTTTTTTAAAAATCTAAATCGGATTTTTAAAATAAAATGCTTTTGGAGGAAAAAATCTTTCAAAATATAGTTTTCTCTTTAAGTTACATTAAAGTCCAAAGGCTATTCACCAGGAAATGATTTTCATGTGTGCTAAAACTCTGCCTAAGTTTTTTTCTAAACAGAAATCGTTTAACCACATCAGTTAACAAACATGGATACATATGCTATAACGTTATTGTTTTAGTTAAATAAATTGCTTAAATTGATATTAAGGAAATGATTATTTTTTTCTCCTCCCAATAAAGTACAGCAGAGAAGTTGCCCAAGCAGAAACAGTAAATTCAAAATTACCTCTCCTTTGTATTTCTAATAGGTATAACCAAACCAGTAATTTTTGATATAACTGTAAAAACTACTCTGAAAAGTTATTATTCCAAAAACGAAACCTTCCCCTGGTTGTAAATATTAAAATTATACCAGCAAGAATGAGTCTTTCTGGGAAAAAAATGATTTACAAAAGAAATCAAGTCTTACTCCTGCCGCGGCAAGTCTTCTCCTGCCGCGGGCAGGAGAAAATAACAGAGAAAAACGGGAGACAAAGTGATATGGGAAAAGGTAAGTAAAAACGGGGGTTTCCTGGGGAAAACGGGGTACTTGGCAGCTATGCATCCAACCTGTTTGAAAACCTCCAATGAAGGAGATGGGGAGCAAGTTTGGGCTGGGGTGCTGGGAGGGGGGGGGGAAGAGAGAGGGGGAGATGCCCATTGGACTACCTCTCCCATTATCTGTGGCTACTGGCCACACCGTCTGGGGCTGATGGGAATTATAGTCCACTAACATCTTGGGAGGGGAGGAGCGACGCCACGCAGGCGACTTTTGTGCAAGGGAGGAGGCCGGCCTGGGGCTGCTTTTGCCCGACGAGCCTCACCATTGGAATCCACCGATGGGCTCTGTAAACCTGTGACGGATCAGGAACGTCGCGACAGCTTCGGCAACCTGGAAGAGAGCGGCCGGAGGTGTTAAAAGAGAGAGCTTCTCCCCCACGAGAACAGAAAGGCTTGCCTGCGAAGGGAGCCCTGAAAAAGCTCTGCCTCCCTGCAGACTATCGGGGCACCGCATAAATAAATTTATCGATTAATTGATTAATATTCTAGGGTCTTTTAAATGTGTTTGCAGGAGGGAGGATGCTATTGTTTTGCTGTTTTAGTTTCTGCTGTCTATGCGCTCTACGTGGGGCTACCTTTGAAGGTGACCCGGAAACTGCAATTAATCCAGAATGCGGCAGCTAGACTAGTGACTGGGAGTGGCCGCCGGGACCACATAACACCGGTCCTGAGAGATCTACACTGACTCCCAGTATGTTTCCGAGCACAATTCAAAGTGTTGGTACTGACCTTTAAAGCCCTAAACAGCCTCGGTCCTGTATAACTGAAGGAACGTCTCCACCCCCATCGTTCTGCCCGGGCACTGAGGTCCAGCACCGAGGGCCTTCTGGCGGTTCCCTCATTGCGAGAAGTGAGGTTGCAGGGAACCAGACAGAGGGCCTTCTCGGTAGTGGCACCCGCCCTGTGGAACACCCTCCCATCAGATGTCAAGGCAATAAGTAACTATTTTACTTTTAGAAGACAACTAGGGAAGTTTTTAATGTTTGATGCTGTACTGTTTTTAATATTCGGTTGGAAGCCGCCCAGAGTGGCTGGGGAAACCCAGCCAGATGGGCGGGGTATAAATAATAAATTGTTGTTGTTGTTGTTGCTGTGTTTTCATCTTGTATTTTTATCTCGTGAACCACGCGATGAAGATTGGTTTATAAATCTAAACAAACAGGCAAATATTCTGCACCCCTCCTCTTAACCCTTCCGCTTGGTGCAAACAGCGGCACATGCTCAACGGAAGCAACCGCTCAGTTGAATGGATGTGGCCTCCATTCAGAGATCGCTACAGGGCCAGGTTTAAGGTGTTGCTCTTAGCAGACAAAACCCTTAACAACCTGGGATCAGTTTACCTGCAAGATCGCCTTGCCCCATGTGCCCACCTGACTGCTTCAATCGGCGCTGCTACAGGTGTCCCATAATACCTGCTCTGTATTTGTAAGAACTCAATGTTTTGGTGCGGCTGCTCTTACACATTGGAACTCCCTGCCTTTTGATATTAGGCAGGAGCTTTCACTGTACAGACGTACCTTCGAAATCGAACGGAATCCATTCCGGAAGTCCGTTCGACTTCCAAAACGTTCAGGACCCAAGGCACGGCTTCCGATTGGCTGCAGGAAGCTCCTGCAGCCAATCGGAAACTGTGTCGGACATTCGGGTTCCAAGGAACGTTTGAAAATCAGACTCACTTCCAGTTTTCAATCGTTCGGGAGCCAAAATGTTCTGACTCCCAAGGCGTTTGAAAACCAAGGTACGACTGCACTGTTTTTGGCACCTGCTGAGAACAAGCTTATCCGGCTGCTTAGAAGGTTGACCCCAGTCGTAATAATAATTTTATAATAATATTTTATTATTTATACCCCGCCCATCTGGCTGGGTTTTGTGATCCATTAACTTTTTCCGAATGTCTTTAATTGCAATTGGCTTAGTCTAAATTAAAAACTCCACAGGTAAACTGATTGTCTCTCCACAAAGTTTAAAATGATTACAGACAACCAAAGATATGAGACTATCGGAACCGTATAGTACAGGCTTCCTCAAACTCCAGATGTTTTGAGACTACAATTCCCATCATCCCTTACCACTGGTCCTGCTAGCTAGGGATCATGGGAGTTGTGGGCCAAAAACATCTGGAGGGCCGAGTTTGAAGAAGCCAGGTATAGTAGTTGAAGGGAGTCAATCTTCTTTTGATATTTTTATTTTTTTCTCTACCTTTTCTTTTTTGTATTTTTCTTTTTATTATTCATTTTTTGGTACATGTTAGTTGAGGTCATTTATATTACTTGTATAACTGTATTCCTTTTTGTATGTATGTAATATCAAAATTAAGGGACCCAGGTGGCGCTGTGGTTAAACCACTGAGCCTAGGGCTTGCTGATCAGAAGGTCCGCGGTTCGGATCCCTGTGACGGGGTGAGCTCCTGTTGCTCGGTCCCAGCTCCTGCCCACCTAGCAGTTCGAAAGCACGTCAAAATGCAAGTAGATAAATAGGAACCGCTACAGCGGGAAGGTAAACGGCGTTTCCATGTGCTGCTCTGGTTTGCCAGAAGCGGCTTTGTCATGCTGGCCACATGACCTGGAAGCTATACGCCGGCTCCCTCGGCCAATAATGCGAGATGAGCGCGCAACCCCAGAGTCGGTCACGACTGGACCTAATGGTCAGGGGTCCCTTTACCTTTACCTAATATCAAAATTGCAAATAAAATTACCATTGCTGATATTTCTCAGGGATCATTTTACGGGTTTATCTTTTTTTTCATTACCCGCTTTGAGGTTGCTGGGGCTATTTTTTTTTTAAAAAAAACCCATTTATAAATAATAAATAAATACATTTTGGGAGGGGGAACACCAAGGGGGAGAACCGTAATTCTGGAGCCTGACATCGAGAGACACCTGCCCTCGAAGCCACAGCTGCTCCAAAAAGTCACTCACCTTGTCCGGAGCATCTTCGTGGACCGCGTGGCCGCACTGCGGAAGGACTTGCATCTGGAATTTGCCTACAAGGGGCAAGAGAGGGTGAGGCAGGACTCCCAGAATCCTTTGCTCCCGGCCTTCTGCTTTTGACTCCATGGTTCATAGGCAGGGAGCAAGTGGCAGCAGCCCAAGACATGTGTTTCCCCCCCCCTCCTGAAGCAAAGTACAAGACGCCACTCCACATTCCACATACAAAAGCTGACTGTACCAGCAGTGGACCCCACTAGCAATGGGATAGTATCTTCCACCAGCACACCCCACCACTTACCTTCCAAGTCCCGGACTGCAGAATCCGGGACCGGCAGCCGTGTGACACCGGAAGTTGCGTCGCCGTAACTGCCGGTGTTGCTTTGCCCTTCTATGGGCACCCAAAATGGCCACCGCTGGCTTCAAAAGTAGCTTCTACGCATGACCGGAAGTGCGCCGACGCAACTTCCGGTGTCGCCCCGCCCATCTATGGGCACCAAAATGGCCGACGACGACACCGGAAGTCGCACCTACGCACGTCCGGTCATGCGTAGATGCGACTTTTGAAGCCGCCGGCGGCCATTTTTTGTGCCCATAGAAGGGCAAATCAGAAAGAAAAATGGGCGCCGGCAGGAGAAAATAACGGAGAAAAACGGGAGACGAAGTGATACAGGGGGCCACCGGGAAAAGGTAAGGAAAAACGGGGGTTTCCCGGGGAAAACGGGAGACTTGGCAGCTATGCCCCACCAGCAGCTTAGCTGAGGAATCTCACTCTGCACACGAGGCGGATTGAATTCCGCAAACCCAAAAAGAAGATTGGCAAAATAAATTACTGAACTGTGCAGGACAAATCATTATGAAAAGGGGCAATTGTTTAATGCATATTTTAAAAGCTTTGTGTCTAGATTTTTACATTACACTCGTACCTCGGGTTACGAACACCTCGGGTTACGAACTCCGCAAACCCGGAAGTATTTCCGCCCCGCGTGTGTTCTGCGCATGCGCAGAAGCGGCGCGTGCGGTTTGCACATGCGCAAAGCGTGGCGCTTCGGGTTATGACCATTTCGGGTTACAAACTGCATCCCGGAACGGATCATGTTCGTAACCCGAGGTACCACTGTAGTATAACTTTTAAGTCACTTGTAATGAGATGAAGAAGTTTTTAAAACTGGATTGTTAACTATATAATATTTTATGGACAAGTATAGTAGAATGGAACGAAGAGGGGGAGTGGAGGGAAGTCGACCAAAAATTATGGTTTAATTTGGTTCTGGTTCCCCCCCCCATTTTGTTAATTTGGAAAATCAATAAAATGTTATCCCCCCTTCCCCAAAAAATCCGCAAACCCAAATGCGACAACTGTCTACATGCAAGTTACGGGGATTTGCATTTTGGGTGGGGGCAAGCACCCAGATGGAATGTCAAAGCCTACCCACAACCAATGGAAATTTCAGTGCCGCTTCCCCTCCGGCTTCTGGGATTAAATGCACTTTCAAACGTACCCAGGCAGGCTTAAGGACTAGGAACTTGTTTCGATCCTTTAAATCTCAATTAAAAAACAACAGCACTTTGGAACGACAGCCTGCGTGTAGACACACCCCAGCTTTAAGAACTCTAATCGCCAAGCAAAGGGCCGATCTATCGGAGGTCATTTTTAGGATGACATTATCCAGAACCTGCTACCACCATCCCTGCCTCCTGTTAGATCCCTCGAAAGCCAATCCCTGTGGATCCTCTTGGAAACCAATCGAAGCCCAGGACGTCAGCATATTTACCTTGCATCTGGCCAATGGTTAGATCTTTATCCAGTCTGTCAACACCTAAAAAACGATTCCAGGGCATGGGGAAAGAGAGAGAAGGACGAGAATGTTTTTTTTTTAAAAAAAGTTATTTTGCCCTGCTAGAAATCCTGCAAAGGGGGTGGGGAGGAGAAGAAAATCATAGAGTTGGAAGAGACCACAAGGGCCATCCAGTCCAACCCCCTGCCACGCAGGAAACACCATCAAAGCATTCTTGACATATGCCTGTCAAGCCTCTGCTTAAAGACCTCCAAAGAAGGAGACTCCACCACACTCCTTGGCAGCAAATTCCACTGCCGAACAGCTCTTACTGTTTGGGCGAAGCATAATCCAGAACTTGCTGGAATTGCTGTTTTATTAAGGACGGGGGGGGGACAATTGGCAGGGCTCAGGGATGTTCTCTCTGCCCATCAACTTCAAAAAAAGACGCCGTAAGCCAAATTAGAATACGCAAAACGTTTTTGTACAACCCCCCTCCTTTACAACAGCTGTGGTGGCTGATGGGAGTTGTAGTCCAAGACCAGTTAGCTTTTTTCTTTTTAGTTGTTGCTTCGTTAACAGTGTTTTATGGACAGTAACGTTTTCGCAATGACTTTTTAAAATTTATTCTACGTTATTTATGCTGCATTTGCAATGATCTGTCGTGTTCCGTCACACTATATTTATTTAATGCATGTCAGCCGCTTTGCGATTCATTTGAATAAAAAACAGCGTAGAAATAGAATAAATCAAATCTATTGGCAGAATTGGCACAGCCTTTTGTAAGAACCTGGCCGTTTACCGTGAGTCAGCACCCGAACTTTGGAACTCCCTGCCTATGGAGATCAAGCAGGAGCCCTATCTGTACTCTTTTCGGAGCCTGCTAAAAACATTAAGGCAAGCCTACCATGATGCTTCGAAACCCATGGCGATTTTATTGTTTTTCTGTGTGCTTTAAATTGCTGTAGTGATTTCCCCCCTTGATTTTCTTGTTTTATTCTTCTGGCAAACCGCTTTGATTGTGGGTTTTTCTTTTCCTTTTTAGAAAAGCGGTGTGTCAATTTTATGAAATACAGTGGGACCTCGGTTTCCAAACAGCTTAGTTCTCCATCTACTTGGAGCCCGTACACTGAAAACCTGGAAGTGAGTGTTTCGGTTTTCGAACTTTGTTTTGGAAGTCGAACATGCTCCGTTTTGTGTCCTGAGCTTCCGTTTCTAGTGTTGCGCTGCTAATTTGCGTCCTACCATTTCAACAGAAGTCTTCCATTTCTGACTGCAGTGTTCTGAGGTGATGTTTGGAGCTTATATTTCGTGCTTTTGTTTTTGCATTTTTTTGCGGTTTTGTTTGTGCGCCTTTTTTGTTTCTGCAACTGTGTGGAACCCAGTTCAGCTACTGATTGATTGATTGATTGTGCGACTTCGGAAATGGATAGAAGCAGCGAAGGCAAGAGAACCATTAACATTGTTTCTTGCTTTCATTATAGGGATCTATGGTTTTGTAAGATAGTAAAATTCATGTCAGATTTCTGTTTTAGGGTTTGTTTTTAATCGCTTTTGCATGGCTTTCTATGGCAAAGCGCAACTTAGTTTTGGAAAGCTTTGGTTTTGGAACGGACTTCCGGAACGGATTAAGTTTGAGAACCAAGGTACCACTGTAAATGCTGAATAAATAAAACAGGAGAAGAGCCAGCCATCTAGATGTGACCCTCCGAGTGCTGGCCTGAGAGCAGCCATTCCTCCCTACTCAAAAGGTGATTGGTACCTGGCTGCAAAATGCTACCTGGAAAACAAAAAAACCCTTCCTCCCTCACAGGGCAGACAAAGCCAGGGCAATCTGACCTGTGAACAACACTGCCAAGGAGACTTTCCACAAGGAATTGGGGGGCAGAGTGTCTTTGTTGCAGGAAACCAGGCAGAGGGCCTTCTCGGTGGTGGCGCCCGTCCTGTGGAACACCCTCCCATCAGATGTCAAAGAAAAAAACAGCTACCAGATTTTTAGGAGACATCTAATCGTCAAAAATCCTCCACTCCTTTTTTATTTTTTGCTTTGTTTGACCTCTAATTTTTCCAGTAATTTTAGCTAGCTGTGAATATTATTTCATTAGAATTTGCCAATCTGTTTTTTTTGACGATTATATAACTTTGATCAAAATAGCCAAATCCTGAAAGCAGATCAGAATTGAACCATGTTGAAACTTAAAGGGATAAGGAAATATTGATGCAAAATTTAAGTGTGAATTTAAATAGATGTATATAACTTACACAGGATATGATTGGAAGATTGCTTTTTTCCCCTTCTTCCCCCCCCCATTTTTTCTTTCTTTTTGCTTTTTATCTTTTTCTGTTTTACTCTTCTTTTTTGATTGTGGAATTCTTTATATGTAAAAATGAAATGTCTCAATTTCCTTCACGTTTTTGTAAATTTGTATGGTTTTTAAAGATTGACATAAATAAAAAACATAAAAAAAGATTTTTAGAAGACATCTGAAGGCAGCCCTGTTTAGGGAGGCTTTTAATGTTTAATAGATTGTTTTATTTCATTTTTCTGTGGTAAGCCGCCCAGAGTGGCTGGGGAAGCCCAGCCAGATGGGCGGGGTATAAATAATAAATTATTATTATTATTAATTGTGGGGCTTGCAGAAGAAATACACCTACCAGCCAAAAGCAGCAGCTTGGGAACAGCGCAGTTGAGGAAGAGGTTCGAGAGACCCCGGAACCAGCCATCCCAGTACGTCTCCGTTTTCGCCAGCTCAATCCGCCATGTGTATGCCACATCCTTCTTGGTCTTTTTTTCGGGAGGTGGGGGGGTGGGGTAGGGGAGAGAGAAGACGTCCGCTTTAAAATGCCAGAAAAGCAACACACAAGCGTTGGGATAGCAGTCCTACAGATCCCGGAGGACTACAATTCCCATCATCCCTGACCGTTGGGGCAAGGCTGATGGGAGATGGAGTCCGGAAGAGTGGGAAGGCCGCAATGTTTAACCCAGCCCTGAAGTATCCCAGCCCGGATCCATGGAAGCGTAAGAGGAGGGGAAGCTGGCATTAATATTATTCCAAGCACAACTCAAAGTGTTGGTGTTGACCTATAAAAGGTAAAAGGTAAAGGACTCCTGGACGGTTAAGTCCAGTCAAAGGTGGCTATGGGGTTGTGGCTCTCATCTTGCTTTCAGGCTGAAGGAGCCGGTGTTTGTCTACAGACAGCTTTCCAAGGTCATGTGGCCAGCAGGACTAAACCGCTTCTGGTGCAGCACAACACTGTGACAGAAACCAGAGCGCACGGAAATGCCGTTTACCTTCCCGCCGCAGCAGTACCTATTTATCTACTTGCACTGGTGTGCTTTCGAACTGCTAGGTTCGAACTGCTAGCTGAGACAGAGCAACAGGAGCTCACCCCGTTGCGGGGATTTGAAACTATAAACCGCTAAACCGCTTATGCATCTCCACCCCCATCGCTCAGCCCAGACACTGAGATCCAGCGCCGAGGGCCTTCTGGCGGTGCCCTCCTTGCGAGAAGCAATGTTGCAGGGAACCAGCCAGAGGGCCTTCTCAGTAGTGGCACCCACCCTGTTGAACGCCCTCCTATCAGACATCAAGGAAATAAACAACTACCGTGTTTCTCATAAAATAAGACACCGTCTTATTTTTTTTCCCTCAAAAAACCCCACGGTGGCTTATTTTCGGGGGGTGTCTTATTTTTTCGAGCAGGACCTGGCAACAGCGCGCTGCGCCGAGCCCCAACCCAGCGGGACCCGGTGAGAGCCAGCAGCACGCGCCGTGCAGGACCCGGGGAGAGCCAGGGAGCAGAAAATAAAAACAGCAAGGCTGCCCTCCCCATTTGCAGGAGCAGAAGAAACACCGTGATCCAAGGAGCACGGCCATGTTGGCGGAGCAGGAAGCAGCCGCGGAGGTGGCTGTGAGAGAAGCGGCGGCGGAGGGCCCGGCAAGAGGCGGCTGCACGGGAGCTGCTTCGGGGAGCGCATCGCAAAGAGCCTGGTGAGAGGCAGCTGCGGCTGCAGGTGAAGCCCGTGATCTCCGTGGGCAAGTGCTCTGAGCGCTGCGGCGGCGGCAAAGAGGCGCCCGATCAGCCCGCCTCTCAGCTGATCGTCAGGAAGCCTCCGCCCCCACAAAACACAGTGAGGTGGCCGCGGGGGAAGCACCGAGAGCGCCCAGTAGCGTGGCTACAGCGACAGTGATCCCAGCAGCTGCGGAGGTGGATGTGGGCACGCGCCTAGCGCCAAAGCACGGAGGCGGCCACTGCGAGTGGCATGAAAAGAAGGCTGCCAGCAAGCACGCCGTTGCCTCTTGCCGGCTCTTCCGAAGGCGCTTAAACGCCTTCATTTCCTTGCCAGACCTGGCCCCCCCACTACGGCTTATTTTGGGGGTGTGTTTTATATTTAATCAACTTGTGAAAAGCCTGCCATGTCTTATTTTGTAGGTGCGTCTTATTTTATGAGAAACACGGTATCTGACTTTTAGAAGACATCTGAAGGCAGCCCTGTTTAGGGACGTTTTTAATGTTTGATGGGATTCTCTAGATGTTGCTATACTCTGACCCCATCACCCCTGCCTGTACACCCCAACAACAGCCAGAGGCCCGCGGTTATTCTTCCAATCCTGACAAGACGCCTTCCTCACCTCTGTGTCATCATCCTTCTTCCTTTTGTTCACGGATTCTCCATTTTCGTCTTCCTCCTCCTCCTCTTCCTCCTCTATGATCCCCTCCACAATGGTTTTGTGACCCCCGGGGCTGGCGACACCTTCACACCTGGTTCGAAAGAACAACAAGGATTGATGGAGATCTGGACGACAAGACTCCCAGGTCGATTTGAAACACTCCACCTCGGCATTAACGGGAGGGGGAGAAATACCAGCGTGTTACACAGGAAACTGAAGCTATCGTACCCAATGTAGCTCCCAGAATTTTTAGTTTTGGTTTCCAGGATTCCAGGGGCAGAATGCACTGCTTCCTTCCCTCGGCGAGGATGTGGGATTTCTGTAAAACTCACTGTCTGCGAGTCCAGCGTCATGGACGCAAGACGGGGAGTCTGATCACACAAAACTGGTAAAAGCCAGTTGAGCGGGGAACCTAATAGCAGAATGCTAGAGGCAGGGGTCCCCAGACTTACCTCGCTGAGGGCCGGTGCCGCCAGCGCCGATCGTGCTGTGGGCCGGAGCACGCGCCCATGCACACACGCGATTTCCGGTGCACTTCTGGGTTGTCAGAACACCGGAAATAGCTGGCGACCTAGAAGTGGGCAGCCACGCCACACCAGTGAGAGTGGGCAGCGGGCGGTGGGGGTTGCAGGGGGCCGCATAAATGAGCCTCACGGGCCGCATCCGGCCCGCGGGCCTTAGTTTGGGAAACCCTGTGCTAGAGTAAAAAAACAACTTCAGGGAGGGTTCTAACAAGTACAGTCATACCTTGGATTTCAAACTTATTGGCTCCTGAACAAATCCGCTCCCGGAACCACAAACCCGGAAGTGAGTGTTCCGGTTTGCGAACTATTTTTGGAAGCTGAATGTCTGATGGGGCTTCCGATGGTGTCATGAAGTGCCAAAACCTTGGTTCTTTCGCAAGGCATGCTGGGAAACATTGCAAAGAACTTTGGGAAACTGTTGTGGGAATCTGCCCCTTTTACCTTACAGAAACTGGCCTGAGAACGGAATTCGCACTCCCCTATCCCTCCCTTTGACGTGAATGTTAATTGTGGATTACTGCAGCTGAAATGGGGCAGAAAGAGATGGTGAAAGGCAATTGAAGGAGGCGCAACTTACTGTTTGACTTGGCCAACCATAGAAACCCTGGCAGATTCAAGATTCCGTATCTGTCCGCTCTTTACGCTAGAGAAAGAGAAAAGGAAACAGCCATTAGATGGGGGTTAGTTACTGGCCAAAGAATCGCTTTCCCTACCGGGGGGGGGGGAGGAGAGACACCCAAAATTAAACCAATGGAAAATCTAAGGAACCAAGTTATGGATTGTTTGCAGTATCACCAGTTACATAATATGTTTAAATTAGATAGAAAGAATGGATTTTTGGACCAAAGTTCCCAATTTGAAAAAGAACTCCTGCAAAATAAGAATAAACTTTTGTCTAAAATGTATAATTTTTTTTATTGGAATGGGAAACAAAAGATGAGCTTGTTAAAAACTTCCAGTGACATACTGGGCAATAGATATAGGTCACAATTTAGATCTTAATCTCTGGGAGAAACTCAGGGAAAGCGACCAGAAATTTACAGCATGCTCTTCCTTGAAAGAGAACTACAGTGGTGCTTCGCTAGACGAATTTAATTCGTTCCACGGGTCTTTTCTTATAACGAAAAATTCGTCTAGCGAATCCCATAGGAATGCATTGGAATTTTTTTTTTTTGAATTTCAATGCATTCCTATGGGAAACCGCGATTCGCTAGACAAATTTTTCATAAAACGAATTCGTCTAGCGAGGCAACCTCCGCTCGAAAAATCCTTTCGTTAAGCGGAAATTTCGTTAAGCAGGGCATTCGTTAAGTGAGGCACCACTGCATTTGAAAATGATTCATAGATGGTACTTAACTCCGAGTAGGTTGGCTAAGATTTATAAAACAGAATCAGAAAAGTGTTGGAAGTGTAAAGAAACTTAACATGTAGAATAAGAGAGCAAGAATATACATTTAAAGAAGACTGGAAAACATTTATTGAATATCTGGAAAATAATTGTATGCAGTTGAAAACGCTAGCAGCATTAAGATAAATTCAAAAGAGTAAATAATTTTTCATGGATATAAAAGTGGAAAACTGATTTGAATGGCACCTTAGAGACCAACTAAGTTTGTCATAGGTATGAGCTTTCGTGTGCATGCACACTTCTTCAGAAACACTGAAACAGAAGTCACCAGACGAAAGCTCATACCTATGACAAACTTAGTTGGTCTCTACGGTGCTACTGGAAGGATTTTTTTAATTTTTGTTTTGACTACGTCAGACCAACACGGCTACCTACCTGTAACTGATTTGAATGGTTAGAGTAAAATACTCAGGGATGTATGATATGTAAAATGAACCATGGAAAGAGATGAAGGGAAGTTGGAGGAAGTTTGCTAAATGTTTACTTGAAATGGTAAATAGGGAATTTAATAATAATAATAATAATTTTTATTTATACCCCGCCCTCCCCAGTCAAAAACCGGGCTCAGGGCGGCTCACACCAATAAAATTACAATAAAACATAAAAAGCAATTAATTAAAATACAGATTAAAATACAGTATTAAAATTTAAAATGCAGCCTCATTTTAAGTAATCCATAAATCCAAGCCATGAGGGAGGAAAAACACAGGGGTCAGACTAAGTCCAACCCAAAGGCCAGGCGGAACAGCTCTGTCTTGCAAGCCCTGTGGAAAGATGACAAATCCCGCAGGGCCCTGGTCTCCTGTGAAAGAGTGTTTCACCAAGTTGGGGCCAATACTGAAAAGGCCCTGGCCCTAGTTGAGGCCAATCTAGCCACCTTATGGCTCGGGATCTCCAGAGTATTGTTGTTTGTGGACCTTAAGGTCCTCCGCGGGGCATACCAGGAGAGACGGTCCCATAGGTACGAGGGTCCCAAGCAGCATAGGGCTTTAAAGGTCAAAACCAGCACCTTAAACCTTATCCTGTACTCCACCGGGAGCCAGTGCAGCTGGTAAAGCACTGGATGAATGTGATCCCGCGGCCGGGACCCCGTAAGGAGCCTCGCCGCGGCATTCTGCACCCGCTGGAGTTTCTGGGTCAGCTTCAAGGGCAGCCCCGCGTAGAGCGAGTTACAATAATCAAGCCTGGAGGTGACCGTCGCATGGATCACTGTGGCCAGATCAGGGTGAGAGAGGTAAGGGACCAACTGCTTGATACGGCGGAGATGGAAAAATGCCACCTTAGCTGTGGCTGCAACCTGCGCCTCCATGGAAAGGGAGGCGTCGAAGGTTACACCCAAGCTCTTGACAGAAGGCGCTGGCACTAATTGAGCCCCTGCAAGAGATGGGAGTATATATATATATAGAGAGAGAATCATTTTCCTAGTAGAGGAGAATGTAAATGGGCTCCCTTTGTGATGGGCTGCGTAAGATGCCTGCGTAAGATTCCCCTTTACCTCCATTCGATGGCATTCTCCAGAGATTTGAATGTCTTCGGGCGACTCCGAAGGAAATTCTGCATGCTGTTGAGGGCATCCATGGCCGTGCCTACGAACAAGAAGGGGTGGTGGTGAAGCAAACCAGTGTTTCGCAGAGCATAGGATGTCCAAACCTGCATAACTGTGACTGGGATGAAATCAAGGGAGCCGATTCGTACTCCTCCTATCCTTATACCCCCCATAGCAGTTTTTCTTTTTGAATCATGAGGTCTAGAAACTTACTTAGCTTTCTTAAAGAAGGGTGGCAACTTAAGCTGACTGAATACGCACAGCTTGTGGACCTAACATATAGAAGAAGAGAACAAGAACATACGTCTAAAGAACATTGGAAAACGTTTACTGAATATATTGGAACGCTGGCAGCATTAAGACAAATTCAACAGTGTAAACAAGTTTTGATGGGTATATTAATGGAATACCGAATGGTTGAGCGCAGGCACGTCCAACCTCAAGTTGCCTACGATCTACCAACAAGTATCAAAAACTGGCAGTGATCTACCACCCTCCAAAGTCATTTAAGTTTATGAAACAAATAAATGGATCTTTATTTCACAGATACAGTAGTGATGTTTGGATATCGTTATGACAGATCCAAATAGCTACTAAATGGAGAAGTAACTAAACAAGTGAGAAAAGTCAAACTATATTTTTTATATTAGTTTGCACAGATCCGAGGAGCCAGCTTCTCTCTCTCTGTTAATTCTTTCCCTTCCAACTTGCTTCCTTCCTTCCTTTTCTCCTCCATCAAAGGGAGCTGCACTGCTGTTCCTGATTCTGATCCCCATCGGGAAAGCTAAGCTGGTTGTACATTGCTGGTTTAGTGTATGTCAGACATGTTCAACCTGTCTACCGCGATCGACAGGCAGATCGCCGGGGTGCTCAAGATCGGTCGCGGGATTACAAAAAGAGATCGCCTGTGTTCTCCTGATCGGCCGCGCCACCCCCCCCCCCGCAATGTCCCATCGCAGCCGCAGCTGAGAAAGCCTGTCTTCCCTGCAGCGGTTGCAGAGTGTTGGAAGGAGGTAGGGCGGGCGGCTGACTGTTGCATGAGCGATTTTATGCACCCTCCCTCAAAAAAGCTCAACAACTCTTGCCAATCCTGCCCCCCCCCAAAAGCTGAACAATTCTGGGCAATCCCCCCCCCCAAAAAAAGTTCGACAATGGGTAGATCACTGGCAGTTTTATTATACTGGGAGTAGATAACAGTATCAAGAGAATTGGACATGCCTAGAATCATAGAATCGTAGAGTTGGAAGAGACCACAAGGGCCATCCAGTCCAACCCCCTGCCAAGCAGGAAACACCATCAAAGCATTCTTGACATATGGCTGTCAAGCCTCTGCTTAAAGACCTCCAAAGAAGGAGACTCCACCACACTCCTTGGTAGCAAATTCCACTGTCGAACAGCTCTTACTGTCAGGAAGTTCTTCCTAATGTTTAGGTGGAATCTTCTTTCTTGTAGTTTGAATCCATTGCTCAGTGTCTGCTTCTCTGGAGCAGCAGAAAACAACCTTTCTCCCTCCTCTATATGACATCCTTTTATATATTTGAACATGGCTATCATATCACCCCTTAACCTTCTCTTCTCCAGGCTAAACCTTCTCTTCTCCTGGTGTATGTAAAATTTGCAGGGGTTTACGAAATGCAAATTGAACCACGGAAAGAGAAGGGGGGAAGTCATTGACATTTAAAGGTTGTTTAATGACTATTTTAAATTGCCAAGTAGAAAACTTAATAAAAAATAATACACAAAAAGAAGAAAAACTGCTATGGGCATGTCTGGAGGTTAGCTTTAGTGGAAATAAAAGAGAATGGGAGGCGGATGGTGTTTTCCCAGGTGGCCAGCCTATATAGAGGCAAATGCTGGCCTATTATGCCCGGCAGCGAGACTAATGGCCGAGAAAGAGGAATGGAACCAAGGGAACGAGTGCTAAGTGACGCCGACTCTTACCTTCCACTACGTCAATCACGCAGAGGCCCAGCAAACTGGGCACCAGGTTGGACGCTGCCGAGTGCACGGCAATAGCCCCGCCCATGCTGTGGCCAATCAGCATAATGGGCGGGGCGAGGTCCCCGTACATGGCTTCCACCACGCTTCCGACGTCCCTGCAAACAGAAAGGCACAAGCTGGTTGGCTCCTTCCTGCGCACGGGATAATACTTGGAATCACAGAATTGTCGAACCGGAAGGGACCCCGAGGGCCATCTAGTCCAACCCGCTGCAATGCAGGAATCTTTCGCCCAAGGCAGCGCTTGAACCCACGACCCCGAGATTAAGAGTCTCCTGCTCAACCCCCTGAGCGATCCCTTATTTACTCGCATGGGCAAGAGCTCAGAGGCGGAGCATCTGCTTGGCACACAGAAGCTCCCAGGTTTAATCCTTCGCGTCTCCCGGTAGGCGTGTCTGAAACTATGGGGAGCTGCTGCCAGTCAGTGTTGGAGACACAGAACGAGATTGGCTAACGGTTTGCTTTTGTTCTCTATCTTCCAGTGCGAGGGCAGAGGACCATGCCATGCATGTCACCTTGAGCTCCTTGGAGAAAAAGGTGGGAGCCACTGTTTCAGCTCAGCTGGTTGCAGCAAGGCACTGGCAATGCCAAGGTTGCGGGTTCGATTCCTGCCTATTCTACCTGCCTATTCTTGTACCGGTATTGCAGGGGGTTGGACTAGATGACTCTTCCAACTCTATGATTCATTCATATAAATTAGCATACAAATACAATGGTACCTTGGTTCTCAAACGCCTTGGTTCCCAAACACTGAAAACCTGGAGGTGTTCCGGTTTTTAAACGTTTTTTGGAAGCCGAACATCTGATGCGGCTGTTGGCTATTGTTTCCAGGGCGCCTGCACAAATCAGAAGCTGCGGCTTGGTTTTTGGACATTTCGAAAGTCAAACGGACTTCTGGAACGGATTAAGTTTGGTGCTTTTGTTTTTGCTATTTATTTTGCATTTTTGTTTTTGAGGCTTTTTTGGATAATTTGTTTTTGTGACTGTGTGGAAACCGGTTCAGCTACTGACTGAGTGATTATGTGACTGCAGAAATGGATAAAAGCCCCCCCCCCATCCAAACAATGACTATCACCAGTGCAGGTAAGGGGGGGGGAAACAATTTTTATTTTTATCATCTACAATATTGTCTTATTTATTTCACAATACGGTACATTTATTATTGCTTTCATTTTATGGATCAATGGTCTCATTAGATAGTAAAATTCATGTTCAATTGCTGTTTTAGGGGTTGCTTTAAAAAGTCTGGAACGGATTAATGCATTTTGCATTACTTTCTAAGGGAAAACATGCCTTGGTTTTGGAACGCTTTGGTCTTGGAACAGACTTCCGGAACGGATTAAGTTTGAGAACCAAGGTACCACTGTAATTCTTTTTTGTTTGGCTGCTTTCAAGGAGGCAGAAGCGAGGGCCTGTTTGTTGTCACCCAAAAACGACAGTCATTTTCCAAAGTCTGCACCGTATAATACTAAGGCAGAGCCTGCCAGGAGAGGCAAGCGGGGGCACCCACATTTTCTGTCCTGGGGTGCAAATTGTCCCTGAGCACCTATGCTTCCGAGGGAGAAGAGGAACCACACCAGCTTTCCCTCACATTCCTCAGGAGCTTGACACCTGTGAAAAGTTGGAAGGCGATCTCCTCGCACTTTGGTTTTGGAGCGGACTTCCAGAACAGATTAAGTTTGAGAACCAAGGTACCACTGCACAGAAAACTCCCATTTTAGGCATGATCAAGGCAGATCACTGAACCCAGAAGTGACCCAGAAACATCATAAAGACATCACTGAAACAACAATAAACGGCCGAATGGGATGTTTGCAGGCTTTTTTAAAATGGATTTCCGGTTTCATGCAAATGTGCGATGGCATGGAACGCAACCCCTGTGCCGGCTGGGAGTTACCTGTAATTCATAAAGTACTATATAAGTACAAACAATCCTCACCCATTTTGATCTTTCAAATAAGTTGGCAAAAAGCAGTATTGTCTTCCTAAAGGTAAAAAGGTAAAGGGACCCCTGACCATTAGGTCCAGTCGTGACCGACTCTGGGGTTGCGGCGCTCATCTCGCATTATTGGCTGAGGGAGCCGGCGTATAGCTTCCAGGTCATTTGCCACTTCTGGCAAAGCAGAGCAGCACACAAAAATGTTGTTTACCTTCCTGCTGGAGCGGTACCTATTTATCTACTTGCACTTTGACATGCTTTCGAACTGCTAGGTTGGCAGGAGCTGGGACCAAGCAATGGGAGCTCACCCCGTCGCAGGGATTCGAACCGCCAACCTTCTGATCAGCAAGCCCTAGGCTCAGTGGTTTAACCCACAGCGCCACCTGCGTCCCTAAAGGTAAAGCTTCCTAAAGGTAAAGGACCCCTGACAGTTAAGTCCAGTCGAGACCGACTCTGGGGTTGTGGCGCTCATCTCGCTTTATTGGCCGAGGGAGCTGGCGTACAGCTTCCGGGTCATGTGGCCAGCATGACTAAGACGCTTCTGGTGAAACCAGAGCAGCGCACGGAAATGCCGTTTACCTTCCCGCTGTAGCGGTACCTATTTATCTACTTGCACTTTGACGTGCTTTCGAACTGCTAGGTTGGCAGCAGCTAGGACCGAGCAATGGGAGCTCACCCCGTCGTGGGGATTCGAACCACCGGCCTTGCAATCGGCCAGCCCAAGAGGCTCAGTGGTTTAGACCCAGCGTGTCCCCATAAGCCTGTACCACGGTGAAGATACTGCATTGGTCTCTCTTAAACAAAACCCGCTTTGCTGTTGGAAAACAGATGCCTAGATTTAGTCCAGAAAGATGCTCGGATGAAAGGTAGGCTAGATTATTTTTATTTATTTTTTAAAAGCGAGTTAGCAACAGCAATTTGTCAAAATCTCTCGCTCCAGGCCATTATCAGGGGGAAGTCTTTACAGAATGGCTCTCTCCAAGACCCCGGCGCTGACGCACGAACGTCGCAGACTGCTGTGTTGGGCAGAGCTACTGCTTTAAGACCAAAAGGGAGCAGGTGGCTGCCGCTGGTTTCACAGATGGCTGCCCTGCAAAGTGGCAAATGTCCCTGACAGCGTGAAGGACTCTGTCACCTTCGCAAGGCAGCTATGCCAAGCTGGAGACTCAAGAAAATAAATTTGCAGGGTGGGTAAGATGACCGAATTTCAAAGAGCCTTCCCCAAGAACGGCTGGGCTACACTAAGGGCAAGGTAAGGTAAAAAGTAAAGGACCCCTGGACGATTAAGTCCAGTCAAAGGTGACTCTGGGGTTGCGGCTCTCATCTTGCTTTTAGGCTGAGGGAGCCAGCGTTTGTCCACAGACAGTTTTCCAGCTCAGGTGGCCAGCAAGACGAAACCGCTACTGGCCCACAGAAGACCGTGGCGATTGCCAGGGCGCACGGATACGCCGTTTGCCTTCCCGCCGGAGCGGTACCTATTTATTTACTTGCACTGGTGTGCTTTCAAACTGCTAGGTTGGCAGGAGCTGGGACGGAGCAAAGCGAGCTCACCCCGTCGTGGGGATTCGAACTGCCGACGTTCTGATTGGCAAGCCCAAGAGGCTCAGTGGTTAGGGCCACAGTGCCACCCACATCCCTATCATGGTAAAGGTAAAGGATCCCTGGATGGTTAAGTCCAGTCAACAACAACTATGGGGTTGTGGTGCTCATCTCGCTTTCAGGCCAAGGGAGCCGGCGATTGTCCACAGACAGCTTTCCAGGTCATGTGAGCAGCATGACTGAACCGCTTCTGGCACAACGGGACACTATGACGGAAACCAATTTATCTACTCGCACTGGCATGCTTTCAAACTGTTGGCAGACAAATGCCCAGACCAAGGATACTTTTTAGCATGGAGAGAGTTTTATCCCTTTGATGGATGCTTAAGGACCAGTCTCAGGTCTTCCAACTTCACCCTTAAGTCCTTGTCAAAATCAAGAGCACCTCGAAATGGGTTGCGTTTATACAGTTGAGAAAACCAAGCACAGCAAGGCTAGATTACGGAACAACCTACTTGGACATGGTCTCCGCGGAGAGATCATCTGGGTTCCTAACTTTCGTCTCACCTGCAAAGGAAAGATTTCTTTTACTTTATTTGTTTGACAAAATTCATATGCTACTGTATTCTAGCAAAGCCTATTTATTCTAAATGAAACCTCAAAGCGCTGCACAAAAAGGAAGGCTGATCTGAACTTTCCTGTTTAGGAAAGCATTTGACCAACTGAGCTGTTGCCAAGACCTGCTGTGCGCAATGTTAATGTCTGCTTGTTTTATTGAATTGTGCGTGCATTTTTTTTTAAGACTTCATGTGTCTTGGCAATCGCAAGAGCCTTTTGAGTGAACAGCGTTTATTCCAACGTTTTTGGAATAAAATAATTTAACCACACTAGGTGGGGCTAGATTGCTCGATATAATCTTTTAATGAATCCTTCGGAGAGAACTGCCATTTATATTTAAGGTCAGGGAGTAGAGGGGGTGGTTGGCTGTGGAGCGGGGAAAAAAAAGAGAGCCGCCTTTTATTTCTGAAAGGATTCCTTACCATGTCCTCTCAGATCCAAAGCCACGATCCGGCACTGGACACGGCTGATGATGGCAGCCTGCAAGGAAGGAAAAGATTTCATTTATCCCTTTTAACAGGGCTTATATACGGTTTAATCACCAATACCTGCAAGGCGTTTACAAAAGTACAATATGAACTATTGGGAAATAATTTATAATAAATTGAAAAAAAAATGTTTAAAAGCAACACACACACCCCCCAAAAAAACAAACCCAGAGGACTTTCTTTTGGGGATAATTCAGGTGGAAATTCCCAGGTGTCAGAAAAGGATATTAATGTATGCCACTACTGTGACCTGTGTTCTGTTAGCCCCAAAATGTAAAATGAGTGAGGTCCCAGCCAAAGAAGAAGGGCAGCTTAAACTGATGGAATATGCGCAGCTTGCAGACCTAACATAAAGAATAAGAGAACAAGAACAACATACGTTTAGAGAAGACTGGAAAATGTTTATTGAATATATTGGGGGGGGGGTTGTGTACACTCGAAAACGCTGGCAGCATTCAGATAAATTCAACAGTGTAAATAAGTTTTGATGGATGTAATATTGGAATACTGAATGGTTTATATAAAATATGCAGGGATTTATGTTATGAAAAATGAACCATGGAAAGAGGAGGAGGGAAGCATTGAAATTTTAAGGTTGCTTAAGTGAAGATTTTAAATTGAAAAACAGAAACTTTAATTTTATTTATATATAGCACAATATGAACGATCCACTCAAAATAATGATTATAAAAAGATCAGACATTACGCCGACCTTAAAAAGTCAAAATGTTAGTAAAAGTACACACACACACCCCTGCATTGCAGGGGGTGGGTCTAGATCAGGCTTCCTCAACCTCGGCCCTCCAGATGTTTTGAGACTACAATTCCCATCATCCCTGACCACTGGTCCTGCTACCTAGGGATCATGGGAGTTGTAGGCCAAAAACATCTGGAGGGCCGAGGCTGAAGAAGCCTGGTCTAGATGAAGCTTGGGGGTCCCTTCCAATTCTACAATTCTATGATACATGTTGAAGCACTTGTCAAAATTACACGCCGGGGAAACTTGCCTGAACAATAACAGATTTTTTGGCAGGTGCTGGAAACAGGAGAGCGAAGGCATGCTTAATATCAATGGGCAGGGAGTTCCGAGGATCGGTTCCTTGCAAGCGAGGAACGAGCATTGCGTGGCAACTGTCAGTTTGGGATGCGGCCAGTTTGGAAAGCCAACAGAAGCACCTCACCTCCCCCCCCCCAGAGGGAGCGTTCCGGTCCCGTCGACCGGCCGGGGGGTGGCCTCGGACAAAGAGGAGCAGCGTAAAGTAGCAAGGAGGCCACGCCAGGAATATGAAGCTAAGGGGGTTGGGGGAGAGAGTGGGAAAACAGTGGGATTGGCAGACGGCCAAGTCCCTCGCAGGGCCTCCGGTCTTTTAAGTAGTGAAGGGGGTGTGTGCAGCGGGGACAAGGCGACCCACTTAAAAAAGAAAAGGCTGAAATCGGGACAAGGTGACCCACATCCCCAGAGCAGGGAAAAAAGAGAATTCTGCAGACCCAAGCTAAAATCATTCAAGTACACATAGGAGTCCCAGCCCCTTGTGATGCGTCTCTTTCTGTTTGGAATAATTTATTCTGCAGGTTTTAACCTAGCAGTTTGAAAGCACATCAAAATGCAAGTAGATAAATAGGAACCGCTACAGCGGGAAGGTAAACAGCGTTTCCGTGTGCTGCTCTGGTTCGCCAGAAGCGGCTTTGTCATGCTGGCCACATGACCTGGAAGCTGTACGCCGGCTCCCTCGGCCAATAATGCGAGATGAGCGCGCAACCCCAGAGTTGGTCACGAGTGGACCTAATGGTGAGGGGTCCCTTCACCTTTTTATTTTTTAGCTGCTCATGCTACTCAGGGGGAGCTGTAAAAAAGGAGAATACGAAAGCACGGTTCTCAAGAGTGCTACAGACGCCACCCAGACCCCCTTGCTTCAGAGATTTCAACAGGTTCAGCCAGGATTAGACGGGCTAGAAACCTGATGAAAAATTAAATCGGAAAGCCAAGGTGCTTCCAAAACCGAATTCTGTGTTGAAGAAATTTTGTTCATCGCTATTTCCTTCCCACCTTTCCCCCCAAGGTGGCGTATGTGGGTCTTCTCCCCCTCCTCATTTAATACCCACAACAAGCCGGTGAGGTAGGTAGGCTGCAAGGCAGTGAACCAGCTCAAGGTCCCCGCCCAGTGAGCTTCACAGCCAAGTGGGGATTTGAACCCTAGTCTCTCCCAGGTTCGAATCTGACACTCTCACCAATACGCCATACCGGAAATGCCACGGTCTGCGGCTCCAGTGGAATGCCAGTAAATTTAAAGCTCCTGGTGTGAAGGCCTTAACATTTATTTTACTTATGTAAGTACTGCTTACTGCTTAACCTTTTTTTAAAACAAACAAACAAACAAACAAACAAACAAACAAACACCTATCTATGCAGTTTACATAGAGTTAAAATAAAAAATTTCCTTCCAGTAGCACCTAAGAGACCAACTAAGTTTGTCATAGGTATGAGCTTTCGTGTGCATGCACACTTCTTCATATACACTGAAAGAGAAGTCACCAGACCCTTATATATAGTGAGAGGGTGGGGAGGGGTATTCCTCAGAAGGGTGGTGGGAATGGGGGATTGGCTGATAGGTGTGGTAAACCTGTGGACGACTGTTCAACAGGTTTACCACACCTATCAGCCAGAAGACTGTTCAACAGGTGTGCATGCACACGAAAGCTCATACCAATGACAAACTTAGTTGGTCTCTAAGGTGCTACTGGAAGGAAAAAAATTTATTTAGTTTCTACATAGAGTTAAATATTCATGAGAAAACGCCAACAAATTTAACAGATTTTGGAAACAAGTAGGCACAATAAAATGGTCCAACTACCGGTATTAGGGATAAGCAGGCAGAAATAAGGGGATTGCGATCTACTGGGCGAGTGCTCAAGTAGAAATTAGGTCAAGAGGATGGTTGGGGCTGTTCCGAAAATTGCCCCTCCTGCTTTCCTGAATACTTACAAATCCAAACAACTAAACAGGAGGAAGATCTTTCTGAGGGTAGGAGCTGTTTGAAAGTGGACTCTCCTTCCTTGGAGGTTTCTAAGCAGAGGTTGGATGGCCACCTATCATGTATGATCTAGCTGAGATTCCTGCATTGCAGGGGGTTGGACTAGATGACCCTTGGGGGTCCCTTCCAACTCTACAATTCTGCAACTTTCAACTCTTGGCATTTACTGGAGACAACCACCTGCATGCCAGCTGCTCCTTAGATCTGAACAGTGATTGCAACCTTTTGTGTGCAAGATGGGAAGGGTGGAAATAGGGAAAAAGCTCCAGTCTTTCCCAAAATAGAGGGGGGGAGGGATGTGCACCAGGCACACTTATGAAAAATAAGCGCCCTGCTGCAAAGACTATGATGCTTCGCGATTTGTTCCTGCCACCTAAACAACATATGTTTGGAATCGCAGTGATTAAGCGGCACTGAGGCTCCAAGGCGGGTTTTAAAAATAGGCCTTTTGTTCCTGGAAAATCAACTGGGTGGCAAAAAACCAGGCGCACCCGGCAGCGATGGAGAATGCCCGTTGAAAAGGCTCCCAACAGCCAAGGAGACAAGGGATGCCTGCGGAGAAGAGTCTGTTTCAACAGCAATTGCGGAAGCCATTATGGTCTCCAACTTTTAAGCCAGGGATGGGGGAGTCTGTGGCCCTCTGGATGTAGATGGACTCCAACTCCCATCATCCCACAGGCCATGTTGGCCCGGGGCTGATGGGAGTTGGAGTCCCAACAGCCCCTGGAGGGATCCAGGTTCCCCCTTATTTTACTTTATTGAGCCGGAGGAATCCAAGGAAGGACAAACAGGGGGCTGTGTTGAGGGAATTTCTGCAAGCCAGTAGCGGCGAAAACCTAGGCATGTCTGCTCAGAAGAAAATCTCATGCAGGGCAATGTGGCTTGCTACCAAGGTAAGTGGACACAGGGTCGCTGCCTTAAGCCAGTTCAGAATAGCCATGCTAAATCGGATCTCCCATGCAATGTTCTGCTTCCACCAGTGGGCCAAGCAAACAAGAAGCCACCTTAAACCAAATCAGGTCATTGTTCCATTGAGATCTGTATTGTCTACCCTGGCTGGCAGCAGCTCTCTGGGGTTTAGGACAAGTCTCTCCCAGCTCTGCTAGGAGATAGAGGGGAAAGTGAGGCAATTGGTCCATTTACCCTTGACTTCCCTGACCAGGGACCCTTCTGGCTGGGGCTGATGGGAGTTGTAGTTCGAAAACAAATGAGGACACTAGCGTAGGAAAAAAACCAACCCAGGGCTAGCTTAACTGGGAACAGCAGCAGCTTATAGAATTGTAGAGTTGGAAGGTTGGAAGAAGGGCTCCCTAGGGTCATCTAGTCCAACCCCTTGCAATGCATGAATCACAGCTGCAGAATCCCTGAAAGGTGACCACCGAACCTCTGTTATCTCCCGCTTGGACTACTGCAACGAGCTCGACATGGGGCTACCTTTGAAGGTGACCCAGAAACTACAACTAATCCAGAATGCAGCAGCTAGACTGGTGACTGGGAGAGGCCGCCGAGACCACAAAACACCCTCATCGTTCAGCCCGGACACTGAGGTCCAGCGCCGAGGGTCTTCTGGCGGTTCCCTCCCTGCAAGAAGGGAGGTTACAGGGAACCAGGTAGAGGGCCTTCTCGGTAGTGGCACCCGCCTTGTGAAACGCCCTATCAGATGTCAAAGAAATAAACAACTATATGACGTTTTAACTGCTGCCATAATTGTATTGTTTATAGTTATATTGATGGTTAATTTAAATTTAATTTTATTGTGTTTCTGATTTCTTTAGTACGGTATGTGAGTCTGGTCTGGGACCGTAAGAATAAATTCAATTCAAATATATGACGTTCAGAAGGCATCTGAAGGCATCCCTGTTTTGGGGAAATTTTAATGGCTGATGTTTTAGTGCATTTTTGGCCTTCTGTTGGAGGCCGCCCAGAGTGGCTGGGGAAACCCAGTCAGATTTTTTTTTGGGGGGGTTAAGAAAAATATAGGATTATTATTATTATTATTATTATTATTATTATTATTATACCTCCAACGAAGGAGAGCCTTCCGAGGGGGCCTGTCCCACTGTCAAACAGCTCTTGCCCTCCCAAAGTTCTTCCCGGTGCTTAGTCAGAAAAAATATGTCCCTCACCACAAAGCTCAATATTGGAAGATGCAGGACAAACTGAAGAAAAGTCTTTTTCATGCAGCGCAGAGTTAAAAGGGTGGGATTTTGTGTTCCTGCCTGACTGGAAGGCTCTTGGGAGCGCAATAATGACTCTATGCTTGCCTGGACGGAGAGGGATTCGTGTGTGTGTCTCTGTATAGTGTTCTGCCCGGACACTGAGGTCCAGCGCCGAGGGCCTTTTGGCGGTTCCCTCGCTACGAGAAGCCAAGTTACAGGGAACCAGGCAGAGGGCCTTCTCGGTGGTGGCGCCCACCCTGTGGAATGCCCTCCCACCAGAGGTCAAAGAGAACAACAATGACCAGACCTTTAGAAGGCATCTCAAGGCAGCCCTGTTTAGGGAAGCTTTTAATGTTTGATAGATTTCTGTATTTTAATGTTTTGTTGGAAGCCGCCCAGAGTGGCTGGGGGATCCCGGCCAGATGGACAGGGTATAAATAATAAATTATTATTACAGTGGTACCTCTACTTACGAATAACTCTACTTACGAATGTTTCCTACTTATGAATGGAGCTCCGTCCGCCATCTTGGATGCGGTTTAGATAGGATTTTTTCTACTTACGAATTTTTAGATAGGGTTGCTTCGACTTCGGATTTTTTCTCCCAATGCATTCCTATGGGATTCAACTTACAAATTTTTTCGACTTACAAATGTGTGTTCGGAATGTATTAAATTCGTAAGTAGAGGTACCACTGTATTATTATTATTATTATTATTATTATTATTATTATTATTATTATTATTATTATTATTATTATACACCAGGCATCCCCAAACTGCAGCCCTCCAGATGTTTTGGCCTACAATTCCCATGATCCCTAGCTAACAGGACCAGTGGTCGGGGAAGATGGGAACTGTAGTCCAAAACATCTGGAGGGCCGCAGTTTGGGGATGCCTGTTATACACCAACACAATCTCAGAGTGGTAAGATTCCAGGGGGTTCAACGATCTTGCCTCCTTGGAATAAAGGTCAGCGGAGACTGTGGTGTCTTTAGGATGTATGGTTTTCTCTTCAAGCCCTATTGCCAGCCCTGCAACCAGATCTCCTTCTCACTGGAGATGCTTCTACATTCACAGCAGGTGCCCTGCTCTCCGCAGTAGCTACCACAGCCTTTAAAAACAAGGCATGCTATTGTGCTGGAAAAGCCACAACGTGCAATAATGCATTGGCTTGCGGCCATCAAGCCGCAACATGGATTCTCATCCCGAAGGAGGCTTTCCAGGTTTATTCTGTAAAGGCGCCTCGCAAGCAGAAGGGGCTCCGTAAACAACAAAGTATTAACCACAGGAAAAGACGTGCAAATCAGCTGTTCACTTACGGTAAACACAGCCCAGGAGAGGGCAGAATGGCCTCCGCCGTGTAATAGGAGTAAGACGGGACCCTCGGACCCACTCTTGTAAATTCGAAAAGTGTATGAACAGTTAAGGACATTGTAACCTTCTCAAAATAAAAAGAGGAGGACCTCTGAGTTAAGATGCAAGCTGCAACGTTGCCTGCGCCTCCCAAGAACACACTGTCACTCAGTCAACAGGACATTTTTTTTTTTTACGCCCAGAAGACTTTGGCACCGTCCTTTGGCAGTGCTGAATCAGTTCAGTGCCACCCAAAATGAGCTCAATCAGGGAAACATTTTGCAAACACCACCGCCCAAGGCCATCTGCCGAGAGGGGGAGGGCTGCAGCTTCTAAACAGGTGGCCTTATGGCTACATGCGCAACAGAGGACCCTATAAACCAGGATCTTTTTTAAACTAAGGAAGGGAAAAGGATATATCCTTGCCGGAGTCGCTATCAACTACAACATCCTCCATGGACTCGAAGTACTGGCTCCACGGGACAGCAGAATAATCGCGCTTCCTTCCAGGCCTGGAAAACAGAGACACAAATGCTTAAATATTGCACCTGGGTGGCTTAAGAAGTATTTTGCTGTGTGCAGGAGGGCCCTTCGTGCCAGGGTGTGACGACAGCTTTGTTCTTGCAATTTAAAAGGAGAAGAAAGTTACAGCCTATTCCTTTCATGACAGATTGGATTCCCCCGGGGTACCACAAAATCATCCAGGCTCCATCACTGCACATCTTTTGCCAGCAACTCAACATCTTTTTCATTTACTAAAGAAAGCTTTAGAAATCCATACTGGTGGATGGTGGAGTCAGGCAACAGAAATAACATCACAGGTTGGCATACAGACATTTCACAATCATCCTGGGACTGAGTATAAGGAAGACTAAGATCTACACCTGGCATAGGCAAGCTCAGCCCTCCAGATGTTTGGGGACTGCAATTCCCATCATCCCTGACCACTGGGTCCTGTTAGCTAGGGATCATGGGAGTTGTAGTCCCAAAACATCTGGAGCAGGCACACCCAAACTGCAGCCCTCCAGATGTTTTGGCCTACAACTCCCATGATCCCTAGCTAACAGGACCAGTGGTCGGGGAAGATGGGAATTGTAGTCCAAAACATCTGGAGGGCCAAAGTTTGCGGGTGCCTGATCTGGAGGACCGAGGTTGTCTATGCCTGATCTACATCCAGCAACCTGCAGCCTTCCAGATGTTGCCAGACTACAACCCCCATCATCCCTGGCTGCTACCCATGGTGACTAAGGTTGATGGGAGTTGGGGGTGCGTAAGAACAACATGCTGGATCTGACCAATGGCCCATCTAGTCCAACATCCTGTTGTCACAGTGGACAACCAGATGCCTGTGGAAACCTGCTATCAGGATTCGAACACAAGAGCCCTCTCCCCAAAGGGTGGAGGGATGCATCAGGGGCTGTGAAGGCCAAACACATTCCATACAAATAAGGTATTCTATCAGATTTCCGGTACACAGGGGGCTAAATCTCCTTCACTCACAACCACATATTCCAGAGCTTCACCTGAAACTACTCCAGCCAGGAAAGTGGCACTCACCTAATTTCTCCCCTACAGCAACACCAAAACAGTCTCGCCTCGAGCATTCTTTTTACCGTGCAGGCAGAAGCGGAGATTATTAGTTCAAGGCGTCCTCCGTCCTCCGAGAAGCTGCTCAGGTGTGCCAGAAGCATAGCCAGTTGTGGTGCAGAGCAAGCTTCCCCAACCTGGTGCCCTCCAGATGATTCGGACTCCCACAAGGCTGCTAGGAGTTAAGCGTCGAAAACATCTGGAGAGCACGGAAATTGGGGGAAGGCTGGTCCAGGCTGGTTAGCTGTTCTCACCGCAAAGAGGCTCTCCAAAGCCTCGGGTGGAGATCTTGGCTGGCTCTGCTGCCAGTGTTGTTGTTTTTAATTGCTTTCACTGGGGAGTGGACCTGGGATGGCGTGTTCAAGCAGCGAGCTACGGCCCCTCCCAGAGAGACGCCTCCTGCCGTCACTTTGCATCTTCCATGCACAGTGGGTTTCCTTCAGCAGTTCCCCACCCAGCCATCCCTGGCAAATGGCCAGCAAGCGCCACAATATGGTAACACCGTCCTCTCCTTTCCCCCCCTCACCCCTGCCCCCAAACGCCACCTCTTTGCAAGCTGGGTTCAATTCCCTCCTTTTTGCAAGCAGCACAACCCAGCGATCCCTCACGGCCCCCATGCATTGCTTGCGCTTGATGAACATCACCTACCTCTGATGGAATCTCATGCACCAAATTCTCCTCAGGCTCAGGCACGACCCCCCCTTCCCCCCACCCACCTCACAAATTCTCTGAGCTGGTTGCTGCCTTGAGGTTGCCCCTATTGCAATGTGATTTTTACAACATATACAATGGAGAGGTGCATTAAGCTTTCACATCACAAACGATAGCCTTGTGGTCAGGGATGGTGGGAATTGTAGTCCCAAACATCTGGAGGGCTGGAGTTTGCCTATGCCTGCAAATCCTTTGAGTAAGGGTGGAGAAATTCCAACACCCCACGCCAGAAGCAGCACTCAACCTGAGCTTTCACGTCTGGGGTGCACCCACAGCCTTCAGAGCACCTCCTTGCATGCATAAATTCAGCCCTGCTCATGAACCAACCTTGCAGAGCAGGTGAGGTTTATTTCTCGCACGCTCTCAGCCATCCAGCCTCCAATGGGGGCAGGGGCGGGAGTGGGAAACTAGGCTGGCCTACCCTGCAGGGCTGTGGCACGCAATGCATTTCAGAAAACACCGTATGAACACCGCAGCTGTTGTTATCCACCCTTTGAAAGCAGGCGTTTTACACACTTCCGCCCTGTCCTTTGGGGCGCTGGGCCCCTCATTAATGCAAACCCCTTCATATTGTTGTTGTTGTTTAGTCGTTTAGTCGTGTCCGACTCTTCGTGACCCCATGGACCAGAGCACGCCAGGCACTCCTGTCTTGCACTGCCTTCATATTACACATCACATAACCCCTATTTGCTGTTGGCATCTCTCTGACTCAGGAGACAATGGAGGAGTGTGCCTTTGGGGTTATGTCAGACGCCCATGATACACACACACACACACACACATATATATACATATACATATACATATACATATACATATACATATATATATATATATATATATATATATATATATATATATATGTATACCCACATTATAAGACACACACCCCAGGCTTCCACTGAAAGCAGAGAGCGCCCCCTGCCCCCACCTTCAGAGCCCCCACCAAACAAAAGACTCCTCCACCCACGCGTGTTCTGGAAAATACCCACCCCCACCCCCAAATAAACCCTGGGCAAACCCCTCCCCTCCCCATTCATCCTCCCCCCAAACCACGCCCCCTCCACTCAGCGCCCCCTCCCCCAGCCGCATGACGTCACACCTTTCTCTCTCTGGTCCCCCGCGTGACGTCATCACCCTCCCGCGTGACGTCACATGCCACCCCGACCCCCCCTCTCCCCCACTGGCATACCCCATGCGCATCTTGGGGAGGGCCTGGCCGCTTCCCCCGGCGGGTCCCGGCGGGCGAGGGGGCAGGCGGCCCAGCTGCAGCTCCTTCTCCAAGGCGGACATGGCGAGGGCGGCGTGGAGAAGCGAGGCGGCGAAGGGGCAGGATCCGTCCCCCGCCCTCCCAGAAGGAGCCGCCGGCCAGTCGCTCCCAGCAGCCTCTGCGCGCTCGCGCCGGAAGAACGCCGCCCCGCGCCCCATGGCGTCCTGGGAAATGGAGTTTCTAAAAATTCCAAACGGAAGCGGCCGCGGTGCACCCTGGGAGGCGCCGTTCCGTTTTAGGGAGTTGAGCGAGGCGGGGCGGCGCAGTAGAGATATTAAACCTGTAGAGTCGCTCTTTAGTTTCCATGATTTAAAATTGAAATATATTTATACAGTACTTTTTCCATTACAAATCTTCATATTCCATTGAATGCACTCATATCAATCATCGACTTCCCTTGCCCTCCCTTCCGCGGTTCCGTATATTTATCCATTGTGACTGCATATTCTAATCGCTCCATAAGTTTTATTGTTGTCCTTCCTTAATCATACCTTCATATACAACTACTGAATCGGTTCCATCCCTGCTAACGTTTCAACCTGCAAACATTTCCCACTCTTTTTTAAATACGCCACTCTTCCTGATCTCTTATTCTATAACAACAACAACAACAACAACATTAATAAGTTTATCAACAACAACAATAACATTGATATTAATATCACTATTAATTTAAAATCAATTTTTTATTCTAATAATAATGATAATTAATAAATTCGTTGAATTTGCTAAATCTGCGTATTCCACCAATTTCACCCGCCGTTCCTCTTTGCTGGCATTATTCCCTCTCTCCCTTGCTCTCCATACCTGCGCTTTTGGGTGAAGCAGAGTCGCTGCACCTCAATTGGAATGCTCCTCTAGAATTTTTTCTCTACGGTGCTAGCGAAGGTCCCGCCGAGACGCCTTTCCGTTGCGGCGCCTGCAGCCCCGCAGCGCCCTCTGGAGGTCGGAGGTCGCACCGGAGGCGGCAAACTCCCCGCCGGGCTTTCTTCCCGCCGTTGGCGCCGGTTTCCCAGAAGGCCGCGCGGTGGCAGCGGCGGCGGTGGCCGTTGCTAGGCAGCGGGAAGCGGGATCGGGGGCCTAGTCGGGAGGATGAAGCAGAGGAAGGCCAAGGCGGTTGGCCCGGCCCGGCCGGGGTCCGGCCGCAAGAAGAAAGGTGAGGAGGGGTCTCGGGGGTGTGGGGGACCCCGTAAAAGTAACGGGGCGCGGCGAGGTGTCATTAGCGACCTAGCTCGAATTGGTGGGTGAGGCGGGCAGGGAAGGAAACGGCAACCCCACGCCCGGGCTCACCACATACCTTAAATTTATTATTATTATTATTATTGTTATTGTTATTATTATCACTACACTTATATTTATACACCGACAAACTTTTTATAAAAGAATAGGGATGGTTTATTGAATATTTACAGATAAATTGCAAACACATAAAAACATTGGTAGGATTATTGTAATAACCTGCAGTTTTATATATTTAAAGTAGATAAATAAATGAGCAAATTGAATGAATTTGGATATGCAGAAGATAATAAAAAATAAATTTAAGGAACCGCAGAAAGAGGGGGAACTTTGAAATGCTAAAATGCTTGTAAAATTAATGAAATGTATAAATTTGAAAAGTATAATTAAAAACTTTTTTAAAAAGCATTGGTAGAATTAAAGCATAGGAACTTGGTTGGCTTCCTGGGTTGTTGTTGTTTTATTTTTTTGGACTTTAGTCCCTCTATTTTTATTTCTCCAGGCGCTTGTGTTCCTACAATTTCATAGTGTGTTTGTTCCTGTAAGTTCAGAAACCCTGCTGGCTCTTGCTTTTCACCTGTGTTTCATTGCAATATTATTTGCGTATGTTTTTGAATCTATATTGTAAAATGCCTTGGTGGCTCTTGTAAACAAAAGGCAGGAGGGAGAGATAGATAGATGAGATGCAAATGGAAAGAGGGCGTAATTCTGACAAAAGAGGAGTGGCAAATGAAATTGATAGAATATGTAGAAATGGTGAACCCAATGAGCAGATTAAGAGGTGAAAAGTACCATATACAGTATATGAAAAAAGATATGTAGAATATTGGGGGGGGGGACTACTGTAAACATGTTAACGGTATTAGAACAAGTTAAGCAGTATTAAAAACCTTTTGATATAAAATTGAAATAGAACGAATAGGAGAGAAAATTAAAAATGTAGAGGGGGTAGAAGTTAATACAATGAACCATGGGCCTGGGGGTGTGGGGAGAAGGGAAGTTGATGTTTTGTTGTGATTTGGATGTTATTGTGTTACTATGTAATAATTGAAAGATGATAAATAAAGTTTATTTTTTAAAAAAATAAATGAAATAGCCTGGGTTGGATAAATAGTAATGCTGTGGTCTACCTCTTCTCTACAGACGTCAGTGATATCTCCCCCTCTACAAGTTTGCCTCCTCTTGTAGAAGGACAACTGCGCTGCTTTCTGAAGCTGACCATTAGCAAAATCTTATGGGTGGTTGCCAAGCCACCTGCTTCCTTCCTTATCCGGGTGAGGTGGTGGGGAGAAACCTCGGACGGTACAGCCTTTGTTCCCCGGGATACCTCTCAGGCCGAGCCAAAAAACCTCAAAACTACGACCCGCTACCCAGTTCGGTGTGGACCAAAACAGTTTGTCTCCTATCTGACAGGTACAGCTACTTCTTTGAAGTCTGAGTGTGTGGTTTGTTAGTTCAGGGTTGGACATGCTGCTAAAGCACAAATGGAAGGCAGTGGATGTGTTTTGCCCCTTCAAGTCACGTTCCAGGGAGTCAGCTTAGAATGAGATGTAACAAACAGTGAAATTATTCTGCATTGCTGGCA
The DNA here is from genome assembly GCF_965207765.1 of Zootoca vivipara. Lineage (NCBI taxonomy): Eukaryota > Metazoa > Chordata > Lepidosauria > Squamata > Lacertidae > Zootoca > Zootoca vivipara. The sequence goes on along the minus strand of NC_142587.1, from coordinate 98,351,373 downwards.
GATAAGGTTCACTCTCATAATCGGTGGACAACTTCTGCTTTTTTCAGAGCCTTACAAACGTTGCTAGCTGATGGTCCCTCAGTTTGATGCCTGCATTAGAAGGATTTTATGTATTACTTTTGGTGGGAGGGAGACCCCTTCCCATTGCCCCTTTCACTTTCTCCCCATTTCAGTTACAGGTGGGTAGCCGTGTTGGTCTGAGTCGAAGCAAAATAAAAAAATTCCTTCAGTAGCACCTTAAAGACCAACTAATTTTATATTTTCGCATGCACACGAAAGCTCATACCAAAATATAAACTTAGTTGGTCTTTAAGGTGCTACTGAAGGAATTTTTTTATTTTGCTTCCCCATTTCAGGTCCTTCCATCACCCCTTGTTCCGGCCCAGCCTGGGCCACCTCCATACCAGTTTCTTATTTCCATCATGGTAATTATCCAGCCATGGCTAAGAGATGGAGGTGAGGAACTGGTTTTCACATATAGGGTAGCTTGAATAGCTCAGCCACTTGTTTCTGCATTTTGAAGTAAAAGCACACGTTGTGCTGTTTCTTCACGTTTTGTTTATTGAGCTTGTTTATTTTTGTTTGTTTTGCCTCCTACAGATATGGGTGCTCTTATCCTGGAAGTAATGGCCAAACCAGATCACCTTCCAATTGGCCGGGTGCAAATCAATGGGCTGGCACAGCTCTCTCCAAGTCACCCAATCAGCGGGTTTTTCACCATTGTCTCACCAACATCTGAGAAGATGGGAGAGCTGCAGGTAACTCTCAAACCTTTCCCTATTTAATGGTCATCCCCTCCCTATGTCGGCCATGTGCTCATGGAAAACACAAGATAAAGCTACTAATGAATTTAATAATAATAATAATAATAGTAATAATAGTAATAATAATAATAATATGTGGAGCTATTTAAAAACTCGCTTTCTAAATGCTAACTACTACTGCTGAGCCTTTTCAAACATTTTCTTTCAGGTATCGCTTGCTCTGGAACCGCTGTCTGAAACCTATGACAGCAGCAGCTCCATCCCAAACACAGACGTCAGCTTCAGTGCTGGTTTGTCAGTCCAGGGGACCAAAGAAACGGCTGACTCTAACCCGTTCCTTGCACCCTCGCAGCTTCACAGGCCGGCTAGCACGAATATTGTTGGAAGAGAGTCCGTTAGCAGTAGTAGGGCCACCACACCAAGGTGTTTTTCTCTTGGTTTATTTTTTGTTTTCCATTATGATCTCAATGAATGTTTTAAGATGAAGAGACAGATAAATACATTTGAGCTGCACATTTGTCAGGCTGGAGGCTTTTGTTTCTGTTGCGAAACCTTTTAATAGGCTTTTGTTGTTTCATCACCTGTTGTTTGCTGCCCTGGGCTCCCTTGGGATGGCAGGGATGGGGAACATGTGGCATGGGACCCTTAAAACTCCCACCAGCCCACTGGCACAGCCAAATATCGGGGATGATGGGAACTGGAGTTCAGCAACATCCAGAAGGCTTCATGGGGTCATATCAACTGCCATTTTTCTTATAAGCTCCATTCACTTTCCCATAGCACATATTCAAGGGAAAAGGAGGCATCCAAGGTCCTCTGGCTGTTCTGGGTGTGGTACCCCATCAGGTGGGTTGGGGAGCTGTCTCCAGGGCATCTTTGGCTCTCGCAGATTCCATTGCCTCTGAACCTAGAAAGGGCAGGCCCTCAAGAGACCCAGGAAAGGGTGCTGGCCACTTCGTTTTGGTTTCATTTGTAAGCGGAGAGCAGCTGGAGTTCATCTTAGAGGGAAAGAGAGGCCATATTGTCTTCAGTGGGTTCCTTGTCCTATAATCTCATATTGATGGGGAGCTGGCAACCCACTGGTCTGGGAAAAGCACTTTCCACTCAAGATTGCACACCTCCCTTGAATAACGGTATGGGAGAAGCATGGTCTAGGTTTTCCAGTGCTGGCAAGGAACCAACATGATTGTGTTCTGCATTCTCATGTATCTGGGTTGAACAGGACTATCAGCTGCTAGTAAGTCTTATGCCTGCTTAAAGTACTTTTTAAAAAATGCTAATGGGCTGAACTCTGGCTTCCATTAAGCACCCTGGGAGCTCAGTATTCCTCAGGAAAGCTTATTTTACCAGATCAGAAGCTGCATACATAGATGTTTGTTATGCATGTCAAAGCAGATTGCTGTCATTACCCGTAAGCATTTCAGGGTGGGCGGGCGTGCCAGTCTCTTCCCAGTTCATGTGAAGCCATGACTTGAACATCCTGGGTTGCAAAACGGCTCATGAGCCTGTCTCTGTGTCCCCCAGTGATGATGACCTCTGTCAGGTGATGCCGAAGGAGACTGCACACCTGAATGGAACTCAGGAGAGCATATTGCCAAATGTCTCAGTGCCCAAGTAACTCTGCAGGCCAGAATGTCCCCTAGCCCTTCACTCTGCAGTGCTCTGAAGGCAAGGGAGTGTTTTCTGTCCCCAGTATTCAGCTCTCCCTGTCAGTAATACTGGTACTTTATATGCATGCCCAGAACAGCATATGGGGCATTTTGGAAAACCATCCTTGAGTTAAATTTTGTGATGGTGCTTGTGTTTCGGAACAGGGGCAAGGACCACTTGTACTTTCAAGAGAACTCTGAGAACTTAAAAGAAGGGTTTTTTCGACCTCAGCACCACCGCCTCCAAGGGCGCAATGATTCTGTCAATGCAAATGATCCCAAGCAACAAGGGTTGTTTTCCGGTGGCTCTGATCTTGAGGCTCAAGTGAGGTTGGCTAAGGAAAGTCCCAAACCTGCCCATGTCCTTTCTTGCAACAACCCACCAACAAAAGATCTCCTTTCAGGTATGTATATAAACAGTTGGGTTTCATCTATGATGTTATCGTTTTAAAACATTCTGCCACGTTGCACTTTCTCCTATAGGAGTGGTCAAGTAATGGCTCGCCCATAAGCCAGTATGTACAGTTGTTGTTTACATTTTTAAATAATAATAATAATAATAATAATAATAATAATAATAAACATTTCAATTAAATTTTCCAATTTAAATATCTAATCCATTTTCAAATTATGCAAATATCAGATAAAAAAATTAATCGAAATCCTCTGCCAAATTATACAAATTTATCGACTTTCCATGCTTCAGACTCAGAAGGCCTAGTCCTCTTATAGTCACTGCAGTTCTTTTCAATATAGTCCAGATCTTATTCCATAATCTATTATTATCTTTCTTCTTTTTTCAAGTCACTGAGTTCTTCTGGCAAGCAAGTTTAATCAAACCATATATGATTCTGTGTGCATTTTTGCCATAATTCTCTTTTGTAAATTTGGCACTGTCTCCTCACACGCTGGTATCTTGCCAAGTCCATCCAGAAATCCTTTTCACAGCTGGCAGCCACGATCTTCAAATAAATCAGATCTTAAAGCCTCTGTGATGATTTTCTCCAAGCCGCTACTAGAAGCAGCCTTTTCAGGGGAGGTTTTACCAGGTCACAACCGTATACACACATCTAATGTCATTATTTATGGCTCCCTCCCCCTTTGACTATTGTTGTAGCCGGCTCTGTCTCCAAGATGGCAGAAGCTGTTTTTGTAACTGCGTCATATCTCAGAAATTTCTTGACAAGTTTCCAACTGCTAATGAGCTTGCTTCTCTCTGATGTCCATAAATTTAGGGAGTCTTTAGCCACATTCCAGGCAAGTCCCAAATTACAAACTTTAATTATTTATATTTTCAATCCACACAGTCTATATATTTAAAAAACTATATTATCTCAATAAATTTCCAACATTCCGATCTCGCTTGCTTTATAAATGCTGTATACGGCTCTTCTGGAGGGAGGTTTATTAAGTAAATAATAAAGCACAATTATAGAGTTCTAGCCTCCCCCCCTCCACCCCACTCTGTCACATACCATTTCTTGCCCTGGTGAAGAACATTCCTCAGTTATCTTTTGTATTCTTAGTGGCTGTGCTTTGCAGAATAAATCTATTTCCTTGTCTGAAGCATGTCCAAAACTCATATCCAATTTCTCTCTTAAGTCATGGAGCCCGGTTCGCTCGTAGAATCAGCGTCCAGGAGATCCAGACTCCCACAGGGATTTCCATCCAGTGCCCCCAGCCCCTCCTTCCTTGCGAAGTCGAAGCTGGTGGTGGGCACCTGCGGATGAGACTGTGTCTTCCCGTACCCCCCGGGAAGATTTCGGGAGGCTGCGTACTCCCATTACAGCCTCGTTAATTACCCCGTGGGGGCTGGAGAGATGTTATTGTCAGCCATCTTCTATGGCGCCCGGGTGGAAGTCTCAGTTGTTGTTTTAAGTTCATTGTTCACTCCTGTGCTCTTTCCCCCAGCCCTTTTGGATAAAGGGAACAGACTCCGAAACGCTATGGTAGTGTCTGCAATGACATCAAATCCCGATCCCGATATACAGCTTTATGAACTTCAGCCCATAAAGCAGGACGTCTCCAAACTAGTTGAAAAGTGAGTTTGGGAGAGTATGTGGGAATGTTTGTGTCGTAGATATAATGGCATCCAGGATGCTTACTAAAACCAGAATGTATCAAATCACTTTTTCAGAGTAGCTTGGGACCAACAATTCTATAGACACAGACAAAATAGTTATGGTTCTATCTCTGACATCTGCTGGATTAGGAATATGCAAGTTGCCAACCCTATATCAGAAAAAAAACCATGAAGTGTGTACTTTTACATCTCATTCCAGAGATATATGATCTAACTTTGTATGTGTGTGTGTATAGTGTGTATACTAAATTGATGGAATCAGTGGATTGGTCCATCAGTCTGTAATCATCTTTACTCATTCGGTACCCTATTTCCCGAATTCTTACTCAAATGAGTGAAAATGGAAGCCTGTTGAACTACAGAGGGGCTCAGATTGTTTTTAGTGTTTTTTTTTGCTGCAGAACCGAAACGTAGCAAAACACTACAATCCTATATATGTCTGAAGTCCAATGGGATTTATTACAGGTTAAATGTATATGGGACTGCAGCCTATAGCAGTAAAAATTGTTAAAATTCCTGGTGCCTAAATGATGCTAATGTTGGCACCAAGCAAACCTCATTGGTTTTGGTCCTTTTATCCTTGCTAATATCATACACCCCCCGCCCCTTTCCTAGTTCAGCCTTCCCCAACCTGGTGCCCTTCAGCTAAATTGGACTACAACTTCCATCATTCCTGGCCATTCACTATGACTTTAGGGGCTGATGGGAGTTGTAGTCCAAAGCATCCTGAGCGTACCGTGCCCGGGAAGTGCCTAGTTCATCTTTATTGGCATATTTTCTTACCCAGGAATCTTAAAAACCTGCACCCTGGCCTCATATCTGCCGTTGAAGAGCCTCTTCAGCCACTGCCTGATGGCTCAGAATTTGATTTAGATGCTGAAAACAGAGCAATCCAGCTCTTGCTGGGCAGGTAAGATGTGGAAATGTGTGGGGACTCCTCCAGCAGCAAGGGTCATCCTGACTACAATAGATTCCGTCTAACACAGCTAGAGACTCAGTCACATTTGTGTTCTGCACATCACCTAGCAGAGTGGTGCTGGATAAAAATCAAAAAGCTAGGACAGTGGTGAATTCAACGTTACTGTGTGCATGCGCATGCCTGTGTACGCAGCTAGATGATACGCATATTTCCTTTATTTCCTTTCTTTTCCCACAGTTCTGGTTCTTCCCCTCTGCGCTTTTTGGATGGTACAGGCTCCCCCCTGGAATGTATCTCTCCTGGGAGTGAGGTGTACGACAGTGAGCTGAACGACCCCCACTATGACCAGAGCCTGCTGGAAAACCTGTTCTACACGGCTCGAGTAAGCGCCAGAGGCGTGTAGGTGGTTTGGGCATGTTATTGTGACTAAGCTTTCCATGAGCCAAGCCAGGATTACCACAGTCAGCTTACTGGCTAGAAAACATTATTTGTACATACTCTCTTATCCTGTGTTTGAAGGAAGGGGCATTTTGCTCAGTGGTAAAACCCAGGCTTTGCCTGTGCAAGATTCTAGATTCAAACCTCTGTCATCTCTAGTTAAAAGAGTCTCAACAGGGGCCGTGAAATACTTTTCTGCCTGAGATACTAGAAGGCTGTGGTCAGTCAGTACTGGGCTAGAATGAACCAGGCAACAATTCTGCAAATCAAAGTCTGCTTTGCTTATGTCAGCATTCCCTAACCTGGCACCCACCAGGTGTTTTAGACTACAACTCCCAGCAGCCGTAGGTATTGGAAGTAGGGTTGCCAGACTCAATAGAGGACAGGACCTCTGTGCCTTTAATTGCCCTGCTCTCTTTTGAGTCTGGAAACCTTAAAGAGAAACCAGCAGACCCTTTGTTTAATTTCCAAGCAAAGGGTCTGCTGGTTTCTCTTTGGAAGTTATAGTCTAAACCAGTGTTTCCCAACCTTGGGTCCCCAGCTGTTTTTGGACTACAACTCCCATCATCCCTAGCTAGCAAAACCAGTGGTCAGGGACGATGGGAATTGTAGTATGAAAACAGCTGGAGACCCAAGGTTGAGAAACACTGGTCTAAACATTTGGGGGGGGGGCAACAGATTGGGGAAGGCTGGCTTATGGTCTTCCTCTCTTCCTCTCCTTTCATTCTGTATTACCCTCTCTTGTGCTGGGCATCGTCCAAAAGACGAGAGCTGCAGAAAGACAAAAATGTTTGTTTTAGGTGTGCAAAAGACTTAAGTGAAGTTTAAAACACTAGCCCTATCCTAGGTCAATCAGATTTATGTGGTGTCCCCCCTCCCCAGAAGATTAGCACAGCTCGTCCACAGAGTGTTCTCCTGAGAAAATAATGTTGGGTACTCACCGTGAAGATTCTTTTAGTGTGAGGCATCTGTATCACACCCTTGGCAGCTAGAGGCATCCCACATAAAAAAAAGCATTCATGTCGGAACGCATCAGATATGTCACACCTCTCATTTGTGCTGGGTCTTGCTGGAGGAGTGGATGAAGGCCGGAGATTCTGCCTCTGCCCCTTTCATTAACACTTTTCCAGGTGCTCCTCATATCTCTCTGTGTAGCTTGGCCACAAAATAGAATCATAGAGTTGGAAGAGACCACAAGGGCCACCCAGTCCAACCCCCTGCCAAGCAGGAAACACCATCAAAGCATTCCTGACAGATGGCTGTCAAGCCTCTGCTTAAAGACCAATTAGACCAATTAGAATTTGAGGAGAGATTAAAAAACTTGCCGTGTTTGGAAAAGGTTACCATCTTTAAAAAAAAAACAATTCTATGGTTCCTTTTATTAATCCAGCAACGTGCCTACTAAAACAGATCATGTATTTCAGCAACGGAGTTTGAATTTTATAATTACATTCTTTTTTTATTAACCATAAATATTTTTTATCTAATTTCCATTTTTGATAATACTGTAACACTGTATCACCTTTTCCAAAGTTTTAGCTCTGCCGAGCTTTTGACTTCCCTTCGTTCCATCACCTGGTTTTTATAAAAGGTTACTGTCACAGGGGTGTTGATGGGCTACTTCAGAGTAACGACGCCACACCGCTCTGCATTTTATCTTTTATTTGGTGCTGCGTATTTACAGTGCTAAGGGCAGTGCTATTTACAGAGACACATCTTAACCGCTTGAGTCAGAACCTCCGAATGGCGCTTGGCGCGTCTTTCTCCAACATAACAACTTGGGGAGACCCAGCCTCTTCCCCCGACGCTTCCTGCGCAATTCCGGAGTTGGGGGGATCGGTCTACCCCCCTTACTTTCCCCTTCCTGTCCCACCTGGGACGATGGCTCCGCTACCTTGCCTGAGCCTCGGACACCACTTCCTGCTTCCCCACTTGAGTCGGAACTCTCCCTGCTTTCCCCCGTGCTCGGGGATGGGCTGGACCTCAAGATGGGAGGGGCTTCGCGATATCCCTTGTCCCTCACAGTTACCATCTTTAATCTCGATATAAGGAGACCCTCCTTTTGGTAATTGAATCGTTAATTCCTGAGTGTTCTGTGACAGTTAAACGTTTTTTGCTTTTCTCAATCTTTTTTCCTTAGAAGTCCGACAGCAGCTTAAGTGACTTCCTCAGTGACGAGGAAGATGCTGTTGCTTCCGGAAAACTAAACAAGTCGCAGAACGGCAAGTGTAGGAGATCAAAAAAGGCTTCAGAGTCTAGCCCCTTGGGTCAGAAAGGGAGGACTCGAGAGACAAAACCCAGGTAAACCAGTTGCTGTGGTCTCCATTACACAGACATGAATTAAGCAGCTCAGAACTGTAATACCTTAAGGGCCGCTTCTCTCCATATGAGCCGACAAAGACTCTGTGATCACCATCCGAGGCCCTTCTTTGTGTGCCCCCTCCAAGGAAGGTCTGAAGAGCGGCAGCGCGAGAACAGGCCTTTTCTGCAGTGGCTCCCCATTTGTGAAATGCTTCGCCAGGGAGGCTTGCCTGGCACCATTGTTATACATCTTTAAGCACCAGGCAAAAACTTTGCTTTACAACCAGGCCATGGGCCTTTTAACCATCTGTGGCCTTTTTGAAGTGGGTGGGATGTTTTAAATGTATTTCTTTTTCCTTGTGGTTTTAATGCGCCTATGGGGTGGGGTAGAGGTTTCCAATCTTTTTGAGTCCACAGCTCATAGCTGCCAAGTACCCTGTATTCCCCGGGAAACCCCCGTTTTTCCTTACCATTTCCCGGCGGCCTCCCGTTTGATCTCCTCTCCCGTAAATCTCCCTTAAATCCGCTCCTGCCGGCAGCCATTTTTCTGGTGCCGGTTTGCCCATCTATGGGCACCAGAAAATGGCCGCCGCTGGCGCCGGAAATAGCTTCTACACATGCCCGATAGCCATCTTAGGGATGTCCACATGGCAGCGGCCATCTTGGAAGTGGCCGCACGGCCACCCCTAAGATGGCCGCCGCCATGCGGCTACCCCCAAGATGGGCCCCCGGACAACTTCCGGTGCCGCTGCTGCTGCTGATCCCGTATTTTTCTGCGGGAGACTTGGCAGGTATGCCACAGCTCCTTTGACCAACTGCATTCTTTCTGCGGCACCCCTGTGGAGCTCAGGAGCTCAGTTATGCCCCACCTGCCTGCCTGCAGAGCTGGCAGCCTCTCACCCCTTTTCAAACAACCTCCCTTGTGGAGTGTTCCCTCAGCTTCCTCTCCTCTCCCCTCTCCCACTCCCCGCCCCAAAGAGAGGTGCCTCCTCACACTGCCCCACAGGGGCCTGGGACTTGTCAGCCTGTTCCCAACAGCAAGGGCTGGCAGACTGACTGGCTGGGCTCCCTCACCCTCTTGCTTGCTTGCTGTGAGGTCTCCTCAGATCCTGTCAGCCAGCACACCCTGACCAGCGCCAGAGGCACCATTCGCTTGAAGCCAGGGCTGTTGCTGCAACAAACAGCCGTGCAAGCCTTTGGGAGACAGAGATGTGAGAGAGGGCATCCGCGGAGGGAGGGAAGGAAAGCGGGACAAAGGCCAGGGTTGTATGCTGTACCCCTGACCATCATTCAAGGCACCCCAGGTGCCACGGCACACTGGTTGAAAACTACTGGGGTGGAAAATTGTCCGCCTCCTTGGTTGGTTTTAAGTCCCTTTGGGTTGCCCTGGGCAAGAAAAATCACTAACAAATTTAATAAATAATAATAATAATGACATCACAACTCCTGATTTCCTCGGAACATCAATTCAGTTCAGGTGTTTTTCCCTGCACAGAATTGGTGCATTTGTATCAAATGTGTGAGTATACAAATTCATGGAGGATCAGACTATTAGTGGCTGCTCACAACAATGGCTAGGTACTATCTCCACTGTTGGAGACAGTACACAATTGAATGCCAGTTGCTGGAAATCACAGCCTCATAGGGTGCTATTGCACTCGGGTACTGCTTGCATGCCTCTTGTGAGTTGGCCACTTTGAAAACAGAGTGCTGGGCTAGTTAGGTGCCACTGGCCTGATCCAGCAGGCTCCTTTTATGTTCTTATGTGCAAGAGATGTAATAGAACAACTCCTTGGAGCACCTTTCTCTTTCCTTTTTATGAGGAAGGTTATCTTAGCCTGCTCGTTTGCGTTCCTCTTCTCAGCCATTCTCCTGCTGGGCCGCTTCCTCTTCATGAGGCTTCCATGGAATCCACAGAGGAAACACGAGCTGTCAATTTGAATCTGGACAGACTGGCAGTGCTGGGCCGGGTCCGATTAGCTAGAGCAGTCGTGGAGAGCCTAAAGGTGCCCCCTGAAAACATCACTCCAGGCAAAAAACGATCAACCGGAAAGCCGCCCAGGCCAGCGTTGGCCAAAAAGAGGTAATAATTCTTCCTTCTCACTTAGGGGTGAGGCATTTAAGCTCATCGCCTTGCTCCAATCTCAGCAGGAATCATTAGAATCGTTCATGTTATCACAAGAGCAAAGATTTGGGGATGATGTAAAATCCCTGTTGATACCAAGTCAAATCCGTTGGCCCATTTAGTTCTGTGCTGCCTCCACTAACTGGCAAATGGCTCTCCAAGATTTCAGATAGCGCGTTTCCCTGTATTTCCTGGGGATCCCAGGGGTTGAATCCAGGACTTCCTGCGTGCAAAGCTGGCACTCTCCCGCTGAGCTTGAGCTCAGTGGCTTGTGTTGATTCCCTTTCCACTTTGGCCAATTATATTTAAAGCAGTTGATTGATTCACCCAATGCGCTTTCTGTTTCTCCCATTCACAGGACATTCTTTGTCGAGTTTCACTTTCCAGTGGGAGCTTCAAAGATTGGAGCAGGGCAGGCTGCCATAACTACAGAAATAGTTCGGATAGCATCAAGTAAAATCTCAGGGGAAGGTAAGCCTTGCCTGGAGGAAAGGGGCCTTTTCTCCCATGGATGGGGCAGCTGATTGCATAGTGCCGTGCCCAACACCACTTTCTGGCCCTGTCCCATAGTCTGTCCTTTTAGGTGTTGCATCCATTTTGTCCTATGCCACACTGCACCTGGCACTTCCTCAAAATTCCAAATGTGCCCATTGACCCCAAAAGGCTGGCAGCCCCTGCTATAGGTGGAGAAAGGTGGTGGGAATTGATCTTTCTGATAAGGAAAAGCAAGCTGATCAGCTCCCCCCCCAAAAAAAACACACAACAACAACAACAACCAGAGGCAAAGGACTTTATAAGATAACTAGAAAATGAAGAGTGGCAGTCTAGTTAACTGGAATAGGATTTAGTTACTAGTAAAGAAAGGGGCCCCCTTCATGGATCACTGCCTTGTCGTGCGAAGGGGCTTGAATAACTCCAAGGAGCTATGCCGTGCAGGGCCACCCAAGACGGACAGGTCACAGCCGAGAGTTTAGACTAAATGTGATACCTGGAGAAGGAACTGGCAAACCACTCCAGTATTTTGCCAAGAAAACTCCATGGACATAAAAAAGGAGAAGCTTTGAGAAGAAAGTGAGAGTTTCCAAGGCATGCTCTGGTTCATGGGGGTCACAGGGAGTCGAACACGACTAAGATGACTAAACAAAAAAGGGGGGGGAGTGAAAGAACCTTTAGATAGTTAAGAAAAAAATATTTATTAATAAGGTTAATAAAAATGGATTTTAAATGCTGGGAGACAGCCTCATAGACTTCCTTTGGAGTATATATGTATAGGATCACACTGTAAATGCAAAAAGCCTAAATATTCTGCCAGAGGCAGTTAAATAGTTCTGTTCTTCTTTGTGCCTTTTCCCTCACAAGCCTCTGGAGACCTTTCTTCTGCCATATCCTTGAAATTTTGACTGAACATCTTTTTCTTCCCTCTTCCACCCCATCGGGCATCCAATCCCTGTCAATTTACCTTTCCAGTGGTGAAGTTTCAACAGCGGTACGTGTTCCCCGTTCACTTCAGTGGCGCAATGATAACCCACTGGTGGAACTCGGACCTTGAGTTTAACATCTACTCAAAACAAGGCACACAAAGAAAGGTATTCATTATTGTTTTTCTGGATGAAGCAGATTATCTAGACCCATTTCAACCTATCTTTAAGCCCTGCTTATGGGACTGCTGCATATTAAGATCTGCAGCTAAGGCTTCACTTTGTCCCACCAATGTTGGATGTCTGTGTGGCAGGAACCAACAAGGTGACCTTTTCACGAGCTCCACTGAGACTTTGCAACCCCTCCTTTGAGAGGTATAGCTTGGCATTCCACTGGTGGAGGAGGCCAAAAATGCTGCTGCTTCAGTTGGCTTTCAGCCTATTAATTGGGTTTAAATGGATATTTTAAACCATGTCTGCTTATAGTCAGAACCAGTCTGACACCGGTGTTACCCTCCCCTAAGGTTTTATCCTACAGATATTTAAATGAGGTTCCACTTGTAGATTCCTAATTTTAAAATTGAATTTTAACATTGTATTTAATCTGTATTTTAATTGAATTGTTTCTTTTATGCTTGTTTTTGATATTTTTGTTGTTAGCCGCCCTGAGCCTGGTCTTGACTGGGAAGGGCGGGGTATAAATAAAGTTGTTGTTGTTGTTGTTATATATACCCTTTTTAGACCTGTTTAACTTGTGTGTAATTTCTGATAAATTTTTAAATAAGTTTTGTTTCGTAATTTAATTTTTTTGTTTTACTGTTAGCCACTTAGAGCACTATTTTGTCAGAAAGTCAGGATTTTAATGTTCTTAATGCTGTATTGGCCTGAATATAAGCCTCACTTTCCCCCCAAATTGAGACCGTGAAAAGTGCGGTTTATATTTGCGACCTTACAGTATGCAGCCAGGAGCGCTGGGAAAACAGCACTAGGAGTGTGGCAAAGTGGCGCCCGCCTCGTGCATAGTCCCCCAAACTCTCCCCCAAGGCTGGTAAGCAAGATAGCAAGGAAGGGGAAAGGCCGCCGGCAACACAGCACAGCTCCCCCCTGCCCCCAAGTATGCAGCCAGGAGTAGCGAGGAATGGAGCAGCTTATATTCGGGTATTTTTTCTTTTTCCCCCCTCCAATTTTAGATGTCTGGCTTATATTTAGGTGCGGCTTATATTCGGGCCAATACGGGACATATTTTTTCTTATTGATTACTTTTCCTTGAAGACCTTAGCAGAACCCCCAGCCCCCAAACCCTACCAGAGGCTTTACGACCATGAGCACAATACAGTATAGATCAGGGGTCACCAAACTAAGGCCCGGAGGGCTGGATGCGGCCCAATCGCCTTCTAAATCCGGCCCGCGCACGGTCCGGGAATCGGCGTGTTTTTACATCAGTTGAATGTGTCCTTTTATTTTAAATGCATCTCTGGGTTATTTGTGGGGCATAGGAATTCGTTCATTTTTCTCCTTCAAAATATAGTCCGGCCCCCCACAAGGCCTGAGGGACCGTGGACCGGCCCCCTGCTAAAAAGGTTTGCTGACCCCTGGTATAGATTGAAAAGTGAAATGCACAATATTAACCCCTCCTTCCCCATTGTGTTCTCCTGTCTTCAGCCACTGTTGATAGGCTCAGCCGTTTTCCCGCTGCGAGACATAATTCAGTCTGAGCAGCTAACCGTCAGCCGTGAACTGCCTGTGAAAGAAGACGGAGGTCCAGCCCAGCTGGGGCCTTTAAAGGTATACATAACCTGCTTCTATACCGTTCTACACACAGGTAGCTTGTCTTAAGGCAACACTTAGGTCTCATACGCTCTCATTCCTAAAATTTGCCAACATCGTTGAACTATTTGGAACTGGTATTGTTGTTGTTGGGTGTTAATGGCATATCAGGATATATTCTATGCCAAGGATTTGCCTTGGCTTTGGCGCTTTAGTTAGCACTGGGTGAGCCCTTGCCCTGTAGCCTTTGGGAATTGGTTATTTTTTTACTGCGAAATCTTATCGGTAGCTTCCTTTTCTCTGCTCCTCTCAGTTTCATGACGAATACAGTGGTACCTCTGGTTGCGGACGGGATCCATTCTGGAGGTCCGGTCGGATCCCGAGGTTTCTACAACCTGAGGACCGCTTCTGCGCATGGCGAAACCCAGTAAAATACTTTGGGTTTGCCGCGTGCGCATCCTGAAGTTTACGTAACCAGAGGGAGGAGGTATGGAGGTACGCCTGTACGGCCTGAATCTGTGAGGGCGTGAATCGCCCACAGATTTGTTGCCAAAGGAGACTAAAGAATCGGCTTGTGTCATTGCCTCTTGCTTTGGCCATGGAATTTTTTTCTGGGAGGCTGCTTTCCACGTTGGAGCTCATTCAGGTCAGGTGTCAGGTTTACAGCAGGGAAGAGAGGGACCCCAGCTCATTCCGAAACAAAGGCCTTCTATATCTAGAGTAAAACAGTCACCCAATGGTGGGAATGTGTATTGAGTAGCTGTGCTGGGTGCTGTGCAGTTTTTTAGGGCCGCCGCCATTCCTGACCCTTTGCTTTCCAGGCCTGTTGAAGATGATCTTTGTTCTTTTTCTTATTTACAACTGTGAGGTCTGTTGCCTGCTAATCATGCAGATGGGGTTGGAGATGAAAGTGGGGATCGGATGGATGTCACCAAGGTGCTGGCGGTTCTCTAGGGCAGTGGGAAACAGAATGATTCCCTTGGGGGCAAGCAGATTGGGGGGTTGTTTCTCAGAATGTCTGCTGCAGAAGCTTTCCCTATTGCAGAGGATTCTGTGCCATCTGTCAAGGTCCGCACTGGCAAGGGCTGCCTGGACTCTCCCTGTACCTCTTCAAAGTGGATGGTGGAACCCAGAACAAACTCTCATTTGGCTGCACAAGGGAATGGAAGATGGGTAGGAATGGTCACAGTGTCTTTCAAGGAAGCTTGTCTCTGCTGTTACTGATTGTCTGGGTGGCCAGTGGGGAGGGGTGTCACCACACCCCAGTCCTCCCATCAGCAGTGTTGCAATGCTTACTAAGAAGGGCAAGGTGTCAGGTAGGTCAGTGCAGTGCAAGCGCGGTCGCAAGAAGGACAGATTAGCTCTGCTGCTGCACATTTGCACTGTGCCAGCCTCCCCACTGCTTTGACCCTCTCCCTCCCGGGAAGTGCAATGTTGGCACCGACTGGTTCCCCTTCCTGTTGGCACTAGTTCCCCTTCCTGTTGTGCACGCACACACACACACACAAACACACACACTGATTTTGCTATTGAGGAAGAAGCCCTACAAAGCTTCCAAGGGACATCATGGTTCACAGAAACAGAGTTTGAAAAGCACAGCTGCAGAAGGTTGTGCTCTCAACAGACAGCAGGTAACGTGTTATTTCTAACTTTCTTGTGGCAGGTATCATTGGAACTTGCAGCTGATAATAAAGATTTCTCCAGCACTAGTGCCAAGGCAGCGAATGGGGCGCCACAAGCTCCAGTTCATGCCATCAGGAGTCCCGGAGTCAAGTTTCAAGAAGTTGGCAGGAGCACCACTCCTGCTGGAAGCCCCCCAGTCTTGAAGCAAAGTAATTGCCAGCTCCCAAAGAGGAACCAAGAGTCTTCACCTGCAGTATCAGAAAGGGCCAATGTTGGCGTGAGTCAGCTACCAGTCCCCATGCCCGTCTCCCGTAACCTCCTGAACCAGCTGTGTGCATCAGAAGAAGAAGGTTTGCTATTGCACGTACTCTTGATGGTCCCAGAAGGGGAGGTCTTTGTTCCCAAAGATGCTGTATTTCATGGCTCTTGTAACGTGTATCTAAACTGCAAGCTCTTCAGCACAGAAGAAGCCACAAGGTCTTCGGTGATATGGGGGACCACACAACCTATCTTCCAGTTTTCTCAGGCAAGCTTCAGTTTTTTCATGTACGCAGTAATCCTGGTAACATTAGTGCCTCCTTAGTGTTTAACGTCAATTCCTTAAACATGTGAGGTCAGAGAACAAAATACAGGCCCAAACCTTTGTATTATGTGCCCACTGCTTTACAGCAAGAGGGCCAGTTTATGTATTCTAAGGTGTTAGGTAGTTGTCAGACTGGCCAGGAGGCAGAATGTGTTTTGCTGCCCTTCATAGTTGGCTTGGCCCCATAATTAAAGTCCCCCGGTGCATAGCAGCAAAGAACATCTCAGTCATGAGTTCTGGGCACCAGAGGTTAAGAAAGATATTGAGAAGCTGAAATGTGTGCAGAGGAAGGCAGCCAGGATGATAAAGTGTCTGGAAAACAAATCTTATGAGGATGTTGGGGATGTTTAGCCTGGAGAAGAAAAGACTGGGGGGGGGGGTATGAAGGGCTGTCATTTGGAAGATGGAGCAAGCTTGTTCAGTTAAGATTAGAATTACAAGAAATGAGATCCTGACATTAGGAAGAACTTTCTGACAGCAAGAGCTGTTTGAAAGTGGATGAGTCTCTTGCGGAAGGCGGTGGACTCCCCTTCCTTTGAGCTTCTCAAGCAGAGGTTGGATGGCCATCTCTCGAGGATTCTCCAGCTGCGATTTCTGCATTGCAGGGGTTGGACTGTGAGCATCGGGTTCCCTGCCCACTTTCATCTTTTATGGGGCAGCCCAGAACATCACTAAACAAAACTAACTTTTTAAACTCGCTTTCTTTTCCTCGCAATCAAAACTTATCAGCAAACATTTTACCTGCAACTTAATCAAACCTGGGTAAGCTTGCAAGGGGACTTAATTTTTTTTAAAAAAATATTTCTATATTTGCAAAGGCTGAAATGAAGGGCTGTGTGTGTGTGTGTGGGCCTCCGTCTCTGATCAAAGAGTCTGATCAAATCTCTAGGTAACTCCTATTTCACTGACATCAAAACATCTGGAGAGGCTGAAGAACAATGTGATGGTCATAGAAGCCTGGAACAAGGTGTGCATTCCAGGAGGAGACGCCCTGCTAGGACTGGTGAAGCTTCCACTGCATCAGTTCTACGTTTCATTCAAGTAAAAACTCATTCTTCATTTTTAAAAATTTTTTTATTTTACTGTGTTGCGGCATATTTACTCAATTTTCTCCTTTCAGTGCTCAAGGAACACTGATAATGCCCCACCACCACCACCAAGTAAGATTAGAAAACAAAAAAAATGACTTCCAGGCAGTCATTTTTAATTTCCATCCCTATCTTGGTGGCTCAAACTTGAGCTACATATGATATATTGGTGTGAGTTCATCCTGAAGTAAGCTAAGGGGCAATATACTGCCCCAAACATCCACCACCCAGTTTGATACGATAATCTTTATTGTCATTGTCCAATGCAGAACAACAAAATTGAACATCTACATCAAACTTACAACAACCATCAGCCTACTATCCAAAAAATAAATATGTGACTCGCTACCCATCCCTCCTATACATAAATAACCCCCTAAAAACTCTAATGCCCCTCCTGATTTACCCCTAAAACTCTGATGCCCCATAACTAAATACAGACCCTCCCTCACAGACTTCCTTTCGCTGCATTCACAACCAAAATCGCTATTGGATAGAAGCTATTTCTCAGGCAGCTAGTCCTGGTCTTTATGACCCTACACCTCCTTCCAGAAGGCAGAAGCTGAAAGAGATCATTTCCAGGGTGCACACTATCCAGCACAATATCTGTAGCTTTCTTAATAGCACCTGGAGGCATATATTTGATCCAAAGTGGGAAGAGCGCACCCGGTTATCCTCTCTGCAGTCTTTACGACCCTGGACAGCGCTGTTCTTTCCCCAACCGTGCAAATCCCAAGCCACACACAGAGACCATAGGTTAATACACTTTCTACAGTACAGTGGTAAAATGCCCTCAACAGGTCCTTTGAAAGATTGTTTTTCCGGAGGATTCATTTGTTTCTTTCATTTCTTATATATATATATAATCTAAACAAAAACAGAAAGAGAAAAGGGTCTTCTCTCAAAACTAGTTGTTAACCCTTGTCTCACACAGAAAGCCATGGACCCCCTTGGCCCTCACTGGGAGCTTTCCTTTCTTCTCCCATTCTCTCACCCTGGAAGGCCTTCCCTTCCCTGCCTCTCACTCACAGGGTCCTGCCACCTGCCACCTTGATGCGCATGTAATCCTTGGACTCCCGTTTCTTGCATATCTCACCCACCTTTCACCTTGAGGTTCCAGGGTGTGAGACACATAAACTGAAAACACAATCGCAGAAAGATTGAGTGGGAATTTGAGCCAAGGTTTCTCCTGTCTATCCAGGCAGGGGATGGGGGGCTGAGAGAGTCTGGGGCTCAAATGTGACCCTGCATTCCTCCTAGCCCCTTGGCACACACTCAGGAAGGCCATTGCTCCATGCCCTCCTCAAGTGCTTTCTTGACTGGCTTGGCTGCCCTTGAACTGTCATTCCATTTGCTTTGACAAATGATGGAGAGAATTTCAGCAGTGAGTAAAATTCCTCTGGCTGGAATGTGCCCTACCATACAAAAACAAGTCACAACTTCCTCCACCCACTTTTGCCTCTCGTCTCTCCTGTATGACATGCAGCCACCCTGGAAAGGTTGCCCATGGGAAAATACAACCCTAAAGCTGCAAAAGGTCCCCCTGCCCCCCCCCGGACTTATGCTCCCCCCCAGGTATCCAGCAGAATTCAGATGAGTGATGAGGCCTTGAAGGCTCACAGATCAGAGTAAGTATGTAGGTTGCTTAAGCAGATTGTCTAGGAACTGCAGCATGAACTACAGAATATAATCTCACCTGTCAAATTCATAGAAGCCCAGCTTTCCTGCATTTTAAAATGCCTAGCCTCCATGAAAACGTTGGGAAATTGGACTCTTCTGTATGTTTTAGTTAGTTAATTCACCACTTCATGCATCAACAGGAATCGCTACGTGGTTTACATAGCATGACTGTCTCCTCCCTCCCTTCCCAGGGACCCCAAGATTTCCAGCCTGCTGCTTCAGGCTCAGTATCCGGTGCTGGCTGTAGATGGCTCCATGCCCGTGGTTGACGTCTTCACCGGCAGCAAAAAGGGGAGCCTGAAGGTCATTCTGGCCATGGGCTCTGCGGAGCAGATCGCGGCCCTGCAGAGGCTCAAGAACGAGGAAGGAATGGCACCTCCTGTGGCAATGCGCCCTCCACATTCTCTGGACTCCCTTGCCATGCCTCTTCCAAAGGTATTTCCATCAAATGTATCCTTGTGTTTGCTGAGGCTGCCCAAAAACTAGCACTTTTTTCGCCTAGGGCACGCATAGGCAAACTCAGCCCTCCAAATGTTTTGGGACTACAACTCCCATCATCCCTGACCACTGGCGCTGTTAGCTAGGGATGATGGGAGTTGTAATTCCAAAACATCTGGAGGGCCGAGTTTGCCTATGCCTGGCCTAGAGACCCACCAGAGACCGCACCTGGCTGGGTCTCCAAGAGCTTTGTGCTTGGGGTGGTGATGATGGGGAAGGAGTGTAGAACATTTAAAGTGTGTGTGTCTGTGTTGTGTTTATACGTCATTTACGGTCTTACAGGTGTGGCAAAACTGCAGTATACCTGTGAGATCACTATACCCAACCACTTCAGTTTGCAGAACTGGCGCTGTTGCAAGTGCCACACAAAACCACTCCGCATTCTCTGGAACTATTTGCCTCTGGACATAAGTCAGGTGCCTGCCTATCTTTGGCACGTTGTGAAAACCTTTTTGTTCAGACAATCCTACCCAGGTGTTTAGAAAACCAAAGTGAGCTTTAATGGTTTGAAATATTGTTGTTTGTTCTTTTCATTACCTTCTTTTCGTAAGCCGCTTTGAGGTTTTGTTTTGCTTTCAGAGTCAGCTGGTGTATAATTTTTATGAAATAATTAATGATGGTGGGTTATTACCCCAACCCTAAGCAGCAAGTTGCCATCTGATTGGATTTTATTCTGATCCAGATCTGATTTTAGGATGTATTTTAATTGATTGCCTTATTTTATGTTAATGTGTTATACATTTGATGTTAGCCGCTCTGAGCCCGGTTTTGGCCGGGAAGGGCGGGGTATAAATTATTATTATTGTTGTTGTTATTATTACCTGCCCAGAACATGCTGAGGCTGGGTGTTTGTTCACTGGAGACGGGGTTTCTCTCCCCACAGGGATTCCCCTCTTTCACAGGGATTCCATTTTGTCTATTATTTAGCAGTCAGGCAGAGAAAAGGAAGGGATGCTGGAGCACGTTTTTGAGATCCACATTGAGAGCGTCAAAGGGCTCACTCCCCTCCAGTCCACGGTCTGGGGAGAGGCTGACTGTTACGTGCAGTACCACTTTCCCGTTCAGGAGTCAGACTCCGACGTACTGCGTGGGACAGAGTTCTGTGAGAACGGTAAGTGCGGTTTGCCCATCAGGATATTCTGGGTGCTCTTCTGAACTGGCTAGAGTGCCATGGTGATGGACAAATATGTATTCAAGCTTCCAAAATGAAACAAGGGCTCTCATCTATAATAGGACCAGCAGTGGCTCGCTTGCCAGGGCTTTGCTCTCACTGACGGCAACTGGTTTTACACTCAGGGCACCTGCCTCCTCTCCTGTTTGGAAGGATAAAAAGAGAGGACAGGATTGGAGCATCGAACCTCTTTCCTGGTTAGCTTGCTCATGAGAATGTTGCCAGAAAACTGAGTTATCGCCTGGTGGCCTAGGACTAGCACCTGCCTCCCCAGGGTGCAGAGCTCCCACATCCGATATACTGTACGTGTCGCTGCTCTACCCCTTCAGCTGAATGTAGAAAGTAAGTCGCCAAGAGACAGGAAGTGACAGCTGCAAGCATCCCAAACTGCCGAACGTCATTGTCAGCCCAAGTCAACGTGCCGGATGAACGAGGGCCCACAAACATGCCTGACTGAGCTTAGAAACAAGCTAGGACCCAATATGAATGCCCAAAGACAGGTCTAATGTGAATGGCGGCCATCGGAGCAGCCTTAGGTCCTCTTGGCTCGTGAGTGGGCTTGTGTCAGGGTTGGGTGGCACGTGGGTCCTTGTCCCTTGCATCACAGGTTTGCCTTACCTCCTCAGGCCTTGTGCTAAAGCCTTTCCGCTCGGCAGTCACCTTGTGCGTCCCTGACCCCAACTTTGGCGATGAGCGTCATCACTCCTTGATGGTCCCTGCTGACGTCCCTGTCCAAAGGCTGCTGCTCAGCTCTTTCTCTGCCCAGGGCATAGGAGGAGGAGCAGGGATCCAGTTTGAAATCTGGTGCAGGTATTTCTTCTGGTGTCCCTCGTCATCCCTACATAAACCCCTACATAAATGCCCCCTGCTTAGCAGCACTCGCAGCCAAGGCAAACAGCCACCTCTCATTTCTGCTGGCATCAAGCCATGGTTAGGATGACCTTGCGAAGGGTCCTCCTCGCAGCAGGGTCCAGAAGAATTGAGTCCTCCCTACTTGAGCTCTCTGCACTCTCGGAATTATCCCTTTCAGACCCATTTCTTGGACCCTGTAACAAAACCTTACGAGGCCTTTTCCCCCTGAGACCCTGGAGAGCGGCTGCCAGTCAGAGCAGGCAGCCTTGCTTTAGATGGTAGGACCTGGCTTAAGCCGGCTTCCTGTGTCTGGGGCTGTCGGGATACAGTGCATGGCTCTAGTTGGCTTGGTGGGCCACGTGATGCTGGCCTAGCAGGGCCCTCTTTGCATTCAGAAGAGTTTACCCCCTAACGTTTACTTCTGCTTCATCTCTTGTGCAGGTATTACTACCCTAACGTCCGAGACCAGATGGTAGCCAGGGGGACCTTGCCCCTGTCCCGCCTGTGTGCCATGGTGACCATGCAGTACCGAGAGGACGTGGGCATCCAGACCTTCAGCCTACCCTTAATCCCAAGGACTGAGAGTGCAGGGGAGCCCCACCCCCATTCCTCAGGTAACAGAAGACATTGACCCAGAGCAAATCCGGAGTTTCGTCAGGTTTTACTGGCGTAATCTTCCAGGACTTTAAATGAGCTTCATCTTCCTGGTGATCCTGTACTGGGAGGCTCGGTCCCATTTTACAGGTGAAAAACAGGGCAGAACTTCTTATATTAGCAGACAGGTTTGGAGATTAACAGTAAAACAGGGGTGGGGTGTAAAATAGAAAAAAAATCCTTCAGTAGGACCTTAAAGACCAACTAAGTTTTTATTTTGGTATGAGCTTTTGTGTGCATGCACACTTCTTCAGATACACTAGAAACAGAAGTGTCAGACCCCTATATATATATATATATATATATATATATATATATATATATACACACAGAGAGGGGGGGGTGGGAATGGGTGATGGGCTGATGGGAGTGGTAAACCTGAGATGGCTGTTAACGACTGCTGATTACTGCAATTAGTCCTGCAATTAGGGGTGGGGTGTGTTTGTATGTGTAAGGTAGATCAAGTGGAGGCAGGAAGGCTTCATCTTTCTCTTGACCTCCAGTTTTTTCTCACAGCAGAGACAATTTTGGTCTTATAGCTATCTGGGGAAGGGGGAAAACAGGCCCAGGGTAGAGGGGATGAGAGAATTGGTGCAAGAAGGACCAATTGGTTATACAGGCTCTCCTGAAATCCCCCCCACAGGAATTAGAAGGCAATCATGGCATTGGGGACCCTGTGTTTGCCTTGTAATACCTATCAGGTTCCTCCCTGAGGCTAAGAAAGAGCATCTTGCACCCTGTCCACCGTACCATTCTGCTTCTACTTTCCTTAGATGCTTCCCAAGTGTTAACCTTCGTGTGGTTGACTAGGAAGGACAGGAGCGTCTGTTTTCAGGGAAAGTCTTCAACTATGACTTCTTGTCACATCAGCCACGTGCAGACCTTGCCTGCAGTTTCAGCAACAGAAAGCTTAAATGTGTATTTCTTTTTCCTCCCCTTTCCCCAGGTTTTCTTGATGTGAGCGTAAAATACAGGCGCTTCCTGAAGGCGACAGAAGGCATCCTGGCAGCTCAAGCAGTTTCTATTTCGGTTCAGATACACTTTGCAGCCGGTTTGCAGGCAGCAGCCAGGTAAGTGCATAGCCACAAGAAAGTGTTGAGTGCTGCTGCCAGTCAGAGCTGACCACCCTAGGCTAGGTGGTCCACGTAGTTTGTATAAGGACAGCCATCCTGCTGTTCTGCCCCTATGGCAACACACAATCAACACAAACCCATGGGCTTGCCTGTCTAATTTTTTTGTAATCGCTCCTTATACGCATCTCTGGGATATTTTCTTCTCTTTGCTAAGAGCCGTGGCAGAAAAGAACCCTTCGCTCCAGTGCAGTGCAGAAGTTGGGGTGAATGCCTACGTCTCCGTGCATCTGCCCTTCCTCCCCGAATCTGAGAGGCGCAACACCCGAGCCGTGGCTCGCACTTTCTGCCCAGAATTCGAGCACCACACAGAGTTCCCGTGCAACCTTGTGGTCCAGAGAAGCAGTGGAGAAGCCTGTTCCCTGGGGGAGTTGTTGCAGGTTTCGGAGATAGTCTTTTCCATCTTTCACAAGAGCCTGAACTCAGGTATGTAAAATACACGGGGGGCAGCCCATACTTTTGCTGTGCATCACACCATCACTCTGAGCTGGATGGGCAAGGGGAGTGGACCCAGCGAGCTACCAACGAAGGATCCCTTAGGTTGCAAACCCACCCAACACTCCCACCTGCTCTTTTGCACAGCATCCATCAAATTTGTGCAAGAGACATTTCCAGGACTGGCACAGCAGGGGCTTAGATGGGGCTCTGGCAGCAAGCACCAGCTCTTTCTAGCCACCCAGCTGCTATATTGTACTGTTATTTTAAAGCACAGCACATTGGCTTTAAACAGTCAGCAGCTGGCAGCCTTTGGGCCGGGTCCAGTGATTGCCTTCGAGCTTATAGCCAGCAAACAGTCCATTTACTGGGGCCCCTCAATTTCCATTACAAATGGATCAATATGTGCTTCATTTCCTGGATTTGTATGTAGCCTTCCTAGACTAAATCACTTGAACTCCTTGCTTTCATGCTTTTGAGTTTGTGTTCTAATGAAACAGAGGCCATGATGGTTGTGGTGGTGATGGCATTGTTGTATTTATTTATTTATTTATTTGTTGTATTATTTATATGCCACACCAAGAATTAGGAAACAGTGGTAGATTAGCACCCAGTGACAGAACAAGGAATTACCCTTCATAGAACAGTCAACCACTGGGCATAGAGACAAAAGTAAATACTAGGAAATGGAACCCAGAAACTGACATTTCCTTCTCTAAGGGTGGGGGCCAAGGTATGGAGATACAGGGGGGAGGGGAGGGGACAACAGAGGGAAGGGTATCCTACCGAAACACAGGGATGAGCCAGGGTGGAGGGAGGAGGGGCAGGATACGTCATGGATCGGGACAAGGTTGGGGGGGGGGGATCACAGGAAAGAACCACAGCAACACGTGGCCGGGTCAGCTAGTTTCACATAAATAAGCAACTATGTCAGCTAAAGGCAAAAGGTAAAGGACCCCTGGACGATTAAGTCCAGTCAAAGGCGACTAAGGAGTTGCAGCGCTCATCTCACTTCAGGCTGAGGGAGCTGGCGTTTGTCCACAGACAGCTTTCCGGGTCATGTGGCCAGCATGACTTAAACCACTTCTGGTGCAATGGGACACCGTGATGGAAGCCACAATGCACAGAAACACTGTTTACCTTCCCACCGCAGTGGTACCTATTTATCTACTTGTGCTGGTATGCTTTCAAACTGCTAGGTTGGCAGAAGCTGGGTTAGAGCAACGGGAGCCCACCTCATTGCATGAATTTGAACTGCCGACCACAGTGGTTTAGACCACAGCGCCACCTGCGTCCCTAAGCAACTATGTATGCAGGAGAGGAAAGACAAGAAACCACATAAAAGAGGATTCAAAGAGCTCCCAGCTGTAGGAAGGACAATTTCAGCCCGCACAGATCTGATCTTATAAATCCACCATAAAATAAGGCAATTGCCTGGAGTGCAAGGATTGCTTTTCCATTGCACCTTTTCTACACTCAACCGTTTTGAATACATTCCGGATGAATGAACCATGATTTTTTTTATTTATTTCATATTTATGCTATGTCCTTCATTTTGATCTTACAGCACCATATGGAACAAAAACCCAGGCTTCGAGGGATTACCTCCTGGGAACTGCCAAGATTCCAACCAGAGACCTGTTGAACAGAAGATCAGGTAAAGATACCTATGTTTCCTTTGGTGTACATAACAGAGTTCCTTTCTGATAGGGAGTTGCTCAGTAAATGAAAATGTTCTGCTCTCCCACCCTCACTTTCCATTGAAAGGTGATAATGATACGTTTTTTGTGTGCTCTGTGAAAGGTATTCGAGGCTGGTTCCCAATAACTCTGCCAGAGGACCTGGTGCCCGCTCATTGTGCAAACATCCTGCAAACCATAGTTGGAGGCCTGGAGCTTTCTGTCACCTTCGCCCATCCTGGGGACCGGCAACGTGTCCTGGATGCGGCTAGACTTTTAGGCTGGAATTTGAAGGAAGCCAGCGCCGAGTGCCTGCAGGACGACAGTGAGAGTGAATGCCAGCATACTCCAGACACTGCAACCGTGGCCATTTCCATCCCCCGGCTGTGGCTACCAGTCCAGTGTGTGTTACTTGCAGGACAGACGCACTTAAACAAAAGCATCCATTGCTACCTCCGCTATAAGCTGTATGACCAAGAAGCCACGTGGACGTCTCTTAGGAGGCCCAAATTAGCTGAAGACCAGAAGCACGTGACCGTGAGCTTCAAGAAAAGCAAAGAAATGGATCTTCCGTTGAGCCAAGCCTTACTGTGGTACTTCAAGGAGGAGAGGCTGGAGGTCCAGGCGTGGCGAGCCTATGGGAACGAGAGCAACACCGAGAGGCCCCTGGATACCGATCGACTGATTGGGTCGGCCTACGTAGACCTTGCCGCACTCGGGGAGAGCTCAAGGGGGAAAAGGACAGTTAGTGGTATGTTCACTAGCAGGTTAAAAAAACCTTGGGCAGCTTTGGGGCTCAATCCATCAATCACCATCCAACCCGTAGTCGAAACAAAATAAAAAATTTCCTTCCAGCAGCACCTTAAAGACCAACTAAGTTTTTATTTTGGTATGAGCTTTCGTGTGCATGCACACTTCTTCAGATACACCAACCCGTAGTCTTTGCATTCTCCTTTTTAACCCCATCACCAAGCAATGATTGTAACAGCCGTGCCCCTATTGGCATATTTATGCGACGCCCACTTACCATATGGAGTTTGCTACCAACAGATGTGGTGGTTGCTGCCACTACAGATAGTTTTAGAAAAGTATGGGGACAATTTCTTGGGGGAGAGGTCTAGCGCAGGAAATAACTTCCCATGTTCAGAGTCACAAACTTCCGATCACCTGGTGCTGGGGGCCAACAGGGATGGCTGGCTGCAGCCTAGGTGGAAAGGGAAGCTGCCCACACTTTTCTGCCTGAGCAGGAGTGGGAGACAACAAATAAATGAATTAAAGCATTTTTTTTTATACCAGCAAGATCTCAGAACCAGATACTTGACCCCCAGCCTCTCTTCTGCTTCTTGAAATGTGCCTTCTCCCATCATTGCAGGTGTCTTCCCCTTGTTCCGGCGCAATTCTTCAAACTTGTTGGGAGCCGCCGTGCGAGTCCACATTGTAGTGGCTCCCAAAAGCCCCTCCAGACCTGATGTTTCTGAAGATGGTAGCAGTGGCGTCAGTGACCACGAGGAAAGACACAAGGAGCCTGAGCAAGATTTGAAACCTGATCAGACCTCCGTTGTGGAAACCCTCATCGAGAAACCATCCGAGGAGTCTCCCCACCCAGTGGGTCATGAGCAGACATTTGCCGTCAGTATCCTTGTGGAAAGGGCCATGCACTTAAGCTTAAAAGGTGAGTAAAACTCTGGGTACACCGGGGTCTATGTTGAAATCCCACAAATCTATATATGTATAAAAATGTAAAAATCGTGAAACTGCGTTTTCCACTTTTCTCCGTAACTGCTTGACCGATCGTCCTGAAATTTTGACACAACGATCCAGGCTACTCCCCGAGCGTTGTTGGAGACAAAAATGCCTCAAATCACATACCTGGGCAGGTATAGACCTGATTTTACACCAAGTCAAACAGTGCCCTCAAGTGGCGTAATACCCTCCTCCACCCCCTCCCTTCCTGTGAAATGTAAGCCACACCCACAAACCAAATGACATCATCAACCAAGCAACTGAAACCACCAAGGCGGCCATTATCAGACCCCTAGGCTCCTGTCAGGCTGCCAGGCCCCCACTAGGCCCCGGGGGGGGATACCCCACAGCAACGCACTTGAGGGCACGGCAAGGGGTTTTTACTTTAAAATTTAGCACCACTACCCCCCCAAAAAAAGACCCCCCACCAAATAACCACAAGACAAAAATAAATACCATCCTTCAAAACGTCATGAGATACGCCGGTCATGGAGGGGGGGGGGATTCCTGGGATTCATGTTCCACACTGTTTCTGTCTCTGAAACGGCATGGAGGCACTTCCCAGGGGGCGACCTTGTTGTTCTGTGGATGCACAGCAGCAGCTTTGTGCTGAACAAACTAGGTCAAGCCAATTAAATGATTGGCTAATCTCTATTCTCACAGGCTTCTTCCCATGTTTTTTGAGATAAGCAGTCCCAGGTTGGGGGGCTGGTAAGCTCTAGTCCTGCTCCAGCCATGAAAGAGATTATAGTAATCAAGGGGAGGAGCCTATTATTCGTCTGTTGTCTTGCACCAAAGAACCCTTGGTCTCTCCTTGGAAGTTCCTGAAGGCCTGTCTTGTGTATTATACTGCAAGGGTTTCTATTAAGCAAAAACAGTTCAGCTCCTGTATTAGAGATGCCTTTAACACTTCATGCTGCAGGGAGTTTGGGTCGTTGGCATGTCCGGCACTGCCTGAGTCCAAGGATCCAGCAGGAATCAAGTTTCAGAGTTACACTTTCCCCCTGCATTTCCCCCTTGCTGTAAGACAGTGGGCCTTATAAAGACCTATCACCCAGAACATTAATCATCATCATTTATTTATTTATACCCCGCCCATCTGGCTGGTTTCCCCAGTCCCTCTGGGCAGCTTACAGCATATCTAAAAACATAATAAAAGCATCAAGCATTAAAAACCTCCTGATACAGGGCTGCCTTCAGGTGTCTTCTGTAATTTTTTATCTGCTTGACATCTGAAAGGGAGGGCATTCCACAGGGAGGGTGCCACTACCAAGAGGGCCCTCTGCCTGGTTCCCTGTCACTTCGCATCTCGCAGTGAGAGAATCAGCAAAAGACCTTCGGAGAAGGACCTCAGAGTCTGGGCTGAGTGATTGAGGTGGAGATGCTCCTTCAGGTCTCCTGGGCCAAGTCCATTTAGGGCGTTAAAGGTCAGCACCAACACTTTGAATTGTGCTTGGAAATGTACTGGGAGCCAGTGAAGATCCTTTAGGACCGGTGTTATATGGTCCAGGTGGCTACTGCCAATCACTAGTCTAGCTGCTGCCAAGCCAAGCTGGGTACTGCCCAAGATTGCTTATTGTCCAAACAGGCCTGTGCATGAGCATGTGAGCAATGTGGCTTTGATGTCCTCAGCCTCCTGGTTCTCGTTTGCATTGCCAGTTGCAAGGCTGTGCTTGCCTGTCTGGCAGGCTCACAGGAACCCGTGATCATTCCCCCAAAACCATATGGAAGTGCCCTTTCCTTTGGCCTCATGGATTGTGGCTCTTCTGAGGAGAGCCTGCATTCCAAGGCACCTCCCAAAGTTTCCTCTGTTCTCATAACTGCAGACCAAACCGGCATCTGCCCATCTTGTCTTTCAGGGAGTCCTCTCACTGAACGTGGGGTCGTGTCACCCAGTAGCTACGTGTCTTTTGTCGCTGCCGATGCTGATAATCCCATTGCCACAGAAATAGTTGAAAATTCCGACTCACCTGTTTGGGACTTTCAGCAGCAGACCAGGTATGCAATGTGACCCTTTAATGGATGGGAATCTCAAAAGTCCCATCATCTGCTATGCAGACAATCAGTTGGAATAGCAGGCTTCCTACACAGGGAAGGATTTCTCCAGTCAAAGCAACAGAAATGCATGTTACACATTTGGGTTTTTTGTTTGTGTGCTTACAATCAAGCAGTACGTATGTTTTAGGAAATTACTCCATAATCCCTCAACAAGAGCACTCCTACTAGGAGGCAAAAATGCACTGCAGGTACCAATTAGGAGCAGTAGTATTTATACCACCCAACAGAATGGTGCTTTAGAGAGTAACAGCAAAAAGATAATCTTTTGCCCCAAAGAACTTGCAATTTAAATCTTTCCACAGCCATGAGAATGATAGGGAGGGGGGTAGAATAAGTTAGGTCTAGTTTTGCTCAAGGATGAGGATTAAGGAATTATAAGGGGATGTGGGTGGTACCGTGGTCTAAACCACTGGGCCTCTTGGGCTTGCCAATCGAAAAAGTCGGCAGTTCGAATCCCCACGATGGGGTGAGCTCCCGTTGCTCTGTTCCAGCTTCTGCCAACCTAGCAGTTCGAAAGCACACCAGTGCAAGTAGATAAATAGGTACCGCTGCAGCAGGAAGGTAAATGGTGTTTCTGTGCGCTCTGGTTTCCGTCACGGTGTCCCGTTGCACCAGAAGCAGTTTAGTCCTGCTGGCCACATGACCCGGAAAGCTGTCTGTGGACAAACGCCAGCTCCCTCAGCCTGAAAGCGAGATGAGCGCCGCAACCCCATAGTCAACTTTGACTGGACTTAACCGCCCAGGGGTCCTTTACCTTTACCTTATAAGCAAAAGTCAGAAGGGTCAAAATGTACACACCAGTTTTCAGGCACATGGCCCCTGCTGCTGCCACCCATGCCTACCTATTTACACATACCCCCCTATGTATTTGGGAAGCAGCTATAGCTCAGTGGTTAGAGCAGCAGCTGCCTTGCCTACGGAAGGTCCCAGCTCCAATCCCTGGCATCTCCATCCTGGGCTGCGAGAGGCTCATGCCTGAAACCCTGGAGAGCAGCTGCCAGTCAGTGTAGGCAGCACTGGGCAAGATGGGCCAATGGTCTGACTCAGTATAGGGCAGCTTGCTAAGTTCCTACATTCTCGTGCCTCAGGGAGAGTTTTCCATATGACATGTAACTTGAATTTCGGCAATGTTTCATCCGACCATGATCAAGACGCATTTCTGACTTTTTCTTCTTCTTGGCAGACTCTCCAAAGAGCTTCTGTTGGATCCTCAGCAAACTCTGGTCTTTAAAGTGTGGCACAAAGCAGGTATTATTCTCCAAATGCAGTTACCGTATAACCCCCAAACTCTATACCAAGGGGAAACTCTTAATAAAGCGCCTTATGCAGCTGAGGACCAAAAAGCCTTTTCATTTCACTTGTGTGGAGTGATGAGCTCTTTCCAACTAAACTAATGGTAAAGGGCTTAGACCTAATTTGGGAGTCCGTTTTCAAATAATAATAATAATAATAATAATAATAATAATAATACATTATTTATACCCCGCCCATCTGGCTGGGTTTCCCCAGCCACTCTGGGCGGCTTCCAACAGAATATTAAAATACAATGATCTATTAAAAATTAAAAGCTTCCCCAAACAGGGCTGCCTTCAGATGTCTTCTGAAAGTCTGGTAGTTGTTTTTCTCTTTGACATCTGGTGGGAGGGCGTTCCACAGGGCGGGTGCCACCACCGAGAAGGCCCTCTGCCTGGTTCCCTGTAACTTGGCTTCTCGCAGCGAGGGAACCGCCAGAAGGCCCTCGGCACTGGACCTCAGTGTATGTGTTCTAAGTAAGAAGGAAGTGGTGCGTGCATCCAGAAAACACAGCTATTGGATGCTTTGCATCATGCCCAGAAGCAAATAGGTATCAGGACAAGAGTGACAGGATCCTGTAAGCCAGCACCCACAGCATCCTCACTGCTGCATTCAGGACTAGTTGCTGCTTCCAAAGACTCTTCAAAGGTAGATGCAAGGATGGGATGTGTCACTCTAGTCAAGTCTGCCCTTATCAGGAATTGGCCCACCAGCCTACGTTAGGCAATGCACTCCTGGCCACAACTGCCATCCAAGAGATAGGCATGCAGGGATTTTGATCAATCACTCCCCACCAAGTTTGGATTAAATAAAACAAAGCCAAATCAAGTTTCTGGTTCTTAAGACAGTGACTCCAAATGCCCCCTTGGTATTCATGACGCAGGGTCCTCTTTATTCCCTTCATGGCTCTCCATCCTTTTCCCGTGGCCTGAATGTGTGCAACTCTTGCCCATGATTGCACCTGTTGCTGCCAGGTTCTCCCACTCCCAACAATCTCAGGTTCTGCCTCATCTCAGATATTGGGGTCCGGCAAATGCATGCAGGTCTGTACGCTTCGAGAAAAGAATTTGAACTCCCTCGGGGCTTTGCTCCAGAATGCCAAAATCCGCTTGCAGGAGATAATCCAAACAATGGTTACTTTTGTGTTTGCCAGAAGGAATGGCTGTTGCTTGTTTGCACCGGCATCCGTGCAGGAAAGGGAAAAAACAGACAGATTGTTTCAAAGGAAAACTGCAGCAAGTCTCCTTTCAATGTCCTTGAATCTTCAGAGGCCAGCTGACAATGGGCAGTGATAGAAGAACGTACAGCATACAAACAGCCCTAATTTGGGGGCTGCATTCAGACAGCCTTGGAGCCTGTTTGTTTCCTTCTCCGCATGGGGGCACTCAGGTGATTTCTTTTCCAAAGTCTTTCCCACCCAAGAGATGGTTATGTTGGATATATTTATTCACCCTTTTTATCCAGGTAGGACGCGGGTGGCGCTGTGGGTTAAACCCCAGAGCCTAGGGCTTGCCGATCGGAAGGTCAGCGGTTCAAATCCCTGCGATGGGGCGAGCTCCCGTTGTTCGGTCCCTGTTCCTGCCAACCTGGCAGTTCAAAAGCACGTCGAAGTGCAAGTAGATAAATAGGTACCGCTCTGGCGGGAAGTTAAACGGAGTTTCCATGCACTGCTCTGGTTCGCCAGAAGCGGCTTTGTCATGATGGCCACATGACCCGGAAGCTGTAGGCCAGCTCCCTCGGCCAGTAAAGCGAGATGAGCGCCGCAACCCCAGAGTCGTCCCCAACTGGACCTAACGGTCAGTCGTACCTTTACCTTTACCTTTTCCCAGGTATTTTAGAAGTGTGTTCCCCCAACACCAGTAGCAAGGCTCAGGATCATGGGGTGGTGATATTGTGCTCTTTCCTCTGGGACATGAAGGAACGCCACAGCCAGAGTCACAATGTTGGGCAGTGTGAAATTCCGCACAGGAAGATTTCAGCCGGAATGCCTTCCTCCGCAGACAGTATGTGCTTAAGGCTGTGGGTGACTGTGCAAATTGCTTTTTAGCTTAGGAAAAATTTGAGGGGGGTAGAGCATGATAGAGGTGTGTGAAATCATACACAATGTGGATAAATGTGGATAGAGGTGTTTTCTCCTGCGCGCATAATGCTGGAGTCCGGGGACATCCAATGAAGATCAGTGGTGGAAGATTCAGGAAGACTTTCTTTGCACAGTGCATCACTAAACTATGGAATTTGCAACCTAAAGACGCAGTATTGGCTACCAACTTGGATGGCTTTAAAAGCGGGTTGGACAGATTCACGGAGGAATTCAAAGTCATCAATGGCTGCTGGTCATGATGGCTGTGTACTTAACCTCAAGCGTCAGAGAAGCGTGTGACTGCACTCATGTTCCCCGTGTGAGCTTCCCAGACACACCTGGTTGGCCGCTCTGAGAACAAGAAGGCATACTGTAGCTAGTTAGGTGTGAATTTTGGCCATGTTTTCCTGGCTGACGCCTGTGTACTTTCCGCTCTGCTTTCCCTACAGATGTTGAACGGGTGATAGGATTTGCCTCTGTGGATCTCTCCCCCCTCCTTTCCGGCTTCCAGTTAGTCTGTGGCTGGTACAACATCACAGACTTCAGCGGACAGTGTCAGGGGCAGATCAAAGTCGCCGTTTCCCCCCTTGAAAATATAACTCATCTCAAAGAAGAAAGACAGGCAAGAAGCCAGACCAAAGCTTCAGGATCATCAGTATGTCCATTTCCCAGTTTCTCAGGTTTCTGACTTCTGGACTGACAGAATTACTGCAAATATTCCATATTGGCTGCTTAGGGGTCGTGGGGTGCAGCTGTCAGAAATAACACATGGCCTTTCTCACACCAACGTGACACAAGTGTTGGGCAAATATTATGAACAAATTAAAAAATCTAATCCAAGAGGCCTGTGGTAGTTTTATCTACAATCCCCTTTGATGTTCTGGCTTATTCATTCATTCTGTGAAGGAAAGCTAGAGGGGAAGCTTTCGTTCCAATGAAATTGTGGCTTCCAGAGCAGCTGCAGCTGCATGTTGCCTCAGCCCAGGAGATATTTCTTTCTTCCAGTTTCCCTCTCTCTTGTGTTGCAGATTCCAACCACCAGCTCTTTTGCCCTCCAAGCGCAGGACTTGTACACTGCATTCCCCAGCTTCTCCACAAGAGGCACCAACGAACATCTAAAGTCCCCATTGAAGGGCACTGATGCCACCAGTCTGGAGAGGTGAGAAGAACATGGGGGGCAAATGACATGCCCCCTCCCCCCAAAATGAGAGGGGGCTGTTCCAGTTATTATTTGCCAAGAATATCTTCCACGGTACAGCTGCTGCACTTCCCAAAGCACTCAAACATCACTATTTTGTTGCCTCCCACCACCCTTCGGCATATTTACGGCTCTTCTATGTGCTCCACGGGAACCTGTTGGAGAGCACCTGTAACATCACTGCTGACTGAGAACACAACTGTTCTCCAACCCCTCAGTGCCAATACTGTGTGTTTAGCTAGACATGTTTTATTTAGTGTTTTGTGGACTGTGCACTCCACATCTTCAGTGCTGGAGGGACGCTGCCCCATTATTATTTTTCTTTTAAAAAAACCTTAAATAGTTACAGTGGTACCTTGGTTCTCAAACGGCTTGGTTCACAGAACAAATCAGCTCCCGAGTGTCGTAAACCCGGATGTAAGTGTTCCAGTTTGCGAACGTTTTTTGGAAGCCAAACGTCCCACGTGGCTTCCCCTTGAATACAGGAAGCTCCTGCAGCCAATCGGAAGCCATGCCTTGGTTTTTGAACGGGTTTGGAGGTCGAACGGACTCCTGGAATGGATTAAGTTTGAGAACCAAGGTACCACCGTAATTACCTTTGCACCCACTTCCAACAGCAAGGTTCATTCCTGTGTACCATGTTCCAAAAGAATAACTAGCAAACTGGGCAGGGGCCAAAGGAGAACCACAAGGAGAAGTCAGAGATCTGGTAAGGAAAGGCTGAAAGATCTGCCTGTGTTCAGCCCTGTGTTGACATCCACATGCTGTCAAAGGAGGCCTCTCCAAGTGAAGGGGATCCTTAATGATTTTGAGCATGGAACCAGGGGGGGTGGTTTTCCCCCCAGATAAAGTATTGTGGTGTACCAGGCTGTGATTTCGTGCATAAGGTGTTTGAATCTTCAGAAATGGAGAGAAAGATGTTATTGTCCCTTGAGCAAGAGTGGCGGGAGGTGAAGCGTGGAGCAGTGAATCACTAACAGTGTTTCTTCCTTTAGCAGGACTGGGTTCTTGGGGTCCTGGATGCCCCGTCATGAAGAGCACGTGAAGAACATCCGCCGATTCCACGAGTCGCTGCAGCAGGCAGAAAGCAACACATGCCAGTTAGGAAGGCTGGATTCCCTTTCCCATTCCTCACGCACTTCCCTTCTCGGAACTCTCAGGTAAAAGGCATGTTGCAGGTGGCAGGACGGCAAAACGCTCTGTGTCAGCAGGAGCTGTGTTAGAAAAAAAATAGGCTAGCTCTTCCCTCAAACCCCTCTGCACCAAATCACAGCAAGATGCTTTGCAGGCTTGCAAAGTGGAGAGGAGGAGCTTAGGATGTTCCCTGGTTGCAGGTGGAGCTCTCCTCTGTTACTGAAAGTGCTTTTGAATTCCACATCCGGAGTGCCTGCAGCTGGATCAGGCCAGAAGTTTGTCTAGTCCCAGCCTTCTGTTTCCCACAGTGGCCAAGCAGATGCCTCTACAGGAGCCCACAAAGAGGGCACCCTTTCTGCAGCCTTTCTCCACTGTCTGATATCCAGGGGCCTCATGCCTCTGACCCCAGATCTCCCTTCAGGTGACTGGTTGTTCAGTGGCAATGAGAAGGCAGGTGGCACTCTGCTTTGGGCCCAGAGCTAATTCCCGGCATTGCAAAATGGTTCTGAGACATAGCTCTGTTGAGATCTAACTAGAATTGAGACCCAAGGGTAAAGGCGTTCGCTAAGGAAGTGGGAAATAAAATGGATTTTGACCTGCACCTGCTTATCCATTGCTGCACATAAGGCCCTTATATCATAGCTGCCAAGTCTCCCGTTTTCCCCGGGAAACCCCCGTTTTTACTTACCTTTTCCCGGTGGTCCCCCGTATCACTTCATCTCCCGTTTTTCTCCGTTATTTTCTCCTGCCGGCGGCCATTTTTTTTCCTGATATGCCCTTCTATGGGCACCAAAAATGGCCGCCGCCGGCTTAAAAAGTCGCATCTACACATGACCGGAAGTGCATAGATACAACTTCCAGTGTCGGCGGCGGCCATTTGGGTGCCCATAGATGGGTGGGGCGACACCGGAAGTTGCGTCAACGCACTTCCGGTCATGCGTAGAAGCTACTTTTGAAGCCGGTGGTGGCCATTTTGGGTGCCCATAGAAGGGCAAAGCAACACCAGAAGTTATGTCGACGCAACTTCCGGTGTCACACGGCTGCCGGTCCCGGATTCTGCAGTCCGGGACTTGGAAGGTAAGCCTTATATGATAGGGCTCTGCTTCCTCTCTGACTTCCCTTCCAGGAAAAACCTGAGTGAGCTGGATGAGATTCAGAGGTACTTCGGTCAAAAGCTCACCAGACCTCATCCCGACTTGGGTTCTCCACGGAGAAACACGGATGACCTGGGTGCCAGTCACCAAAGCCCCGCCTCCATGGAGGCAGATTCGGAAGGACGCCACCTGCTGGAGAAATCCAGTCACCTGGTTTCTCAAGTCAGCAGCCTGATTGCTGGTGAGATGTCGGAATTGGGGGTGGCAGTGGCGGGAGCACCCATTCTCAGAGCCATTCAGCCAGCGCTCCTCACAATGCCTTGGTTGGGGAGGAGGGGAGGATGCGACTTGACAGGCAGAGAGGAGGAGACCACTTCAGGCAAATGGATAAGCCTGGCAGAAGGCTCAGAGGAGGGACAGAGACAGGGAGGGCAAAGGAGTACATTGATAGATGAATCTGTGCAGGGTGAAGCTCTGCCAAGCCCAGTGAAAACGTATGGGGCACCTGGGCAGGGTGCGCAAGGTTGGTTTCAAATGAAATGGAACAGCACATGGGGAACAGGAAGCACGACTCAGCTGCTCCTCCTCCTGTCCCCATCTTCCTGCCTTATCCACTTACGTTGCCTATTTTGTTGTGTCTTCAGCTTGTAAACTGCCTTATGTATAGTGATATAGAAAGGCGGTATACAAAGTGAAACGAAAAATGAAATGGAACGTATTGTCCCATTCAGAAACAAACCTGAGAAGGTGTGTGTGGGGGAAGTTGGCAAAACCTTCCTTGCCATTTGCTACAACCACTTTGATCCCCAGACCCTTTGCTCCTGTTTCTCTGCCTTTCCACTTGTTTCTTTCTCCTCCACAATCATTGCGAGATGGCTTGGTTTTTTTTAGTTAAGTGGTCTTCTCTAAAACCCTCTCTCAAGACTGCTTCACTTGCTGATTTTTCCGAACTCAGGAATGAGCCCCTATGTTGGAACAAAGTTACACCTCAAGCAACCCTGATGCTCTTTCCCTTACTGTTTCCTGCTTTTGTTCCCACAACATGTTACCATCACATCTTGTCCCCAGATCTCTCTCTGAGGGCTTTCTTTTTCCAGTGACCTTTTTGTTTTCCTTTTAATCTTGCCCTCAACTGGATGGGTGCCAATTTTCTAATGCTCAGAGGAAATGAGGCTTCACCTAGTAACTAAACAAGATACTTTCCTCCTTCTCATTCAGTTGTGACGTAGATCAGGTGGCACAATATTGCAGGGCCATTTCCTAGGCAACCAGAGTTTGTCTTCCTCTTTTACAGAAAACGAGTGATGCTGCGCTTCATTTCCTTTTCACTGCAACATCTTGTTTTTTCTTTCTGTGCCCAGTATATGTACGTAAAGGGTTTGACTGGCTTCTTTCTTTGGACACAGCCTGCCCACTATCAGGCAAGGCACAGAGTTCATAACTGTGAAAAATAAGCCTCCCTCTCGCTCCCCAGGAGCAAGTCAACAAAAGTAGGGATTGAACTAAGTGTCATGCATTTTGTGTTGACTGGATGGTGTGGCTTAATATTCATAGGCTTAATGCAATCCAGGGAGGGCTGCAGTTCATTGGGGTGAGCCTCTGTTTTGCATGCAGGAGGTCCCAGGTTCAGTCTGCATCATCTCGAGGCAGGGCTGGGAAAAGGCTCCCTGTCTGAAATCCTGGAGTGCACCTTCCAGTAAGTGCAGACATTTCTGAGCAAGGTACTCTTATACCTTGGTTGTCAAACGCCTTGGTACTCAGACGTTTTGGTTCCCGAACGCTGCAAACCTGGAAGTGAGTTTTCCGGTTTGGTTTGCAAACGTTTTTCGGAAGCTGAACCTCTGACGTGGCTTCTGCGGCTTCCGATTGGCTGCAGAAAGCTTCTGCAGCCAATCAGAAGCCGTGCCTTGGTTTTTGAACCCTTCCAGGAGTCAATCGGACTCCCAGAACGGATTACGTTTGACAAGCAAGGTATCAGTGTAGGAAGCAGACTCCTTTGTGGCTCACTGTGTACAGACACACACACACACAAACAAACAGACAAACAGACAAGCAAACAGTTAGTGAAAGTACTGCCACTTTTGCAAGGGACTTGCCTTATTAAAGCCCCCTTCCAGAGCCCTAATGACCCTTGTTCTTCGTTGGTTCATACCTCTCAGCTGTGTATGTGGGAGAAAAGCCTGCTACATGAGGGGTAATGGAAAACAAAAATCCCTTGAAATGAAGGGCATCGGGGGGGGGGGGTTCATAGAAAGCAAAATGAAACAGTACTTGGTGAAGATTTGAAGGTCTTGGACTTCACCTGTCTGGTTAACCCCATCAACAGAGTTCAGCTCTCCTATAACAGCTCAAAAACAGATCAGCTGCAGAGACTGAAATAATGACCTTAAATAATATCCAGTGAGGGTAAAAAAAAAAATGCTAATGGTGTTAGCCATAGAGATATATGTCTATTTCTTTTTAGTATTATCCTGCTGTGAAAAAGATGGTAAAGTAATGTCAGGCGAGCCTCTCTAGGAAGAGTAGCCCAAGACTCGGTGCTCTGGAGTTGCCTCTTTTATAATCGAGAGGCATTGCCAGAAGAGTGGCTCTGCAGAAAATTGTAAGCAGGGTGTGTGCATTCCACTACTAAGGGTGGGTGAGCTCTAGCTCATGCTCCAGCTACTCAAAATTTAGGAGAGGTAAACAGTGATGTAATGCTAGTCCAAAAATGGGAGTGGGAGATGTTCTGCACCCCTGAGGCTGGATCCTGATTCACAAGCCCAGCTCCTAACTTCCAAGGAAGCCTGTGTCACACCTGCGCTGGGCTAGATGCATCACCCAGCTACACAAAAATCATTATTCCACTCCATTCCTCGTGCTTTAGCACTGCAGAAACAGCCATGGCATTATTGGCCTCTGCTTGAATACTGGAACCCTGGCCTTTTTCCCCCATTGGTGTTGGTTCATTTTTAGCAACGCCCTGAATCTGTTTTCCTTCCTACAGACCTGCAGAACAACATGGGGAAGAATGCCGAAGGATCTGTGGGTGCCTGTGTGGATGGCAGCCAGTGTTCAAGCGCTGTTGCCTCCCTCGGCAAGGGTGGTCTTCACAAGACAGAAGATGCTGCCAGGGCTGAGGTTCCCAAAGGCCACCCGAGGAGCGAACCTTCAAGTACCTGTGTCGACAAAGAGCCTTCGCTCCCTCTTGGCGAATCCCCTTACGGGGTAGGCATGCTGTTCAAATTCCTTGGCCAAGCCAATTCCCAAAGCAGCCACCCCTCACCTGCTTGCTTTACCCAGAAAGGCGAAGGCGCTGCACAGTCTCACAGTGAGGAGGAGGAAGAGGAAGAGTATGAGGAGGACGTCATAGAACCAAGAACGCTGAATGAAATCACCACCATGACGGACAGAACCAGCCCTTGGTCCAGCCTTGTCTCTGAACCAGAGCATGATCCTGCGATCATGATGGGCGCTGATCAGCTTGCAGGGACTGCTGAACCTTCGCTGAAAGAAGGCAGCGTCAGAAGCAGCCCCGTGTCCAGCCTCACCCAAGACGACCCTCAGAGCATGCCCAGCAGCGCCAGATCCAGTAACAGCCCCTTGAGAGAAGACAAAGATGACGAACATGTGAGGAGGCGGGACCTCGAGGGTAGTCTGGAAGAGCCGTTGCCGCCTGCTCCCATCTCAGCCTTGAGCCAAACAAAGGATGGGGCTGCAGAAGAAGAGCAAAGGGAAGATGGGGGAAGAGCGCAGGAAATTGGGGGCAAGATAGAGGAAGGGGAACCGTTTATTCCATGTGACGGTGGTGGTGGTGGTGATGGGGACTCTGCAGCAGCTAAGCACTGTGTTCCAGAGACGAGAGAGGGCAGGCTGGGCTTAGAGGGCGGCCCCCGAGGTGAGGAAGGAAGGCGTTTGAGCGAAGAGGCTTGCCTTGGGACGGTGGGAGCTGCACAGCATTCTGGAAGCTGCTCTGACGAGAGCCATGAAAACTCACCAGAGGAGTCGGAGAAGCCTCTGAAGCCCAGTGTAGTCCTGTATCCTTTTCCACCCGGCTAACTGAGCTAGCCCCCTGGGCTTCAAATAAACAGCGAAACTCTCCCAGGAAGTCTGTTCCTTTCTCTTGGTCCAGCTTTGGCTGTGGCCAGCGTGAACAGGCAGGTCGCGTCCAAGGCCCTCAATGCCATGCAGCCTGACGGGGGTTATCTAAGAGCAGAAGTGGCTTTTCAAAAGGAGGGGGCTGCTAGCCATGTTGCCCAGAAGTGTTGCCTCCATTCAGAAACTGCAGCTCGGTGACCAGGTTTCTTCTTTGCCGCCTAACATGCAGCCTTCACCACCACCCCTCAAAAAAAAACCTTTGTACCCTCCAGATGTCTTGGACTCCACCTCCCATCAGCCTCAGCCAGTTGAAGACATCTGGTTGGCAACAAGTTGGGGAAGGCAGAAAACAGGGCAAGCTGTGGCAGACACAGCTTCTATACATGAAAAGGTTTCACGGAGCAAAATTCGGTGTTAGGGCTGGCTGCAACCTCTGCCCCACATTAGATGGGGATCAGAATCTAGGTAGCATTTGCCCTACAGGCCCAGCTTGAAGCTTGTGCTTTAAGTTGCTGGCTAACCTTGCTTTGCCTCCTTGCAAAAAAAGCTTCGTCTGTGATCAGTCAAGAACAAGGTACAGTGATTGTTCGTTATGGGTGGCGGCGCCTGTCCGTTCCACTTACCTGTTTTTATTTTGTGTTCTCTGGGAGGAGGCGTTGCGTAACAGAAGATGATTCTTCCACCTTATATAAGTTAAATTTTAACGTTTTGTTGAAGCAGCGCCACATGTGCCCTCAGCATTGCAAGTGATAAAATAGCCCCATGCAGCCAAATGACCGCAGGATGTAACTGGATTGGGATTAGTGCATGCAACCCCGGGACATCACTCCAGTAACATTAAGATTCCCCGACAGTGAGCCTTCTCACTGCTGAGATCTTAAAGATTTCCATAACTTGCCTTCACAGGAAGCTAATGTCAAGGTGGTGCAGATTTTTGTTACCACACTGATTTCTAGCGGGGGAAATAGATTGGGATGATGATGATGCCACATTTTGGCTCTTCCTGTTAAGCCAGATTCGGCATCTAGGGGTACGCAAGATGAAGGGCCCATAGGTCAGTGGAGGAGCAACCCTCATTTCCATTTAAAATGATCTCGGACACAGAACCTGAGATAGTGAAGAAATGCTATCTGGGCAGCACACAATCCTGGCTTCTAAAGACCCAGCTTAAAGTGAGTTGCACAGAGGTCTTCACCAGAAAAATGGTTTGGAGAGGCACTGTAGATCATTGCTAGAGCACTCACTTTGCAGGTGGAAACCCCACCCCCAACTCAACCCCTGCCCTTCCAGACATAAAAAGTTTGGGGTAGCAGGCAACAGGGGGAAAACCTGGGGGGTGAACTCACCAACAGTTATACAATACAGGGGTACCTTAGTTCTTGAACTTAATCCATTTTGGGAGTCTCTCTTCGACTCCCGAAAAGGTTCGAGAACCAAGGTGTGGCTTCCGATTGACTGCAGGAGCTTCCTGCAGTCAATCGGAAGCCGCGTCGGATGTTCGGATTCCAAAAAACGTTCGCAAACTGGAACACTTCCGGGTTTGTGGCGTTGAGGAGCTGAAGCCAAGCCGTTCGAGAACCAAGGTACCACTGTACTCGGCTAGATGGGCACATAGCCTGAGCTGCTACAAGGCAGCATCTTGCTGTCTGCTAAA
This sequence comes from Zootoca vivipara, assembly GCF_965207765.1. NCBI lineage: Eukaryota > Metazoa > Chordata > Lepidosauria > Squamata > Lacertidae > Zootoca > Zootoca vivipara. The sequence goes on along the minus strand of NC_142587.1, from coordinate 98,310,185 downwards.
ATTGGAGGCATAGCACTCTTGTGCGCAGAGGCAGAAGATACGTTGGCCTCTCGGGTAAGAAAGGAAGTTTAGTCTTACAAAGAGAGGTGCCAGCACTTCCCCAGGTTGTCAGAAACTGCCCAGCAGTCTGCTTGAGATGAGAGTCGCACTGTGTGTAAGAATGGCCACCCCCAGTATTGTTCTCCACCTATCCACCCCAAAAAGGGTTTTTTTTGCAGAAGGTATTGCTGTGGACATGCACACAAAGTGGACACCTTGCACCAACAGACCCAGAGCAGCAGATGCAGGAGCTACGCAGCCTCTGCCTTTTCCCAGGAGGGCTTGCAGAGGAATTTGTTCCAGTGCGGCACCAGCAGGAGTTCTAACCTGCTTCCAGAGTCTCTTCCTTAACTCTGCCTTGCAGATCTGACCCCGTGGTCGTCCCCAACTTCTTCCTTCCACCACAGCATCTGGAAGCCTCCATGCGGCTGCTCAGCATCACTTCTCCTTCTCCACCGGCTGCTGCTGCTGTTAAAGTAAGTAGAATGGCCTCTTGTGCTTTCTCCCCAGCCTTTCCTTCAAGCAGAAGCCTAGGCAGAAGGCTGAGCGATTTGTTTGTTTTCCCCTTGAATTTTATGGGATGGCCACCAGGACCATATAACACCGGTCCTGAAAGAGCTTCATTGGCTCCCGGTACGTTTCCGAGCACAATTCAAAGTGTTGGTGCTAACCTTGAAAGCCCCAAACGGCCTCGGCCCAGTATACCTGAAGGAGTGTCTCCTCCCCCATTGCTCAGCCCAGACACTGAGGTCCAGCACCGAGGGCCTTCTGGTGGTTCCCTCATTGCGAGAAGTGAGGTTACAGGGAACCAGGCAGAGGGCCTTCTTGGTGGTGGCGCCCGCCCTGTGGAACGCCTTCCCATCAGATGTCAAGGAAATAAACAACTATCTGACTTTTAGAAAACATCTGAAGGCAGCCCTGTTCAGTGAAGTTTTTTAATGACTCATGTTTTAATGTATTTTTAATCTTTTGTTGGAAACCGCCCAGAGTGGCTGGGGAAACCCAGCCAGATGGGCAGGGCATAAATAATAAATTATTACAATATTATTATTAATGTCGTTCACCTAGATATGTGGTGGCTTTACATGGAAAGGGGGTAGAGGAACCATGGCCCTGCCCCAACTAAAAAGAAAGGGGGGGGAGAGGACTTGGGTCCATTGCTGTGGTCCATAGATTATAGTGATACGAACCACGAATAGAGCCAGTTACCCACTGCCTTGTGGGATATCTTTGGGAGAAGAAAAGGCTGAGTAAACGCTACACAGATCCAGGGTGGAGACCCTGAGGCCTTGTACGCCTCCTTCTGGCAACTCCCACAGCCAACCTGGTGCCAAATGCATTGATCTGCTTTCCTTTGGACCACATCAGCAAGACAGAGGGGGGGGTCTTGTCATCAGGGCAGCCCAGGACCTCCAGACACACTGCCCAGGCTTGTACCCCAGGGAAGTCACGAAAACATTGCATGAGGCAGCAGTTAGAAGTTACTGGTCTCTGCAGCCACACCAGGCGCTGTGATTCCTCAGTGGTTTGACTTCACCCCGGAGGCGCACTACGTTGTCTCTCGAGGTGGACGGATGCCAATAACTAGGACTTTCAAGTACAATTGGGCAGGCTGGGCCTGGCAAGGGAAAGGGCTTTGCAGAGTCAGAGGCATTGGGGGGCCCACAGATAGAGTTGTGTGCACGCAGGAATACTGTCCTCACAATCCTGGAGTCTAGTGCCAGGCCCAGCATCCAGAGGATATTTCTAAGAAAGCAAGCTTTTAGCCATAAATACCTTGAAGATGGTACCCAGTGTATATATACCCGGGACACAGGTGGTGCTGTGGGTTGCACCACAGAGCCTAGGGCTTGCCGATCAGAAGGTCGGCGGTTTGAATCCCTGCGATGGGGTGAGCTCCCGTTGCTCGGTCCCAGCTCCTGCCAGCCTAGCAGTCCGAAAGCACATCAAAGTGCAAGTAGATAAATAGGTACCGGTACCGCGGGAAGGTAAACGCCGTTTCCGTGCACTGCTCTGGTTTGCCAGAAGCGGCTTTGTCATGCTGGCCACATGACCCAGAAAAACTGTGGACAAACGCCGGCTCCCTTGGCCAATAATGCGAGATGAGAGTCGGAAGCAGGGTTGAGTGGAAGAAGGATTTCCAAGAGGTGCCCCTTCCCATTAACAGAAAAAAGGAGGAGTTATTCACAGTTAGCAAATTAAGTGCAAATAGGTTGCCATTAACGGTTGTTGACCCAGGACAGTTAGGTAGAACCTTTGTGCTCAGAGGCAGCCAGTATTTCTTGAATGCCAGGTGCTGAGAAATTGCAACAGGGAGGCCTGTGGCTTTCCTTCCCCTGCTTCCTGGAGGCCTGTGACCAAACCACTAGAGGAAGCCAAATGCTGGTGGGCCCTAAATCTGATTCCGCAGGGCACTTGGTTCTTTTTGTTTTTGATTGGCATAATTTGTAAGTTGCACAAGTTGGGGTTTTTTTCTTGACCCAGAAGATTCTGTGCTGATGTGGGGTGGAGAAAGTGGGCAGAGGATGTTTAAAACTCTGTTTACGGGATCTAACACAGCAGTTCAGGACCACCACCACCCCCCAGTCCACCACCATGCTGGAAGGAATTTGGATGAGACGGAGGTCGCCAGCAGGATCTCCCCGGAGTGTTAAGGGGATGGGACTAGGCCAGCACTGGATCTGGAAGATCCTAAGACAGCTGTGCTGCCGTCATTTTGCTGCTAATGGACCTAATCCAGGCTTCTTTACCAGCCTGGATGCTGGCACAGCAAAGAGGCACTTCCTTCCCTCTTCTCTCCTCACCCCCTTTCAGTTCTAGCCGCTGCAAACTGCAATACAGTCGATACAACGGCGACTAATCCACTCCATCAAGCCCCAGCCATTGGCCAGAGATTTGGATTGTGCCCTGAATCAGCCTGTTGAGTTGTGATGGCCCTGAAAAGTGGATCTGAATTAATTCCACACAACTCACTCCTTTGCACAAATGCAGGCAGCTGTCATCACTGCTGTGGGGCGGGTTTCTGGTGTATTCACACAGGCATGAACGGGGGTTGAATCTAGAGCCGAGAGGTCTGTGGTTCAGAGATCAGTGAATGAAATGGGGGCAGGGACTTGCAGAAGCTCATGCCCTGCTGCTGAATTTTCAGGAATTGGCAGGAGACGTCGGCTTAACAAATGAGCTTACGGCTAAAAGCTGCTGAGCAAGAAGGCCGGAGATGGGCTGTTAAAGCTGAGAGAGCACTAAAAATCTTGGGAGGGATTGGTGTGCATAAATAATACATCAAAATACATTTGGTTGCTAATTTATAAGTGCACAAATGTACTTCTTGCAAACTGGTTGCTTCTAAAGGGAATGCTGGCTTCTTTGGAAGAAGTTTCCTTAAAGTGTCAGGTGTTTGGGTTTTTTATAGCCTGGTCTCTAAATGTTGTTTACACCGTCCCCATAAATCCAGGGAGCTGGTGTAAGTTTCACCAGGAAAGTTCTTGTAGTTATGATAGGTCAAAGCAAGTTTAATGGGTTCATTCCCCGCTACCCTATGGCCTATGGAGGTGAGTGGCGGGGGAACTCTATAAAGAACTTCTGCAAAAGAGGGAACATCTTGCTTGGATAAAACTGGAGGCAGAACCTTGTGAGCCTGATAAAATGAGCAGGATCTGATATTGAATGGGGCAGCCATGGAATTATCCTCAAAAGGATATATATACTCAAGTTCTAATTCCACCAGCTGGTTTAGCCAGCCACTTGAAGTTGTTCCCAGGATGTGGCTGTTGTCACATTCTGACAGCTTCTACAGTGGTGCCTTGGTTCTCAAACTTAATCCTTTCCAGAAGTCTGTTCCAAAACCAAAGCATGCTTTCCCATAGAAAGTAATGCAAAACGAATTAATACGTTCCAGACTTTTAAAACAACGCCAAAAACAGCAATTTAACATGAATTTTACTATCTATCGAGACCATTGATCCATAAAATGAAAGCAATAATCAATGTACTGTACTATAAAATAAATAATGTAGATGATAAAAATGAAAATTTAATTTTTTTTCTTCCCTGCACTGATGATAGTCATTGATTGGATGGGGGTCTTTTATCCATTTCCGCAGTCACACAATCAATAAAATCAGTAGCTGAACTGGGTTCCACACAGTCACAAAAACAAATTAACCGAAAAAGCCCCAAAAACAAAAACGCAAAATAAATAGCAAAAACAAAAGCGCCAAACGTAATCCGTTCCGGAAGTCCGCTTGACTTCCGAAATGTTCAAAAAACCAAGGTGCAGCTTCTGATTGGTGCAAGCGCCCCATGAACAATAGCCGACAACCGCATCTGACGATCGGCTTCCAAAAAACGTTCGAAAACTGGAACACTTATTTCCGGGATTTCAGAGTTTGAAAACCAAAGCATTTGAGAACCAAGGTATGAGCCATAGGTGAGAGCTGAGTGCAGAAAGGGAATTCCATAGTTAAATCATCCATCTGCTTAGCTCTAAATGCACACCCTAAACAATTGACATAGTTAAAGTCAGTTGTTTAGGGTGTGCATTTAGAGCTAAGCAGATGGGTGATTTTTTTCTACTTCTTTACCCCCACCCCATCTGATGCATTGCCCCTTATTGCTTTCTTTGCCTTGGCTCTCCCCAAGGTCTTTCCCAGCCCTGGAGATGCTGTCAGGAATTCAGCCAGGGACCTCTTGCCGTGCAAAGCAGGTTGCTCTGCAAATGGACCAACAGCCCTGACTCCCCGGGCGCTGGACCAGTTGCAAAGAGTCCTCGTGGCCCCCCAAGGTTTAAAAGCCGCGGAGTCCCTGTATGACTGTATTTGGCAGCAAGCCCTGTAGAAAAAAGGATGAGCCAGGCGCGGGAGGTGATAGCTGGTGTTTGCACACATGCCCTGAGCTGAACCTGCCCAAGCGCTTTTCCCTGGCAAGGGATGGCGTAAACACAACGTGAGCGCAAAAGGTGCCCTGAAAACTATGCAGTGAGGATGTTCTTCCCAAAAAAAGGGTGGAGTTGCTGGAAACTGAAGTTGCTGGGGAAAGCAACCATCTGGTGCCATGGCGAATTTTGGGTGATCTTCATTAGCTGGTGCCATTCACAGATGAAATGAGTGCAGAGGTTGAGCAGCAGCTGCACTGTGGGGTGAGGTGAGCTCCAGAACAAGGCAGCCGTGTCGTGTGTTCCCTGTCCCGCAAGGAAGATTTGGCCCTGCACAGATCTAATAATTATAATTATTATTATTATTTATTATTTATACGCCGCCCATCTGGCTGGGTTTCCCCAGCCACTCTGGGCGGCTTACAACAGAAAAAAAGAAATAAAATAATCTATTAAACATTAAAAGCCTCCCTAAAGAGGGTTGCCTCCAGATGTCTTCTAAAAATCCGGTAGCTGTTTTTTTTCTTTGACATCTGATGGGAGGACATTCCACAGGGAGGGCGCCACCACCGAGAAAGCCCTCGGTGGATCTTGCTGCCTGTTGCTTTGTTACTGTAGATCAGGATGCATCCAGGTTTTTTGGGGGACTACAGTTCCCATTGTCACTGGCCCTGCTAGCTAGGGGTGCTGGGAGTTGTAGTCCCCAAAAAATGGAGACCCAAATTTAGGACACCCTGCTGAAGAGCCTCGTCTGTCCACCTGGTGCCCTCCGCGTGTTTTGGACTACAACTCACATCAACTTCAGCCGGATGGGAATTGTAGTCCAAAACATCTGGAGGGCACCATGTTGCAGTGGCTGCTATAGAGCCTTCATTCTTGAACTCTTCAGCTGATCTGATTCAACTTCTTTCCCTTTGGGATAAAGCTCCTAGTTTATGCTCAGTCACTAAAAATGAAAATTATCGCACAGATGGAATCATGCAACTCTTGATTTCTGGCTTGTAAAGTTGGCTTTGCCTGGAGGCATCCGTGGTTTTATAGACCCCCCTAAATGTTGCAAGTTTAAGATGCTTTCTGCTGCAAGGGGCTTCAATTTTGGCCTTTCCCACACTTGCATTGCAAAGCTTACTCGAGAGATTCCTTGGCTGCGATTGCATTGCATGGGGTTAGACTAGATGACCCTTTGGGTCCCTTCCAACGCTCGCATTCTGTGAGTCTCCCTATTATAAAGCCCGTAGGGCTGCTATGAATTGCTGCCTTACAGCATTAGCAAACCAACACCAAACCTTGGTTATGTGAAATACATTCACAAACACACACAACGTAACCAGCTGCACATAAATGGTACTCTTCAATGTATATTACACACAATATCAAAAGTTTTTCTCATACATAATCAGCATGTAAAGATCGACAAAGTAAATAAAAGTCCCAATAAACCAGTTCTTTCATAAATTAGAGCTGTATCTAATCCCCATATGCCTCTGTGTAGTCAAAAGGCCCAAAGAGTCCCAATGGGAGCTTGCAAGCAACCACTATGTCATGATAGCTATAATCTCGATACACATTATATGTGATGCAGCAGCTAAAAAAGCCAATGCAGTTCTGGGCTGCATCAATAGGAGTATAGCATCTAGATCTAGGGAAGTAATAGTACCACTGTATTCTGCTCTGGTCAGACCTCACCTGGAGTACTGTGTCCAGTTCTGGGCACCGCAGTTCAAGAAGGATACTGACAAGCTGGAACGTGTCCAGAAGAGGGCAGCCAAAATGGTCAAAGGCCTGGAAACAATGCCTTATGAGGAACGGCTTAGGGAGCTGGGTATGTTTAGCCTGGAGAAGAGAAGGTTAAGGGGTGATATGATAGCCATGTTCCAATATGTAAAAGAATGCCATATAGAGGAGGGAGAAAGGTTGTTTTCTGCTGCTCCAGAGAAGCGGACACGGAGCAATGGATTCAAGCTACAAGAAAGAAGATTCCACCTAAACATTAGGAAGAACTTCCTGACAGTAAGAGCTGTTTGGCAGTGGAATTTGCTACCAAGGAGTGTGGTGGAGTCTCCTTCTTTGGGGGTCTTTAAGCAGAGGCTTGACAGGCATATGTCAAGAATGCTTTGATGGTGTTTCCTGCTTGGCAGGGGGTTGGACTGGATGGCCCTTGTGGTCTCTTCCAACTCTATGATTCTATGATTCCATGATTCTATGAAACATGTACCACTGATGAAGCCCAGGTGGGAGAAACAGGATGATTATTCCGGAAATCCTTGTGTTGGAACTGCAGTAAGCTCCCATTGGGACTTTTGGGGACTTTTGACTACAGTACACAGAGGCATATGTGGATTAGATACAGCTCTAATTTGGAATTGCTCAATCTCGGGTGGAACTTTGTGATGAACTGGTTTATTGGGACTTTTATTTACTTCGTCGATCTTTACATGCTGATTATGTATGAGATAAACGTATGATATTGTGTAATATACATTGAAGAGTACCATTTATGTGCAGCCGGTTACGTTGTGTGTGCGTTTGTGAATGCCTTACAGCATTAGGCAGCTGCCCGGGCTGGAGAGCAGCCAGCTGACTTATCTTTAAGTGACCCAGAAAGGAGGAGGCGAGTGTTCTTGAATACCAAGCCGGATCCCGTCAGCTCCGATCAACCTGAATTCACAGGCCTGGTGTTGAAACAGGAAACACGCTAAGCCGCTCTCAGGCATGTTAAGTTGGAAAGGTGGGCAAACCCTGTGGCAGAGGAGGCTATAGGCGACGCCCGAGTTCACATTTCTCGTTTTCTGTACCCTGGCATTGCTTGCTGGCTAAAGCTGTACAGAGGTCAGAGCCCCAGGCCGGCTGCAGCTGGCTGCAAGATCTGCAACCTCAGCGTTCTCAACTGTTGCAACAGCAACCCCTCGCCTTGGAAGATAGCGGGGAGAGCGCGAGCGAGCTGCTTGAGAGCAGCACCAACGTTTATGTGACTCAAAGTTAAGCATACAGATAGATACAGATATGTAACAGGCGTTTAAAAATGATGCAAGTGTCATCTGTTTTGGATTTTGAACTCATCCTTTTAGCAACAGCTCAGGACCGGTTGCAGTGTTCAGAATTGGTGACTAAGATCACCAAACATGGGTGCTCAAGGGCAGGAGGGGTCTTGTGGCAGAAGGGTGTGTGTGTGTGTCAATAATAATAATAATAATAATAATAATAAATTTTTTATTATTTATAAGCTGCTCGTCTGACTTATTTTAAAAAACAATAAAACACCAACATCCCTGTACAGGGCTGCCTTCGGGTGTTTTCTAAAAGTCATATAGTTGTTTACCTGACATCTGATGGGAGGGTGTTCCACAGGGCAGGCACCACCACTGAGGAGGCCCTCTGTCTGGTTCCCTGTAACTTTACTTCACGCCAGCTCCCTTGGCCTGAAGTGAGATGAGAGCTGCACCCCAGAGTTGCCTTTGACTGGACTTAACCGTCTGGGGTCCTTTACCTTTTTTTTAACCTTGCTACTTCTCGCAGTGAGGGATACGCCAGAAGGCCCTCGGAGCTGGACCTCAACGTAGTTATTTGTTCTATTGTTACTATATATATGTTGTTGTTGTTTAGTCGTTTACTCGTGTCCGACTCTTCGTGACCCCATGGACCATAGCACGCCAGGCACTCCTGTCTTGCACTGCCTCCCGCAGTTTGGTCAAACTCATGTTCGTAGCTTTGAGAACACTGTCCAACCATCTCGTCCTCTGTCGTCCCCTTCTCCTAGTGCCCTCAATCTTTCCCTACATCAGGGTCTTTTCCAAGGATTCTTCTCTTCTCATGAGGTGGCCAAAGTATTGGAGCCTCAGCTTCACGATCTGTCTTTCCAGTGAGCACTCAGGGCTGATTTCCTTAAGAATGGATAGGTTTGATCTTCTTGCAGTCCATGGGACTCTCAGGAGTCTCCTCCAGCACCATAATTCAATACACACACACACACACACAGTGGTACCTCTGGTTACAAACACTTCAGGTTACAGACTCCGCTAACCCAGAAATAGTACCTCGGGTTAAGAACTGTGCTTCAGGATGAGAACAGAAATCGTGCTTCTGCGGCGTGTTGGCAGCAGGAGGCCCCGTTAGCTAAAGTGGTAACCTCAAGTTAAGAACAGATTCAGGTTAAGAACAGACCTCTGGAACGAATTAAGTTCTTAACCAGAGGTACCACTGTATTGCCTTCATCAACATTTGCAGTCACCATTACTGACTGAGGAATGAAAAACCTCTTATTCTTCTGCACCTAGATATTGTCATTCTTGAAAATAATTTAAAAAAATATACACCCATGGGTGCTCAAACAGGACTCTTGACACCTAGGTTTCCCTGAAGGCTTGGATAAAAAGGAAGAAAGGGGCGTACGGTTTCATTTTATTCTGCGCTCAGGAGCTAAAGACTGTGGGCCACTGAAACTGGGGAGAGGGCATACCTGGAATCCCACCAGGCAGGTTGGAGGAAGGAAGGGCCAGACCAGCAGTCTTTGGAATCAGTCCCTGATGTATAAAACCTGTTCTTACGATTAACAAAGATCTGCAGTTTCTGTGTCTGCAGAGGAAGTTGGTGCAATGTCACTTTCTGTTTCAGGCTGGAAGTGGCGCCGCTGCTGCTGCTGCTGCTGCTGCCGGAAGAATCCCTAACCGAAGGCCGGCCCGTCACAACCCGAGCCTGACGCCAGACGAGCTCCCGGAAAAGGAAATGAGAAGGATCGCTCGGATATTTTCAGCCCAGTTCTCCAAAAAGCAGTAGTGGGACGAGGGGGCAGGGAGGCCCATCAGCGATGGCTCAAAGGCTGCAAAGCTTCCAAGAAAGGTGGAGGCTTCGGCTTGCTGTAAACCTCTGGCTCGTTTGGGCTGCCGTAGCAAGCATGCATCCTAAGGAGCCCCGGGAGAAAAATGATTCTTGAGGAACTGTGCCTGGCGTGAAAGCGGGAGACACGTCTGTTACTGTATACCAGAGATGCAGCCTGCCCTCTTCCTGAGCCCCGTACGAGGCCTGTCCATTCCTCCTAGAAGAACACATGGCATTAGTCAAATAAGCCAAGGAATTAGGTTACAGGTAACGGCAACGGCAGTTCCCTGCCTACCTTCTGGATCCGAGCTATGCCAAGAGCTAAAGTTCCATTCTCACTCCTTCCTGTGTTCAGCTCCTTCTCCTAGCCTGTGTTCTTACCCCAGGAGCTGTTTGCAGCAGTGCTGCTCCCCCCCCCCATACCAAGTAATGTGAGAGGCCCTGCACCATTCTGGAGATTTGCCGTGGGTGTCCTTCCTATCCTTGCACCAGACGCCCAGTTTCCCAGAGGGCAGCGCTGGCGTGGGGGAGGAGCTACGGTAAGGTCTGGGGCTGGTCAGACTTCCACCCTGGCAGCCCGAGAGGTAGCAGCTACTGTGCCACCCTTGTAGGCCTGGGATTCGTGTGGCATCTCACCTGCTTGGAGGCCACGGAATTTGCTTCGTTGTTTTCCAAACAGGACAGAAACGCCTTTCCGAGCAGAAGCAGACAGCACTTGAGAGTCTAGCGTGAGCAATGGAAGTTGCCATGTTGCGTTTCTTACCTTCGCAGTCCTTTAGAACACAGCCTGGGGTTATGGGTCTCATGTATATCTGGGTACATTTGACAGCATGCAAAAGGGCAATGCAAAGGACCCTGGGCTCAGACCAGAACCTTGCTGGAGCTGCGCTCTCCTGTTGAGTGTCATGAAACGCTCTGTGAACATGGGAGACTTGCCCAGCATAGGCCCTGCATTTGCAAACTTTGCTCAATACACCCAAAGCAGGTTGTGCACATTGTCCACCAGCATCAGAACTGTGTATATTCAAATAAAATTGTTGCACTTTTTTGTTAAAATACAGGCAATATTGGGGATACAAATCTCTTCACATATTTACATATATATATATATTTTAAGTCAGTTTTTTTTAAAAAGTATCTGCCCTAAATGGAAATCATGCTAATTTATTTGTAAAGAGTTTTTTAAAGACTTGCGAGTCTCTCTGTCTTTTTTTTTAACAATAAAACGGCATTTATATTTTTGTGACCTCAAGTGTGTTTCATCAATAAGCGATGTTTTGTGCAATAGTTCTTCATATAATGCTGGTACCGAAACCACCTAGGAAGCGCTGCAGATGTTGGAGTGAGCGGAAGGTAGATCGTTATCTGCTTAGTAGATAACTTAAGTCAGGAGTGGGAAACCTCAGGCCTGGGGGCCGAATCCAGTCCTCCAGATCTCTGCACCTGGCCCTTGAAACTCTTTCCAGGCCACACACCCCTCACTGGTCATACTTCACAACCCAGGTGTTTTTGCCTCGCTGGAAATATATCATTGAACTCTGATAATGCCTCTCACTCGCCTGAATGGGGGACAGAGAAGAGGGGTGTAGAAAATAGCCTGGCGTATAATGCTAAAATTTACAATCATTACCCACTTTTGCTTCTGGTCCGGCCGGAAGGTGTCCCTTAGAAGGTGGTCCAAAAGAGAATGTGGCCCCCAGGCTCAAAAGCTCTCTTTTCCCCTCCCCGCATTCAAGGTTATTTTCAGTCGGTCATCAAATATTTCCGACTCCCAATTCATAGAATCGTAGAGTTGGAAGGGACCACGAAGGGTCATCTCGTCCAGCCCTGCAACGCAGGAATATTTTGCCCAACATGCAGCTCGGACCCATGACTCTAGAACTGAGAGTCTTGTGCTCTGCCAACTGAGCAGCAAAAAAATGATTCTTCCCCTTCCCTTCTTCCAAACATAATGCGTAAACTAAATAAGCAGGGAAAGGGGGCTGTCGGCTCAGTTCCATTGAGGTGCTCAGAACATATCCCTGGGCTCAACATTCTGTTGGTTCCCTGTTCCATCGGAGCTTTTCATCTGGTGTGCTGAAGTTACCCTAGATGGACTACATAAGAAGAGCCGTTGCTGGATCAGGCCAATGGCCCTATCCATTCCAGAGTCCTGTTCTCAGAGCGGCCAGTCAGGTGCCTGTAGCAGAATCTGAGCTCAAGAGCATCTCTCCCCTGCCGTGGCTTGCAGCAAGGGGTATTTGGACTGTGGCCTGTTCATCTAGCAAGCTAATCCCTTTGTTAAATATTTTGACCTTGCCGGACTGAAAAGATAGATAGCTCCGTTATGATCCTTACACTCACCCAACAAGTTTTAATTTTCCACACTGCTGGACACACACACACCTGGGTGTGAGTATTTTGCTATATTTTTTAATGAGGGTGAAAGAGGAGAGTGCAAAATATGGTCTCAAGCTCATGGTCAAAATAGCTTATCTGTTCCTTTTCTCGGGAACAGTGTTGCAAGCGTGTTCCTTGGATCATGGCCCTGCCGTCAAAAGGCAGGAAGGGGCTGATCTGAGGCTCGGCTTGCCAGCCAGCTAGATTTCTGGGACATCCAGTTCAAGAGAAGGGGGCATGGCTTGTTGTGGAACTCCGTGATATTTGATAGCTTCGCAGCAAACCGGCCTTGTGTCGGATGAGGCAGCAAATTCAAATTGCTCCATTGTTTGAGCTCAAAGAGGAGGGGAGGGGAGTGAGAATGCAGGCACTTAATGTGATGTTGGACAGATGGAGGAGGTCCAAGGATGGGCAAAGTGGCACAGCTAAAGTGCCAAATATTACAGCTGCAGTTCTGAAGGGCTGGAGGTTTGCGGAGGGCAGAGAGGGAAGGATCCATCAGTATCTCTGACAAGGGGCACATTCACACAAAATGTTGCACTTTAGTCGTTTAGTCGTGTCCGACCCCATGGACCAGAGCACGCCAGGCACTCCTGTCTTGCACTGCCTCCCGCAGTTTGGTCAAACTCATGTTCGTAGCTTCGAGAACACTGTCCAACCATCTCGTCCTCTGTCGTCCCCTTCTCCTAGTGCCCTCCATCTTTCCCAACATCAGGGTCTTTTCCAGGGAGACTTCTCTTCTCATGAGGTGGCCAAAGTATTGGAGCCTCAGCTTCAGGATCTGTCCTTCCAGTGAGCACTCAGGGCTGATTTCCTTCAGAATGGATAGGTTTGATCTTCTTGCAGTCCATGGGACTCTCAAGAGTCTCCTCCAGCACCATAATTCAAAAGCATCAATTCTTCGGCAATCAGCCTTCTTTATGGTCCAGCTCTCACTTCCATACATCACTACTGGGAAAACCATAGCTTTAACTATACGGACCTTTGTCAGCAAATTGGTGCCTCTGCTTTTTAAGATGTTGTCTAGGTTTGTCATTACTTTTCTCCCAAGAAGCAGGCGTCTTTTAATTTCGTGACTGCTGTCACCATCTGCAGTGATCAAGGAGCCCAAGAAAGTAAAATCTCTCACTGCCTCCATTTCTTCCCCTTCTATTTGCCAGGAGGTGATGGGACCAGTGGCTATGATCTTGGTTTTTTTGATGTTGAGCTTTTATACATTTATTTTATACATTTTCCGATTTACATTTCACTCTTTTAAGATATCACAATTTTAAAATAAATATAAAAGGGTCAATGCAGCTATCCTTACAAGTCCTATTACAACCCTGCTAGTGTTGTTAATTTCTTGCAATGGTCTTTCAAATATGGTATATATTTACTTTGCAGTCTTTTTCGAATGCTTGATCATGCTAGTTTTGTATTCTGCCTGTCAGCTTCGCTAGTTTTGCAAAGTCCATCATCTTCATCTGCCACTCTTCTTTCGTTGGTACTTCCTGTTGCTTCCATTTTTGGGCTAAAATAATTCTTGTTGCAGTTGTTGCATACATAAACCGTTTTTTGTTTTTGTTTTTAATCTCCCTTTGGTATCTCTTCCCCCACCATACCCAATATGAAAGCTTCTGGTGTTTTAGCAAAATGATATATAATGATATATAACTCATTATATATCAGTTACAGGTAGGTAGCCGTGTTGGTCTGAGTCGAAGCAAAATAAAAAGATTCCTTCAGTAGCACCTTAAAGACCAACTATGTTTTTATTTTGGTATGAGCTTTCGTGATCAGTGTATCTGAAGAAGTGTGCATGCACACGAAAGCTCATGCCAAAATAAAAACTTAGTTGGTCTTTAAGGTGCTACTGAAGGAATTTTTTTATTTCATTATATATCATTTCCAGTAAGCTTTTACCTCTTTGCGGATCCGCCACCTGTGATAAAAACTTCCTTCATTATCCTTACATTTCCGACACTCTTCTTGTCCTACACATTTTAGCAAGTTTGGTTGGTGTTAGATACCCAAAATTGCAGCAGATTTGATCCTCGTGAGGTTGCAACCAGAGGCGGTGTAAGGGCCAGCATAACAGATCCCGGTAAATCCCCAGGGCTGTTCCACCTCCAAGCTCTGCTGTCTGTCAGAACTGAACAATGTCCCTGAACTAGCCAGGGACCCCTGAACGTTAGGTCCAGTCGCAGACGACTCTGGGGTCGTGGCGCTCATCTCGTTTTACTGTCCGAGGGAGCCGGCGTACAGCTTCCGGGTCATGTGGCCAGCATGACAAAGCCGCTTCTGGCAAACCAGAGCAGCACACAGAAACGCTGTTTACCTTCCCACTGGAGCGGTACCTGTTTATCTACTTGCGCGTTGACGTGCTTTCGAACTGCTAGGTTGGCAGGAGCTGGGACCGAGCAACGGGAGCTCACCCCGTCGCGGGGATTCAAACTGCCAACCTTCTGATCGGCAAGCCCTAGGCTCTGTGGTTTAGACCACAGCGCCACCCGCGTCCCTATGAACTAGCCATAGAATCATAGAGTTGGAAGAGACCACAAGGGCCATCCAGTCCAACCCCCTGCCGAGCAGGAACCACCATCAAAGCATTCTTGACATATGCCAGTCAAGCCTCTGCCATAAGACGTCTCAATCAGTGGCCTGCAAGCAATTTGCCCTAATTGCTAAAGAAGCTGCAGCATGTGACACCCGCCCCCCCCCAAAAAAAACACCACGTGGCACACATGAACTATTTGGTGCAAAGGGCACATCATCTCAGTTGCTCCCTGAGTCGTTCAGGTGGTTTGTCGCCGTCAGCTCAGTGCTCATTTCCCTCGCTCATTTCACCGAAGCCACTTCTCTAAATAGCAGAAGAACAGGTGGTCAGCCCTGGGCCCTGGTGAAATTCCAGGTCCTCTCGATGTTTGTCATTATCTATTTTTAATGCACCGATATCCAGACCAGACCACCAGGTCCTCAGTTTACAAGGAAACGGGGTGGGATAGGGACGTAAACTTCGGAGTCGTCAGCGAAGTTACGTAGGAGAGCTGGCCTCCCTCTGCTAAGCTTTTAACAAGTTCCCCAAGTCAAGTGAGGACATGAGATCAACGCAGGGAGGGTCGGTTGCTGCTGCTAATCTCCTCGTAAACTTTGTGCAAGCAAATCAGGAAGATTCCTCCCAAAAAAACTTGTTTATTTGGAAGAGCTTGCTAGTGTAGACTTTTGGAACTGCAGAGCAGCAAGGGCCCCATCCAGTGCCCCCTTGCAGTGCAGGGGTCACAGCTATCTGTAAAATGGGAACGACGGGGTCCTACCTCGCAAGGCTGTTGTAAGGGCTCTAAATCACTTTTTAAGCTTAAAAGCGGGGTTGTAAGCAGTAATGGGGTCCTACTCTCTCCGCAGATACATTTGCAAGCCAGGCTCCTGTGTTGGGGGCTTTTGGGGGGGGGAGGGTATACTTTTTAGTAATTTTTTTCTGTTTTACATTTTAGAATATTCATTTAAACAACCTTAAAATATCAACGGCTTCCCTCCCTCCTTCTCTTTCCATGGTTCATTTTGCATACCATAAAATCCCCGCATATTTTACATCAACTAAACCGTTCAGTTTTCCATTATTACATCCGTCAAAACTTATTTACACCAAGCATAGCCAAACTCGGCCCTCCAGATGTTTTGGGACTACAACTCCCATCATCCCTGACCACTGGTCCTGTTAGCTAGGGACGATGGGAGTTGTAGTCCCAAAACATCTGGAGGGCCGAGTTTGGGGATGCCTGGTTTACCCTGTTGAATTTATCTTAATGCTACCATCGTTTCCCCCCATATATTCAATAAACATTTTCCAATCTTCTTGAGATGTATTTTCTTCTTGTTCTCTTATTCTATATGTTAAGTCTGCAAGCTGCGCCTATTCCTTCAGTTTAAGTTGCCATTCTTCTTTGGTTGTGACCTCGCTCGTTTTCCATTTTTGGGAAACCTTTTTTGACATCTGGGAATTTCCCTCTGAATTAGCCCCAACAAAAAGGACTCTGTTTCTTTTGGGGGGGGGAGAGTACTTTTAAACTTTTTTTCCCATTCATGAAGAATTATTTCCCAATACTCTTTTTTTTACCCTTTTACAAGTCCACCACATATGATAGAACAGGCACCCCCAAACTTTGGCCCTCCAGATGTTTTGGACTACAATTTCCATCATCCCTAACCACTGGTCCTCTTAGCTAGGGATCATGGTAGTTGTAGGCCAAAACATCTCAACCTCATTGCATCTCTAATGGGACATGGTTTTTGTACCGCACCCCCCACAAATACCATTTGTGAAAGGCACAAATACAGGATGGGTGACACCTGGCTTGAGAGCAGTACATGTGAAAAGGATCTAGGAGTCTTGGTAGACCACAAACTTGACATGAGTCAGCAGTGTGATGCAGCAGCTAAAAAAGCCAATGCAATTCTGGGCTGCATCAATAGGAGTATAGCATCTAGATCAAGGGAAGTAATAGTACCACTGTATTCTGCTCTGGTCAGACCTCACCTGGAGTACTGTGTCCAGTTCTGGGCACCACAGTTCAAGAAGGATACTGACAAGCTGGAACGTGTCCAGAAAAGGGCAACAAAAATGGTCAAAGGCCTGGAAACGATGCCTTATGAGGAACGGCTTAGGGAGCTGGGTATGTTTAGCCCGGAGAAGAGAAGGTTAAGGGGTGATATGATAGCCATGTTCAAATATATAAAAGGATGTCATATGGAGGAGGGAGAAAGATTGTTTTCTGCTGCTCCAGAGAAGCGGACATGGAGCAATGGATTCAAACTTCAAGAAAGAAGATTCCACCTAAACATTAGGAAGAACTTCCTGACAGTAAGAGCTGTTTGGCAGTGGAATTTGCTGCCAAGGAGTGTGGTGGAGGTCTTTGGAGGTCTTTAAGCAGAGGCTTGACAGGCATATGTCAAGAATGCTTTGATGGTGTTTCCTGCTCGGCAGGGGGTTGGACTGGATGGCCCTTGTGGTCTCTTCCAACTCTATGATTCTATGATTCTATGATTCTACTCACAGTGGGTACCCCACCACCCCCACCACCAGGGATATTACCAAACAGAAGTAGCCCATTTCTATTTTAATTCGCATGAGGACACGGCGACTGGGCATGTGCTTATCTTGAACTGACTGACCCCAAGGAGACCCGATCTCTGTTTTCACCCGTCCGCTCCCAGCCGAAATGCCAACCGCGGCAATCCTTATAAAAGGAAAGTCTCGATGAGAAGATGCCAAACAGAGTTGCTTTGTGGCGGCGGACGCTTGAGCTGAATGGAACTTTTGCTGCGATTCCTAGGCTGTGGATCCAACCCCCTGATTTAGTAATACTTTTCTCTGCAAAATTCACATCACCACCTTTCGGCAGGAACGCCTACGGATCAAACCGCAAGGGATTCAAGCAGAAAACATCTTGGGCCAAGTAAGGTGTTGTTGTTGTTGTTGTTTTTTTTTTCTGGTTTTCTTTGCTTGCATGGAGTTGGTTGGCCGGATTCATGGCTTTTTGTTTAGCCGGAACTCGGTTTCGGCACCTCTCAGGTGGGCGCTGTTGCCATTCTAAGAGAGCAAAGGAGGCGTTCGTAGCGAGTTCCAAAACCTCTTTTTCTAGAAAAATAGCACTGGTTGGATTGAAAGGTCTTCTTTGCGAGAAGCAAAGTTACAGGGAGCCAGGCAGAGGGCCTTCTCAGTGGTGGCGCCCGCCCTGCGGAACGCCCTCCCATCAGATGTCAAAGAAATAAACAACTATTTGACTTTTAGAAAACATCTGAAGGCCGCCCTGTTTGGGAAAGTTTTTAATCACTGATGTTTTAATGTATTTTTAATCTCTTGTTGGGAGCTGCCCAGAATGGCTGGGGAAACCCAGCTAGATGGGCAGGGTATAAGTAATAAATTGTTGTTGTTGTTAGTTCTAGCACTTGAGCAGATGCCTTTGCCAACCTGGCGTCCTACAGATGTTTTGGAAGACAACCTCCCATCAGCCGCAGGCAGCTGTGCTGGGAGGCACCAGGCTGGCAAAAGTTGTGCTGGAGAATGAGAAGGGCCTTATTACGCATGCACTCGCCTTGTGGGTGATTTCAGACTCTGGACTCATAGAATCATAGAGTTGGAAGAGACCACAAGGGCCATCCAGTCCAACCCCCTGCCAAGCAGGAAACACCATCAAAGCATTCTTGACATATGCCTGTCAAGCCTCTGCTTAAAGACCTGCAAAGAAGGAGACTCCACCACACTCCTTGGCAGCAAATTCCACTGCCGAACAGCTCTTACTGTCAGGAAGTTCTTTCTAATGTTTAGGTGGAATCTTCTTTCTTGTAGCTTGAATCCATTGCTCCGTGTCCATTGCTTCTCTGGAGAAAACAACCTTTCTCCCTCCTCTATATGACATCCTTTTATATATTTGAACATGGCTATCATATCACCCCTTAACCTTCTCTTCTCCAGGCTAAACATACCCAGCTCCCTAAGCCGTTCCTCATAAGACTCATTTAGCAACAAACTATCTTTTAAGTCGTTTTAATGGGACTTTCAATGGGACTTGGCTGACATTGCAGGGGGTTGGACTAGATGTCTCCATCCTTCCATACTTCCACCTCTACACTTCCACGATTCTGATTGTCACTGGATCAGGGCCGTAGCGGACAGTTTTCTGAATAACAGGACAGTTTTTCAGGACAGTTTTCTGAATAACAGAGCATCTTTGAATTGTTCCGTGGCATCCTCCATAGCGGGACTGAGGTCACAGGATTCAGAGATCCTCTTCTTCAGAGCCGGAAGGAAAGGTAGTGGATTCACACCCCGCCTTTCCCCCTGAGGGCAGCTCATAGATAAAAACAAAAACTGCTGAAAACAGAGAGAAAAACAATAATTGAAAATCAATTAAACACCGATAGAATTAAAACAATACACATATATAAAATCTTTTAAAGCCATACCAATAAAAGCAGCATGGCACCAGCCATCTCAAAGGAGTCAGTTCCCTCCCCAAAAATGTCCTTCTTCAAGCAGCGAATGGTTAAACTGTGGAACTCCCTGCCACAGGAGGCAGTGATGGCCACCAACTTAAAAGAGGATTGGACAAATTCATGGAGGAGGAGGAGGAGAGGGCTATCGATGGCTACAAGCCCTGATGGCTTGGCTCTGCCTCCAAAGTTTGAGGCAGCGGTGCTGGAAATCACAGGAGGGGAGAGCTGCTCTTGTGCTCAGATCCTGCTTACAAGCTTCCCAGCTTCCCACTGTTAGACTAGGCTGCTGGGCTAGAGGGATCGTTGGTTTGATCCAGCAGGCCCTTCATATGTTCAAGAATTACATTCTCCTCCAAGTTCCAATGCGGTTGGAAATTCACAGCAGCCTTTAAGGAGCCACAACGCTTTAGAAAGGCACAGGGAAGTTAAGATGTCTTTAAGTCTGTCATAATTCGCTTTTTTGCAAAATGTGCTAAGCGGCTATGAAGTGGGAGCGTTGGAGAAGCAAATGTTTGGGCAGGGCCAGCTTCACTCAACTAACATTGTTAATTCCCCTAAAACGACGCCCAACTCTTGCTGCCGTCTGCAACATCCAATTTGTTTCTCTCCGAAATTCTCTTAGCACTCAGAACTGGCAAAATATTTCATTTCCCAGTCCTGGCAAGCGGTGTTAATTCTCTGTTACGTTCCAGGAATCTTCATGCAAATAGTTGCTGGCTTAAATTACTGGCCCTCAAGCTCAGGCTAGTTTCAGTAGTTTCCCATCACCCTACAAGTTCCACCCTGCCCAGAGAATACATGATTTGGCATGTGAGAAGCACATTTTGTCATAACAATTCTTCCCATCCTCCTTGTTCCCCTTCTTCCTTTCTCCAACAATAAAATAACACATTGTGATAAGACAATGATAATAATCATAATTTTATTACTTATACCCCGCCCATCTGGCTGGGTTTCCTCAGCCACTCTGGGCGGCTCCCAAAAGAATATTAAAAACACGATAAAACATCAAACATTAAAAAAATTCCCTAAACAGGGCTCCCTTCAGATGTCTCCTAAAAGCCAGATAGTTGTTTATTTCCTTGGCACCTGATGGGAGGGCATTCCACAGGGCGGGCGCCACCACCGAGAAGGCCCTCTGCCTGGTTCCCTGTAACTTGGCTTCTCGCAATGAGGGAACCGCCAGAAGGCCCTCGGAGCTGGACCTCAGTGTCCAGGCTGAATGATGGGGGTGGAGACGTTCCTTCAGGTATACAGTGGTACCTCTACTTACGAATTTAATGCGTTCTGAACGCACATTCGTAAGTTGAAAAAAATTGTAAGTCGAATCCCATAGGAATGCATTGGGAGAAAAAAATTCGTAAGTCGAAGCAACCCTATCTAAAAATTCGTAAGTAGGAAAAATCCTATCTAAACCACATCCAAGATGGCGGATGGAACTCCATTCATAAGTAGAAACATTCGTAAGTAGGGTTATTTGTAAGTAGAGGTACCACTGTACTGGTATATTGGGCAATTGACCTAGTCCTGTGGAACACGCTGCCACTAGAGATTCAGCAGGCACCTCCTGTGCCAACTTTAAAACGCCTGCAGGAAACTTTTCTATTCTGCCAGGCCTATGCAGGCAAGTAAGAGTATACACCCCACAGTGGTCTACTGGTGTCTGTTTTGGTTTTGATTTTATGTTGTTGTTATCAGGTCTATCAACAGACCAGATAGATAACTGTGGAACTTGCTGCCACAAGAAGCAGTGATGACCAAAAGCCTAGAGACAAATTCATGGCTCTCATGGCTCTCAATGGCTACTAGTCGCAGTAGCTCTGCTCTGTCCTCACAGCTGGAAGTAGCAATGCTTCTGGATCCCAGTTGCTGGAAAACACAGGAGGGGAGAAGACTCTTGTGTTCGAAGCTCACTTGTGGGTTCCCCATTGTGGCGTCTGGTTGGCAGGATGCTTGTCTAGACTGGCCATTTTCCAGATCCAGAAGTCACTTCTTAGGCTCTCAATATGTGTCGACTGTTATCCATTCAGTGATGATGATGATGTTTGTTTGTTTGTTTGTTTGTTTGTTTGTACATACCGCGCCCATCCGGCTGGGCTTCCCCAGCCATTCTGGGCGGCTCCCAACAGAACATTAAAAACACGATAAAACATCAAAAATTAAAAACTTCTCTAAACAGGGCTGCCTTCAGATGTCTTCTAAAAGTCAGACAGTTGTTGATTTCCTTGACATCTGATGGGAAGGCGTTCCACAGGGCGGGGGCCACCACCGAGAAGGCCCCCTGCCTGGTTCCCTGTAACCTCACTTCTTGCAGGGAGGGAACTGCCAGAAGGCCCTTGGAGCTGGACCTTAGTGTCCGGGCTGAACGATGGGGGTGGAGATGCTCCTTCAGGTATCCTGGGCCGTTTAGGGCAGGCATAGGCAAACTCGGCCCTCCAGATGTTTTGGGACTACAACTCCCATCATCCCTGACCACTGGCCCTGTTAGCTAGGGATGATGGGAGTTGCAGTCCCAAAACATCTGGAGGGCTGAGTTTGCCTATGCCTGGTTTAGGGCTTTCAAGGTCAGCACCAACACCTTGCATTGGACAGGACAGCGAGAAAGGACAGGATTTATGAAGATTTATTTCCCCTCCCCAGGCTCATCTATATTGCCAGGGACGGCAAAGCCTCCTTCTCGGTGTTCGCAGACATTTTCCAGGGCTGAAACGCCTCCGTCCACAGCGGCACAATGGTCGGCCTGAAGCCCACGGACATCCCCCCCTCAGCAACCGTCAAGTTTCTCAGTGCTGGGACGGCCGCCTGCATTGCTGACCTTTTCACCTTCCCCTTGGACACGGCAAAAGTCAGGCTACAGGTGAGAACCGCTAGGTTAGAGTGTTGAACTGGGACCAGGGAGCCCAGGGTTCAAATCCTCCACTCAGCCATAATGAAGCTCGCTGGGTGACCTTGGGAGCCAGTCAATGCCTCTCCGCCCAACCTCGCAGGGTAGTTGTTGTTGGGATTAAATGAGGAGAAGGGGAACTATGTGTGCCAGCTTGACCTCCTTTGGGGGGGGGGAGGTGGAATATGAGTAAAAGCAAAAAGCACTCCCAGCTGCTTAAAGTGGTATGAATGCAGACTTTTTAAAAAAATTATTTACAGTATACTTTTCAGATACCGGTATATACATTTAACTGATTTTACAACCATTTGGACATTTTAGGACGTGACTTTCTTCCCCCTCTTTCTGCAGTTCCTCAAATATATTTTTTAATATTTGCATATCCAAATTAACTTAATTTGCTCATTTATTCTTCTACTTTAAATATGAAACTGCAGGTTATTACAATAATCCTGCGAGGTTTTTTTATCTGTTTACAATTTATCTGTAAATATTCAATAAACCATTTCCATTCTTCTATAAAAAGTTTGTTATCTTATCCTTCCGGTAAGTTTCGCCATCTCTGCATATTCCATGTGTTTTTGTATCCGTTCTTCCTTTGCTGGGACTTCTGCTTCTTTCCACTTTGGGGCAAGTAGCATTCTTGCTATACATGAATAAATTTCTATACAATTTAAGTAGTTCTGTCCCTATAATTCCCAAAAGAAGAGCTTCTAGGTTTTTTTGTTTTGTTTTTTACAAAAGTTATTTTTTGAACATCCTTTTCAATTCATTATATATCATTTCCCAGTAAGCTTTAACCTTACTACAAGACAACCATATATTATAAAAGAACCTTCTTTCTCTTTACATTTCCAACACTTGTTTGATTGAGATTTATACATTTTTGCCAGTTTACTCAGTGTTAGATACCAACGATAATTTTCATATAATTTTCTCTTAGACCATGTTGGTGTTGTTGTTTAGTCGTTTAGTCGTGTCCGACTCTTTGTGACCCCATGGACCAGAGCACGCCAGGCACTCCTGTCTTCCACTGCCTCCCGCAGTTTGGTCAGACTCATGTTGGTAGCTTCGAGAACACTGTCCAACCATCTCGTCCTCTGTCGTCCCCTTCTCCTTGTGCCCTCCATCTTTCCCAACATCAGGGTCTTTTATCATGTTGGACGCCTTCCGACCTGAGGGGCTCATCTTCCAGCGTCATAACTTTTATATGCCTGTTGTCTTTGTCCATGGAGTTTTCTTGGCAGGGATACTGGAGTGGCTTGCCAGTTCCTTCTCCAGGTGGATCACGTTTAGTCAAAACTCTCCACTATGACCTGTCCATCTTGGGTGGCCCTGCACGGCATAGCTCATAGCTTCTCTGAGTTATTCAAGCCCCTTCGCCATGACAAGACAAGTGATCCATGAAGGAGCTCTTAGACCAGGGGTCAGCAACCCTTTTCAGCCGTGGGCTGGTCCACCGTCTCACAAATGCCCCACAAATAACCCAGAGATGCATTTTAAATGAAAGGATACACGCTGATTCCCAGACCGTCCGTGGGCCGGATTGAGAAGGCGATTGGGCCGCATCCGGCCTACGGGTCTTAGGTTGCCTACACCTGTCTTAGAATCATAGAGTTGGAAGAGACCACAAGGGCCGTCCAGTCCAAACCCCTGCTATGCTGTAAATTTTATATCCATATTCCACAATCGTTCCCATGCTTCCAATGTCTATATTCCTATGTCCATCGCTCTGCCCGGACACTGAAGTCCAGTGCCGAGGGCCTTCTGGCAGTTCCCTCACTGCGAGAAACAAAGCTACAGGGAACCAGGCAGAGGGCCTTCTCGGTAGTGGCACCCGCCCTGTGGAACGCCCTCCCACCAGATGTCAAAAAGAAAAACAACTACCCGACTTTTAGAGGACATCTGAAGGCAGCCCTGTTTTGGGAAGCTTTTAAGCTTTAAGAAATTACTGAGTTTTACTATTTCTGTTGGAAGCCGCCCAGAGTGGCTGGGGAAACCCAGCCAGATGGGCGGGGTACAAATAATAAATTGTTATTATTATATTACAGTGGAACCTCGGTTTATGAACACCTCGGTTTATGAATTTTCAGTTTATGAACGCCACGGACCCATCTGGAACAGATTAATTCACTTTCCATTACTTTTAATGGGAAAGTTCGCTTCAGTTTATGAACGCTTCAGTTTATGAACAGACTTCCGGAACCAATTACACCCATGCTTCAGTTTATGAACGCTTCAGTTTAAGTACTCCGTGGACCCGTCTGGAACGGATTAATCCACTTTCCATTACTTTCAATGGGAAAGTTCGCTTCAGTTTATGAACGGTTACTCCGCGGACCCGTCTGGAACGGATTAATCCACTTTCCATTACTTTCAATGGGAAAGTTCGCTTCAGTTTATGAACGCTTCAGTTTATGAACAGACTTCCGGAACCAATTGTGTTCATAAACCGAGGTACCACTGTACGACCGATATCTACTGCCCAGTGTATCACTGAGGATTTTACTTGCTCAGTGTAGACTCAATCTGTTACAAAACGGAGCTGTGCCGGGTGATGAGTGGTCGATATCTCGTCAACTTCTCCTTTCAGATCCAAGGCGAAGGCAAGGCTTCCAGGGCAATGAAGAACGTCAAGTACAAAGGGGCGTTGGGCACCATCACTACCATGGTGAGGACCGAGGGGCCGAAGAGTCTCTACAACGGCTTGGTGGCCGGCCTCCAACGCCAGATGAGCTTTGCATCCATCCGGATTGGCCTGTACGACTCGGTGAAGCAGTTCTACACCCCCAAGGGGTCAGAAAGTAAGTTCCCCGCTGCCTCCAGAGGCCCCGAGCTCTGGCAGGTGTGTCTCCTTCGGAAACACGGCAGGCTTCCAAGCTATCATGAACTATCCCATTGGCAGAACATCGGCCTGTCATCCTACGCTACACTATCAAACCTATATAGGTGCTGGCCTTTAAAGCCCTAAACGGCCTCGGTCCAGTATACCTGAAGGAGCGTCTCCACCTCCATCGTTCTGCCTGGACACTGAGGTCCAGCGCTGAGGGTCTTCTGGCGGTTCCCTCGCTGCGAGAAGCCAAGTTGCAGGGAACCAGGCAGAGGGCCTTCTCGGTGGTGGCGCCTGCCCTGTGGAACGCCCTCCCAACAGATGTCAAAAAGGAAAACAACTACCAGACTTTTAGAAGACATCTGAAGGCAGCCCTGTTCAGGGAGGCTTTTAATGTTTAATAGATTATTGTGTTTTATTCTTCTGTTGGAAGCCGCCCAGAGTGGCTGGGGAGACCCGGCCAGATGGGCGGGGTATAAATAATATGTTGTTGTTGTTGTTGTTGTTGTTGTTGTTGTTGTTGTTGTTGTTGTTGTTACGTAAACACAACTAACAATAACACCCACAACGTAACTGGCTGTGTTTAACTATATGAATTCATTATACATCGTATAAACACACCTCTTTTCACATTATCAAATTAAGTAGAAGCAATTAAAAAGACCAACATTTTGAACAGGAAATACTAATAGATCAGTTCTTATATACGTAATGTCCCAATAGAAGCTTTTTTTTGCGTTACACATACGTCTTTACGAATGCAAGTGTCAGACGCGACAACTTTAAGAAGCCGTACTTGCAGAAAATGAACTTTTTCTTTGTAATGTTCAACATATGCCTTTGCAAAGTATAGTTGTTGTACGCAGTTGCTGTATGCAGGTATCAGATGAAAGATACGAAAGGTCTTAACATACGCCTTTGCAAAATATAGTTGCTGTATGCAGGTATCAGACAAAAGAACTTAAGATTCCCGGAATAATACCTTGTTTCACCCTTCTGGGCTTCGTCAGCCATGCATACTCTAAATAATACAGATAAACACAAAATATGATATGTAGATACACAAAATATGGTATGTAGATCCAATGTTCAATATGCGTGTTATATGTTTTGTTTCCTAATTTGTTTTTTTAAAAAACCTACATTATTATGTTTATCTGTATTATTTAGAGTATGCACAGCTGACGAAGCCTGACAGAGCCAGTGTAGTGTGCTGTTTTTAAACTTTCGGACTAGGGCCTGGGTTCAAATCCCCACTCGGCCATGAAACTCACTGTGTGACCTTGGGTGCCAGTCACAGCCTCTCAGCCTGACCTACCTAGTAGGGTTGTTGTCGTGGAGATAAGCAGGGGACGCTGCCTTGATCCTGTTGGAGTAAAAAAGGTGGGATGGGAGGTAGAATAAACGAGGGTAACAAATAAATAGAATAAATGTGGCAGTTAACAGCTAGGGAAACATCATCGGGGAAATGAAATAAACTGTCTTGTGAACGTGGCCCAAATTGTATAACTGGGGGAAGAGATGGAACAAGGATATCAATCCATTATAATGACAAAAACACCCTCTGTCTCTCCGTCTGCCTCGCTCTCTCGCTTTTTTTAAAATTGTTTTTATTTGGTTTTACATATTTAAAATTATAATCACACCACAACATATCGACAGTTTAAAGATTCCTCCAAATCTCTGGACGTCCCCCAATTCCCCCCCGTGGGTTCTGTGGATAAACCTTTTCTACTGCATTTTTTTTCGATAACTCCCGCCCCCCAAAAATTTTTAACTCCCTTATACCATATTTCTCATTCCATTACTAGTGTTGTTATAGTCCTGCTAATGTTTTCAGCTGCTTGCAATGGTCTTTAAGGTAAATTACGTATTTTCCCTCCATTCCTTATTAAATAATAATAATAATAATAATAATAATAATAATAATAATAATAATTTATTATTTGTACCCCGCCCATCTGGCTGGGTTTCCCAAGCCACTCTGGGCAGCTTCCAACAAAGATTTAAAACACATTAACATGTCACACATTAAAAACTTCCCTGAACAGGGCTGCCTTCAAATGTCTTCTAAATGTCAGGTACTTATTTATCGCTTTGACATCTGATGGGAGGGCGTTCCACAGGGCGGGTGCCACTACCGAGAAGGCCCT
This sequence comes from Zootoca vivipara, assembly GCF_965207765.1. Lineage (NCBI taxonomy): Eukaryota > Metazoa > Chordata > Lepidosauria > Squamata > Lacertidae > Zootoca > Zootoca vivipara. The sequence continues at coordinate 98,283,237 of NC_142587.1, read as the reverse complement.
CTGCCTCGTTCCCTGTAGTTTTGCTTCTCGCAGTGAGGGAACCACCAGAAGGCCCTCGGTGCTGGACCTCAGTGTCCGGGCAGAACGATGGGGGTGGAGACGCTCCTTCAGGTATACTGGACCGAGGCCATTTAGGGCTTTCAAGGTCAGCACCAACACTTTGAATTGTGCTCGGAAATGTACTGGGAGCCAATGTAGGTCTTTTAGGACCAGTGTTAATGGTCTCGGGGGCCGCTCCCAGTCACCAGTCTAGCTGCCGCATTCTGGATTAGTTGTAGTTTCCAGGTCACCTTCAAAGGCAGCCCCACGTAGAGCGCATTGCAGTAGTCCAAGCGGGAGATAACCAGAGCATGCGCCACTCTGGCGAGACAAAACCTATTAAAGTTTTGGTCTTCCTGGTTCCTGAACTTTCCAGCCAGTTTTGCCATTTTGGGATAGTCCACCAACTTGATTTGCCCTTCTTCTCTGGCAGGGACTTTATCTTCCACCTCTTTCTCTTTCTCTCTCTCAGGTGCCAGCATCCCCACCCGGTTACTCGCCGGTTGCACCACCGGAGCCATGGCTGTCACCTGCGCCCAGCCCACGGATGTGGTTAAGGTCCGCTTCCAAGCCCACATCAGGCTGGTTGGTGGACCGAAGAAGTACAATGGGACTGTGGACGCTTACAAGACTATCGCCCGTGAAGAAGGGGTCCGAGGACTCTGGAAAGGTGTGTTGTCTTCCGCCATTCATTCCCCTTCTGTATGATTTTTTTTATTGTGGTTGTCCTATTTATTTATTTTATTCCCTACCTGCGTCCCACCCTAAGGTCCCAGGGTGCGGGTGTCAGATGCTGCAATATGAAAATGCAAAATTATAATCGGCTCAAGCGATTTTAAAATCGGAGCCTACCGTAAAAATCTCTCATAAGTGCAGGTGGGTTCCTATGAGGCATGACACAGCGATAACAGCAAGAACCTTTATTGAACTACTGTACATTACTGGGAAATGGGGGCAAAGCAACTGCTTATATACATTCCTGAAAGCCTGGGCCACTCCATAGCTGCTTGTGGTTGTATGTTTTGTTTTTGTTTAAATGTGTTTAATTGGAAAATTTAATAAATTGTCTTTAAAAAAAAAGAATTTGACCCAGAAACAAATTGGCAGCAGTTTAAGACAGAAGTTGTGCAACCCCTTCTTTTCTGTGAACCGACCCGAGACCTCCGGGTATAGGGCAGTATATAAACTCAATTGGTCATCATCACCATCACCATCATCTCTAAATGGAACCCTAGCCAATAACCTGGCCACGGCATTTTGGACCAGTTGAAGTTCCCAAACTGTCTTCAAGGCCAGCCCCATGTAGAACACATTGCAGTAGTCCAGTCTGGAGGTTACCAAAGGAGGGGGAGCAATGGCCAAGTCTTCTCGGTCCAAGAGGGACACAAGCTGGTGAAGCAGTCAGAGCTGGAAACGGGTACTGCTAGCCACCGAGACCTCCTGGCCAGCTCCTGGAATCCAGCCAGGAGATCACAAAGTCCACAGTCTCTACCCCCGCCCCCTAACCCTTTGCTTCCGCCCACTATAGGGACTCTGCCAAACATCATCCGAAACTCCATCGTGAACTGTGGGGAGATGGTGACCTACGACCTCGTCAAGGAAACGCTCCTGAGATATCACCTGATGACAGGTAGGGAGGCCTCCTCTTCCCAGATGCTCCAGCAACCTACCTTGCGGTCTTAAAGATTATGAGTCTCCAGCCAATGAAGGAGGCAGGATTCAAAATGGCGGCTCAGTCTCTCCTCCTTTCCCCCCTGAAATATTTGTATTGGTTTTTACAGAGACAACTTTATCTCAACAACATTTATATACTCATTTCGCGAGATTCTCTGAATCTCATGACTCCCCCCCCTCCCTTTCAGGGATCCTTCTATTATTATTATTATTATTATTATTATTATTATTATTATTATTATACATATCAATACTGTACATTCTCCACAATTCCCATTTATCTAGCTTAACAATAAACTGGTTTACAAGTGCTTCTTAGAGTCCAGCTAACGTTTTGATTTGCTTCCAATAATCTCTTAGGTATGGTATAAAATTTCCCCCGTTCTTTCTTAAAGTCCTTATCTTCTTGGTTCCTAAGTCTCGCAGTTAATTTTGCCATTTTGGCATATAGCCCAGCCGTTTGGCAGCTCATTCTCTTAGCTGCTCCGCGGTACAAGCTGTCAGTAATCCAATAGCTTAATGAAACCTCCATATCCAAGACCAGTCTATCACTGAATCCCAAGTGCAAGGCACAAGCAACAGGGGCTGGCCATCACTCTCAGGCACGTTTTGAGCTTCCCAGCATTTGCTTGGCAGGCAACTGGTGGAAAAGAGGACTTGCTGCGTCACACTAAAGGAGCACCTAAGTCAGAGGAGGGGAACCTGTTCCCAACCCACCAGATGTTGCCGGCCTAAAGCTCTCATCTTTATCTCTGACCGTTAGCCATGCTGGCTGGGTTCGAGTCCCACGTTGGGCGAAAGATAGCATTGCAGGGGATTGGATTAGATGACCCCCAGGCTCCCGTCCAACCCTATGATTCTGATGATGATAATAATAATAATAATAATAATAATAATAATAATAATGTATTTATACCCCGCCCATCTGCCTGGGTTTCCCCAGCCACTCTGGGCGGCTTCCAACAGAACATTAAAATACAATAATCTATTAAACATTAAAAGCTTCCCTAAACAGGGCTGCCTTCAGCTGTCTTCTAAAAGTCTGATAGTTGTTTTTCTCTTTGACCTCTGGTGGGAGAGCGTTCCACAGGGCAGGCGCCACCACTGAGAAGGCCTTCTGCCTGGTTCTCTGCAACTTCACTTCTCGCAACAAGGGAACAGCCAGAAGGCCCTCGGCAACATCAGTGTCCGGGCAAAACGATGGGGGTGGAGACCAGGGCCATCTTAAGCATATCTGGCGCCGTGGTGCGAAGATCCCTCCGGCGCCCGCCCCCCCGTTCCACAGCGCAGCTGTCTGGCGGGCGCAGCATGGGTGCCACGGGCGCTGCACCGCAGCACCCCCCTGGCAGCCCAGCGCCCTGGCGCATTGCGCCACCCAGCCTCACCTTAGGGCCGGCCCTGGTGGAGACGCTCCTTCAGGTATACTGGACCGAGGCTTTCAAGGTCAGCACCAACACCAATACAAATAAATTAGCATTTGCAATTTCTGTTTCTCACATTTGCCCATACAGTGGTACCTCGGTTTATGAACACAATTGGTTCCGGAAGTCTGTTCATAAACTGAAGCCTTCATAAACTGAAGCGAACTTTCCCATTGAAAGTAATGGAAAGTGGATTAATCTGTTCCAGACGGTCCGCGGAGTACTTAAACTGAAGCGTTCATAAACTGAAGCGAACTTTCCCATTGAAAGTAATGGAAAGTGGATTAATCCGTTCCAGACAGGTCTGCGGAGTACTCAACCTGAAGCGTACTTAACCCAAAGCATGGGTGTAATTGGTTCCAGAAGTCTTTTCATAAACTGAAGTGAACTTTCCCATTAAAAGTAATGGAAAGTGAATTAATCCGTTCCAGATGGGTCCGCGGCGTTCATAAACCGAAAATTCATAAACCAAGGTGTTCATAAACCGAGGTTCCACTGTACATCTGACCCTCTTTTATGATGTGTGGCAAATTAGACTGAGAGAAAGAGAGAAAAGCTTGGGGTTACCCAGTGTGTGTCACAGCTGCGGGGTGGGATTTGAACCCAAGTCTCCCAGTGTACTTCATCAGACACTATAACCACTGCACCAAACTACCTCACAAGCCTAGATCTTTCAACCAGCCTTTGGCCTTGGCAGCCAACCCTCAAAACGTAGCTTCTGGAGCGGCTTTCTAAGGGAAGGAGGCTCCCAGCTTTTGAGCTGTCCCAAATCTGAACCACCTTGTGTCCGTTCCCTGCCGCCAACAGACAATTTCCCGTGCCATTTTGTTGCTGCCTTCGGAGCCGGATTCTGCGCCACCATCGTGGCATCTCCCGTGGATGTGGTCAAAACGAGATACATGAACTCCATCCCAGGACAGTACAAGAACGCTCTGAACTGTATGTTCACCATGGTGGTGAAAGAGGGACCCACAGCTTTTTATAAAGGGTAAGCAATAACACCCTAAACACCCCCTTCTGCTCTTATTAATTAAATTTATATACCGCCCTATACTCAAAGATCCCAGAGCAGTTCACTACCAGCCAGAGGGCCTTCTCGGTGGTGGCTCCCTCCCTGTGGAACGCCTTCCCATCCAATGTCAAGGAAATAAACAACTATCTGACTTTTAGAAGACATCTGAAGGCAGCCCTGTTTAGGGAAATTTTTTAATGTCTTCAATAATCTGTTGGGAGTCGCCCAGAGTAGCAGCAGAAACCCAGCCAATGAGCGGGGTATAAATAATACAAATTATTGTTATTATTACTATTATTATTATTGCCATCATCTATGCTTTTTTGGTATCAGATTCCTTATCTTAAACGCATTTTTATGCCACCTTTTAAATTGGCCTCAAAGCAGTGTACAGTTTTTTTAAAAAAAAATTAAAATAAAATCACAAAGTTTCAAAATGCAGCAATTAACTAAAAAGACTATTATTATTATTATTATTATTATTATTATTATTATTATGCCCATCTGACTGGGTTGCCCCAGCCACTCTGGGTGGCTCCCAACATAAAATACTAAAAACACAATAGGGCATCACACACGAAAAACTTCCCTATGCAGGGCTGCCGTCAGACACCTACTGAAGGTTGTATAATTGTTTATCTGTCTGGCATCTGACGGGTGGGTGTCCCACAGGGCGGGCGCCACCACTGAGAAGGCCCTCTGCCTGGCTCCCTGTAACCTCCCTTCTCACAGTAGGGGAACCGCCAGAAGGCCCTCGGAGCTGGACCTCAGTGTCCGGGCTGAACAATGGGGGTGGAGACGCTCCTTCAGGTCTACTGGGCCAAGGCCGTTTAGGGCTTTGAAGGTCAGCACCAACACTTTGAATTGCGCTCGGAAATGTACTGGGAGCCAATGTAGATCTTTCAAGACCGATGTTACGTGATCTTGGCGGCCGCTCCCAGTCACCAATCTAGCTGCCTCATTCTGGATTAGTTGCAGTTTCCAGGTCACCTTCAAAGGTAGCCCCAATTGGCCAGAAGCTTGCAGGGCTGGATTTGGCCCCCAGGCCTAAGGTTCCTGACCCCTGGCCTACACGATGCCCATGGGAGCTTCTTCCTATTCTTGTAAGCCAAAAATGGCTTATCTTCTGAGTTACGCCAACAAAACTCCGAGACAAGGAGTTAGGAGTCCATTTTTTATTATTGCAAAGCAATTGGTTACAGTCGAATCCATAGCTGCCAAGTTATCCCTTTTTTTAAGGGATTTTCCCTTATGCTGAATAGGCTTCCTCGCGAGAAAAGGGAAAACTTGGCAGCTATGGTCGAATCCTTTTGCAAAACGGCAACCTCGCCCAAAGTGGGGCAGGGGAATTGATAACAGTCCAAACAAAGGATTTCAATTTAACCAATCACAGTTATCATTACCTCATTCTAGTTTAGTATGCATGTATATCATTACCTCGTTCTGGTTTAATACGCATGTGCAATAAGCATTACTAACTAAACTTTGATTCTCACCATGATCTGTTAAATTGTGTTAGTATGCGTGTCGGGAACCTGTGTTACGTGCAGGTATTTGCACTATGTATAAACTTATGTTCTAGCTTATGAGCTGTATCTTTGCGATTTGTGTATTAGCTGTGCGGCATCTTGGTAAATCATCAGTTTCTTAAAGCATCAGGTTACCATAACTCTTCTATTATAAGCATATTCCGAGATTTATAGGGATTTACATTATCACCTTAATTGTGGCCCTTTGGACCACTGCCACACTCTGTCTTTCAAGGGAGGTAAAGGTAAAGGTAAAGGGGCCCCTGACCTTTAGGTCCAGTCGTGACCGACTCTGGGGTTGCGCGCTCATCTCGCATTATTGGCCGAGGGAGCCGGCATACAGCTTCCAGGTCATGTGGCCAGCATGACTAAGCCGCTTCTGGCGAACCAGAGCAGCGCACGGAAACACCGTTTACCTTCCCGCTTGGAGCGGTACCTATTTATCTACTTGCATTTTGACGTGCTTTCGAGAACAGCACATTGGCTAACTGAATGCCTTTGTCCTTCTCAGTTTCATACCCTCCTTCCTGCGACTGGGATCCTGGAACGTGGTGATGTTTGTGTCCTTTGAGCAGCTGAAAAGACTGGTGGTTCTGGCCAAGGTGACCTGGGAATCCCCTTTCTGAAACCAGAAGCCGTCTCCGGGAAGGAGAAGGTGGATCGCGCCAAGGACTCCCCAAGAGGAGAACACGGGAGAGGAAAACAGGAGAGAGACAGCTTTGGTCCGGGGAGCTTTTAGGAAACGCTCTTGTCACAGCAGCAAGGCGCAAATGGCAATTGTTTTAATTGCTTTGGAATGGGCTCGTGTGGCTCAGTGGCGCATAATATTCAGGCTGAGAAAAGGAGGCTTTAAAAAGGACAAATGTGTCTGTGGATTCTGATGCTGCCACCCCAGAAAAGGATTGCCGTGAGATTCTTATGCTTCCTTGCCCGGGAGGTTTATCCAGATTTGAACTGGGTGTTTCATGGCCTGGTCCAAAGGTTCTGACTGACAGGTAAATATGTAATGGGGAATATTAATAGCATTGTATTGTTTTAGGGAGAAGGACCTAATTACACAAGGAAAAAAGTGATGAGTTTAATCTTACTGCAAAGAGACATAGGTAAAGGTAAAGGGACCCCTGGCCGTTAGGTCCAATCGTGGACGACTCTGGGGTTGCAGCGCTCATCTCGCGCTATTGGCCGGCGTACAGCTTCTGGGTCATGTGGCCAGCATGACAAAGCCACTTCTGGCGAACCAGAGCAGCACACGGGTTTACCTTCCCGCCAGAGCGCTCTTTGAGGTGCTTTCGAACTGCTAGGTTGGCAGGAGGTGGGACCGAGCAATGGGAGCTCACCCCGTCGCGGGGATTCGAACCGCCGACCTTCTGATCGGCAAGCCCTAGGCTCTGTGGTTCAGCCCACAGCACCACCCGGATCCCATGCCCCTTAGTCTTTAAGGCGGTACAAAACACCTTGTTTTTGCACTCATAATGACACTGAAGAGGGAAGACCCGCAGGCAAAAATGAGGACGGGAAGAAGAAGACTTTTCTCTCCTAAAGGAAAATGTGGCTGAAGGAGTTTTAGTTCCGGGTGATGGCTAGGAAAAAGTGGACCAACAAAACTACAGTGGCTATAGATTGCAGGAAACAGGGGCCGCAACACCATCCGAGTCTACCAGCAAACGCTTCTGATAATGCAACATTTTACCGGTATTCTGCAGCCTGAAACAGGTTGGACATGAACAGACAAGGGAAGGGGGGAAGCTGTGTCTGGGGTGGGAACATTAAAGGGATATCTGTGCTTGGAGACTGCTGCAGAGCCTCCTTCCTAGAACTAACTTAAATTTCCTTCTCCTTTGCCTAGAGATGGCTTCTGCGCCTGCCCTACTGAAGCAAAGGAAAATCTGCTGGCAGATGGAACTCCTGCTGAAAATACAGATTAGATGAAGAAGAAGCAATTTCCCTCCCACCCCCCTACTCAAGAGGCAATCAAAGCTCTTCTGCCATGTTCCCATTTTTGTAGCATTCCCCCACCCCAAATAAAGCTGCTTTTTTCTATTTTGCATAACTTTCTCTTTCGGATCTACATAAGCTTCATTTAATTCAGCACAATTTGACATTTTCCAGCCAGGACTGAATGCAAAATAATTAAAAGCTATCTCTGCCTTACATCAATGCCCAGATTCTCAAAGCAATGTGGTCCCCAACTGGGGAAGGTGGGATAGTGGTGGCCTGGGTTTGTTTTTCTCAAATTCGTGACTCCAGTTGACAAAATGGTATTATTATTATTATTATTATTATTATTATTATTATTATTATTATTATTATTAGCAGTGTGGGGACTTTCAGAAGCAATTGTAATCTGGATGGTGGAGGTAGGAAGTCTGCTATTCCCAGAAAAGGAAAAATCAAAAATCCTTACTAACACCTAAAGACGCTCTATGGGACACCTGATGATAGAAATCTTCACATTTCTCCCCTCTGTGTCTACTCAGAAGTAAGCCACATTGAGTTCAGTAGCGCTGAGTAACTGTGTACAGCCGTACCTTGGTTTTTGAACAGAATGCGTTCTGGAAGTCGGCACGACTTCTGAAACATTCTGAAATCAAGGTGCAGCTTCCGATTGGCTACAGGAGCGCCCTGCAGCCAATCGGAAGTTGCGCCAGACGTCCAGCTTCCGAGGCAAAGCTCGCAAACCGGAACACCTAGTTCCAGGTTTGCGACATTCACGTTCCAAGTCGTTAGTGAACTAAGCTAATTCGAAAACCAAGGTACGACTGCACAGGTATAGGATTGCACACTGATGAATCATATAAGCATTAGTTGATTAATGCACTGGTTAATTGATCAGATTTGCATATTAATAATGATAATTTTGAAATAAGAAGCACACCACCCCAGTCTCCAAGCAACGCGGGATCCCAGGGGTTCTCGGCGCTTACTCAGGGTTCCTGTTGCCTCTGGGAACAAGTCACAATGGAGACTGCAGTGTCTTAAGAATACGTGGCTTATTTACACATATATACAATCTGAAGATGAAACATGGGTGGCCTACCTGTCATGGATGCTTTAGCTGAGATTCTGGCATCGCAGGGGGTTGGACTAGATGACATTCAGAGGTCCCTTTCAACTCTAAGTTTCTATGAAGTGACGTTACAGGGAACCAGGCAGAGGGCCTTCTCAGTGGTGGTGCCCTCCCATCAGATGTCAAGGAAATAGACAACTATCTGACTTTTAGAAGACATCTGAAGGCAGCCCTGTTTAGGGAGGTTTTTAACATTTGATGTTTTACTGTGTTTGCTGTTTTCACTTGTTGGCAGCTTCCCAGAGTGGCTGGGGCAACCAGTCAGATGGGCGGCATATAAATAATAATAATAATAATAATAATAATAATAATAATAATAATAATAATAATATGAGCCTAAACATACCCAGTTGCCGTCTCGCACAGAGCCCCTTATCTTTGTTCTCTCCAATGGCCCCTCACCCAGACCCGTCACCTCACCGGAAAGCTAGCCTGGCTTATATTTTAACCTCACACACAGCCTGCTTCCTCCCCGCTAAACTCATAACGATACTTTCTTTTAGACTACGCTCGTGTGTTTCTCGTAGCAGCATCTCAGAAGGGCTCTAAAACAGTATTTCTCATCAAAAATAAGAACATGGGTTTTGTTTTTATACAACAGCTGCTTCCTGGGGCACCTGCAGGAAGTCTGCAATCAAATTTCCAGAAGGAAATTAAACACAGTCTTAGTTAGAAGTGCTCCCCAAATCTTGCCCTACACCACCCCATTATTCTCCTGCCCCCCCCCAAAAAAATCACCTGACCCTGTAATGACCATAACACAGAAGGGTCATTCTATTCTGTCCAGCACCTTCGCCATAGGTCTTTTTTAAGGAATGCCCTGCTGAGATAATCAGCGGGATAATTAGATTTAGGCTACCAGCTACAGGGCCAAAGATGGAGATGGACAAATACATCGAATTCAGCCTGTATCTCCATTTCTCATTTTCCCACGCTTAAAATTCAGTTCTCCAGATTTCCACACCAGGTTGCAAAAAAAAAAAAGAAGTCCTCACGAAACTTCAGCATTGTAATGAGAATTTCTCCTAATATACCCCCACAGAATACACTGGTACCTCGGTTTATGAACACAATTGGTTCCGGAAGTCTGTTCATAAAATGAAGTGTTCATAAACTGAAGCGAACTTTCCCATTGAAAGTAATGGAAAGTGGATTAATCTGTTCCAGACGGTCCGTGGAGTATTTAAACTGAAGCGTTCATAAACTGAAGCGAACCTTCCCATTGAAAGTAATGGAAAGTGGATTAATCCGTTCCAGACGGGTCCGTGGAGTACTCAACCTGAAGCGTACTTAGCCCGAAGCATGGGTGTAATTGGTTCCGGAAGTCTGTTCATAAACTGAAGCGTTCATAAACTGAAGCGAACTTTTCCATTGAAAGTAATGGAAAGTGAATTAATCCATTCCAGATGGGTCCGTGGAGTTTGTAAACCGAAAATTCGTAAACCGAGGTGTTCATAAACCGAGGTTCCACTAACTCGTAGGAACACACACACACACACAGACACAGACACACACAAATACACCACTAGACTGTTAATAGCGCTTTTAATTACCATTTTAATTACCAGGTGAAAGGCTAGAAATTCAAGGGAAGGCAGGCAAGGGAGAGCCAGACAACGATCTCTCATTACGTAGGGGGAAATGAAAAGCATTTCTCATTTAGCAGGAACTTCCTGAAACATGGGTTCTTCCTAGAATGCGCTGGATGACTTGCACTAAAAGCTTTTCCGGACCATTAACTTTCTCCTTGTCAGATGAGATGCAGGAACTTTGCCAGAAAATGGGGGGGGGGAGAGAGAGAGAGAAAAGCTGGCACACCGTTCTGTAGGAGTGGGGGACAGGATCTGGCCGCCGCCGGCTGCCCACCTGTCAATCACCCGGCACCAAAACGACTGCAGGTGACCCGGATGGCCGGAAGCTGAAACCCGGCAAATCAAATGCACAGCCCACAAACTTCTTTGCAATGGGGGGGGGGGCTTTGCAGAGCCGAGCCGAGACATTTTGCCGCCTGTGGCGAAAGACAAAATGGCACACCATGTCTCCTCCATGTTTAGAAGGGGACTGGGATGAGAGCTGACTCAGGATAGCAGCAAGTCTAAGGACACCTGAGGGCTCCTGGCTAGGTTCTAAGGGGTGCAAGGCAGTCCCGCTTCTGCCCAGTGGTGTAGCAAGGTCAGGTGGTACCCGGGGCGGAAAATTTATTGCCAACCCACACTTGTTATTGTTGTTGTTTAGTCGTTTAGTCGTGTCCGACTCTTCGTGACCCCATGGACCATAGCACGCCAGGCACTCCTGTCTTGCACTGCCTCCCGCAGTTTGGTCAAACTCATGTTGGTAGCTTCGAGAACACTGTCCAACCATCTCGTCCTCTGTCGTCCCCTTCTCCTAGTGCCCTCCATCTTTCCCAACATCAGCCAACCCACACACACACACATTGAAATCCCAAGAGACTGTGATCTACCCATTGTCATTGCCAGGAGTCGTTGAGCTTTTATAAGGGGAGGGTTGGCCAAAGTTAGCTTTTGGGGGGGGGCGTTACAGGGAGCTTCTGCTTCTCTCCTTCTCTCCACCCTCTGCTTATTTGCTCGCCTGCCTCCTTTGTGTCCTCTCACTGCCTGCCTGCCCCCAGCAGCCCGGGAGCACGTACAGGGGCAGAGCTACCTGTCCCAGCGCCCGGAGCGCCGCAGGATTGGGGCAAGTGTCCCTAGCTGCCACTTCCCTAGCCGCTAGCCGCCCGCGGCAGCATCGTCTCTAGCGGCCCGCCACCCATGCTGCGAGCGTCCAGGTGCGCTGCCTGCGCAGCGAGCGGAGGGGTGGCGTGGTGATGTCACCCGCCCTCACGGCTAGCACCGCACACCGCACACCCGCCTTCCTCTGCAGGGCTGTCAAAACGAAGGGAGCTCCTCCTCTTCCCCCAACAGCTTGGAATAGGTGGGAGTCACAGGCAGGTGGCACACCAAATGCATAGCTGCCAAGTACCCCGTTTTCCCCGGGAAACCCCCGTTTTTACTTACCTTTTCCCGGTGGTCCCCCGTATCACTTCGTCTCCTGTTTCTCTCCGTTATTTTCTCCTGCCAGCGGCCATTTTTTTCTTTCCAATTTGCCCTTCTATGGGCACCAAAATTGGCCGCCGCTGGCTTCAAAAGTCGCATCTACGCATGTCCGGAAGTGCATAGTCGCGACTTCCGGTGTCGTCGTCGGCCATGTTTGGTGCCCATAGATAGGCAGAGCGACACCGGAAGTTGCGTCGACGCACTTCCTGACATGCGTACAAGCGACTTTCGAAGCCGCTTGGTGCCCATAAAAGGGCAAAGCGACACAGGACGTTACGTCAACGCAACTTCCGGTGTCACACGGCTTCCGGTCCCGGATTCTGCAGTCCAGGACTTGGAAGGTAAGGCCAAATGTCACCCCCCTAGGAGATGACACCCGGGGCGGTCTGCACCCACCACACCCACCTTGCTCTACTCCTGCTTCTGCCCCACAACAGAGGGGGAAAGTCAAGGAGGTGGTGTTCCCGCCACCTCTCAGTTCCTGCCACCTGAGGCAGTTGCCTCCATCTGCCCAACAGTCGCTCCGGTCCTGGGACCCGGCATTGATCAGCTGATGTAGCAACCGCAGAAAGACCCTTTAAAGCATTTGAACCAGATTCCTGCACCTTGTTGCCAAACGGCTTCTGCTATTTTGTGGACAGGAAGAAGGGCCAATGCATTTTATACACAGACCCAGCATTGTAGAATCGTTGGGAGAATTGCTGATGAAACAGGGCTGAGCGGGCGACGTTTTTTTGCCGGTGTGGGTGGGCGACCTTCCAGAGGCCGGATGGCCAAGATCAAAAAGTACAGTACACTGAACTGCAAATGTGACCGAGCGACAGGCAACGTTCCAGCAACATGCACGGTTGGGAGATTCCTCAACCCACACACGTCTCTGCATCCTGCGAAGCAAAAGCCACTATCTCAGCTCAAGGACACCATCCAACGCAAGAAAAGGAGCTCAGAGAAAGGGCAGGATGTTTTGGGGTTGTTGTTGCTTTAACAAAAATTATTTACTTGCTTTTTCAGATTAACATTTTACAGTCACATAGAAACAAGATTCTAAAGGATTTCCTGAACTTCTCTCCTCCCCCTTGTAATAATAAAATAATAGAATCATAGAATCATAGAGTTGGAAGAGACCGCAAGGGCCATCCAGTCCAACCCCCTGCCAACCAGGAAACACCATCAAAGCATTCTTGACATATGCCAGTCAAGCCTCTGCTTAAAGACCTCCAAAGAAGGAGACTCCACCACACTCCTTGGTAGCAAATTCCACTGCCGAACAGCTCTTACTGTCAGGAAGTTCTTCCTAATGTTTAGGTGGAATCTTCTTTCTTGTAGTTTGAATCCATTGCTCCGTGTCCGCTTCTCTGGAGCAGCAGAAAACAACCTTTCTCCCTCCTCTATATGACATCCTTTAATAATAATAATAATAATAATAATAATAATAATAATAATAATAATAATAAATTATTTATACCCTGCCCGCCAGCCACTCTGGGCGGCTCCCAACAGAATATTAAAAACTTCAAACATTAAAAGCTTCCCTAAACAGGGCTGCCTTCAGATGTCTTCTAAAAGTCAGGTCGTTGTTTATTTCCTTGACATCTGATGGGAGGGCGTTCCACAGGGCGGGCGCCACCACCGAGAAGGCCCTCTGCCTGGTGCTCAACACTTGGTATTAAACATGCCAATATCTGGTGCATGGATCTGTCCTTTTAAAAATTCACTACTGCATTTATCTCCCACCTCCTCTCCCAAAGAAGCTTGATGCAGCGATTTATCTCTCTAGCCTTATGGCAACCCTGTAAGGTAGGTTAGGCTTAGAGGGGGACTGGGCCCAGTTCACCCAGTGAGCCCCATGGCCAAGTAAGGATTGGAAGCCTCGTTTTCTAGGTTCTAAAATTCAAGACTGCAACCACTGCACCACACTACCACTGCACTCAGGGAACGAGTTTGCTGTGGGAAGGTGCATGCATTCAGCAGCAATTTGGTCCGCCTGTGGTCACAGGTGTTGGAGAGGAAAGGTCCAAAGGACTAATTCCCTGAGAAAGCATTAACGCTGTTATCAATGAAAGTTTTGCAGAGCTGCTTTCTGGCTTGTTTTGCCTCCTTGTGGCGAATTGTCGGTAATGATGATGGAAGGGAGGCTTCTCCCTGGAAAGACTTTGGTTCAAGTGAATTTCACACCAGATGGGATGGGATTGAGCTCACCTCCAGAGCCTGTCAGGATCAGTGCCAGCTTTACGTATAAGCTAAAGAAGCTATAACTTAGGGCCCCACTCTCTTGCCCCCCCCAAATGTCCAGCTGTCCTTTGTCAACAACAAATTGTCGCTGTTTTTTGTGTGTTGAATATATGATATGGTAGGGATGTGGGTGGCGCTGTGGGTTAAACCACTGAGCCTAGGGCTTGCCGATCAGAAGGTCGGCGGTTCGAATCCCAGCTCCTGCCAACCTAGCAGTTCAAAAGGACGTCAAAGTGCAAGTAGATAAATAGGGAGCGCTCTGGCGGGAAGGTAAACCCGTGTGCTGCTCTGGTTCGCCAGAAGTGGCTTTGTCATGCTGGCCACATGACCCAGAAGCTGTACGCCAGCTCCCTCGGCCAATAAAGTGAGATGAGCGCCGCAACCCCAAAGTCAGTCACGACTGGACCTAATGATAAGGGGTCCCTTTACCTTTATATGATATGGTAATTTATGGACCTAATAGGTATCTATTGGACACGATAGTCCGACAGTTGGACAGTGTTCTCGAAGCTACGAACATGAGTTTGACCAAACTGCGGGAGGCAGTGGGAGACAGGAGTGCCTGGCGTGCTCTGGTCCATGGGGTCACGAAGAGTCGGACAGAACTAAATGACTAAACAACAACAACAACAACAACAACAGGTATCTAATTCCATTTGCACATAATAAATAAGGAGCCTACACACCACAAAACACGGTTGCTGTATGTAGGATTTATTTTATTTGCTTTTTATCTCATACTTTGGAAATGTATAAGATATTAAAAAATCCAGTTGTTTTGGTTTTTTTCCCCTTTAATTTTTTGGGGGCACTCAAGAGAGTGGGGGCCTAAGCTATAGCTTGTTTAGCTTTATGCGTAAATCATGTGCGCGCCCTGGGGCTTTTCCTCCACTTGCCCCACTCCGGGGCCAAACCGGTTCCTCCTCTGCTCCCGGCGGGCTGGATCCTGCGGGCGCTTGGTGCGCGGATCGGCAAGCGGGCGGGTTGTGGGCGCGGCCAGCGGGTAGGAAGCGGAGGAGGCGGCGCCGGAGGCGGTATAAAGAGGCGGCCGGTCCTGCCTGCTCTCTGCCTTCGCTCGTCCGGCTTCTCCATCGCCCTTCCGTGCGCCTCCATCACCGCCGCGTCTGGGCGCTCGCTTCCAACCGCCGCCTCTGCTTCCCTCGCGGGTGTTTTGTTCTCCCCCTCGGTATAAGGTGAGCGAGTGGGTGGGTGGGGGTTATTTGGGTGGGGGTGGTCCCTCTATCCACTCCCATGGGTGGGGTCTCCTCTCCGGTGTCCTTTGATACCTAGGGGTGTGTTTTTCGCTCATTCATTCATTTATCTTCCTATGCGCGCACCCCAAAGCCCTTTTCTGTCACCCCACTCCTACCGCCGCCTTTATTAATTTCTGCCTGCCTCCCAGCAAGCATCTCTGTGCGCCTTTGTTAGGGGGCTGGCCTGGCCTGGCCTTCCCAAAAAGCTTTACGCATTTATCTTTATAATTATTTGTGTGTTTGCTGTAAATTGCTTTGACATTATCTGTGCAATGGAGATGCCCAAGTATTTTATATGTATACTTGTGCATCTCCATTGCACAGAAAATATCAAAGCAATTTACAGTGTGCACACAAACAATAATCACACACATAATAATGATAATGATAATTAATATTGGGTATTTATGCCACCCATCTGACGGGTTGCCCCAGCCTCTCTGGGCTGCTCTCCACAAAGTATTAAAAACACAGTGAAACATTAGCCATTAGAGATTTCCTTGAGCAGAGCTGCTTACATAAAAAACCACATAGAACTGTAAAGTTATTTGTCTATACAGTATGCACCACGGAGCTCGAGGCGGTGTACTTGGACCTCCCCTCCCTCATTTAATCCTCACAACAACCCTGTGAGGGAGAAGAAAAGGGCTGGCCCAAAGTCACCCTTCATGGCCAAAGTGGGGGATTCGAACCTGGGTCTCCCAGGTCCTAGTCTGATACTCTAACCCAGAGGTTTTCAACCATTTTGAGTCCGCGGCTCCGTTGACCAACTGTGTCCTTTCTCCGGCACCCCCGTGGGGCTCAGGAGCCCAGTTATGCCACCCCTTGCCTGCAGAGCACCCCTTTTCAAACACCCACCCTTGGAGAGGGTTCCCTCAGCCTCTTCTCCTCTCCCCTCTCCTTGGGAGTCCTCTGGGCAGCCGCAGTTGCTGCCCCTGGTCTCTGAGCTGCCCCCTCCCTGCCCCAAAGAGAGGTGCCCCCTCACTCTGCCCCATAGGGCACTGGGACTCGTCCGTTCATTCCCAAAAGCAGGGGCTGGTAGACTGGCTGGCTGGGCTTCCTTTCCCCGCTTGCTTGCTGATTCCAAGGCCCCCTCGGCTCCTGGCAACCAGCACCCCCTAGCCAGCCCCAGAGGCACCATTCAGCTGCTGAGCTTGTAGCCAGGGCTGCTGCAACAAACAGCTGTGCAAGCCTTTGGGAGGCAGAGATGCGAGAGGGCATCAGAGGAGGGAGAGAAGGAAAGAGGGATGGAGACCAGTGTTGCCCGTGGCACCCCGACCAGTTGAAAACCACTGCTCTAACCACTACACTGCACTGCTTATAGCTATCACCAAACTCCCCCCCCCCCCCCGCATATAAGGCTGCTGGGGGCAGGGCAGACTTCGGTAATGTGGCACCCTGAGCAAGGAGAAAATTTGGTGTTCCAAACTTTTGGTAGGCACCCTTATAAATATAGGTGGTGGTATTACAGACCTACCTCGGGTTACAGGCACTTCAGGTTGTGTCCTTTCGGGTTGCGCACCCGGAAGTACCCAAATGGGTGCCGGGGCTCGCACATGCGCAGAAACACTAAATCATGCGTTGTGCATGCACAGACGTGGCGCTGCGGGTTGCGAACGCGCCTCCCGCACGGATCACGTTCGGAACCCGAATGTCCACTGTATTATTATTATTATTATTATTAGTCCCCTCTGCTTGGCGCCCGGTGTGGCCAGCATTGCTGGGGCTCGAGCTCAGTTCTCCAGAACAGGGATGGCAAACCAGGGGTTCTTCAGATGTTGTGAGACCCCTGCCCCCCCCGTCCACTCTGGCCCTCCTCTCTGGTTGGGGGTCAACAGAGCTGCAATCCAAAACGTTTGGCATCTACCAGATTGTGCCAGGATGCTGTAGATTCTCCTCTAGACAGGGCTATTGTTTTTGCGAGATGGGTGTGTGTGTGTGTTATTCAATTCCCATTTAAAGGCAACTCTACCTAATTGTCATTTTCCGAAACGATCCCTGAACCAAATCGCACTCATCCTTTGGCACTTGCATCTCTCCAAAATAATTTTGGCACTCGCCCCCCTCGCCTTTCCAAATCTGTTGCTTTTTTTTTTTTTTAAAAAGCAATTGATTCTAACTTTTGTTCCTTGCAAATTACCAGATCCACCTGCAACCCTAGGGGGGAGAGAAGGGTGACCCAAAAGTTCTCTCCTTGGCTAAAAAAAAGCTACAGTTCTACCTAACTCGGAAAGCTCGCCGATTAATTTTATTTTCCGTGTTGCCCAATGGAAAGAGGCTTAGCAAAGCTTGCCGGGGCCTGTTTTGCGCCTCTTTTCATTGGGACTCATTGCAGAATATGGTCTTGTTTGGTGGAGATCTGTAAGATCTTGTTGCCTTCCTCCCTGGCGTCTTAAAGCGTGGCTAGCACAGGTGTGTGCAGGTCTTGCAAAAAGAGGATTCCCTTCCGCAAGGGCAATTACGGCGCTTCTTGCTGTTACATGTCCTCTCATTGCAAAGTTCACCTAAATGGTTTTTGATCTGGGTGCTGCCTTGCATCAGTGGACTTGAAGATGGCTCTGTTTCCCTCCCCCCCCCCCGGTGCTTCTGCAATTATTGGGTGCCAGTCTAAACTGGTTCTGCCTTTGAGGATTGCTGGACTCCAGTGAGCTGTGAATTAGAAGCTGTTGGCTTCTAATGCAAATCTGAGGTGTGGCAGGACCAGATTATAAGGGTTTAGCGTTGGCAGGCTGGCATCATTCTTATAATCCTGACAACCTCAACTTGAGCTCTTGCCCCAGTTTCTCAGACAGTTTTTCTTCTCTTCTTTTTTTGCAGGATAAATAGTATGATTATTAGGTGTCGTCTTTCAGACCGTCCTTCTATGGAAAGTAAAGGGACTCAGACTGTGGTGGTCCTGAGCAATTTCGACGAACGGGACACCTTTAGAGAATCCTGATTGACCTGCCAGCATCCTGAAATACTTGAATAAGGTAAGGATGGCTTCTTGCGAAGCTCAGGCTCAAGCTGCAGCTTTGAGAACCACTGTGGCGTAAATGTGTTGCAACAGTACACAAGTGTGGGAATATATTGCTGGGTGCAATAGTGCTCTTTTGAAACATTAGAGTTTTTGAATAAGCTTGTAAGTTTCTAGTCCTATTTGGTTGTAAAGATACAAGATGAATTTTAACAAGGAGAAATGTAAGGTACTACACTTGGGCAAAAAAATTGAAAGGCACAAATACAGGATGGGTGACACCTGGCTTGAGAGCAGTACATGTGAAAAGGATCTAGGAGTCTTGGTAGACCACAAACTTGACATGAGTCAACAGTGTGATGCAGCAGCTAAAAAAGCCAATGCAATTCTGGGCTGCATCAATAGGAGTATAGCATCTAGATCAAGGGAAGTCATAGTACCACTGTATTCTGCTCTGGTCAGACCTCACCTGGAGTACTGTGTCCAGTTCTGGGCACCACAGTTCAAGAAGGATACTGACAAACTGGAACGTGTCCAGAAGAGGGCAACCAAAATGGTCAAAGGCCTGGAAACGATGCCTTATGAGGAACGGCTTAGGGAGCTGGGTATGTTTAGCCTGGAGAAGAGAAGGTTAAGGGGTGATATGATAGCCATGTTCAAATATATAAAAGGATGTCATATAGAGGAGGGAGAAAGGTTGTTTTCTGCTGCTCCAGAGAAGTGGACACGGAGCAATGGATTCAAACTTCAAGAAAGAAGATTCCACCTAAACATTAGGAAGAACTTCCTGACAGTAAGAGCTGTTCAACAGTGGAATTTGCTACCAAGGAGTGTGGTGGAGTCTCCTTCTTTGGAGGTCTTTAAGCAGAGGCTTGACAGGCATATGTCAAGAATGCTTTGATGGTGTTTCCTGCTTGGCAGGGGGTTGGACTGGATGGCCCTTGTGGTCTCTTCCAACTCTATGATTCTATTCTATGATTATATACGCTTGAAAATACATGGAAGAAATCTCAAAAACGATAGAGGGCTTGTTTTAATGAGACGTCTTGGGGATACTTGGTATATCTTGTTGCTCACTCTGAATACCAGAAGAAAAATGATGCAGAGAGAAAAAACTTAGAATCCTCTCTCTCTGGGACTTGCCCAACTGACAATTCAGAAGTGTATGTATTATTCTGCAGTTCTATGTAGATTATTATTAATTGTATTTATACCTGACCACGCTGGTTCTCAATATATTGCACAAGTTGCAGAAATTGGTTTTGGTTCCTGAGATTTCTGAAAACAGCGTTCCTGTTTTGATTTTTAACAACAGAGTAGGCATTGAGACCCCCCGGAAGCAAATGTAGGTCTGAAAATGTACAGACAGCACCTGTTTTAATCTAGTTGGCTTCTAGCCCAGCTTCTGGAGACTTTCAGGTGGTGTGGGATGGGATTTAATTGTCCCAAAAGGACTCTCATTGCCCTGGATAACCCCTAACCTCTATTTGAAGAAGTGTGCATGCACACGAAAGCTCATACCAATGACAAACTTAGTTGGTCTCTAAGATGCTACTGGAAGGAATTTTTTTATTTTGTTTTGACTACGGCAGACCAACACAGGTAACCTACCTGTAAGGAAACATTTGCTTGCTCTTTCCATAATGTGTACAGGATGAAAGGAAAATCCGTTCAGTTTTTCCTTGGCGTCTGATCATAGAATCATAGAGTTGGAAGAGACCACAAGGGCCATCCAGTCCAACCCCCTGCCAAGCAGGAAACACCCATCAAAGCATTCTTGACATATGGCTGTCAAGCCTCTGCTTAAAGACCTCCAAAGAAGGAGACTCCACCACACTCCTTGGTAGCAAATTCCACTGCCAAACAGCTCTTACTGTCAGGAAGTTCCTCCTAATGTTTAGGTGGAATCTTCTTTCTTGTAGTTTGAATCCATTGCTCCGTGTCCGCTTCTCTGGAGCAGCAGAAAACAACCTTTCACCCTCCTCTATATGATTAGCTTGGTGTAGCTGATCTTTTTACACCTTGCTTGCAAACCATGGGGTTTTTTTTTTGTTTGCCCTCCAAAATGGTATTTCACCATAATGATACAATCTCTGCCTCTGATCGTTAAGCCCGTTTTCTTCCACCCAATTCTGCCAGGCCAAGTTCTCTTGGTCTCCCAGCAAAACACCGGCAAAACTCCCAGCAAAACACTTTTGCAAATTGACAAAGCCTCGTCAAATACTTAACAAGCAATAATTCCCCAA
This sequence comes from Zootoca vivipara, assembly GCF_965207765.1. Classification (NCBI taxonomy): domain Eukaryota; kingdom Metazoa; phylum Chordata; class Lepidosauria; order Squamata; family Lacertidae; genus Zootoca; species Zootoca vivipara. The sequence continues at coordinate 98,262,755 of NC_142587.1, read as the reverse complement.
AACCCTCTTTGCAGTCGCTGATGGGTTTGACCATCCCTGCAAGAATATGTGCTGGAGAGGCAGTTGTAAGAAAATAAATATTTGGAGAGCCATCAGAGTACCCGTTGCAGAAGTTGTGTTTTCCCCCTAAACTTGGGCTTGCTGTCCCTCTCAGAATGTATTGATTTGCTTCCACCAAGCATACTTTTTTTTTAATCCATGGTGTTGGTATACCTCGCCGCAGAGCAGCCTTTGCCACCTGTGTGTTTGGGACTACAGCTCCCATCAGCCATAGCAAGTACGATGCATGGAGATGGAGCTGTCTGGGCTGATGGGAGTGATAATCCAAAACATCAGGATGGCACCCAAGTGCTTTCAGAGAGTTTATTTCAAGATAGCCACAACAGTGGGCTTTTATTTAAAAATCACGCACTTGCGCTGCATCATGGGATAGGGAGAACACTGGAGCCTAAGGCACCATTGTTGTACCATAAAGGTAAAGGGACCCCTGACCATTAGGTCCAGTCGTGACCGACTCTGGGGTTGCGGCGCTCATCTCACGTTATTGGCTGAGGGAGCCGGCGTAGAGCTTCCAGGTCATGTGGCCAGCATGACTAAGCCGCTTCTGGCAAACCAGAGCAGCACACTGAACTGCCGTTTACCTTCCCACCAGAGCGGTACCTATTTATCTACTTGCACTTTGACGTGCTTTCAAACTGCTAGGTTGGCAGGAGCAGGGACTGAGCAACCCTGTCGCGGGGATTTGAACCGCCGACCTTCTGATCGGCAAGCCCAAGAGGCTCAGTGGTTTAACCCACAAATCTCCATGTTCTAATTCACCTGCCTCTGTCTGTGATAGGTGCACTTTTGAGCTCAGTTCTAACTTTCTGGGGGGTTCCTGGGTGCCCCACCTATGCAATGCTGCTTGACGAGAGTGAGAGCAGTTTTGTAAAGCTATATATTCCGTTCTGTATTGCACCAGTCGGGCGATATAGAAAAACAGACAGGGAAGACAGTGGAGTGGGTGAACTGACTCCGGTTTGCCGTGGGGGAAGGCCGCTCTGTGATTTGCTTAATGGCCAAAATCTGGGGAGGGTATCCTTGTGGAGGCCGAGGGCCTCGTAACTTCCTGGGAGCCGCATGACAGCGGCAGAGGGGGAAAGCAGAAGTTGCAAGGCTGCATTTCAGTCAAGCGAAGGCTGTGGCAGAGGGAGGGTTGATGAGGGTTGAATCATAGAATCATAGAATCGGAAGAGACCACAAGGGCCATCCAGTCCAACCCCCCTGCCAAGCAGGAAACACCATCAAAGCATTCTCAGGTTGCACCCTGAGCTTCCTAGATAAAGGATAATAAAGGATAAATTGCATCCACTCCCCGGCTCTCCAATTAGTCTGCTCGGCGAGAAAGCTGTAAAATGGCATGGCTGGGCTGCCCCTGCTTCCCACGCGAAATGGGTGATTCAGCCGGGTTCCGGTTATTGCTGACTCAGTTCAGGCAGTAAATAGAAACGGGAACTTCCGTAAAGGTCACTGCAGCAGAGTCTTGTCTCCTTGCTAGCAAGCAGGCTGCTGTTGCAGCATTTTGAGGCAGCATTCAGATGCGGCTGCATTGACCCGGGTGGACTTGAGTCTTATCTGGAGATGGCTTCTTGTTATCAGATTTTCAGACCTGCGCATCAAAGGTCAGCAGGCCAAAGTTCCTTGCTTGACATGCATTTTCTTATTATTTTTTGCATATATCTCAGACGCATCTTCTTCACTCTTCACAATTAGGACGGCAGTATTTGTGTCCTGGCTGTCCGCAGAGGTGTTGGTTTGGATGCAAACCATAGTTTAGCTTTGCGGGAATGAACCCTGCCTCTCTCCCCACTCTCACTGCTGCCCCGCGGGATTGCAAGGATAGAGAGAATATATTTTTTTCCCTTCTCTCATATTAACTTGAGCTCTGTGTTTTCCAGTTAAGTGGTCAGAGGCTCGGAGAATCGCCTCGGGAGGTGCAACACATTCTGGTGGTCTTTTCCATTTTTATTTCTGAATTTTAAAAGTTAACAAATGAATACATATTTTCCAAATACACATCACATTTGACTTCCTCGCCACCCCTTCCATGGTTTCCCTTGTAATTTCTAATTTTGCTGCGTGTTATAAAAACTCTAGACCTTATATTTTCCACACTGCACTCCAACATTCCAATCCTACCTATGTTCATTCAAATCCTACCTATGTTTGAACATGTTTACAATAGTTCTTTAAACATTCAACAAAAGGTTTCCACTCCTCCTCAAAGTCGGCTGCTTCTTAATCTCTGATTTTCATAGTTAGGTTTGCCAATTTGGCACATTCTGTCAGTTTTAATTCCATTCTTTCTTCAGTGGGTATCTCCTGGTTTTTTCCCCATTTTTGCGTGTGAAGTAATCTTGCCGCTGCGGTAGCCTCCAAAAACAGTCCGGCATTCTCTGTCGCAAGATGCAGGGTTGATCACTGTCTCGTTGCCTTGGAAAGAGGATCGTGTAAATTTATGGACGGTAGGGTTATCAATGACTCCTAGACATGATGACTATGTACTGACTCAGGGCTGGGTTCAAGTTTGATGAGGCCCTAAGCTACTGTAGGTAGCGATTCCAGCTCTCCTTTGTTAACAACAAATGGTCGCTGTTGGTGCTGACCTTGAAAGCCCTAAATCAGGCATCCCCAAACTGGCCCTCCAGATGTTTTGGCCTACAACTCCCATGATCCCTCGCTAACAGGACCAGTGGTCAGGGATGATGGGAATTGTAGTCCAAAACATCTGGAGGACTGAAATTTGGGGGTGCCTGCCCTAAACGGCCTCAGCCCAGTAGACCTGAAGGAGCATTTCCACCCCCATCGTTCTGCCCGGACACTGAGGTCCAGCTCTGAGGGCCTCCTGGCGGTTCCCTCACTGAGAGAAGTGAGGTTGTAGGGAACCAGCCAGAGGGCCTTCTCGGTGGTGGCGCCCGACCTGTGGAACGCCCTCCCACCAGATGTCAAGGAAATAAACAACCACCTGACTTTTAGAAGACATCTGAAGGCAGCCCTGTTTAGGGAAGTTTTTAATGTTTGATGTTTTATTGCTTTATTATTATTTATCTACAGTATTTATCTATCTGTTGGGAGCCGCCCAGAGTGAATGGGGAAACCTAGCCAGATGGTTGGGGTATAAATAATAATTATATAATATATAATATGATATATTATTTTGGCACGCGGGTGGCTCTGTGGTCTAAACCACTGAGCCTAGGGCTTGCCGATCAGAAGGTCAGTGATTCGAAACCCCGCGACGGGGTGAGCTCCAGTTGTTCGGTGCCAGCTTCTGCCCACCTAGCAGTTCGAAAGCACGTCAAAGTGCAAGTAGATAAATGGGTACCGCTCTGGCGGGAAGGTAAACAGAGTTTCCATGCGCTGCTCTCGTTTTGCCAGAAGCTGCTTATTCATGCTGGCCACATGACCCAGAAAAACTGCAGACAAACGCCAGCTCCCTCGGCCTATAGAGCGAGATGAGCACCACAACCCCAGAGTCGTCTGCGACTGGACCTAACGGTCAGGGGTACCTTTACCTTTATATTAATATTATAATAAAATAGTATATTATATAAAAAAAATGTTGTTGTTTAGTCGTTTAGTCGTGTCTGACTCTTCGTGACCCCATGGACCATAGCACGCCAGGCACTCCTGTCTTCCACTGCCTCCCGCAGTTTGGTCAAACTCATGTTCGTAGCTTCGAGAACACTGTCCAACCATCTTGTCCTCTGTCGTCCCCTTCTCCTTGTGCCCTCCATCTTTCCCAACATCAGGGTCTTTTCCAGGGAGTCTTCTCTTCTCATGAGGTGGCCAAAGTATTGGAGCCTCAGCTTCACGATCTGTCCTTCCAGTGAGCACTCAGGGCACAAACATTAAAATACATCAAATATCACAGATTAAAAACTTCCCTAAACAGGGCTGCCTTTAGGTATTTTCTAAATGTCAGATAGTTGTTTATCTCTCTGACCTCTGATGGGAGGGTGATCCACAGGGCGAGTTTGATTATAATAATATAGTATACTATATTATTTATTCATGTTTTGCACCTGGATTTTAAGGGTGTCTTCTCTTCTCCCCAGACAGGGGCAGAGTTCATTGGTCTTGTCCACTTCCTACATCTGCACCCAGCAGCGACCCTCGCTGCTTCCTTCATCTCCTCCGAGAAAAACAGGCGTGAGGCTGGTTTAAGATGGTTGGATTCAAGCCCACCGACGTCCCTCCGACGGCTGCTGTGAAGTTCGTTGGAGCCGGGACGGCTGCCTGCATTGCAGACCTGATCACCTTTCCCCTGGACACGGCTAAAGTCAGGCTGCAGGTAAACCCCAGCAGATGCCACACACAGAGGTCGCCGTTCAGTGTCTTTCCCTACTATGCCTTTGTGGGCGGGGGGCAGCTCCCAAGTTAGGTTCAGGCACCCTGAATTAACGGTGCCCACTGTCCGCCTGCGTACAGCTGATGTTGGATTTCTGCAAAACCCATTATCGGCATAGCTGCCAAGTACCCCGTTTTCCCCGGGAAACCCCCGTTTTTACTTACCTTTTCCCGGTTGTCCCTCATATCACTTCGTCTCCCGTTTTTCCCTGTTATTTTCTCCTGCCTGTGGCCATTTTTTTTCTTTCTGATTTGCCCTTCTATGGGCACCAAAAATGGCCACCGGCAGCTTCGAAAGTCGCTTCTACGCATGTCAGGAAGTGCGTTGACGCAACTTCCGGTGTCATACGGCTGCCAGTCCCGGATTCTGCAGTCCGGGACTTGGAAGGTAAGCATTATCTGTGAGATCAGTGTCACGTACTGTACAGGTGAAATTAGAATACCGTCGAAAAGTGCATTTATTTCAGTAACACAACAGGTGAAACCAATATATGAGATAGAAGCAAGATATGTCAAGCCTTTATTTGTTGCGATTATAATTATTTGTCATTAGGCGGATCAATTATAAATGGAATGTAATTAATGAAATGTAATAGCGATGTTTATTTTTGTATTATTGTAACTATTTGTTTTATTACTGTGGAATTTCCAAAAGAAAGCATTTGTAAAAATTAAAATAAAAATAAAAAATAAAAAGTTGCATTACTGAGATAAATGCACTTTTCGACCATATTCTAATTTTCCAAGTTTCACCTGTATGTAAAACTGGTGGGAAACCAGCATAGGAGGAACTTAACACTGTCTGTGAAAAACAGATCCAGATAAGGTACAAGGAGGGCTCTGCATGTATAGTAAAAAAATAAAATAAAAATGGGTTGAGGAAGTGTTTTCAAGGACCGCAGTTGGATGGAGAGATGGGGCAATAGGGTGGCAGAAGGACATATTGGCCAGAGGATGAATAGCTAAGATGGCATATATATTATTCCAATATGTGGGATGGAACACTGAGGCAGACAAGTCACAACAGTTCCTAGAGTGTCCACTAAGAGGAACTCACTCACCTGGAGGGACACCTGACTAAGTTCAGTTCCTGTTCCTCCAGATATGCAGATGAGATGGATTAGCTGGCAGACAAAAGCCCCTAGCCCAGCAGCCATTCTCTCTCTTAGCCTTTTCTCCTTCAACGGGAACACATCTCCAGAGAATCTCCAGTTAGGATGGTTCTCCCTCTTGGCCTGCTGCCAAGAGAGAGACCAGATGGAGCCTCACTTTACTAAGTAGTCTCCAGATGTGTATATATTTGTAACTTTTCTACGTAAGCCTGCCTTTCTGAGATTATGCTGTTAACTCAGGATGTCATGTGAGTAAACTCTATCTTATTTTAATACTATTGTGTCGTGTATTTCTTTTAAGAGGGACAAGGGGGATTTGCCAGGAAGTATAATATTGAAGTCTAATATTGTTGCAGAGGTTCTAGCAAACCTAACGCTCACGCTTTGCTGCGCACAAAAGGGGAATGTCACTCTGCTGATATTGGAAGCTTGCTAGCACAAGCTTGGATAGGATCTATCTAATAATATATCCTAATCCACATCCCTAACATTCCCACACAATATAGAGTGTGTCTCAGTGGAAAGCTGTTGCAGGCTGTCTAGACTCTGCCCTGCAATGCTGAACAGAGCCTGACCAATTGGGAATTTAGCGTGCGCCTCCGTACTTGAGCCCCCAAGAGATGTTTCTCCTGCACAGCCCAGAACTGCCCTTTCCTTTGCGAAGGAGAAGCCCTGTGGCAGGCTTGTGCTAGGAAGCCCCCTCCAGGGAGTTGTATAAAACCCTGCAGGGAAATGGGTTAAGTCAGCCGGCACCCGTCATCCAGAAGTCAAGGTCAGGCAGCAACTTTGGTGTCAGAAGTTGGACGCTCGCCGCTGCACACCTACTGAAACAAGCGGCGTGTGTGAAGTTTGCTGGACTTATGTGCAGGGGATCTTCCTAGCTGGCAAAGCTCCCTTGAAGGGAAAAGCGAGTGTTTGAAGAAGGCCCCTGTGTTCCTTGTTGAACCTGGGATAAAGTAGCAGTGGACAGCCCCGGAATGTTGCTTCTGAGCTCAGGCAGGCAGGCTCCAGTTCACTCTAAGTTTCTTCATCCTGTTTCTCTCTCTCTCTCTTCTCCTGAGCAGATCCAAGGGGAGAAGAAGGTGGCTGTGGAAGCCAGGGCGGCCCAGTACAGAGGGGTCTTTGGCACCATGGCGACGATGGTGAAGAACGAGGGGCCCAGGAGCCTCTACAACGGGCTGGTGGCCGGCCTGCAGCGCCAAATGAGCTTCGCCTCTGTCCGCATCGGGCTGTACGATTCGGTGAAGCATTTCTACACCAAGGGCTCTGAGCGTAAGTGGACTTGGGCCTGTGGGGCCAAGTATCGTGGAATCGTGCAACTGTGGAGTTGGGGAGGGGGACCTCCAAGGGCCATCTAGTCCAACCCCCTGCAGTGCAGGAACCGCAGCTACGAAAATCCCTGACGGCCAGCATGGGGGCCTTCCTTTCTAACCCCAGAGACAGTGGTTCTCAAAGGGTCTGGCGGGAAGATTCAAGGACAATCAAAGAAACATTTAACCATTTCAGTGTGGTATAGTATACCCTCAGAATGTCTAAATTTCTTGCTAAGCCTCTACAAATCTGTACTATAAAACTTAAAGGGGGTATGGGGAGTAATTTATCCTTTAAAGGTCGAGAGGAAATGTAAATCATTGTTATTTTTATTGTTATTGCTATCATTTTCATGAGTATAATTATTGTTTGCTAAAACACAATAAACTGACTTAGTTATAGTATAGTGGTCCCTTGGTTCTCAAACTTAATCCGTTCCGGAAGTCCGTTCCAAAACCAAAGCGTTCCAAAACCAAGGCGCGCTTTCCCATAGAAAGTAATGCAAAATGGATTAATCTGGTCCAGACTTTTAAAAACTACCCCTAAAATAGCAACTTAACATGGATTTTACTATCTAACGAGACCACTGATCCATAAAATGAAAGCAATAAACAATGTACTGCAGTCACACAATCAATCCATCAGTAGCTGAACTGGGTTCCACAAAGTCACAAAACTAGAGCCACAAAAACGCAAAATAAATAGCAAAAACAGGCAGAGCTCAGCGTAACACTCAAAACGGAAGTGTGGCACTCAAAACGGAGCACGTTCAGCTTCCGGAAAAAGTTTGCAAACCGGAACACTTCCTTCCGGGTTTGCATTGTTTGGGTTCCAAGGCGTTTGAGAACCAAGGTACCACTGTAGTATTGTAAAAAAAAAAAAAGGATATACAACCAGAAACAGTACAGTCATACCTCGACATCCGAACGACTCGACTTCCGAAGGTTTCAACTTCCAAAGTCGACAACCCTGGAAGTCTTTTCACCGCACGTGCCCTGCGTGCGCGTTCTGCGCCTGCGCAGAAGCGGCACGCGCAGTCGACGCATGCACAGAAGTGCGAAATTGCGCTTCGTGCATGCGCAGAACAGGCACTTCGACAACCGAAGACTTCGACTTACGAAGATGGCCGCGGAATGGATCGTCTTCGTAAGTATATCCAAGCCTCTCTTCCAGAGCGTTGGCTATTCCTCTACAGTTCTCCACGGCTTTTTGCTGCAAACAGGGATTTTCAACTCTGACAAATAGGAAAGATCAGGAAACTAAGCAAGGCTTCTTTGGGCCAATAAGGAGAGGAGTTTGTTTGCCTCCAATTGGACCTAATATAAATAAGATTACCCGGCCAAAGCAAGTTCGCACCTCTCAGTGACTTTGTATACTTACGGTACACATGATAGAGGCTTGTTTATCATTCTACTGTGGGAATGAATCCTGTTCTTATGTGGTGTGTTCTCTGATTTTGGCAGATGCTGGTATTGGCAGCCGACTTCTCGCTGGCTGTACCACCGGAGCGATGGCTGTTGCCGTGGCCCAGCCCACCGATGTGGTCAAAGTGAGATTCCAAGCCCAAGCCCGGACGGAGGGCGGCCGGCGGTACCAAGGGACCCTCGATGCCTACAAGACCATCGCGAGAGAGGAAGGGTTTCGAGGCCTCTGGAAAGGTCAGTAAATTTGGGATTTGGCGAGGGGGAATATCGACGCTTCCAAAGTCCTCCAAGCCATTATTATTTGGCTTATTGCATTTATATCCCATCTTGTCCTCTGAGCAGCTCAAGGGGGTGTAACAGTTTGCCTCCTCCCCATTTCATCCGCACAACGACCCTGTGAGGTAGGCTAAGGCTACTCAGTGAGCTTTGTGGCCGAGTGGGGATTTGAACCCTGATGTCTCCCAGGTCCAAGTGCAGCACTCTGAGCCCTATATCACAGTGGCTCAATTCAGAGTTGCTAACTCATGCCTTGTTACAAAGAGAATCATAGAATCATAGAGTTGGAAGAGACCACAAGGGCCATCCAGTCCAACCCCTTGCCAAGCAGGAAACACCATCAAAGCATTCTTGACATATGCCTGTCAAGCCTCTGCTTAAAGACCTTCATTTAAAGGTAAAGGGACCCTTGACTGTTAAGTCCAGCTGCGAAAGACTCGGGGGTTGCGGCGCTCATCTCGCTTTATTGGCCGAGGGAGCCGGCGTTTGTCCACAGTCAGTTTTTCCGGGTCATGTGGCTAGCATGACTAAGCCGCTTCTGGCAAACCAGGGCAACGCACGGAAATGCCGTTTACCTTCCCGCTGGAGTGGTACCTATTTATCTACTTGCACTTTGATTATTAACTCGGCATTCCAAAAATTTTGAAATTCCAATCACGCGCCAGTCAGAATAGCAAACCCCAGCCGCAATTTTGACGACCTCCATTCGCATTAACACATCAAATATTTTTTGCTTCCGCTTTGTCTAGGTACCTCCCCTAATATAACCCGGAATGCGCTTGTGAATTGTGCTGAGCTGGTGACCTACGACCTGATCAAGGATGCTCTGCTCAAGTACAACCTCATGACAGGTGGGGACCGATGGACTCTGTTGCTTGGAGGAGCTCCTGACTTTTGAGCTGCCTGGAGTGTCCACCTCCCGGTGTCGCGCAGCCCTCTTGCGAGGTTCCTGCAAAAATCGCCCACACCTTGGTGGATCCTTGCCGCAGATCACCAAAGGGTTCTGTCCATTGAATACCCGCACGTAAAATTGCATATTGTTGCTTATCCGTTTGACATCTTCCGGGAGGGCGTTCCACAGGGTGGGCGCCACCACCGAGAAGGCCCTCCTGCCTGGTTCCCTGTAACTTCGTTTCTCGCAGTGAGGGAACCAGCAGAAGACCCTCGGAGGAGGACCTCGGTGTCCGGGCTGAGCGACAAGGGTGGAGATGCTCCTTCAGGTATACAAGGCTGAGGCCGTTTAAGGCTTTCAAGGTCAGCACCTTTAAAGCCCTAAACATGGACTGGAGGCAGGTGCATTATTTTCTGCAATAGTCAAACTCTGTAGGTTCTTACAGACAAGTGTAGATTTTTAAAGGTTTTCCATGCTGGGTTTTTTCTTCTTCTTGGCAATCACTTGTTGCCATGTCTTCCATGAACACTGTTTTAACAGTGAGTCCGTAAGTGACTGTGGAGGCCAATTCTGGATCCATATGTCCTTCCACAGTGGGGACATTGGTTTCTGGGCGGGTGTTGGTCACGGTGAGGGTTGGCCAAGCGTGCCTTCCTCTTAGCACGTTTCTCCCTTGCGTCCTGAGTTCGAGCGTCTTCAAAGTCGACACCTTTGGTAAAGGCTGTTCTCCAACTGGAGCGCTCGCAGGCCAGTCTTTCCCAGTTGTTGGTGGTTATACTACATTTTTAAAGGTTTGCCTTGAGAGAGTCTTTAAACCACCAGCATCACACTTTCCATTTTTAAGTTCAGAATAGAGTAGTTGCTTTGGAAGACGATCATCAGGCATCCGCACAACATGACCAGTCCAACGAAGTTGATGTTGAAGAATCATTGCTTCTGCACTGGTGATCTTTGCTTTTTCCAGTATTAGGCAACCTGCTCCATCAGCTTCCTTTGTTACTCTGAAGGTGGACTTGCTAAGGACTCCCAGAAGGGGGGAAGGTTGCATAACCCTCTGTATAATTATTTTTATTTTAAGCTGGCAAGTGCTTTAGGAGGCAGCCCTGCACCCTGTAGCATTTATCACAAAAGCTATGCTGAAATAATTTTTGTGCTGGCTGCGAAAGGATTCTTAGTTTTTATGTTAGGGATTCAAGACAGGACTTGCATTATTAAGCCGGTGTTGTCCATTTGCAAGCAAGTTTTGTTTTTTTATATACAGTGGAACCTTGGTTTATGAACACCTCGGTTTACAAATTTTCGGTTTACAAACGCCGTGGACCCATCTGGAACGGATTAATCCACTTTCCATTGCTTTCAATGGGAAAGTTTGCTTCAGTTTATGAACGCTTCAGTTTATGAACAGACATCCGGAACCAATTACACCCATGCTTTGGGTTAAGTACGCTTCAGGTTCAGTACTCTGCGGACCGTCTGGAACAGATTAATCCACTTTCCATTACTTTCAATGGGAAAGTTCGCTTCAGTTTATGAACGCTTTAGTTTATGAACAGACTTCCGGAACCAATTGTGTTCATAAACCGAGGTACCACTGTACATTTATCAATCAGGCGGAAGGAAAATTATTTTTTTAAAGAAGCCTTTTATTGGATGGGGGAGAGACCTAGGAAGGAAGCTGAATAAATCTGCCAGGGTGTATTTCAGGACAAAGGCCAACTTCCATGTCACGAGCTTTTGGTTACAGGTAGGTAGGTAGGTAGCCGTGTTGGTCTGGGTCGAAGTAAAATAAAAAAATTCCTTCAGTAGCACCTTAAAGACCAACTAAGTTTTTATTTTGGTATGAGCTTTCGTGTGCATGCACACGAAAGCTCATACCAAAATAAAAACTTAGTTGGTCTTTAAGGTGCTACTGAAGGAATTTTTTTATTTTACGAGCTTTTGGCTTTAGCTTTTTCGTGTTGTCCAGCCACATACTCCGCAATGGCAGTTTTGGGGGGAAGCGATTTGGTTTTCTGCCCGGCTCACGATGCCTCCCTCCTGCTTGTCCTTGCAGACAACCTCCCCTGCCACTTCACCTCTGCGTTTGGAGCCGGATTCTGCACGACTGTCATCGCCTCCCCTGTCGACGTAGTGAAGACCAGATACATGAACTCTGCCCCCGGCCAATACGGAAGTGCCGTGAAGTGTGCCCTCGCCATGCTGCGGAAGGAGGGGCCCCTCGCCTTCTACAAAGGGTGAGTCCCCATCTCCCTTGAAGGTCCCCCCCCCACGGGGCAGGAAGTTGGCAGGAGCTGGGAATTAGGGCCAGGCGACTGGGCTGTTCTCAACCATTTGGGGATGGAGACCATACCTGCCAAGTTGCTGTCAGAGAAATAAGGGACCGGGCCAGAAATAGCAGACCAGAAGTAGCGCTGCTGCCATTTTGGAACTGGGCGGAGCATGCTCAGAAGCGACTTTTGATGCTGCTCTGCCCAGTTCCAAAATGGCCGTCACACCAGAAGTCGCACTGCAGCCATTTTGGAACTGGGCAGAGCAGCATCAAAAGTCGCTTCTGAGCATGCTCCGCCCAGTTCCAAAATGGCCGCCGCGCCAGAATAAACCGGGGGAAAACAAAAAAATCAATTTTTTCAGCTAGGAACAGCTGGAGAAACTGGGATTTCCCGCGGAAAACAGGAGACTTGGCAGCCATGATGGAGACCCCCCCAACCCCACCCTGCCTTCATCCAGCCCCTGCCTGTGTGTCTTCTTCCTTGCAACCAGCCCAGGGAGTGATTCCGCCTGCAGTTTCCTCCTCCTCCTCCTCAGTCTCCATGTTTCCCTTTGTAGAATGTGGGAAACAGGAGGAGGAAGATGGGGGCAAGACAAGAATTGCCGTATTTTTCTGTGCAAAAGGTGTATTTTTGCTATTTAAAAAATAGGCAAAAATTGGGGGTTGTCTTATATTGGGGGCTGAGTGGGTGATTGGTGGCGGCGAGTGATTGACAGCAACTGAAGGGCAATTTCCTCCCCATAAGAGCTCAACAGCTCAAGCAATATTGATGTTTTAATTTTGGCTTCAAAAAATAGGGGTCATGTTATATGTGGAAAAATACGGTACAGTGGAACCTCAGAAGCCAAGATAGGACTGTAGTTGGCTCTGCCAATCATGGGCTCTAGTGCCACCTAGTGGTAGGGTACTTGCCTTCTGCCCTACCAGTGTCAATGGGCACTAGCCCATGGCTACCTGTTCCTTGGGATCCATGCTCTGTGTTTTTTCTGTTGCCTCCCAAAGATGTAGATTTCTAGGCTGCCAAAGGATGGTCGCCCTTTGAATTGGGGAGAAAGATGCTCAGTTGAGCAACTTGCCACTTTTGAGATTTGTCCCTTGGTCAAATCTTTTGTTCCAAAAGGCCTTTGGGAACTGGCCTCCTCCTCCTCCTCCTCCTATTTTAAAGGGCTTTTTATAATGCTATACTTTTTATCATCATCATCATCAGTATTCTAGTAGATTTGGGTTTTTCGTATTGTTTTAATTCTGTTAAATTGCTTTTTGGCCGTTATCTTTTATATGGTTCTTAGCTTTTTGTGTTTTATCTGCGGCATTTTAATTTGTGCAAAAGCCGCCTTGAGTCCTGGCCTGCGAAAAAGGCGGGGGTATGAATAAATATAATAATAATACGTCCATCCAGCGTTAAAGGCCAGGGTTTTAAGGCAAGGTGGAATCTGATGGCCACTGCTTGGGTTTTCAGGTGCCCCCCCCAAAAAAACCCTTGCCCTCCTCATTCACCCATTCATGTTGCTTGTGCATTTAGGCTGTCCTTTCTGGTTTGCTAAATTCCATTGTCAGCCTTCATCCGAGGCTCACAAAGCAGTTTGCAACGTAAAGGTAAAGGGACCCCTGACCATTTGGTCCAGTCGTGACCGACTCTGGGGTTGCGCGCTCATCTCGCATTATTGGCCGAGGGAGCCGGCGTACAGCTTCCAGGTCATGTAGCCAGCATGACAAAGCCACTTCTGGCGAACCAGAGCAGCACACGGAAACGCCGTTTGCCTTCCCCGCTGTAGCGGCCCCTATCTATCTACTTGCACTTTGACGTGCTTTCGAACTGATAGGTGGGCAGGAGCTGGGACCGAGCAACGGGAGCTCACCCCGTCGCAGGGATTCGAACCGTCGACCTTCTGATCAGCAAGCCCTAGGCTCTGCGGTTTAACCCACAGCGCCACCTGCGTCCCAGTTTGCAACATAAAAAACCCAAAAAATACATACCATAGTAACAAAAGCAATAACGCCCCTTGCCATCCATCAACAGGATTATCCTCTCGTTTTCCATTTGTTCTAACGCCAGCTCTGTTTTTCTCCTTTGCCTGGTCTCTCTCTCTCTCCATCTCTCAGCTTCACTCCCTCGTTTTTGCGGCTGGGATCCTGGAACGTGGTGATGTTCGTGACCTACGAGCAGCTGAAGCGAGCCATGATGGCAGCCCGCGGATCCCGGGAGGCCCCCTTCTGAGCTAGCGGGTGGGCGCATTTCACAGATCCCGCACATAAGCGCGCACAACGGATCCTCAATCTGGATCTCTCCCTCGGCAGAACCTTCTCCCTAGTCTTTTCTCCCTTATCGTTTTTTTAAAAAACTACTCCCGTCTTAGCATTTATGTGGCTTCCGTTTCATTAACAAACAGAAAGCTCCTGGCTGCTTTTAAAAAGTGATTTGTTCTTAACGTGTTATGGTCCGGTCTACCTTTCTCCTTTCAACTGCGGGACACGAGTGCTTTATTAAGCTCTGAGGAATTTAGACCACAGGGGCCCAACTTGCAAGAGGGCTCCCGTTCCCCTTTTCTATCTCTAACATCGGCACACAGGTATAAATTTGTGCTTTAGATATACCAGGCATCCCCAAACTGCGGCCCTCCATATGTTTTGGCCTACAACTCCCATGATCCCTAGCTAACAGGACCCAGTGGTCAGGGATGATTGGAATTGTAGTCCAAAACATCTGGAGGGCCGAAGTTTGGGGGTGCGTGAGATATACGATACTAGATAACGTCAGTTACCCCCATTACCTTTTTCCACAAGCAGAGGTGCTTGGAATGATTCACAAGTGACTAGTCCAGCCTTGACCCAGCCTGGCTTGGGTCCTGATGGGAGTTGTAGTCCAAAACAAATGGAGTGCACCAGGTTGGGGCAAGGCTGTGCTTGCTGCTTGTGAGTTGCTCTGACCAAGCAAGGCGAGATTCGGGCCAGATTCCTGCCTATTAATTTATAAAGTGCTGGCGATTCGCAAGCAGAGTTTGGGCTGCCTAGCAGTAGCAATCCTCCCGTGCTTTTGCATTTTAATAACTTTTTTTTCTTTAAAAAAGTGGCTTATTCCGTGCAAGGATTGCTTCGTCTTTGAGCCCCACAAGGGGAGGAAGAAACCCTCCCTGCTGTACAGTGTCTCCCCACTTTATAGGGAGTCGGCAAGGGACGTTAACTTGCATGCACACAAACAACTGCAACTGCTTTGTCCCTCTTGAGTCTAGGTCAGTTTCGGGCAAACTGGGTTTTGTTTGGAAACTGCTACGCATCTTGCAAGGCCGTCGGCATAAGCCTATAGCTCCAGTTAATTGTGCTGCTGTCCCATTGGGCAGCTTAAAGAGAGAGAAAAATAGCACACCTTTCCTAGGCTCCCCCCAAAAGTCTGGGTTTTTAAAAAAATAATTTTTAGGCTTGCCTGTTTGCGACTTGGAGAAGCCTCCTGGCCAGCGGTTCTGGAGACACAAAGGAGGCTGAGGACGCCATGCCCTTTCCCTCTCATGCTCTTTCTTGGTAGGGCGAAAGGAATGTCTCCTTGGCATCAAGCTTGGTGGCAGGAGATGCCGGCTGGTGGAGAGGGAATCTGGGGTCCTCACCCTCCGGGAAACAGGAAACCTTTTCTGGTCCCTGTCCACCACTCCAGGTGGTCCTTGCAGTCTGCATTCTGTTCCGGGAAGCGACTCTCTCCTTTAGGATTTTCTGCAGAGCTTAATAAAAGACTTTGTGTCTCGGTTAATGGTGCACAACTTTAAAAACTTTCCAAGTAGAGAAAAAAATGCATGGTGAGACTTCTCTTCTTGTGTGTTTTAACATTTCGGTGGGGCTGTTTGTGACGGTGGAAAGTGGCGGTGGATTTTATTCTCCTTTAAAAGCACATTTTGTGTTGTGCATGTCTCGTTTTTTAAAAATAAAGCTAAAGTACAAAGCTGCCCTGTGCTCGTTCCTGCAGCGTCTTTGGTTCTCCAACCCCCATCGTGGGTGCATATTGCATGATTCCACAAGGCGGCTCTAATCGACCAAGCAAATGTAGAATACCTCCACCTGGCCCCTGGACCAGGTCCTGATCTGGGAAGAAGAAGGAGTTTGGATTTGATATCCCGCTTTATCACTACCCGAAGGAGTCTCAAAGCGGCTAACAATCTCCTTTCCCTTCCTCCCCCACAACAAACACTCTGTGAGGTGAGTGGGGCTGAGAGACTTCAGAGAAGTGTGACTAGCCCAAGGTCACCCAGCAGCTGCATGTGGAGGAGCGGAGACTCGAACCCGGTTCCCCAGATTACGAGGCCACCGCTCTTAACCACTACACCACCCTGGGAAGAGATCTGCAGGTGGAAGCAACCTTCAAGTGGCGTACAGTGGTGCCTTGGTTCTCAAACTTAATCCATTCCGGAAGTCCGTTCCAAAACCAAAGCGTTCCAAAACCAAGGCGAGCTTTCCCATAGAAAGTAATGCAAAATGAATTAATACGTTCCAGACTTCTAAAACAGAAATTTAACATGCACTTTACTATCTAGCGAGACCACTGATCCATAAAATGAAAGCAATAAACAATGTACTGCAGTCGCACAAAAAGAGCTGCAAAGACAAAAACACAAAATAGCAAAAACAGACAGACCTCAGTGTAAACACTCAAAACAGAGCACATTCAACTTCTGAAAAAAGTTCGCAAACCTGAACACTTGCTTCCGGGTTTGCAGGGTTTGAGTTCCAAGTTGTTTGAGTACCAAGGCGTTTGAGAACAAAGGTACAACTGTACTGCAGATCTGTAAATACGCCTCTGCATTGTTGGCCTCAACTTGTTTAGTTGTTTAGTCGTGTCTGACTCTTCGTGACCCCATGGACCATAGCACGCCAGGCACTCCTGTCTTCCACTGCCTCCTGCAGTTTGGTCAAACTCATGTTGGTAGCTTCAAGAACACTGTTCAACCATCTCGTCCTCTGTCGTCCCCTTCTCCTTGCGCCCTCCATCTTTCCCAACATCAGGGTCTTTTCCAGGGAGTCTTCTCTTCTCATGAGGTGGCCAAAGTACTGGAGCCTCAGCTTCAGGATCTGTCCTTCCAGTGAGCACTCAGGGCTGATTTCCTTCAGAATGGATAGGTTTGATCTTCTTGCAGTCCATGGGACTCTCAAGAGTCTCCTCCAGCACCATAATTCAAAAGCATCAATTCTTCGACGATCAGCCTTCTTTATGGTCCAGCTCTCACTTCCATACATCACTACTGGGAAAACCATAGCTTTAACTATACGGACCTTTGTCGGCAAGATGATGTCTCTGCTTTTTAAGATGCTGTCTAGGTTTGTCAGCAAATGAGCTGGTTGCATCTATTTGTGGGGCTGGGGTTTTATCTCCCCAGACCAGTAGTCATAAAGAAGGGAGGACCAAAATCTGGCAAAAATTAGCTTTTATTTCTTTGAAGAAAAGGGGGTCAAGGAAAGGAACAAAGGTATGGGCTTTCAGGGGCTGGGGTTGGTGTTGCTCAGGTCAGGAGGGCGCGCCTCAACATATCCTTCTTGGCCGGGGTGAGCCTTTGGGGGAAGAGGATGTCGAAGTACATGATGAGGTCCCCCTTGCAGGTGGGGTCGCTGGCCAGGGGCATTCCCTCTCCTGGCACCACCTTGTAGTACTTGGGGCTGAAGGGAAAAGAGAGGCCGTACTCAGATTCAGCAGCTGGTGGGGGGTGGGGAGAGAAAAGGGGCCACCCCCCCAACAGAGAAATAATAATAATTTACTATTTATACCCCACCCATCTGGCTGGGTTTCCCCAGCCACTCTGGGCGGCACCCAACAGAATATTAAAAACACTATAAAACATCAAACATTAAAAGACTTCCCTAAACAGGTGTCTTCTAAAAGTCGCATCGTTGTTTATTTCCTTGACATCTGATGGGATGTCAAAAAAAATCAAGATTGCAACAAAAAAAATCAAGATTTCACACAGGGTAAGGAAAGGAAGTCCTTAGGCGTTGATTATTTCCTTGACATCTGATGGGAGGGCGTTCCACAGGGCGGGAGCCACCACCGAGAAGGCCCTCTGCCTGGTTCCCTGTAACCTCCCTTCTCACAGGGAGGGAATCGTCAGAAGGCCCTCAGAGCTGGACCTCAGTGTCCGGGCTGAACGATGGGGGTGGAGACGCTCCTTCAGGTCTACTGGACCGAGGCCGTTTAGGGCTTTCAAGGTCAGCACCAACACTTTGAATTGTACTTGGAAATGTACTGGGAGGCAATGTAGGTCTTTCAAGACCGATGTTACGTGATCTTGGCCGCTCCCAGTCACCAATCTAGCTGCCGCATTCTGGATTAATTGCACTTTCCAGGTCACCTTCAAAGGTAGCCCCACATAGCCAGAAGCTTGCAGGGCTGGATTTGGCCCCCAGGCCTAGGGTTCCTGACCCCTGGCCTACACGATGCCCATGGAAGCGTCTTCCTATGTCTTTCAAGGGAGGAGGGCAGCACATTGGCTAACTGGGTGCCTCTGTCTTCTTCAGTTTCATACCCTCCTTCCTGCGACTGGGATCCTGGAACGTGGTGATGTTTGTGTCCCTTGAGCAGCTGAAAAGACTGATGGTTCTGGCCCAGGGCTTTCAAGGTCAGCACCAACACTTTGAGTTGTGCTCAGAAACATACTGGGAATCTTCCCACCCCCTCTTTGCTGGCTGGCATGTAGCTTTGCATCGCCACCTGCAAGGCTCAGTTGTATATGGAAAGCGAGCAAATCCTAGAAACAGAGAATCGTAGAGTTTGAAGGGATCCCCCGAGGGTCATCTAGTCCAACCCCCTGCAATGCAGTAATCTCAGCTAAAGCATCCATGACGGATGGCCACCCAACCTCTGCTTAAAAACCTCCAAGGAAGGAGAGTCCACCATCTGCCGAGGGAGACCGTTCCACCATTGAACAGCTCTTACCATAATAAATTATTTATTATTATTATTATTTATTATTTATACCCCGCCCATCTGGCTGGGTTTTCCCAGCCACTCTGGGCGGCTTCCAACAGAAATATTAGAATACACTAATTTCTTAAAGATTAAAAGCTTCCCTAAACAGGGCTGCCTTCAGATGTCTTCTAAAAGTCTGGTAGTTATTTTTCTTTTTGACATCTGGTGGGAGAGCGTTCCACAGGGCGGGTGCCACCACCAAGAAGGCCCTCTGCCTGGTTCCCTGTAGCCTCGCTTCTCGCAGGGAGGGAACCGCCAGAAGGCCCTCGGCGCTGGACCTCAGTGTCCGGGCAAAGCGATGGAGGTGGAGACGCTCCTTCAGGTCTACTGGGCCGAGGCCGTTTAGGGCTTTAAAGGTCAGCACCAACACTTCTTCCTGATGTTTAGTCGAAATCTCCTTTCTTGTAACTTGAAGCCATGGGTTCGAGTCCTACCCTCCATAGCAGGGGGGGAAACCAAGCTTGTTTTAGAAAGGTCTCCCTCAAAAGGTGGTGGACTCCCCTTCCTTGGAGGTGGGGTGGCCATTCATCATGGATTCTTTATAGCTGCAATTCCTGCATTGCAGGGGGCTGGACTAGATGACCCTTGGGGAACCCTTCCAGCTCTACAACTCTTAGGGTTCCATGATTCCTCCCCTTCTGGGACAAGGACTGTTGGCCGCAGGCACTTACTGTACAATGTCGTTGAGAGGGATGTTGAGCAGCCTTTCGTCCAGGGTCTTCACATCCACGGTGCACCCGGTCAGAGCCTGCGAAGCAAAGTGCCGGAGGCTGAGGGCAGGTTATTTTACCTATCTATTAGATCTAAATATTGCCTTTCATCGTAAGATCTCAGGACGGTCCACAGAAAACCAAGCTTAAGGTAGCCTAAATTTCTGACAACTGAGGCACACTTAATTTCCGGATTACAATGGGAGTCGCACTTTATGACTCCTGCGCAGAGAAGCTTGGCTTTTGGCTTACGTCCAGCATTTTGAGGACGGCTGGCTCTGTGGAGGAGCCCATGCTCCCTGCTCCTGCGTGAGGGCTAGGCCTGCCTGGAAGCAGAACAGGGCTTCACACAGAGAAGCGACGGGAAGCCTCCTTAGAATAATAGAATCATAGAGTTGGAAGCGACCACAAGGGCCATCCAGCCAAGCAGGAAACACCATCAAAGCATTCTTGACATATGGCTGTTAAGCCTCTGCTTAAAGACCTCCAAAGGAAACTCCACCACACTTCTTGGCAGCGAATTCCACTGTCAAACAGCTCTTACTGTCAGGAAGTTCTTCCTAATGTTTAGGTGGAATCTTCTTTCTTGTACTTTGAATCCATTGCTCCGTGTCCGCTTCTCTGGAGCAGCAGAAAACAACCTTTCTCCCTCCTCTATATGACATCCTTTTATATATTTGAACATGGCTATGTCCTTGGTGGGGTGGCAACGGCTACAATCCCAAGACTGAATGGGTGCTGCAATGACACCAAGTGTGTGGACGGGAGAGGATTGGCGATGTTGACAAAAGCAGGGAGGGACACGCACCTCTTCTCGCTGCATGCAGGAAACCTCCCTAAAGCGCCCCCCCCCCCAAAGCGCTTCCCTCCATGCAGGCAGGCTGCTCTTCAAACGCGGGTCTGAAATGCCCCCTGAGACATTTCATTCCCAAGCTGCCAGAGCTCACTGGTGAGAAAGAAAGGAAATTGAGGCTGGAGCCGAGGTGTCTGCCTTCAGAAGAGGCTGCCCGCTGCCACTCTTTGCGAGTCTCTGCTCGGCAGTCTTCCGTTAGCTCGGTGTGTGTGTGTGTGTGTGTGTGTGTGTGTGTGTGTGTGTGTGTGTGTGTTACTGCATGGATCCTGAGAAGAAGGTTAGTCTGCTAGACCCAGTAACATATAGTAAGCAGAAGGGGCATTATTAGCCAACCTGGGGAGAAAAAGGGGGATAGTCTGGCTCCCTGGATTACCTTCCCCAGAGGGAGCGGGGCCACATAGATCAGGTTGTCGTCTTCTCTCTTAAATCTGGGGTGGATCTTCTCCTTGACGATGAAGATGATGTCTGCTGGGATGATGTTTGGGCCCTGGAACGAAACGCAGGAAGAAGCCCAAAGGGCGCGTGGGGTTCAGACCCAATGGTTGTCCCCGGCATCTGCAGGGAGGGCAGAAGGTAAGACCCACTGACCCCTTTGCCCACTGTGTAAGGTGGGAAGGGTGCCCACACAGGGGCAAGTCTGGCCCCAGCTCCCCACCCCAAAAAACAACCAAGCGCTGCACTGGTTGGACTTCAACCTGATGTTATAAAAACCCATGGCTCCAGTCCAGAGAAAAACCGCTCATGCTACAGCTATTGAGGTTGGTGGCAGGGGAAGCAACAACAACAACAATTTATTATTTGTACCCTGCCCATCTGGCTGGGTTTCCCCAGCCACTCTGGGCGGCTTCCAACAAAGATTAAAAATACATTAAAATGTCACACATTAAAAACTTCCCTGAACAGGGCTGCCTTCCGATGTCTTCTAAATGTGAGGTAGTTATTTATCTCTTTGACATCTGATGGGAGGGCGTTCCACAGGGCGGGCGCCACCACCGAGAAGGCCCTCTGCCTGGTTCCCTGCAACCTCACTTCTCGCAGGGAGGGAACCGCCAGAAGGCCCTCGGAGCTGGACCTCAGTGTCTGGGCTAAATGATCCGGGGTGGAGACGCTGTGAGAATTCCCTCTCATGGGGACTAACTTTAGCACAGGGTCGTGCGAGGTAACCCTCGAGTCGGAATCATTCTTCTCGTAACAGCAAATATTGAGATGCAATCGTGGGCAGGGGCGCTCCAAGATTTAAGCAGCCTCTCTCCTCCCTCGTTCCCCAAGATAGCATTACCTGGTCTCCCTCCTCTTGAAAGGTGATCTTGGTTCCTTGCTTCCACCCTGAGCGCACATCGATGGTCAGGATCTTGTCTTTGATGGTGGAAGCATGGCCGTCCTCATTCATGACCTGAAGGGTTTAGAGAGGAGTCATGGAAGTTGCTGGGTGAGTGGCCGCCGAGACCATATAACACCGGTCCTGAAAGACCTACATTGGCTCCCAGTACATTGGTGGTGGCCTTGAAAGCCCTAAACGGCCTCGGCCCAGTAGACCTGAAGGAGCGTCTCCCACGCCCTCCCACCAGATGTCAAGGAAATAACCAACGCCTAAGGAGTTTGAATCCCGACAAGACAGAAGTACTGTTTGTGGGGGACAGGAGGCGGGCAGGTGTGGAGGACTCCCTGGTCCTGAATGGGGTAACTGTGCCCCTGAAGGACCAGGTGCGCAGCCTGGGAGTCATTCTGGACTCACAGCTGTCCATGGAGGCGCAGGTCAATTCTGTGTCCAGGGCAGCTGTCTATCAGCTCCATCTGGTACGCAGGCTGAGACACTACCGGCCCGCTGACTGTCTCGCCAGAGTGGTGCATGCTCTAGTTATCTCTCGCTTGGACTACTGCAATGCGCTCTACGTGGGGCTACCTTTGAAGGTGACCCGGAAACTACAACTAACCCAGAATGCGGCAGCTAGACTGGTGACTGGGAGCGGCCGCCGAGACCACGTAACACCGGTCTAGAAAGACCTACATTGGCTCCCAGTACGTTTCCGAGCACCGTTCAAAGTGTTGGTGCTGACCTTGAAAGCCCTAAACGGCCTCGGTCCAGTATACCTGAAGGAGCGTCTCCTCCCCCATCGTTCTACCCGGACACTGAGGTCCAGCGCCGAGGGCCTTCTGGCGGTTCCCTCACTGCGAGAAGCCAAGTTACAGGGAACCAGGCAGAGGGCCTTCTCGGTAGTGGCACCCGCCCTGTGGAATGCCCTCCCACCAGAGGTCAAAGAGAACAACAACTACCAGACCTTTAGAAGGCATCTCAAGGCAGCCCTGTTTAGGGAAGCTTTTAATGTTTGATGGATTTCTGTATTTTAATATTTTGTTGGAAGCCGCCCAGAGTGGCTGGGGGAACCCGGCCAGATGGGCGGGGTATAAATAATATATTATTATTATTATTATTATTATTATTATTATTATTATTATACTTCTTTCCTTACCCTGCGTGAAATCTTGATTTTTTTGGTGCATCCGTAGAACAAGTCTTCCAGTGAAAGGTAGAGATCTCTCTCGATCGGAGGGTCCTTCTTTTTCACTCCCCTCCCACGCAGCCCCCCAAACGCCATGTTGACTTCAGCCCCTTCTGCAGTGTAGAACTCTAAGCAAGAAAAAAAATCAGTGTCGGGGGATGTGATTGTTATTTGTTTACACATCACTAACTGAAAAGGGAGGAAGATGCCTGCCTGGGTGCCACCACTAAGAAGGCCCCTATAAATACTCAGAATTGTGGCAGCTGGACAGTGTTCTCAGAGCCAGTGCAGCTGGTAAAGCACTGGATGAATATGCTTCCATGGCAAGGTCCCCGTGAGGAGCCTCGCTGCAGCATTCTATGAAGAGGTATAGAAATGAAATTAATAATAACACTGCTAATAACAAGTAGGTAGCCGTGTTGGTCTGAGTCGAAGCAAAATAAAAAAAAATCCTTCAGTAGCACCTTAAAGACCAACTAAGTTTTTATTTTGATATGAGCTTTTGTGTGCATGCACACTTCTTCAGATACACTTGAAACAGAAGAGCCAGACCCTTATGAATATTCAGAGGGTGGTGGGGGTGGGTGGGAATGGGTGATGGGCTGATAGGAGTGGTAAACCTGTTGATGGCTGTTAACGACTGCTGATGACTGCAATTGGTCCTGCGGGGGGAAAAGCAAGGGCTGAGGCGCTAAAGAAAGCTTGATCATGCATAATGAGATAAGAATCCTATGTCTTTGTTCATCCCAGGTGGCTCCATGGTTTTAAGCTTGGTAATGAGTTCCAATTCAGCAACTTCTCTTTCCAGTCTGTTTCTGAAATTTTTCTGTAATAAAACAGCTGCTTTGAGATCTGAAGAAGTGTGCATGCACACAAAAGCTCATACCAAAATAAAAACTTAGTTGGTCTTTAAGGTGCTACTGAAGGATTTTTTTATACTGCTAATAACAAGTTCTCTTCTCTTGAACAGTCTTCTCAAAGCTACGAACATGAGTTTGACCAAACTGCGGGAGGCAGTGGAAGACAGGAGTGCCTGGCGTGCTCTGGTCCACGGGGTCACGAAGAGTCGGACACGACTAAACGACTAAACAACAACAAATTATTATTATTATTTATTTATTTATTTATTTATTGTTATTTATACCCCGCCCATCTGGCTGGGTCTCCCCAGCCACTCTGGGCGGCTTCCAACAGAAAAATGAAATAAGATAATCTATTAAATATTAAAAGCCTCCCTAAACAGGGCTGCCTTCAGATGTCTTCTAAAAATCTGGTTCACTTTTAAACCCGTTCACTTTTAAACCCGGATTGTAAAATGGGTGAAATCACACTGGGAAAAACTCTGGGAGAGGGACTTGGAAGTTTACAGCATGTAATTCTTTGAAGGAGGACTACATGAACGTGATTCACAGATGGTATTTAACTCTGAGGAGGCTTGCTAAGATGTATAAGACTGGGGGAAAGTATTTTATGTTAACGGAGAAAATCTGAGGGCTCCCTTGGACAAAGCAACAAGGACACCAGCCAGTAATATCAGAGCAAAACAGCAGCCATTAGGCTTGGTCTTTATTGGGGAGTTTGGATTTGATTTCCCGCTTTATCACTACCCGTAGGAGTCTCAAAGCGGCTAACATTCTCCTTTCCCTTCCTCCCCTACAACAAACATGGGGTCACGAAGAGTCGGACACGACTAAACGACTAAACAACAACAACAATAACAAGTTCAATTGCAAAACAAACAAACAAACAAAACTGGGCACCTAGACATTCCATTGTGGCAACCGTAACCTAGGTCTAAGGTGCCATTTGGCGATGAGTTTATGTATCTGAATTTCTAACACTGCTCATAGCGAGACGGACAAAGCCTGAGTTTAGGGTGGAGAGATGTGACCTAGATAAAAAAGCGGCAAGCTGGAGAGAGAGAGAGCAAGTCGGAGCATCCTTTGAGAGTAAAGTTGGATTTCTATGGGAGAAACAAGACCTTCTTGAGATGTTGATGCTGTGAAGCCCTCCATCGTAGGCTCAGGTTGTATATGTGGTGTAAATAAATAAACCATATATCCTAAAGACGCCACAGTCTCCGCTGCCACTTATTTCCAAAAGCAAACCACAAGCCCTGGGAACCCCTGGAATCTTGCACCGATCAGAGATTGGGGTGGTGGGAAACCCCATACTTTTCTACGCCCTGAGCACCAGACAGCGCCAGGGTTCTTAACCTACTTCCCTGCAAGGATGCCAGTGGCATTTGCGAGTTGCCATCTGATTTTGCTAACCGCACCCCCTGCCCCTCACACCGTGGAAAGGGCTCTGTCTGATCTGGAAAATGCTCAAAAGCAGGGGAGATCCGAGATGCATCGAGTATCTTGACAAAATGTGGCGCTCGGGCCTACCAGCAAAGGGGTTGTCTCCTCCAAAGAATTCCCGGAAGACCTTCTCGGGGTTTCCGTGGAACACATAGCCTTCTGTCCAGGGGGTGTCCACCGTAAACTCCAAAGGGATCCCTCCTTTGAGACCTTCCTCGGCAAATTTGTCGTAAATGCCCTTCTTCAGTGCTAAGGAAGAAGGAGATACAGGTGGGGAAGGGATGGAGGCAGACAGGTTGGGGCGTGGAAGGTGGACTGCCTGGTGTTCTGATCTACAGAGAGCAGTCCTCTAGTGGAAGGACTGCCAGGTCCAATCCAGTTTTAAAGGTAAAGAAGCCCAAGAAGGAAAAGGAGGAGGGGCCTCAAAGTTTGCAGCTGGGCAGGAAACTGAGCAGGCAAACAGCTCGCCTGGTCACCGTCCTCCCCACAATGGTGAGATGTCTTTTTATGTACAGTACTCATTTCTAAATTTGCATCTACAGGTGAAACTCGGAAAATTAGAATATCGTCAAAAAGTGCATTTATTTCAGTAATGCAACTTATAAGTGAAACCAATATATGAGATAGATGCAAGACATGCAAAGCAAGATATGCCAAGCCTTTATTTGTTGTCATTGTAATTATTTTTCATTAGGCGGGTCAATTATAAATGGAATGCAATTAATGAAACGGCGATGTTTGTTTTTGTATTGTTGTAAGTATTTGTTTTATTACTGTGGAATTTCCAAAAGAAAGCATTTGTAAAAATTAAAATAAAAATAAAAAATAATAAGTTGCATTACTGAAATAAATGCACTTTTTGACAATATACTAATTTTCCGAGTTTCACCTGTATACATATAAAGTAGTTCATCTGTGTCTCTTCCTGCTTTGACGAAGCATTAAGTGCCCCCCTCCCCCCCCCCGGCCCTTTTAGGCACCAGGCATAAATGTTCCTTTTCAAAAAAAGGCCATTGGCTGATTAATATTCTACAGCCTTTCAAGTGTGTGTGTGTGTGGTATTGTTTGTTGTCAAAATGCAACATAAACCATGAGAATAGAAAATGCTACATAGAACGAGGCAGCAGATAATCAGAAGCAGCAAATTCCCAAGCAGGGAAACATTCCAAATCCAAACCCTTAAAAGGCTTCTGTGCTTTAAAAGCTAGGGAGAATTAAAAATAAATAAATTCTTCCAGCATTGGAGGGGGGAGTAGGTAACAGGCAAGCTTCCCTAGGAAGGCCACAGAGTCCCGCTCATAGCCACTTGGTGGGGGCACCTGGAGAAAGGCCCCTGGATCACGTTCGGAACCTGGGCTTCCACTGCAATAGGGAAGCCTTTTAATGTGCAACGTTTTATTATTTTCTAAATAAATTTTGGAAGCCGCCCAGAGTGGCTGGATCAGCCCAGTCAGATGGGTTGGGGTCCTAATACTAATACTAACACAGTGGCGCCTCGACTTACGAATTTAATCCGTTCTGAAGACACCTTCGTAGGTCGAAAAATTCGTAGGTCGAAAAGCGGCACTGGAAACGCGATTTCCCATAGAAATGCATTGGAAACGGAAAAATTCGCAAGTCGAAGAAACCCTATCTAAAACCGCCGCAGTTTCCGTTCGGATTCGTAAGCATGCGGCCATTTGCCCCATTCGTAAGTCGAAAAATTCGGTTGTCGAGTCGTTCGTAAGTCGAGGTACCACTGTCCTAATTTGGTTAGTCGTGTCCGACTCTTCGTGACCCCATGGACCAGAGCACGCCAGGCACTCCTGTCTTCCACTGCCTCCCGCAGTTTGCTCAAACTCATGTTCGTAGCTTCGAGAACACTGTCCAACCATCTCGTCCTCTGTTGTCCCCTTCTCCTAGTGCCCTCCATCTTTCCCAACATCAGGGTCTTTTCCAGGGAGTCTTCTCTTCTCATGAGGTGGCCAAAGTATTGGAGCCTCAGCTTCACGATCTGTCCTTCCAGTGAGCACTCAGGGCTGATTTCCTTCAGAATGGATAGGTTTGATCTTCTTGCAGTCCATGGGACTCTCAAGAGCAGGCATCCCCTCCAGATGTTTTGGCCTACAACTCCCATGATCCGTAGCTAACAGGACCAGTGGTCAGGGATTATGGGAATTGTAGTCCAAAAGGGCCTTTAACCTTACTACAAGACCACCACATATGATAAAAAGAACCTTCTTTCTCTTTACTTTTCCAACACTTGTTTGATTTAGATTTAT
This sequence comes from Zootoca vivipara, assembly GCF_965207765.1. Lineage (NCBI taxonomy): Eukaryota > Metazoa > Chordata > Lepidosauria > Squamata > Lacertidae > Zootoca > Zootoca vivipara. The sequence goes on along the minus strand of NC_142587.1, from coordinate 98,235,514 downwards.
ACATTTTTGCCAGTTTACTCAGTGTCAGATACCGACGATAATTTTCATGTAATTTTCATGTTGTTGTTGTTGTTTAGTCGCTTAGTCGTGGCCGACTCTTCGTGACCCCATGGACCAGAGCACGCCAGGCACTCCTGTCTTGCACTGCCTCCCGCAGTTTGGTCAGACTCATGTTTGTAGCTTCGAGAACACTGTCCAACCATCTCGTCCTCTGTCGTCCCCTTCTCCTAGTGCCCTCCATCTTTCCCAACATCAAGGTCTTTTCCAAGGATTCTTCTCTTCTCATGAGGTGGCCAAAGTATTAATACTAATACCTATACTGTACTAATACAGTGGTACCTTGGTTTAAGTACACAATTGGTTCCGGAAGTCTGTACTTAACCTGAAGTGAACTTTCCCACTGAAAGTAATGGAAAGTGGGTTAATCCATTCCAGGCGGGTCCGCGGAGTACTTAAACTGAAAGCACTCAAACCGAAGCGTACTTAAACCGAGGTACGACTGTACTAATAATACTAATACTTGCACCCCGCCCATCTGATTGGGTTGCCCCAACCACTGTGGGCAGCTTCCAACAGAATACAAAAGAACACAACACAACATCAGATATTAAAAGCTTTCTGATAAAATAAACGGCAGCAACACATCTGTTTAGTCATTAAATACTAAGGCAATGTCTTCGTGTGACATCGGCAGAGGGCCTTTCCCAAGACACACAAATGAAGCGAATCCCCTCCTACTCACGATCACTCAGGACATCATAGGCTTCCGCAAGCTGCTTAAACTTTTCTCTGGCCCATGGCTCCTTGTTCTTATAGGGGTGGTACTTCAAGGCCAGCTTCCGATAGCTGCAAAACAGGACAGAGGGGCTGCTGCGATCACAGGGTGCAGGCGAAGCGGTCTTGTACCAACTGAGACGGCTGGCCAATGGAGCTGAGTACTGTCTACAGTGCCAGGCATGGCCAAACTTGGCCCTCCAGATGTTTTGGGACTACGACTCCCATTATCCCTGATCGCTGGTCCTGTTAGCTAGGGATGATGGGAATTGTATTCCCAAAACATCTGGAGGGCCAAGTTTGGCCATGCCTGGCACAGACAGCAAGCATCTCTCGAGGGTTTCAGGTGTGGGATATTACCAGGCTTACCTGGAGTCTCTCTCTCTCTCCCTCCCTGTAGTATGCTCCCCTGCTCCCTTAAATATATACATTTGAATTCTCTTCAGCTTTTTAGATTTTAACAGGCCTGAAAGCACTGGCCAAGGGTGTAATCCTTCCATTCAACTAAAAAAAATTACCAATCTTATTCACACTTTACACTGGCGTTGTCTCTGGGCAAGGAGATGGGGGGCATTGTCTTTTGGTTTGGGGTGCCATCAATTGCTACTCACACAAATACACACCCTCCTTTAAGACCAACTTGGTTAATTCCAACCGGGGGTCAGATCCACACACCCATCGACTTACATCTGTGAGTCAGATTCGTCTGCCGAAATGAATGTGCACAAGTGGCCAACCAGAGAACGTATACAAATTTAATTAATAATAATGATAATAATAACAATAAGATGATTATATCATTGAAAATTAGGGCTGCCATATGTCCGGGTTTTCAAAGGTGGAATTGCTCAACAACTTTCAGGTTAGGAAAAGCTCAACAACTTTCGGGGTCTCCTGGTTTTTACTTTTTGAAATATGGCAACCCTACAAAATGCCCGTATCATGCCTCAACGAGACGTTTCGATCATTAAACCTCCAGCATCTTATCAGCATCAGAAAATGCCTTCCTGCAAAGAAGTCCTGAGATCCAACAGACCCAAAACATCCGTTTTTGCTGGGGCAAAAGGAGTTTCCCGTGTGCAGCGCATTACTGTATAGCAAGTCTTGGCAATCAGTTTGTCGTCTGCTTGGAAATGGGTAACCTGATGTCATGGTGATTGACAAGGTATGTGGCCTGTGGTGGACAGGGGAAGGTAAGGATCCAGCCCACTGCTCTCAATCGGATCTGTTTCCAGAGCTGGGAGAAAAGGCTTGGGGAGGCAAGGAGAGGGGGCTGGCAGGAATCAGGGGCCAAACATCCCCTGGAAAAGCGGCATGCAATGTAAGGTACCCCTTAAAAAAAAATTATATAAAAAACTGGTATAAATAATAAGTACATCGCGCGCATAGATAGGGGAACATGTGCACGCAAACGCCACCGCGTTGATCCCGCATGTGACCCAAGTACACACGCGCAGACCCGTGTCCCGCAACCCCTGCCGGGTCTCACGCCTTCTTGATGTCCGCATCCTTGGCGCTGCGGGTGAGATCCAGGACGGCGTAGTAATCCTGACCCATCGCGGCGCAAACTCCCCGGCCAGGCCAGGCCCGGCCCGCCTGCTCTGCCCACTCGACACCGCTGCTTCTCCTGTTGCTAGGGACGCCGCCCGGCCCCGCCTCCCCCGCCGGGCGCGGTGCATGGCGGGAGTCGTAGTCCCTTGGCGCAGCCGCCCGCGTCCGGAACCCCATTCTCAGCAAGCTTTGCTATTGCTGCGCCGCCGCGCGCATTTGCTGCATGCTTGCTATTGCTGCGCCGCCGTACTCACCCACCACATGCACTTGCTGCATGCTTGCATTTCTCCGCACTGCTGCATGCTTGCAAATTTGTGCACTGCCGCGGACTTTGCGACTGCTGCTACCACACGCAACCCCCCGCGTGCATTTGCTGCACACTTGCAGTTGCTGCGCCACTGCACGCAGCCGCCACATGCACCTGCATGCTTGCATTCCCGCACTGCTGCGTGCTTGCAAATTTTTTTGCACTGCCGCGTTTTGCGATTGCCGCCGCGTGCATTTGCAATTGCTAAAACTGCCGCGTGCATTTGCAACAAATGCATGCGGCAGTACAGCAAATGCAAAGCATGCGCCCCTTCTTCCCTCGCCGACGGCGGGGCCTTTCGAGACGAGGAAGCCCCAACGGGGAAAGGCTGAGCTGGGTCCGTGGCGGGCGTTTGGCAACCCCGGCAGGCAGCTCCGCGCTTCTCCCTCTCCCAGAAGCAGCGCTGGCGACGGGAGCTGTGGCTTTCTGCGGGGCTTCTCTGTCCCGACGCGAAGGGAGAGCAAGACCCCAGCGCGCGGGGCAAAGGATGGAGGACTATAGAACTGCGGAACTCCTTCCCGCAGGAGGCAATGCTGACCACCAACCTAGCTAGAGATCTTTAAAAGATAAGTGCACCAATACGTGGAATAGAGAGCTACATCGATGTCCACAGGCCAGGATAGCTCTGCCCTCCAAAGCTGGAGGCAACAATGCTTCTTTCTAAATGCCCAGTTGCTGCAAACCACAGAAGGGGAGAGTTGCTCTTGGGCTCTGGCCCTGCTTGCTGGTTTCCCACCAAAGACATCCCTTTGGTCCCCTGTGAGAACAGGATGCTCAGCTGGACCAGATGGGCCACTGGCCTGATCCAGCAGGCTCTTCTTAAGTTTCTTTTTGAGAGCCTCCCAAAACGTTCAAGAGGATGGAGCAACAACTCCCTCTTGAGGAAAGGTTTCGGGGTTTGGGACGGTTTATAATTAAGCGAATGCATATATAAATGTCTTCCCACCATCTGCTCTTATCGAAGTTCCAGGGGAAGAGACTAAAAAGCTAAATGTCATTTCACAAGTGGAGTTAGGGACACTATTGCAGCAATAATGGCCAAAACACCGAGGGGTTTTTCTCCAGCTTACTTTTCGTACTTTTAAGAAGGGATTGGCAAATCTACATTGCTAGATAATCCCAACAGCATGTATTATGCAGCATTTTAATGTTATTTGTATCCTTGTATCCCTGATTAAAAAAATATGGGAGTGGAGTGGGTAGGATTTATGTTATTGGATGAGCATTTTAAGCTTGTTGCATTATATATTGCTTTGAATTTCCTGGTTTTAATCATTTCTATCTGTTGTATTTTATCTTGTGAAGTTGTGCCGGGGCGCTCCCACCACCCCCATACGAAGCGACTAAAGGTAAAGGTAAAGGGACCCCTGACCATTAGGTCCAGTCGTGACCGACTCTGGGGTTGCGCACTCATCTCGCATTATTGGCCGAGGGAGCCGGCGTATAGCTTCCAGGTCATGTGGCCAGCATGACAAAGCCGCTTCTGGCAAACCAGAGCAGCACATGGAAACGCCGTTTACCTTCCCGCTGTAGCGGTTCCTATTTATCTACTTGCATTTTGACGTGTTTTCGAACTGCTAGGTTGGCAGGAGCTGGGACCGAGGAACGGGAGCTCACCCCGTCACAGGGATTTGAACCGCCAACCCAGCGCCACCTGGGTCCCTTAATACGAAGCGACTAACAAATGTAATTATGAATCATCTTAATATAGCTCCGGCTCAAAGAATCAGAAGGCAGGATGCTTCTGCTTCAAGATTCTGGAGAGCTGCTTTTCAGTCTGAAAATCTTCTGATAAAGGGCAGTATATAAATTAATAAATAATAAAATAAAATCTAGCTAAATGGACAAATGTTCTGTCCCGTCTTCCAGTTCAAACACATGTACTGTACTTGATCACGTTGAAGTAACTGGACGTGAGAAGAGGCTGGTAACGTTCATGAGAGTAAAATAATCCGTGGTTAAGCTAATCGTAGGCGCACTGCAAGCCAAGCCAATTGCTATGGTTAGTGGCCCAGTGCTCAGACTCCATCTGTGTTTAATGTATGTCGGCTCAGTAGTCTGTCCGTTAGCCTGAGTCGTCTGTTGGTATTACTTGTCCGGTGTTTTACAGTGAATTGCTAGGATTTATATGGAGGAACATATATACTTTGTACTTGTATGTATCTGCGTAGATGTCTGTATCTATATCCAGAACTGTTTTACGGAGCCTTATCTTCCACAACAGTAAACCATTCGGACCTTAAGCTGCTTCCGTGTGGTGACTGGTACCGGGAGCAACTTCCACTGCCTTGGCATCTTGTATCAGATTCCCAACCGATCACTCTCTCCATCAACAAAGAAGTTACAGGAACTGATGCTGCGATTTTGTTTTTTGTTAAGTTACGGCAGGTGGGGAAGCTATGGCCCTCCAGCAAGATGTTGCTGAACTACCAACTCCCGTCGTCACTAGCAAACGTAATGGCAGATTGAAGAATTTAATTCTCATATCTTTAGCTGTTTCATTTGAATTTGAACTATTTTGTTTCTTTTATTTTGTTGTTATCTACTCTTGTCTTTTGGATAGGGCAGGGTATAAACATAGTTTAGTGAAAACAGAGTGTTTCGGTCCCGCCAGACTGCAGTAGACCCCACAAGCTGCTCTTCCTGTGTAGCTCCTGAAAAGTAATTTTTGTGCTCCGTGTTGAGGTCAGATAAGAGAGCTGAACCCTATTTTCATCTTGACAAAGATGAAAGGAGGCCTGGTGAGAGCCTCCAATGATAAAAAACAACCCTCCACAATTGGTTGTTGGGAATCAAAGATCAATGGCAAGCGAAGAACGGTAAGAGAAGAGGATTAAAAAGAAAATCAATGAGGGCTGCTCCTGAGAGAATCAACTTAATTGGGCAAATAGTTTGAGATCAAATCAGTTTTATTTTAAGATGGAAACTTACAACTAGCAGACTGCTTACTGGTGGGCGGTGAGAATTGCCACAGACGAGTAATTCTGCAAGGAGGGCATGAGATGGAAACAAAAGGTTGCTGCAGTTTGCAGCTCAAGACAAGCAGGCAAGCCTGAGCAGGTTATTCCAACGCACCCCTTTCTATTGACATCTGCTGGCCTCCCTTTTCCTCGCTCACATCAGCTCCTTCCCCCTCACTTAGGAACAACCACCAGCCCCACAGTGGATATCAAAAACACTTTTGAAAATACAAAAAGGGCACTATTGACCCAACAAACTTTCCATGCTGTTCGGCGCAGGGAAACGGCGTTAAACTTTCAGAGGTGCCGTGTTCACATCTCTTGGCAGGAAGGTTACCTACAGCTTGATCTAGGGTGCTGTCTCAACGTGGTCCCTACATCTCACACCTGCGTGTTCCATTCACGCTCCATTCATGGAAACTGGGGACACGGATGTATGACTTGTTTCAAATAGGTGTTTAAGTAATCCCTGAAGTGCATCCAGCATTCATAGCGCAGTGTTCATGGCTTTCATAAAGTCAGAGGTTTGAAAGCTGGTATCTCCTCACTATTCCATCTCTGCAACATGTGTACACCTCTTTTTCCCACGTGGCCACCTAAAAAGACGGTAACAAAAGAGGTTTCACAAGTGGTATTTTAACAATCATGTAAGAAGCTGGATTAGTTTATTCCTTAACACTGACACCTTCCCATTCTATGATCTGTATATGTGATTTTCATGTATTTTATAGAGCTTTTTGTTGATGCAAGGGCCTGGGAAGTTTGATCTTACCTGCTCTGATCTGTATTGAGTTATGGAGGTTTAAATTCTGGTGTTAATTGTTATCTCTTTGGCTTTTTACGTTCACCTAAAACAATCTCCTTTTTTATTATTCCAGTCCCAGAGTGCTAGATTGTGCCCTGTATGCTATAATAATAATAATAATAATAATAATAATAATAATAATAATAATAATAATTTTTTATTTATACCCCGCCCATCTGGCCGGGTTCCCCCAGCCACTCTGGGCGGCTTCCAACAAAACATTAAAACACAGAAATCCATCAAACATTAAAAGCTTCTCTAAACAGGGCTGCCTTGAGATGCCTTCTAAAGGTCTGGTAGTTGTTGTTCTCTTTGACCTCTGCTGTCAACATTCAGTCAATGCTTTAGAAAGAGTAAGGCAGGGACAGCTGCATTGTTTTCCAGTTATTAGGCTGTCCGTCAGCATGCTTTTTATTATGTTTTTATCACTGACATTCTGTAAAACGTTTTTAATGTTGTGCACTGCCCTGGAATCTTTTGATAAAGGGCGGCATATTGAATGAATGAAAAGATGGAGAAGAACCCCATCTTACCCTAAGGGAGGGAACTGCGGAGGGTGGAGAGAGAAAATTCCCCGGGTGTTAAGGGAAAAAATGGGCTGCTACAAGGTGTTAAGTAACAGTTGTGAAATGATAGTGGAAAATGGGGAGTGGAGTGCCGTATTTTGACACTGTTCAGAAAGAACAGGTGTGAGTTCCTACTGGTGGCAAAGATCTCTGTGTGTGTACTTGGAATAGAAGAGACACTATCAAAGAACACTTAACAACACTTATGTTAAATTACAGTAATTCCTCTGAACTGGCCACACATATTCCCATAATAAATAATATAAATAATAATAATAATAATAATAATAATAATAATAATAATAATAATATGCCCATCTGGCTGGGTTTCCCCAGCCACTCTGAGCGGCTCCCAACCGAATATTAAAAACACAATACAGCAGTAAACATTAAAAACATCCCTAAACAGGACTGCCTTCAGGTGTCTTTTAAAAGTAAGATTCAGGTAGGTAGCCGTGTTGGTCTGACGCACAAGAAATATAAAATAATAATAATAAAAAATTGTCCAGTAGCACCTTAGAGACCAACTAAGTTTGTTCTTGGTATGAGCTTTTGTGTGCATGCACATGAAAGCTCATACCAAGTACAAACTTAGTTGTTCTCTAAGGTGCTACTGGACAATTTTTTTATTTTTTATTATACATTTTTAAAAGTAAGATAGTTGCTTATTGCCTTGACATCTGACGGGAGGGTGTTCCACAGGGCGGGCGCCACTACCGAGAAGGCCCTCTGCCTGGTTCCCTGTAACTTCTCGCAGCGAGGGAACCACCAGAAGGCCCTCGGAGCTGGACCTCAGTGGGCTGAACGATGTGGGTGGAGATTCTTCTTCAGGTATAGTGGGCTGAGGCCATTTAGGGCTTTAAAGGTCAGCACCAACACTTTGAATTGTGCTTGGAAACGTACTGGGAGCCAATGCAGATCTCTCAGGACCGGTGTTACATGTATGTAACAATGGACAGTAGCTTTCTGTTACAATCACATTATTTGATTAGGTGCGTCCTCTTCTGGGGAAAGATTCCATAACTCGTGCCTCCCCTTAACTAAGTTATATACCCTCGATTGCTGCCTTACTACTGTGTAAGAGGCAAACTTACACAACTCTAATTTAGTGGTGTTTCGTGTCAGAAGGTAAAGCGGGAGTCTCTCCTGAACCATGCACTTAGGGGCGTTGGGAACATCATCTTCCCAGCCTCAGAAGATGCTCTACAATATGGGTGTAGGAACATCGGCCTACCTTACAGGATTATTCAAATATTACTGAGAATAGCATATGATAATTTTCTGACTGTAAGAGCTGTTCAACAGTGGAACAGACTCCCATGAGAGGTGGTGGGCACTCCTTCACTGGAAGTTTTTAAGCAGGGGCTGGATGGTGACAGAATCATAGAATCGTGGAGTGAGAAGGGATACCAAGGGCCATCTAGTTCAACCCCCTGCAATCCAAGAATCTCAGCTGAAGAACCCCTGGCAGATAGGTATTGAAACTCTGCATTAAAACCTCCGAGGAAGGAGAGTCAACAACCTCTTGAAAGTGACTGTCAAACAGCTCTTACTGTCAGGATATTTTTCCATATGTTTCGTTGGAATCTCCTTTCTTTTAACTTGAAGCCGTGGGTTTGAGTCCTACCCGCCAGAGCAGGAGAAAATAAGCTCGCTCCATCTTCCACATGACAGCCCTTGAGATATTTGAAAATGGTTATCATATCTCCTCTCAGTCTCTTTTCTAGGCTAAACATATTCAGCACCTTCAACCATTCCTCATAAGGCTTGGTCATCTGTCATGTATGATCTATCTGAGATTCCTGAATTGCAGGGCTTTGAACTAGATGAATCTCAGGTCCCTCCCAACTCTATAAATTCTGATTCTGAGATTCTATGAATGAGCATGTATGATAAAATAATAGTTAAATATTTTATCATAATTTTATTCCCTGAGTCTTCCTATTTCCCTTCTTCCCTGAAGTTAAGCAGCGATTTCTGTGTTTTCTCTGGGCGAAAACCCGCTTTGCCGAGACAAAGACAAAGATGGGGCTTTCCCCTTGTATGGTATCTGGACGTCACTACAGGTCTTCATATACAAAATTGGCCAGGAACAGGAACAGTTTTTTCCCTTGTGCCATTAAATTGTTAAATTTGTAGATGTGCAGCTGAAGGGGAGGTCAATTATGGGTGGGTTTCTTTGCTTATTTGTATTGTGAGTGGAACAGTGTGTGTATGTTTACATTGGAATGTAGCCGAAACAAATTCCAAGTATGTTGGAAAATGTACTTGGCCAATAATAAATTATTCTTATTCTTATTCTTACCTTGTATACGGGGTCGCAGTCTGGCCCAGTGAGCTCAGTCACATGATCGAGATCTTGCTGCATAATAAAGCAGGTTCCATCACCTGGAAAGAGATGCAGAACATGTGAATGGCAGGAAACTGCAGTTTACGTCGCAAGCCGCACATTCTACATACCAGTGTCATTATGTTGCCCACCCACCGGTGCAAGATATTGAGAAATCAAATGCGAGAAACCTGCTGGATCCTCAAGCGCAGTGCTGTACGACTTTCTGTCTATGGAGAACACAGTCAAACCTCGGTTGTCGAACGTAATCCATTTCAGAAGACAGTTCGACTTCCAAAACGTTCAACAACTGAGAATCAAAGGGCGGTCAGCAAAGTCAATGTAGAAAAAAGAAAAAAAGAAACTCTCTGGAAGCCATTTGGCTTCTGAAAAATGTTCGAAAACCGGAACATTTACTTCTGGGTTTTTAGCGCCGGGAGCCAAAATGTTCCAAACAGAGCTGTTCGGGAACCGAGGTTTGACTGTAGTGACTTTTTCTTAACAGCTGAGAACTCATGGTGCAAGAAATTCAGGAGGGTCCGTTAATGGTTCTAACAATTTGACTTCAACCCCCCCGCCAAAAGCACCCTCCTCCATTGTCTCCCAAGACAAGACGGATGCTAACTCAGTAAGCGAAAGAAAAGAGGAGCACTACCTTGGCTGGCAATAAATCCATCTCTAAAAGGGAGCAGAGAAAGAACTGGCGCTCCTGATCTATGGACAACACGAACTGGAGCCCTAGAGAGAGCAGCGGGAACCTTTATCACAAAGAGTCGCTCACATAACAAGTTTGTCAGAATTTTTCTTAAAGAGACAAATAAAATGGGGCATGTTGTATAGGGAGCATAAGAAGCTGCCTTGAATCAGAGCCAGATCACGGGGCCACCTAGCTCTATATTGCTTACACTGACTGGCAGGGACTCTCCAGGGTTTCAAGCAGGGAGTCTCTCCTACTCTTACCTGGAGATGCCACTGAGAATTGAACAAAGGGCTTTCAGTAGATGCTCTGCCACTGAGCTTACAGCCCTTCCTCAGGGACATGGGAAGCAGCAACGATGCTCCTAAGGCCATGTTAACAGCTGCCCTTCAATTCTACTCACCTGGTGTTTCGCACATCCAGCTGGTATATATTTCCGTCTTGCGTCCCGCCAAGGAGGTAGATGTTGGAGAGGAACGTACAGCAATTAAAGGCATCCGAGCCAACAAACAGAAAAACCTGAGGAGGAAACAAGCAAGAGGGAATGAAAAGGAGATTGCAATGCTGCTGCTCTGTGTGAGAGAGGGAGAGGGAGAGAGATCCAGCTAGGAAAAACGGCAGTTGAAATTTCTCTTGAAAAAAGCATGTTCCTCACTAGCCTCTTGACCAGACGAAGACCTGGCTGGGTTGTTGCATTGTGCGTCTGCCGAAAGGCTCAAAACAAATAACAGCAGAAAATGCAACATTAAACATGGTCATGGTGATATCTTACCGGCTGCCTGCTATGCAGCCCCACCCCTTGCAGCTTTTTGTCCTCTCGAGCCAACAGCAGGAGTTTCCCTTCTGTTCCGATTTCACGCTCACCTGTGTTGGAAAGAAACATGGTTAGGGTTAGCAGCTGCTCACCTTGCCGTTTGTTAAAGGCCAGAATCATGGCCAAACTAGGGGTGATGGGAGCAGCCATGTTTGCAGCTCATATGGTTGATTTTTTACATAGGGACCCTCGCCTATTTTACTTCCCTGCCATCCCAGATACAGAACCTCCCTAATCCCTGCTCCACATTGCCAGACGTGAGCCAAACTGGGAGAAATGTTCTTGAAGCAACGCTCTGCTTTTTGTGTATTTGGAACAGGACAGACACGTGAAGGACCAAACCTAGTGAGTTGAACTTGCCCCTTCAGTTCTGCTCCCTAAGCACAGTGTGTTTGTGCCCAGATGCTATGGTGAAAGATTGGCAACACATTTTTTTCAACGGCAGGGAGCAAGAATGAATGAGTGAGTGCATACATCAATGTGCATAAGGTTGTCCTTGCTCTCATTATGCTTTTTCAAACTTCATTTGATTGAATTAGTATAAAGGCTTTATTTTTAAACAAAGTTGGACCACAAACCTCTCCATAAAAAGTTAACAGGTCAACATCAATGTTACCCTTCCGCCTTATCTTTAATACATTTTAATTATTACACTTGTCATATGAAGCTCCGTTATACTGAGTTGGAAGTCTGGTCTACCAGCTTTCTCCCAGATCTGGAGCCCTCTAGATGTCTAACCGGTCGACTGCGATCGAGAGGTCGATCCCTCTCTATTGGCGGAGTGAAAAGCAATGCAAGGGAATTCCCCGACCCCCTGCTCTGCCGCTGTTTTAGTCCGACGCGTCAAATGGGTTAGAAAACGAAAGTATTTGTCAGCGCTGTGTCGTCGTTTTAGGTGAGCGATTTTCCTCTCCTAAAAAAAGTCAACAACTTTGGATTGCCCCCCCAAGAAAATGTCAATAACTTTGGCATTGCCATCCCCCATCTTAAAAAAGCTCAGCAACTTTGGCATCACCCCTGCTAAAAAAGAAAGGCCAACAACTTTGGCTTCCCAACCCCCCTTCATGGGTAGATCACTTCCAGGATTTTTATACTGGGAGTAGATTGCAGTCTCTTGTGAGTTGGACATGCCTGTTCTAGATGTTATTGAACTGCCAACCTCCTTAAGTCCAGCTCGCATGGCTGGGGCTGGTCGGAACTGTAGTCCAAAGCAGCTGGAGAGTGAGCACCAGGTTGGGAAAGTCTGACTGAGCCCAATATTGTAAACGTGGCCAATGCAGGGCCAAGCACCCATGAACTGAACCTGGCTTCTCCCGTGCTCAAAGGTCAGTAGCACTACATATGGCTATGGCTCCTCCCCTGCTGGGCTGGCCTTGCCTAACCAGCCAATACAAAACACCCTCCTCTCTCCCAGGAATTAATTACAGTCAAAATGAAACCAGGAGTTATTTCCAGGTGTGCAACTTTTCGGCATGACTTTATGAACATAAAAAGTGCCCTCGGTTTGTTTGTTTTTCCTTTAAGAAAGAGAACACTTGCCTAATGTTGTTGACTTACTAGGTGTTTTTTCCGGAGAGCCCAAGTTTAAGGTGTTGTCGGCCTCGCCCAAAGCGACACCATTGACTGGTGAGCCACAATCTGCAACAACCCCCAGGCAGGACGATGTCCCGCAGTCCCAGAGGCGGGCAGTGCCATCCCGAGAGCTTGAGACCACGTTCCTTCCTCGATCCACAATGGCTGTGTCCAGAATTCCTGCAGGACAGCAAAGGAAACGCTTGTAGGAAAACGAAAAGAAGTCTATTCACACTCTCTGACACAACTCCGCCCCGCCCCCCGGTACCATAATCCTGACCAAAGCACGCCACAAGGAAAAAGCAAGGAGTCGGCAGCTAAGACAGCCTCAGAGAACCAAAGAGAAGGTTCCAGATTTGCCAGCTCATCTAGGTGACAACCACACTGTACATTTTAAACATGTGCCTTCCCCCTAAAGAATCCTGGGAACTGCAGTTTGTTAAGGGTGCTGGGAATTGTAGCTCTGTGAGGGGTACGATACAGTTCTCAAGATACTTAGGTGGAAGCCATGTGTTTTCAATGTATGGTGTGGATGTGAGCCTAGTTTAGATAAAGATCCAGTCTAATCGCAGATATCTGGGGCCTCAAATGTCATTTTTTGTGTGCAATTGCAAAATTCCATACTGTGTTAGCACTGGCTCTAATAGATCAATAGCAAATGATTACAAGTGAACATAAGATCGTAAGAGGAGGCCTGCTGGATCAGGCCAATGGTCCATCTAGTCTAGCATCCTATTCCTACGGTGGCCAACAAAATGCCTTTGTGAAACGAGCAAGGAAGAGCATTCACTCTTTTCCAAGAATACCATTAATTCTAATAGATGTAGCTGCTGATACATTTACGTATAAAACAAAAGAAATCCAATCCTACAAATTCTTGTATCTGCTCAATTCTGCTGTGGTAAATCTCTCCAGCAAGAGACAGCTGGCTCTGATAACTGTGTACTTAAGATGAATTTGCATAATTTTGGCAATCTGTAACTTTGAGCTTTTCAGGACAGATCGGGGACAGAGGGTGGCGCTAGGGAAGGAGTTGTCGCCGCGGCACTCCTTGGTGTGTGGAGTCCCACAGGGTGCAATCCTTTCCCCGATGCTTTTCAATATCTTTATGCGCCCCCTTGCCCAGATTGTCCAGTTTTGGTCTGGGTTGTCATCAATATGCTGATGACACCCAGCTTTATCTGTTGATGGACAGTCGCCCTGACTCGGCCCCAGACACACTGACCAGATGCTTAGAAGCTGTGGCTGGATGGCTACGTGGGAGCCGGTTGAAATTAAATCCTTCGAAGACAGAAGTCCTCTGGCTGGGTCGGGATGACATGGAGTTGGGGGGCCAACACCCATCTCTTGTGGGGGCTCAATTAGTGCCAGCACCTACTGTCAAGAGCTTGGGTGTAACCTTCAACGCCTCCCTGTCCATGGAGGTGCAGGCTGCAGCCACAGCAAAAGTGGCATTTTTCCCATCTCCGCCGTATCAAGCAGTTGGTCCCTTACCTTTCTCGCTCTGATCTGGCCACAGTGATCCATGCGACCGTCACCTTCAGGCTCGATTATTGTAACTCTCTCTACACGGGGCTGACCTTGAAGCTGACCCAGAAACTCCAGCGGGTGCAGAATGCCGCGGCGAGGCTCCTTACTGGGTTCTTGCCGCAGGACCACATTCATCCAGTGCTTTACCAACTGCACTGGCTCCCGGGGGAGTACAGGGTCAGGTTTAAGGTGCTGTTTTTGACTTTTAAAGCCCTATGCGGTCTAGGACCCTTGTACCTACGGGACCGCCTCTTCTGGTATGCCCCGCGGAGGACCTTAACAACACTTTGGAGGTCCTAAGCCGCAAGGTGGTTAGATTGGTCTCAACTGGGTCCAGGGCCTTTTCAGTACCGGCCCCGACTTAGTGGAATGCTCTGTCACAAGAGACCAGGGCCCTGTGGGATTTGACATCTTTCCGCAGGCCCTGCCAGGTGGAGCTGTTCCGCCTGGCCTTTGGTTTGGACTCAGTCTGACCCTTATGTTTCCCTCCCCTTATGGTTTTGATTTATGGGCTACTACAAAAATAAGGCTGCATTTTAAATTGTATTTTAATCCTTATTTTACCCGTATTTAAATTAACTGTTTTTTCTTTATGTTTTATTGTAATTTTATTGGTGTTAGCCGCCCTGAGCCCGGTTCTGGCCGGGGAGGACGGGGTATAAATAAAATTTTATCATCATCAGAAGTTTTTGGCTGACAGGTAGCTTGTATTCACCAGGGTCCTGCCAATGCCTTTATCCCTGACCTCACATTGTGCATATGCACGAGGGGCAGGGACCATCCCATGCTCACTTCCTCCCCTCATCGTCTGGAACTGGAGAGTAGAGTGCGAGCCATCTTTATAGTTGCATTGAGCTTTGGAATTCTGCAGCTACCAGGTACAACTGCCCTCGTCCTCCAGGTTTGTTTAGGTGGTGAGCTGCAGAGGTGCTCATTACACCTTATCAGCCCAGCAACAAAAGAGAAACACCAGCCTCTTTCTCCAGCTTGGAGCTTAACTCAACTTCAGCTGCTATTACAACTGCATTTATTTCAGTTGCCAGTTTTCTGTACCTGCTTTGTGACCCTGAAATGTTACCACACATTTGGCATCTTCCGCAGACCAGATCTTTAGCCGGGCATCCATCCCCCCACTCAGGACCACAATGCCTGACGGGAAAAATCTGCAGCAATTCACATCGTAGATGTGGCCTTCCAGGCATCTCTGGAAAGACAAAAGAACTGAGTGCTAGTTAAAAACCTCATCTCATCCTCTGCCTTGTTACTTAGCAACAGCCGTCTTATTTGCCAAACACACTGGCTGGCTGCACTGCCTCCATGACATCACTGCATCCTAGATTGTCATCATCTGTTTTGTTTCTATGCAGAGATTATCTCACTGAGGTTCTGGAAGTATCCTAAAGCCATAATCAAGGGTAATTAAATCTAGGGCAGCTGCCCAAACAAGGTACATATATGCCTGAGATTTCCAGGACACAGCAGACCTATTTCTCACTAAGATGCTAAACTTGCATCCACTTGAGACTGCAGGTGGGAGCTTGATTTAAACAAAACCTACATAAACTAGCCATGTCAGAAAGAAGTGGCATAGTCTAGCCTTTCCCCCAATATACTTCTTTGTGAGATTCTACCTGCTACCTGAAACTGTAGCCCAGACAAAGGGTTAGCATCACAGTGAGAGTTGTGCCATTGTTAGTAAACTCATTATATGGAAAATAGTCAGGCGGAGGGGGGTGGATCAGAAGTAAGATAATAGTTGACACCCTGAACTCATTTCTAACCAGTCAGAGTGCTGTGACACGGAAGTCGGATGATCCTCAACATGGTGAAGGAGACCAGGCCCCAATTCCTTTATGAAAAGAAGTAGTTGGGGGTGGGGAATGGATTTCTCTACCCATTGAGAAGACAGGACATGCAGCGATAATACACTTCAGGAAAGGAAGGTTAGGTTAAATATAAGAAACAACTTCCTTGCCACAATCCACAGGCGCACACTCGCACAGGCACTTAAGATTTATCATGTTGTTTCTCTCTCTCTCTCTCTCTCTGCCAGTGATATCAAACTACCTGTAAAACTCTGGAGTTTGAACAGCAGTGTGAGGAGGGCAGGGATTAGTTCAACATTCAAGGATTTAGACTGCAGGTTTCTTAAAGGCAAATTTCAACCTCAATACAGGTCTTACTCTTATTTCTCCATTAGCAGCCTGCCAAATTTTCATAGCTCCATCAGCACTGGTTGATACTCCAAGTCCTCCGCCACTAGAAATGTCAAGGCAAGTAATCTAAGATGGAGAGGAAGAGAAAATAAATAAATGACCGCAATCTAGAAAAGTGCAATATTGATGGGCACTGGCATGTTATACAGTTCAGTCCATGTATTACTGAACAAACCACAGGCTAATGAGCTTATTGAGAAATCTCTGTTCCATATAATTAAGCAGCCAATTTGTAAAACACAGGCTATTCAAGGAGACATAAAAAAGATAAAATCAAATAGTTATACGATCAAAAAATGGTTGCCAGGTTTTTGAGTACCTCTAATATAGATGATATACAACTGTGTATAAAATAATAGGCAAAAACAAATTTGAACTTACATGGGCTTATAGGAATAATAATAATAATAATAATAATAATAATAATAATAATAATATATTATTTATACCCCGCCCATCTGGCTGGATTTCCCCAACCACTCTGCGCAGCTCCCAACAGAATAGTAAAAACACAATACAACATCAAACATTAAAAACTTCCCTAAATAGTGCTGCCTTCAGATGTCTTCTAAAAGTCAGATAGTTGTTTATTTCCTTGACATCTGATGGGAGGGCATTCCACAGGGCGGGTGCCACCACCAAGAAGGTCCTCTGCCTGGTTTCCTGTAACCTCACTTCTCGCAGTGAGGGAACCACCAGAAGGCCCTCGGAGCTGGACCTCAGTGTCCGGGCTGAACGATGGGGGTGGGGACGCTCCTTCAGGAGCAAATGATGCAACAAAATCTCAGTCCCCCTGCCCCCCTGGCACTTGACATGTCCTCCCCAGCCTTGACCACCTCCTTCCCTAGATGACTTTGAATTTCTGCTGTCACGCATCTGACAGAAGAACATACCTACCTGTGTAACATATAGACAGGTTTGTACTTGGGAGTTTAGTATTTGGTGTGGTGGGATGGATAATTGGTGTGAGAGATTGCGAAGCAGTTTGAAGAAGAGGAAATGGAACTGTGGGAAAGCCTGAGGACTTTGTGAGAGTTGCAGGTCTTCAAAGCAGGTGAACTTGTAACTTGGCTGTGGACTTTAACACAGCAAGGACTTTGAAGCAAAGAATCCTCTCTGGGCTGAGAGAGAGAAGACTTCTTGTACCATCTGGAACATGTGTGTGTGTGTGGAGTGTGGTGTACAGCTGTTTTCTGTGGCAAGCTTCCACAGCACATACACCCAGCACTGACAAGTTATCCAAGAACACTGCAACTCATTAAATTAACTGAAGCTGCATCATCATTTAAAGTCTTCTTATGAAAAACCACTTTGTAAAAATACTTACGCTTTTTTGATGGATTCTACAGAAGGTTGTGTAGGGTGCCAGAAATTTGGTGGAGGCATTTTCACGAGGACAGGAAACAAGGAGACTTTTCTGGAGTAGGTAGAACAGAAAGGAGGATATAACATATATTGGAAGCAGATTATGTACACATTGACCCAACATCACAAAACCCAATAACTTGGTACTAATATGGTGAAAACTCCAGACAATAAAGCAGGTAGCCACAATTGTTTTTGATATTTCAATTAAATATTATAGATATGAACTAAACCATTGCAGTATTGAGTAATTTTGAGTGTTGCCTTATACTGTGAGCCCCAAGAGTTTTTTTTTTAATGTTTAAGAAAATGAGCTCTAAACTGCTCTAAGGCCACCAGAGAGCATTTATTCCTCCAGTAGAAGCCCAAACCCAGAAAATATAATAATCTGAATTGGGGCTCTGACAGTCAGAAGGCACAATATAAATCCAACAAATAAAAATGTGCAGTTATGACAGAGGGCACTTCCACACAGCAGTTTCTTCTGAATTCAGTGCTGCTCATGTCATGGATGGATGTTTTGTGTAATGTGCACAGGACACCAGCCTCGTCAAAATGACATCCCATACCCCCCCCAACACCTCAATTTAATCCAGATCAAATTCAGATTATAAATCTGACATAGAAATCCATAGTTAGCTTAGTTCTTGCTATGAGCCACTAGTCTACCCTTCAACCTCAGAGACGGAACTGACAGTACCTTAGTTATTTCACTGACAACAAATCCTTCAGAGGCTACGACTTCAGGAATTCCATCTGAGCTCACCCCCTGACAAGTCAGCTTACCATACAAAGTAGGTTTTCCTACAGCATGCAAAAAACACAAACAAGACTTAAAAGGGGTTAAATACTTTAGACAGTACTTTATAAAGCTATCCTCATCTATTTGGGTTTTATTTTCATTGGAGATCTTCAACATGAGTTCTTCCTCTAGCTAAAGCCCAATGTGATCCATTTTAGTTAAAGCTTCACAAACAGTTCTCTGTCAGGTTTATTGTGCTACTCCCACTTGTAGCAGACTAACATAAACAAATAGTAATCAAATGAATCAAATAAGAGAAAATCAGAGAACAAAGCTTGTTAAACTCTAACATGCTTGTTCACCAAGAACTGACGACTAATCAGGGCCGTCTTAAGCATATCTGGCACCGTGGCGCGAAGATCCCTCTGGTGCCCCCCCTCGCCCTGTTTCCCAGCGCCCACCGTGCGGCACCTCCCTGGCGGCCCGGCACCCTGGTGCCCTGCGCCACCCAGCCTTGCCGTAGGACTGGCCCTGCGACTAATAATTCTGAAGTTTTTTGTCAGCTGGACTTTCATCTAAAAATTTATTCTGGCTGGCTTGTTTAAAAAAATAGATAAATTTGTTATTTCAGCTTCACAAGTAGCATTAGCTAGTGGAAAAACCCAAGCATATTTAACTCAGGATTTGAATATTGGAGCTTGAGCTAAAGTGTGGAGAGAGAGAAGAGAACTGGTTGGACACAAAGAGAAGGGAACTGTACATTATCACCACAAAAGGGGCAGAGGACTCTTCTTGTTCACCTGGGCTGCTGCAGCTTAGCCAAGCCTGCTCCTCATTCTTCCTGCAAAGATGAGAAACTTGTAAGTATAAAGCTGGGACAGCCAACGTGGTGCCCTTCCAAATGCTGCTAGGCTACTTCTCCCATCATGCCGTACCACTGACCTTGCTAGCTAGGGCTAATGGAAGTTGTGATCCCACAATATCAGAAGGTACCATGTTGGCTATCGCTAGCATGAAGGATCAGATGCTCATTTGGCATCAGTTTGGAGGGGATCAGAGGAAGTTGGATTTTGGGGTGTTAACTTGTAACCCGTTTCCTGTGTCAATAACTCAGTTTGTGGGGCAGCACAAGACGCAGGATTCGCAGCCCAAAACGAGCACAAAACATTGGCATCAATTTGTAGGGGATGCAAAATTTTGGGGTTATATATTAATGAAACTGAAGTAGATGGAGGTTTGAAAAGGAGCAGCTACTGAGTTCATTCAAGGCTAAAGGGGCGGGAGGGGACATTCATCAGCACCATCATTATTACCCTGTTTCTCCTATTTTAAGATGTAGTCATAAAATAAGCCATGGCAGGATTTTTAAGCATTCAAGGAATACAATATATACCCCGAAAATAAGACATAGTGATAGGTGCAGCAGCAATGCTGGCTGCGGCAGGAGGAGGATGAGGGGGGAAAATAAGACATCCCCTGAAAATAAGCCATATTGTGTTTTTTTGAGGAAAAATAAATATAAGACGGTGTCTTATTTTCGGAGAAACACGGTATTAGTGCAGGCTTAAGTATTTGGGGGAGCTGGACAAAAAAAAAAACTCCAAAATTTGGTGTGGGGAAGGAGATATGCATGTGAGGGGGCACTGAAAAGGGGGGACAAGGAGAGGGGAGAAGAGACACGTTTGAGGGGGTCAAGGGGGAAGAAGAGAGAGACAGTTTGAGGGAGCATTGAAAATGGAGGGGCAAGGGAGGAGAAAAGCAAAGTTTGAAGGGGCACTGAAAATGAGGGGCAAGGAGGGGAGAGAAGAGACAAGTTTGTGGGGGTCACTGAAAATTGGGGCGAGAAAGGGAGAAGTGGTAAGTTTGAGGAGGGACTGAAATGAGGGGGAAGAGGACGAGAAATGGGGGCGAGGGGTCAAGGGGGGAGCAGAGATTGAGGGGGGCAACTGAAAACGGGGGTGCCAGAGGATGCCGACACTTCAGGTGCCCCCTCGTGGCCGTGAGGAGGGGGCAGGCGCGGGGAGGCCCTCTCGCCCACCTCAGCACCTGGTCCCAGTCGCTCTGGATCCGCACCACCGCCGCCATCTTGCCCTGGGCCCCTCCCCGGAAAGCGCATCCCGCTGCCCTCCCCCCGGAAGGCCCGGGCGCCGCCCACCAGGGAAGCAGCTTGGCCCGCTTGGGGGGGTCCTCGGCGGGGCCCGGGAGAGGCGCGGAGGCCTCAGGGGAGCCCAAGGCCGAGGGGAGCCTGGCGGGCCTGGGAAGGAAGGCCGCCGGGCGTTGGCGGGCGGGCTTCTCTTTTTTTGCCTGCGTAGCTCGGTGGGCGGGGCGCCTGGCGCGCGCGGGAAGCTAAGCAGGCTCAGCCCCGGACAGCTTTCGGATGGGAGACCGGAGCAGCAGCAGCAGGCCGGGCGGTGACGTCATTTCCGCGTAGCTCGCGCGCGCTTGGCCTTTCCCGCAGAGCACCTCGCCAAAGACTCCTCCCGAGTAAGGTTATAGCCGTCCGGGAGTATAAGAGGAGAGGGTCCCCACCTCCTCCTGCAGATCGGGAATTGGCTAAGTTGCAGGAAGGCTATTTATAAAATAAGAGAGTTCTCCGGATGATGTAGAAAGCGGAGTCAGCCTAAGGATCAGCAAGTGAAGTTTCTTCACATCAACGTGCCGGAAAAGCTTCGGTTATTACTTTTGCCTATACATAGACTTTAGTAATCCAGGAGAATTGTCAGGAAAGTGGGGGAGAAACTCTATGGCCTTTGAATGCAAAGTGTGGCAAATTCAGTATATTGCACGTGCAAAATACACTGTGCTCCCATCTTCTTTCTCATTCCCTCCATTCATAAGGCATAGTAACCATATCCGATGCCCTTTTAAATGTGTTGTGGCAGGACGGATGATTGGTTTGTTTGTTATTTTTATTATGTATTTTGTGTTTTTTATATTGTAATTTTATGTTGTGAACTCTGCCCTGAGATCTATGGGTATAGGGGCAGGCTTCCTCAACTTCTGCCCTCCAGATGTTTTGAGACTACAATTCTCATAATCTCTAACCACTGGTCCTGCTAGCTAGGGATCATGGGAGTTGTAGGCCAAAATAATAATAATATATTTATACCCCGCCCATCTGGCTGGGTTTCCCCATCCACTCTGGGCGGCTTCTAACAGAAAAATGAAATAAAATAATCTATTGAACATTAAAAGCCTCCCTAAACAGGGCTGCCTTCAGATGTCTTCTAAAAATCTGGTAGCTGTTTTTCTCGTTGACATTTGATGGGAGGGCATTCCACAGGCCGGGCGCCACTACCGAGAAGGCCCTCAGTCTGGTTCCCTGCATCTGGAGGGCCAAGGTTGAGGAAGCCTGGGATAGGGCATAATAATAAATACCACCTAAGAGCTTTGGTTGATCTGTTTGACATCCTATACCCTTTTAAAATGTGGTTCTTCCCGGGGGGGGGAGTTATTGGGTTGCTGTTTTTATTCTGATTATATATGTTATCATTTCTGTGAACTGCCCTGAGACCTCTTGGCATAGGGCAGTATATAAACTCAATATAACAATAATAAGAGCTGACAAAGAGAAAGTAGGGCTGCAATTCAGGTAATGAAACACACGGCACATTGCTAACCATGTTTACTCATTCCAATTGAATTCAATGGGGCATATTCCCAGGTAAATGGGGTTAGGACTGCAGTCTTAATCTACTAATCATATGGCCCTTCCCTGGTTACTTTCAGAAATGTGAATAAAACTCTCTGCGTTATTTTATGTTTAAGAGGATAAGAGACATTGTACTGCTTTTATAAAATGCCCTTATCCAGCTCCAAGTCTTTGGTGGGCACTGTTCAAGCAACTGTAATGACAACCAGGCAATCTCTTTCCCTTCTCTGCTTTTTTTAAATGCGCATTTCCTTCTCTCTCTCACCCTCCCTCCAGATCCACCAGGATGTCAAGTGCCAACCCCTCAGGTCACAACTGGAACCGGAAGCCAAAAGCGGAGGAGGAAGAGGAAGATCCCTTTGACAAAATGATCTCCCGCACCGGCTGCGCCTCTTTCCACTACGCGGTGCAGGAGTGCATGGCTGAACACCAGGACTGGCGGAAGTGCCAGGAGCAGGTGCGGAGCTTCAAGGATTGCATGATGGAACACGAGAAGCAGAGGATGGCAGAGCTGCACAGGAGACAGAAACAGCAACAAACCACAAGCTGACAAGAGCCAGCTTTGCACAATGGGCAGTTCCCTTGCTTGGCTTGGTGGAAGTATTTAAATACTAGCAGCACAGCACAGAGGTTGAGTCCTGGGGAAAGGTGGTTCAAAGAGATGGGAAGTAACTGCGTGCATTACTCTTGCAGTAATCCCCTGGCTAAATTCTTCTGGGTTTTTTTAACAGAAAAAGCAAAACTTACTTTCTTGCCAAAAAATAAAAGGTGAAAATTATGTCTTTTTCATTTTCTTCATCATTTAGGGGTTTTCTAAGTTTTTGTAGAGATAGATAAGCACATCCTTATCACTCTCAATTATTTTCTGTCCCTTCTTAACTGCAGTCCTGAACCAGACTGCTTAGTTGGCATTCATGAATCCTGTCCCTGTCTCACAATGGATTTGATAATTGCTCAGGAGTCTACATTATGGTTCGACCTGATTTTTTTTTGGGGGGGGGAATAGTTTAGGGCAGGGCAGGCTGGTGTTGTATATGCACACGGAACTGCTTTTAAGACCAGTTCACAGAATGGGGACGAAATCTGCTCGAGAGCTCTATTTGTGTTGATTTCAAAATCCAGATATCTTTGAGACTACACTACTAGACATTTTGCTTTGGCGCCCACAACCCAGGTTCCAGGAGCCATTTGGGGAATTGCTTTTCTATTCCTAGTTTCTAACACTGTCAGAAGAAGCAGAATATTTCTTCACAACGGAATGGGACAGGTCCTCCACCAAACGTGAGAGCAGCAGCCCGGCTCGGGGCACATTACAGCTCAGGTCTTGATAACACCTTAATACACACACACAAACTCAATACAAGCACACACAAACTCAATAAACTGGTTGGGTCTGCCCTGTACAGAGTGCAGAAGTCTAAATTGGTACAGGTGACGCAATGAGCTTTTGCTTAACTCCAGCAGCAGAAATTGTCTCATGTTACAGCACACTGCAGAAGCACGCCATAAAGATTCCATCATTTATTACGAAAACAAAGACTCATTGTGAGCACATTGGCTTTTGCAGCAAACACAGAGGTCCACTTCCACCGTGTCGTGGAACGTTGCGAAAAGATCGACAAGGATCAGCCACAAACCCCGATGTAAAACGGGTATTTGTATTGTGCTTGACTCAGCTCATTTGAGAAAGCAGGTCCTCTAGTTCTGGACGTGCCTTCAGCCGAACCTTGAAGTCTTCTTCCGTGTGCTGTGGAGGGACAGGGAGGCAAAAACAACAATAGCAGGACGTTATAGATATTAGCAGGGACAGCTGGAGACCCCAGAAAAGTGGCTATGCTTGACGTTTGGGAAAGAGACCACAAAGGAGGAAACAAGTTCTCAGAAGTACTAACTAGAAAGGTTTGCTGTTTATCGCAACTGCCACTATTAGCTTCGAAAGGAGACAAGCAAGTGGCAAGAAGAGCTCTCAAGTGAGATGCTTACTCTTCACACACTTTCAAGGCGAACTTTTGGGGCTGAAATAAGACTGCAGACCTCTGATGTCAATGCAGGTTTGTAAAAAACTAGGGTTGCCATATTCCCCAAAGTGAAAATCTGGACATATTTGTTGAGAAATATATTTTCTGAATTTTAACTGATTTTTTTTGGGGGGGGGAATTAATCTTCCCCCTCCCCTTGCCATATGTCCGACATTGTGCCGATTTGCCGAAAATCTGCCTGGATGCCATTTTACTGCTCAATTCCTGGATGTATGGCAGCCCTAAAGTCCAACATCCTGTGCTCAAAGCATCCAACCAGATGCCTTTGGAAAACCAGCAAGCAGGATTATACACTCCTGGGGTTTCCAGCAACTGGTATTCAGAAGGATTGTTGCCTTCATCAGACTGAGGCCATTACAGCTGGTAGCTATCGATATCCCCCTCCTCCACGAATTTGTCTAATCCTCTTTCAAAGCCATGCAAGTTGGTGCCGGGAGATCCCTAGTTTAAAGCTTCTGGATAGCAGATTTCTCTCCTTGTGCCAAATCCCATTCCTTAAATTACCTTAACTCAGAGAAGCTAGGAGCTATGCTGTGGAGGGCCGCCCAAGATGGCCAGGTCATAGTGGAGAGTTTTGACTAAACGTGATCCACCTGGAGCAGGAACTGGCAAGCCACTCCAGTATCCCTGCCAATAAAACTCCATGGACAAAGACCTTAAATTTTAGAGAGGATAACTAGGGCTGCCATACGTCCTGGTTTTCCCGGAGACATCCGGGATCCCGCTCCTGAAAATGGCATCTGGGGGAATTTCCGGAACTTGGCAAAATGTCCAGGGAAACCCAGATGTATGGCAACGGAGTGATTTCTTGCGGAAATCATTCTTTCTCAGCGAGGGGCTGGCTCATGCCAGCCACCTCCCTCCCCAGTGCCCTCCAATATTTCTTTCTCTTGCACTTGTCAGCTCCCGCAGCCCCTTCCCTGCCTCCGGCAACCCTAAAGGATGAGGCGAGCGATGGAGATGTGCAATAGTGTGTGTGGGGGGGGGTGCCCCAATGGTGGCGGTGGGGGGTGTCTGAGTTTTTGCTCTTTGGAATATGACCACCCCAGTATAAGCTACAAAGAGGGCTGACTAAGCAAGGAAGAATTGCATTATTTTGCTCTCGCCGCTGTGTTTTTGCATAAAGCTGTTCACCCACTGTTTACAGTTAGCCTTTCCTTCATACTGTTTCTTAGGAAGAGGCAAGGAAACGTACACCCCCCACCAAGTAGCAATTCATCATTTGCCCCAGATCTTATTCCTGCATTGCAGGGGGTGGACTAGTTGATCCTCAAAGTCCCTTCCAGCTCTAGGATTCTATGCCCTGAAGAATATCCGCCCCCTGTTACAGGCAGCAGAATAGAACCATCCTGGGCATGCTGCCTGAACACTTCTCAGCTCAGACTTTCCTGTTGAGCAGATCTTCTCCCCAAAGTTATTAAAGGCAGCCTGCTCTTCCTGAGCCTTCATGGCTCTGCTTCAGGTTGCTGCCTGGGATTTACTCAGTAATGGGTGCCTGTTGGTGCATAAATTGGGAACGAAATGGAGGAGGAGGACGACGCGCCGTTAAGGAGCTGGGCCTCAGCGCAGAAAGGCTTTTGAGGCAAAAATGATGCTGGCGATTTTTTGGAGAGAGTGAGTAATCAATAATAATAATAAATATATAGAGAGCACAATCTCCCTGGGAAAGTTCTGCATGAGCCACATTGGAACAAGAGCAAAGCTGGTCGGTTGTCCAATGGGTCAAGGCCTCGTGCAGCCTTCCCAAGGGGCGGAGGAGGCCTTGGAAAACTGGCAATCTGGCAAAGGGTTCCTCCCACTGCATAATTCATTTTAATTTTTTTTAAATGAGCTATACTGAGAATAATACGCTGAACATCTGGACATGGGCGGCCATGTAAGATTGAGAATACATTGTAAATTCAATTATAACCTCAAATTCTGTGCTCAAAGCAAACATATGCAAATATGTGTGGTGCGTGGTAATTTGCCTACAGTGGTACC
Organism: Zootoca vivipara; assembly: GCF_965207765.1. Classification (NCBI taxonomy): domain Eukaryota; kingdom Metazoa; phylum Chordata; class Lepidosauria; order Squamata; family Lacertidae; genus Zootoca; species Zootoca vivipara. Next base: position 98,209,612 of record NC_142587.1, on the reverse strand, counting down.
TTGGTTCTCGAACAGCCTAGTTCACGAACAACTTAGAACCCGAACGCTGCAAACGCGGAAGTGAGCGTTCCAGTTCTCGGATTTTTTGTTGGAAGTCGAACGTTTCCTGAGTCCTGAGCTTCCATTTTTAGTGTTGCGCTTCTGTTTTTAGAGAGATCGCGCCTATTGGGCGGGTGAGGAGAAGCGTCCCGGCAGGGCTCTGCAGCCCAGCCGCTAGTGGTTAAGAGCGGTAGACTCGTAATCTGGGGAACAGGGTTCGCGTCTCCGCTCCTCCACATGCAGCTGCTGGGTGACCTTGGGCTAGTCACACTTCTCTGAAGTCTCTCAGCCTCACAGAGTGTTTGTTGTGGGGGAGGAAGGGAAAGGAGATTGTTAGCCGCTTTGAGACTCCTTCGGGTAGTGATAAAGCGGGATATCAAATCCAAACTCTTCTTCTTCTGATTGGGGCGGTGGGGAGAAGTGTTTTAGGGGTAATTCTTCAACAGCCTGGAACGAATTAATCCATTCTGCATTGCTTTTTATGGGAAAACACACCTTGGTTTTGGAACGGAATGTTTTGGATTAAGTTCGAGAACCAAGGTACCACTGTATTTTGCTTGATTCTGGTCATTTCCATTACCATCGCAACCGCACCCATTTGGTTTAAACTTCCCCCTCGTTTGTTCTGGAACAAATTTCCTGTGGTGCAAAGGGACCAGGCAGTAAAGACACCAGTAAAGGTTCAAATCTGCTGTGAAGCTCGTCTCAAGAAGTCACCATTTCCACATGAGCCCTGCTGGGTCTGAGCAAAAGGTCTATCAGGTCAGGAATCTCTCCTCCTAGCAATGGGCAAGCAGGTGCTTCCGGCAACCCCACAAGCAGGGCACGGCGACAACAGCCCTCCTTGGTTATTTGTCTCCAGCACCTGGCATTCCAAGGTAAACTGCGTCTGAACAGGGAGGCTCTGTATCATGGCTGCTGAGGAGTTTATTCCAAAGAGGTGTCGAACTACCAAATTCAGGAGGGAGGGAGGGTGTGTGTGTGAGAGAGAGGGTGTGTGTGTGTGCGTGTCCTGGAGCACTTCTCAGAACTTGCTTTTTAACAATGGTTTAAAAGCCAGGAGCCACAATGCTAAAGCTGAATGCTTCAGTAAGAATCCACATACCTCTTTCACTAACAGATGGACTCCTTCCGGCTGATTATTCTGAAGGATTTCCAAGAGAATAGGAGCGAATGCAGCACTCAAACCGCTGATCTGGAGGGGAAGAGGAAAAAAGAAGCGGAATGGATCGTTATAGGGGATGGGGAAGAGACACACACACCCAAAAAAAAAACCTGGACCTATTATGTTATCAGCATACATCATTACGATCAGGTGAAAGGACACAAAGGCTTTCAGAATCATATAATAAGAAAATCAATTTTTAAAGTGTGGGAAAAGTATAAAGACTTATTAGAACAAAAAACGCCATGGTGGCTTTCCCCGTTAGAAGCAATATCTTTGAAGAAAGTGAATATGAGGACCAATTGGCCAACATATAGAGAGCTGGTTACAGGTAGGTAGCCGTGTTGGTCTGGGTCGAAGTAAAATAAAAAAATTCCTTCAGTAGCACCTTAAAGACCAACTAAGTTTTTATTTTGGTATGAGCTTTTGTGTGCATGCACACTTCTTCAGATACACTGAAATAGGAGTCCCCAGGCACTTATGTAGAGAAGGGGTGGGGAGGGGGAGGGGAGGGGGGATCACTCAGAAGGGTGGTGGAAGTGGGTGATTGACTGACTGATAGCTGTTGATGACCGAAAACGACTGCAAATGGTTTTGCATGAAAAAGCAAGGGTTGAGATGGCTGAGGATCGCTTATCATGTATAATGAGATAAGAATATCTCTGTTCAAACCAGGTCCCTCCATGGTTTTGAGCTTGGTGATAAGTTGTAATTCAGCAACTTCTCTTTCCAGTCTATTTCTGAAATTCTTTTGTAGTAAGACAGCTACTTTGAGATCTTGTATAGAATGTCCTGGGAGATTGAAGTGTTCTCCTACTGGTTTTTCTGTCTTCTGGTTCCTGATGTCAGATTTATGTCCATTTATCCTTTGGCGTAGGGTTTGGCCTGTTTGTCCAATATAGAGAGCTGAAGGGCACTGTTGGCATTTGATGGCATACACAATGTTAGAAGATGAGCAATTAAATAGTCCTGAGATGGTATGTTGGATGTTGTTGGGGCCAGTAATGATGTTGTCCGGGTGTATGTGGCAGCAAAGTTGGCACATATAGAGAGCTGTTAACCGAGGTAGAAAACCAGGTAAAATTAAAAGATTTTGAAGAGGTGAGAGAACTGGTAACAGGTTGGTTACAATATCATCAATTAAATGATTTTTAAAAAAAAATTGATAAAAAGAAAGGTTTTAGTTATGAGTTATTAAGATTTCAAAGAGAGATTTTAGAAGATAATATTAAATTATGGTTGAAAATGTATAATTTGCTCCTGGAATAGGAAACTATGAACAGGTCTGTGATGATACAATGGGCGAAAAATGTGGGACGTAATATACAAATGACAGACTGGGACAGATCTATGGAAAATAGATCTGAAATTTACGGCATGTTTTTTTATTGAAAGAAAATTATATGAAAATGATGTACCGGTGGTATTTGACCCCAGTAAAACTAGCAAAAATGTACAGAACAAGTAGCAATATATGCTGGAAATGTAAAGAAAAATAAGTTACCTTTTATCATATGTGGTGGACTAGTAATGTAACTCAAAATTCTGGGAAATGAGATATAATGAAATGAAAAAAATGTTCAAAATAACTTTTGTTTAAAAACCAGAAGCCTTTTTATTAGGAATTATAGGTACCGAGATCGCAAAGGACCAGAGGAAATTGTTCATGTAGGCTACAAGGGCCACCCGGATGTTACTAGCCCAGAGATGGAAGGAAGAGACAGTTCCAACCAAAGAATAATGGCAGATCAACTTGATGGACTATGCCAAAGTAGCAAAATCAACTGGGAAGCTCGGGAATCAAGAAGACCAGAAATTTTAAAAAGAATGGGAAATGTTTATAATGTACATACAAAATCATTGTAAACAGGTCAAAACATTAGCAGGATTTTAAATATACTTGTAACAGAATGTATAGATAACATAGGAAGATGAAAAATTGGAGAAGCACTGATATGCAGTTGAAAATAGAATTCAAAGGACCCATCGAAGGCATGGGGGGAAGTCAGGAGACTCAGTGTCATCTCGATATCTGTATTTTGTACTGTTTAATGTTATATGTTTATATTTTGGAAAATCAAATAAAAAAGATTACGGGAAAAAGAACCGATTTCCAGCAGGAACCAAAGGCACAGTGTGAAACCAGGATTCCTATGTAGGTCTGCCGCTGGTCTGAAAAGAGGTGTTTCTTTATTACTGTCATATCTAATCCTTCAAGAGGATAGATGTTTCTTCCCCCGTTTTATACATGGAGGAAAAGACTTGACCTATGCCAGCTACTGAGCTCCCCAGCGGGGTATCTCTGTTCTGGTCTCCTTTGTCCAACACTCTCTTCCAAAGGTGGGAAATTAACCTCCCCTACCCTCTACTGTGGGACGCAGGTGGCGCTGTGGGTTAAACCACAGAGCCTAGGGCTTGCTGATCAGAAGGTTGGCAGTTCGAATCCCTGCAACGGGGTGAGCTCCCGTTGCTCGGTCCCAGCTCCTGCCAACCTAGCACTTCGAAAGCACCTCAAAGTGCAAGTGGATAAATAGGTACCGCTCCGGCGGGAAGGTAAATGGTGTTTCTGTGCACTGCTCTGGTTCGCCAGAAGCGGCTTTGTCATGCTGGTCACATTACCTGGAAGCTGTACGCCGGCTCCCTCGGCCAATAACGCGAGATGAGCGCCGCAACCCCAGATTCGGTCATGACTGGACCTAACGGTCAGGGGTCCCTTTACCTTTACCCACTACTGTAATGTGTGCAGAAGAGTTCGACCAAGATGATCCAAGTAGAGCAGGGGGACTTTAAAATGACTGCATCTCTAGCACTGCCCCTGTTGTTTTTAGTGTACTCAAAAGAAGAGGGACGCGGGTGGCGTTGTGGTCTAAATCATTGAGCCTCTTGCGTTTGCCGATCGGAAGGTTGGCAGTTCGAATCCCCACGACAGAGTGAGCTCCCATTGCTCAGTCCCAGCTCCTTCCAACCTAGCAGTTCGAAAGCACACCAGTGCACGTAGATAAATAGGTACCGTTTCCATGCGCTCTGGTTTCTGTCATGGTGTTCTTTTGTGCCAAAAGCAGTTTAGTCCTGCTGGCCACATGATCCGGAAAGCTGTCTGCAGACAAACGCTGGCTCCCTCGGCCTGAAAGTGAGATGAGCGCTGCAACCCCACAGTCGCCTTTGACTGGACTTAACCATAGAGGGGTCCTTTACCTTTAGCTTTTACTCCAAAGAAGTCCCAGTAGTGGTGTATGGAAGTGAGAGCTGGACCATAAAGAAGGCTGATCGCCGAAGAATTGATGCTTTTGAATTATGGCGCTGGAGGAGACTCTTGAGAATCCCATGGATTGCAAGAAGATCAAACCTACCCATTCTGAAGGAAATCAGCCCTGAGTGCTCACTGGAAGGACAGATCCTGAAGTGGGGGCTCCAATACTTTGGCCACCTCATGAGAAGAGAAGAATCCTTGGAAAAGACCCTAGTGTTGGGAAAGATGGAGGGCACAAGGAGAAGGGGACGACAGAGGACGAGATGGTTGGACAGTGTTCTCAAAGCTACCAACATGAGTTTGACCAAACTGCGGGAGGCAGTGGAAGACAGGAGTGCCTGGCGTGCTCTGGTCCATGGGGTCATGAAAAGTCAGACACGACTAAACAACAACAACCAAAGAAGTCACAGGGAATTCAGCTGAAAGACTGCCGGGCTACATGATGTCACCATACTATTTTTTTTTAAAAAAAGAGGAAACTGGGCAGGTGAGACCTCCTACCTGAACAACACGTTGGTGGGTTGTAAGTACAGCATCCCGATTCAACTTGGAGCCTTGCTCCTGCATCAGCATCACCTCCATGGTCTTGGTGGGCATCGCATAGCTGTGGAAACAGCAGCTCAGTCATCAGCATTCCACAGGCACGAAAGGGGAGAGTGAGAGAAAGAGAGACTTTTGCACTATTCAGCAGAAAGAACCGAACTTCCAGCCCCAGGGAGCGAGGCTCCTGGGAGGGAGCCTTCATGACAAATTAGCGATGCAGACAAGATTGGCTGCCTTCTGTGATGGATCCCCCACCTCACTGCTTAAACCTCAGAGGCTCTCCCTGTGCTTCTCCACAAACGGGAGAAAAAAAAAACCTCCAGAGTCCAAACTGGACTTGTCTCCAGAGTACCTCAGGCTCTGCGTTCGAAACCTATGGCCACCAGTGGAGTCTCCCTCCCTGGGTTCCCTACAGCTACAGTGTGCCTTAGGCAACTATGTGGCTCCTTCGGCTTCGCTAACCAGCCCTTTGTATGACAGGAGAAACAGCAAACAGTTTCCTCTTCCCCAGGAAAGCTTTGTTCTCCCCTCTTTGTCACACCTCTGAAGGTACTGAGACACTGCCGAGTCAGTGAACGTTTAAGCACATTTGACTTTATTATTTAACTTATAAACATGAGTTTCTTTGGTTCTTAAAAGCACATATCTTCTTTTTATTTAACACAGTTTTCTTCATACAGCTCCTGCATCCCACTCTCTACCAACTCCCTAACTCCCAACTGCCAACTGCCTAACCACCTCTCTCTCGCTCCCACAACCCTCTCCCCCCGAATTAACTCCCTCCCATTCCTTTTAAAACCCTGGCAGTCCCGCCCCTCAGGAATGGAATGTGTCATTTATCCAGGAGGTTGGGCTTTAACTCTCTGCACCCTGGAGTTCTTTTGCCCACCAGGCCATTCCGTCACATTTTCTCCCCTCCCCCGAAAACCCTTGCGCAGGCATACTCAAAATTATCAGAGTAATGCCAAAGCAGGGAGATAGTATCTGGAAAGCTCTGGCTTACCTTCCCCCAGGTGTTCTATATACCTAAACCTGTGTTGCAACTCTCAATTCCCCTGCTAAACTTACACCTATACATGCAGTTAACCTAGACTTCAGATATACACACTTACATATGCACTATACACTTTAACATTATTCCCCAATAATACCCACCTATGTATATATAGTGTAAAATTAAACCTTTCCTTCTATTCAAAAATCAGGGTATTTCCTAAAAATTATACACTAAACATTTATGTGTCCCAACCAAAACAGAATTGATTCCATACCATCAAAAACATTTTCTACCTTCCAGCATCCTTTAAATTACATTGCTGCCTTAAAAAGATCAAGTTGTCACCTTCAACCAAAGCACAATAGATTCTCCCCCAAACGATGAAGGCACTTGTTCTCAGCAATTCTTCTTGCGACACCTAATAAATAAAAAGAAACCCTCTTCCCACCAGTCAATGATGACTTTAGAAGGAATAAGTCTCAATAAGAAGCGCATAAGAATGTCTTTAGCTGCATTAGTCAGTGGGACTCCTGACGTCTCTGCATTGGAAGAAAATCGTTGCACTTTAACAAGTCCTTTTTCCTCCTCCTGCCGCATCGCTTTTCCTTCTTTGCGCTGCACCGGCCATGCGTTGAGCAGATCTTCTGTCTCGCCCCGACGACTCTGCAGACAGTTTCAGATGGTACTGGAACATGCCTCTCGGTGCAATAGTCCGGCGCAAGCAAATCTCAAGCCGCTTTCGGGCAATCATTTTCCTGTGGGCCTCGCGCTGTTTCCAACTCCTAGCTGGAACATACTCAGCCTTAGCAGGATCACAAGATGACGAATGAGGAGCATGTTTACATATTCGAGCTGCTCCTTTGCCACACATGGGATTCCTGTTCATAATCAGGTATACAACCCCTGATGTCGAACATTGCTGTGCCCTTTGCGCCTGGCCAACAGCTTGCCTTTTAGTCTCTGTCACATAGCGATGCATCTCCAGGATGCCAGATACAACCACTGGATGTACCATGCTCTCTTCCTCCTTCCTTTCAGGCAGTAATAGATGTAACAGTGCACTGGTTTGCTGTCCATCTACCAGCTCAGAAGGGCTATAAACCTTGCCTTCCTGAACAAGTAAGTCAAAACTTAACACAGATGGTTGCCGACGTTCAGCCACCCTGTAATGCTGGTGATAAGGAAAAGGTGTCACAGATGAGGTCGGTGTTCCCTCATTCTTTTCACTAAGCTCCTTGGTTTGTAGGAAGTTATTTGCCGTCCCTACACAGCTAACTCCGCCAAGTGGCAACACCTCCTTCATACCCAAGTCGGCTATGAGCTCCTTAGGTAAGCTCTGTCTTGCTAAATCATTTCCATTGACTTTGAACACAGTCTTATCTCTGTTCTCCCTCAGAGGAATCTCCTCTGGTAATCTTAGGGCTCCGTCCCCGAGGTCTAAAATAAAACTGTTCTCCCTTTTAGAACCTCTGGTGTCTTTGTTTATAGCAGTCCAGTAAATTTGGTTTTGGACTCTCTCCTTTTGGCTTATTTCAAAATGCGCTGTTGTGGGGGCATCCTGTGCCAATTGCGGCTCTTGCAGACTGATCTTCTTTGGCATCACCGATTGCTCTTTGCTTTCCCACTCCGCTGCAGTTTTGCCTATCTCAGATTTACTAATTAGTGGTTCCTCCTTTATACAAGAAACCCTGGGCCTTTCTACTGACACCACTGTGCCGTACTGCCCTTTATCTTCTTCACACAGTCCCTTTAGAGTTTCATCTTCCCTCTGTTCTGCTAGGAACTGGGCCCTGTTGGCAGTTATGGTGGTTACAACTGACATTCTCCCCAACATTCCGTTCCCCTCAGGATCGGCTTGGGCTTCTGGTATGGCAGTTAATGGATTCCCTTTTGCTGAGGTTTGGGCTCTAGTGATAACTTGAACCTTAAATTCAGGCTTGATCACATCATTGCCTATCAGAAATGGTGTATCGATGTTATCCCAGACGCCCACTTTCCATTTTCTCCTCACGCCATTATAAACTATATCCACTTCTGCTACCGGAACCTCGAATTCAGGACCCCATATTCCCTTTAGACTAAAAGTTTGGTCTTTGAGGTACTGATCCTGTGTCACACAGTGTGATCTAACAAGACTCACTTCTGCGCCTGTGTCACGTAAACCCAAATATTCTTGATTATTTAAAATCACTGGCTCCATAAAGTCTTTATTAATCCCCTGATCAGCTCTCCAGACCTGCCTTATGTTAGCCACAGTCTCTGAGGCACTGACAGTTGATTCTGGGTTACTTTCCTGAGGTGATTTTTTTACCTCAGCTTGGGTTAGCAACTTTACTGACTTGGTAGCCGTGTTGGCATTTTGTTGTTTTGCTAATTGCGGGCATCTTGATCTTATGTGACCTTCTAATCCACAAAAATAGCAAGATATTTTTCTGACTACTGGAGTGTCTGCTTTGTCAGGAGCCCTGTCTGCTTTCTCCCCTTTTTCATAAGGCTTCATCTGCCTGTTCTTTGGCCACTGCCTTGGAATCAGCATTTCAGGACAGTCTCCTTCAATCTCATCTAATATTAAAGCCATTTTGGCCACATCCATCAGCCTTTTGTCTTTAATAAACCAGCGTAGATTCATAGGGACGTGTTTATAAAACTGTTCCACACAAATTAGCTGTTTTAATTCTTGGAAGCTTGTCACCCCGCTCCCCTGAATCCACCTGTCCAGCAAACGATCTAGCTTGCTTGCCAGCTGAGAAAATGTCTCTTTGGGACCTCTTTTTAGTTCTCTAAAGGCTTTTCGGCTTTGATCAGCAGTTAGCCCACAGCGTACTCTCACCCGCTGCTTAAATATCTCATAACTGGATAGTTCAGTATCCCTTAAGTCTGAGTATATTTCACTCAATATGCCACATATTTGAGGCCTCAGATACATCATCCAGTCCGCCTCAGCTATTTTTAATTCCTGACAAATGCGTTCGAAACTGAATAGAAAGCTTTCGGCATCATCCCCATTTACATATTTTGGGAATCTCTTGAGGTTTGCTGAGGTAACCTCCACATTTTCTCTATTTGGAGCTACCTCTCCTCTTAATTGAATCTCTTCCAAACGCATTCTCCCCAGCTGTATCTCTTTTTCCATTTGCAACCTCTGCATTCTCTCCTCAGCCGCTATCTTTTCCCTTTCGCTTTCAATTCTAGCCTTCTCCTTTTCACTTTCAATTCGAGCCATTTCAATTTTTAGTCTCATCATCTCTAATTCAGAAATTGGGCTCCCCTCAGCCCCTTCTGTCCTCTCATCCCCTTTAGCCTCTCTTGCTTTTCTTAAATGTGCCATTTTCCTTCTCTGGAAAATATCGTTTTAAAACTCCCACAAACTTCAACTATGGTTGTGGATTCAGATCACGACGCTGCCACCAAAAAATGTGATGGATCCCCCACCTCACTGCTTAAACCTCAGAGGCTCTCCCTGTGCTTCTCCACAAACGGGAGAGAAAAAAAACCTCCAGAGTCCAAACTGGACTTGTCTCCAGAGTACCTCAGGCTCTGCGTTCGAAACCTATGGCCACCAGTGGAGTCTCCCTCCCTGGGTTCCCTACAGCTACAGTGTGCCTCTCCCTTAGGCAACTATGTGGCTCCTTCGGCTTCGCTAACCAGCCCTTTGTATGACAGGAGAAACAGCAAACAGTTTCCTCTTCCCCAGGAAAGCTTTGTTCTCCCCTCTTTGTCACACCTCTGAAGGTACTGAGACACTGCCGAGTCAGTGAACGTTTAAGCACATTTGACTTTATTATTTAACTTATAAACATGAGTTTCTTTGGTTCTTAAAAGCACATATCTTCTTTTTATTTAACACAGTTTTCTTCATACAGCTCCTGCATCCCACTCTCTACCAACTCCCTAACTCCCAACTGCCAACTGCCTAACCACCTCTCTCTCGCTCCCACAACCCTCTCCCCCCGAATTAACTCCCTCCCATTCCTTTTAAAACCCTGGCAGTCCCGCCCCTCAGGAATGGAATGTGTCATTTATCCAGGAGGTTGGGCTTTAACTCTCTGCACCCTGGAGTTCTTTTGCCCACCAGGCCATTCCGTCACACCTTCGTTAAGTGGAGCGCAACCGCCTGCCTTAATGAGGCCTGTTGGCGCTAAAACTCCTACCTCTTTGCCAGCAGAAGTGGAAAATCTGCATTGAAAATGGTTTCTGCAAAAACCAGCAAGGCGTGTTTGTTTACAGGTCTCGTCCCAAAGGCTCATGGGGTGGGTGTAATGCAAGAAAAAGCAAGTACGTGCCCCATAGGTTTATTTTCAAGATAGCCAGTGTGCTGCAGGAGACACAGAGTGCTCGGTTGGGTGGTTTCATGAGACATAGCAACATCCCTGTTTGAGCTCTGAAGTTCCCTGAGTGGGCTTCAACTGGGAGAAAGTTCATTAAAATTTGAGGCCGAGAAAGCTTGATCTTTGCAATTTGCAAAAACAATGCACATTTGCATATAGTTTATAAAGTGTCTCTCTTTCTAGTAGCCCTGGAGAAGGAAAACTAAACTAAACCCAGATACCCTGAGCAACTTCCCCTCCGGTTTAAACAATCTGAACATGCTATCTCCACAGCATTAATGCCTAGGAACTTGACTTGAAGTGAAAGTTCCAATTCTAAGATGGCAAATCTCCTGCAATCTTAAAAAAATGATGTCTGGGGCTTATTTATTATTTTACAAATTTATAGACTGATTTGCAGTGTAGGGCAATCAAAGTGATGCAGAAAAAGATAAAAATAAGATGAAATACCAAAAAATTCAAATTCTATAAGCAAGCGGTACCATTTTTACCAGCTTTACAATAAAACCGTTCCTGCAGATGTATGATTACCGGTAACATGTCATAAGTGACGGGGTCACAACACAGGGAAAGCCTCCTTAAAGAAAAACATATGCAGTAGATGTCTGAACATCACAATGCTGGGCAATTGGCTGGTAACTCATTCCAAAGGGCTGGAGCTACAACACTAAAAGCCTGGTTTCGTTTACACACTAAGTGCACCTCTGGGGCATCCAGTACTCTCACAGTGCCTCCTTTGAGGAGCACAGTTGCCCAACAGAGATGTGTGAGGTGAGGTAACAACAGCACATGTACTATTCACCTGGAAAGGTCTCAAAGGAATAAACATCAATGTGCAGTTAGCTCAGGCATCCCCAAACTACGGCCCTCCATATGTTTTTGCCTACAACTCCCATGATCCCTAGCTAGCGGGACCAGTGGTCAGGGATGATGGGAATTGTAGTCCAAAACATCTGGAGGGCCGAAGTTTCCGCTGTTTGTGAACTGGAAAAAAAATGGGGGCTGTTAATGTGTGTGATCCATGCAGAAAAGCGACACCAAGCACATAATTTGAAGACATGAGACACTTCTAGCTTTCATTCTTATAGAGAGAGAAGTTTGAAAATATGTCTAGCATTCAAGAGGTAACAGATTATGAGCCCTGCCAATCTACCGGTATTATCCTCCATAAACAACCAAAACCACCACACACTGGCTGGAAAACGTAGCAAGGAATTTACTCGAAAGCTAATCTAAAGGAATGAACTTCATGGTTATTCAACTAAGCCAAATAATTAACAAAGCCATGGATAGGTCAGAGTCACAGAATTAATGCGCTGTGCAAGATAAATGTTTACGCAACTGAACCATTCAGCAACAGGCTAGATATTCAACAAGGTCCTGATGCCAACAAAAAGTTCACAAATAATCGTGGGTGGAATGATAATGGAATTCTTCAGAGGTTTAAAACAGAAACCTCCTGGATGTAATCGAAGAGGGTGGGCGAAGAATGCAGTGGTAAAACACTCACAAATCAAACACAATCAGGGGGGGGGAAAGAAACATTCCGATACGCAAAGTGTATTCTGTGCTCACAACCCACAGCACACCTTGGCATTTCACTCGATGGAGAGAGCACCAAGTTGTAACTCAGCAACAAAGCACTTGCTTCGTATGCAGAAGGTCCCAGGCTCAATTTCTGGCATCTCGAGGAAGGCCTGGGAACGTGCTTCTTCCGACACCCCTGGAGAGCTGCTGCCAATCAATGTACAAAACCCTAAGGTCTAGCTCTCTATATATAGCAGGCAGCTTCCTATGTTCCATCTCACAATCCAGCTAGCCTTCGTTCCGATTTTATCTACCACCTTTAAAAAAGCCCATTCCACACATTCCTTTAAAGATATCTTCTCGTCCTACTTTTGGGAGGTTTCTCGTTGCGGCGGAACAAAGCCAGCTTGCTGCTCTGCCCGACCTGATCAGCTCCTGGGATTTTCAAAGAGCCAAGCAGAGGGAAAAGGTCAAGCTGCAGAGGGTGAATGGAGCCTTTGTCTCTGAACCCTGGGCAGGGTAGGGGAAAAATAGGTCCATCCATACAACTGGAAGAGCTCAGGAGAGCTCAAGAGAGAGAGAGAGAGAGAGAGAGAGAGAGAAGCAGGTGCATGCTGAACAGAACCCTCGTCTTTTCTAAGATGTCCAAAATAGAGTACAATAGTGTTTTTTTAATAAAAAAAAATAACACCCAACAGATTTCAGAATACTACAATGGAAGACAATCCCCTTTCTTCCTCAAAGATAATGGACCTAGACACCACAGTACATTTGTGGAATCTGAATGCCTACTGTCAGGGGGTTGTTGCGACTACTCTAGAGTAACGACGCTCCGCATTCTTGTCTTTAGACAGTTTTATTTAGTGCAGGCTATTTACAGTGAGCTGGGTATATACAACATGTCTACTCAGTCCGATGCAGAATCCAGCATTGGACCGCCCCTGGACCTCCTCCAGCATAAGAGTCTCGGGACAGCAAATCTCTTTCCCCTCCTTCTCCTGCGTAATTCCGGAACCGGAGGGGGAAAGGGTCTACGCTCCATGTTTTCCTTCTCCCCCCTTTCCCCCTCTTTCTCTTCCTCTCTCCTGTGTAGCAAGGGCTCTCCCATGCTGCCAGAGCCCGGGCCCTCTCTCTCCACTTCCTGACTGGACTCTTGAGCGCCCTCGCTGCTTGTGGAGGAGCTGCTTCTGATGAGGGGAGGAGGATCCCTATATTCTCTTTCCCTTACAGTTTGTATCAGCAGGAAGCATCCATGCCGTGGGGGTGGGGGGGTGGAGAAAGAGGGCCAGCCTGATTGGTCAAACAGCACTCGGAAAGTAAGCACTGAAGTGGTGGGAAAGAGTGGATGGTAGGATCCCAGCAGATTTGAATCCAGTTTTGGAGGCAGCGGGGAGCGTGTGTGACTACATGCTACAGATGCAATCCGACGATGATTGTTGCATGAGAACCGACATACCGTCAGGACACATTGCAGCAGCAGGTGAAGCAGATGAAATGCATTTAGGTGGCCACCTAGACAACAAAGGTGGGGATGCCCTGCGGCATTCTGGGGTTTCAAATGACAAATCCTCTGAGAATAATTAAGATTATTCACGCTTCCAAACTCTGAACTCAGCAATTTGGCTTTTCCCATTTTGCAGTTTCCTCTTAGAAGGGGACGACAGAGGACAAGATGGTTGGACAGTGTTCTCGAAGCTACGAACATGAGTTTGACCAAACTGCGGGAGGCAGTGCAAGACAGGAGTGCCTGGCGTGCTATGGTCCATGGGGTCACGAAGAGTCGGACACGACTAAACGACTAAACAACAACTTCCCATGTATTGAAAGGCGCTAGGTTGGCAGGAGCTGGGACCGAACAACGGGAGCTCACCCCGTCACGGGGATTCGAACCGCCAACCTTCTGATTAGCAAGCCCTAGGCTCTGTGGTTTAGACCACAGCGCCACCCACATCCCTATATAAATCATATTTTGATTATGTATTTTGCGGTTTTATATTTTGATTTTATTCAGTGAAGTGCCCCGAGACCTTGGGGTATAGGGCGGTATATAAATTCAATTAATAATAATAATAATAACCCCACTTCCCGCCATCCACATGCCTCTTTTTTCCCCTTTACACTGCCATGTTTTGCACCAGCTTTCTTTCAACTAGCATCAATAGATAAAACTGGAGGTGTGGGGGAGAGAGGTAGCAGTGAGAGAAGAGAGACAGACATCCCCTCCCGTATCCTATGCCTTCCTGCAGCACTACTCAGAAGTAAATCTGACTCTGTATACAATGGGGCTTACTCTCAGGTGCATTTACATAGGATTATCATTGCTGCAGAAATTATACCTTTATACCTGACAGTAAGAGCTGTTCGACAGTGGAATTTGCTGCCAAGAAGTGTGGTGGAGCCTCCTTCTTTGGAGGTCTTTAAGCGGAGGCTTGACAGCCATATGTCAAGAATGCTTTGATGGCATTTCCTGCTTGGCATGGGGTTGGACTGGATGGCCCTTGTGGACTCTTCCAACTCTATGATTCTATGATTCTACTGTATATTGCTTTTAATTATCACCTGCCCCAGGAAGGTGACCTTTGCCAAATGAAATCGCAAGAATGCGTTGCAAGATCAGAAATACCGAATATAAAAGTGATAGGCAAGGGGTGAAGGGTGGAGACAGATGGCTGGCGACGCACAAACTACTGATGCTTCATCCAGCCCATATCACAGAAACAGCTCCCCTGCCCCTTTAAAAAAATTTTCTTGGGGGGGGGGGAGCAGGCAATCTCCTTGCTGGCTTCCTGCAGCCAATCTGAAGCCTCGCCAGCGTCACAGCCCACCCAGAAGCCGAGTCAGTGTTGCAGAAGTCAGTCCCCATGCGGCGAGGCGTCCGTAGCGCGCGGGGACTGAGTGGGCGGCAGGGTCCACAGGCTGGATTTACGAGCCTGGGGGGGGGCACACCCGGCCCCCGGGCCTTAGTTTGCCAACCCCTGCTCCAAGAAGTCATTGGACTACAACACCCACCCTTCCTGACCACTGGGCCCCAAGCTGGCTAGGGGCTGATGGGCACTGGGAATCTGGCAGGCCCCAGGCTTGGCAGCCCCCAACATTCCACCACACGAGACAAAGCGTAGATCTCTCACTGCAGATCACAGGCAGGGATCCAGCAGATATCTTTACCTCTCCTCCACTCTGATGGAGTGTCGGTTGCAGAGCTTGTGGACGTACTGCGCATAGTGCTCAACCAAGGTCATGTCGTAACCGGTCATGACGATGTTCAAGACTCCATACTCGTATTCTGTCCCAGGGTCAATCTCCTTCATTTGCAATTGGTCCCTCCTTCTCTTGGGAGCCTGAGAAGAAAGAAGCAGAATTCTCTCAAATGCAGCTGGGAGCACCCGCAAATGTAAAGCATGGCATGGAGAAAATGGATCAAGTGGAGCTTTTCTCCCTCCTAACGCTGGAATTTCCTCCAACAAAGAAGAAGAATCACTACCCTAAGGAGTCTCAAAGCGGCTAACATTCTCCTTTCCCTTCCTCCCCCACAACAAACACTCTGTGAGGTGAGTGAGGCTGGGAGACTTCAGAGAAGTGTGAGTATCCCAAGGTCACCCAGCAGCTGCATGCGGAGGAGCGGGGAATCGAACCCGGTTCACCAGATTACGAGTCCACCGCTCTTAACCACTACACCACACTGGCTCTGTGGCTGAAAGGTTCGGGGCAGATAAAAGGATGGGCTTCTTCACACAGCGCATAGTTAAACTATGGAACTCCCTCTCGCAGGAGGCAGACTTGGAAGGAAATTCATGGAGGAGAGGGCTACTGATGGCTACTACCCATAATGGCTATGCTTTGCCTCCACAGTCAGGGGCAGCAATGAATACGTGTCCAGAAGAGGGCAACCAAAATGGTCAAAGGCCTGGAAACGATGCCTTATGAGGAACGGCTTAGGGAGCTGGGTATGTTTAGCCTGGAGAAGAGAAGGTTAAGGGGTGATATGATAGCCATGTTCAAATATATAAAAGGATGTCATATAGAGGAGGGAGAAAGGTTGTTTTCTGCTGCTCCAGAGAAGCGGACACAGAGCAACGGATTCAAACTACAAGAAAGAAAATTCCACCTAAACATTAGGAAGAACTTCCTGACAGTAAGAGCTGTTCGGCAGTGGAATTTGCTGCCAAGGAGTGTGGAGGAGTCTCCTTCTTTGGAGGTCTTTAAGCAGAGGCTTGACAGCCATCTGTCAGGAATGCTTTGATGGTGTTTCCTGCTTGGCAGGGGGTTGGACTGGATGGCCCTCGCGGTCTCTTCCAACTCTACGATTCTATGATTCTATGATTCTATGAATACCAGTTGCTGGAAACCGCAGGAGGGGAGAGTGCTGCTCTTGTGCTCGAATCCTGCTTTCTGGTTTCCTACGGGCATCTGGTTGCTGGACTAGATGAACCATTGGCCTGATCCAGCAGGCTCTTCTTATGTTCAGCTGATTCCCTGTACTGGGGTCAGAGTAGGTGGGGAAGAGCCGAAATTGTCTTGGAACAATTAAAATCTTTCCCGGCTCTTGACAAGCTAGGACAAACTGCTCCTATTTCAACTTCTGCCTTCAAGACATTCTGCCCAGATGAATGATTGGTTCATTATCTTTCCAAATTGCAAAGGCCTCCCCTTTCAGTTTTCTCGTTCTCCGAAAAGTTCCAGAGTGGCTTTCCATCTCTGCTGCTGCTGCTCGGCAACGGCACACAACTCAATTTGTGCTGCTTCAAGTGTGAGCCTAACGCCCTTTTCTGCTACTGGAGGGCGTCTAGGGTGAGGCAGAAGTGCCAATCTGGAGCTGGTGCAGCAAAGGAGGAGGAAGAGAAAAAATAAACCTCGCCTGCCATCTTGGCCAGAGTGAGCAGCAAGGCTTGGGACCGTGGCAATTGTTGTATCGTTCCTTGATTGTATCTCTATGCCACTTTTCAATGAGATGAATCCCAAAGAGGTCGCCTGGGGCTTAGGATTGCTCTGCCCATATATTTTGTGTATGCAGTTTGCTACACGGATAAGAACATAACAACAACATGCTGGATCCGGCCAATGGCCCATCTAGGTAGTCCAGCATCCTGTTCTCACAGGGGCCGACCAGATGCTTGTGGGAAACCTGCAAGGGGGACAACAGCGCTCCCCCCTCCTATAGTTTCAATGAACTCAATGAAGTAAACTACTCGGCGCAGTGGGAAAACAGTGAAATGGACAAGAATAATGTATTAATAGTTCAGATTAATAAACTCCTTCCCTCCAAGGAGTGTACAAAGTGTACTACGTCCATTCTTGTCCTATAAAAAGAAACACAACAAGCTCACTAGGCTGAGAGTCCTCAAAGACCTGCTCCCTGCTGGCCTTTTCCAACCTGGCCTGGGAGGGCAGAGTCCGGACTGACTCCAGCTGCAAAAACTGAAGCTGCTGAACAGATTTGGATTTTGGTAGCTGCTGCTATTGATTTTTTTGAATCTTTACTTTTATATCTTATACTGATTTACGTGGGAACTGTTCAATGATGGCTGTGTACTTTTCGATGTGTCCCATTTCTTGTTTAGGACTGCATTTGTTAGGTTTGTAATTGTGGAAATCTTTTCATGGTGCTAGGCGCCTTGAGCATGGTTTTATCTATGGAAAGGCAGCAAACAAATTAAATGGTGGTGGTGGTGGAGGAGGATACTGTTATTTTTACATATCTTTGCCATTTGAAAAAGAAATCCTTGCATTGGTCAGTAAGTTATTATTCCTCTGAAGTAGTGCCTGCACTCTTGTCATTCCAGGCATGTGATGTTTTGTGGTCTACATCTTTTGTTTTTCCTTGTTTTTATTAATTCTTAACATCAAAATCACAAAAAATATTTTGGGAGGGAAAGAAAGGAAATACAACAGGCGCTCTTCAACTCCACCAATCCTCATCAAATGGTTTACACTGAAGGTTTTCCCACCAATCTCTGATTTTTTCTTTCTTTCAAGAAACTGCCCAATCAGCAGAGTCCAAGATCAGAGGTGCTTACCTCTTTGGGAAGCAGGTATCTGAACCGGCCAATGCGATGAGTAGGCTGGGACCTGTAGTGCCGGGGGCAGTCCAGCAGCGTGCTACCTTTGGGAAACAAAACAGGCACAGTTAGGTCCCTTCGGAAACCTTAAACCCACTTGCCAAGCGCTTTTTGAACCAAGCTCCAAGGAACCCAGCAAATTGGGCGTTCCTTGGTGAGAACATCACCACGGCAAACACGTTTTCCTGAAAGACAGTGTCAGGCGCCTTCTGTGTTGTTCACCTGTGCCACAGGGTGTCACAAGGGGGTGGCAGGAGCTGCGCAACATTGCCCAGGTCCTCACAGCCGCTGCGTTAAATAGCAAAGACACTGGACACTGGGGAGAGGTCCCAAGGACATAGAAAGAGGGAGAGTGGATGGGTATCCAAAGGCTATTTGCTTTAACAAGCCCTTGCAATCCTATCCAATGCATGTACATTCAAAACCCCAAGCTCAAGGTGATTAATCAGGGTGGATTTGATTTACTGTATTTTTCCGTGTATAAGATGAGCTTTTTTGACCCAAAAACGAGGTTCAAAATTTAGGTTCGTCTTATACATGGGTAGTGCTGAGGGGGGACGCACAGATGGTTTTTTGGCGCGAGCCCGAGATTGTAAGTGGTGATTGGCCGCTTGATTGCTGGGGGGGGGGGTGCCGAAAATCACTCACCCACCAGAACGCAGCACACAACCGCTCGCGTCTCTTACAATTGCCGCTTACAATCTCGGGCTCACACTTCGTTCCAACAGGTGAGCAATTTTCGGCATCTCCTCCCCGCCCCCAACAATCAAGCGGCCAATCGCCGCTTAAAAACTAAGGCTTGCACTTCGTTCCGGCGGGTGAGCGATTTTCGGCATTGGCTGCTTGATTGTTGGGGGGGGGGAATCCTGAAAATAAATCGTTCACCCGCCGCAACACAACACACAACCACACATGTCGCAGTCAATTCAATTCTTACCTATGGAACATACAGGATTCCTTCTGGACGTTTTTAAGGCGAGACTAAAGAAAAAGAAGAAGAATGTTCATCATTACAGGCTCTTGATGTCTCTGTCTGCAAAATGTTTTGAAACTTTTTTTCTTTTTTTTACTGTCTGTGTCCATTTTATTTTATCTTTAATAATTTTTTTATTATTTTCAATTAATTCACATTACACGTTAATTGCCATATACCTTCAACATTGCACATAACTTGAATATATTATTTCTGCAAATTCCCCACATCTAACCCTGCAACCACCTCCCCTTATACCCATGTGACTTCCTTCACCCACATGCGTGTTTCGAAACTTTCTTAAGGCTGACATTTAGCACCTTCTTAAGCATAACGACAAAACTGCA
This sequence comes from Zootoca vivipara, assembly GCF_965207765.1. NCBI lineage: Eukaryota > Metazoa > Chordata > Lepidosauria > Squamata > Lacertidae > Zootoca > Zootoca vivipara. Next base: position 98,190,387 of record NC_142587.1, on the reverse strand, counting down.
TGTTAGGGAAGGGCCCACAAGGTGTTGCCTACAGATAGGATAGAGCAGGCATAGGCAACCTGCGGCCCTCCAGATGTTTTGGCCTACAACTCCCATGATCCCTAGCTAACAGGACCAGTGCTCAGGGATGATGGGAATTGTAGTCCAAAACATCTGTAGGGCTGAAGGTTGCCTATGCCTAGGATAGAGCATCTGCTTTAGACACAAAAGGTTCCTGCTTCAATCTCCAGTGTCTTGGAATGTCCCCTGCCTGCCGAAAACCCTGGAAAGCCACTGCCAGTCACTCTAGAAAATGCTGAGCTGGATGGACCACTGGCCTCACTCTGTATAAAACAGCTTCCTATGTTCCCCATTGATCAGCATGGGGGATTTTGGAGTCAGCACAGGTGGCAGATGACACAAGCAAAAAGATTCTCAGTAGGAAGTCGCTGGCCTCAAAAGCCAAGTGTACATACAGTCATATCTCGGAAGTCGAATGGAATCCGTTCCGGAAGTCCGTTCGGCTTCCAAAACGTTCGGAAACCAAAGCGTGGCTTCTGATTGGCTGCAGGAAGCTCCTGCAGCCAATCGGAAGTCGCAGAAGCCCCATCGGACATTTGGCTTCCAAAAATAGTTCGCAAACTGGAACAGTCACTTCCGGGTTTGCGGCGTGCGGGAGCCAAAATGTCCGAGAACTAAGCTGTTTGAAAACCAAGGTACGACTGTACTTAGAAGTAAGTCCCATTAATCAAAGTACCGTACTTTTCCCTGTATAAGACCACTTTTTTTTTACTGAAAAGAGTGTTCAGAATTTGGGTTTGTCCTGTACACGGATAGTGCAGTGGGGGGAGTGCAGTCGTGAGCAGGAGGTTATCAGCGGTGATTTGGTGGCTGCGGCAAGGAGTCCTGTTGATTGGCTTCCGCTGCGTCAATTGTTTGTGCGCTTGCCGGCTGCTGGTTGCGATTGGGCAGGCAGTTTATGGCTTTTTTGACGCATGAGATAGGCAGCGCTTGTCAGTACGGTGAGTGATTTTCGACATCCCCCCCCCAAAAAAGCTCAACAACTCTGTGCAACCCTTCCCAAAAAAAGGAGTTGGCCATTTCCCGCCATTTTCTTAAACTGGAGTCCCCCAAAATAGGGGGGCATCTTATACATGGGGGTGTCTAATACATGGAAAAAATATGGTATTTTAAAACTGTAGACCACACTGGATGCCTTGGAAGAAAGGTGGAATATAAATGCAATCAATCTATAAAATAAACATCAAAATGGACTTAATTCTGAGTAAACAGACAGAGGGTCGGGGCGAATCGTTTTCTCCCTTTTCCCTGGTTGTACATCTGACTGTGGAATAAAGCCCCAAATGAGGACATGAGACTGCTCCTCCAGTGTAGGCATGCCTTAAGACCAGGCCACAATCCCTGATCTCTTTTGGTTATTTTACTGCTACCACCCTACCGACAAGAATAAATTTGTTCAGGATAGGATATTATGTTTGCTTCAACGTTAATTCACCTTACCTGACAAGCACAGGCGTCTGTTTTAAAAGGGGTCCCTTTCCCAGGTAGATGGCCTAGTGGGATGGAGAGTGGGGAGAAAAAAAGAAATATACCCTTAAAATGTCAAGAAAGACGGCAGAGAGTTTTTCAGGGCATTGATGGCTCTTTGGCAATCTATTCCAACATTCACCTCCTACTTCAAAGCTCCACATTTGCAAGCCACCAGCAAACTTCTCAACCTGCTATTAGAAGCCCTAACGGCTGGTGTTCACAAAAGAACAACAGGAAGACAGATGAGTGCAACTTCTATTTTTGCATCCTCTGTCACTTGTACTTGTGTATTTCCACAGCGTAATCTTCAGGGGGATGGGGAACACGCTAGGCTGGATTTACTCTTGAAGCCACAGACTCGTCTTCAGCTCAAGATGATACACATGCACTTAAGTCAATTTATTTCAAAATCTGCCCACTGGCTTTCAATCTTTAAAAAAAAAAGGAAAGAGCAGATCTGGGAGGAAGTTCCCAAGTCTGCACCTGTCCCTCATCATACATTACATGCCAACAAACATGTCTACATACATAGTACAGAAGAGTATGCCTATTAGAGTAAAACTGTAATATTTTTTAAAAAATTCCTTCAGTAGCACCTTAAAGACCAACTAAGTTTATATTTTGGTATGAGCTTTCGTGTGCATGCACACTTCTTCAGCTTCTTCAGAAGGGTGTATCTGAAGAAGTGTGCATGCACACGAAAGCTCATACCAAAATATAAACTTAGTTGGTCTTTAAGGTGCTACTGAAGGAATTTTTTTATTTTGCTTCGACTCAGACCAACACGGCTACCTACCTGTAACTGTAATATTTTTTAAAAGCCCATTCTGCCCAGAACAACAGTTTACACTTAACTTGTTTCGATGATACGGACAGCGATAGATGAGAAGCTGGAAATCTACTACAGTATTGCTGTATAAAGAATGACACTAAGGAATGGGCAGGCTGAAATGGAAGCACAGATGCATCTACTGTAGGAAGATTTGGCCAACCTGATGCCCTCTATCAATCCTGACCATTGGCCAACCTGACTGGAGATGATGGGAGTTCTGGTGCAAAATATGAGGAAGGTGGCATGAGAAGGTTGCATGGGCCATGCAAGGGCAAATGAAAGGTGAGATTTAGGAAATGGAGGTGATAAGAGAGAGAGAGAGAGAGAGAGAGAGAGAGAGAGAGAGAGAGAGAGAGAGAATGGAGGAGTCACTCTTACTTGTTCCAAGGAGAGAGAAGAGGAAGCAGTGGATTTCCTGGTATCGCCATGACCCAAGAGCATGGATCAAGGCAACAGAGTGTACCGCAAAGGCAGGTTTGCAACAGAAAAGTGTTCCTCTGCACCAACTGGCACTGATCAGGAGCTCCCAAAAGGAGCCAATTCTATCGGGCTTGCAATCTGTGCTGAATTTTAAAGGCGCCAAAGGCAAGCCGTGCTGGCAAAGCAACATTTAAGAGCATGCTTTAAATTTAAAGCTTTCAATTGTTCCTTTGCAACCAAGGCTTTACCCATCCATACCCGGTGTTTTATGGGCTAAGTGGGCATGGCCGAGTGGGGGGTGGAACAGCCCTTATTGGACCTACCACACTTCTGCTTGTCCCATGCCTAGGAAGCATGGTCCGAGCAGTTTTGTGCTTGACTCGTGCTTTTTAGGCATGGGTCCAAGTGATTTCTCACTTGCTCCAGTCCTTTCCCAGTGAAAACCTGCTCTTTAGCTCTAAACTGGAACAAACAGCATTCCATGGAAAACCTGAATTGCCTTTTCCCCCCGACTGAGCGCTAAAGAGCAGTTTTCCCTGGGAGAAAGCAGGACAAGAGGAACTGTAGACAATCCCTAAACCAACATTCTTAGAATGCGCAAATCCTTGGGTAACTAGTTTGCCTCAAGATCCCTAGGTAGCAAGTTGCCCTTTGTTATCTATTTGCATCAGTGAATGAGGACATGTTGGTTGTGGAGACAGGCAAGCCTTTGTAGGTCACCTTTGAGTCCTGTGTTGTGTAAGCAACTTGGGTTTCTTATAAGGCTCCCAAGACAGTTCCAAAAATAGAAGAGGGAGAACACATGACTTCACGTCCCCTTGAGGTTCCTGCTAACCAGAGGAAAATAACAACAATGGAAAGGTGGCAAGGAAACAGCAGGAAAAGGTGGGGGGAGCTACCTGGGGTTAAAACAAGCAATCAAAGGAAGGATCCTATGAAGTTTGAACTTCCTAGTTTCCTGGATGGATTAAACAGCTTTGAATACCTTAGCGAGGACTCTGAAATGACCTACATAGATCAAAAAGGCTAGGCCTGCCATACGTCAGGAAAATTCCTGACATGTCCTGGTTTTAGAGTGTAAAAATGGCGTCAGGGGGATTTTGCCGAATGGCCAAATGTCAAGAGAATGTATGGCAACGCGATGGAATAATCAGTAGAAACAGCTCAAAAAGCTTTAAATCACTATTTTTGGGGTAGGTTTCCCTAAAAAAGCTCAACAATGTTATTTTTTGAAATACGGTAACCCTAAAAAAAGGCTGTACAACTGTGGTCCCTTGGAGACAAGCATTTAAAGACCTAGCTTCCTGTTGGGAGGAGAAACCTGGGACAAAAAAGGCAACCAGCATCAGGCAAATACTGGAGGAAGGAAGCATCATTAACTACAAACTCCTAAATTTGGGATCAGCTCTAAACCTTTTGTAGGGCTTTGTAGTCATAGAATTGTAGAGTTGGAAGGGACCCCGAGGGTCATCTAGTACAACCCCCTGTAATGCAAGAATGTCAGCTAAATCATCCTTGATGCCATCCAACCTCTGCTTAAAAACCTCCAAGGAAGAAGAACCCACCACCTCCCGAAGAAGTCCGTTCCACTGCTGAGCAGCTCTTACCATCAGAAAATTCTTCCTGGTGTTTAGTCAGGATCTCCGTTCTTGTAAGCCATGGGTTCAAGTCCTACCCTCCAGAGCAGGAGAAAACAAGCTTTCTCCATCTTCCATGCGCCAGTCCTTTAGATTAGAGCTTTCCAAACCCTCACGACACATTCATGTGTTGGCTGTAGTGTGTAGGTGTGTCTCACAGATGCTCCCTACGCTCTTCCCGGGGCTGGTAAGGCCTTAGTTTAGTAAACTAGTTTGCTATTAAAATTGAATTGCTGTGCCGCAAAAATGATGCCTGTCTAAAAAATGTCTCGCCAGCATGAAAGGTTTGGAAAGCTTTGCTTTAGATATCTAAAGGTGGCTAACATATCTCCACTCAGGTCTCCTCTTTTCCAGGCTAAACATACCCAACTCTATCCCAACATGACCCGGAAAAACTGCGGACAAAGGCCGGCTCCCTCGGCCTGTAAAGCGCTGCAACCCCAGAGTCGTTTGCGACTGGGCTTAACGATCAGGGGTCCTTTACCTTTTTTAACCTCCCCAAACCCTGCAAGTCAGCTCATCCCACTCAAGAGAGGATCCACGGCAAATTAAAGGGAAATTTGCAATGCAATCCTATACCTAACAAGGTGCCCCATTGAGAACATATGTGCACAGCTTAGAACAGGCATCCCCAAACTGCGGGCCTCCAGATGTTTTGGCCTACAACTCCCATGATCCCTAGCTAACAGGACCAGTGGTTGGGGAAGATGGGAATTGTAGTCCAAAACATCTGGAGGGCCGAAGTTTGGAGACGCCTGGCTTAGAATCAATGGCACTGACCGAAAAGGATTCTGGGACTGGCAGAGGGATATTGCAGGCATAGGCAAACTCGGCCCTCCAGATGTTTTGGGACTACAACTCCCATCATCCCTAGCTAACAGGATCAGTGGTCAGGGATGATGGGAGTTGTAGTCCCAAAACATCTGGAGGGCCGAGTTTGCCTATGCCTGAGCTATTGCTTTGACCAGGGAGGCTGGTAAGAATCGACGCATAAGAAAAGACTCATGGGAGTGCAGTAAGAATGTCAAAACGCCCCGTCTCTCTCCTCATCCCTCTGCCCACCCAAAAAAGCGTACGTACTCTGCCCAGAGCCGCGTTCATGCTCCCCAGCCGCTCCTAGAAACCCTCCAGGCGGTAACCACGGCGACGCAGCGGGACAAGCGCGAGTCTCTATGAGTCCACCGCCGACACACGCCCCCCCAAGCCTCTTGCGTGCAACGACAAAACGTGTCCCCCTTGCTCACCCGGCCCGTCCGCACAGGGTTCCGCCGCAATTTTGTCCTTCCAATCAAGGAGCCCGAGGCCGCGGAGCAGGCCGCCGCCACCAATCAGCGGCGGCGTCCTCCCGACGGCTGCTCCGATTGGTTAAGGACGGAGAGCCTGGAGACCGACAGAAGAAGGCGGGGTCTCATGTCTGGGTGCCTTTTAAATTCAGTTGTTTCTTTGCAAGGAAGTGTCAAGAGTTTCCCTACCGGTATTGCTAAGAAGGGCTTGTATCCGTCATTACCGAAAAAGCAAGCCTCATCAGCACCACTGAATATGTTGTTGTTTAGTCGTTTAGTCGTGTCCGACTCTTCGTGACCCCATGGACCATAGCACGCCAGGCACTCCTGTCTTGCACTGCCTCCCGCAATTTGGTCAAACTCATGTTCGTAGCTTCGAGAACACTGTCCAACCATCTTGTCCTCTGTCGTCCCCTTCTCCTAGTGCCCTCAATCTTTCCCAACATCAGGGTCTTTTCCAAGGATTCTTCTCTTCTCATGAGGTGGCCAAAGTATTGGAGCCTGAGCTTCACGATCTGTCCTTCCAGGGAGCACTCAGGGCTGATTTCCTTAAGAATGGATAGGTTTGATCTTCTTGCAGTCCATGGGACTCTCAAGAGTCTCCTCCAGCACCATAATTCAAAAGCATCAATTCTTCGGCGATCAGCCTTCTTTATGGTCCAGCTCTCACTTCCATACATCACTACTGGGAAAACCATAGCTTTAACCATAGCTTTAACCATAGCTTTAACCATAGCTTTAACCATAGCTTTAACTATACGGACCTTTGTCGGCAAGGTGATGTCTCTGCTTTTTAAGATGCTGTCTAGGTTTGTCATTGCTTTTCTCCCAAGAAGCAGGCGTCTTTTAATTTCGTGACTGCTGTCACCATCTGCAGTGATCAAGGAGTCCAAGAAAGTAAAATCTCTCACTGCCTCCATTTCTTCCCCTTCTATTTGCCAGGAGGTGATGGGACCAGTGGCCATGATCTTGGTTTTTTTGATGTTGAGCTTCAGACCATATTTTGCGCTCTCCTCTTTCACCCTCATTAAAAGGTTCTTTAATTCCTCCTCGCTTTCTGCCATCAAGGTTGTGTCATCTGCATATCTGCATATCAACAGAAATATCTGTTGATATTTCTTCCGGCAATCTTAATTCCGGCTTGGGATTCATCTAGTCCAGCCTTTCGCATGATGAATTCTGCATATAAGTTAAATAAGAAGAACCGAATATATTTCGGAAGAACCACTGAATATATTTCCCCCTTTTTACTTACTAAATAGACGCACGATTCTTCTTTCTCTTCATTTTAATACACATGCCTATATCTATCTATCATCTATCTATCTATCTATCTATCCATCCATCCATCCATCAAGGGGTTATTGGGTTGTTGTTTTTATTTTGATTATATATTTTTTGGTTTTATATATACCATAGATTTTGTTCGGTGAAGTGCCCTGAAACCTCCGGGTATAGGGCGGTATATAATTTCAATACTAATACTACTAATAATAATAATAATAATATAAAAGCTATGGTTGCTATGTTTGGAATCTGCATCTGGAATATTATTATTATTATTATTATTATTATTGTTGTGACGTGGGGTTTGTGATTTCAGCTCTCTTGACAAAACATGCTGGAGACAGTTCTCTAGTAACAGCTCTTTATTAAAGTGAACAAGACTGAAGACTGAGGAGAGGAAAGCTACATTTATAGGGACAGGGGACTAGCTAGGAAGGGATACATTTTGGAGGGAACAATATCACGCAATCACAGTGCTGCCTTTTGGAGGAAACCAATAAGACAGAGGATCCAAATACAGCAGCTTAAATGAACCAATAGTAGCTGTACCCTCTGGGACCAAAAGGCAGTTACTTTATCCTAATGCAAATACAGACAATAATAATACAGATATAAAATCCTTTGACTCAATACACAACACCCCTCCCCCCCTAGTGAGCACAGCAGACGTAATCCCTCAGGTACTGTGGGGTCCTACAACTTCTACCTGATCTCCTGACAACAGGTGTTGCAGGTTCTGGATTGGGTGTTACCTGTGGTGGAGGGGCTGCTATAGGGGTTTCATCAGGAACAGATGGAGTCCCAGACATCTCAGGGTCCCCGACCTGTACCTCGTCATCATGAGGACTAGCAGACCCTGGTTCATTTGCTGAAGCCCCTGGTGACTGCACCTCTGGACCATTTTCACTCTGGTCTCGCAGCTGTGCGTCATTAGCCAGGGATGAATTATCTGACTCCTCCCTGCTGAGCGCCCGGCGCCTCAGCTGATCTATATGTCTCTTCCAAACTTGCCCATTTTCCAAGGTCACATAATAGGACACAGGTCCACTAGCCCGGGTGATCACACCAGCCACCCACCGCGGACCTCGTGAATAGTTCCTCACCCAGACCAGATCTTCAGGGGCGAGATACCTTGTTGTGTCAGTCTCAGCCTGGGGGGTTGCTCTTGAATTACGGTTTGGCATTTTATCTGGGTGGACATAATCCAGCACCGTTACCAGTCTTCTACCTAAGAGCAGCTCGGCTGGCGACTTGCCCGTCGCAGTACACGGCGTCGCATGCTGCAAAAATAACATTCGCGCAATGCGAGCCGACCAGTTACCCTCCATTAAGCGTGCAATGGATTCTTTGGCTGTTCTTACCATGCGCTCAGCCTGCCCATTGGAGGATGGGTGAAAGGGCGCGGATGTGACCCCTCTTATGAAGTTATCAGCCAAGAATGCCCTGAATTCTTGGGATACAAAAGCTGCCCCATTATCTGATACAATGGTCTCAGGTAACCCGTGGGTAGCAAACAGCTGCCTCAACACCTTGATTACGGCAGCTGATGCCATGCTAGGGACCATCGCCACTTCTAACCATTTGGAATATGCATCAACGATAACCAAAAAGACCTTCCCTTGGAATGGCCCTGCAAAATCTATGTGCAGCCGGCTCCAGGGAGTCCTGGACTGCTCCCACCAGTGGACTGGTGCTCTGGCCACTTCTGGCCGCACCTCTTGGCATGCCTTGCATGTTCGTACCCATTGTTCTATGTTCTGGTCCATTCCAGGCCACCACACATAACATCGGGCTAGCGACTTCATCCTGACCATTCCCGGGTGTCCCATGTGAAGCGTCTCAAGAACCCTGTTTCTCAGTGGTGCTGGGATGATCACCCTATCTCCCCATAGGAGACAACCCTTATGCATGGACAATTCGTGCTGCCTTGTCGCATAAGGCCTGAATTTTTCTTCATGCGGACCACCTGGCCACCCCCTCCCCACCCAAGTGAGCACACGGGAGAGAACAGCATCTTTCCTCGTTTTCTCAGCTATATCCGTAGCCGAATGATAAAAGTTAATAAGTCCCAGGAATGACTGCAACTCCGTCTTGTTCTGTGGTCGTGGTGCCTCGATGATGGCCTTAATCTTAGCATCTGTGGGGTGGATGCCTGATGCATCAATTTTAAACCCCAAGAAATCCACCGTTGGCACCCCAAAACTGCATTTTTCCTTTTTCAGTTGCAACCCCACCTCCTTGAACTTGAGCAACACTGCACGGACACGCGCAACCAGTTCCTGTGGGTCTTTTCCAGCAATCAAAACGTCATCAAAAAATGGCAAGACCCCCGGCAGACCTCTTAACAGGCGTTCCATGAGCCCTTGAAAAATCCCTGGCGCCACACAAACTCCGAACTGTAATCTGTTAACTCTGAACGCCCCTTTATGTGTGACAATAGTCTGTGCTTCCGCTGATTGTGGGGTTACTGGCAGCTGTTGGTAAGCTTGTGCCAGGTCAATTTTGGCGAACACCTTGCCCCCAGCCAGTTTAGCCAACAGATGTGATACAACTGGAATGGGGTATGAGTTTCCCCTGAGTGCCTTATTGATAGTACATTTGTAATCTGCACATATCCTGACTTCCCCATTTGCTTTAAGGGGCGTGACGATTGGAGTCTCCCACTTAGCAGAGTCCACGGGTGAGAGAACTCCCTGCTTGACCAATTTATCCAGCTCTGCCTCGATCTTGGGTTGCAGTGCAAATGGCACTCGCCTTGGTTTGAGTCGGATTGGAGCCACCCCGGGGTCCAACTCGAAGTCAACTGGGGGCCCTTTATAACAACCCAGTTTTCCATTAAAGAGACCAGCAAATTCCTTGCATAATACCTCGCTCATCTCAGGGCAGGTTTGGATTGAATTAAGCCCTGAGATACTCAGTCCCAGGGCAGGGAACCAGTCAGTGCCCAGGAGACTGGGGCGACTGCCCTTCGCAATCACCAGTTTGAGTACAGCCTGTTTGTCCCGGAACTGTACTCTCACGGCACACATTCCCATAACATGGATGCGGCCTGCTGAGTACGACTGCAAGGTTGCCGGAAAGGGCTCCAGAGGGGGCAACTTACCCCTGGGGAAGAATGTCTTCGCGGTCTGGTCTGACACGATGGTGAATGCAGATCCGGAGTCCACCTCCATGTCGCACTGCTGACCCTCAATCTTCACCTTGACGTGTGCCTTGCCTTGCGCTGGAAACTGCACGGCCCTCCCATTGATCTCCGTTACGTAGTGGCAGTCCTTTAGAAAACGAGTTGCTGTGGGCGGTCTGCGATGCTCCAGTCTAGGTGCTCCTGTCGCTCCCGACGCCGCCGATCTACAGACCCTGGCGATGTGACCCGTCTTTCCGCACGTCCGGCAGATAGCATCCCTGAAACGACAACTCTTCCTTTCATGGTTTCCGCCACAACCTGGGCAACTGCCTCGGCGATCTCTGTGCACTGTGCAGGCCTGACGCACCGACTCAACCCCACGGACTGGGCTCTGGCTTGGAGTAGCCTCTAGCTCGTCCATGGCATGCGCAACTTCTATCTGTGGCTTAGTGGCCTTGCGACTGGCATCAGCTCCTCTCTTTCATAATTCTCCGTGGCGGTGGCCTCCTTCAAGGCTGAAGCAAGGGTAACCTCTTCTTTAGCCACGATGCGTCTTCTGGCTTTCTTGCTGCTCAGACCCCCAATAAACCGATCCAGGAGAGTCTCTTCCAGATTTTGGAATCCGCAGTGCTGAGCGAGCTTCCGGAGTTCAGCCAGAAATGTGGATACAGACTCCCCAGCACACTGCTGCCTCTTATGGAACTCCATCCGCCGGGCCATCTTGGTCTCAGTAGGCGCCAAGTGGCTTGTTAGGCAGGCAAGAATATCTTGGAGAGATGTCTCACTCAGCTTAGCTGGAGCAAGTAATGCCTTGGCTAGCTTGAAGGTCTCGGGCCCACAGTAGCTCAGGAATGTGGCCCTTCTTTTGCTGGCATCGGTGATCCCTTGAGCCACTGCGAAGAACTCAAAGCGTTCGACGTAGTCTTCCCAGGTGTGGGGCTCTGATGGCTGGAAGGGCTCCAATACCCTTGGACTCTCCATTGTCCTAGCGGGCAGGGTCGTCTTCTCAGCTGGCCAGTGAGTCTTGTTCTCAGCTGCAATCCGGACTCTGAGGCAGGGTTGTGTTTAACCGCTCCTCAGCATTCCGGATCCCACCTTCGTCGCCAGTTGTTGTGACGTGGGGTTTGTGATTTCAGCTCTCTTGACAAAACATGCTGGAGACAGTTCTCTAGTAACAGCTCTTTATTAAAGTGAACAAGACTGAAGACTGAGGAGAGGAAAGCTACATTTATAGGGACAGGGGACTAGCTAGGAAGGGATACATTTTGGAGGGAACAATATCACGCAATCACAGTGCTGCCTTTTGGAGGAAACCAATAAGACAGAGGATCCAAATACAGCAGCTTAAATGAACCAATAGTAGCTGTACCCTCTGGGACCAAAAGGCAGTTACTTTATCCTAATGCAAATACAGACAATAATAATACAGATATAAAATCCTTTGACTCAATACACAACAATTATTATTATTAAAATTTGTATACCCTTCTTCACCCGAAGATCCCGGGGCAGTTCACAGCATAAAAACACAAAATACATAAGGAAAACAAAAACAAAGCAAGCCTATACCTCCCTATAGTGTACCTACTGTGTTCAGGGATAGCCAACCTGGTGCCCTCCACAAGTGGCTGGGTTTCAACTCCCACTATCCCTGACCATTGGCCATCCTGGCTGGGAATGATGGGAACTGAGAGTTCAGCAACATCTGAAGTGGCTTTTAAAGAGCTGTAAGGCCGGACTTGCAGCTTATTTCGGTTCTTCCACTGGGATTGCTTTTCTTTTTGCCCTTTGCGCTATTCGTTGTTGATTTCATGGCACCTTGTTTCATATGAATGAGCCTGCTCCTTTAAAATTGAGGCTTGGTATATGCTTTGACCTGTTGTCTTTGTCCATGGTCCATGCTATGGTCCATGGGGTCACGAAGAGTCGGACACGACTAAACGACTAAACAACAACAACATATGCTTTGACAGTGACAGATCAGGAAATCGCTGCGCTCAGAGGAAGAGCAAAGGAAGATCCCAGACTCGAATCTGCTGTGTCTAAAAAAAAAAAAATCTATGCGCCAGTTTATGGGGAAAGAACACTTCTTGGAAGCAGCCAGGAGGAGATTTCCTGAAATCAGTGGGTTCCAGTATTGTATCTCTTTGGCTGACATACGAGCTGGCACAAATACACAAATACAGTACACTGTCTGAATCACTTTGCAGGAGGCAGAGGCAGAACTCGATACAATACAGTAGTGACTCAGCTGCTGCAGGCGTGCACATTTAAGCTGCTCCATCTGCAGGCAGACTGAACTCATGCTGCAAGCCTATATATTCACCCCTGCCTATTAAACACAGTGCGGGATTTAATGGGGCTTATTCCTATTAGCCTCTAGGGTTGCACTGCAAGGCCTTTCCTATAAGTCCAGAGGATGTCATTTTCCCTCAGGCACAGGGCTGGTGCACAGCACTGGGAGACCCGCAGGAGGCTTGAGAAAGCGGCAATTCTCAAACGTGGCAATAGCTTGCACGGTGCAGCCAAACTGCGGGGCATCCTACCCTATTGGCAGGAATTCCCCGCCCATTCCACAGTGATTGGGCCTCTCTGCCGCCTCTGTCACTGGGTTGCAAAAGGATCGATCAAAGCAACGGGACCCCGGGAGGCAGCTTTCTGATTGGCCCATACTTTCAGCCCCGAGAAACAGCCATATTGAGTGTGGCATTTCGGGGAGGGAAATGTGGTTTTAAAAGCAGAGTATATCAGCTCGGTCTTTGCTCATTTAGAACTAGTTATGTCACTTAATAGGCTTTGGTTCTGGATGCCTTCACTTTTTATTTGTTACTGTCTTTGGAATGCCTTCCCAATTTTTTACTTGTTAATGTTTGCTTCTTCTTCTTCTTCTTCTTCTTCTTCTTCTTCTTCTTCTTCTTCTTCTTCTTCTTCTTCTTCTTCTTCTTCTTCTTCTTCTTCTTCCCGGTATTATTATTATTATTGAATCACCTCCTATGAGGCATCTCTTAAGTGATTTGCAATGTGCTTTATGGTGTTCCAACTGATTTCTGAAATGCTGACACCTTTTAAGACTTGGGCTCTAGATTGCATGAAGACCTTGGAGAATTGGGAACTTATTTGCCCACATTCTGCAAAATATAAAAAAGCAAGGTCTCAAAATTGGAAGATGCATGTTGAGAACATGATGAAGATATCTCACAAGGCAGCGGAGGTTTAGGATCAGAGTTTGCCCTCTCCTAGATGGGCTCCCTTCCCAGGTGGGCAAGCCCCATCTGCCCCTTACTTTACTCTGCAGCACATGCAGAAACCGCCTGCTTGACCGTTGGGCCCACTCTTGGTCTTGTCCACTTAATCCGCCAGAGCCCGTCTTCACATGCAGGAGAAATCCCTAAGAGAGTTTGAGCCCCATGGGCTACCCTTGTCTGGTTTAACAGGCTGGTCAAAGCTGTTTCCTGGGGTGTGGCTGCTGTCGCATACTGACATTTTCTAGAAGACACAGGTGAGAGTTGAGTGCAGGGTGGGGACCAAAGGTGGACAAACTACGCCAGAAGGAGCACCCCCAGAGGTACTACCCCCCCAACACTCCATACACCCTTATATCAGACATTAGAAGCCAATACTTTTTATCTCGTCCATTAAATATTTCAGCTGTTGATTTCTGTAGACCAGGCACCCCCAAACTGCGGCCCTCCAGATGTTTTGGCCTACAACTCCCATGATCCCTAGCTAACAGGACCAGTGGTCAGGGAAGATGGGAATTGTAGTCCAAAACATCTGGAGGGCCGAAGCTACGAACATTAGTTTGACCAAACTGCGGGAGGCAGTGGAAGACAGGAGTGCCTGGCGTGCTCTGGTCCATGGGGTCACGAAGAGTCGGACACGACTAAACGACTAAACAACAACAACAAGCCATACTGAAATCAATCAGATTCTTCTCCCCACCAGGTTAGCATGCATAGAAAAGGGCTGCACCAGCAAATGACTGGGATGTACACCAGGTGGAAGTGATAACTGAAATATCAGCATCAAGTAGTTAAAGATTCGTAATAGATTTTAGTCCACCCACAGCTTGAGTCCACTGCCAACCTCTACTGATTCTATAAAAGATTAATGTTGCTTAATCTGTCTTCCCCCCACCCCCGTTTATTCCAGTGCATGGAATAACCAGAGATTGGCTTTTACAGATTTCACTGTCGATCAAGTTACTGACAACAGTAAGCCAGAGGTACAGGTATTATTTTTCTGCAGGACAAAGGAGGAAGATATTCAGGAGGATCAGTGTGAAGGAAATGACAGGTCCTTTCCATTTCACTATTTACCAGTTCTTTGAGAACAGCTGCCTGATTAAAGCCACAATTTCACTTCTGTTATCTGTCATTTGTGGCCTGAAGCAGCCCTCGGAGACCCAGTTCATTACCTCGAGGAACCAGGACAGAAAAAAAAACCGAAAATAGAAACTCTAGACTCCCCAGTCTGCAAAATAGCTATTCATTCACTTCCTCCATTATTAATAGGCTTTCGAGAAACAGCAAGGTCTGTGTGAAAAGATTCCCTTAAGCAGAAGGGCTACTGCACCCACCTTATTAATCAAGTGCCAACAGAGTGGAAAGGCAAACGAGGAAGCCTAATGAAGGGTCTTCAAACCTGACATTGGGCATCTTATGGGAGACCGCCTGGCCCAAAGCTGGGCAGCAGATCACCACAAAATAAGTTGTGGCTCAGCTATAAAGCTGGGGGGGGGGGGGAAACCTCACACATTTCAAATGAGTTCCAAATTGCAATGTACAAATTTGACCCTAGATGGTGATAGTGAGCCATGCCAAATTCTTTTTTTTTCTCAAAACTTTTTTTAAAAAAGCATTTTCACAGCGTTTTTTAATACGTGTGTAGATTTCACCGGGGGCTGCAGCCCGTTTTTGTGCAACTGCATTTGTAGATGTGCAAGAGAGCTGAGAAACATCAGGACCATCGGTTTTATCAGGCCCTGTGGAATCTCTAGTGTGGCCCATGGTCGGAAACCTGCTTTGCACACAGATGATTTCAGGTTCAGTCCCTATGGTATCTCCATGTCAGGCCAGGAAAGGCTCCCTATCTAAACCCCTGGAGAACTGCTGCTGGAGAGTGCAGACCACTCTGAGCTAGAAGATACGACTCAGTGCATATAGGGCAGGTTCCTACGATCCTAAGACCGAGCCCTGTACACAACATTACCTTCAGGACTAGGCATCAGGTGTGAAAAGGGGATGACTCACCAGTGGATATTGCTGCTTGGCACTTTGGCTAAGGGGCAGCTGTAATGGCAGTCTAGCTGAGAATAACATCGGACACACCCCTCCTCTCATTGCCACTATGAGAAAGGGGGCTGGGGAGAAAGCTTTGCATCTCCCTGGTCAACTCCTGTCCCAAAAGTGGGCTGGAAACCATTGATACCCACAGCCCACAGGTATCAGTCACGGCAGTAGGGACACACCTTGTGTGCTGGGGAGAGGTACCCTGGGAAATGCTTGCCTTTCAATGCCCCCTTTGAAGTTAAAGGGACCCCTGAATGTTAGGTCCAGTCGCGGACGACTCTAGGGTTGCGGTGCTCATCTCATGTTTCCGAGCACAATTCAAAGTGTTGGTACTGACCTTTAAAGCCCTAAACGGCCTCGGTCTTATATACCTGAAGGAGCGTCTCTCCACCCCCACCATTCAGCCCAGACACTGAGGTCCAGCTCCGAGGGCCTTCTGGCAGTTCCCTCGTTGCGAGAAGGGAGGTTACAGGGAACCAGGCAGAGGGACTTCTCGGTAGTGGCACCTGCCCCTCCCAGCAGATGTCAAGGCAATAAGCAACTACAGTATTTTACTTTTAGAAGACAACTGAAGGCAGCCCTGTTTAGGGAAGTTTTTAATGTTTGATGCTGTACAGTACTGTTTTTAATATTCGGTTGGAAGCTGCCTAGAGTGGTTGGGGAAATCCAGCCAGATGGGTGGGGTATAAATAATAAATTATTATTATTATTATTATTATTATTGGCCGAGGGAGCCGGCGTACAGCTTCCGGGTCATGTGGCCAGCATGACAAAGCCGCTTCTGGCGAACCAGAGCAGCGCACGGAAACGTCGTTTACCTTCCTGCCGGAGCGGTACCTATTTATCTACTTGCACTTTGACGTGCTTTCGAACTGCTAGGTGGGCAGGAGCTGGGACCGAGCAACGGGAGCTCACCCCGTCACAGGGATTCGAACCACTGACCTTCTGATCGGCAAGCCCTAGGTTCTGTGGTTTAACCCACAGCACCACTCGTGCCCCTTTAGAGTAGTGGGGTATAAATAATAAAATTATTATTAGTAGTAGTAGTACAGCCACTCCCTGTCAGGAGAGATAGATTCCTTCCTTTGCAAAATCCAATTGCAAATCCGTGTGTGTGTGTGTGAAATAACAGTATACAAGAAGCCCATAGCATTAGGGGCACATAATAATAATATTTTTAAAATTTATATCCCGCCCATCTTGCTGGGTTTCCCCAGCCGGTCTGGGCGGCTTAAAACATGTATAAAAACACAACAAAGCATCAAACATTTTTTAAAAAACCAAATATCCTATACGAGCAACAAACGAACACATAAATCAATAGAAACCAATAATAACAATAGTAATAAACAGTTTACAGTTATGCCCAAATAAAAAATAACTGCCGACCCCAACTAAACAACAAACATAGCCCAAACCACCGGCTGGTTATAATGGGTTTGGTGGGCAAAAGAACCAGCAAACATTTGTTGCTGCGGAGCGGACGTGCTTTTATGTTCTCGGGGAACAGGTGCTTGGCAACCCGTGACTCAGCTCAGAGTGAGGGAGTTCCCCCGGGGTTGCACGCCTGCTTGCAATGAATGGGAGGCGTGCAGAAAATAAATATATATATATATTTAAAAAACTCAGGTTGTGTTCCTGTGTAGGAAGATAGGCTGCTCCCATTCATTTCAGCCGGGGTGGGGAGGCAGGGGCTTATGCAATGTACATTCTCAGCAGATGGTGACTGAGAGCCACCGGCCTTCCTGAGCAAGCTTCTCCAGGCTCTCGCAGCTGGTGCGAGGCTGTTCTCAACAAGCCCCTCTCTGTTTTCTAAAAAGAGACACCAGTTACAGATCTCGCCCCCAGAAGCCTCCCTCTTGCAGAGAGAGCCCTGCTGCCATTTTCACTCTTTTCCAGCCCACTGAAGCTCGCTCACCACGATGAAAGCACTTCCAGTAAAGCCACTTAGAAAATCCTTAGTCACAAAATGATTTAAATGCATCCTATTCTGGGCTGACTTTGGGAAGGTGCAGGAATGTAGCAGAAAGCACAGTGGAAGCCCCTAATGCCAGCAGATAGCTTTAGGTACATATATAATAATAATAATTGTTGTGACGTGGGGTTTGTGATTTCAGCTCTCTTGACAAAACATGCTGGAGACAGTTCTCTAGTAACAGCTCTTTATTAAAGTGAACAAGACTGAAGACTGAGGAGAGGAAAGCTACATTTATAGGGACAGGGGACTAGCTAGGAAGGGATACATTTTGGAGGGAACAATATCACGCAATCACAGTGCTGCCTTTTGGAGGAAACCAATAAGACAGAGGATCCAAATACAGCAGCTTAAATGAACCAATAGTAGCTGTACCCTCTGGGACCAAAAGGCAGTTACTTTATCCTAATGCAAATACAGACAATAATAATACAGATATAAAATCCTTTGACTCAATACACAACACCCCTCCCCCCCTAGTGAGCACAGCAGACGTAATCCCTCAGGTACTGTGGGGTCCTACAACTTCTACCTGATCTCCTGACAACAGGTGTTGCAGGTTCTGGATTGGGTGTTACCTGTGGTGGAGGGGCTGCTATAGGGGTTTCATCAGGAACAGATGGAGTCCCAGACATCTCAGGGTCCCCGACCTGTACCTCGTCATCATGAGGACTAGCAGACCCTGGTTCATTTGCTGAAGCCCCTGGTGACTGCACCTCTGGACCATTTTCACTCTGGTCTCGCAGCTGTGCGTCATTAGCCAGGGATGAATTATCTGACTCCTCCCTGCTGAGCGCCCGGCGCCTCAGCTGATCTATATGTCTCTTCCAAACTTGCCCATTTTCCAAGGTCACATAATAGGACACAGGTCCACTAGCCCGGGTGATCACACCAGCCACCCACCGCGGACCTCGTGAATAGTTCCTCACCCAGACCAGATCTTCAGGGGCGAGATACCTTGTTGTGTCAGTCTCAGCCTGGGGGGTTGCTCTTGAATTACGGTTTGGCATTTTATCTGGGTGGACATAATCCAGCACCGTTACCAGTCTATTACCTAAGAGCAGCTCGGCTGGCGACTTGCCCGTCGCAGTACACGGCGTCGCATGCTGCAAAAATAACATTCGCGCAATGCGAGCCGACCAGTTACCCTCCATTAAGCGTGCAATGGATTCTTTGGCTGTTCTTACCATGCGCTCAGCCTGCCCATTGGAGGATGGGTGAAAGGGCGCGGATGTGACCCCTCTTATGAAGTTATCAGCCAAGAATGCCCTGAATTCTTGGGATACAAAAGCTGCCCCATTATCTGATACAATGGTCTCAGGTAACCCGTGGGTAGCAAACAGCTGCCTCAACACCTTGATTACGGCAGCTGATGCCATGCTAGGGACCATCGCCACTTCTAACCATTTGGAATATGCATCAACGATAACCAAAAAGACCTTCCCTTGGAATGGCCCTGCAAAATCTATGTGCAGCCGGCTCCAGGGAGTCCTGGACTGCTCCCACCAGTGGACTGGTGCTCTGGCCACTTCTGGCCGCACCTCTTGGCATGCCTTGCATGTTCGTACCCATTGTTCTATGTTCTGGTCCATTCCAGGCCACCACACATAACATCGGGCTAGCGACTTCATCCTGACCATTCCCGGGTGTCCCATGTGAAGCGTCTCAAGAACCCTGTTTCTCAGTGGTGCTGGGATGATCACCCTATCTCCCCATAGGAGACAACCCTTATGCATGGACAATTCGTGCTGCCTTGTCGCATAAGGCCTGAATTTTTCTTCATGCGGACCACCTGGCCACCCCCTCCTCACCCAAGTGAGCACACGGGAGAGAACAGCATCTTTCCTCGTTTTCTGTTGCAACCCCACCTCCTTGAACTTGAGCAACACTGCACGGACACGCGCAACCAGTTCCTGTGGGTCTTTTCCAGCAATCAAAACGTCATCAAAAAATGGCAAGACCCCCGGCAGACCTCTTAACAGGCGTTCCATGAGCCCTTGAAAAATCCCTGGGGCCACACAAACTCCGAACTGTAATCTGTTAACTCTGAACGCCCCTTTATGTGTGACAATAGTCTGTGCTTCCGCTGATTGTGGGGTTACTGGCAGCTGTTGGTAAGCTTGTGCCAGGTCAATTTTGGCGAACACCTTGCCCCCAGCCAGTTTAGCCAACAGATGTGATACAACTGGAATGGGGTATGAGTTTCCCCTGAGTGCCTTATTGATAGTACATTTGTAATCTGCACATATCCTGACTTCCCCATTTGCTTTAAGGGGCGTGACGATTGGAGTCTCCCACTTAGCAGAGTCCACGGTGAGAGAACTCCCTGCTTGACCAATTTATCCAGCTCTGCCTCGATCTTGGGTTGCAGTGCAAATGGCACTCGCCTTGGTTTGAGTCGGATTGGAGCCACCCCGGGGTCCAACTCGAAGTCAACTGGGGGCCCTTTATAACAACCCAGTTTTCCATTAAAGAGACCAGCAAATTCCTTGCATAATACCTCGCTCATCTCAGGGCAGGTTTGGATTGAATTAAGCCCTGAGATACTCAGTCCCAGGGCAGGGAACCAGTCAGTGCCCAGGAGACTGGGGCGACTGCCCTTCGCAATCACCAGTTTGAGTACAGCCTGTTTGTCCCGGAACTGTACTCTCACGGCACACATTCCCATAACATGGATGCGGCCTGCTGAGTACGACTGCAAGGTTGCCGGAAAGGGCTCCAGAGGGGGCAACTTACCCCTGGGGAAGAATGTCTTCGCGGTCTGGTCTGACACGATGGTGAATGCAGATCCGGAGTCCACCTCCATGTCGCACTGCTGACCCTCAATCTTCACCTTGACGTGTGCCTTGCCTTGCGCTGGAAACTGCACGGCCCTCCCATTGATCTCCGTTACGTAGTGGCAGTCCTTTAGAAAACGAGTTGCTGTGGGCGGTCTGCGATGCTCCAGTCTAGGTGCTCCTGTCGCTCCCGACGCCGCCGATCTACAGACCCTGGCGATGTGACCCGTCTTTCCGCACGTCCGGCAGATAGCATCCCTGAAACGACAACTCTTCCTTTCATGGTTTCCGCCACAACCTGGGCAACTGCCTCGGCGATCTCTGTGCACTGTGCAGGCCTGACGCACCGACTCAACCCCACGGACTGGGCTCTGGCTTGGAGTAGCCTCTAGCTCGTCCATGGCATGCGCAACTTCTATCTGTGGCTTAGTGGCCTTGCGACTGGCATCAAGCTCCTCTCTTTCATAATTCTCCGTGGCGGTGGCCTCCTTCAAGGCTGAAGCAAGGGTAACCTCTTCTTTAGCCACGATGCGTCTTCTGGCTTTCTTGCTGCTCAGACCCCCAATAAACCGATCCAGGAGAGTCTCTTCCAGATTTTGGAAGCCGCAGTGCTGAGCGAGCTTCCGGAGTTCAGCCAGAAATGTGGATACAGACTCCCCAGCACACTGCTGCCTCTTATGGAACTCCATCCGCCGGGCCATCTTGGTCTCAGTAGGCGCCAAGTGGCTTGTTAGGCAGGCAAGAATATCTTGGAGAGATGTCTCACTCAGCTTAGCTGGAGCAAGTAATGCCTTGGCTAGCTTGAAGGTCTCGGGCCCACAGTAGCTCAGGAATGTGGCCCTTCTTTTGCTGGCATCGGTGATCCCTTGAGCCACTGCGAAGAACTCAAAGCGTTCGACGTAGTCTTCCCAGGTGTGGGGCTCTGATGGCTGGAAGGGCTCCAATACCCTTGGACTCTCCATTGTCCTAGCGGGCAGGGTCGTCTTCTCAGCTGGCCAGTGAGTCTTGTTCTCAGCTGCAATCCGGACTCTGAGGCAGGGTTGTGTTTAACCGCTCCTCAGCATTCCGGATCCCACCTTCGTCGCCAGTTGTTGTGACGTGGGGTTTGTGATTTCAGCTCTCTTGACAAAACATGCTGGAGACAGTTCTCTAGTAACAGCTCTTTATTAAAGTGAACAAGACTGAAGACTGAGGAGAGGAAAGCTACATTTATAGGGACAGGGGACTAGCTAGGAAGGGATACATTTTGGAGGGAACAATATCACGCAATCACAGTGCTGCCTTTTGGAGGAAACCAATAAGACAGAGGATCCAAATACAGCAGCTTAAATGAACCAATAGTAGCTGTACCCTCTGGGACCAAAAGGCAGTTACTTTATCCTAATGCAAATACAGACAATAATAATACAGATATAAAATCCTTTGACTCAATACACAACAATAATAATAATAATAATAATAATAATAATAATAATAATAATAATTTAATATTTATACCCCACCCATCTGGCTGGGTTTCCCCAGCCACTCTGGGTGGCTTCCAACAGAAAAATAAAACACAGTAATCTATTAAAAGCCTCCCTGAACAGGGCTGCCTTCAGATGTCTTCTAAAAGTCTGGTAGTTGTTTTCCTCTTTGACATCTGTTGGGAGGGCGTTCCACAGGGCAGGCGCCACCACCGAGAAGGCCCTCTGCCTAGCCCCCTGCAACTTGGCTTCTCGCAACGAGGGAACCGCCAGAAGGCCCTCGGTGCTGGACCTCAGTGTCCGGGCAGAACGATGGAGGTGGAGACGCTCCTTCAGGTATACTGGACCGAGGCCATTTAGGGCTTTAAAGGTCAGCACCAACACTTTGAATTGTGCTCGGAAATATGTGCTTATTTATGGACAAGTCGCTACTTCTTATTGTTCTTTCACAGCAGGTAATTATTATGGATATATTCTAGATTCTTATATATTGAGATGTTGTTAGGGGTACTGGCTTTTTGACTAGAGTCGGTGATAGCTTTAGCAGAAGCTTGTGGTGCAGACCTAACAGGTGGGTTAGTGCTTCTTCCAATTCCTGTAAATGAATTGCCAGAAAAGAGCAGGTCAAGCCAGCTTTTTCTGGTCAGTTGGTACAGTTTATTCACAATGTACGTCTTTGAACCATCACTTTGGGTTTTTTGTTGTTGTTTTTAATGGTGGAAAATTTCATTGACTTTTTTATACTGGAAACTTTTCATTTACCAGGAAGGATTATGCCGTCATACTTCTGCTGGGACCAAAGCATGGCTTCCTCCTTGCTGATTCGGTGCTTGGCCCCAATGTTACCAGTTGTTAAATGTCCACCTGTCTTCAGGTATGCATATGGGGCCTATTTGAAAAAAAGGCTTTACCACAGCTGTGTCACTGAGTAATGTGCGTGTGGGAGGAGGAAACATGCCCAACTTGCACTCTATGGTTATATAATACATACGTTATGCTCACTAAATGGAACCTCCAGGTTCAGAAGCAGTCTTGCTTTGGATACCAATTGCTGCTGAGCAACAACAGAAAAAATGGTGCTGCCTTTTAATCTTAGGGGCACATGGCTGGACGCTGTGGCTAACATGAAACTGAACTACAGGGTTGAAATAGAGCAGGCACCCCCAAACTGCAGCCCTGCAGATGTTTCGGCCTACAACTCCCATGATCCCTAGCTAGCAGGACCAGTGGTCGGGGAAGATGGGAATTGTAATCCAAAACATCTGGAGGGCCGAAGTTTGGGGATGCCTGAACTAGAGGTTGTTTTTAACCAGGACCCCAAGATCTACCAACCAGAACCAGGTAGAAAAGGCAGGATGCCTCTGAGCAATTTCTAAGTCTAAGGAATGATATTTATTCCATTATAAAACTGGACTGATCTGACAATCCTATCACGTCTAAGTCTACTCCTGTTTAGCTTTCTTCATCTGAGCAGCTGAATTTAGGTGGAGAAAATAGTGTTGTTGCTATTGTTAAACAATGGGGAATCTATTAGAGAAAATAAAGTCATAGATCCGGTGAGGCAATGTATTCTGGATTTAGATTTCAATTAACTGTTGGCTGGGATTAATACACGAACAACATCTACTTTTTACCCAAGACTGGATGTTGGGAGCCCCTTCCCACTACATATAACAACACTTGCTTATCCAAAGTGTTGGAATGCAATTGCCCTGGAAAAACGAATTATTTTCCTTCTGATGTCATTAGGATAGTTCAGAGGGTTTCCCTTGGAAGAGCCCCGACATCAGTGTGGTAAGGTAAAGGTAATGCTTTATTGTGCTTTTAATATTGTTGGAGCTGCCCAGTGGCTGGGGAAACCCATCTGGGTGGGGTATAAATAATTGATAATAATAACGAGGACCACTGCTTCAGGCCAAGGGAGCTGGTGTTTTGTCCGCAGACAGCTTTCTGGGCCATGTGGCCAGTATGACTAAACTGCTTCTGGAGCAACAGAACACCGTGACGGAAGCATCCGTTTACTTTCCTGCCAGCTATTTATCTACTTGCACTAGTGTGCTTTCAGACTGCTAGGTTGGCAGGAGCTGGGACAGAGCAGCCGGACCTCACCCCATTGTGGGGATTTGAACCACTGACCTCCCGATTGGCAAGCTCGAGGCTCAGTAGTTTAGACCGTAGCGCCACCTGCACCCCTACATCAGTGTGTGTATGAAGGTATGAAGGCCTTTTTTTGCCACTTGCCTCTCAACATAAAATCAGAAAAGTTCAATAACCAGACTTGCAGCGCAATCTGTTATAGCCATGCCTACTCTGAAGCAAGCCTTATTGAACCTTCACTCTGTGTAACTTCTTCAGCACTGAATCAACACTAGGATTTTTAGTTCTTAAAATATTTATCACATTTGTATCCCACCTTTCCTTCAAGGAGCTCAAGGACGTGCATTTTGAGGTTGATTAGGTTGCGAGATGGCAATTTGTTCTGTAATATTCCTAGGTTATTTGAGGCCCAGACTAACATGCAGAGCAATCTGTCCACTACATTACCTCAAAGGCCAGAGCTAAATGCAAATTTTAGTAATAATATCAGTTGGTTATGGTGCTGATAACGCCAAGGTTGCAAGTTTGATCCCCGTATGGGACAGTTGCATATTCCTGCATTACAGGCTCCTTTCAAACTCTGCAATTCTATTAATTCTAAGTCAAGGGGGGGGGGGTTGCTTACAGGTAAGTAGGATACGGATTGCAGCCAAAGGCAGAGCACCTCACAAACTCTATTGCAAAAAAATGGAAAAAGGAAACAAATGACTTCCCACGTACACTCCAAGGTGCAACTCCAAGAGAAAAAAGCTATTCCCTGCATTGCACGCACCATGGGGTATTCAGAATAAATGTCACACGAGGACGAAATATAAAAGAAGAGGGAAAACCCCGCCTCCCCAAGGGGGAGGGTACCTTAACCAATCAACATTGGCCGGGGCGGCGCATGCGCAACAAGGCAAGAACCCTGCAGCCGCGGCCACCACCAACCTCAAGCCCCACCCCGCTGCTCCGTGCGGGCCACGCCCTCTTTCTCGTTTTGCGCGCATGCGCAGGGGCTCGTCTCGAGCGCCGTCGCCGCCGCAGCTGCCTAGTGGCGACTAGGCTGTTCTAGCGGTATGAGTGACAGGCGCGTCGGGTACGCGCCTCCTTCCCTCCCTCCGCAGGTCCGCGAGGGGCGGGACATGCCTCCTCTCCCTGCCCCCTGATTGGTCTTCCGTCTCGCTCTTCGCCCTCCCCCTTCCCTGTCCGTCCGTCAGGCGCCGGAGAGGGGCGGGACGTGTCTCCCCTCCCTGCCCTCTGATTGGCCTTCAGGCTCGCTCTTCGCCCCCCTCCCCCCGCTCGGGCTCGCTCCCTTGCGAAGCGAATAACAAGCTGAGGGGAGGGAGCTGGAGGAGAGGCGGCGCCGCCGAGCCTGAGGGAGGAGAGGCAAGGCCGCAGGCGGGGCCGGGGTTGCCTCAGAGGGCGACGTTGCGTCGTGGCTGCCTCGCTGGCTGAGTGACTGACGGCCGCCCGTCGCCGGAGAAGAGAGAACCGAGCCCCGCCGACCGCTCCCTTCCCCGCTGCTGCCGTTGCCAGGACCCGCTTTCTCTCTTTCCGTGAGGGGAGAAGGAGGAGGAAAGACCCGCCGCGGAGGAAAGAGCGAGCGAGGGGAGCGAGAAGCACCGGCGGCCTCCCTTCCCTCCCCCGTCCCCTCACCCCTTCCAGCCCCCTCGCCCCTTCTCCGCCCCCGAGGGAGCCGAGCGAGGTGAGCCCGAGGACGGGCGGCGGCTCCTCCTTCCTCCTCCTCTTCCAGCTTTCCCACCTTCCTCCTCCTCCTCCTCCTCTTCCTCATCATGTCGGCGGGCGGAGACTTCGGCAACCCTCTGCGGAAATTCAAGCTGGTCTTCCTCGGGGAGCAGAGCGGTGAGTCAGGCCCGGATCCTAGCCCGGTGCCGGGGTGGGCGGTGGGTGATCGACGGTGAGGAGACCCCCCCCACCTAACAGCCCCCCCCCAAATCTCCTACCTGACTGCGTCCTGTTTCACCCCACCCCGCAACACCGCGCCGCATTATTTCCCCCCTCCCTCCCTCCCCGGCCGGTCCTGCTGGACCCGATCCAGGCTCAGGCGGAGACCTCGGATCGCTCCCCGCCGCCGCCGTCCTCCTCCTTTCCTGTGCCGCCTTCATCGTGGGTGCGGCTGGAAAAGGGGATATTTTCCTCCCTCGGGATTTTGACGGCACCGATTTTGGCCCTATATTCTGGGTGGGGTGGATGGAAAGGGAAAGAGAGGGAGGGAATATCTCTTCCCCCCCCCCAGCATCTTGAATCCCTTGGGGGCCAACACCCCCCTCCAAAAAACAACACCCCCCTCCCCAGAAATAGCCTGCTTCCCCCTCTGCTTCCACGTTGCTTGCATATTCCTAACCAACCTTCCCTCCCTCTGATCGAGGCCCTCAAGCCAGCAGCCCAAATCCCTGCTCCCACCTTCTTCCTGTTGTGGTGAGGGAAATGGCTTTGGTGCAGATGGAGGGAGTCATTCAACCCATGTAGGCATCTCTCCGGTCCTGAAGCTTGGAGAGCCTGTCTGGTGCTCGCTCTAGCTTAGCCAGGTGCTTACAGAATGGGTGACACTTGTCTTTTTCTGTGTCTCTGTTATGAAGCACCTCCTTCTCTGCTGCCACTCCTGGTTGTTGTTGTTGTTGTTGTTGAGATCTTGATTTTCTCCTTTTTCCTCTCCGTATTCTGCCGAAGAAAAGGGTCACTAAAGGGGAGCCTTGCTGTTTCTCAACCTCTAGGAAGGAACAGGGCCACCCAAATCCTCCCCCTCCATTCCAATGTAGAAGAAACCAGAGCCCATTAAAATGTTCTCTCTCCCTGGTTACACCGGGTTCCTCATATTCTTTGTATATCTCTCCATCCCTTTCCCTGCCAGGAATAGATAACAGAAATGCAAAATAGATAACAGAAATGCAAAAAATAATAGTACCCTATGTAAATCTCCAATATTTCAGCTGTTCCTAGGCATGAGATAATTCATTTTGAACTTTGATGCTAAAAAGCCCCCCCCCAGCTGTGTGTGTATCTGGTGTGTGTAACCGCTATCAAGTCTTATGTGAGGTCCTGAATCTGATAAAGGAGTAAGGATGGTAGGAATTCCTGTTCATTAAGGCTTGTGTGCAAATTGCTTTTTGGACCGCTATTTTTTTCCTCAATGACAACCCTGATCCTTTGACAATATTCTAAGAATTGAATTCAATACTAGGCGATTGACTTTTGTAAGCTTCTGTAAGAATTGAGACGTTTCCCACTGCTTAATCGCTGACCAGATAATTTTTTGGAACAAGCAATTCATGATTTTCGGGATGTGGGCTTGAAAGAGTGGTTTGGTCCTCGTACGGTACACATTCCATTTAGTGGAAGAAAAATATAGTGGTGTTGGGGAAAGAGAAAAGCTTCAAGTAGAATAGAAGATTTAGATAATAGTATATTAAGCTTTTTATTTTTAAAGAAACCCACAACCTTGCTGATTGATGCATTCTTAGTTTCTGTGGCTTTACTGGGTGTGGAACGAGGTGAGAAGACTGGCAATTCTGCTTAATACATGTTTTCACAATTAAATGTGGTTTCCTCACAGAAAAACAACCTTAATTCAATTATTGTAGTCTAGACATTTAACATAGTAAACCTTTCATCTTTTCACCTACTCTACCTTTATTTACATGCCAGTTGCTTCTTAGGAGACTAGGCTTTGGTTTCCTACAACAATTTGCAGTTGGTTATTTTAGTCCAGAAGACAGGGACCACAGTTAAGACATGGCATATCTAGATAATAGCAGTACACCATGGAGCGCTGCTATCAGCAAATTAAACTGGATCAAATGAAAAGCGGCCTGATGTCAATATAAAGCACCTTTTTATGTTCAAACACTTTCATTGGCCATTATCTGGATCTGCAATACTGGTTTCCCATCAAAGAGATTGCAATACTGTGCACATTCACCAGGGAGTAAGTCCTTGACTTCAGTGGGGCAATAAAACATGTCTCTCCTGAATCGATCTCTACAGCCACAGCAGGCGCTGTAACTTTCCTGTGGTTTGACTTTATCCTGGAAGCCAAAGGCACACTCTTCCATTGTCTTTCGAGACAGATGGATGCCAACAAACTTCAGAATAGGCATTATAGGATTGCACTGTCAGTGGAATGAGTACTTGTAACCACTGTTGGTGATGAGAGGGTGATTCCAATTTTTAAATATATTTGTTATTCAAAACATTAAATAATAACAGAAAATTATTCCCTTTTGTTGCCCTTGTAATCTTTGCATCTGTCTTCTGCTTCAGAAATTATGGAAAGGAAATTAATCCATATTTGAGGGTGTTTTTTTAATGTTTCTGTATAGAGGTGCATTTGGGGTCAATAGCATGCCCATGCTAAAGTTCACATAGGTCTGAGCATTCAAGGAGCTTTTTGCTAGTATTTAAAGATGGTTGTTTGTGCCAAGAAACTATTGATAAAAAGAAGGCAAAGTGCTGGCCTCGGACCTTTTGGATATGGCTGTTTGATAATGTGATGCATAAATCTGAATAAAGCCTTTGGGGTTGGCATCTCTGGAATAATTTTCTTTTACTAGTTTCTCCACCACCTTGGGACCCAGGTGGCACTGTGGGTTAATCCACAGAGTCTAGGGCTTGCTGATCAGAAGGTCGGCGGTTCGAATCCCCGCAACGGGGTGAGCTCCAGTTGCTCGGTCCCAGCTCCTGCCAACCTAGCAGTTCGAAAGCACATCAAAGTGCAAGTAGATAAATAGGGACCGCTCTGGCGGGAAGGTAAACGGTGTTTCTGTGTGCTGCTCTGGTTTGCCAGAAGCAGCTTTGTCATGCTGGCCACATGACCCGGAAGCTGTCTGCGGACAAACACAGGCTCCCTTGGCCTATAGAGCAAGATGAGTGCCGCAACCCCAGAGTTGGACACAACTGCACCTGATGGTCAGGGGCCCCTTTACCTTTACCTTTTACCACCAACTTAGTAGAATTCTTCTCACACCAAAAACGTATGGTATATTTCATGTAAATTGATATGTTGATCCCCAAGGTGGTATAAATATGGCTGACCTGGATATTGAACATCTCTGCGTAGGCTGAAAACAATGTTTGTGAAATTTCCAATGAAATTGGTTCAGCTCTGAAGTGATGGATATGTTTTGTAAAGCAATGTAAGGTGTACAGTATCTTCTGTTGTTTTAATTTTGTTCTTATAACATATATATATACATAGAGAGAGAGAGTATACACACACTCTCAGTCCTAACAACCTTGTGACTTTGATTAGGCTGAGAGAGCAACACCAAACCAAGGTCACCCAGTGAGCTTTGTGGCTAAGGGGGCAATTAGAATCCAGGTCCTCTGGGTCTGAGTTTAATGTGCTAACCACTTCTTCACCCTGGTTATGTTACTCATGCTTCTGTGCTGCGTTGATTGGATTTTATGTAGAAAAATGGAATAGCTTTGATTAATGGAAGCTGTAAATTTGCTATTTAACCTTTCTTTAGTTCATTATTTATGTAGCAAAATTACATGTTGAGATGGTAAGAACTTCCATATGGCTTGTATAGTCTGTATAAGATGCTGTATAAAAGTATGCAAGCAGATGACGTAATCCAACTACTTTGCAGGCTTTAGAAGATTTAGTCTAGAATCATCTTTCTAACTGGTCAGCTAGATGCATCCAAGATGCTCACAAGCAGGGTAATAACCCTCACTGTGAATCCCTTTCTACTGGTAATCAGTGGCATACAATTCAGTAGGTTCTCGTTTGGTTTGTAAGTGAATATTAGCCATGATAAGCATCTGTCAGGGTTTTTTTCTATTAAAAACAGAAAGAAATGGTTTCCATTTCATGCTTTAGTTAATTTTGCATTGTCAGATAGAAGCTGTCTGCTCCTGCTACACCTGGTCTGTTTGCCATTTTCTTAAGCGTCTGACAGGTTAATAGAATTTACTGTAAATCAGTATGCCAAGGCTCTGATCTGGCCTCTTGTGCAGGCTGCATAAATCTTCTCTTTAACTATATGTTTCTGATTCTTAATTAAGTTTGTTAAAGCCCCAAATGCTTGCACAGAGATACCCTGTGATCAAGGATGCTGCCTGAGATTGGATGTTCTGCAGGAATTCTATTTTTACATATGCTTCAAAAATAGAAGTGTGTTCTAGTTGGAGATGCAAGTTGAATCTGCTCTAAATAATATTGTGGCTTTTCCATCTTCCAGTCTATATCTGCTTGGACTGTGGTTATTTCTTAAGCTATAGCTTCTGATTAAACCACATTGTTGCATTCCTTTTCTTAACGTTTTTGCTATATCAACACTTATGAATACTGTATGCTTAAGACTAATGATGTCCGAACTGGTATTTTTTCCCCTTGAAATGAAAGGTGGTATATAATTTATATAAATTACTTTAATAATGCAGTGTTAATGATTTTTCAGTTTGTCAGCCCAGTCCAGCTACTATTGTTGTTCAGGTTATGATAGCAGTTTGAGACTGACTGCCAGTGTATAATCTTTAATACACTACAGTATATAAAATTGCTTGTGTCTTATTCTTGATGCAATGGGCAGATTCAGTCTTGAGACTAACTAGATGTAGCCTCCAAGGAAAATTTTAAATATAAAGACAGGATATAAATGCTTAAAATAACACGAGGCCTTTTTGCTTTACCAACTGCAAATAATAAGTTTAAAAGTTAGCTCTCTGGGGAAAGAATCTAATTACTAATGAATAGTTTTTAAAAGAACAATTGGGTACATTAGCAATCTTTGGTTAAAAAAATAAGTTGAAACTATTCATCCTGCCTATGTGGGGAGGAGAATGGGAAGGACTGTTGACTTACTCTATCCACTTCCACATGGAATCTTTGCAGATGTGAATACCAGGAGGTGGTGGGGTGACTGGAAAAAAGGAAACCCTCTAACCTGGATTTCAAGCTCCCAATACCATGGTCACTGCCAACATTTGCTTGGAAGTCAGGTTACAGGTATAAACTGTGAAAGTTTCAATCCTTTCCGGTGATGTAGTTGCTCAAAGGTCAATGAGGCAGCTGAGATCTGTAGATGATATTGCAAAACCAACAGCTCCTGTACTGCAGGAATTGTTGAAAAGGGTGTGCTTGCTGTTTGTTTCCCACTTTAATCCAGTAGATTGGAATAGTCTTCCCTGGTGAGTTAATTGGTTAGTGTTTAGATCATGAGAATTCTGTTGGAAATCTATGGTAATCTGCAAGAGAAAACAAGAAGAAAGTCTACTGGTGTCTATCTATTGCAGCAGAAAATACAATAAAATGCCCTTGGAAGACTCAAAACAGCTTTCCTTCTTCCACTTTTGGCCCAGACTGGAAAGGAAGCAAGTAGCAGGCTGCTTGCTTCCTTTCATCTTAACATCCAGCCCTTGGTGGTTGTCAGCAGGATGCAGTCTCCTCCTGAAGTTTTATTGCATCATGAGGCTACTGCAGATGTGCAGCCTTCATCTTCTGCTGGATTTGGGGGCATAAAGGGGTTGATTTGCTCCCAAAGATATCTTATGGGGGTGTTTCCACAAGCTATCAAGAATATTTTCGCTTTATGCGACCTTTAAAACACACACACACACACACACACACACACACACACACACCAATGACTCACTGCCCATTTAAGTAATTTGAGAATGGTATGGCATAAGCTTTATTGGGCCTGGAATTTTTTTTAAAAATCCCTACCCTCAGTTTAAAAGGACATTGATTGTTTAATTAGCCAAAGGCTAATTAGGGGATTATTTTGACTGGTTCTTAAAGATATGTGACAAAGGCACTGAGGGAGCCTCTCTGGGGAGAGCATCCCACAAGCATTTAAAATGCTTTGACTCCAGCATATCTGATAGATCTTCTAAGATGACTCCCAACTCTTGTTTGGTTGTTTGTGTCCCATGTTGGGCAAAAGATTCCTGTATTGCAGGGGATTGGACTAGATGAGTCTCATAGTCCTTTCCATCTATACAATTGTGTGATTCTATGTCTTGGCGCTACAGGAGCAAGATTTGGGCTCATGTGCTTATTTTGCAGCAAACCAGAATTTGCTGGTTCAGATGTTGTAACTGCTTGCTGTAGAGTTTGCTGCAAAATCAGAAGTTGAAGGGACAGTGTGCAAGCCCACTTTGATGGGGAGCAGATATCCAGGCCACACGTTTCATAGTTCTGTATGCCAGTAACAGCATATCAGATTGGGGACATTACAAATAGGCACCAATGGTTAAATGACATGGAAGAGGCCCATTTAAAACTGCTCTCATTCTTCTTTGATAACTGCCCAGAGTGGCTGGAGTAGCCCAGTCAGATGGGTGGCAAATAAGTAAGTAAATAAATAAATCATTCCTCCTTTGTCTGTTTAGTTCCTTTAGATTTTTCTCGGGTAACTCATTCTAAGCTTTGTTTTACTATTTGAGTTTTAGCTTTCACATTTTAAAAACTTGGATTTTTGTTTTCCTAGAATTGGTTTGTGCAACCCCATTAAAACCCACCCTTAGATCTAAGGAAAGCTGAAAGCATCAAATGTCTAAGGGTTGCCTCAGTCAAGGCAAAGAATCCCATTGACTTACACCATTCAGACTTTGATCATGCTCATGAGTGTGCGAGTCACTTGCATTGAATCATTTTCTGTGTCATCACCTCTTATCTACCTTCTCCTAGCACATTGCTTCCAGTTAGCATGAGTGACTACATTAATCCGTGTTTATGGTACTGTCATAAAGCCTCTTTTGTTCATATGAAAACATTTTAAAGGAACTGTACTCAAACTGGAACTTCAGGACTCTTGTTCAAGGATGGTAATTTAAAGAATCATAGAGTTGAAAAGGACCCTGAGGATCATTTATTCCAACTTTTTTTCTAGATCACATATTGCTATCTCGGAATATGTAGATGAGTGAGACTATATCTTTTGTATAATTGTAAATTGTTTAGGATTTGGGCAGCTATGGCTAGAGGACTGTATGTGTTTTGCATTTACCCAATATTTCATATGTATCTTACTTATTTTAAAATATTTCTAGAGAACTTTCTATTAAAAACAAACCTTAGAGCACATTACAGCATTAAAACATATATTCAGACCCTTTCTCTGTATATAATGGTAAAAAATTCCAGGCTGTAATATCCAGTATTAATGATTGGGAAGTGCCTGAGCAGAGAGAGGTTATCAATAAATGTTGGAAGCATTCTACTGCCTCTCGTAACAGTGGTACCTACTTACGAATGTTTCTACTTACGAATGGAGCTCCATCCGCCATCTTGGATGTGGATTTTTTCTACTTACGAATTTTTAGATAGGGTTGCATTCTCCCAATGCATTCCTATGGGATTCGACTTACATTTTTTTTCCGACTTACGAATGTGCATTCGGAACGCATTAAATTCGTAAGTAGAGGTACCACTGTAAATGGGGGCAGAGTATTCCAAAGTATAGGTGCTACCGTGGAGAAGGCCAGTTTCTGCATTGCCCCAAGATGAAGTGGTGCAGCCAACAAGAACTCTCCAAGGACCTGAGCACTTAATAACAAGAACCTGGATATGACTCAGTACCTGACAGGCAGCACATGCAGTTCCTTCAACACAAGTAATATCAGCACAAGCAGGGTTGCCATACATGCCACCTTTGCCAATTTTCAAAACTTTTTTTTTTAAAAAAAGCTCAGCAACTTTGGCAGAAAGAAAAAAAAACCCAGCACAACTGAAACTCCACTCAGTATCTTGGGCTGCTGCATTCTGTACCAGCTACAGCTTCCAAACCAGTCCTAAGGGTAGCCATACAAAGAGCCCATTAGAGGAGTTAAGGCCATGAATCACAGTTGGTCAAGCTGTTACTGTGCAAACTTTTTTTACAGGACTGTATGCATCACCACCTCAAAAGTGGTGAGCAGCCCTCCACTCCATAAAAATGCATTAACCATTCCCACACACCTGCTCAGCCATTGCCCCCTATGACTTGAGTAAGCCGTGACAGGCAAATATTGAAATGATAGGATGTGGGCAGGACAGCTGCAAGTCCTCAGGCCACATAGAAAAGCTGACAGTATTCAAGCTGGCATGGAGGTGAGCAATTTCATCCTCAAAGTACCTAGCAAAATTGTCTCAGTAGGCAATTAACCATTCACAGGGGTAGATGTCAGCGAGCCCTGCACCACTCGGGATAGCTCTGCTGACGGGCTATTTCAGGAGGCAATAGAGACAGTAAAGTAGTCCTTCTCTGCCTTTACTGCTAGGTAGGTAAAATTATGCATTCTGAACACATTGGGTCAGTCGCACATTGAGTCTTAATGCCTTTTGTGCTCTAATAGTAGTCTGGCTTGTTTCATTGCCTAGAGCTCCTTAGAGAACCAGGGGCATGCTGGGCTCCACAGCACTCGAGAGGGCACCCAGAAGTGATACTGTTGATAGTCCTTTGTGATTTACCGTTCCATAGTGAGACTAAACCTCAACAGAATCCATCGACATCGGCAGAGAACATACACCATACAAACATTTGGCAGTGTTCTTTCTCACCCTTGTTGCACATGATCCTTCTAACCTGGAGATGTTGGGAATTGCACTTGGAATCTTCTGTCTATAAAGGTCTGTAACTGAGCTGTTGGCCTTTTTCTGTGCATTTCGAGTTTTTGGGTTAGGCAACTCAGCTGCATCTTGCATTAGTCTAATAACATTTGTATAATCCAAAGATCTGAAACTGTATCCTGCTGTGTTAAACTGCTATTCTTTAGCTATCAGAAAATACCTAAATGCTTGTGGATTGTTGAACAGGATTATTACAGATTAGATAATCCTCCCTTTTGAGCAAGCATGCCTAAGTGGCAAAACAATCTGCTGATTTGAAGTAGGCTTACAATGTGAACATGGTGTGTTTGTGATATGTATATGGGTGTTCAATGGGTTCTTGCCTTTTTACTGTTGGTACAGGTATGTTCAGTGAACAGAGAAACTGTCACAACCAATCACTTCTCCACACATGAGACTGACTGCTTTAAAAAAGAAGTCAAATAATAATGTACATATAAATTGGAGAGGGGTTTCCAGAAATGTTGACTCGCTCTTATTCTGCAATCTCCTATCAACTATCTTCTTCTAGCATCTTGCTGATGTAACTTCTGTTAAAACAGCTTCATAGATACAACCTTAATTAGCATCATATAGTTCCCTTATGTGCCTTGTTTCTGATTAGTTGCAGTTCATGGATCTCTTAACTTCTCACCCTTGGTGAAGAAAAGAATCTTGGCTCCAATGCCTCTTCAACTGATTACCATATTACAATTGTCCCATACAAAAGCTTCCAAACCCCCAAAGAATGGTGTGGAATCATTCTCCCTTTCAGCTACAGCTGCTTTCCTTGGATTGATGAACATAGCCTTTCCCAGTCTACAGTCTCAATCCTTACCTATATGTACCATTCTCTTCCCTTTCCACCCTTAGCCACTGGGAAGCACACCGCTGATCTTCCTAGGAAGTTATTCACATTGGTTGAAAAAATCACTACATGGATCTGTATGATCTGACAACAGAACTGATTTGCCGGTTGAGTGTAGTTACTAGTGAATTTTTATAAAGGAGGGTAGCTGTAGAATTGGGAAGTCCCTTATTTAAGAAGTGTCAGTTTTTAGACATAGTTGTGCCCAGGATTATTAAGGTCATGGGTATGTGGAATTCATTTTTAAAAGCCTGTTTTTTATCTCCTCTGTTGTACAAGTTTCTCAAAGTTTCAAATTCTGACCTCTTGGGTGCAAAGAGGGCTGATATTCTGCGCATTCAGGAAGACTTGGAAGACCACCTTGTCTGTAGTTCTACCTACCGTGGCCTTTCTTCTGTGAATTGTTCTTTTGTGAACTTGAGTTAAAGAAATCCAGTTACAGAGTTCTAGGCGGTGCATGCTGCATAGAGGCAGTGGAATCATGTCCAGACAGATCGTGAATAGTGAGGCTGGAAAGGGGGAGGATCCCCACAATCCAAGGCTGGATTCTGCTGCCCCAGCTTTAGTCTCAGCTACAGTGGTACCTCTACTTACAAATTTAATGCGTTCCAAACGCGCATTTGTAAGTAGAAAAATTTTGTAAGTCGAATCCCATAGGAATGCATTGGGAGAAAAAAATCGTAAGTAGAAAAAATCCTATCTAAACCGCATCCAAGATGGCGGACGGAGCTCCATTCGTAAGTAGAAACATTTGTAAGTAGAGTTATTCGTAAGTAGAGGTACCACTGTATAAAATATGTGTAACATGGTGAGAGCATTCTAAAATTGGTACTGTTTATGCAGCTGTGTCTTGTGCTAATTACAGTGCTACTTGGAGAAAACACTATTTAAACATTCAAAGCACTTCAAACACCTCCTTGGTAATCCTTATAACAAACGGATAAGGTAGGCTGCTAATGTTAAAGGTAAAGGTAAAGGGACCCCTGACCATTAGGTCCAGTCGTGACCGACTCTGGGGTTGCGCGCTCATCTCGCATTATTGGCCGAGGGAGCCGGCGTATAGTTTCCAGGTCATGTGGCCAGCATGACAAAGCCACTTCTGGCAAACCAGAGCAGCACATGGAAACGCCGTTTACCTTCCCGCTGTAGCGGTTCCTATTTATCTACTTGCACTTTGACGTGCTTTCGAACTGCTAGGTTGGCAGGAGCTGGGACCAAGCAACGGGAGCTCACCCCGTCACAGGGTTTCGAACCGCCGACCTTCTGATCAGCAAGCCCTAGGCTCAGTGGTTTAACAAACGGATAAGGTAGGCTGCTAATGTTAATGTACTGCAAATGGCTGAGGCTAAGCATCAGTGGCTCAGTTTAGGGACAGTGCTGCTCATTCAACAAATCATGGTTTATTGGAGTTGCAACAAAGCCACCTTTAGCACTTCTCTTCCCTAACCTCCTTGTGTTCCTGGTGAATTCATGTTTGTTAAAGCATAGTTTCCTGTGAAGCCAAAACTGTGAAACTAGCTAAAGTGCTGCCTCTAATCCTGATTTGTAAATTAGCATCAAACAGATTTACAGAGATTTATCAAGCAGGGCATTGTTCTTGCTTAAGATCACCTAGTAAGTGTATGGCTGATGTGACATTTGAACTTCCAGCTTTCTCGCTCAGTTCATTCTCCGTCCTGTGCATGCTTCTTGTTAGCTGATGTAGCTCCACAGTGGTACCTTGGTTTAAGTACAGTCCGGTTTAAGAACGATTTGGTTTACAAACTCTGGAAATGGTGTCTTGGTTTAAGAACCTTACCTCGGTCTAAGAACGGAATCCGAACGGTGGAAGGGCACCGGTGGCGGGAGGTCTCATTAGGGAAAGCACGCCTCAGTTGTACCACTGTACTTAGTTTTGGCCATTTGCTTTGCCTGCTGGTACCATTACTTGGTGTTTGTGGTCTAGTACTTGTAGTGCAGCCTCCTCCCAATTACTGCAGGCAGAGAGGGGACAGTTCTTTGCACCCAGAAGTGTGTTCAGTGTGGAACTATGATTATAGCCTACTTGATTTACTAGCAAGTAAATCATACTGCATGCGCAGCTATGGGTGGTAATCAGATGTCAGTAGGAATGGCCTGCCATAGTTAATGTGTCCATTAGTTTGATATTGCAGTGAAAGTCATTATGTTGTTAACCATTGGCTCTTTGGGGATGCATGAGCTGTGAGACTTTAAAAGCAGGAACTACGTAGCTTTGTTTAAAATGAGCTAGAGATTTCCCCATAAAAACCTTGCGGCTTTTATGAGACTGTAGCAGACTGTCCTCAGTTTTGCACACAAATATAAAGCTAATTCACTTTAGGGACAAAGACTGTAGCTTTGAGTTATTACCATATGTCACGCTTGTTTGGAAGTAGAAAAGCCACCAAAGCTCAAGGATATTAGTCTTCCTCCAGATGATCATACTGCAGGGATATGACTCCTTACAGGCCAGTGGGGCAAGTCCAGTTATCTGTAACTATATTTTCCCTAGATTGGTAGTTGCTTGATAGCTCCTTGGACTGGTAGTTCTTGCATGGCTCCCACTGTAAGTCAAAGCAGTGAGAGAGAAGTTGCCGTATATACTCGAGTATAAGTCAACCTGAATATAAGCCGAGGCACCTAATTTTACCTCAAAAAAACCTGGGAAAACTTATTGACTCGAGTATAAGCTATCGGTGGCGGGAGAAGCAGCAAGGAAGGATCCCTTCCTTGCCGCTTCTCCCTCCCCGCCACCTCGCACAGAGCAGGCATAGGACAGGGGTTCGGAGTGCTTCTCCAAACCCCCGGTCCTGTGTCTTTCTCCACCGCCGCCCGCCTCACTCAAATATAAGCAGAGGGTGGCTTTTTCAGCACATTTTTGGTGCTGAAAAAGTAGGCTTCTCCTCAAGTATATATGGTACTTCCACTGCAAGCAAACCAGAGTAAATCATCATGGGATCTTGATTACTGATCTACTGTAATGTCTTGCACTACCTCAGTGCTTTGTGCTGACTATATATATAGAGAGAGAGAGAGAGAGAGTCTTTCGCAGTGCTGTGTGAATTCTAAACAGTGCAGTTTCCTGTCAAATTGGGTTGCTTGAGACCAGCTCTATTGCAAGTATGCTTGTGTTCCATGTTGCTCATCCTCCTCCTTTTCTTCATTGACATCACCCACTTGCAGATTTGGCATGTAACTTCACTACCCTTGACCTGTTGTGTAATGTCTGGCATGTGTTACATTGTCATAGGTTTCTAAAGTTATATTAATGTGACACACTAATATCATAAATGATTAACTGGACCTCAAGGCCTTGATGTGCTCTGCAGGAGGCTTAAGCGGTCATGTTAGATTTTTCTGATTTGCTGAAAGTTTCCATAAACATGGCCACTTAAAGTATTTAATATTGTCTTGGTAGTACCTGATATCTGAAGATGCGCTTAAATGGGAGGCCAGCATTTTCTCTTGTGCAGTGCCTCATTGATGGTTTGCCTCTCTAGGCCAGGCTCCCTCAAACTTGGCCCTCCAGATATTTTGAGACTGCTGCTAGCTAGGGATCATGGGAGTTGTAGGCCAAAAATACCTGGATGGCCAAGTTTGAGGAAGCCTGCTCTAGGCCATCTTAGAAGAGAGATTTGTGTTCAGTATCCTGGTAGAAGAACTAAATATAAAATGAAGAATCTTTTTATTATGGGATTTGGTTATTGGTATTACCGTGTTTCTCATATTTTAAGGCATCCCTACAAAATAAGGCATGGCAGGATTTTCCTGAGGTGGAAAAATATAAGGTATACCTCGAAAATAAGCCGTACCGGGTGGTGGAATAAGGTCTGTGGCAAAGAAGGGTTGCTGCTGCCGCGTTAACCCCCGAGACCTGGCTGCAGCCTCAGCGCGCAGCGCGTGCAGCCCCAGAACACGGCTGTAGCCTTTGCGCGCGGACACCCGGGACCCGGCTGCAGCCTCTGCCTGCCGCGTGCGCAGCCCCAGGACCCGGCTGCAGCCTCTGCCTGCCGCGCACGCAGCCCCAGGACCCGGCTGCAGCCTCTGCCTGCCGCGCGTGAAGACCCGGTGGGAGCAGGTCTGTGGTCTGTACAGATACCGGTACCGGTACTTATTTTTTAATTTTTAATTAAGACATCCCTTGAAAATAAGCCATGCTGTGTTTTTTTCAGGAAAAAATTAATATAAGACATGACTTATAATATGAGAAACACGGTAGATAACTACTTAAAGCTTTAAGATTAATAGCAGAGCAGTCACAGCCTTTAAAAACTCTTATCTGGCAGAATGTAAATGGGGAGCTATTCAATTGGGATATACAGATTACAATTTAATGAGCCTGTCCTTGAAGTTCTGCTGTTGTTGGAAACTGACTAAACTGGTATGATCCGCATAGCTTGAAAGCGTTGCCTTGCACAGTTGTTCCATTGGGAATAAGGCATCCACTTGGTAAAATTCTAGGGATTACCTAGTCATTTCCGCTTCTGCCTCTCATGAAAAGCCAGTCTTTCTTCAATGACTGCATTAAAGACAAAAGTGATGTTTAGGTTGGCAACCACAGGACAGCTGTTAAATAAAGCAAAGAGAATGTTATGTGCTGTAGAAATATACTGTCTTTTAAAATGGAAATATTTGTGCTTAAAATAATTGTTTAACTCTTTTCAGCTATGTTTGCCTTCAGAATTTTAGGAGTGCCTTTATTGATCAAATAAATTACTCAGTGCCTTAATTACTCAGTGAGAGACATTTATATTGTGAAAACTCTCTAAGCCTTCTCTTATGGGATTTTCACCATATTTTCAGTTGTTTTGTGCAGTAAGATGGCAAAGTAGGCCTGGCATCAAACAAATCTTTCTATAGCCGCATACTAGGTCAGATGCCTCACTTCTTGAATACCTTATTTTATTTTGCTTAAGATGCCTGACAAGCAAGTGAGACTTTCATTGAAAAGCTACATGATTAAGAAAACAGTTTTGAATGGGGAAAGGGGAAGGGAGGTCAAAATAGGGGATAAATTATGAAGTGGTATGTATAAATAATAGAACTAGCTCAAGCTTCAAATTAAAGATGTCTATTCTATGAGTTTGAATGCTGTAATACAAAAACCTTTAAAACATGTACATGCCTTCAAAAATTGATCTGACCAAAAGGATATAAAGCTAATACAGTACCTTTGTTTATTGTCTTGTTTTAAAATGCACTCCTTTTTAGTCTTGCAGTGGAAATTGCATAAATAGCATTGTAGAAGAAATGCAAAATGTCTCCTAGTCTACAAGGACTGTGATCATGCAATGTTAATTATGTAACTAAAATATTCACGCTTAGTGGCAGCCTTTTTGAAACTTGCATTTCCACCAAATTCCTCTACTTGAAAACATGGCCTGCTAGCACTAGCCAGCCCTGTAGCCACAACAAGCACTTGTATCTGCTGCTAGATATCTGCTGTGATTGCTAGATATTCTCAGAACAATGGGTAACAAGCCAGTTACATGGTCTAACGTAGAGACTATGGTGATTAAGTGGTATACAAATGGTCAAAATACAGAATAAAAATACCTTAACTGGGCCCAAGAAGAATTAAAGGAAGTGAGCAGCCCCTTAAGAATGCCCCTTCCTCCTAAACATTATCTTCTTTGGCGATGCTCCCATGTACTGATAGCCTTCTCAGGAAAGTATCTGACTTGCTTTGGCTTTTCAAGAAAGGAACTCTGGCGACAGGTGTGTGCTTTTTTAGCATCCTTATAGATAAAGCACATGTGTAAGGTTTTAAAATCCCAGCCTATGTTAAACTGTTAATTTGAAGGTTTCTTCTCCTTTAAGCAGGCTCTCTAAGATCTGAACTTTCCCACCTGAAGCAAAATCTGCTCCATTGGCCATTGCATTAAATTATCCTCTTGAGAGTGAATATTGCTGCAGTTATGGTTTTGTCATGTGAATTATTACTAAAAAATTTAACGCCAAGTGACCTGAAAAGTGTTGCTGTTTGATGAGGTGTATTGTTGCTCAAAAGAATATGGTTCTTCCCCTTTCCCACTTAATGATGTGGAAACTGGCTCCTTTCAGACATCACAATGAATTGTGGTACATGTACTTCTCATAGGCTTAAACTCAAATAATTTTCAAATTTGCAACAAGCAAACCATCTGGAGCTGTTGTCTGCTGTCATTTTTTACTGTTATTAAATATGAGTTCAGGTATGTTTAACCACACTAATTCTCCAATCCGAAACAGTAATAATAAGGGAGAATGTTGGTGCTGAGAGAGCCTTCTGGTTATAGGCAGAGAGCAAGAGGTCCAGATTTAGTTTTTGCTATATTGTACCATCGAACAAATAAAAGACTATGAAAAACCATGGGGTTTAAACCCTTCTCCCCAATGAGGTATGATTTGAATGCTGGGAGAAACAAAAATTCTGTTCTATGCATTCTTAATTTTTTATGATGTCCTTTTGTCTTATCAATAGTAACTCAAGGACCTTTGAACATTCCAAAGGTTGCCCTAATTAGGCATTTCTATTGGCTCCCAAGACAAGACAGATGCCAACCATCCAATTAAAGCCCTACATTTCGCATTAAGTGTAGCATGATGGTAGCTGGAACTGGAACAGGCGACTTAGTAGCATCATATAGCTGTTTGTATTTGGCACATAATACTGTATTTCTGTTGCACTTCATATATAAAACACTGATTTCTCTCCACATTTGGCTTCCTTGGAGTAACTGCAGTTAATGAATGAAAGAGTTTGAAATTCAGGCTACCTGAAATGTAACAAACAAACCTTTACTAAGATAAAAACGATGGTCTTAATGTGAGAGCACTGTGCTATACACTATTAAACTAGAAATACGTTTCTGAAGATGTTGAAACCCCAGTATCTGCCACTTATCTGCTCACCTTGGACAGGTACTGTTTGGGCCCTCTACAAGCAGCCAAAATGAAGCAGCATCTGCCCCTCTGTCTCCCTTGTTTCCTTCCTTCAGTGCTTCAGCACTGTCCTGGGTGTCTATCCCAGCCCTTTATCACTCGGCCCAGTGTCCTGTGTTTCTTAGCAGTTCTGATAGTCCTGTGTTTCTTAGCAGTTCTGTGATAATTAAATGTGACTTGTCCACATTTGATTTTAAAGACCCAGTGGCCCCTTAAGTCCAGAAAACGTTGGTAGCAGATGGAGATAAAGAGTAGCTGATTTTCAGTGATTCCAGATCTCTTGCTTGCACTTAATGATAGATAAAGGTAAAGGGCCTTCTTAAACAAGCAATGCAAAGAAATAGAGGAAAACAATAGAATGGGGAAAACCAGAGATCTGTTCAAGAAAATTGGAGATATGAAAGGAACATTTCGTACAAAGATTACCATAATCAAGGACAAAAGTGGTAAGGACCTAACAGAAGCAGAAGACATCAAGAAGAGGTGGCAAGAATACACAGAGGAATTATACCAGAAAGATATGGAGGTCTCATACACCCCAGGTAGTGTGGTTGCTGACCTTGAGCCAGACATCTTGGAGAGTGAAGTCAAATGGGCCTTAGAAAGCATTGCTAATAACAAGGCCAGTGGAAGTGATGATATTCCAGCTGAACTATTTAAAATTTTAAAAGATGATGCTGTTAAGGTGCTACACCCAATATGCCAGCAAGTTTGGAAAACTCAGCAATGGCCAGAGGATTGGAGAAGATCAGTCTACATCCCAATTCCAAAGAAGGGCAGTGCCAAAGAATGCTCCAACTACCGCACAATTGCGCTCATTTCACACGCTAGCAAGGTTATGCTTAAAATTCTACAAGGCAGGCTTAGGCAGTATGTGGACCGAGAACTCCCAGAAGTGCAAGCTGGATTTCGAAAGGGCAGAGGAACCAGAGACCAAATAGCAAACATGCGCTGGATTATGGAGAAAGCTAGAGAGTTCCAGAAAAACATCTACTTCTGCTTCATTGACTATGCAAAGGCCTTTGACTGTGTCGACCACAGCAAACTATGGCAAGTTCTTAAAGAAATGGGAGTGCCTGATCACCTCATCTGTCTCCTGAGAAATCTCTATGTGGGACAAGAAGCTACAGTTAGAACTGGATATGGAACAACTGATTGGTTCAAAATTGGGAAAGGAGTACGACAAGGTTGTATATTGTCTCCCTACTTATTTAACTTATTTGCAGAATTCATCATGCGAAAGGCTGGACTAGATGAATCCCAAGCCGGAATTAAGATTGCCGGAAGAAATATCAACAACCTCAGATATGCAGATGACACAACCTTGATGGCAGAAAGTGATGACAAGGTTGTATATTGTCTCCCTACTTATTTAACTTATTTGCAGAATTCATCATGCGAAAGGCTGGACTAGATGAATCCCAAGCCGGAATTAAGATTGCCGGAAGAAATATCAACAACCTCAGATATGCAGATGACACAACCTTGATGGCAGAAAGTGATGAGGAATTAAAGAACCTTTTAATGGGGGTGAAAGAGGAGAGCGCAAAATATGGTCTGAAGCTCAACATCAAAAAAAACCAAGACCATGGGCACTGGTCCCATCACCTCCTGGCAAATAGAAGGGGAAGAAATGGAGGCAGTGAGAGATTTTACTTTCTTGGGCTCCTTGATCACTGCAGATGGTGACAGCAGTCACGAAATTAAAAGACACCTGCTTCTTGGGAGAAAAGCAATGATAAACCTAGACAGCATCTTAAAAAGCAGAGACATCACCTTGCCGACAAAGGTCCGTATAGTTAAAGCTATGATTTTCCCAGTAGTGATGTATGGAAGTGAGAGCTGGACCATAAAGAAGGCTGATCGCCGAAGAATTGATGCTTTTGAATTATGGTGCTGGAGGAGACTCTTGAGAGTCCCATGGACTGCAAGAAGATCAAACCTATCCATTCTGAAGGAAATCAGCCCTGAGTGCTCACTGGAAGGACAGATCCTGAAGCTGAGGCTCGAATACTTTGGCCACCTCATGACAAGAGAAGACTCCCTGACAAGCCTGACAAGACTAATACTGTTTTAGGGGGACAGGAGGCAGGCAGGTGTGGAGGACTCCCTGGTCCTGAATGGGGTAACTGTGCCCTTGAAAGACCAGGTGCGCAGCCTGGGAGTCATCTTAGACTCACAGCTGTCCATGGAGGCACAGGTCAACTCTGTGTCCAAGACAGCTGTTTATCAGCTCCATCTGGTACGCAGGCTGAGTCCCTACCTGCCCACTGACTGTCTCTCCAG
Source organism: Zootoca vivipara (assembly GCF_965207765.1). Lineage (NCBI taxonomy): Eukaryota > Metazoa > Chordata > Lepidosauria > Squamata > Lacertidae > Zootoca > Zootoca vivipara. The sequence continues at coordinate 98,146,050 of NC_142587.1, read as the reverse complement.
AGTGGTGCATGCTCTAGTTATCTCTCGCTTGGACTACTGCAATGCGCTCTGTGTGGGGCTACCTTTGAAGGTTACCCGGAAACTACAACTAATCCAGAATGCGGCAACTAGACTTTAAAAACCTTTAAAATTTGTACAGTAGTTCAAGCTGTAAAATTGCCTCTTGCTTGGTATTTACAAGAATATTGTAAAGGGAATCTCCTGAAAGGAATTCAGCTTGGTTTGGTTATTTCTGTTCAGTTTCTATTATTTTGATGTATTTTCTTTTTTAAGGGACAGTTAACTCTTGATTGCTTAACTTTCTGTATACCAATTTCAGACAGACAACATTTTTTAAAGTTAACTTCAGTGCCCACACTTGAGCATGGGAATGAGCCCCCTGTTGATACTTTTTCCATAGAGCTACACATTTGTCCCTAAATGTTGGGGTTGGAATGCTATTGCTTATGTACTTTATTGCATCTTAGGTGTGAATTGCTGCTGAAGCAGTCCTTAAGGATGCAGTGGTACCGTAGGTGCCGCTCCGAGGGGTTCTGGAGCCTTTGTGTCTGGCATTTGTTGTTTGTAATTGCTGATTAGCTCTTCCTCTTATCTTTGGGGAAAACGTAATAGATGTAATCTGCAGGCTGTGGGGAAAAAACATGCACCCTCAAATAACTTGCCACTTGAAATAGCTTATCATATTGTTAGTAGTCTGTTTTCAGGGAGGGGGGGAAGTGACTTACCTATGATATTAAAAAGATTTATAAATACTTCCTTTTCCATGTTACTAGTGCCTGCTGCTGTGTGTTTCTGTGATTTGATTAAAAAGGTAAGGGGACCCCTGACCATTAGGTTCAGTCGTGACAGACTCTGGGGTTGTGGCACTCATCTCGCGTTATTGGCCGAGGGAGCCAGCGTACAGCTTCCAGGTCATGTGGCCAGCATGACAAAGCCGCTTCTGGCGAACCAGAGCAGCATACGGAAACACTTTGACGTGTTTTCGAACTGCTAGGTTGGTAGGAGCAGGGACCAAGCAACAGAAGCTCACCCCGTTATGGGGATTCAAACCGCTGACCTTCTGATCGGCAAGCCCTAGGCTCTGTGGTTTAACCCACAGCACCACCCGCATCGCGGCGTGATCTGATTACTCTTGCACTAAAATCTCAAATGGTATTGCCAATAATGAGTGGTGGAATTAAATAAAATTCAATTTGAACTATTTATCGCTTTCCAAGTGTTTAAAATATAACAAGCACTGTATAGAGATTAAAGAACAGGACTGTAAATCTTCAGGCAAAGATTATCTGATATTTTTATTTGATTTTTGAAAAGCATAGTACAAAAAACCCATCAACTTGACAAAGAACTACAACAAATGTTTGAGGTATAATCTCTTAAATGGTATCACCATCAAGAGAAAAAGGAAAAAGCACTTTGAAAAAAAGAAATCCATATTGACACTGAGCAGAATTGCAAGCCTATTTAACATCTCCAGATAAGATTCTTCCCTACCCAAAAAGCTAATTGTGCTTCATGGGGTCTGCTCTGGGATCCATTGTTTTTACAAACACTAAGGTTTATATTTTAAAGTTCTTAATATAAGTCACAAAGAGTCGGAAATGACTAAATGACAACAACAACAAATATAAGCAGTATTACTGATCTGACAAAGTACTCTACATTTCTAGGTAGCTGGCAGTCCCTCTCCTCCTCTGACCAATGGATGCAAGGACAGCTGTGATTATATTTCTTGGAGGCAGGGGATGCAGCCTCCCAGGAGCCTTTTGTCAATATATTTTATCTTGCCATCTGCTAATACTTAGAACTTAATTAATATGCCCTGGTTGCATCCAAATTGGACTACTGTTGCCTTCCCAGTGCTTCCAGATGTTTTTGGACTACAACTCGTTTCACAGTCCTGTAGCCAGGATTTTTGTTGGGGGGGGCAGACCTTTTGTTGGGGGGGAGAGAACCTCAGTTTGCTATGTATTTTTATTGATTTGTGGGGGGAAGCTGCCCTTCCCTTGGCTACACCTGTGTTCCTGTTGTAGATGCTTTCTAATTTTGTCTTTAATACAGTAATGCTTTCAACCAATTGACCTGGAATGGACATTGAGCTAATTGGCTTGTTATTTCTGAACTCCCCTCCCCATCCCTTTATTAAAAAAGATGCTGTTACACACTTCCCTTCCTTCTAGCATTGGTTTTTTTTGGGGGGGGGTTGTTTCTTTTTTAAAAAAGACCATTGAGATATAAACTATGGATTGTGAAAAAGATGAACAAATTAAGCAGCTTTTAATATTTTAATAAGTACTGTATGTTTGTTGCCCTTAAATTTTATACACAGGGCAGTTTACTAAAAGAAGGAAAGAAATGAAACCTAGAAATATAATTGAGTTTGCATAATTTTGAAATACAGATAATTTGGGGGGGGGAACCTTTCCCCAGTGGGCCCCTAGGTTTTTTACACTTTTGGGTGCAGAATACATGCATTCCTGGCTAGGATAATACTGTAGATGAAAATTCCAAAAGATTACAATACAAGAATCTCTAAAACTCAACACCGCATTTTCTTCCAATCATCTTTTCTCTAAACGTGTGATCTGAGTTCTAATTGCCTGACATCTGGCTCTTGTAGAGGTGATAAACTTGCTGCTTTTCTTAAGCTAGGAGAGCACTCTTAGGAATGCACCAGCAAGTAGGCATGAAAAATCTTGTTTACTTTAGATATTGCCTGTCTGACTGACTGGAACTAAGCCCTCCAGCTTGCACTTGGAGGCAGGCAAATTGTGATGGGAGAATAGGACCTGCTGCCTCTCAAGGCTTATCTGCAGGTGAAGCCTGCTTTTTTTTTGTAAGCTCTCAAACTGCACAGAAGACTGCATAGGTTGCTGATGTAAAGTCATAGGCCAAAGATTTCAGTATTGCGTTGAAATCCATCTGTATACGTTTGCATTGAAAATGTGCACAAGTTATTCCCAGTTAATGACAGGAAGGAAATTCTCATAAGGCTAGACGATAGATTTTAAAACATTGAGTTCTTCCATTTGGAATACTGTATGGAGAATATGGGTTAGGCTATTTCATTAGCAGTGTAAAAAAAAAAATGTAAGCAATTCACCAGGGCCTAGCAGCCTGGGCTCATCATACTTTGGTTCTAGAATCTGAGGATAAGAATATGCTTATAGGAGCAGGTTCTGTTCTCAGTGCCTCCCGCTGAAATTCAATGGAACTAAGTAAATGGGATATACCGTAGTATCAGAGTTGAACTGGAGCAATGCCTGCCTCTTGTCCCAGCCACCAGGTGTTTTTAAACTTGGCCTGAAAAACATCCCTTTCTTCCTTCCATATAAATGATTTGTATCATTTGCTTCTATGGACGAAGGGGGAACAGGAGCAAGACTCTGCCTTGAACTCCCAATGTACAGCCTCCATCAACAAGGACTTCATGGTCGCATACAAGCTTTCCTTCAGCAACTTCTTGCTTTCCACACAACATAGTAAACGAGCATTTCCACACTTTCTCTTGAGGAGAAGTGGACAAGGCTATGAATCCAATAGGATCTTCTTCAGTGACGACATCTGCAAAATTCTGCATGTATTTTGCGTTTGGTGTGATCCGGTTATCAAGAGTCTACTTCTGTTACCCTTGATAATGTTGGCATTGATATTTGTGTGCTGCTGAAAATGGGGCTAATTTAGGGTTGATTCCCCCCCCACTCCCCTCTTCCAATGGAGCCAGAGTATGCAGAATTTTCTCTCTTCTGAGGATGCTCTCCTGCTAGCTGGGTGTCATTCCTCATTATTTCATGCCATTTCACTCTACTCTAGCTTCCATTTCTGCTTCTTCTACACCAGACAGTCATAAATATTCATGCATGCTTCCGTCATCCCTTTAGTCTTGTATACTTAGCTCATGGCCTGTTACTACTACAGTACTTTTTTAAAAAATGGCTTTGTCTCAGCATGCCAGTGGAGAGGGCTGCTTAGGATACTAATGCTTGAGACTCTTAGCTTTGCAGTTGAAAGCCTCCGAGCCCTTTTGAAAGCTAAAGACTTGCTTTGTTTTTGAGATTTTTTGGGGAAAATTTAGCTATCAGTTGCTGCATCTGGATGATGATTCTAGAGAATTTTAAACATTCTTCTATTTAGCTGAATTTTATTGTGAGTTTCCATATTATCTCACCCACTTTATATACAAGTCACAGTATACTCTGTACTCTTAAATATTCATTTCTTTCTGTGACTCTAGCATATCTGTCTAAGCTGTTTAACCTACAAAAACAGGGGCACACTAACCCATGCTTTTCTTTTTTCAAGCAAGTGAAGGGCATTTACGTCATGGCCTAGAACCTTATTCAGTGATGTGGCAAGAAATATACTGTATTGGGTGCTTCTGTAAGTCCACCTAAAGATTTTGGCAAAGGTCACCACTGGTATTTTGATATAAAGGCTCAGGGGGGTAGCGTGGATGTGGGGACAAATCCCTAGAAAAACCACTTTCCCCCCTCCATAACTTAACATAGAAAGCCTTGAAAATGTTGAATAAATGAGGCAGGGGGGTATTCAAAATACTCAGTTAATTACTGCTGAACCTTATTGTGAATTAAGGTTGGGCAACACTCAGTTGGCTTGCCAAATGTTTCATGAAGCAAGTGTAATTTTGTGTATGTGGAAGCCTGCTTTTCATCTTACATCATGGTGTCATATGATGGCAGTTGCAGGGATCCTTTGCTCTCTCACTCTGCAGGAATCTGGTTTACACATGCATGCAGAGAGCGTCTCCCTCCTCCTCCTACTGGACATGAGCTGTTTTATGCATCTGTGAGCACAGGAAGGTTCAAGAAAAATGGAAGCTTGTTAATTTGGCTTCTAGAACTTGTTCATTTTGAAATCTTGACTCAAATGTTTGACAATATTTGATCTGTCCAGTGGTCAAATCTGCTTTTTTTTGGCACCAGTTGAATTCTAGTTAAAATAATAAAAATAATTGCGGGTGACCTTTGAGTTCCAGTAAATTCATTATGATTGACCATTAATCTTTTAAAGAGTGCTTTATAATACTGGTATTTAATGATGAAGTTGCTTTATATAAAACTGCAGTATAAGGTGAGTACAAGTATTGTATGCTGTGTAGACTTTATTCTCATTCTGCATTGTCTGAGTCTCCAGAGAGCACTTGCCATAATCATTGATACAGGACATTAGAGCTCTATTGGATCATAGATTCTCCATCTAGTCTAGCATTCTGTTTCCATCAGTAGCCACAATATGTGTCTAGGAAGCCTATGAGCCGAGCATTGAGGCAATATCACCCCAAAACATTTATTGTTCAAAGATATGCTACCTCTAAATCTGCAGGTTTCATTTAACTCTCAGATCTATTAGCTAGTATAGCTATTGTCGACGAATCCAGTTTTCTTAAAAAGCAATAGTATGTGGCAGTCACATCATCTGGAAGCAAACTCTTACCCATGCATCTGGTGTAGTGTCTGGCTCAGTGTCCTTGCTTTGTGTTGTTGTTTTATTTATAATCCACCTTTTTCCAAGGCAGCGTACACATAAAAAACATGAACTGCTAAAAACATAGAAAGAACAATTAAACATCGACAGAATCAAAACTATACACACATATAAAATCTATTAGAACCATACCACTAATTACAAAAAGAGCATTGTACCAGCCCCTTCATTAAAAGTCGTCAGTTGCCAAAGCTCTGACTATAGTATTTATTTCATTTTATCCCACCCCGAGCCCCAGTCAGGAAACAACAAAATTGTTTAAACAATGCAATAAAATAAAAGTGAAAGTGAAACATTAAAAAAGCATCCAAACATTTGATTAGGTATACAGTATCCAGTATACACTCTCAGGATGTCTGTCATGTGCAGCCCACCCCCAATTTCAGCACCAAGGAGAACTCCCATTCTATACATTTGTGTGTGTGTGTTTTTTTTAAAAAAAATGACACACAAATGCTGCACCAATGATTACTTGAGAGAGAGAGAGATGTAGAAGCTCAGAAGATCATCAGTGGTCAGAAAGCATGGTCTGATGAAGTAAAAGAGGAGGGTAGGAGGCAATACTTACTGGTATGTCCTTCATTTGCAAGAATGCTTCAGGTGGGGGTCAAGGAGTTGATCAAGGGGGGAAAAGCCTTTTTGAGTGGAACAGAAAGTGTGTCTCCAGTTTTAATCTGGGAAATTGCTCTTGGTGCCATTTTAAGAAACACTGGTGGGGAATTCAGCAATCAATTGCAGGAGGCTACTAGCTTTCCCTCTTCCTCTGTGTTACAGTCCTGAGGACTAAAATGTTTTTTTTAAAAAAACACACACACACAGTAGGAATCTACCAGCAGAATCTACATTTTAAAATAAATTTTCAACTTTTCAATCCAATCAGAGGAGCTACTAAATGGAAACGGGGCGGGGGGGGGGGAGTTCCCAGAATACCTGTTGGCTCCTCCTCTCAATGGAATGGAATCAAAGCAGGATTGCATTTTTGCTTTTCCCCCACCCATGCATCAATTCCTTGCACAAAGCATGCAGTTCAAACTCCTCAATCAATTATGTAAACTGTGGTGAAGAGGTAGCCAGGGAAATAGTTGCAAGATTTGCATTGCAGCTTTCAAACACCAGAGTCATCATTGGCAAAAAGAATGCTTTCAAATAGCTGAACTAAAGTCATGGTATACTGTATAGCAGTGTAGCCATGTAGATAAGTGCTAACCCTAAAAGCTTGCCTGTGTTCTTTCCTAGAGCTTGTTTGAAGGGCAATGCAACCAAACTCCTTGCCAAGACAGACCTTTTTTTCCCCCAAGCCCTGGCTAATTGCCACATTTCTTTACATTTTAATTTGACTGGTGTGCAGAATTATGAGATGTCACAGTTTTGTGTGAACATTTGCCTAAAAGCTCACCATTGCACATGCAAGCCACCGAACGACAACTGAGGCAATAGACTCCCCTCCTGCTCTCTTAGCAGTACATGATGTTCCTGGCTGCTTGAATCCATGTGAGCAGCTGCTCGCACTAGAAATAGCTGCTTTGGCTTTCCTTGCTAGCTTTCAGAAATATACTCTTAAATGACTGATATTTAGAATCATAGAATCATAGAGTTGGAAGAGACCACAAGGGCCATCCAGTCCAACCCCCTGACAAGCAGGAAACACCATCAAAGCATTCTTGACATATGCCTGTCAAGCCTCTGCTTAAAGACCTCCAAAGAAGGAGACTCCACCACACTCCTTGGTAGCAAATTCCACTGCCGAACAGCTCTTACTGTCATGAACGGTGTTGAATGGTGTTCCTGCATGCCCGTTGGGTGTGAGAGATTGCAGGCAAACATAACTACTATACAGGACTTCTAGTTAGCGCATGAATGGGTAGAGGAAAATAGAGTTGTGTTGCTAGACAGACTCAGCTAGGCACAACCCTCTCCTTTGGAGAGGGAGGAAGTGAAGCCTTTCCACTTCCTTTCTCCCTCCCTCCTTCCCACACAATGTAACCAACGAAGGATAGCATGTGAAAGCTTGCTCCCAAACTTTGAGCACTGGTTTGGAACTATATTCTGTATTTTCTACCCAAGGGTTTTCTTCCTGTACTACCCGTGTTGCTGCACGGAACAATGCATGACTGATACCTTGAGTCTGCAAGTGAAACATTTTAAACTTAACATTGTGTGGTCTGCTGATTGCAAGAGGGCTAGAAGCTCAACGGCATAAAAAGGTTTAGCAACCTGTATTCCTAACACTTTATAGTGCCGCTTATTGTTATGAGTTTAATACTTTGCCACTGGGGTTCTCTTTTTGCTAGCCCCATGTTTTGAATCCAAGCACCCCGCCAATTCTTTTGTTGTTCACCCACACACATGGGTCCACAGGGATTCATATACTGTATTTAATTTCCTCCCACAGAAGGTGGGATTGAATGTAACATAGATGGGCCGCTGGCCTGATCCAGTACACCCCTCTTAGGTACCCATAAGCTATAATGCCCTTCTAATACAGCGAGAGTAAATACTACAAGTAACAGTGCAGATTCCATTACTTGTTTGCTCTACTGGCTGGTATTCTGTTACAAAGGGTGGAGTGCTTTGAACATAGGAATGTATTGTGTCACCGAATCCTCAGGTCCCATTCCTCTGAATACTGTACTTTTGAGTGGGCGTTCTTGCATTATGTAAATCTCTGCATATTAAGAGCAGAGCCCACTGCTTCTCTTTAATTACAGACACAGCGGGAAGCGGCTATTGTTGATTCTTATAATCTCTGGAAAGGTACTTCATTGTGGTATCCCTTCAGCAATCTTGCACATTAACAGTCCTCACTGAATTAAAATGGTGAGATCCCAGTACTTGAAGACATTTATATGAAAGAGATCCTTTTTGGCACCTTATAGGGAAGTGTGTCCAATATGAGCCACACAAATAGTCATTATGTAGGCTGAAATGAGCTTCATGAAACTTGCAGATCAAAATCTTGAAAAACGTGGATGAAATGTACTTTATAGATTTTGCAAATGAAAGTCTTTTATAACAATCCTCATGTAAGAGCTTATAATTTAAGATCTTGTCATATATTTCACCCTGTTTGAATGTACCTAGTAGATAACAGTATATTTTGTCTGGTTTTACGGTATTTTATATTGTGCACCACCTTGAGATTTTATGAGTGGGGCTGTAAATGAATACTTTTATAGAACATGTCAAAGATTGTCTCCCCCCCCCCAAAGAAAACGGCATCTTAAAAAAACCCTACACCTTTGATGTTCTACGCAACCACAAGAATGTAAAAAAAGAGTAAAGCTAGTAACCTTATATAGTCTCTTGCTCTGATCTGGTGTTGCCTCCCCCTCCTGAAGCATCTTTACTCTCAAAATGCTATCTATACTGGATGATTTTCCTCTTTGTGGGTTTGATTATATGGCAATATTCTGCTACAACTTAAGTGTAACACCTGGAATGCATTTTTTGGATGTGACTAATACTCTCTCAATTTTGTCCTCCAGTGGGGAAGACCTCTTTGATCACCAGATTCATGTATGACAGCTTTGACAACACCTACCAGGTAAGACAGTATTTGTTTCATGATTTACAAATGTCAGCTTATATAATGCAGGGATTTATCGAATGCGGGTTCCCAATAATAGAGACTTTCATGTGACTTTAACACTGTACAGCTGGGAGACAATAGACCCCTTCCACTTGCTTTTAAAAATAATAATGATTTGTGCTCGGGGAGATTGGTTTACTTTCTCAAAGGGGGAGAGAAAAAAATGGCCGTACCTTTTGTTAGGTTAACCAAAGCCACAGAGCCACTTGGAAGCTTAGGGAGTCCCTGATCCGCCATGAGACACCTTGTTAACAGCTTGATCCAGCTCAGACATAAGAATTTACCCAGACTAGACTGTTAAGTCCAGTCAAAAGTGACTATGGGGTGCAGGATACACACACAGCAAATGCACATGCCTACTTTCTATGTAGGGCTAACTTGTGGTATTCGGGCTTAGTACACTTGATATTGTTGGTTGTTCTTGGTGAGGAAATACTCTCTGCAACCTGCAGTTGAGTGAATCTAGCTTCTAGGATTGAGCCCAGACATCACTAAGAGAGCAATTGCATGCATTGCAAGTATTGGGCAGCAAGGCGCTCCTGAGAATCCCATTTCCAAATATGTCTTAAGTCATCAAGGAAACCCCACAAGCAGGACTTAAGAAGTCTCTCTACATATGGGCTCCTTGCTAAACACACTTTGGGGGTGCTTTCCCCCTACTTTAAAATAATCTGTAAGGGTGGTTCTTAACATATTTCCTTCCAGTTATGAATTAGTCTTTCCTGCAACGTGAGCAACACTTGGCCTAATGGCCAAATAGAAATTCCTGTTGGGTCAGCAGATTTGGCAAAGCTTTTGTGGCACAGGACAACTTGGATATGCCTCAAGCTTCCCAATGGAGCAAACATATTTTCCATTTCCGGCCACTGTAATTACAGAGCTGTTGAAGCAGTTCTTTTATGTAATCATCTGTCTTTCTCATGGTCCTCTTTCAGTCCTCTCTTTCTCTGTGGAACATGTGCCCTAGATTTTGGCTTGGATCTTTGACCCTCAGTGCTCTATAATAATAGGGCTATCTCGATGGAAAGGAATCTTGGTATAATGAACGAACCAATTGTAAAGTGAATGGCTAAAAGGTTGAAACTGCAAGGCATCTCTGGTGGACAGACTCTGCCCTGTATTTCACTTTGCCTTGATTTGCATTGTGCAAATATAATTTGACCCCGAATTGCATCTGCCCATCCTTCCAGCACCACCCTAGTTATGTTTTGTGGCCTGAATGATTGCAGAGCAGTTCTATTGGATTTGTGTGCCCATCCACCACTTGTGTTTCCTGTCTGCTAATCTAGTGAAGCACACTGTCTGTGTGGACAGCTTGAGACAGGCAGCAGTATCTTTTGTAGCTGGGGAAAGGCAGCTCTGTCTGGGGGGTAGGGGTAGGGAAAGACCAGCAGTGTGAAAGGAGAGAAGGATCTGCAGAACAGTTACTTGTAAGGCTCGCTTAACTGTCTTTGTCCCTCTGATTCGAGTCTTAACATTAGCTCACGCCTGTACGGCACATGCTCAGAGAGCTCTGCAACCATAATTGCCAGCCCTGTGTGTTTTTCCTGTCTAAGGAGAGGGGAAACCACCTTGACCCAAGGGGGAGCGCCAGTGGTGTGCTCGTAATAAATTGCGCAGATTTCACCTGAATTTGCATAATTTGTAAGAAACTTTCACTGCTACCAAATATGAGATCTTCAGAGAATGCTTAGTGAAGATGAAGTATAAAATAGGCTAGGCATAGTGGAGAAACGCAATCATGGGAGACGGTTCAGGAACTGTATAGGCAGGTACTAAGGCCTTCCCTGTGGCTTCAAAGCCTTCACCACATAAATGATTTTAATAGCCATAAGGGTTGAGATGTGAATGCTGTGATTCTGAATTTTAAAAACTAAGCCACTAGTAGGGAGAATAGGTGGTCTGCATTGCTGCACTTCTCAATTGAGGGACTGCTCTATTTTATGTATTTTTTTATATTCTTTTCCTTCAAACAGGATCCCAGAGTGGCTATCAATATAAAATTACCGAAAGCAAACAATATAGTAGTAAAACGATAATTAAACCATGAAATTACAGTGAACTATCTATAAATCAGCAGTGACAGTCACTCACAGCCCTAGTAATTTAGGGAGCTAACTCCTTCTAAGACCCAAAGGCCTGGACAAATAAAAATGAATTTATCTTTTACTTGAAGACTTCTAATCTGGGTGCTAATCAAATAACTCATGGGAGTGTTCTGTAATTGGGGTGCTGCCACCAGAAAGATGATGAGGTGAGAATTATGTGGTTAAAAAAGGACAGGTGACTTCTCAGAATTCATGCAGGAAGCAATCTTGCTTGTTTTGCTATGTTGGTCCCATAGAATACTTGGAGTCTTAAGAGCAATATATGATTTAGGCCAGGGGTCAGCAAACTTTTTCAGCAGGGGGCCAGTCTACTGTCCCTCAGACCTTGTGGGGGGGCGGACTATATTTTGAAAAAAAAACCTGAATGAATTCCTATGCCCCACAAATAACCCAGAGATGCATTTTAAATAAAAGCACACTTTCTACTCATGTAAAAACACCAGGCAGGCCCCACAAATAACCCAGAGATGCATTTTAAATAAAAGGAAACATTCTACTCATGTAAAAACATGCTGATTCCCGGACCATCCGCAGGCCGGATTTAGAAGGTGATTGGGCCGCATCCAGCCCCCGGGCCTTAGTTTGGGGACCACTGATTTAGGCCAATCCCCACTCCTTAGGCTATTCAAGCAAGCAGATGTTTCTCTCACCTTCTTTTCACCTTCATGGAAGAAGATCCCAGTTTCCCTGGCCAGCATATTAATGGCTTAAAGGGCAAAATATTTTATTGAGCTGCGTTCAGAGGAGGTTGGTAAAGATGGTGAAGGGCGTAGAGCCTTTAGGTCACAAGACAAAAGACTGAAGCTGTTGGACGTGTTTAGCCTGAACAAGCGACTATTAAGAGGCAATAGCCATCTTCAGATTTTAAGTGGCTGTCGCTTAGATGATGGCACAAATTTGCTTTCTGTTGCTTCAGGGGTAGGATAAACAAGTGAGTCCCAATTACAAGAGAAGGGCTTTAGACAAAACTTGAGAAACTCTTGCTTATGGTACGAGATGTTCCATGGCAGAGCCTGATAAGGTTGCAAACTCTTTCAGGGAGACATCCAACCTCTACTTAAAACCGTAAGACTTGCCATGCCTTGGAACTTAAGATCTTTACTGTACATGGAAAAGGGAACAGATGGACAGATGCTGTTATTAACTGTGCAGAAATGTCCCTTGTTTTGACAGATATAAAAGTTAACTCAGAGTACAGGAAATGGTCACTGTTTCTTTTCAGTTTTCATCAGAGGCGATTAGTCCTCAGTGGATGCAATAAAGGTCTGACCTCTATATCAGAAGCTGGGATTGGGTGCTGTTCTTGCTTGTCTAGACCAGGTGGGAATGGGCTTCTCCTTCATTTCCCCTTGGGAGATTCTTCTAGCTTAGGTACTCCTTCCTGATAAAAAGCTATGTCTGGAAGGCTTCTCACAAGCCTGGGGCTATCTAGGGTTTGGTGGTGGAAATAAGACAGCAAGCAAATCAGTGCCGCTCAGCACCTAGACAGAATATCCTTCATACTGTTGTCAGTCGCTAGAAAAATTAAGAAGATTGCATTTAAAATTTGCTGTGTGTGTATGTGGTGCTGCATGTGCTTGCTAGCTGCTGTGCAGGACTTCAGCTGTTGCCTGCCAGGTATTAATAAGCCGCCTTCAGGAGAACAGCGGAACAGACTTGCAAATCAGTACAGCGTTTCCTACTGGGTGTCAGAAAAACTGAAGGAGATGAAATGGCACATTTTGTAGAGGAGGATTCTCATAGCACGGAGAGCAAAAGGCTCAATTTTTAATTGCTAACAGTGTGTGCAGTTTTCCCCCATGCTTGTATATTGTCTCAGATTTTTATATATGAATCTCTGCAAACACACATGTACTCCTTGTCGAAGACCAAATTTTGCTGCTTTGGCAAGCACAGAAATGCCTTGTTTGTCTAGAAGCCCTGCGGGGCCTTATCATTTCGACCATCTTGTATATTTTTAGTGAATCCCATCCTTCATTTGCCTAATTCCAAAGAGGTACCACATTTGGCAGAATGGAATGCTGCAGTGGTGTTGGGTGGAGACACAGGAATATATTAAAGTCACAAGAAGGGGCAGATTAGCAGTCAGTCATGTAATGGGGAACTTGCGTGCATGGGATTCTGTTCAAATCTTAAAGCAGACTTGTTGAGTGTACAAAAGAAAAGCAGTTGCCATAGCTATATTGACTACTCTTTGTTGGCTTGTCTTCTTCAGCAGCAGTCTTGGAGAAGTATCTGGGCAAATAACGTATCAGAGATTCACGAGAATTGTCATTTGGGGAGGTTGCTGAGAATTCTGTTGGATCCCATGCAGAAGTATAGTTCCCAGGCTTCTCTGGAAGAGGGTTTGACTTGTTAAAGTAGTTTAAAAGTTGTGATGTAGATACACCCATTTTGGAATAGGTGTTTGTTCAGCTGGATTTGGCAATTAGGTGGAGCTTTGGTTGTGTTTAGAACTTCCATATTATTAGCTGGAAATGACCAGACTTTTAAGTGTGTTCAAGAAGGTTCCATGGCCCATCTGGAAAACCTAAAATGGAATGGCATGAATTATCAGCACCCAATGTTGCTATGAAAGAAGGTGAATCCTGTTGCCACCCCTCCCAAGCTAATTTTCAGTGGGGAAGATACCTTTCCTTCCCCAGATAGGGTGTTGATTATATCCCTCTGCATGAAAGCCAATATGGCTGAAAGAAATGTTCAATCTTCTCTACCATTGCCTGCTGCTCCTTTCTCTCTCTCTCTCTCTCTCCCCCCCCCTTCCCTCTCAGGTCTAAAACTACCTTCTTCACTCCAGCTTTACATGGTTTCCTTCACTTCTCCCTTGCTAGTTCTATTCTCCTAAATACTCTGAGCAGGGGCCACATCACATCCATGTCCTGTATGGCACATAACACACTATTTATGCTGTGACCTTTGAAATTGTTTTTGTGGAGGCAGAAAAACATTGGAGGGTCTTCGCCAAATGAAGCAGTCTGATTTTGGGGACACTCCCCTTTGGGAAACCCTTACCGTATAACTGTTTGCCCTCCCTTGTTGCATGTTCTGCATTTGAGCAGTTCCAGTGGATCCTGCCATTGGGTAAATTTCATGATCCATGGATTATTGTGATTGCATCCCTATAGATTATTGCTGGCCATTTACTTAAGATCAGAAATGAGTCCCCCCCCCTATTGTTCAGTATTGTAGGAATAAGTGGCCCTGGCATTGTGGCCACTATATGAGGTATTTTTGTCCTTTCCAAATGGCAGGGTAGATCTTTGGTTGTTGGGAACACGACCTAAGCAACCTAAGAAAAACTAACTTATTTGCTCATTGATGAAAACTTTGTTTTGCAGGCAACTATTGGCATCGACTTCTTATCAAAAACCATGTACCTGGAAGATCGCACAGTGAGTAAGGCTTTTGTAGTAACTGGACTACTCTAGTCCAGGGAGCACATTCACAATCTAGATGGAACTTGGGTCCAAATGCGAGAGCAGCCTGGCGTTCCAACCATGTCTGTATTGGGTCATGGCTGGAGATTCTGCCTCTGTCCCTGTCAGTGCAAACTCTTGCCATATGGCATGCCTACATTGGCTTGAAAAATGTATGGTTCAGTGTGCATTTGGAGGCTTACAATTAGATCACACTGCTGTAGAACAGACTTTATGTGAAAACACAAACCTAGATCTCAGTGGAACACTTGTAGATTTTATGGGACATTTTTCTACTGATTGGCTTTTTGTTTGCTTTGCAGATAAACTCATTCAAGCCAGCTAGCAATAAACACAGTGGGCAAAAGCTGCCTTACTTCCCTAATTAGAGATGCAAAATAAGTAAGGTGGTTTTTCTTTATTGGATAGTCTGTTCTTGAGCTGAGACAGGGAGGGAAACATGTGACCTCCAGATGTTGGACTCCAGTTCCCATCATTGGGTAGCATGTCCATGTCCAGGGATGATGGGAGTTGTCGCCCAGCAACATCTGGAACCCCCACAGCTTCCCCACTGCTGAGCCAGGAGGATGCAGACCTTTGCGTTTTCCAGGTCTTTCATTGAACAGAATGCAAAAGTGATCCTCTGCTCCCTACATCTGTTTTTCTTTATTTGCAATATCTGCTGCTGTTTCTTCAACCCAAGCAATCAGAGATGATTGTAAAGAATAACAACATTTTATTGTTACTGTGTTATTTATTTCTTAAGCTTACTGGTAGCTATATTCAAGAGCCTCAAAGCATAATATCAAAACATGAACTGTTAAAAAGCAATTCCTTCACCCCTCCTAACATAGGTCCTAACCATCACAGACAGACATAAAAGGGAATGGCTGGGTGCCTGATTTAGAAGCTCAAATTTGGCTGTCACAAAATGATGCTGGCCCTTTAAAACACACACACACACACACACACACACACCTTTCCGGTTTTTAATTTTATTGTACATTGTTTTTAATCCTTGCAACAACACTGAGGCAGCGGATATATATATATTTACTTTTTAGGTATCTCATTATAATCCATCTTCTATGATGGAGCCAAGGATGCTACATTTTGTGCCTTCAGACCATGCCCCTTTCAAATGGGAAACAGAAGGCAGATACAACCCAAGGCGCCCAAGTGAAACCGAGCTGATTTGGGCGTCACAAGTTTGTTTGTATCGCTTATTTCTTGCTCCTTCACCCAAAGGATGCAGGATACTGTGCATAATAAATAATGCCAGACACATAACTTAATAACGAAGTTCGTTAAACAGTACTTCAACCAGTACAAAATTGCCTCTCACATCTGAGAATGAAACAGCAGTGAAACCCTCCCGATATCCAAGGACCCACGAGAACAAAAATGTTTTAACCAAAAAAGCACAGGAGCTTGCCTGCTCTCAAATTCTACATAGTTAAAAGGCAACCCCACTGTTTGCCACCTCTTGGTTCCATCTCTTTAACATGGCGGTTGCTTTCCCCCAGGCTGGTGTATTAGGAAATGTATTGGCAGAGGTGATGTTCATGGAATCTAAATGGAATTTACTTGTAGCACTGGACCCGCGTCCAACAGTGTGGGTGCCCCTGATGATCCTAGGCTTCTCATTCCTTTCTGGGGTATTGTCAGATCGCTTTATGCGAATGCCCGTCATGAATGCTGGTTTGTTTGTGTATTGACACTCTCCTTTTAACCAAAATGATTCTCTCTACGTGGCTGCTGGCTGGCGATTGGCTTTGCTGATTGAAACACATTTGATCACTGCTCTGCTGATTGTTGACAGCCACTGGATCCTCATGAAAGATCCGATTTGGTCTGATCTTTTGGCCACCGCGTGCCCTTGGCACAAGAGAGGGGCGGTCCCTCTGGAGGGAATGCTTCTAAACGTTCCCCTGCAAGCTGCAGCAGGACACCCACTTCTCCTGCCTGTGAAGGAAAGCTGCAAATTGGCGCTGCTCTCTGATGATTGGCAGCTGCGCAACCTGTGGGAGGGCCACTGAAAAGTCCCGCCCTTCTGCTTCCGCTCGCCCAACCCTAAAGCGGTTCCTTCCATGCATGAGTTTTATATCATTTTTACTTCGCTTTTTTGTTCTTTAAAAAAAAAAAGCAATCGAAAATTTATTCATTTTTAGTGGCAGTTTGGCTTTTTTTTTTAATTTTCTCCCATCCCACAGATCAGGTTGCAGCTGTGGGATACTGCGGGTCAGGAACGTTTCCGTAGCCTCATTCCCAGTTACATCCGTGACTCTGCTGCTGCTGTAGTAGTTTACGATATCACAAGTAGGTATATTTTGCTCTGGCTTTGACTTTGTTTTTTTTCTTTCTTGCTTGTTTTGACTTGATTTCCGTTAGGTACGGTTGCAATTGTGGGACACAGCAGGTCAAGAGCGGTTCAGGAGCTTGATTCCTAGCTACATTCGTGACTCCACTGTTGCAGTTGTTGTTTATGATATCACAAGTGAGTGGGGGGGGGGAATTTCTGCATTTCTGGTACTCTCTGCTCTCCCTCCCTCCCTCTTTCTCTTTCTCACATCTATACACACATACATCTTCAAGCCTAGCTGTGCATGCCGTACCACCTTCACCTGCTTGTTCCTCATTGTGGCATGGAAACTCTTTCTGGCTTGGAGCTTCAAGTGGGAGACTTTTCTATTACGTTTCGTGTGTAGGAACATGTTTTGAATTGAGTTCACTTGAGCCGAACCTTGCAGCTAGCCGGAGCTTGCACCTGCAATGTGCATTGATGGAAGAGTGTCTTTGAGCCATGTGCAGAAAGCATTTCCTCACTGCTGACTACACAAAATTAATGTGCACATTGGGGACTTCAAAGAGGAGCTCCTTCGGGCTTCACAAGCGAGACCCCTGGCACCCCGGTGTTCTAAATTTTAAGCACTGTCTCCTATACACAGCATAATATCTGTAAGATTCTCTTCTTGAGTGGACCGTGGTACGTTTGCCCAAAGGTGTGCTAGGATTTTCACCCTTGAAGCAAAACCTCTACCTCTTTTCTGTTCCATTTTTCACTTCTCTCCCCTCACCCCACCCTGTGTGCCCAGAATTCCTGAAAAGCAAGCTGACCTCATCGCCATCTTAGTTATCTGCTGTTCTGTGGGTGTCACTGTCATGTGTGTTTGGCTTCTGCAAACTGTAGTTCTCAAACTTCTCCACTGAAGTCATCTGCTGTTTGCTTCTCCGCTGCTCCTAATAGCTGGGTGTGAGCTCCAAGGATTGTGACACACACACACACCCCTCTCATGTGCCACATTTCTTTCTTTCCTAATCAGTTTTGCTCTTTCATTTCCAACTGAGGTATGTACATCTTTAAGAACTAATATATTTTTTTTAAAAAAAAATCTTCACATGACAAACGAAAAACACAAGCAAAGCATTTTTTAAGTTAAAAAAAGACGAAGTTGCAAGAACTTTTTGCAGCTTCATCTCAAATCACCCTGTGTGGAACAAATGGATGGAATCAGAATTGTTGGCATTCAAGTATATAAAAAAAGCAAAATGTATGTTATTTACCCAGCCAGGCTTATCTGTAATGGATACAACTAAAGTTTTTTGGGTTCTGATTATAGAATCATAAAATTGTAGGTTTGGAAGGGGATCCTGAGGATTATCTAGTCCAGGGGTCAGCAAACGTTTTCAGCAGGGGGCCGGTCTACTGTCCCTCAGACCTTGTGGGGGGGGCGGAATATATTTTTTTGGGGGGAAATATGAACAAATTCCTATGCCCCACAAATAACCCAGAGGTGCATTTTAAATAAAAGGACACATTCTACTCATGTAAAAACACCAGGCAGGCTCCACAAATAACCCATAGATGCATTTTAAATAAAAGGACACATTCTACTCATGTAAAAATATGCTGATTCCCAGACTGTCTGCGGGCGGGGGGGGGAGCTCCCCCCCCATTAATTTATTTTAGGATACAGACTGTTGTTCAGGCAATCACTCCCCCTGCCCCAAACTCTTGAGGGTGTATGCCATTCCTTGCTCAATAGTTGCTATTTAAGTCCACGTCGGCTGAGTGAACTTCCTCTGTTTTAAGTCTAGGAAAGCAGTCGGCCTCAGATAACCCCGGGTGGAAGTAGGCCAATGAAATCTCAGCAGCGGAAGCAGTTTTTACACTTAGCGCCACTCTTGCTCACAACTGGGGAATGGGCTCAGTTCTCGTCAGATGAAGAATTGTTCAGGCTCTCTGCAGCTGACCCCCCCCCCCGCCCCGTTGCCAAGAAATATCATACCAGGGCTCACCATCTTGGATTTTAACTGTTGCTTGCGTTGGATTTCAACTGCTGTGAGCTGCCTCAGCAGCCACTGTTTTGCTAGGAAAGTGGAATAAAAATGTACCAAGCTCTCTGTCCCCAAAAAGGACTGAGAGAGACAAATCCGTGAGCAGCATCAAGGCGTTGCTATCCTCCTTACAACCACTCATGTGCAATTGCCATTCTGTACAGGTGTGATAAACTACTTTCAAGCCCCCCTTCTCCCCAGTCTTTTTGAGTGGAGGGGGGTTAGATTAAAACGGAGGTCAGTGCTACATTTTGCTTCATTCTCTGTCCAGACCTACATAGAACACACTTTGTAATATGATCATGGAACATCCAGAAAGTATAAAACAACGCAGCTACATAGGAACATGAATCACTCCCAAAATATAATTATAAACGTGCCTTTTTCATATGAAAGTATGCATGCAAACACAATGAGAGGTGTGAGCTTGCAGTATCACTTGATGCTCTCATTTTGAAAAGATACCTACCCACATTCTGCAAATAAATAAAAAAATATTTTGATGCTATATTATACCATACTAAACTGAAATGTTTAAATTTTCCTTTGATTGTCCTTGGACCTTCCAGCCACACTTGCCATCCTGTCCTGCCGCACCCTTCTAATTAAAGAGTTCAACCTATCCCACAGTCTTATTTGAGAGATAGAATCAAATGCAGCTTTCAGATCAAGCACACCACCTGGTTTCTTAACATACTTATCTATAAAGTGGGCTAGTACAAAGCAATGGTCTGTAGTGGATGTGCCTTGTCTAAATCCTGCTTGCTGTTTGGATAACTGATGAAGCTATTCTTGCCAATCAGCTAGCTTATTGTAAAGATGCTTTGCATATAATTTGCTAATTACAGGTAGCAAACTTAACTGGTCTATAACTAGCCGGATCAGATGTAAGGCCCTTTTTTAATAAAGGGATGACTACCACTGTGGCCCAAACCTCAGGCAAAGGCCTGCCACAGCCTTTGAGAACCACTACTAGAGCATGGAGTTCAGTGGTCAAGTCACTTCTGTCCCAAAGGGGGCATAGCTGGCAAACCAGCTGTATCTGGACAAAGACCTGATCTTCCAGTGTCAGGGTTGGATCCAGGAGTTGCCCCCAAGCTGCAAACCTGCTCCTTATATGAGAGGGCAACCCTGTCCAGAACTCATCATCACTTCCCCCCCCCACCTGTAGTCTTCAACACACCAAAAATCTTAATTAACCTCTGACACCGATGACAACCTGGTGCATCATGCGCAGATGCTTTGAGAGTGATGGGAATATTGTAAGGTGACTTTCACCGGCTTGTTTACTTTTCCTTCTTAGATGTAAACTCATTCCAGCAAACCACAAAGTGGATTGATGACGTCAGAACGGAAAGAGGTAGCGATGTCATCATAATGCTAGTAGGGAACAAAACAGATCTAGCAGATAAGAGGTAAGGCAGTTCATTCCTTGCCGTTGTGGCCAATCCGACCAGCTTTTATATTGAGAGAGTCTGTGCTGTGCGACAATAGGATGGTGTATGATTTTGCCCTTGGGCTGTATGCAGCTTCACAGGTATAGATAGGGCTGTAACTGGAGGCCTGAGGAGCCGAAGCCTGGAGCATCTTGAACTCTTATGCTCATTCCTCCACCCCACCCCACCCCACCCAGTATTAGGATGTTCAGATGGTCAGTTTGCAAAGGGAGAAATGTAATGTAGCAGTAGAGATGATCTCAGTAGAAACATATGGTATTAACTGATGATGATTCATTTATACCGCTTACTCATGGTGGCACCCAAAAAGAGGTAGGGGATATGAATTGACAGTTCCAAGGAGTGCTCTTGACATACTTGCCAAGTCTCCCACTGAAAAATGCGGGATCAGCAGCGGTGCAGCACTGGAAGTTGCGTAGAAGCAGCTTCCGGGGCCGCTCTGACCATGTGTGGGCACCGGAAATAGGGCAGAGTGGCACCGGAAGTCACTTCTACGCATGTCCGGCGGCCATCTTGGTGGCCACCCAAGATGGCCGCCGGGCATGCATAGAAGCGACTTCTGGTGCCACTCTGCCCTATTTCCAGTGCCCCCACATGGTCAAGCACAGGCATCCCCAGACTTCGGCCCTCCAGATGTTTTAGACTACAATTCCCATCATCCCTGACCACTGGTCCTATTACCTAGGGATCATGGGAGCACCCAAAATGGAGGCTCCCTGGCAGGTAGGAAATCCGGGGGATTTCCGGGATTTTTCTCCATTCGGGAGAACAGCGGGAAACGGATTAAAATCCGGGGGTTTCCCCACGAAAAATGGGATACTTGGCGGCTAAAGCTCTTGAAAAGGGCAAACCTCCTTCAGAGAGTTAGGAAGATTCCTAGAGAAGTGATTCATCTTTTCAGTCACCAAAATGAGACCCAAAACTTCCTGCTCCCTTAAAATGCATTTGCTGTTTCTCCCTTGCTCTCTCAAGAGTGGCCTGGTGTCTCTCCCAGTCTTTCTCCAAACACTAGCGCAACACCCACCTCTTCACTGAAGTTTTTGGCTTATCCCACCAAGTCCTCAACCCTTCCTGAAATATGCATGCCTTGTTAAACTGTGTAAAAATCTGCAAAACTATTAATTCCTTGAGTTATTGAGGGCACAGGGGGCTGTCTCCCTTGTTAGGTTACTTTTTAAGTGCATTGACAGTGCTATAAAAATGCAGGTCTTGCTTGTTCATGTTAATGTCTTGGACCACCTAGAATGTGGAAGCTGGTAGCAGTTCTGTAAATGCTTTTGGGGGATGAATGAGGGAGGTGGCTGCAGGATGGGTGGGCGGTCAGGATTGCAGGTGCCTGTAATGTCATCCTGCTCAATTTCTTCCCTTTTTCTCCAGGCAAGTATCTATTGAAGAAGGGGAGAGGAAAGCCAAAGAGCTGAATGTAATGTTTATTGAAACTAGCGCAAAGGCAGGATACAATGTAAAACAGGTAAGTGGTGGGGAGGCAACACCCCAAAATTGAGGGAGTGGGGTATATTCTTGGAGCAAAGGAGTAAAGTCATGTTTTCAGCTCAAATAACTGCAGTCACGTTAGAAAACTTGAGGTCGATTTGCAGAACTTTCCCCGCTTTCATCAGAATGCTGTTTTGGATTCATTGGTTGTTGGATTGCTTTGTCAAGTAGTCCGTCGTCCCACAGTAACACAGTCAAACAACTATTTCCCCCAGTGTGCTCAACTATGCCAGGACTAGGTCCACCCAAATTCTTGTATGCTGAAAGAATCTTATGAACCGGCCCTTAGCATAGACTATTGGCTGGGGATGGGGTGGGGTTAAGAATGGCAGATAAACTTAACAGGTAAAATAAAACTGACTACAGTGGAAGCTTGGTTCTAAAACTTCCAGAAGTCCGTTCCAAAACCAAAGTGTTCCAAAACCAAGGTGTGCTTTCCCATAGAAGGTAATGCAGATTGGATTAATCCGTTCCAGACTTTTAAAAACAACCCCTATAGCAGCAATTTAACATGAATTTTGCTATCTAACAAGACTATCGATCCATAAAATGAAGGCAATAAACAATGTACTGCAGTCACACAATCAATTAATCTGTAGCTGAACTGGGTTCCACACAGTCACAAAAACAAAACAAAAACGCAAAATAAATAGCAAAAACAGACAGACCTCAGTGTAACGCTCAAAACGGAGCACGTCTGACTTCTGAAAAAAGTTCGCAAACCGGAAGACTTACTCCCAGGTTTGCAGTGTTTAGGTTCCAAGTTGCATGAGTACCAAGGCGTTTGAGAACCAAGGTACCACTGTACATAATTCTTCTGGAGTTTTGGTAGGTGTATGTGCTGGGCTGGGTGTGCTTGCATGCCTTGTGTCCCCTTGGGATGGAACCTGACTTCCCAGGGATTTATTGGTTTAAAGATCTCACATTTGCCAAGAAAGGGTTGCAAGCCTACCCCCTGTGCCTGCTGCAAGTCTTGGAGAAACCTGGGTTGGGAGATCCATTTGAAAAGCTGCAGAGGCAGGGACCCTGGTTTTTTGGATACTGAAAAAGGATGCAACACTAAATCATAGAATCATAGAGTTGGAAGAGACCGCAAGGTCCAACCCCCTGCAAAGCAGGAAACACCATCAAAGCATTCCTGGCAGATGGCTGTCAAGCCTCCGCTTAAAGACCTCCAAAGAAGGATATGATAGCCATGTTCAAATATATAAAAGGATGTCATACAGAGGAGGGAGAAAGGTTGTTTTCTGCTGCTCCAGAGAAGTGGACACGGAGCAATGGATTCAAGCTACAAGAAGATTCCACCTAAACATTAGGAAGAACTTCCTGACAGTAAGAGCTGTTCGGCAGCGGAGCTCCCTAAGCCGTTCCTCATAAGGCATCGTTTCCAGGCCTTTGACCATTTTGGTTGCTGTTCAGGTTCACGTTGAAAGATGAGGCTGCACTTTCGTCCGGCTACAGCACCATTCCTTCGTGCTGCATAGAAATCCGTAGCCCAAGGAGTCAAATAAAATAGGCACTAAAGGCACTAAACATTAGGAAAGGAACACTGGAGTGTGAAGACCGCAAATTCCTTATGCAGCTTTCTGGCTTTTTGTAACGTTTCCCTAATTGGATTTATTCTTGCATGCTCCGACTGGTAAATCCACTTTGACTTAACTTGCTTGCCAACTCCCTCTCTTTAGTTTGGTAAATTTTGGTGGACAACCTTGCTCAAGGCATAATTTTGTTCCCAGCTTAAATATAAAGAAGCGATTACTGTACTTTAAAATGCCTGTTGTCAGCAGCTGGATTTAAACACAGTAATCCAATTGGTTTCTGTCAAGTGACTCAGTTTTTAGAAAAGACTTCCAAAAGAAAAAAGAAAAAAAAGTATGGTCTTTAAATACTGGCAAATACTGCAAAGGGGAGCCCTCTGGCACAGTCAGCAGGAGAAAGGAGCTTGTGGTATAATATAATCGCTTAAAGACACTGCCAGGGCCTTGGAGTCCTTTGTTCAGGCAGGCAGCGGAAGCTGTGACGCTGGGATGAGCCTAGGAAGATGCAGACCAAGGTGTGTTCAGGCCTTTTCAGTATTCCTCACCACCGTTTGATTACTCGGTATGATTAACCATGGTGAACAGAGGACCCACTGGTTTTTCCCAGAGCAAGAATAATCCCATGAAATGGAATATTGGGCCAGACCTGAGAGCGCAGATTGAGATGCCACAGCCCATTAACCAGAGTAGAAGCTGTGCATGATAAGAGCTTGGGGGGGAAAGATTTGGGAATCCTAGTGGTGAGGTGGTTTGCTGCTTTCAAACATTGTTCTTTCGATGGCCTCCTTGAGACTGAGAGGTCGAAGCTTTCTCATCTTGTTTTTTGAAAACTGAGATTTGAAGTATGGGTGTCGCCCAGGAGGCTGTGTGCTGCCCACCCCTGGCTATGTGTATTAGCATTGCCCTTAAATGCCCAGTCACTTGCATCCTGAGGACAACTTGACCTTTAGAGCAACTTCCTGGTTAAACAAAATTGTCTTGAATTCATTGATGGGCCGTTGCCCACCTCTCCCGTTGAGAAGGAGGTGCACTTAAGTTTCATCGTGATGGTATGTGCTAGGCACCTCTTTTTGCCTGGATGCAAAAAGATAAGTTGTGGGGGAGACATGCATGACTCTATTTTTCCCTGTGCAGAACTACAGGCTCGCAATGTGGCCTGGGAGCACAGGATCCTTTCCCAGTGCAGGTGCATGTATTGCAACAGATGCCTCCCTCCTGAACTGGTTGTTGTGTTTCTGATTTACTCCTGTTTTCTTCTGCCCCAACCCCCTCACCCTTTCTAGCTTTTCCGACGTGTGGCTGCTGCCTTGCCTGGGATGGAAAGCACGCAGGACAAAAGCAGAGAAGACAGTATCCTTTTAGTCCAGCACTTGCAGCTTGTGGATTAAGTAGGAGAGTGGGTGCCGAGGTCCATGGGATTGAAGAAAGCATAGCTTTCTGAATTGCGGAATAGTGGTGGGTAAAAAGTACAAAAAGAGAGCTCTTCAAAAGAGACTCGAGGTGGGGATTATCAGAAGCTTGGGTTGAGCATTTTAACTTGGAATTGCAGTGCACAATATGCAGGTAGCTGAAGCAATTGAGGCAAGCCCAAAAGCCAGAGTTCATGAGTCAGTTTGCTTTGCAGGGAAATTGCCACTTGACCTCAAACCCAGTGATTGGGTCGACTAGGCCATGTGGTGTGAAGGAAAGTCCATTTAGTTCAGCTATCAATCATAGGTGGCTGTGGGGGGAAGTGTAAAAACCTGTCTCGAGAGACAATGGAGTGCGCCTCCAGGGGTGAAGTCGAACTGATGGAGAATCGCAGCGCCTGCTGTGGCTGCAGAGACCAGTAATTTGTAATTGCTGAATCCCATGTTGTTTTTGCTGCTTTGGTAGCATAGACGTGACCCTCCCCAGGATGCAAACCTGGACAGTGTGTGTGTGGAGGTCCTGGGCTGCCCAGACGAAAAGACCTCTCTCCCCTCCCCTCTTGCTGAGATGTCCAAAGGAAAGCCGATGCCATCTTAGGGACCCCACTCCAGATTTGTGTAGGGTTTAGCCAAAGATGTCCCGCAAGGCAGTGGGTACAGCTTTTTTTCTGACGAGGGTAGCAGAACAGAAAAGGCATGATAACCCTTTTAATCAAAAACCGTAGTGATGTTGTCGTTATTGCCCAATAGGTTGATGTCGGAAGTCAGCTTTAGTGGACAGAGTCCAGTCTTCAAAAGTAAGGCGAGATCAGAGTCCTCTTGTAATCGTACCTCTTCTGGAATGTATGTAGCAGATTTCTAAATGGGCTAAGGAGAACTTTGATCAGAGGCACCTCGCTTGTCATTCCTCTGCCCTGGCTATTGATAGCCACTTTTATCACCTTCCAGCCCTTCTGAATTGTTAGTTCTAGTCATGGTTGTGTGAATTGTTTGTTCTGATCAGACTGATAAAGGAGGCATTTATGACATGGTGGGTTAACACGACACACAGTGCTGGAAGACAAATGTTCAAAGGTCCTTGCTTCTGTTGCCACATGTGTGTCGTACTACCCACAGCACACAAAGCTTTTTAGCTTGTTTTCCCTTCATTAGACGTGTTTCCCCCCTGCAAAAAGGCTGCAAAAAGCCTCCCAGGTCAAACTTACAAAGATCAGTAATAATGCAGATTCTCTCCTCCGTAGTTTAAATTTCTATTCCACCCTCCATCTGAGGAACACAGGGCAGTTTGCAGTATTATACGGTGGTACCTTGGCTTTCGAGCACCTTGGAAGCTTAATGTTTCGGTTTTCGAGCTCCAAAAACCCAGAAGTAATTGTTTCTGTTTTCGAACGCGCCTTGGAAGTCGAATGGCATTCCCCCCCCCCAAAAAAAATTTCCCCATTGACTTTGCAGACCGCCCTTTGTGCCTCAGTTGTCGAACGTTTCAGAAGTTTGAACGGTCTTCTGGAACGGAATACGTTCGACAAGCAAGGTACCACTATAGTTGCAGGCAGAGCTGCAGTTTTCACCCAGTGGGAAACAATGTTTCCTGCAGGGTGGGGTTGTAGGGAATGCAATGCCGGAGACTCCGGAAGGGCTTATTCCATAGGAGTGAGGGCTACCAAAAAGTCTCCACGCAATCTGCATGGAGAATTTTGAAGTGGGGGGGGGGGTGAGCCACGTCCTTCCTGAATGTTTGGGCATTTAATGAGACTCGAGGGGAGAGTGTTTCAGCCTGTAAGGCTGTCTTCCTCTTTCCGCTCTTATTTCCCTTAACTACTTTTCCCCCAACAGTGATCGACATCAAACTTGAAAAGCCTCAAGAGCAGCCAGTCAGTGAAGGCGGCTGTTCGTGCTAATATAGTGTATTGCTTTTCTCTTACCTTTCTCCAGACCATCACTGCTTCTTCCTCTCCCCCCCCCTTCCCCTCCCCAGACTCATTGGCAGCAATGTGACTATTGGCTTGCCCACCCCCACCCCGCCCACCCCATCCGTAACGTAGCCGCGGTTCATCATTGCTGCTTGTCTCGTGAAGATGATCTGTTAGCTTCACAAGCACAAAAGAAAGTCAGTGTCTTCGTTATTTATAAGGAAGTTTCGAAAGGAGCCAAAACGATCCTAGCGTATTTCAGTGATTCTTTTTTGAAAACAGCAGCCCCACCAGAAAGATAGGTACAAATTTGGTAACTTTTTTTGAAATGTTTCAATATTGCACTTACAGAATTAGTGGAAATGGGAGTAGAACGTTTGGATTTGGTGAAAAGGAGTGTGCAGGGTAAAAATGAGTCGGCACCCAAGGCAGGTAGCGTGGAGCAGTCCTCAGATGTTCAGCCTGTTCTTTTGCGAAAAACCAAAACTAGCCTGCTTTGCCTTTTTGGTTGAGATCCTCTGGCCATTTCCCCCCCCCCCAAACAGTAGCCTTTTTGAAAAGCTAATAAGATGCTTTTTGTAAAGGGGCAAAGTTGCAGGTACTGTTCCCGGGGGTTTAGAAACGGTTCGCTCTACATAGAAGCCCCACAGAACAAACGAACCAGTTTGCAGTGCAGGCTGGAATGTCTTCAGAATGAGGATGGGGGGAGGCACAGAGGCTTCAGACAGGTTCTGGCACTATAGACAACTTGGTCAAGCTGTGAATCCGTCTCTGAAAAGAGACACCTTCACTGCCAACCATTTAAAGATCCAGCATAAAGTTAATACGTAACGAGGGAGGTGAGGAGACAGAGCAGAAGAGACTATTCAAGATAAATGGAAAGGGAGGGGGGTACTTGTAAAAGTAGATTTTAAAAGTCCCTTAGATGAAAAAGGAAGGGAACAAAAGATGGAAACAAAACTTTTAAAATTATGCAGACTTTTGCCTTTGTTTTTAGCATTTTTTATTATTATTATTTTGGGTCTTCAGAGTCTTGAGTATTTGTTATTTCCGCGTAGTTTGGTTAAATAATTGGTTGTTTAGTATTACGTTTTAACTGGACTACAATTAACCGTGGTAACCTTCAATATTTATTTCTTTGCTTTTTTTTTTACTGTCTTCAAGGGTATATATATTTTTTTTGTGTGGGGGCGGGAGGTGTTTGTTAATCTATTTAGAGCTTTGGCAATGTCACGAGATATAGCTATCCAAGAAACACACTGGGAAGTGGACACACATTCACATGCTCACTCTAGAAGTGCACTCTTAATCTGTACTAGTCATTGTGAAGTTGCTGTGTAAGTTAACACAACTGTAAATACATTGTTTGTAGGAGGAGCGTTTGCAGCTGGGGAGGGGTGCAATCCAGGAAAGGCCTCTCGAGTTTCCGTTTTTCTAAGTGATTGTTTAAAATGGGGGGGAGGGGGAATGGGGGGAGAACTGGCTCTCCCTTTCTATCTTCAATGCCCCCCTTCACTTTCGGGGGGGGGGAAGTCCCCTCCCCAAGCACCCCAGCTTCGGATGTGCACACGCAAAGTCTCTCTGTTCCTGCATTGTGGAATTGGAATGGCAAATTCATCACTTTGACCTGAGTTTCCAGTAACTTTGCATTATACCAGCAATGTCATCGTACGTTTAAAGGGCAGAACAAGACACCCCAATGCTTTTTAATGCAATATTGAAGAGGTGGTTTATCTTTCCCTTTCCCTTTTCCTTTCTGGAAGTAGCATGTCTGGAATTAAGCGTTGAAATATGGCGACAACAGATGGATGTGTTCTTTTCCCGAAAAGAAACGAAAGGGGAGGCCTGGCTACTTTTCCTGTATCGTTGTATTCTATGTGTGCGAAGAGAAAAAAAAAAAGACCACAAAAAATTTAAAAACATGATCCATCTTGCTGCTTTTTAATATTGAGTTTTCCGTGGCTTGGGTTCTTAAAGCAATGAAAATGTGTACACGGGTTGGATTTTTTTAAACATGCACAGAATTTTTTGCTTCCAATAAAGTATCTAATCAAAACACTAAAATCGACAGGCCTTTGCCTCTGCTCATTTTACGCTGCTACTACGGTCCCCATCTTTCAGCCCTCCAGCGCTCCTCCTTGCAGGAATGACTGTGCTAGGAGGGTGGGGAGGGCCAGTTCGGGTGGCCCGTAGCTGAGGCAAGTTGTTGCAGTGCCTTTTGCTCTTTGGGTTTGGTGTGTGGGCCAGGCAAATGAATCTGAGATCTTTATTGGGACTGGTTGCAAAGGCGCCTGTGACCTCCCTCAAATAAGGGGAAAGCCCTATCCCAGGAGCCAGCAAACTTTTTTAGGAGGGGGCCGGTTCACCGTCCCCAGACCTTTTGGGCTGAACTGCGCACGCGCACACACACACACACACACACACACGGCAGAGGGGAGCTTCTCTCTCCTCCAGCCCCTCCCCTCCCTTTCCTACAGTGAGGGGGGGGAAAGTATTTGATCCCCTGCTAAATTTGCACGTTTGCCCTCTGACGAAGAAATGACCAGTCCATAACTTTAATGGTAAGTTTATTGTAGCTGTGAGAGACAGAATAACAACAGGAAACTCCCCCCCCCCCAGAAACCCAGAAGACAAAAGTCAGGGGTTGATGTGCATTATAATGAGTGAAATAAGTATTTGATCCCCTATCAACCAGCCAGACGTCAGGCTACCTGGTATCTTCACTGTATGTAACGAGCTGAGATTAGAAGAAGCACCTGCTGGAAGGGAGAGGTCTTACCTGTAATCTCAGCTCGTTACAGTACCTGTACAAAAGACACCTGTTGACAGAAGCAATCCAGCAGATTCCAAACTAGCCACCATGATGACCAAGACCAAAGAGGGGGAGGAAAAGGACGCCCCCCCCAAAAAAAATGCAAAGAAAAATCATTGCGCAGCCCGAGCGATTATGCCGATCCAAGCGGCGATTCCAGGACTGTCCGCGGCCCGGATCCAGAGGGCAATTGGGCCTGATCCGGCCTGCGGGCCTTAGTTTGCCAATCCCTGCCCTATCCAATTCATAGGGAAACGCAGAGCTTTTGCCAGTGGGAGCCAGGGTTGTGTGTGTTCTCTTCCAGGAGAAAGAAGGGTTGCCAGTAACCCCAAACAGCCCAAGGCCTTCCCTCTGCTTTCCATTGCCACCTCTCTTCCCCAGGGAGCAGAATTGCTAAAGACAAGAGTGCAAATGCATTTGGATGGAAATGGAACTTGAGGCCAGTAAGGTTTGTATTCAACGTAGCTCCACAGCTAAGGAGAATTTGCCTTGCGGGATGGAATTTTCTCCCTGACTCAACCTTGGCAAGGCCTTTCTGGAAGCAAGAGCCATTTGACAGCGGAATGGTCTCCCTCAGAAGGTGGTGGAGCCTCCTTCCTTGCAGGTTTTCAAGCAGAAGTTTAGAGGGTCATCCGTCAAGAGATTCTTGAGCAGTGATTCCTGCATTGCAGGGGGTTGGACTAGATAATAACAATAAAATTTTATTTATACCCCGCCCTTCCCAGTCCAGAAACCGGGCTCAGGGCGGCTAACAACAAATATAAAACACTGATTAAAAAAGACTTAAAAACAGCATAAAGTACAACATCAATGTAGCATCGCCAGGGCTAACTGGCCATGTTAGTCCTGCTAAGGCCAGCAAGGAGACCAGGGAAGTATTTAAATGTGGGGACCCAGAAAGGTTTCTTCATAGAAAAAGGGAAGGGGAAAAAGGAATGGAGGATCAGGCTAAATTGAATAGCTCTGTCTTACAGGCCCTGCGGAAGGAGACCAAGTCCTGCAGGGCCCTAGTCTCGCGGGACAGAGCATTCCACCAGGTCGGTGCCATCGCTGAAAAGGCCCTGGCCCTGGTGTAGGATAATCTGGCTTCTTTAGGGCCTGGGACGCTTAGGCTGTTATTATTTGCGGGCCTTATATACCAGGAGAGGCAGTAGTCCCGTAGGTACGAGGGTCCTAGGCTGCATAGGGCTTTAAAGGTCAAAACCAGCACCTTAAACCTGACCCAATACTCCACCGGGGGCCAGTGCAGCTGGTAAAGCACTGGGTGAATATGCTTCCATGGCAAGGACCCCGTGAGGAGCCTCACCGCAGCATTCTGCACCCGCTGGAGTTTCTGGGATAGTTTCAAGAAGGGCCTTGAGGTCCCTTCCAACTCCACAATTCTATGGTTCTCTCTCCCCATTCCCTTGGTGCCCTCTTAAGTCTGGAAAAGATTTTGAGAAGGCACCAAGTGTGGGGTGCACGAGAACAGAAATCCCAGCTGCACTTGCAGAAATCCTTTTGCTGGCTTTCGATAATGTGGGTGGCTGAACGTGGCCCCGAATTGTGATTTGTACCGTATATGGATACAGAACTTGTGGGGACTCTGCCTGGGTTTTGGATATAGGTGCTGTTGAGTCACTTTTGTGGGGGGGAAATGACAATAACAGTAATCTAAAACATACTCAAATAATGTGTTGCTACGTCAAGGACAGTGCCAGATTGTATAACTGCTCTTATTGATCTGGGAGTAGAGTTTTCCAGGAGGGGGCTTGAGAGATGCTAGTTGTCTCTATAGTGCCATCTGCTGGCTGGCTGCTTGCTAGAATTAGAACAACCAAGTTCAGAGTTATTTCTGTGTTTGAGCAGGCATTGCCTTCTTGCTGTTAGGGGGAAAGCTTCCCTCACCTTGCGCCCGGTATGCATTTGTTGAAGGCATAAAAGCCTGGCCAGAAGGGAAAAGCCAGCTGGTGCTCCCGATTCTCGAGTCAGCCACCCTTAAGATGTTGTGAACTACGATTCCCATCACTCCCAGCGAGAAACGCTGGCTAGGGCTTCTGGGAGTTGTAGTCCAAAACACCTGGTTGGCGAAGACCCATTGTATTTTAATACTTCGGTTGGAAGCTGCCCAGAGTGGATGGATGGATGGATGGACAGAACAGAAGTACTGTTTGTGGGGGACAGGAGGCGGGCAGGTGTGGAGGACTCCCTGGTCCTGAATGGGGTAACTGTGCCTCTGAAAGACCAGGTGCGCAGCCTGGGAGTCATTTTGAACTCACAGCTGTCCATGGAGGCGCAGGTCAATTCTGTGTCCAGGGCAGCTGTCTACCAGCTCCATCTGGTACGCAGGCTGAGACCCTACCTGCCCGCGGACTGTCTCCCCAGAGTGGTGCATGCTCTGGTTATCTCCCGCTTGGACCAAAGCAATGCGCACTACGTGGGGCTACCTTTGAAGGTGACCCAGAAACTACAGTTAACCCAGAATGTGGCAGCTAGACTGGTGACTGGGAGCGGCCGCCGAGACCACATAACACCGGTCCTGAAAGACCTACATTGGCTCCCAGTATGTTTCCGAGCACAATTCAAAGTGTTGGTGCTGACCTTTAAAGTCCTAAATGGCCTCTGTCCTGTATACCTGAAGGAGCATCTCCTCCCCCATCGTTCTGCCCGGACACTGAGGTCCAGTGCCGAGGGCCTTCTGGCGGTTCCCTCGTTACGAGAAGCTAAAAGGGAACTAGGCAGAGGGCCTTCTCGGTAGTGGCACCCACCCTGTGGAATGCCCTCCCACCAGAGGTCAAAGAAAACAACAATTACCAGACCTTTAGAAGGCATCTGAAGGCAGCCCTGTTTAGGGAAGCTTTTAATGTTGAATGGATTTCTGTATTTTTATGTTTTGTTGGAAGCTGCCCAGAGTGGCTGGGGGAACCCGGCCAGATGGGTGGGGTATAAGTAAGTTATTATTATTATTATTATTATTATCATCATCATCATCAAAGGCTGAACTCTACAGACCCTTTCCCCACAAAGGAAACGAAGACTTCAGTGCAGTGAATAGCAACTTTTATTATTCTTAAATAGCTTTTATCCCCCCCCCAAAAAATATACATAACTATTAGTGCTTTGAACAACACTTGACAGAACCAAACTGCAAACTGACACACGAGAAACCCAGACACTGAAATGTGTGGTGCGCAAAGCGAACCTAAGCAAGGTCTTGCTTGTGCTGTGGATAGTGAGGGGCTCCAGACATCCCCATTTCCCAGCCGAGGACTGCAGGGGCCTGAAGGGCACCTCCCTCTCCTCCCAGCAGCGGCTAGCAGCTTCACTGACCCCTCGGCTGCTGCACTCTCACCAAAGAGAGAGATTTTGGTGCTTAGGTACAGCTCACTTCCCTGCAAACCCAGAGGTGAAGAAGTGCGCATGGATTTATTCCGAGCTGTTTTCTTGTTAAAAGAGGTGCAATCTTTTGTACCCAAGTAGAAAAATACCTGACTCTCGTTTGAATTGGCCTTTAACTAATGAGCAAGGCCTGACACCACAATTGAAAGCCCCTTAGAAAAGGCAGGACTGCACACAAACAGCTCATTCCGCGATTCTTTGCATATGCACATTGCACAAACCGCACTGCATCCCACAAGGCAGAAATAATGCACCACCCCCGGGGTGTTTAAATTGGGGAGGGAGCCTTTCCCCACTCGGGTCACACACAGAATCACGTAAACCATATTTATTACGCAGGCTACAGTATTCAGACTTTTTGCATTAATGCAAGGATGTTTCCTCTCCCCTGCCCCAGTGCTCTTTGCGCCATCCCCAAAACCGTGCCAGAGATTTAGGGGGCGTGTGGAATGCAACCCAGAGAGATTTAAAGTAAAACATTTAGCCATTTAGCTACACGGCACCTTCGATTTGCACCTGAGCAGCTGGAAGTCTAAATGTCTTGCTTTGCAGACAGTGTTTCACATTCTGCTTTGTCAGTCGATGCAATGTGTGTTCGTGGAATCCTAGAACTAGATGCAGCCTGCAGTTCTGCCCCAGAATGTAAGAACGCCCCCAAGAGAACTTTGAGCTACTACAATGAACAGGAGCAGAAGCAAACAGGTGTGCGTGCCCTGGTAAAGGCTCACCACCTAGGGATGAACAGCAGGACGACAAGCGATGCTCACAAACCCCACTTCCAGCCTCCCAGTTGAAATACCTGCATTGCAAGGCATTGCACCAGGTCCCTTCTAACTCTACAATTCTGGGATTCTAGGAGTAGTGTCAACCGGTAGGGCAGAAGGCAGGGAGCTGAACAGTAGGTGGCGCCAGAGCCAACTCATTCTCACATATTCCCCATCCTCCCTGCTGAGTTCAAAGCTGAGACTATGGAGGGGGAAGGAAGCTAGCTGGCAGTGCAACCCCCTGGAATAGTTGTAATAAAGGAAGTTGTTTTAATTACAGTAATGTTATTGATCCATAGGGAGGGGAGATGAGATTCTTTTTCTTTTAATTTTGTATGCTGCTTTGGGAATTTCTGGGGCGGCGGCGGGGGGAATGGTCAATAGATAACTTTGAAAAGGAAACAGTCAAAAGAAGAAGAGAGGCTGTATATTTGCATTGCTAGCAGTGAAGTGCAATTGGTTGTGGTTTGGTCACACCATTGTGCTTTCAAGTTGCAGAGAGGAAAAGTTCTGAAAGGGCCAAGAAAAAAGATTGCTACCATTTTAGTATTGTGGCACTTGGGAGAGCTTGCTCTTGCTCATTTCTGCTGCTTGCATCTACTGCTTCCCACCCATTTTTATTTTTAAGCATTTGCTCAAGGGCCAGGCCATGTTGCTAGCAGCCTCACAAAAATCTGCCTTTCACTTGCTAAAACACAAGCACTGCATTTCTGCCATTCAGCCTTGCCAAGCTACTGCTCTAGGGCAGGGTGTTATTAGGGGCAACCTGGTGTGTGTGGTTCTGACACTGTTCCTTCTCAGCACACCTCTGCACACGCAGATTGCAGCTTTTAAACCATGCATCCCCAAACTGCGGCCCTCCAGATGTTTTGGACTACAATTCCCATCATCCCTGACCACTGGTCCTGTTAGCTAGGAATCATGGGAGTTGTAGGCCAAAACATCTGGAGGGCCGCAGTTTGGGGATGCCTGAAGCAAGAGTTTAAAACATATTTTATTTTTGTTTGGGGATGTTTTAAACTATTGCTTCCGAGCTTTTCATGCTCAGGCTGGGCAACCATCTGGTGGGGCGACCGTGAAAAATTTCACACCAAATGGGCAAAGGGCACGAGGAGAGTCCTGCTGCGATTCCCGCACTGCAGGGACCAGATGACTACAATCCTATGATTCTAGGGAACAGGCCAAAGGCTTGTCTAGACAGCACCCCCGTCTCACAGCGGCCAAGAAGACGTCCCAATGGGAACGCCCACAAGCAACCAGTGTTCAGAGCAGAGCTTAAGCACAGCTTTCTCCTCCGTGCGTTTGCCTGGTCCCCTTCCAAAGCCAAGCTGGTGGCCACCACTGCTTCCTGTAGCAGGGAGTTCCACAGTTTTAACTCCGTGCTGCGCGAAGAAGTCATTTCCTTTGCCCTGCCTCTTCCAACCTTCAGCTTCGTTGGATGGCCACGAGTTCTAGTGTTACGACAGAGGGAGGAAAACTCCCTTCTTCCTATCTCTCCCCCACCCCCGCTGCAGTTGTTTACACTTCTATAAACAAAAAAGCGCAAACCCACCACTGTGACCTGCAAAAGCAACAGACATATCGGGGACACCAGCCCCCTTTGAACTCAGTGGGACTTAACTTCTGGATCATTGTGTGGTGATCCCCTTATCACAGCAGACGCTTCCACGGACTAGACTTCATTGCATGAAAAGCTTGTGCCATAATAAATTTGACAGTTTTCTAAAGTGTCCTGTGACTTTTAGGAAGCCCGCTTCCTACAGAGTCAGACCGTTGGTTCACTGAGCTCAGTGTTGCCTACACGGGCAGGCAGTAGCTCTGCTGGATTTATGGCAGGAAACCCGAAGATGCCATTGGGAATTGAACCGTGGACCTTCTGCGTACCCTGAGCTACAGCTGCCCTGTTGCCAGGCGACTTAAAACGGCTACCATCCCGGAAATTAGCCAAAGCCCCAAGGCCATGATCTCGGTGAGAGCAGCCACAACACCTCCCAAGTGTCTGGGAGAGATGGCAACCCACCTTTATTACAACCAGCAACCTGAAACGACCCCCCCCCCAGGAGCCATCTAGGGCTGCTCGTTTCACTGGAATATTTAAGGTCAAGCTGAAAGTTGACATCTGTAACCTGGAGGGTCGCGGCTTCCTTCTCCGCAGGGCTCTGTCCCTTGGAGAAGCAGTAATTCAGCAGGTGCAGTCACTCCCCATTGTTGCGGAAAGGCTTGACCTGCTGAATTTCAGCCTGCTGTGGAGGCGTCAAAATGCTGGGGGGGGGGGAGGAGGTGTATTCTGCCCTTTCCCACAAGCGCCCTGCTGCAGCTGGGAAATCATTTTCCATTTCCAGGGTGTTAGAAACAACATCTCCCTCTCAAGGTGGGGGAAACGGGCACCAAGGTGTTGTTCGGGGGGGGGGGAGGCAGGACAACGTAGCTGGCAGCTACGCCCCCCAAATACGCAAAGACCAAGTTGAGTAAGAGAAGCTGGAGGATGCCAAGCAAGGCAAAACGGGGAGGGAGGGTGCAGCAGGGGAGAAAGGTGGGGCGGGCCCTTGTGATTGATGGCAGAAGTAACGTATCGCCAGGAGTCGGCATCAGGTGTGGGCAGATACCAGGCTGGTGGAATCCATTTTCGATTCTATTTGGTAGCTATGGTTTGTTAGAGCAGAGGCAAACCGGTGGCTCGGGTGGGCGGGGCCAAGCACAAAATGGTGGCTCAGGGGGCGGGGCTAGATGAAGAATGGCGGCTGGGAATGGGCACGGCCAAGGGCCTACCATACCCCCCCCCTGAGCTTACCTGCACATGAGCAAGCCCATCAGGGATGCTAATGGCCTCCTTGTGACGAAAGAAGCCTTTCTGCTGCTAACTCTTTTGTTAAGACGATTTTGCGATAAGGGACGGGCCGCCGGCCTCCCGCAAATGGCCCAGAGATCTTCCGGGGGACCCCAATCTTGCTTCTGCCCACCCCTGGCCTCCCCTACAGAGCAGGCCCCCTTTGGCCCTCCCTCTCTGGGGGGGGGGGTCACAGCGGCGTCTTAGCTGAGCATCTGGGCTGGGTCTGCAGAAGAGGGGGCTCAGAACCAACAGGGCATCCACATGAACGAGCCCAGTGCCGCCCCCGAGGCAGCCCCCGCCAGCAGGCCCAAGGCCATCTGGTCTCCGGAGACGCGATACGGATCCTCGCGGAAAATGACGTGGGTCGTTACGGGTGCTGCAGAGAGAGGAAAAGGAACAGATGCAGTAAGCGATGAACACAGGAATCACGGCCAGTGCCGGATTTAAGGTATAGGTAAAGGGACCCCTAACCATTAGGTCCAGTCGTGACCGACTCTGGGGTTGCGGCGCTCATCTTGCGTTATTGGCTGAGGGAGCCGGCGTACAGCTTCCAGGTCATGTGGCCAGCATGACAAAGCCGTTCCTGGCAAACCAGAGCAGCACACGGAAACGTCGTTTACCTTCCCGCCGGAGTGGTACCTATTTATCTACTTGCACTTTGACGTGCTTTCGAACTGCTAGGTGGGCAGGAGCTGGGACCGATCAACGGGAGCTCACCCCGTTGCAGGGATTCGAACCGCCGACCTTCTGATCGGCAAGCCCTAGGCTCTGTGGTTTAACCCACAGCGCCACCCACGTCCCAGATTTACGGATAAGCTAAACAAGCTATAGCTTAGGGCCCCACTCTCTTGGGGGGGGCCTAAAAAATGTAAAGGAAAAAAAAAACCATTGGGTGTACATTTCCAAAATATAAGATAAACAACATACAGCCACCGTGTTTTGTGTTGTGTAGGCTCCTATGATGTAAGTCACGGGCCCCACCTGCTAGCCTGCTCTCTAAAATATCACTGGTTTGCTCCTTTCTATATATATAGGGTGCCTACATTCTGCATGGACTGGTTGCATGGCTTGAGATACCTATTAGGTCCATAAATTACCATATAGCATATATTCAACAAAACAAAAAAACCAGCGACTCTTTGTTGTTGACAAAGGACGGCTGGACATATAAAGGGCCCCATTACTTTCAGTAGCTTAGGGCCTCATCAAACCTAAATCCGGCCCTGAACGCATAGATAACAGAACTGTAGAATTAGAAGGGACCTCTGAGATTCATCTGGTCCAAACCCCTGCAATGCAGGAATTGCAGCTGAAAAGTTCCTGACAGCTTAAAGCTTAATGCTTTATTTTTAGTTTTTTATTTATACTTTTCAAATGTATACTTTTCATTAGTTTTGCAATCCATTTAACATTTCAAAACTTGACTTCCTTTCCCCCTCCTTCTTTCTGCGGCTCCTTAAATTTATTTTTTCAACATCTTCCGCATATCCAAATTCATGTAATTTGCTCATTTAATTATCTACTTTAAATATAAACTCTTGTGAAACTGCAGGTTATTACAATAATCCTGCTAATGTTTTTATCTGTTTACGATTTATCTGCAAATAGTCAATAAACCATTTCCACTCTTTTATAAAAAGTTTGTTGTCTTTATTTCTTATTCTTCTAGTAAGTTTTGCCATTTCTGCATATTCCATGAGTTTTTGTATCCATTCTTCATTTACTGGGACTTCTGCTTCTTTCCACTTTTGGGCAAGTAGCATTCTTGTTGCTATAGTAGCATACATAAATAAATTCCTATACAATTTAGGTAGTTCTGTCCCTATAATTCCCAAAAGAAAAGCTTCGGGTTGTTGTTTTTTTTAAAAAAAATAAAAGTTATTTTAAACATCCTTTTCAATTCATTGTATATCATTTCCCAGTAAGCTTTAACCTTACTACAAGACCACCACATATGATAAAAAGAAGCTTCTTTCTCTTTACATTTCCAACATTGTTTGATTTAGACGTACAGTATACTGTACATTTTGCCAGTGTACTTGGTGTTAGATACCGATGATATATCACTTTCATCTCATTTTGTCTTCAACCATAGGTAAAGGTAAAGGGACCCCTGACCATTAGGTCCAGTCGTGACCGACTCTGGGGTTGCGCGCTCATCTCACATTATTGGCCGAGGGAGCCGGCATATAGCTTCCAGGTCATGTGGCCAGCATGACAAAGCCGCTTCTGGCGAACCAGAGCAGCACATGGAAACGTCGTTTACCTTCCCGCTGTAGCGGTTCCTATTTATCTACTTGCATTTTGACGTGCTTTCGAACTGCTAGGTTGGCAGGAGCTGGGACCAAGCAACGGGAGCTCACTCCGTCACAGGGATTCGAACCGCCGACCTTGTGGTCAGCAAGCCCTAGGCTCAGTGGTTTAACCACAGCGCCACCTGGGTCCCCTATTTTGTCTTCAACCATAACATGCTGTAAATTTTATATCCACATTCCAACCTCTGCTTAAAGGCCTCCGCTGAAGGAGAGTCCACCGTCTAACGGCTCTTCCTGTCAGAAGGTTATCCCTAACTTTCTTTTTTTGCCATTTGAATCCACTGATCACTCCAGGCGTGACCTCTCACCACAGCTTTGTATATTCAAGTCATAGCTCCAAAGAGTCTCAGGAAACTCAGAAGGCGTTTCAACGTTTTGTGAAATTTCGGTTGGTAATGCCTGGCTTTTGAACAATGCAGTCTCTTCTGCTTTTTGTGCAATGCAGAGAAATTCGCACCCAGCGCCACCAGAGGTCACCCTACACTTCAGGATGTTCCTAAGCCAGCAATGGTTTCAGGGGTGCCCAAACATTGTTGAGCTTTTTTTAGGACTGAAGTTATTGAGCTTTTTAAAGGATTTATCCCCAAAGTTCTTGAGTTTTTTGGGGGGGATTGAAGCTTTTTCATCCCAAAGTTCTTCAGTTGTTTTTTTATTGAAGTTGTTGGGCTTTTTAAAGGATTTTACCCCAGGACATATACTGCCATGGGGGCCGGATTAAATCGGCCAGCGGGCCGGATTAGGCCCCCCCAAATGGACATTGGACACGCTTGGGTTACATGTACCAAGATGCTGGAATTATTCTGTCAGTCCCGTCAGCTGAAGCGTACAGAAGCTCGTTCCTTTAGTTCTGGGTGTTCTGCATCTTACATTGTGTGGTGAAACTACGGAACTCCCTCCCACAGGAGGCAGTGATGGCTAACAACTTGCATTAGACGAATGTACGGAGGAGAGGGCAATTGGGGCTATGGTCCACCTCCACTATCGGAGGCAGCAGACTTGCAGGGAGAATTTGGACCCTGCTTGGGAAGGGGTAAGAAAGCTGGTCTGGCTTTTGAGGACAGGGATATTTAAGCTCAAAGGATAGAATCATAGAATCATAGAGTTGGAAGAGACCACAAGGGCCATCCAGTCCAACCCCCTGCCAAGCAGGAAACACCATCAAAGCATTCTTGACATATGCCTGTTAAGCCTCTGCTTAAAGACCTCCAAAGAAGGAGACTCCACCACACTCCTTGGCAGCAAATTCCACTGCCAAACAGCTCTTACTGTCAGGAACGTCTTCCTAATGTTTAGGTGGAATCTTCTTTCTTGAAGTTTGAATCCATTGCTCCGTGTCCGCTTCTCTGGAGCAGCAGAAAACAATCTTTCTCCCTCCTCCATATGACATCCTTTCATATATTTGAACATGGCTATCATATCACCCCTTAACTTTCTCTTCTCCAGGCTAAACATACCCAGCTCCCTAAGCCGTTCCTCATAAGGCATCGTTTCCAGGCCTTTGACCATTTTGGTTGCCCAAGTTCATTTTTTTTGCCCAAGTGTAGTACCTTACATTTCATCTTGTTTGCTTTGGCCCAATTGTCTAATCTGTTAAGGTCATTTTGAAGTGTGATCCTGTCCTCTGGGGTATTAGCCACCCCTCCCAATTTGGTGTCGTCTGCAAACTTGCTCAGGATGCCCTCAAGCCCATCATCCAAGTCATTGATGAAGATGTTGAATAAGACTGGGCCCAAGACAGAATCCTGTGGCACCCCACTAGTCACTACTCTCCAGGATGAGGAGGAGCCATTGATGAGCACCCTTTGGGTTCGGTCGTGATCCTTTTGATCCTTTCCAACCCTACAATTTAATGATTTTATGATTTATCCCCCGCCTTCCCCCCATAAGGACTCAAGGTAGCTTACAGATAAAAATAATAACAGCTGAAAACATGGGGGCGGGGGAGAGAATCAATAGGAAACAATTAGACATAGATAGATAGATAGATAGATAGATAGATAGATAGATAGGGCGGTTTTAATTCTATATCATCTATCTATCATTATGTATCATCTATCTATCACAGGGGTTGGCAACCTAAGGCCCAGGGGCCGGATCTGGTCAAATCGCCTTCTCAATCTGGCCTGCGGACGGTCCGGAAATCAGTGTGTTTTTACATGAGTAGAATGTGTGCTTTTATTTAAAACGCATCTCTGGGTTATTTGTGGGGCATAGGAATTCATTCATTCCCCCACCCCGCGAATATAGTCCGGCCCACCACATGGTCTGAGGGACAGTGGACCGGCCCACGGCTGAAAAAGGTTGCTGACCCCTGATCGATCATCTATATCTATCATCTATCTATCTATCTACCTATCTATCTATCATAATAAGAAACAATTAGAGATGGATAGATAGATAGATAGATAGATAGATAGATAGATAGAGATAGATGATAGTGCAGTTTTAATTATATCTATCATCTATCTCTAATTGTTTCTTATTTCGATAGATATAGACATACCTGCCAAGTCCTGGACAGAAAGATCCGGGATCGGCAGCGCGCGAAAACCGGAAGTTGCGTGAACGCAACTTCTGGTGGCGCTTTGCCCTTCTATGGGCACCAGAAAATGGCGGCGCCAGCGCCGGAAGTCGCTTCCACGCATGACCGGAAACACGTAAAAGCAACTTCCAGCGCCTGCGCCGCCATTTTCTGATGCCCATAGAAGGGCAAAGCGCCACCGGAAGTCGCTTTTACGCGTTTCCGATCATGCGCGGAAGCGACTTCCGGCGCCGCCATTTCCTGGTGCCCATAGAAGGGCAAAGCGGCACCAGAAAAATGGCCGCCGGCAGAAGCCGATTTAAGGGAGAATATCGGGATTAAAAACTAAACGGGAGACCGCCGGGAAACGGTAGGAAAAAAGGGGTTTTCCAGGCGGAAACGGGATACTTGGCAGCTATGGCTATAGATAGAAATAGATGATAATGCAGTTTTTATTCTATCTATGAGGGCTTGCTGATCAGAAGGTCGGCGGTTCGAATCCCTGTGACGGGGTGAGCTCCTGTTGCTCGGTCCCAGCTCCTGCCAACCTAGCAGTTCGAAAGCATGTCAAAGTGCAAGTAGATATAAATAGGTACCGCTACAGCGGGAAGGTAAACGGCGTTTCCATGTGCTGCTCTGGTTTGCCAGAAGCGGCTTTGTCATGCTGGCCACATGACCTGTAAGCTATATGCCGGCTCCCTCGACCAATAATGCGAGATGAGCGCTGCAAGCCCAGAGTCGGTCACGACTGGACCTAATGGTCAGGGGTCCCTTTACCTTTACCTTTTATGAATCGTCTATCTATCTACCTACCCTATCTATCTATCTATCTATCTATCTATCTATCTATCATCTCTAATGCGAATAATTACAATAATAGCGTGGCACAAGCCCTTTCATAAAAGCAGTCAGTTCCCTTAAGCCTGCTTCCACAAGAAAAGTGTTAAGCTGCCGGCGGAAAGACAGCAAGCAGGGAGACTATCTGGCTTCTCCTCAAAGCCTGGGACCCCTGGAGTCTTGTGCCACTAGGAGATTGGGCTGGTGTGCAACAACAGCCTTGAAGCGTTGCATCTGCAACACCCATCGCTCCATCCTGTCTGACCAGCTGCGATGTTTGGCCCTCTGCTGCAGCGCCCAGAACGTCACAAAGAGGCCCATCGCCACGCAGCCTTGTGGGGAGGGCCTGAAAAGAGCCCCCGGCTGAGCAAACCTGAACAGGCCCAGGAGGGGAGATGAAAAGGGACGGGGTGGGTGAGGAGGGGATGGATGAGAGCACATACCTCCATACTGGTTGCCGTAGTATTCGGAGCTGACGTACATCGTCTGGTGGGAGTCGAGGGGAACCGTCTGGTAATAGTCGTCGTACGGGTCGTACAGGTGTACCTGGAGAAAGCGAGAAGCGAGAATGTTTGCAGCCAGAGCTGAAAAACCTGAGCCGGAAGCCGGGGTGGGGGTGGGGCAGGAGGCAGCTCCCTGTAGCAACCGGCCTCTGCACCCAGATTGGCTTTTGGGGCTCTCCCCGGGGGGTGCCCCTGGCATTTTGAGGTGCCCTGGGAGGCAAGGCCGCTGCTTCTCTTCCGCAAGGCCGCTGCTTCTCTTAAAGGGTGGGAGAAGGAGACAGGGATAAAGGAAAGGCTATATATATGGCAAAATGGAGCTTCCACATTCAGAGGCAGTGTACCTGCGAATAAACAGGGGCAGAGGGGCTGGTCAACTTCATCTTGCGAATCACTTTCACATACAGGGGATTGGACAACTTGAGGGATTGGACAACGCATGGCTCTATCTATCTTAGGGTTGCCATACGTCCGGAATTTCCCAGGACAATCCAGAATACTCCAGTTGGAAGCCATGTCTGGGCGGAAATCGCTAAAAATGTCCGGGGAAATCTGGAAACCCATTTTGGCAGTGTCGTTTTTGGTGATTTTCTTTAAAAATGGCTCAAAAGCTTTAAAATATTATTATTATTATTATTATTATTATTATTATTATTATTATTAGCGAATTTGCTAACAAAAGCTCAACAACTTTGCTAAGTTGTTGATGGAGCAGCTATTGGGGGGGGGGGAGAGAACATGGATTTGAAGGGGAGACCTCCTGCAAGATGTAAGCACAGCTGGCAGCTGCGAAGGAGAGATTCTCACCCAGAGCCCAAAGGACCGAGGGGCAGCAGACTGTTGACGGAGGGAAGCAATGCAGAAAACGGAGGGGGGGGCCCTTCCCCATCCAGCCTGCCAAGTCTTTGGATCCCAAAGGCCAGAGACTTTTGAGTTCAGTCCGGAACTCTCAAGGCCCTCCCGCGGCGCCAAAGCCATTGATCGCCAACCTGATTGCGCTTATTGATCTGTGTGGCTGGCCAGACCGGGAAATTGGGGGAAGGCTTGGCTAAAAATAGACCTGCCACAGCAGGAGAACAATCGAGCTGCACGGTTCCAGAGCCTCGGGGTAAGCTGCGCTGCTGTGCGCTTTTTTCGGGCTGCAGCAGCCGCCGGTTCCAGGCGCCCACTTCCTCCTGCCATGGCCAGTTCTGGGCGCTGACCCGGCAGACCTCCTCCTCCTGCTGCTGGCTGGCTGGGTGGGTGCTTGCGGTCTCCCTCCGCGCAGCGCGGAGGCATGGCTTATTTTCAGGGGGTGTCTTATATTTCACAAATGCTTAAAAAGCCTGCTATGGCTTATTTTATGACTACGTCTTAAAATAAGGGAAACACAGTATATACGCCATGGGTAGGCCATCTAAGGCCCAGGGGCTGGATCCAGCCCAATCGCTTTCTAAATCTGGCCCCCTGGACAGTCTAGGAATCAGTGTTTTACTTGAACAGAATGTTTCCTTTTATTTAAAATGCATATTTGGGTTATTTGTGGGGCATAGGAATTTGTTCATTCCCCCCCCCAAAAAAATAGTCCAGCCCTTCACAAGGTCTGAGGGACAGTGGAACGGCCCCCTGCTGAAAAAGTTTGCTGACCCCTGATATATGCTAGGATGCTCCTAGCCCAGAGATGGGAAGAAGAAGAAGAAGAAGAAGAAGAAGAAGAAGAAGAAGAAGAAGAAGAAGAAGAAGAAGAAGAAGAAGAAGAAGAAGAAGAAGAAGAAGAAGAAGAAGAAGAGTGGCAAACGGAGGTGATGGAATATGCCGGAATGGCAAGACTGACGGGAAAGATCAG
Organism: Zootoca vivipara; assembly: GCF_965207765.1. Taxonomy (NCBI): domain Eukaryota; kingdom Metazoa; phylum Chordata; class Lepidosauria; order Squamata; family Lacertidae; genus Zootoca; species Zootoca vivipara. The sequence continues at coordinate 98,101,504 of NC_142587.1, read as the reverse complement.
AAACCAGGATGACCAATTATTTTTTAAAGACTGGACTAAAATTTTAACATATCTTGAGAGACTACCGTAAACAGTTGAAATCATTGACAGGAATAGAGTGACACTTGTAAAATAACATGAACTTTGGATACTATAAAAAAAAATTCCTTCAGTAGCACCTTAAAGACCAACTAAGTTTTTATTTTGGTATGAGCTTTCGTGTGCATGCACACTTCTTCAGATACAGTGAAATGGAAGTTTCCAGGCACTTATGTAGAGAAGGGGTGGGGAGGGGTGGGGATGGGGAGGGGGGATCACTCAGAAGGGTGGTGGAAATGGGTGATTGACTGACTGATAGCTGTTAATTATCGCAAACGACTGCAAATGGTTTTGCATGAAAAAGCAAGGGTTGAGATGGCTGAAGATCGCTTATCATGTATAATGAGATAAGAACCCGATATCTCTGTTCAAACCAGGTCCCTCCATGGTTTTGAGCTTGGTGATAAGTTGCAATTCAGCAACTTCTCTTTCCAGTCTATTTCTGAAATTCTTTTGTAGTAAGACAGCTACTTTGAGATCTTGTATAGAATGTCCTGGGAGATTGAAGTGTTCTCCTACTGGTTTTTCTGTCTTCTGGTTCCTGATGTCAGATTTATGTCCATTTATCCTTTGGCGTAGGGTTTGGCCTGTTTGTCCAATATAGAGAGCTGAAGGGCAACTGTTGGCATTTGATGGCATACACAATGTTAGAGGATGAGCAATTAAATAGTCCTGAGATGGTATGTTGGATGTTGTTGGGGCCAGTAATGGTGTTGTCTGGGTGTATGTGGCAGCAAAGTTGGCATCTGGGTTTATTGCAGGCTCTGGTACCAGTGTCCATGTTAAGTCTGGTGGTTGTATTATTGTGGGTGAGGAGTTGTTTAAGATTGGGTGGCTGTCTGTAGGCAATGAAAGGTCTTCCTCCCAGAGCTTGAGAAAGGGAGCGGTCATTGTCCAGGAGAGGCTGTAGATCTCTGATGATGCGTTGTACTGTTTTAACTTGGGAGCTGTATGTGATGACTAGTGGTGTTCTGTTATTTTATTTTTTGGGTCTGTCTTGCAGCAGGTTCTCTCTAGGTATCTGTCTGGCTCTGTTGATCTGTTGTTTAACTTCATCAGGTGGATATTTTAGTTCTAAAAAGGTTTGCTGTAGATCTCTTAGGTGAGAGATATTTGGATACTATGATTATATGATAGACCACAGTAAAAGATGCAGGAATAGAATTTAGAGAAGGAACCCTTGGAGGGAGGGAGGGAGGTCTGAATGTTCGAGATAACCTTTTTTTCTTTTTGGGGGAATTGTTATGTTTGTTGTGTATAATCTTTATGTAAAACTAATTTTAAAAATTGGAAAAAAAAGAAGAGAGTACAATTGCTTATTTACAATTACCTCCCGCTTGGACGACTGCAATGCGCTCTACGTGGGGCTACCTTTGAAGGTGACCCGGAAACTACAACTAATCCAGAATGCGGCAGCTAGACTGGTGACTGGGAGCGGCTGCCGAGACCACATAACACCGGTCCTGAAAGACCTACATTGGCTCCCAGTACGTTTCCGAGCACAATTCAAAGTGTTGGTGCTGACCTTTAAAGCCCTAAACAGCCTCGGTCCAGTATAGCTGAAGGAGCATCTCCACCCCCATTGTTCAGCCCAGACACTGAGGTCCAGCACCGAGGGCCTTCTGGCGGTTCCCTCGTTGCGAGAAGCCAAGTTGCAGGGAACCAGGCAGAGGGCCTTCTCGATAGTGGCACCCGCCCTGTGGAACGCCCTCCCATCAGATGTCAAAGAGAAAAACAGCTACCAGATTTTTAGAAGACATCTGAAGGCAGCCCTGTTTGGGGAGGCTTTTAATGTTTAATGGATTGTTTTATTTCGTTTTTCTGTCGGAAGCCGCCCAGAGTGGCTGGGGAGACCCAGCCAGATGGGCGGGGTATAAATAATAAATCATTATTATTATTATTATTATTATTATTATTATTATTATTATTATTATTACAACAGCTCAGCTGTTTGTGTACAAAGGGAAGGAGGTTGTGCGCTCCCCGAAAGGGTGACCACCCAACTTTGTCCACTATTAAGGACATTGCTCTGTTTCCAAATCTGAAGTTTATGCCACCATAAATCTGTCCAGTGGGATTCAACACGGTGCTACGGCATTTGTAAGAACCTAAGGAGAGCCTGCAGGATCGGTCCAATGGCCCATCTAGTCCAGCGTTCTGTTCTTTTTCATTGTCCCGTATTTTCAGGGGAACAATGAGGACCAGAAACCTGAAGAATCTCCGACTTGCAGAGCTCTTGCCCACAAGGAGCGTTTCAAGGGGCAGGAACGGGTCGCAATCGGGGCAGGAAACAGGACAAGGGATGCAAGGAAGGCTCACCTGAGTAGCTTTGGCCTCCAGAATCGCAATCTTCCAAGCTCTGTCAAGAAAAAGAGAGAGGCAGAAAATAAAGCAAAGCGTTGCCAGCAGAGACGGACCATTTAAAAAGTCCTTCCCCCTTTTCCCCAAGATCCCCTCCCACCCAACTGCTGCAGAAAGAAACTATGGGAAACAGGAATATCACCTGCAGCTCTATTTTAGGATTTCAATTGTGTTTAAATTAGGAGTCCCTTTTGTAGTTATTTACTTCGTTTTAATGAGGGTGAAAGAGGAGAGCGCAAAATATGGTCTGAAGCTCAACATCAAAAAAACCAAGATCATGGCCACTGGTCCCATCACCTCCTGGCAAATAGAAGGGGAAGAAATGGAGGCAGTGAGAGATTTTACTTTCTTGGACTCCTTGATCACTGCAGATGGTGACAGCAGTCACGAAATTAAAAGATGCCTGCTTCTTGGGAGAAAAGCAATGACAAACCTAGACAGCATCTTAAAAAGCAGAGACATCACCTTGCCTACAAAGGTCCGTATTGTTAAAGCTATGGTTTTCCCAGTAGTGATGTATGGAAGTGAGAGCTGGACCATCAAGAAGGCTGATCGCCAAAGAATTGATGCTTTTGAATTATGGTGCTGGAGGAGACTCTTGAGAGTCCCATGGACTGCAAGAAGATCAAACCTATCCATTCTTAAGGAAATCAGCCCTGAGTGCTCACTGGAAGGACAGATCGTGAAGCTGAGGCTCCAATACTTTGGCCACCTCATGAGAAGAGAAGAATCCTTGGAAAAGACCTTGATGTTGGGAAAGATTGAGGGCACAAGGAGAAGGGGACGACAGAGGATGAGATGGTTGGACAGTGTTCTCGAGGCTACGAACATGAGTTTGACCAAACTGTGGGAGGTAGTGCAAGACAGGAGTGCCTGGCGTGCTCTGGTCCATGGGGTCACGAAGAGTCGGACACGACTAAACGACTAAACAACAACAACAACAACTTCGTTTTAAAATTAATTTTATTTTCACATTTTGCAGAGCACATCAGACATTCTTTTTATACATTTAATTTTGCTGTCTACTTCCCTCCTGCTGCGGTTACGTAAGTTGTCTCTTCTCTTTTCTGCATCTCCAACATCAAAACCTAACTAGAATTCATCTCTTGTAGTCACAATTTCAACATCGCCCTCTGCACGTGTTCATAGCAGTCCTGCTAATGCTTTAAGTTGTTTGCAATAGTTCTTTAAACATTCAATAACCAAATCCCACTCTTGCTTCTTCTTCTTTTTTAAAAAAATCTATCTTCTTGATTTCTTAATCTTCCGGTAAGTTTTGCCATTTCTGCAAAACTTTTGCTGCCGGTCCTCTTTATTTGGGGCAGATTCTTCTTTCCACTTTTTGGGCAAACACCATTCGAGCTGCTGTGGTGTAGTTATTTATTTTGTGTGTGTACACATGCAGTACAGACACACAAACGCATTATCTTCGTCCCTATTGAAGGAGGCCATCTGGACAGAGAGGGAGCCTGGCTACAGTTACCTGTGCTCAGGTAACTTCAAGACTGAAGTGAGGGATGATGGGAGATGTAGTTCAGCAACACTCAGCAGTCCACAGGCTCCCTCCCTTTGATAATACTGTGAAGCTCAGGGATGGGATACAAATGGAAATTCCCTGAAGATGTTGTGGGATCACAACTCCCATCATCCCTCACCATTGGACCTGCTGGCTGGGCCACATGGGATTCAGAGTCCACCAACAAAACCTGGAGGGTGGTTACCCCTGGCAACAGCCTAGTCTGTGTTGTACTCTGGGGAAGAAAAATGCAAATTCTGCAGCCCAAATATGCTGTGTGAATAAATGCACGCTTGTGGCAGAGGAGGATGCAGCTAAACAGAAGAATAGAATAGAATAGAATAGATTTTTATTGTCATTGTCCCCTTGCGGGAACAACGAAATTTCTCGGTTGCTGTATGAACTCAGATAAGACACTCCATGTGAATTAAAATACTGAAAACACAATACAATACAGAACAATATAACAAATAAAATAAAATGACTTCAAAGTCCAGAGTACCCTCTTGCCACGACTCTCAGGCCTGCTCATATGCCTCCTCTCGCTTCTGCATTTCCTCCTGACTTCTAAGCCTATTGTGGCTTCTGTAAGGGACTAGAATTTAGATTTAAAGAAGAAGAAAAAATGCAGACAGATGTTTCCGGGATGCTGGAACCCGATCTCAGCCTCCAAATTCTGAGCTTGCCTGGTGCAATTATGAATGCACACTCAGCCGCAAGCTACAGCTCCTCATGCTTGTATGCTTGTGAAACATGGACCACTTATAAACGCCATCTCCAACTCCTTGAAAGATTCCATCAACAGTGTCTCCAAAAAATTTTACACATCACTTGGGAAAACAGGTGAACTAATGCCAGTGTACTGGAAGAAGCAAAGATCACTAGTGTCGAAGTGATGATTCTTAGACATTAACTTTGTTGGACTGGTAATGTTGTGCGAATGCCTGATGATCGTCTACCAAAGCAACTACTCTATTCCGGACATAAAAATGGAAAGCGTAATGCTGGTGGTCAACAAAAGAGGTTTAAAGACTCTCTGAAGGCTGACAACTGGGAAACACTGGCCTGCGAGTGCTCCAGTTGGAGAATAGCCTTTACCAAAGGTTTCATGGGCTTTGAAGACACTCGAACTCAGGACACAAGGGAGAAATGTGCTAAGAGGAAAGCACACTTGGCAAATCCATACCGTGATCAACTCCTGCCCAGAAACCAATTTCCGCACTATGGAAGGACGTGTGGATTCAGAATTGGCCTCCACAGTCCCTTACGGACTCATTGTTAAAGCCGTGTTTATGGAAGACAATCTTCCTTGGCTACAAGGCATCGCCAAAGAAGAAGACAGCTTCTCATAATAAATTTGTGCCTGTAACTTCTGCAGACCCGCAGATCACAATGGGTGCATTTTTTGCAAAGGCAAATCGCGACCTCCACCCACCCGGGTGACTCTGTCCCATGCCCTGTCTGGAATGTGCAAGCCCAGCAGCTGCACCCACGACTTTCAGGGTCCTCAGGACTTCTGCATTTCCTCCTCTGCTGGAAGGAAGGCGCACATACAGAAATTCCAGGCAGAAATTCAGAGTCCCTCCCGCGTGGCTGTATGGGCTCTGCAGATCTGGGAGACACAAACAGAGGCCTGTTTTTCTTCCGTTTGCCCAGCTGGGAGCAGAAAAGCGGCCGCTCAGCCCAGCAGCAAGTACTAAAGGCGCCTCAATAGCTGTTATCACCAACCTGATGCCCTTCGAATGTTCTGCATTACAGCTCCAGTCGGGGGCAGAGCGCCCTGTTTCTCTGTGGCAAAACGGGAACGTGCTGCCTTCTTGGTGGTGGCGCCCGCCCTGTGGAACGCCCTCCCATCAGATGTCAAGGAAATAAACAGCTACCTGACTTTTAGAAGACACCTGAAGGCAGCCCTGTTTAGGGAAGTTTTTAATGTTTCATTTTTTATTGTGTTTTTAATGTTCTGTTGGGAGCCGCCCAGAGTGGCTGGGGAAACCTAGCCAGATGGGTGGGGTATAAATATTATTATTATTATTATTATTATTATTATTATTATTATTATTATTATATTGTGGTAGAGTTGCCAGGCATAGCTAGGATTTGGCCCTCGTAAACAGCGTCCGGGCAAAAATCACTGGAACGTCCGAGAAAATCAGGATGGATGGCAACCCATGTCGGAAGTGTAGATTTCGGCAAATTTCCTTTTACTTTCTCCATAGATTTCAGTTTAGTAATTACTATGGAAGAGAAGAGAAGAATCCTTGGAAAAGACCCTGATGTTGGGAAAGACTGAGGGCACAAGGAGAAGGGGACGACAGAGGATGAGATGGTTGGACAGTGTTCTTGAAGCTACGAACATGAGTTTGACCAAACTGCGGGAGGCAGTGGAAGACAGGAGTGCCTGGTGTGCTCTGGACCATGGGGTCACGAAGAGTCGGACACAACTAAATGACCAAACAACAACAAATTACTATGGAAAGACCTGGTCTGAATAGAGATACGGAATTCTTGTCTCATTACACATTGGCCACCTGCATACTATCCCTTGCTTTTCCCTGTAGGACTAATTGCAGTCATTAACTGTGGTCAAGAAAGATATGGAGGTCTCGTACACCCCAGGTAGTGTGGTTGCTGACCTTGAGCCAGACATCTTGGAGAGTGAAGTCAAATGGGCCTTAGAAAGCACTGCTAATAACAAGGCCAGTGGAAGTGATGATATTCCAGCTGAACTATTTAAAATTTTAAAAGATGATGCTGTTAAGGTGCTACACCCAATATGCCAGCAAGTTTGGAAAACTCAGCAATGGCCAGAGGATTGGAGAAGATCAGTCTACATCCCAATTCCAAAGAAGGGCAGTGCCAAAGAATACTCCAACTACCGCACAATTGCGCTCATTTCACACGCTAGCAAGGTTATGCTTAAAATTCTACAAGGCAGGCTTAAGCAGTATGTGGACCGAGAACTCCCAGAAGTGCAAGCTGGATTTCGAAAGGGCAGAGGAACCAGAGACCAAATAGCAAACATGCGCTGGATTATGGAGAAAGCTAGAGAGTTCCAGAAAAACGTCTACTTCTGCTTCATTGACTGTGCAAAAGCCTTTGACTGTGTCGACCACAGCAAACTATGGCAAGTTCTTAAAGAAATGGGAGTGCCTGATCACCTCATCTGTCTCCTGAGAAATCTCTATGTGAGACAAGAAGCTACAGTTAGAACTGGATATGGAACAACTGAGTGGTTCAAAATTGGGAAAGGAGTACGACAAGGTTGTATATTGTCTCCCTGCTTATTTAACTTATATGCAGAATTCATCGTGTGAAAGGCTGGACTAGATGAATCCCAAGCCGGAATTAAGATTGCCGGAAGAAATATCAACAACCTCAGATATGCAGATGACACAACCTTGAAGGCAGAAAGCGAGGAGGAATTAAAGAACCTTTTAATGAGGGTGAAAGAGGAGAGCGCAAAATATGGTCTGAAGCTCAACATCAAAAAAACCAAGATCATGGCCACTGGTCCCATCACCTCCTGGCAAATAGAAGGGGAAGAAATGGAGGCAGTGAGAGATTTCACCTTCTTGGGCTCCTTGATCACAGCAGATGGTGACAGCAGTCATGAAATTAAAAGACGCCTGCTTCTTGGGAGAAAAGCAATGACAAACCTAGACAGCATCTTAAAAAGCAGAGACATCACCTTGCCGACAAAGGTCCGTATAGTTAAAGCTATGGTTTTCCCAGTAGTGATGTATGGAAGTGAGAGCTGGACCATAAAGAAGGCTGATCGCCGAAGAATTGATGCTTTTGAATTGTGGTGCTGGAGGAGACTCTTGAGAGTCCCATGGACTGCAAGAAGATCAAACCTATCCATTCTGAAGGAAATCAGCCCTGAGTGCTCCCTGGAAGGACAGATCGTGAAGCTGAGGCTCCAATACTTTGGCCACCTCATGAGAAGAGAAGAATCCTTGGAAAAGACCCTGATGTTGGGAAAGATTGAGGGCACTAGGAGAAGGGGACGTCAGAGGACAAGATGGTTGGACAGTGTTCTCGAAGCTACGAACATGAGTTTGACCAAACTGCGGGAGGCAGTGCAAGAGAGGAGTGCCTGGCGTGCTATGGTCCGTGGGGTCACGAAGAGTCGGACACGACTAAACGACTAAACAACAACAACAACTGTGGTCAACAGTTACAAGTGTTGGTCTGCCGTAGTCGAAACAAACAAACAAAAAAATTCCTTCCAGTAGCACCTTAGAGACCAACTAAGTTTGTCATTGGTATGGCCTTTCATGCTACTGGAAGGAATTTTTTTTTATTTTAAGTCGTCCACAGGTTTACCATACCCATTGAGTCAAACACCCATCTCCTACTACCCTCCTGAGAAATACCCCTCCCCACCCTCCCACTATATATATAAGGGTCTGGTGACTTCTGTTTCAGTGTATCTGAAGAAGAAGAGGAGGAGGAGGAGGAGGAGTTCGGATTTGATATCGCCAGAAGCGGCTTTGTCATGCTGGCCACATGACCAGCTGTACGCCGGCTCCCTTGGCCAATAACACGAGATGAGCACCGCAACCCCAAAGTCTGTCACGACTGGACCTAATGGTCAGGGGTCCCTTTACCTTTACCTTTAAGGTGCTACTGGATTTTTTAAATATTTTTCTATTTATGGATGCCTTAGTTAAGATTCCTGCATTGCAGGGGGCTGGACTAGAAGACCCCCGGGGTTCCTTTCAACACTACAATTCTGTGATTGTGTGCCACTAGACAACAGCCTGATGACTCTGGAGGAAATCACCGAGGGCTGCACCTCCTGGCCAGGGATATTTCTAATTGGATTTTTGTAGGGGGAGCATTCCTTCAGCAAATGACCCCACCCCCCACCCCGCCTCGCCCCAGCTTAGCTGGGGTTGTGCTGGCCCTTCCTTGACCTCCACGGCCCTTGACGTCTTCAAGTCATCTTTAATTATCTGCCCAAGCTGCTCTGCTAAGCAGCCGGGAAATAACCGGTGGCCTTCAGTCACGGCCCAGATGGACATTGCACTACTAACATCTCTCCGGTGGCAGAGATGAATTGAACTTATCAAATTGACATCCCAACTCCTCCTCCAAGGAGCTCAAGGTGGCGGGTGGTTCTCTCCCAGCCCCATCTAATCCACACAACAACCCTGTGAGGCAGGTTAGGGCTGAGAAGTAGGGGCTGGCCCAAGGTCACCCAGGGAGCTCCATGGGTTTCATAGAATTGCAGAGTTGGAAGGGACCCCAAGGGTCATCTAGACCAACCCCCTCAATGGCAGGAATCTCAACTAGCTCATACATGACAGGTGGCCATCCAACCTCTGCTTAAAAACCTCTAAGGAGAGCCCACAACCTCCTGAGGGAGTCCACTCTGCTGTTAAACAGCTCTTTTCATCAGAGAGTTCTTCCTAATGTTAAGTTTGAATTGCCTTTCTTGTGACTTGAAGCCATGGGTTCGAGTCCTGCCCTCCACAGCAGGAGAAAACAAGCTTGTTCGCTCTTCCACGTGACAGACCTTTAGATATTTGAAGATGGCTCTACTATCTCCTCTCAGTCTCCTTTTTTCCAGGCTCCACAAACCCAGTTCCTTCAAGTGCTTTTCAGTTACCAGACCCTTGATCGTCTTGGTTGCACACCTTCCAGCTTGTCAGTATCCTTCTTGAACTGTGGTGCCCAGAACTGGACACAGTACTCCAGGTGAGGTCTGACCAGAGCAGAATACAGTGGTACTATTACTTCCCTTGATCTAGATGCTATACTCCTATTGATGCAGCCCAGAATTGCATTGGCTTTTTTAGCTGCTGCATCACACTGTTGACTCATGCCAAGTTTGTGGTCCACCAAGACCCCTACCCTAGATCCCTTGCACATGTACTGCTACGGTAGTAAGCGAGGAGTCCCCCATTCTATATTCCGGCATCTGCTTCTGTCTAAGTGCAGAACCTTACATCTGTCCCTACTGAAATTCATTTTGTTAGCTTGGGCCCAACTCTCCAACCTGTTTGAACCCTGGTTTCCACCAGCTCCTAGTCCGACCCTCTAACCCAGGCATGTCAAACCTGCGGCCCTCCAGATGTTTTGGACTACAATTCCCATCTTCCCCAACCACTAGTCCTGCTAGCTAGGGATCATGGGAGTTGTAGGCCAAAACATCTGGAGGGCCGCATGTTTGACATGCCTGCTCTAACCCATGGCCCAGGGGCCAGATCCGGCCCAATTGCCTTCTCAATCCGGTCTGCAGACGGTCCAGGAATCAGCGTGTTTTTACTTGAGTAGAATGTGTGCTTTTATTTAAAATGCATCTCTGGGTTATTTGTGGGGCATAGGAATTCCTTCATTCCCCCAAAAAAATATAGTCCGCCCCCCCTCCCATGGTCTGAGGGACAGTAGACTGGCCCCCTGCTGAAAACATTTGCTGACCCCTGAGGTACACCCCCACACACACCTCTTCCCCTGCTGGACCCCACAGTCTTCATCTGGTCCAACATATACAGCGATCACAGGGGTTACAGAAGGTCCATCTAGCTCTGTATTGTCTACAATGACTGCCAGCAGCTCTGCAGGGCCTCAGAAGTCTCCCCTGGAAATGGCAGGACTTGAACCTGGGACCCTCTGCATGCTTTAAGTCTGAACAACTTGCATTTCCGCTCACCTGGCTTCCGAACACTGCATGCATCTGCAGGGGGATATTTCCGACCGGTCCGTTGCCAGGGGAACGTGGGAGAAAGGCAGCCACCCTCCGGTTTGTATACACAGCAGCTGACGCGAAGAGGTGGAAATCTTTCAAGAGCTACCACATCCCCGGAGGAAGCGGGTTTGTTTCCAAACATCATTTCCCCCAGGGCCTGGAGGCAGTAGCAAAGGCACCAAGAGTAAACATCATTAACAAGGGCTGGCACTAACCCTTTAGCCGGCTGGATCTCAGAGACAGGATGGAAGTGGTGTTCCAAAAGCTCGGGGGCAGAGAACCGGGTCATCTCTCCCCTCCCCAATGCTGCTGGGTTCAACCCCCAGCAGCCCTTGCAAGCAGCCTGGCCAATGGTCAGGAATCATGGGGTTTGTAGTCCCAGCTCCATTGTTATAGCCTCACTTCGCCCCGAGGAAGCCCTTTCCAGCAGTTTTCTCAGGCTTCACCGGCCGGTGATTGTTTGGCAGTAGAGCCCTTTTGTTCCCATTTTACAGATTGTGGAAACTGAGTCACGGAACACTGTGACGGAGAGAGGGCTCCAGACCCATTCCCCACTTCTTAGCTCCCACATTTAACAGTATTAATTAATCCGTATTGGTCGTTGGCTCGTTTCCAGGTCCAATTCCAGGTGCTTGCATTGGTGTTTGAAGTCTTGATTGACCCAGGCTGCAAATATCTGAAAGGGCTCCTGACTCCTCCTGACTCATGGTTGCTTTCGCTGAGATTCCCGCATTGCAGGGGGTTGGACTAGATGACCCCTGGGGACCCTTCCTACTCTACAATGTGAAAAGGATCTAGGAGTCTTGGTAGACCACAAACTTGACATGAGTCAACAGTGTGATGCAGCAGCTAAAAAAGCCAATGCAATTCTGGGCTGCATCAATCGGAGTATAGCATCTAGATCAAGGGAAGTAATAGTACCACTGTATTCTGCTCTGGTCTGTTGTCTTTGTCCATGGAGTTTTCTTGGCAGGGATACTGGAGTGGCTTGCCAGTTCCTTCTCCAGGTGGATCACATTTAGTCAAAACTCTCCACTATGACCTGTCCATCTTGGGTGGCCCTGCATGGCATAGCTCATAGCTTCTCTGAGTTATTCAAGCCCCTTCGCCATGACGAGGCATTGACAAAGCATCTTAAAAAGCAGAGACATCACCTTGCCGACAAAGGTCCGTATAGTTAAAGCTATGGTTTTCCCAGTAGTGATGTATGGAAGTGAGAGCTGGATCATAAAGAAGGCTGATCGCCGAAGAATTGATACTTTTGAATTATGGTGCTGGAGGAGACTCTAGAGAGTCCCATGGACTGCAAGAAGATCAAACCTATCCATTCTTAAGGAAATCAGCCCTGAGTGCTCCCTGGAAGGACAGATCGTGAAGCTGAGGCTCCAATACTTTGGCCACCTCATGAGAAGAGAAGAATCCTTGGAAAAGACCCTGATGTTGGGAAAGATTGAGGGCACTAGGAGAAGGGGACGACAGAGGACGAGATGGTTGGACAGTGTTCTCGAAGCTACGAACATGAGTTTGACCAAACTGCGGGAGGCAGTGCAAGACAGGAGTGCCTGGCGTGCTATGGTCCATGGGGTCACGAAGAGTCGGACACGACTAAACGACTAAACAACAACAACATTCTGCTCTGGTCAGACCTCACCTGGAATACTGTGTCCAGCTCTGGGCAGCACAGTTCAAGAAGGATACTGAAAAGCTGGAATGTGTCCAGAAGAGGGCAACGAAAATGGTCAAAGGCCTGGAAACGATGCCTTATGAGGAACGGCTTAGGGAGCTGGGTATGTTTAGCCTGGAGAAGAGAAGGTTAAGGGGTGATATGATAGCCATGTTCAAATATATAAAAGGATGTCATATAGAGGAGGGAGAAAGATTGTTTTCTGCTGCTCCAGAGAAGCGGACACGGAGCAATAGATTCAAACTACAAGAAAGAAGATTCCACCTAAACATTAGGAGGAACTTCCTGACAGTACCGTAAGAACTGTTCGACAGTGGAATTTGCTGCCAGGGAGTGTGGTGGAGTCTCCTTCTTTGGAGGTCTTTAAGCAGAGGCTTGACAGCCATCTGTCAGGAATGCTTTGATGGTGTTTCCTGCTTGGCAGGGGGCTGGACTGGATGGCCCTTGTGGTCTCTTCCAACTCTATGATTCTACAATCCTATGATTCCTTCCCTACAGATCCTCTCAGGTGCTGGGATCGGCAGAGGGGGGTCTTCTTGGTAGTTCCTGTGCCCTCAGAGACTTGGGGGTGGCAGTAGCTCAGGGGGACACGGCCTTCTCTGTGGCAGCCCCTAAGCCATGCAACTCCCCACAGAGATGCACCTGGCTACTTCATTGTATTTTTTCAGAGGATGGTGAAGGTGCTTGAGGTGTGTGCTTTAAGGACTCACCTTACTTTCATGGCTGCAAGTTGTTTTAAATTATTTTTAAACCTTGGGGCGAAGGGTGAAAAATTCATAATTATAACAGCTATATGAAATGTGGAATATTTAATACTAATTCATATTAAACTCAGCAGCTATGGGCAAGTCTCGGCCTCAATTGTCCATCTGTAAAATGGGATTATTATTGCAGCAACTTACACAGCATCGTCCTCGCTTTCGGCACACAGCATCGTTTTGGAGCCGTCTCTTTGCACGATGCACATCAGACACTCGCGGGTTCTCCCTTCAGGAGGCGGGATGTCTGGAAATCCAAAGGAGAGGCAGACAAAAGGGGGGGGGTTAAGAGAGTAGTTGAAAAAAATGTTTAAAATTTCAATAAGGAATGGGGGGAGAATTATAATTTATCTTAAAAAACCATTATAAAATTCATTGTAAACAGTTAAAATGGTTACAGCAGGACTGGAATAACACTTGTTGTTTAATGGTGAATTTTCGGACATAATGGAGAAGTAAAGGACTTGGATTATTATAAAAGATGCAGGAGGAAATGATTAACAACAGGACCCGCAAAGGGGAAGTGGGAAGTTCAGGAGATTCCTTGGAATCTTTTTTCTATGTTATATATTGGATATGTGATTGTAAAACTTTGATTTGATTTTCTTTAATAAATGCTTTATTGGTTGAAAATTGCGTAACATAACAAAGATGATCAATTGAGGTTAAACACAAAATAAAAATAAAAGTCTACAATCTTTCATCCCTTAATTGATACTTGCTTTGTACATCGTTTTGTAATTCAATTTAACTTGACCTCCGATCCTCCCATTGCGTTCCCTGATTAAATTCTTTAAATTCGCACTTGCCTAAAGTTTCTCCCTGTTGTCTGACTTACTTTCAGTTTTCTCAAAATTTCCTATTTTACACAAATTATTACCAAATAAACAAATTAAAAAAGAAAGTAGGTTCGGGGGATGAAGGCGTCAGAAATGAATGTCTGCTCCCCTCCTCTGCGTTCAGAAGGTCTGTGGTGTGAGCCTGAATATCTCTCGGAAAAGGTTCTCAAGTGACACAGCAGGAAAAACAGCTGGGCAATAAGACAGCGTAGACCACTGGATGGAGAGGGACCGGAACTCGGGAACAGCAGCTGCTTGGCCTGCAGAGGTTCCAGCTGCAACGCCCAACGCCTCCTGCCCTCTGGCGAACTGGAGGAAGCTGGTAAAGGTAAAGGACCCCTGGACAGTTAAGTCCAGGCAAATGCGACTATGGGGTTACGGCACTCATCTCTCTTTACAAGCCAAGGGAGCCAGCGTTTGTCCACAGACAGCTTTCCGGGTCATGTGGCCAGCAGGACTAAGCCGCTTCTGGCGCAATGGGACACCGTGGCGGAAATCAGAGTGCATGGAAACGCTGTTTACCTTCCCACCGGAACGGTATCTATTTATCTACTTGCGCTGGCATGCTTTCGACCTGCTAGGTTGGCAGGAGCTGGGACAGAGGAACGGGAGCTCACCCCACTGTGCAGATTCGAACCGCCAACCCTCCTTGCTCAAAGCCCGTGGATTCCATCCCTTGGGCAGAGAAGCCGGAAACCAGAAACCACACAAAACGCAGTCTTTATTTAATAAAATAATAAGATGGGGTGTTTTGCTCTAATTGTGCCGGCTGTTCGTTAAACTACGTTCAACATGTTGATTAAAACACCTGGTCAGAATATCTTTATTAATTTCCCATTACTTTGCCCAGGATCAGGTTCAAAGGACCTTGTAATTAATCAAGGAGTTATTATCCCTCTTGTTCTGTTTTAAAAACAACAACAACAACAACAACAACAACAACAACAACAACCCTCAGAATTCAGCTTCCCACAAAACCGTACTCAATATGCTTGGTAGTCGAAGGTTTACCAAATGGTCTCCCCACCTTCCCGCCGGAGCGGTGCTCATCTCGTTTTACTGTCCGAGGGAGCTTCCAGGTCATGTACAGCTTCCAGGTCATGTGGCCAGCATGACAAAGCCGTTCCTGGCGAACCAGAGCAGCGCACGGAAACGTCGTTTACCTTCCCGCCAGAGCAGTACCTATTTATCTACTTGCACTTTGATGTGATTTCGAACTGCTAGATTGGCAGGAGCTGGGACCGAGCAACGGGAGCTCACCCCGTCGCGGGGATTCGAACCACCGACCTTCTGATTGGCAAGCCCTAGGCTCTGTGGTTTAACCCACAGCGCCACCCGCGTCCTAAAAGGGCTCATCCAGACAGACAGAGAAAGAGAGGGAGGGAGATCTTTTAGCATGGCAGCATCATTTTCCTGACCTGCCTGTCAGTGTAGACAACACTGAGCTAGATGGATCAACAAGACAGGCGAACTAATACCATTGTACTGGAAGAAGCAAAGATCACCAGTGTTGAAGCAACGATTCTTCAATATCAACTTTGTTGGACGGGTCATGTTGTGCGGATGCCTGATGATCGTCTTTCAAAGCAACTCCTCTATTCTGAACTTAAAATGGAAAGTGTAATGCTGGTGTAGCTGGGAGACAGCTGTCCCGGACACGGAATTGACCTGCGCCTCCATGGACAGCTGTGAGTCCAAACTGACTCCCAATCTGCGCACCTGGTCCTTCATGTTATATATTAAGTTAACTGCAGTATTCCTTCTGGCCACCGTGGCTGCAGTTCTTACCCTGCTCACTGTGGCTGCAGTTCTCACTCAGGTCCACAACATGCAAATGAAGGATTGAGAGTGCTGTTCACAGATTGGGTAGCTAGGGGAAGTTTGTTACTGTTGCAAGTTACTGAGTACTATATAAGCCAGTCGGCTAAGCTGCTGTTCAGACTGGACTCAGAGCTAGAATAAAGAGCTGGTTGTTTTGAGAGCTGTGTCTTCATCCTTCTTACGCACTATTTTACACTTCAGGAGGACAGTTAGCTTATATACCCAAGTTTCTAACACTGGACCAATGGCCCATCCAGTCCTGTATTCTGTTCTCACAGTGGCCAACTAGATGCCCCAATGGGAAACCAGCAAGCAGGATTCGAACACAAGAGCATCTCTCTCATCCTGTAGTTTCCAGCACCTGGTATTCAGAAGCATGGCTGCCTCCGACATCGATTGCCTTCTCCTCCGTGCATCTTACTTGTCTTTGGAGACGTAGCAAAAAGGACTTTCCTTGGTGCTTCTTTTAAACAACCCAACAAATCTCGAGGCCCAGAAACTTTTTTTTTCCTTTTGAAGGAAAGCAGAAATTCTCAAAGCCTCAACGGCAAGGAAGCGCCCGCAACTCATTTCCCCAAAGACTCGCAGGATGGGCCCAAGGCTTCCCGCTGCTGGAGGACCAAAAACATGCCGATTTAGAAGGGGAAGTCTGTGGCAAAGCAAGGGATCAGCCGTGCGCAGCCAAGCGAGCCGAATGCCTGTGCCATTTCAGCTTCACTGCTGCAACCGGCGGAGTAATTGGGACCTTAGGGAGAAGCGTCCGTCTCCGTGGCTCCTGCTGAAACCACAAATGGCGGTGCAAGATTTGGCAACGATCCCAGGAGATGGGGCAGCGTTCAGGAGAGACCAGACGAGACAGAGGGAAGAAAAGGCCTTGCAGGCATCAGTTTCTCCCCCCCCCACCCCACCACTCCATCCAAGTTCCACTCTTGGCATGCAAAACAGGGGATTAGGAAAAAAATATATAAATCATTGATTTAAACATAACAGAAAGAAAGAAAACAGGGAATCAAAATTTGAAACCATAAAATGTCACAGCCTGCAAGGGCAAAAGGACAAAGATGCAGCGCAGCTCCAAAAGGGATGGAAAAGTATTAACTCACAACGAAGATAGATTCCCATTTCAAATAATAAAGATTGGCAAAAATGAAAGTATTCTCCATCCGTCAGTTCTATCATTCCTGAAACTAAAGGTTCTATGTAGTCCTAAATGAGCCAGCCATTTGCGCAGGCTGATGACACTGAAGGAACACATGCCGGAATATTTGTATAAGAAATAAAACCATGCCACTTATTTATTTTTTTAAAAAGCAGTCATTCGAGCTTTGCCCTTTAGAGACTTTTAGCGTACGAAATTTCTTTTCAAGAAGGGCAATTTGCCAAACCCTTGGATATCAAAATAGAAAAAAAATCCTTCAGTAGCACCTTAAAGACCAACTAAGTTTTTATTTTGGTATGAGCTTTCGTGTGCATGCACACTTCTTCAGATACACTTGAAACAGAAGTGTCAGACGCTATATATCTATTCAGAGGGTGGTGGGGGTGGGTGGGAATGGGTGATGGGCTGATGGGAGTGGTAAACCTGTAGATGGCTGTTAACGACTGCTGGTGACTGCAATTAGTCCTGGGGGGGGGAGCAAGGGCTGAGACGCTAAAGAAAGCTTGATCATGCATAATGAGATAAGAATCCGATGTCTCTATTCATCCCAGGTGGCTCCATGGTTTTAAGCTTGGTAATGAGTTCCAATTCAGAAACTTCTCTTTCCAGTCTGTTCCTGAAATTTCTCTGTAATAAAACAGCTGCTTTGAGATCTTGTATAGAATGCCCTGGGAGATTGAAGTGTTCTCCTACTGGTTTCCCTGTCTTGTGGTTCCTGATGTCAGATTTGTGTCCATTTATCCTTTGGTGTAGGGTTTGGCCTGTTTGTCCAATATAGAGAGCTGAAGGGCACTGTTGGCATTTGATGGCATACACAATGTTAGAAGATGAGCAATTGAATAGTCCTGAGATGGTATGTTGGAGCCAGTAATGATGTTGTCTGGGTGTATGTGGCAGCAAAGTTGGCATCTGGGTTTATTGCAGGCTCTGGTACCAGTGTCCATGTTAAGTCTGGTGGTTGTATTATTGTGCCTCCCCCCCCCAGGACTAATTGCAGTCATCAGCAGTCGTTAACAGCCATCTACAGGTTTACCACTCCCATCAGCCCATCACCCATTCCCACCCACCCCCACCACCCTCTGTATAAGGTGCTACTAAGGTGCTACTAAGGTGCAATTTAGGATCAATTTATTCTTTTTATTCTTTCTTGGTAAATTTTGAAAATGTAATAAAGTTTTTTTGTGTTTTCTTTTAAGTCACATTTTGGTAAGAGGATTTGACTTTTGCAAGCGTTCAGACTGGAAGAGCGGCGAGTTCCCTTTCAACCCCCGCTGTAGCCAGGGAGGAAAAATGAGATGAGCAGGTCACTTAAAGTTTATTGAACATTATGCATCAATATCGCGGAATCCCCTGCAGGGAGTGAGCTGGAGACAGGCAGCCAGCTTGGGCAACTGCAGAGCATTGCAATTTTTATTTTTTATTTTTTGCCGCTGGAAGTCTCAGAAAGGAGAGACATGGCGCTACATGAACCAGCCCTCTGTTTGGGCTGTTTCTTTCCATCCATTGTCTGCGAAAGAACGCTCTGGGTGACTCAGCACTGTTGTACCAAGCAGTGCAAGAGCAAAAACACGCAAACAAGAGGGAGCAGAGACAGAAAGAGAGCCAGGAGGCAGGGGGAGGAATGTTGCTTCTGCCCCAGGGAGGAAAGCTGGTACAACTGGATCAATTAAGTTGAACTGATTAAACTAACATTTTTAAATGGGATTTTCCATAAGTGTGCAATTAATTCATTGAATCACAGAACTGTTCATAAAGAAGGCTGATCACCGAAGATTTGAGGCTTTTGAATTATGGTGATGGAGGAGACTCTTGAGAGTCACAGAATCTGAGAGGATCTGTAGGGAAGGAATCATAGAATCATAGGATTGTAGAATCATAGAATCATAGAGTTGGAAGAGACCACAAGGGCCATCCAGTCCAACCCCCTGCCAAGCAGGAAACGCCATCAAAGCATTCCTGACAGATGGCTGTCAAGCCTATGCTTAAAGACCTCCAAAGAAGGAGACTCCACCACACTCCTTGGCAGCAAATTCCACTGTCGAACAGCTCTTACTGTCAGGAAGTTCTTCCTAATGTTTAGGTGGAATCTTCTTTCTTGTAGTTTGAATCCATTGCTCCGTGTCCGCTTCTCTGGAGCAGCAGAAAACAACCTTTCTCCCTCTTCTATATGACATCCTTTTATATATTTGAACATGGCTATCATATCACCCCTTAACCTTCTCTTCTCCAGGCTAAACATACCCAGCTCCCTAAGCCGTTCCTCATAAGGCATCGTTTCCAGGCCTTTGACCATTTTGGTTGCCCTCTTCTGGACACGTTCCAGCTTGTCTGTATCCTTCTTGAACTGTGGTGCCCAGAACTGGACACAGTACTCCAGGGGAGGTCTGACCAGAGCAGAATACAGTGGTACTATTACTTCCCTTGAGTCCCATGGATTGCGAGAAGATCAGACCTATCCATTCTGAAGGAAATCAGCCCTGAGTGCTCACTGGAAGGACAGATCCTGAAGCCGAGGCTCCAATACTTTGGCCACCTCATGAGAAGAGAAGACTCCCTGGTAAGACCGTGATGTTGGGAAAGCACAAGGAGAAGGGGACGGCAGAGGACAAGATGGTTGGACAGTGTTCTTGAAGCTACGAACATGAGTTTGACCAAACTGCGGGAGGCAGTGGAAGACAGGAGTGCCTGGCGTGCTCTGGTCCATGGGGTCAAGAAGAGTCAGACACGACTAAATGACTAAACAACAATTTGTTGTTGACAAAGGACAGCTGGACATATAAAGGGCCCCATTACCTTCAGTAGCTTAGGGCCTCATCAAACCTAAATCTGGCCCTGCCCCAGCTCCCATCAGCCCCCAGGAGTGTAGCGGACGGAAGCTGCGGTCCAACAACATGTGTAGGTCTTCCGGTTTCTCACCCGGGCTCTGCCGCTTACGAAACAAGGCAGTTTGGCTTACTTTCCTGTGCTAGCTTTTTCTCTTTATTCTGCTACTTCCAGTGGGTAAGACCGTCTGGAACCCCACAGGGTGGGCCAGTGAAGTAACAAGAGGAGGGGGTTTCAGGGGGGAAGGCGCCGGCAGGGGAAGGGTGAAGCATCCCTCCCCGCCAGCGTCTCTCTGCTGCAACGCAGCACCGTCCCCCGAGGGTATTTTGCCACGGAGAATGTCCCTCTTGGGCCTCTTTTATATAACCAGAGCTGTTTTGTAAATATTAGGCAGGTGCCCAGAGGCAAAGGGAAGGCAGGCAATTCAAGGAAAGGACTCTGGGGAAGGGTTTGTAATGTGCTCTCTTGGAACGGATGGCGAAAAATATTAAGTATATTGGCAAACCGGCTTACTGGAAACATGTACAATGAGATCTAATATACCTCTTGGATAGTTTGAAGGCCTTTCATCAGATGTCAAGGAGATAAATAACTGCAACTTTTAGGAGACATCTGAAGGAAGCCCTGTAGTGTATAGGGGAGTTTTTTATGTCTGGTGTTTTATTATGCTTCTGTATCTGTCGGAAGCTGCCCAGAGTGGCTGGGGAAACCAATGA
Organism: Zootoca vivipara; assembly: GCF_965207765.1. NCBI lineage: Eukaryota > Metazoa > Chordata > Lepidosauria > Squamata > Lacertidae > Zootoca > Zootoca vivipara. The sequence goes on along the minus strand of NC_142587.1, from coordinate 98,081,055 downwards.
TAAAATAATAACAGAGTAATTTTGTTGTTCCCGCAAGGGGACAATGACAATAAAGATATCTTATCTTATAAAAATAATAGAATATTAAATCATCATCATCAATTGCTTGGAAGCAATTCAGTTCAGCCCTATTTTTCAGCCCCTTTTCACAGTCATAGAATCATAGAGTTGGAAGAGACCACAAGGGCCATCCAGTCCAACCGCCTGCCAAGCAGGAAACACCATCAAAGCATTCTTGACATATGCCTGTCAAGCTTCTGCTTAAAGACCTCCAAAGAAGGAGACTCCACCACACTCCTTGGCAGCAAGTTCCACTGTCGAACAGCTCTTACTGTCAAGAAGTTCTTCCTAATGTTGAGGTGGAATCTTCTTTCTTGTAGTTTGAATCCATTGCTCCGTGTCCGCTTCTCTGGAGCAGCAGAAAACAACCTTTCTCCCTCCTCCATATGACACCCTTTCATATATTTGAACATGGCTATCATATCACCCCTTAACCTTCTCTTCTCCAGGCTAAACATACCCAGCTCCCTAAGCCCTAAGACCCAGTGTGGTGTAGTGGTTAGAGTTTGAATCCTCCCTTAGCCATGAAGCTCACTGGGCGACCTTGTGCCAGTCGCTGCCTCTCAGTCCAAACTCCCTCACAGTGGGGATTAAATGGGGGGGGAACATGCGCACAGCCTCAAACTCCTTGGTGGGGGCAGGGAAAAGTGGGATATAAACGCAATGAACAAACGGATGCCGTCTTAAGGACTAGAGACTTGTTTAAGGAAAAAATAAACGGCGGCTCCCCAAGCGGTTTCGTTCCTGGTGTAAAAAAACAACACCAGCGCTCTCTGTCCCTGCGGGGTCACGCACATCGGCGCGGTTCACAAGCGATGGGCAAACACTCACCGCGGCACTCGCGGCCCGTCCGGACGTCCCGGCAGTTGAACTTGATGTTGATCCGGCCATCCATATCGCGGCCGGTGTCGTCGTGGTAATAGACGAGGGTGCCGTCGACCCACAAGACGAACCAGTTCCTTTTCCATCGTCTCAGGATGGAACCTGTGGTGGCCGGGGAGGGGAAAAAGAAAGAGAAGGGGGGGAAGGGTGAATAAAGGTGACTATGAAGACCAAAAAAGTGGCGGTGATAGAGCAGTATGCAAAACTAATGCCTCCTGTTTTTTTGCCAGCCCTTCCTTGGAGCTACGAGGTCACTGCGCCTCTCTATTTACATATCCCTCGCTCAGCTCCAGAGCCAGAAAAAGTGAGGAAAAGCTGCCTGCCAAAGCCAAAGCCAGGGGCACGATGTGGGGCTCGTGCAGGCAATGCTGCGGGTGGATGATGCCCCTCCCCACGGTTTGCTGACTCTGTTTTCCAGCCGTATTCCTCTCATCTTCTGCCTCGTCTGCTGGATTTCTATTCTGCTTTTTTTAATTTAAAAGAGAGAGAGAGAGAGGCTCCGGGATCAAATGTCCCCAACTAAAAGCATTTGACACAAGAAAAGAAGCTGGGTTGGCACTGAAGGGAGTTGAGAGCAGAAGAAGCCTTGCAGAGGTGAAATTCCCAGAGTGCCTTAACAACCCATATCTCTTGCCAGATGACTCTGGGAATTGTAGCTCTGCGTGGGGACAGGGGGGGCGGAGAGCAGGTCCGCTGCCCCCAGGGACATGGCACGCGTTCTGGGGGTGGGGTGCGTGATTTGGGGTGGGGTGCGGCGCACGTTTTGGGGGTTTTATTTTATTTGGTTTTTTATCTTATATTTTGGAAATGTACATCCAGGCGTGTGTTTCTTTTTCCTTTAATTTTTTGGGGGGGAACCCAAGAGAGTGGGGCCCTAAGCTATAGCTTGTTTAGCTTATACGTAAATCCGGCCCTAATTATGACCATCTCTCATGGATGCTTTAGTTGAGATTCCTGCATTGCAGGGGGTTGGACTAGATGACTCTCGGGGTCCCTTCCAACTTCACAATTCTGTGATAAGAGGGGTAGCCAAGATGACGCCCCCAAGATGTTGCCAAACTACATCACCCCATCATCGCTGACCACTGGGCTTGCTGGCTGCAATGTGATGATGGGAGTTGTAGTCCACACTCAAGAAGAGGTAAGGTAAAGGTGGACGCGGGTGGTGCTGTGGGTTAAACCACAAAGCCTAGGGCTTGCCGATCAGAAGGTTGGCGGTTTGAATCCCCGCAACCGGGTGAGGTCCCGTTCCTCGGTCTCTGCTCCTGCCAACCTAGCAGTTCGAAAGCACATCAAAGTGCAAGTAGACAAATAGGTATCGCTACAGTGGGAAGGTAAACAGCGTTTCCGTGAGCTGCTCTAGTTTGCCAGAAGCGGCTTTGTCATGCTGGCCACATGACCTGGAAGCTATACGCCGGCTCCCTCAGCCAATAACACGAGATGAGCGCTGCAACCCCAGAGTCGGTCACGACTGGACCTAATGGTCAGGGGTCCCTTTACCTTAGGTAAAGGTAAAGGACCCCTAGACAGTTAAGTCTAGTCAAAGGCAACTATGGGGTTGCGGCGCTCATCTCGTGCTTTCAGGCTGAGGGAGCCAGCGTTTGTCCACAGACAAGCTTTCCGGGTCATGTGGCCAGCACGACTAAACCGCTTATGGTGCAACGGGACACAGTGACAGAAACCAGAGTGCACAGAAACACCGTTTACCTTTGCACCGCAGCAGTACCTATTTATCTACTTGCACTGGTGTGCTTTCGAACTGCTAGGTTGGCCGGAGCTGGGACGGAGCAATGGGAGCTCACACCATTGCAGGGATTCGAACCGCCGACCTTCTGATTGGCAAGACCCAAGAGGCTCAGTGGTTTAGACCCCAGTGCCACCCACGTCTCTCCGCATTAGAAAAGAGCAGGTGTCAAGCAAGGATCCCGAGGAAGTTTCTGGAGGACGAGCTGCCCAGAGGAGGGGGGGGCATGTGTTTGCTCTCACTCACGGATCTCAGTGGAGACAGCGAGTGGGAACAGATGGCCCAGCTTCAAGGGGACGGACAGCAGCGCAGAGAACGAGGAGAGCTTACTTCTGCCTCGGTGGCGGCAGCAGTTATTCAGGTGGATGATCGCCTCGAGCAAAGCGGTTTGGAACAAAATGTTGCCTAGGCTACAGTCCTCAGCCCACCCTCCGTCAAAAGCAACGGGCTTTGCTTCCAGGTAAACAGGAGGAGAGGAGGAGGCCAGGCGAGGGAAGGGGGGAGACCTTCGCTTCTGAAGGAAGTGTAGCCAAAACAGAACACAACTGTCATCATCCCTGGCTGCTAGCGGGAGCTCATGGGGGTCGGGATCTTGCAATGTCAGGAGGCGGCATCAAATTCATTATTATTTTTGCCTGCTGTAACTTCTTATTGCTTTTCCCCATTTTTTTGGATTTAAAAGTGGCAAACTGCCTGGGCAGAGAAGCAGGATGGAAGCGAGCAAACAAAGAAGGTTTACGATCCTGACCCGCTTTACCTGGGAGGAAGCCCCGCTGAATGCAACAGGACTTGCTCCTAAGTAGACACGGTGATAAAGGAAAAAATGCCTCCGATGAAACCTGGTCTCCCTTCGTTTCATACATAAGGGGAAGAAGCTCTCCCACCAACCTCACAAAACTGTCTGTGGAGAATCAATAGGGACTGTCAGTGTTTGAAGACCATGGAAAACAGGCATCCCCAAACTGTGGCCCTCCAGATGTTTTGGGACTACAACTCCCATGATCCCTAGCTAACAGGACCAGTGGTCAGGGGTGATGGGAATTGTAGTCCCAAAACATCTGGAGGGCCGAGTTTGGGGGTGCCTGATGTAAAAGGACATTGGCCTGGCACCTCCCTCATATAATATAGGCAGGTGGTAACGGGGGATAATGGGAGTTGTAGTCCAAAAACAGCTGGAAAGCCAAGTTTGGGAAACACTACTCTAGATGTTTGGAAGGGGGGGTGGCGATCTAGGAAATAACTGCTACCCAAAACTTTCATACAGAATATTTGTTTATAGCTATGCTGCTATTTCATGGAAACCAAGTCCAAGGCAATTTAAAAATATGCATATTGTCAATGGCCTCCAAAAACTACCGGTTCCACCTTGCGCAATTCTGAGAACCTGGACTTTCTCACTGTATATGGGTTTTTTAAAAAAGTTTTCAAGCCTATAGATAGGTCCCTAAATACAAAAGTTGCTCCACCTAAACATCCATAAATTACGGTGACAATTTTGCAATGGCTAGTCAATTAAAATCACCAAAAGCTGGTTTTAATAATAATATATTGCTTATACCCCCCACACACAATCTGAGTGGGTTGCCCCAGTCATTTTCTGGGCCTGTCCTACCATTGGGCAGTTGGAATATCATTACAGCAAAGCAAAGTGAACATTGCTAAAGGGATTGTTGCATTCCACCACCTTTAGGGGAGTGCTGCTCAGATTGTCTGCTTCTGGTACCAAATGCCCTTAGATATAATAATAATAATAATAATAATAATAATAATTTATTTATACCCCACCCATCTGGCTGGGTTTCCCCAGCTACCCTGGGTGGCTCCCAACAGAATATTAAAAACATGATAAGAGTATGAAAAGAGCCTTAATGGATCCGACCATATCTGGTTCACCTTCCTGTTTTCGACAGTAGTCATCCAGATGTGTCTGGGAAGCAAAGACAGCTTTGTCCATTTCTAACCGTTTTGTTGGTCTTTTTACAAAGATTGTGGCCCCCAACAAGAGCAAACATCCAATCTTTTGCAAGCTTACTTGGGAGTAAGTCCTTGCTCCCAAGCAGACACAAATGGGCTGTACTGTTTCGGGGCTCGGGGTTCGAAATGTGCAAGGAATCCCAAGACACAACTGGTCTCTCAAGCACCCCATTATGAACACAGCAAGCGCAGCAGTCCCAGAAGCTTCCCCGCCTCTCTCAGAAGAAGAGCGAGCCTCTAAATTCCCAGGCTAAGACTTACTCTGTCTCCAGAGCCAGCCGCATTTCAACAGGGCCATTTCTGCAGAGATCTCCAGGCTGATCTATCCCGGCAGGAGAAGAACTTAAGGAGAGGAAAGGCAGGAGTTAGGAATGCAAAACTACCGTATCAGAATGTGACATCAGATCACCTTCCCTCCTCCTCGGCCAGCTCTCCGAGAGAAAACAACTTGTTTTTCTGCTAGTGGGAATTTTCCAACTGTGGGATGGAGAGGAGGAGGGAGGAGAGCGGCAATTGGGGTCACTGGACTTCTAAATAAAGGCACGAGTGTGCGGCTAACCAGATCTTTTTTTAATGCTCCTCTCGAATTATCTCTGTTATGTAAATTACAAAAGGGTGGGGAGGGGGGAAGAGGGAAGCCGCAGTTCCTTTTCCCTCTGCGGGATTTAGAGATTAGCATTTTGCTTCTATGTTTAACTGAAGCTATCTAGACTAGAACATACCTGGAGCAGGGCATTGCTTCCAAGCAGCCTTCCCTAACCTGGGGCCCTCCAGCTGTTCTGGACTACAATTCCCATAATTCCACCCCTAGTGGGGCTGGTGGGAGTTGTAGTCCGAAACACCTGGAAGAGCCTGGGATGGAGAAGGCTGCTTTAAACTGCTTCCTAAAAGTCCCGGCTCCTTTCTGCTGCTGAACTTGGCAGGAGTACAGAAATGGGATCAGGAAAGGAGGGGGGGATCTAAGCATGGCACCACAAAGTGGCCAGGCAAGGGGGCTGGGGGAAGTGTGGCATAATGGTTAGAGATAAGGGTTCAAATCCCCCCACTCAGCCATGAACCTTTCACTGGGTGAGCCTGGACCCAGCCACTGCCTTCTCTCAAAACAACCCTCGCAAGGTTGTTTTTTTGGGGTGGGATACTAACACTCCTATACTCTGCAAAGAATGAAAGTATTTCTCTCCCCCCCCTTCCCCTTCTCTCTCTCCCCTTCTCAATCCCACATTGCTTACGACAAAAAATGCCTCAAATTGACTGTCATTGACCTTTATGAAAGACTCTACAATTTGAAAACAGAGACACTGAATGTACTCTTGTTACTTATGGGAAAGCTTTCAATAAAAATATATTAATAATAATAATAATAATAATAATAATAATAATGGGGGGGGAGAAGAACCATGTAGGCCACCTGGAGGTCCTTGTAGCCAATAAGAGGGGATATAAATTCAATCAATCAATCAATCAGTGAACGGGGTGGGTGGTGGCCAGGCACCCAGAGCAGAAAGGGGAAGAAAGATTCGGGTCTGCAGAACCATAGGAGCACAACATGGAAGCCTAAATTAAACAATTTTTGAAAATAAAAAAAATCTGTTTTTAGTCTATGAAATAATGAAGATAAAAACGAGTGGGGAAAAGTCCAGAAGTTTCGTTCAAACGGGGCAACAAAAATACTACAGAAAAGTACCACTGAGGCTGTCGCCCAATATACGCTTATGGTGAGCAACCTTCATCTGACTCTTCCTGGCGCTTCCCCCCCAGGGAAACGTGCCTCGAATCTACCTGGCTGGATGAAGCCTGCAAGGCGAGGGAGAAATGTGGAGAAGAGAAGAGATATTTTTTTCCCCGGTGGCGGCAGGAGAAACCCAAAGCCTGCTGGAAAAGGATCCCCAAAGTTTTTTCCTCTGCGTTCCCGTCTCTGCCCGCACAAATCTGCTCCGCTAATCCGGAGCTTGAAACTGGACAAAAACTATATTTGCGATTCCACCTCCGTCAGAGGTAAGAGAGAACTCAAAATGAACCCGGGTCGCCGCGCTCTTACGTTGTCTGGACTAGGGTTCGGTTACACCCGATCGCTAGACCGCCCAGATCACTCACATTTCTCCTGAACGAAGGGGCTGGATCCGCCTTAGGTCTGGGTAAGGTGGTTCAGCTGCGCTCCCTCCTTCCCACACCAAGCCTGGGAATGGGGTCGGGGCGCGTTGCTTCAGGGCTGCCTCGTCGCCTGCCTGCCTCCCTCTCTCCTTCTCTCTCTCCTCCCTTCCCACCTTGTGGATCCGTTGCAAATAAGAAGCTGCGCCGCCTCTCCCGGGGTTGCAAAGATGCGCACGCGATGCCCAGGTATCCCAGCGCCTGCCTGCTTTCTTGCGCGCAAAGAAACTCCGCCACGCGCCACCCCTTTGCACCATCCCTCGCCCAGCCCATCAGCTCCAAGTCCTCTCTTCCCCACCCACCCACCTCACCTCACCCTGCTTTATACCTAGAGAGCCCCCGGCGCGCGCTGACACCTTTCCCGGGACTCGCCGGGCAGCCACATCAAACCTCTGGCAGATGGAAACACAACACCCTCTCCCTCTCCCTCTTTGCGCAGCATTCTGGGAGTCGTAGTTTGCACTGGGCAGCGCAGCCCGGGATGGACTCCAGCTCCCAGGATGCAAGAGGAGGAGGAGATGCTCGCCTTCATTTCCCCAAAAGGCCCCCCTCACCTGACTCCCCGTTTCGTTGCGCATCCGTTGCAAAGGGGAGGAATGTCCTTCCAGCGTAAACCTCTCTGGTGCCTACTGAGAAATCAGCTCCGTTGCTTTCCAATGGGGCTTACTCCCAGGTAGAAGGGCATCTAGGATCTGCAGTCTTGGAGAAAACAGAAAATTGGGGGGCTAGATCTCCCTCTGTTGGTGTCCCACCCTTTGCAAATTGGGCCATTCCCAGTGCTTTTTTTCTCTTAAAATTTTTTTAGGAGTACTCTCATCTTGACTCAAGAAAATCACAATTTTATAGTTCAAATCGGGGGGGGGGAATAAATAAAGTAAATGGAGAAAAGTTCTGTACAAAGATTCACAAAAAGTTTAGGGGTATGTGCCGCCCCTCCCCCCCCCCCGAAAAAAAGCACTGGGCATTCCAGGCTTCCAGTCCAAGTGGGGCTTTGTTCTTTTGCTGGCTGAGTAGCAGGTTTTAGATAGGAAAAGAGCCACAAGCTGTGTCCACGCCATACATTTAAAGGACACTTAAATGTCCCAGGTGGTGCTGTGGTTAAACCACTGAGCCTAGGGCTTGCTGATTAGAAGGTCGGCGTTTCAAATCCCTGTGACGGGGTGAACTCCCGTTGCTTGGTCCTAATGGTCAGGGGTCCCTTTACCTTTACCTTTTTATCCCCACACACCCCATCCCCATAGAGAATCATGGAAACTATAGATTTCCCCCCCACACAAAGGTGCTGGGAATTGTATTTCTCCAAGGGGGTTCCCAGGATTCTTGATGGGGAGGAGGCGCACTTTAAATGCACGATGCATATGCAGCCTGAGCAGGTGTGGTTGAGGCAGCTGGGAAAGTGTGCAGCAGCGATGTTCCCATCTGTTCCCCTCAGCGTGTTTCTCATCCTGCTCTATTTTTAGTGGTGCTTCGGCACATCGGCTGTTCAAATGATGCTCCGGTGACTTGCGCCTCCCCCCCCCCACACACACACTGCCTTTTGGCTTAGAGAAAGGACAAGAGGCACTGACCGTGCCAAAACAAAAGCCCACAGAGGCCTACACTCTTGTGTCCCTCCTTACCTGAGGCTTTGGCAAAACAGGAAAAACCGGTGACCGGATGAAGCGGACAAAGGCATCCTTCCTCTGCCTCAGCGGCCACAACAACCGGGCACGTGCCAGGAGGCACCCCAAGTTGTTTTCACTGCTGCTCACCCCGGCTCGCTAAAAACAATCATTTAAAAGTAATTGAACTCTAATGGAATCAAAATAATATTAAATAATATTCTTTTAAAAACCAGCCTATTGAAATACAGGTAATAAAAACGGCACAGCACTATTAAATGCCCTTTCCTTAAAAAAGAAAAAGAGGGGGCGAGGGGAGCCAGTTCCCAAAGGCCTCTTGGGATAAGAGAGTCTCCACCTGCTGGTGGAATGACAACAAGGAGGGGGGAGGTCTGGCTTCTCTAGGAAGGGAGTTCCAAAGCTGTCTGGGAGCAGCCACCACTGAGAAGGCTCTGTCCTGCGTCCCTGTGAGGGTGGTGGGACTGAAATAAGGGCCTTCCCTCAGAGCCTGGGCAAATTCCTGTGAGAAACTAGGGTCTTTTGGATAGTCTGGCTTTTCAATTATGGTGCCGGAAGAGACTCTTGAGAGTCCCATGGACTGCAAGAAGATCAAACCTCTCCATTCTGAAGGAAATCAGCCCTGAGTGCTCACTGGAAGGACAGATGGTGAAGCTGAGGCTCCAATACTTTGGCCACCTCATGAGAAGAGAAGACTCCCTGGAAAAGACCCTGATGTTGGGAAAGATTGAGGGCACTAGGAGAAGGGGACGACAGAGGACGAGATGGTTGGACAGTGAAATGTACTCGGAGTCGAGAGTGAATTTCATGCTCTTTATTCAGCTCATAGTCATCAAGGAGAAGAGGAGAAGAAGAATGGCTCTTTTCCCAAAACCATCTGCTTATATACATTATTTACACAATGGGCCTTGCGTGATTGGCTACTTCAGGGCTACACCTGTGGGCCAATTATATTGTGGATTGACTTCTGCCTGCAGCCTGATTGGCTGCTCCTACAGGCCAATCAGGTAGCAGATTCACTTCTGCCAGCCGCCTGATTGGCTGCTCCAGCAGGCCAATCAGGTTGCGGATTCACTTCCACCTGGAGTTGGATTGGGTAGCTCCCGCTGATTCTGAATCCTATTGTTCTAGGATTCAGCTCAGTACATAACACCCCTCCCCTCTAAGTTCCAGTCCTGCCCGGGAAGTTGCATTCGTAGTCCCCAAGGTCTGCTGGCCGCCTCCGTGTGCGTTGTGGCCTGGGGTGTTCCTTGGTCAGGGGTTCTGGTTCTGGCTCGTGTTCTGAGGCTGCTGGCTGTGCCGGGGCTGTCTGGTCTGGCGCCACTGAAGCACTAGGTTGTGGCTCTGGTTCCGGTGTCCTTCCAGCCTCGGGGCGCCCCTCTGTGCCTACTGCTTCTGCTTCCCCTGCCCACCCCTCTCGCTCTACAGGCCTCACTGCCCTGCTGTCCCCTTGGGACCCCTCTGTCCCGCTCTCCTCCCGGGTTCCTCCTGGGAATCGTCGCCGTAGCTGGTCGCAGTGGCGGCGCCAACATTGCCCCCCTTCCGTTAGTACCTCGTACGACACGGGACCGGTCACCTTGGTGACTGTGGCGGGTACCCATGCTGGGCCTGCCCCAAAATTCTTTGCGTACACTGCGTCCTGGGCCACAAATGTCCGGGGGTTCCTGCCTTTCCCCACCACTACCTCATCCTGAGCTCTGTCGGGGTGAAGTCGGTCCAGTCTAGTTGGAAGGCGCCGGCCCATTAGTAGTTCAGCTGGGCTCCGGCCCGTCGTTGTGCTTGGGGTGCTGTGCTGTGCTAGAAGAAATGCGGCAAGGCGGTATTCCCAGTCCCCTTGTGTCATGCGGCGGAGGCTGTCCTTGGTGGTCCGCACCATGCGCTCCGCTTGGCCATTGGTGGCAGGGTGGAATGGTGCTGAGCGGATGTGGCGGATGGCGTTCTGCGCTGTGAAGGTCTGGAACTCCTCTGACGTGAATGCGGTTCCATTGTCCGAGACGAGGGTGTCAGGGAGCCCGTGGGTTGCAAAAAGCTTACGTAGTACCCGGATGGCTGCCGCCGTAGAAGTGGACGGTACCAGTGCGACCTCCAGCCATTTGGTGTAGGAATCCACCACTATGAAGAATGTTTTTCCCTGGAAGGGGCCAGCGAAGTCCACGTGCAAGCTAACGTAGGGGCCCTTAACTACCAGCAAGTCCAATTGTTGCTTTCGCCCTCGATATTGCACCCTGAAGGTCTCCACCCCCATTGTAGGGACCTTACGTTTCTGGAAGTCCCGGAGGGTGAATGGGGCCGGCCTTAGTTTGGGACCCCCATTAGGGCACAGTTCCCTTAATGTTCGGGCCGAGATTATGGATAGAGTTGAACCCGTGTCCAGCTCCATGCGGCATGGGGCTCCCTCTATCTGTACCTCTATATAAATTTTCTCTGTGCTGGGATGGGGCAACTGGAATACCTGGTAGTCCGTGATCTCCGTCGAGTTGCCTTGGTGCATGGTGCCGTGTGACCTGGGGCTCCTGGGTCGGTCATCTGATGCTTGTCGACGGGTGAGTCGAGCCCGACACACCCGGGCGATGTGTCCCAATTTTCTGCACTGCCTGCACTCTGCGTTGCGGAAACGACAGGTCCTCCTCTCGTGGTTCTCCCCGCAGCTTGCACAGTTCCCTCCTTCTCGTCGAGGCTGCTGTGGTGTGTGTGCTGCTTGAGTGCGCCGCTGTACTCGGTGTACTTCCTCCCTGTCAGATTCGGATTCGTCGGTGAGGTCTTCGTGGTAGACCCTCGGTTGGGATGGCGGGGCCGGTCGTGCCTCTTGCGTTGACCTCTCGGCGGCTTCGGTTGCCAGGGCTTCCTCCAGAGCAATCTGGAACGTGAGGTCTTTTTTTTGGCGTAGAGGCGTCGTTGCAACATCTCGTCCCTCAGGCCACCGACGAGGCGGTCACGAAGCATGTTCTCCAACTCTGAGAAGTTGCATAGCCGGGCGGCTTGGCGGAGGGAGGTCACAAACCCAGTTATGGTTTCCCCCGGGGCTTGCCGCTTTGCGTAGAAGGCATTTCGGCAAGCTACCACCGAGGGCTGTGGTGAGAAGTGCTCCTTCAGCCGTTCCATTATTGTTTTGTAAGAGACGGTAGCAACATCTCTAGGTGCAAGGAGAGCCCGGGCGATTTCAAACGTCTCCTCTCCACAGACGCTGAAGAATGTCGCCCTCTTCATGGCATCGTTGGTGACTTCTTTCGCTTGCAGGAGGAAGTTGAAACGGGCGGCGTACCCTTCCCAGTCTCCTGATGCTGGTTTGAATGGCGAGAAGCTGCTGTCGGTTGCCATTCTGGGTTCCTTGGGTCCTGGAGCTGAAGCCTGGATGCACGGTGCGATGCAGCGGTGCAGCAGGTGGTGGTGCTGCGGTGCAGTGCGTGGTGGCGGTCAGCTCAGCAGGATCCCACCTTCGTCGCCAGTGAAATGTACTCGGAGTCGAGAGTGAATTTCATGCTCTTTATTCAGCTCATAGTCATCAAGGAGAAGAGGAGAAGAAGAATGGCTCTTTTCCCAAAACCATCTGCTTATATACATTATTTACACAATGGGCCTTGCGTGATTGGCTACTTCAGGGCTACACCTGTGGGCCAATTATATTGTGGATTGACTTCTGCCTGCAGCCTGATTGGCTGCTCCTACAGGCCAATCAGGTAGCAGATTCACTTCTGCCAGCCGCCTGATTGGCTGCTCCAGCAGGCCAATCAGGTTGCGGATTCACTTCCACCTGGAGTTGGATTGGGTAGCTCCCGCTGATTCTGAATCCTATTGTTCTAGGATTCAGCTCAGTACATAACAGACAGTGTTCTCGAAGTTACGAACATGAGTTTGACCAAACTGCGGGAGGCAGTGGAAGACAGGAGTGCCTGGCGTGCTATGGTCCATGGGGTCACGAAGAGTCGGACACGACTAAACGACTAAACAACAACAACAACAACTAGCACTTTGAATTGTGCCCAGAAACAGATCGATAACCTGTGGTTACCTGGCCTGTTCCTTACCCAGCCAAGAGATTGGCCTGTTTCTCCCACTGGGATATGGAAAGGAAACAGATCCCCCTTCGTTCAAGAGCAAAGATTGAACAGGGAGAATTTACTACAGTGTTGCTCGTGCCTTCCCACGGACAGACACTGACGCCATCTGCTTATTTACCATGCGCATGAATGAGACTCTGGGGGAATCTGCGCTCTCCCCCAAAGCTGCACTCTGCATCCAAACGGTTCTGACATCTTGAAGAAAATGAGCTTGTTGATATCAAGGCTCATTTTACAAGGAGGAAGAGCACAGGGACAGGTGGGAAGAGGAATCTTCAAGAGCACCAGCAGTATGAGAAACCGGGTGTACAGTACAATTGTTTCTGTTGGAGTTTTGCTGCTGATAATAACTGGGGAGAATGGATGGTGTTCATCTGAGCCTGGATGGTGTTCATTGTGGACATATTAGGAATTTGGAAGGAAGTCCACGATGACCAGTTGACAGGGTGGGTGTGTCCGTGTCCATCCTGCCCTCTCTTGTGGCTGCTACACCGCTTGATCAGCAGAAATCAGCAGGCAACATTTTGCATGACATGGGAGATCGGCAGGATCAGCTGCTGGTGTCTGAAGTTCAAGCTGTGGTTGATTGTATTTGTATTTTTTACATCGATACATCACCTTTCCCTTCCAAGGTGTTGTACGTGCTTCTCCCCTTCCCCATTTTATCTTCACAACAACCTGGTGAGGTCGTTTGGGCCAAGAGACAAGGTCACCCAGTGAGCTTCATGGCTGGTCGAACTCTGGCCTCCTAGGTCGCAGTCCAGCACTCTAACCGCTATGCCACACTGCCTGCCTGGGTAAAGACACAGCAGCAGGCAAGAGTCAGAAAGTTGGAAATTGTAGGAAGAAGGCTTCCACGCAGGAAGGACAACTCTGGTGACCCTCGTCAGAAATTCACCAATACCATTAGCTATTCCCTTACAGGGGTTCCTTACAACAACCCCCGATAGCTCAGTAGGTAAAGCATGAGACTTTTGATGTCAGGGTCGTGGGTTCGATCCCAATGTTGGGCAAAATATTCCTGCATTGCAGGGCGCTGGACTAGATGACCCTTGTGGTCCCTTCCAACTGTGATTCTATCTGTTATCACATTTTACAATGAGCCCGCAGTTTACTTTGGCTGCTCAGCCTAGATGCGAATACCCATCGTGCTCTCTGGGAGTTTCAAAGGCCTGTTTGTCTTGCTGGGGGAACAGCAGAAGAGGCTTCTCTCAGGGCTCACTTAGCAAGCAGGCAGCCACTGTTGCTGTAGCTCCAATAGCAGAGCTCACTCCCAACGCCTGTGCCCCTTTCGCTCTAAAAATAAGGTTTAAATCAGGTGCAGGGTACTTCTGACCCTCTGGAGGTTTAATGGACTCCAACTCCCATCAGCCCCAGCAAACAAGGCCCACGGCCAGTGATGGGGTCGCCATCTTTCAAAACGTAAAATTTCTGACACCCACAAAGTTGTTGAGCTTTCCGGTGCTCTTTCCCATGCAGCCGAGTTTTCCCTGACATTTTGCAGATTCGGCAAAATTCCCCCGATGCCTTTTTTACACCCGAAAATCAGGACGTGTCTGATTTGGATGGGCATCTTGGAGTCTAGCAGGCTATTTTTTTAAAAAAAACTTATTAAAAAACAAAACAACATTGAGTAAACATGCATAACACGACCTAGTTACAGACACACATTATGTAATGCCTTGTGCAGAGTCAAACGAGCTTGCAGCAAGTGATTAAATGATCTTAGAAGAGTCGTTAGCAGTTTTGTTTGATTTTTATGCATCAGTGCAGCCCCTCTAAAGTGAGGTGCAGGTGTTTGGAGGGCCTGATCATTTTTTAGTCCTTTTTAAAAAGGGGAAATAATAACAACAAAACACTTCCTGGAACTGATCTCTCTTTGTTTCACCTCTGACCAATCCTTTGCATTGTGAAAGATGTTCAGACAAGGCTATATCCCATCACTGAAGAAACATTCCTCTTTAGGGAGCATTGCACATGACTGTCATTGCTGAGCCATCCTAGAATCTACCACCAGTAAAACAAGGCAGGTTCTTTATGTTTAAATGTTGGACTTCAACATCAACTTCGTTGGACTGGTCATCTTATGCGGATGCCTGATTATCGTCTTCCAAAGCAACTACCGGTACTCTATTCCGAACTGAAAAATGGAAAGCGTAATGCTGGTGGTCAACAAAAGAAGTTTAAAGACTCCCTCAAGGCAAATCTTTAAAAATGTAGTATAAACACCGACAACTGGGAAACACTGGCCTGCGAGCGCTCCAGTTGGAGAACAGCCTTCACCAAAGGTGTCATGGGCTTTGAAGACACTCGAACTCAGGATGAAATGGAAGACAATCTTACTCGGCTACGAGGGAAAGAAGAAGAAGAAGAAGAAGAATCTCACATTTGATGTTGCAACGAATGTTTAATATTCATGCATTGATGTTCCAGTACATTTTTAGATTACATGTGAAAAAGGTGTGTGGGGGGGTCTTAGTAGACCACGTTTCACATGAGTCAACAGTGTGATGCAGCAGGAGTTCTTTGTCCAGTTATGGGCACCATAATGTAAGGAGGATGTTGACAAGCTGGAAGGTGTGTGCAGAGGAGGGTGACCAAGATGATCAAGGGTCTGGAAGCCAAGCCTTATGAGCAACAGTTGAAGGAGCTGGGTATATTTAGACTGGAAAAGAGGAGACTGAGAGGAGATGTAATAACCATCTTCAAGTATCTCAGGGAGGATGGAGCAAGCTTGTTTTCTCCTGCTCTGGAGGATAGGACTCAAACCCATGGCTTTAAGTTACAAGAAAGGATATTCCGACTAAACATCAGGAAGAACTTTCAGATAGTAAGAGCTGTTTGCAGTGGAGCAAATTCCCACGAGAGGTTGTGGATTCTCCTTCCTTGGAGGTTTCTAAGAAAATGTTGGATGTTCACCTGTCTTGAATGCTTTAGTTGAGATCCCTGCATTACAGGGGGTTGGACTAGATGACCCTCGGGGTTCCTTCCGGCTCAACACTTCTACACTACAATGACTCCATGTTCTTGACAATATGTCTGGCCCAGCTATGCACTGCAGCTATTTTTAGTTTCCACCTTGTCAGCTCAGTTTATGCTCTGTCATACCTCACTGTCATGCTCAGGAGACAGCCTGAGAGTTTTTCATCCGAATGCCACAAGCACTGGAACTTCAGGCCAGCAGTGAGATTTCTATAATTTTGGGTTCATCTTGCCCATCAGGACCGGATCAACGATACCAGCCTGCTGCTCAGGGCAGCAAGAGATTGAGAAATAACAGCGGGGAGGTGTGAGAAGCTCATCCCAGGAACCTGGTGTCAGGGACAAGGAGTAGATTCCTCTTCAGGTGATGTATACCACACACAGAGAATAAGCACATTCTTCTTTGGCGATCACTTGTAGCCGAGTAAGATTGTCTACCATGAATGCGATCTTAACAGTGAGTCCATAAGTGACCGTGGAGGCCAATTCTGGAGCCACATGTCCTTCCACAGTGGGGACATTGGTTTCCGGGCAGGAGTTGAACATGGTGAAGGTTTGCCAAGCGTGACTTCAACTTAGCACGTTTCTCCCTTGCGTCCTGAGTTTGAGTGTCTTCAAAGCCCAAACACCTTTGGTCAAGGCTGTTCTCCAATTGGAGTGCTCACAGGCCAGTGTTTCCCAGTTGTCGGTGGTTATACTATATTTTTTTAGTAAAATAAAAAAATTCCTTCAGTAGCACCTTAAAGACCAACTAAGTTTTTATTTTGGTATGAGCTTTCGTGTGCATGCACACTTCTTCAGATACAGTGAAATGGAAGTGTCCAGGCACTTATGTAGAGAAGGGGTGGGGAGGGGTGGGGATGGGGAGGGGGGATCACTCAGAAGGGTGGTGGAAATGGGTGATTGACTGACTGATAGCTGTTAATTATCGCAAACGACTGCAAATGGTTTTGCATGAAAAAGCAAGGGTTGAGATGGCTGAAGATCGCTTATCATGTATAATGAGATAAGAACCCGATATCTCTGTTCAAACCAGGTCCCTCCATGGTTTTGAGCTTGGTGATAAGTTGCAATTCAGCAACTTCTCTTTCCAGTCTATTTCTGAAATTCTTTTGTAGTAAGACAGCTACTTTGAGATCTTGTATAGAATGTCCTGGGAGATTGAAGTGTTCTCCTACTGGTTTTTCTGTCTTCTGGTTCCTGATGTCAGATTTATGTCCATTTATCCTTTGGCGTAGGGTTTGGCCTGTTTGTCCAATATAGAGAGCTGAAGGGCACTGTTGGCATTTGATGGCATACACAATGTTAGAGGATGAGCAATTAAATAGTCCTGAGATGGTATGTTGGATGTTGTTGGGGCCAGTAATGGTGTTGTCTGGGTGTATGTGGCAGCAAAGTTGGCATCTGGGTTTATTGCAGGCTCTGGTACCAGTGTCCATGTTAAGTCTGGTGGTTGTATTATTGTGGGTGAGGAGTTGTTTAAGATTGGGTGGCTGTCTGTAGGCAATGAAAGGTCTTCCTCCCAGAGCTTGAGAATCTATATTTTTTTAGATTTTCCTTGAGACAGCCTTTAAACCCCTTTTGTTGACCATCAGCATTACGCTTACCATTTTTAAGTTCGGAATAGAGTAGTTGCTTTGGAAGACGATAATCAGGCATCCGCACAACATGTCCATTCCAACGAAGTTGATGTTGAAGAATCATTGCTTCAACACTGGTGACCTTTGCTTCTTCCAGTACACTGGCATTAGTTTGCCTGTCTTCCCAAGTGATGTGTAAAAAAAAAATTGAGACACCGTTGATGGAATCTTTCAATGAGTTGGAGATGGCGTTTATAAGTGGTCCATGTTTCACAAGCATACAGTAAACACACACACACACACACACACACACACACACACACACACACCGGTGCTTACAACTCCAAGCCTTAAAAATGAATCCCCTGGTTGGATTATTTATAGTCAATCAAAGCCCAGCTTGATTATAAAGTTGTTTAATAACCACTTGGCCACTCTTAAATACTTAAGCCCTCTATTCCAGGCAAGCAGTCTCGCTATCTAAAGCTTCCCCCACCCATTTTGTGCGCTGACGGGACTTGCCAAGTGAAATCGTCAGAAGGGATTAGGTTAACCCTGCGACATAACCAGTTGCTTACAAAGTGGGGTGTGTCTCTCTCTGTGTGTGTTATCTTCTGCTAAGGGCGGGCGGGCAAGCCTCTAAACATGCCAGCCTTTTGCACGGCTTGGAATTAAGCGAAGTGCTGAGCTCCCCTCCCCACCCTGAAAGTGAATTTATAACTAATTACTGTTATAAATCGCTCCCTTAGTTGCTTCCTTAGGCAAGGAGTGTGGAAGTTTTAGCAGGGTTTTTTATCCACTCCAGGCTATCTGCTAACTATTAGCTCAAAATTCAGCAGGGGATGTGGGCTCTAAGGTTGGGTCCAATTATTCTCCACTGTCCTTCCTCTGCCAGCATTGCAGGTTTCGCTTAAGACCTGCAATAAGTTGTTGCCTTGGCACAACTTAGCCTTTCTCAGCCTGGTGCCCTCCAGATGTTCTGGATGCTAGTTTCCAGCTCTGCTAGTTGGGCCTGATGGGAGTTGTAGTCCAAGATTCTGGAGAGAGAGAGGGAAGGGGTTGGACGCTGCCTCCTCCAAGTCTTCCTTGCCCCCTTCTCCCTCCTGCCTGTTCTCACCCACCCAGATCCTGCTCCGGCTCCAGCGGCTGAAATGACAAAAGTCAGGCTGTCAGTTCCTCTCCAGCTACAGCTGGCGTTGGGTAGCTGGAGAGATGGAAAATGGAGCCAGGAAGAGGTGTAGTGGTTGGAGGGCTGGGAGAGCAAGGTTCGAATCCCCACTCAGCCATGAAGCTCCCTAGCCTCGCCTACTTTGCAGGGCTGCTGTGAAGAGAAAATTTGGTGGCTGGGAGAACCATGAAGGCCACCTTGAGCTCCTGGGAGGAAAGTGGGCTAGGAATTTCCTAATAAAAGTGGATGGTGAGAGGGGAGAGAAAGGGGGAAGGCAGGGAAAGAGTGTGGAGGAGCTGAGCTCTCTGGAAAAGACTGGCCGGGTCGATTTCCAGAGATCCCAGGACTCACACCTCCAAAGAGACCAAGAGAAAGGGAAGGAATCCTACTTACAACCTGCCCTTTTCGTCCAGGAAAAATTCCCACCCGTCCTCTCTAAACTACCGTAGCTATCTAAAATGCCCATCCAAGCCTAACTCTGACCCCAACCTGGAGCTGACTGTGGCTCAGATCACCAGCTTCTTATAGCAAAATTCCAGCTTAAACTGAAGAAAGTAGGAAAATCCATTGGACCAGTAAGACACAATCTAAATCAAATCCCTTATGAATACACAGTGGAAGTGAGGAACAGGTTTAAGGATTTAGATTTGGTGGACAGAGTGCCTAAAGAACTATAGACGGAGGCTCGTAACATTATACAGGAGGCAGCAACGAAAACCATCCCAATGAAAAGGAAATGCAAGAAGGCAAAGTGGCTATCCAATGAGGCCTTACAAATAGCAGGGGAAAGGTGGCAAGCAAAATGCGAGGGAGATAGTGAAAGATACAGGAAATTGAATGCAGATTTCCAAAAAAAAATAGCAAGGAGAGTCAAGAGGGCCTTCTTAAATGAGCAATGCAAAGAAATAGAGGGAAACAACAGAATGGGGGAAAACAGAGATCTGTTCAAGAAAATTGGAGATATGAAAGGAACATTTTGTACAAAGATTACCATAATAAAGGACAAAAGTGGAAAGGACCTAACAGAAGCAGAAGACATCAAGAAGAGGTGGCAAGAATACACAGAGGAATTATACCAGAAAGATATGGAGGTCTCGTACACCCCAGGTAGCGACCCATGAGGTATCCCATCCCCCTCCCCCCACCCTCTGGCTCCCCCCTCCCTACATCAGCCCATGACCTATTTGGGCCCCTCGCCCCCAGTCTCCCCCCCCCAGGGCTCCACTCGGGATAGTATTTAAAGGGCTGTTGAGCTGCGGCCTAGTCTGCAAAGTGGAGCCAAAGCCTAGTCTGTGGGCTGTAAAGTAAAGCCGAGGCCTAGTTTGTAGCCTTTAAAGTAGAGGCGAGGCCTAGTCTGTCGGCCTTGGCTTGGGCTAGTATTTAAATGTGAGCCGAGGCCTCTGCCCTGTATCTCCATTCCTTGGCCCTGGCCTGACTCTATGGTTGTCTGGTAATGGCCGCCTTGGTGGCTTGGTTGATGACATCATTATTTGGCGCCGCCCTTCAGAGCTTTTGCTGGTAACAGTGTGCAATCTGCCTTTCTATTGGATGCTGCTGGAGTCTTCAGAGCTTCTGCTGGTGATGTCTAATTTGTGCGCCACGTTTTTGTGTTTAATCAGTATTTTAGGTATGAAAGGTGTGCTTTGGGGGGGGGAATTATGCCAGATCCCTCCCTGATGGGCAAGGTACGCTTTGTCCTAATTTGATGCAATTTGGTTCAGCAGTTACGGAGCAAGGGTGTTACCTCCACGCACGCAGCGGGAACATTTATATATAGAGAGATTCATCATGTGGAAGGCTGGTGTGAGGGACAGGGGATATCGCGAAGTCCCTCCCCTCCTGAGTTCCAGCCCATCCCCGAGCGCAGGGGAAAGCAGGGAGAGCTCCGTCTCAAGTGGGGAAGCAGGAAGTGGGGTCCGAGGCTCAGACAGGGTAGCGGAGCCAGCGCCCCAGGTGAGACAGGAAGGGGAAAGCAAGGGGGGCAGACCTGTTCCCCCAACTCCGGAATTGCGCAGAAAACGTAGGGGGAAGAGGATGGGTCTCCCCAAGTTGTTATGTTGGAGGAAAACGCGCCAAACGCCATTCGGAGGTTCTGATTCTAGCGGATAAGATGTGTCTCTGTAAAAAGCACTGCCTTCAGCACTGTAAATACGCAGCACCAATAAAAAGATAAAATGCAGAGCGGTGTAGAGTCGTTACTCTGAAGTAGCCCACTCTGGCCACTGTGACAGCAACCTCCGAATCTTTTTTTGGGCTACTTTGGAGTTGCCGGGATGAGCGCGCCAGAAGCGGAGAAATGGCGGCAGATCGCGGAGAAAGCCCAGCAGGACCTGCAGCAACTGGCCATGCAGGCACAGGGGGAATTAAAGGCGGCTAAGCAAGAAACGGAGCAGGTCAAGGAGGACTGCCAAAACCTTGCTGAACAGGTGAGAACGCTACAGGAAAAAGAGCAGCAGTTAAGGGCGGTAGCGGCAGACCTCCAGAACAAGTTGGATGCAGAGAAAAACAAGGGGGGAGGGGCCCCCCAACTCCAAGTGCTGCCAGGAAGGAGAGCAGGGACCCTAGTAAGCAAGTTCAACGGAGATCCAAGGGAGTATCATGGCTTTGAGACTGAGATCTTGTATGCCCTTGAGCTGCACAATGATGAGTTCCCTGATGATGCGCACAGAGTAGCGTTTGTAGTGGAACACCTTACCGGGGCAGCAAGGGAATGGCTCAGACCGTTAATCGCGACAAAAAATCCTTGCATTAAGAATGTCAAACTATTTTTAGAAGGCTTAAGAGTAATGTATGCGTCTGATAGCCATATGGACCAGACCAAAGAGGAACTGCATAATTTACGCCAGGGAAAAATGACAGTTCGCGAATATTGGGCGAAATTCACCATGCTGGTGCACAGACTGGGGTGGGAACTGCACTCGCCTCCGATGCAAGCTGCGTTCTATTTGGGGTTGCATGAGGATGTCAAGGATGAGCTCTCGAGAGGTCCAAAGCCCAATAGCATGGATGAGCTCAGCAAAGCGGCTCTGGCGGTGGGGGTGAGACAGGAATCCCGGTGGAACGACAAGCAAGCAACGCGCGCAAAGCGGGCTTGGTTCCCACGGTCTCTGGAGAAGCCACTCCCCCAACAGCCCTCCCAAGCCACGCCTGGGGCCAGCCAAGACCAGGAACCCATGCAAATTGATAGCGCGCGCGCGCGGGATTTTCAAACCCCAGCGGCACCAAGACGCAAGGAGGGGAGGGGCGGAAACTGCTTCCTCTGCAATTCCCCCCAGCATCTCGTCAGAGACTGCCCACATCGCCGGGAGTGGCAAGGAAAGGCGGGAATGGTTGTGCCCTCCCCCACTGACACAGCACCACAGCAGGGAAACGAGACAGCCTGGCTGCAGGAGACAAGGGGCAGCAGCCAGGCACAAATGGCAGCCAACAGCCCCAACCCACCCACCCGCGCAGCGAGGAGAAGCACCAGCCCACCCCCCCACCCCAGAGCAGGGGTGGTTCTAGAAGTGACTCTAACGCTCCCAAATGGGTACCCCCTGACGGTCTTAGCGTTAATTGACTCGGGGGCGTCCGCAAATTTCTTTTCGAGAAACTTTGCAGAAGAGCACCAGATCCAACTTCTGCAGCTGGATTTTCCCCTGCACGTCGCCACCATTGACGGCAGGGAGTTACTGGGAGGGGCCATCACCCATCAGACCCCCCCCATGAGGATGACGGTGGGACGACACTCAGAGACACTGGCATTCAACGTCACCACCATCTCAGACCCCCCCATAGTCTTGGGCATGAGCTGGCTGGCGCGCCATGACCCCTCCATCAGTTGGCACCAGAGATGCATCACGTTTGGATCAGACTTTTGTCTGGAATATTGCATGCAGCACCAACCAGGGGAGGGGCCTCCAATAGCCACGGTGGCCACCATGCACGTCAAGGGGGGTGAGGCAATACCCAAGCCGTACTGGGACCTGCAGGAAGTCTTCAGCAAAGCGGAATCCGACCACCTGCCTCCCCACAGGTCCTTTGACTGTCAGATCAACCTGGTGCCAGGGGCCACGCTACCCCCTGCCAAACTGTACTCCATGTCAGACCAGGAACTGGAGGATCTGCGTGCGTTCATCGACAAGAACCTCAAGCGGGGGTTCATCAGAGAAAGCAAGGCAGCGGGGGGCAGCCCGGTCTTCTGGGTGGACAAGAAGGACACGCAACAGCGCCGCCTGGTGGTGGATTTCAGACGGCTCAACAGCGTGACGGAACCGGTGGCTTTCCCTATGCCCAGAGTGGACGATCTGCTGACAGCGGCACGCAGGGGCAAGGTCTTCACCAAGCTCGACCTGCGGGGGGCCTACAACTTGATCAGGATCCGGGAAGGCGATGAGTGGAAGACCACGATGTTCACGCCACTGGGCTCTTTTGAATATCTGGTGATGCCCTCCGGTTTGCAAGGGGGCTCTGCTTGCTTCCAGGCCTTCATGCACCACGTCCTGGGGTCCCTCCTCTTCAAGAACTGCTTGGTCTTCCTGGATGACATCCTTATTTACTCCAATGACCCAGTGCAGCATGTGAAGGATGTCAGGGAGGTGTTGCAGCGCCTGAAGGAGAACCATCTGTATGTGAAGCTGGAGAAGTGCAAGTTTCACACCAAAGAGGTGGACTTCCTGGGCTACAAGCTGTCAGACAAGGGGCTAGCGATGGACAAGGACAAGGTGCAGGCCATCCTGGACTGGCACAGCCCCAGGACGCGCAAAGATGCCCAACGCCTACTAGGCTTCGCCAACTTCTACAGGAAGTTCATCAAGAACTTCTCGCGGGTTACGGCTCCCATCACTGACTGCCTGAGAGGCAAGCAGAAGTTCAGGTGGACACCGGAGGCGCAAGCAGCATTCGAAGGCCTCAAGAGGGTGTTCGCCTCAGACCAGAACCTGTTCCACGTGGTGCAGGATGCGCCCCTACGCGTGGAAACCGACGCTTCAGACAGAGCTGTGGGAGCGATCCTGTTGCAACTGGATGCCAACAGAGAGTGGAGACCCTGTGCCTTTTTCTCCAGGAAGCTGACCCAACCAGAGCGCAACTACACGGTGTTTGATAAGGAGCTTCTTGCGATCCATTCTGCGTTTAAACACTGGAGACACTTCCTGGTGGGCGCCAAGCACCCCATTCAGGTGTGCACGGACCACAAGAACCTGGAGTTCTGGAGAACAGCCAGGGTGCTCAACCAGCGACAGATACGGTGGGCAGAGTTCTTCTCGCACTTCAACTTCTCCATCCACTACATACCGGGGGAGCAGAATGTCAGGGCGGATGCCCTCTCCCGCAAGCCAGAGTACATGGAGGAGGAGTTGCCACCAGCACCCCGACACGTGTTTCCCCCGTCGGCATGGTCCTGCGGAGCAGCAGTGGTGAGCAAGGCAGAACTCACAGCACTGACGGCAGCAGATGAGTTTGCCACCCGCATCTTCAGAGACCTACGAGGGGGGAGGGAGCAAGCAAAAGACTTTGCAGAACGCCGGGGACTGCTTTTTTTTACAGGGGAGCCCTGTACCTGCCCACCAACCAGCTCAGAGGTAAGGTCCTCAAGCAGATGCACGACAACCCAACGGTGGGTCATTTTTGGAAGGGACAAAACCACTCACCTAGTCATGAGACACTTCTGGTGGCCAGGGGTGCGGGAAGATGTTCGGGATTATGTAAGGGGCTGTGACACCTGCCAGCGAGCAAAGGTGGTCAGAGCAGCACCAGCAGGGTTGCTGGAGACATTAGCCACACCGCACAGGCCGTGGGAAGTAGTGTCCATGGACTTCATCACAGACCTGCCGTCGTCCAGGGGCAAGACCGCAGTGTTGGTGGTGGTGGACCTCATGTCCAAAATGGGCCATTTTATACCGTGTGCCAGGGCGGTCTCTGCAGAAGAGACAGCCAAACTGTTTGTTGACCACGTATTCAGACTGCATGGATTACCTTTAAGACTTATTTCGGATCGAGGCCGCCAATTTGTTTCCAGGTTCTGGAGGCGGCTCATGAACCTCCTGCAGGTGGAGGTCAGCTTGTCGACGGCTCGGCACCCGCAGACCAATGGACAGGCGGAGAGGGTCAACACCATTCTGCAGCAGTACCTGAGATGCTACGTCAGCCAGAGGCAAACGGACTGGGTGGATCGCCTGCCACTGGCAGAATTTGCCTACAACAATGCGGTGCACGTCTCCACAGGGGTGTCGCCCTTTAAGGCCAACTACGGGCGCGACCTCAGATCTTTCCCGGAGAGGGAGGGGGAGGAGGAGGAGGAGGGCCCACAGGCAGAGGATTGGGCAGAGGAACTGGAGACGGTGCACCAGCAGCTCAGGGAACACTTGGAGAGGGCCAAGGAAGCATACAAGAAGGGGGCAGATCGCCACAGGCGACAAGGGGAGGTCATCAGGGTGGGGGACAAGGTTTGGTTGTCCTCGGAGGGCCTTTCCACAAGAGGGCGGTGCAAGAAGTTGGCACCCAGAAGGTTGGGCCCCTTCACGGTCACGCAACAGGTCAACCCAGTTGCCTTCAGGCTGGCACTGCCAGAAGACATGAGGGTGCATCCAGTTTTTCATAGATCGCTGCTGTCGCCGTACAGGGAAAGCAGCAGGCTCCGAAGCAGCGAACAGACCCCCGAGGGAGGGGGGGAGAGGGGAGGCAGGGAGCAACTCAATGAAGCCACGGCCATCCTTGATTCACAGAGAGGGGTGGGGGGCCTGGAGTACCTCATGGCATGGGAGGATGCCCCGCCTTCCCAAAATGAATGGGTACCAGCCACTCAGATACAGGAGGAATTCTTGGTGGAAGAATTCCACGCACTCTTCCCACACAGACCCAAGCCCTGGCACATGGAAAGGGAGGGGGAGGAGGTAGCAGAGAGCAGTTCACCGTGGGGATGGGAAGCGGAGTTTGAGGACCCGGAGGAAGAGGTATGGGTGTCTCCGAGGTCCACCCTGTCAGAGGAAGAGGCAGACTGGCAGCGTATTTTTACCCCCACCAGCTCGGACGCCACAGACTTCTTGGGCTTTCAGTCTTCTCAGGCGGAAGGAGGGAGCTCGAGGGATTGGGGAGAGGTGTTCACACCAACAGGCTCGGACAGCACAGAGTTTTTAGGCTTTCAGTCGTCACCGACGCCCTTGGAGCCCCTCGGGAGAGGAGAAGGGGGGCCTGGGAGGGGGGTGGGTGTGAGGGACAGGGGATATCGCGAAGTCCCTCCCCTCCTGAGTTCCAGCCCATCCCCGAGCGCAGGGGAAAGCAGGGAGAGCTCCGTCTCAAGTGGGGAAGCAGGAAGTGGGGTCCGAGGCTCAGACAGGGTAGCGGAGCCAGCGCCCCAGGTGAGACAGGAAGGGGAAAGCAAGGGGGGCAGACCTGTTCCCCCAACTCCGGAATTGCGCAGAAAACGTAGGGGGAAGAGGATGGGTCTCCCCAAGTTGTTATGTTGGAGGAAAACGCGCCAAACGCCATTCGGAGGTTCTGATTCTAGCGGATAAGATGTGTCTCTGTAAATAGCACTGCCTTCAGCACTGTAAATACGCAGCACCAATAAAAAGATAAAATGCAGAGCGGTGTAGAGTCGTTACTCTGAAGTAGCCCACTCCGGCCACTGTGACAGCTGGACTGAATGAATCCCAAACCGGAATTAAGATTGCCGGAAGAAATATCAACAACCTCAGATATGCAGGTGACACAACCTTGATGGCAGAAAGTGATGAGGAATTGAAGAACCTTTTAATGAGGGTGAAAGAGGAGAGCGCAAAATATGGTCTAAAGCTCAACATCAAAAAAACCAAGATCATGGTCACTGGTCCCATCACCTCCTGGCAAATAGATGGAGAAGAAATGGAGGCAGTGAGAGATTTTACTTTCTTGGGTTCCATGATCACTGCAGATGGCGACAGCAGTCACGAAATTAAAAGACGCCTGCTGCTTGGGAGAAAAGCAATGACAAACCTAGACAGCATCTTAAAAAGCAGAGACATCACCTAGCCAACAAAGGTCTGTATAGTTAAAGCTATGGTTTTCCCAGTAGTGATGTATGGAAGTGAGAGCTGGACCATCAAGAAGGCTGATCGCCAAAGAATTGATGCTTTTGAATTATGGTGCTGGAGGAGACTCTTGAGAGTCCCATGGACTGCAAGAAGATAAAAGCTATCCATTCTGAAGGAAATCAGCCCTGAGTGCTCACTGGAAGGACAGATCCTGAAGCTGAGGCTCCAATACTTTGGCCACCTCATGAGAAGAGAAGACTCCTTGGAAAAGACCCTGATGCTAGGAAAGAAGAAGAAGAAGAAGAAGAAGAAGAAGAAGAAGAAGAAGAAGAAGAAGAAGAAGAAGAAGAAGAAGAAGACTAGTTTGGATTTGATATCCCGCTTTATCACTACCCAAAGGACTCTCAAGGTGGCTAACATTCTCCTTTCCCTTCCTCCCCCACAACAAACACTCTGTGAGGTGAGTGGGGCTGAGAGACTTCAGAGAAGTGTGACTAGCCCAAGGTCACCCAGCAGCTGCATGTGGAGGAGCGGAGGCACGAACCTGGTTCACCACACTGGTTCACCACACTGGCTGAAATCAAGAAAATCAACCAAAACAAAAGCAACAGCTGTGAGGGGGGAGGAGGGCTCTGAGCTGCTTTGTGCAAAATAAAAAAAAATGTTAAAATAAAATATAAATCAATCAATCAAATAAAAGTAATAAATGAAATCAGAATCAAAACAAGAAATTGAGAATATAAGAATCCACTGAACGCCTCACCTAATCCTTCGTCAACCACCACCAACTGCAGAGTGGGGGGCAAAAAGCCCAGCCAGCGGGGGGCAGGTCTGAGGGGTCCCATCCCTCTTCTGGTTCTCTCCAAGCTTGGCTTTCTAGGGCAATGGCTCCCCATGCCTTGAGCCAGTATTCTCTTCCTCTCCAGCAGATGTACAACCCCTTCCCCAAAGTCCCTCCCTCCCCCACTTCCCCAGGGGGGTCCCCCACACCCACCCATCACGCGCCAGGGTGGCTTTGGCCGTCTCCTGCTTGGAGCACTTCAGGGTTCGGAGCCCCTGAGCTGAGCTGCCTGGCAGTTCTGAATCACCTCCAGCAGGTACAGCTGATCTTCTCTGCACATGTGCAAAGAGAAGGACATGGGGACATGTCCTTCCCTGCCCACCTGGCAAGGCTATTCCAAGAGTTTTTTCCTGGATTCCAAATCCTACTATGGTACAAGGAAGGGACATCCCAGGCCTTGGGGGCTAATCCTGGCCTCCTTCAATCAGAATGTGGCTCCCCAGGCTAATGAGATGGTCAACATCCGGTTCTACTCTATCCTTTTAAAATTTAAATATCAAAACGGATCCCAACTTTCAGAGCATGTAAATCACATGAGTGGAATCGACCCAAGTCTGCCTTCCTCCGCCAACCTCAACTTCGCTCTTCAAGCCAAAAGACAACACTTCCCCGTCCCCGGTCCAAAATCCCCTGGCTGGCCTTTCATTGGTCTCTCTGCCACCACGCCGGTGGCGTTTACCTCAGCACAGCGCAGGGACTGACTGAGCAGGAGGGTGAGATGCTTTCAGCCTGGGACACTTGGCAGGTTTTGAGATAGCCGTGCAGGCCAGATTCATGACCCTGGCAGGCTGGATTCGGCCCGCAAGACATAGTTTGAGGACCCCTGGTCTACACTGACTGGCAGCAGCTCCCCAGAGTTTCAGGCAGGGATTTTGTCCAGTCCTTGCAGGAGATGTCAGGGGTTGACCCTGGGACATTCTGCATGCCAAGCAGATGCTCTAGGGCAGGCATCCCCAAACTTCGGCCCTCCAGATGTTTTGGACTACAATTCCCATCATCCCTGACCACTGGTCCTGTTAGCTAGGGATCATGGGAGTTGTAGGCCAAAACATCTGGAGGGCCGCAGTTTGGGGATGCCTGCTCTAGGGCTCCCCATATTTCACTAGCCTTTCGACGTTATGCTATTAGCAGCTGTGGAGATTCTACCTGACTCTTTCAAAAGGAGAACACTCATCTGATCAATTTAATTAATAATAATAATAATATTTAGATCCCGCCCATCTGGCTGGGTTTCCCCAGCCACTCTGGGCGGCTTCCAACTGAATATTAAAAACATTACAGCATCAAACATTAAAAACCTCCCTAAACAGGGCCACCTTCAGTTGTCTTCTAAAAGTAAAATAATTGCTTATTGCCTTGACATCTGCTGGGAGGGCAGGGGCCACAACCGAGTAGGCCCTCTGTTTGGTTCCCTGCAACCTTACCTCTCGCAATGAGGGAACCATCAAAAGGCCCTTGTTGCTGGATCTCAGTGTCCGGGCTGAATGATGGGGGTGGAAATGCTCCTTCAGGTATACAGGACCAAGGCCTTTTAGGGCTTTAAAGGTCAGTACCAACACTTTGAACTGTGCTCGGAAACGTACTGGGAGCCAGTGTAGATCTCTCAGGACCGGTGTTATGTGGTCCCGGCGGCCACTCCCAGGCACTAGTCTAGCTGCCGCATTCTGGATTAATTGCAGTTTCCGGGTCACCTTCAAAGGTAGCCCCACATAGAGCGCATTGCAGTAGTCTAAGCGGGAGATAACCAGAGCATGCACCACTCTGGCGAGACAGTCCACAGACAGGTAGGGTCTCAGCCTGCGTAGCAGATGGAGCCGGTAGACAGCCACCCTGGACACAGAATTAACCTGTGCCTCCATGGACAGCTGTGAGTCCAAAATGACTCCCAGGCTGCGCACCTGGTCCTTCAGGGGCATAGTTACCCCATTCAGGACCAGGGAGTCCTCCACACCTGCCCGCCTCCTGGCCCCCCAAAACAGTACTTCTGTCTTGTCAGGATTCAACCTCAATCTGTTAGCCGCCATCCATCCTCCAACCGCCTCCAGGCACTCACACAGAACCTTCACCGCCTTTGATTTGAAAGAGAGGTAGAGCTGGGTATCATCAGCATACTGATGGACACCCAGCCCAAACCCCCTGACGATCTCTCCCAGCGGCTTCATATAGATATTGAAAAGCATGGGGGAGAGAACGGAACCCTGAGGCACCCCACAAGTGAGATCCCAGGGGTCTGAACACTCATCCCTCAACACCACTTTCTGAACACGGCCCAGGAGGAAGGAGCGGAACCACTGTATAACAGTGCCCTCAGCTCCCAACCCCTCTAGACAGGATGTTATGGTCGATGGTGTCAAAAGCTGCTGAGAGATCCAGCAGAACTAGGAAACAGCTCTCACCTTTGTCCCTAGCCCGTCGGAGATCATCAACCAGTGCGACTAAGGCAGTTTCAGTCCCATGGTGAGGCCTGAATTCTGATTGGAAGGGATCCAAATGGTCCGCTTCTTCCAGGCGTGCTTGGAGTTGTTCAGCAACCACCCGCTCAATCACCTTGCCCAATAATGGTAGATTTGAGACCGGGTGGTAGTTGGCCATCTTGGCTGGAGAAGCGGTTTAATGACCGCCTCTTTCAGTGGGTCTGGGAAGGCTCCCCCGTAGAGGGAAGCATTCACCACCCTGCGGAGCCCATCGCCCAGCCCTTTCCGGCTCGCTTTCATTAGCCAGGATGGGCAAGGATCAAGGAGACAGGTGGTCGGTTTCACTCGTCCAAGCAGCCTGTCCACATCCTCGGAGGTAACAGATTGGAATTGATCCCATATAACATGACTAGACAGGGCTCTAGCACTCTCCCGCCCTGGCCCTGCTCCCATGGTGGAGTCTACCTCCTTCCGAATCCGAGTGACTTTATCTGCAAAAAACTTTGCAAATGCATTGCGGGAGATCTTGGGGTCCCTAACAGGCCCTGATGATGAAGGTGGTTCCGATAGATTGTGAACCACCTGAAAAAGTCTCCTGCTTCTGTTTTCTGCAGATGCAATAGAAACGGTGAAGAAGGTCCTCTTCGCCATTGCCATTGCCACTTGGTAGGCTAGATGTTGAGCTCTAACCCGTGTCTGGTCTGATTCAGAATGAGTTTTCCACCACCGGCGCTCTAGCCGTCTCAACGACTGTTTCATCGCCCTCAGCTCCGGGGAAAACCACGGGGCTGTCCGGGCTCCATGCAATCGGAGAGGGCGCTTTTGAGCCAGACAGTCAATAGCCCTGGTTAACTCCACATTCCAGCAGGCCACCAGGGAATCAGCTGAAAGGCCACCAACATGGAATAAAACATCTCCTACCACTCTCTGGAAGCCAATTGGATCCATTAAGTGGTGGGGGTGGACCATCTGAATCAGTCCCACCTCCCTGCAGAGGGGAAGGGTTGCGAAGAAGTCCATTTGCAACAGGAAGTGATCTGACCATGACACTTCTTTTGTTTCACTTTTACTTAATGTCAGATCACCAACATACATAGAGGTAAACACCAGGTCTAAGGCATGTCCGTGGCTATGAGTTGGGCCAAACTTATTCAGGGACAGCCCCATGGTGGCCATACTTTCCACAAAGTCCCGAGTGGCCCCTTGTAGGTTCGTGTCAGCATGGATGTTAAAATCCCCTAGGACAACCAAGCTAGGTGTCTCCAGGAAAACATCCGCCACGACCTGAAGCAGCTCGGGCAGGGAATCCTTGGTGCAGTGGAGAGGTCAGTACACCAAAAGGAATCCTGTACTGCCCCTATTGCCCAACTTCCAGAACACGCACTCAGAAAACTGGGTCTTTCCAATAGGACGCCTGGTGCAAACTAATGGCTTCCTAAAAATCACTGCAACCCCCCCTCCCCGTCCACATGCCCTGGGTTGCTGTGCATAAGAGAAACCTGGTGGACAAGCAGAGGCAAGGACAGGCCCATCTGCGTTGTCCAACCAGGTCTCTGTCACACATGCCAGGTCAAATCCTCCATCCACAATCAGGTCGTGGATGGCAGTGGTCTTGTAGATCATTGACCTGGCATTGCACAGCAGCACCTTCAGGTCATGTGGGTATCCCTTGCTGATTCCAATATCCGTCCGGTCAGGACCAGACCCGGAGGCAGGGATAGTCCTCAGACAACGACTAAGTCTGCCTCCTCGGTAATGACATGGTCTGGTCTTAGCGTAACTCCTCCTCCTACCCATGACCACTGAGATCGGTTGTCCCAGTGCATCACCCCCTGTGGAATCTGCCCCAGCCATTTTGCTTGCTGGGACCCCCTCCCGGGCAGCCCTGACCCCTCCCCTTAAGAACAAAATAAAACATGTTCGAGTCTTACAGCAAAAACACCAAGGTCAGCGCCGGATTTACGTATAAGCCAAACAAGCTATAGCTTAGGCTCTGGCCCCCCCCCCAAAAAAAAATTAAAGGGATAAAAAAGTGGATGTACATTTCATGTTATATTCCACTTTTCTCCGAAACCGCTTGACCAATTACGTTCAAATTTGGACACAACATTCCATTCCAATACAGTACCTGAGCATTTCCATAACCTTAGATCAGGCATCCCCAAACTGCGGCCCTCCAGATGTTTTGGCCTACAACTCCCATGATCCGTAGCTAACAGGACCAGAGGTTGGGGAAGATGGAAATTGTAGTCCAAAACATCTGGAGGGCCCAAGTTTGGGGATGCCTGCCTTAGATTATACAGGTGTCATACCTGCCACAGGTAAAAACATGAATTTGTCTTTTAAAAAAATAGCACCCTCCAGTGGACGTCAAAGGAACAGACGTCATAATCCCATCCCCTCCTCCTCCTGCCTCCTCACCGAGGCCTCTCCCGCCCTGAGAACCAGCCGGACTCCATAGGCCCCGCCACCGATGGAGCCAGGCCACCCTGGAGGCCGCTCCGTGCCCTGAGAACCAACACAGCCCCACAGGCCCCACCGCCAATGGAGCCAGGCCGCCCAGGAGGCCCCCCCACTGACGGAGGCCACGCCGTGCCCTGAAAACCAACCTGGCCCCACAGCCCCACCATCGACAGAGCCAGGCCGCCCCAGAGATCGCACCACACCCCAATAACCATCCCGCCCCACAGGCCCTGCCACCGACGGAGCCAGGCCACCCAGGAGATCCAGCCACCGATGGAACCATGCCACCTGGGAGCCAAGCGGATCCCCCAGACCCCGTCACCAATGAACCCCATGCCCCGAGAACCAGATCAGCCCCACAGAACCCATGTCCGGCCCCCCGGGAACCAGGCCAGATCCCACAGGCCCCATTGTAGACAGAGCCCATGCCCCGAGAACCAGGCCGCCACCATGACCCCAGGCCTGGCTCGGACCCTGACGTCCCTTCCACTCCACGGAGGAGTGTCCACGTAAGACATGGCATGTCGGACCCGACCTCCATAACTTTACACCGTGTCAACTTCCCCACTAACCCCCACCCCACCCCCACACAAAACTCCCACCTCGGGACCCCTGACCACCTCCATGTTACACTAAGTCTCCAACACCACCCACAAGTATTATGATATTCTACAACTTTGAAAGATAAACTTTCTATTTCCTTTCTTTTCAATTTAACACACTGAGCCACAGCAACGCGTGGCAGGGTATAGTTAGTATAAGATAAAAAACAAATAAAATAAAACCTACATACAGCAACAGGTGTTTTGTGTTGTGTAGGCTCCTATGATGTAAGTCATGGGCCCCGCCTGCCAGCCTGCTCCCTAAAATATCACTGGTTTGCTCCTTTATATATATAGGGTGCCTACATTCTGAAGGGACTGCTTTTATGGCAACATGTGCAAATGGCTTTAGATACCTATGAGGTCCATAAATTACCACATAGCATATATTCCACACACAAAAACAGCAACCATTTGTTGTTGACAGCTGGACATATAAAGGGCCCCATTACCTTCAGTAGCTTAGGGCCTCATCAAAACAAAATCTGGCCCTGACCAAGGTATTGTGGAACCTTACACCTTATGAGGGTACAAGGTATTTGTGGACTACAGCCTGCTGTAGGGGGTCACAGACCACAAGGTTGGCTGCCAATTCCAGTCCACCGGCTCCTTAAGTACAAATGATAGATAATTTATTGTAAACATTTCTGCATTATACTGCTGTCCATATGTATGGGGTGTTAGGGGAGTCGTGATACCTCTGATGGGAGACACATTGTGCTCCTTCTGGGGTTTGCCGGTTTGCCCACTCAGCTCTCACCTGTGACTCCTGGAAGCTGCCAACATGCGGCCAGGGCCGGCGCCTCCATTTAGGCAAACAGAGGCAGCGTGCGCATTCTACTAATGCTCACCTCCCCAATATGCTTTGCGCGTGTCGGCTTCATTTGTGCGCTACTGCACAGGTACCCTGTCTTCTCCATTCCCCTCCCTCCTCCCTGGCGCGCGCTGCCTCTTTGCAAAACAGTAGTGTTTGTAAACAAAGCGTTGTTTTTCGCAGAAGCTACAGTTCGCGTAGTTAAAAATGGACCGTTGGTTAAAAATATAAAATATAAAAAGACTCTTAATTTGGCTCTCACTTTTTAATTTTAGGATTAGGAATTAATGGGGGTCCTTGTCACAATAGCGGCTCGATGAGGGGTCCTCGGGAAAATTTTGTTGGGAACCACTGCTCCAGATTATGTGTGCGTGCGTGCTGCAGAAGTCCATTTACGGTGCATTTGTGATTATTTGTGCTCAGGATGCTGTCAGGGGAGTTATATATACCCAAACCAACAAATTCAAATGAGAATTGTTATTTTATTTTATTTTATTTTATTATTTATTGAGTTTATATTCCCGCTTAGACTACTGCAATGCGCTCTGCATGGGGCTACCTTTGAAGGTGACCCAGAAACTACAACTACAGGTAATCCAGAATGCGGCAGCTAGACAGGTGACTGGGAGCGGCCGCTGAGACCACATAACACCGGTCCTGAAAGACCTACATTGGCTCCCAGTACGTTTCCGAGCACAGTTCAAAGTGTTGGTGCTGACCTTGAAAACCCTAAACGGCCTCGGCCCAGTATACCTGAAGGAGCGTCTCCACCCCCATTGTTCTGCCCAGACACTGAGGTCCTGCTCCGAGGGCCTTCTGGTGGTTCCCTCCCTGCGATAAGTGAGGCTCCAGGGAACTAGGCAGAGGGCCTTCTCGGTAGTGGCGCCCGCCCTGTGGAATGCCCTCCCATCAGATGTCAAAGAAATGAACAACTATCAGACTTTTAGAAGACATCTGAAGGCGGCCCTGTTTAGGGAAGCTTTTAATATTTGATGAATCATTGTATTGTAATAATAAATAATAAATTATTTATTTATTTATTTTTGCTATTATTCCACCCTATGCCTGGAGGTCTCAAGGCGTTTCACAGAAAAGATCACAACATATATAATCTGAATAAAACAACAACCCAATAACACTCCCCCCCCCCGAAAAGAGCCACATTTTAAAAGGGTATAGGGTGTCAAACAGATCAACCAAAGGCCTGGTTAAAAAAGAACGTTTTTCCCTGGTACCTAAACGTGTGTAATGAAGGCGCCAGGCGAACTTCCCTGGGGGGAGCATTCCGCAGATGGGGAGTCACTGCAGAGAAGGCCCCGTTCTCATGTTGCCATCCTCCGGACCTCTCGAGGAGGCAGCACACAAAGGAGGGCCTCAGAAGATGATCTCACGGTCTGGGTAGGTTCATATGGGAAGAGGCAGTCCTTGAGGTATTGCGGTCCTGAGCCATTTAAGGCTTTAAAGGTCAAAACCAGCACTTCAAATTGGGTCTGGAAACTAATTGTTAGCCAGTGAGTCGGACCAGGATCGGTGTAATATGTGCAAACCGTCTTGCTCCAGTGAGCAAACTGGCTGCTGAATTCTGCACCAGCTGAAGTTTCCGAACCGTCTTTAGAGGGAGCCCTATGTAGAACGTAAGAAAGGAGATTCTGGCTAAACACAAGGAAGAACTTTCTGAGGGCAAAAACCATTTGAGAGTGGAACGGACTCCCTCAGAAGGTGGTGTCCTCTCCTTCCTTGGAGGTTCCAAAACAGAGGTTGGATGGCCCTCTGTCATGGATTTTAAAGCTGAGATTCCTGCATTGCAGAGCTTGAGAGAGTTGGCTCCTTAGGTGACTTGTTAGTGCAAGGTGTTAAAAAAAACCAGATGCACAAAAAGTGAAGTCATCGCTTTCCCGTTGTAGGGAGGTGGACTCATAATAGGTGAGCTCCAGGTTGCCCATCTCCCCTCAGCAAAGCAGCATGAGTTTAGTAGAATCATAGAGTTGGAAGAGACCACAAGGGCCATCCAGTCCAACCCCCTGCCAAGCAGGAAACACATCAAAGCATTCCTGACAGATGGCTGTCAAGCCTCTGCTTAAAGACATCCAAAGAAGGAGACTCCACCACACTCCTTGGTAGCAAATTCCACTGCCAAACAGCTCTTACTGTCAGGAAGTTCTTCCTAATGTTTAGGTGGAATCTTCTTTCTTGTAGTTTGAATCCATTGCTCCATGTCCGCTTCTCTGGAGCAGCAGAAAACAACCTTTCTCCCTCCTCTATATGACATCCTTTGATATATTTGAACATGGCTATAATATCACCCCTTGACCTTCTCTTCTCCAGGCTAAACATACCCAGCTCCCTAAGCCATTCCCCATAAGGCATTGTTTCCAGGCCTTTGACCATTTTGGTTGCCCTCCTCTGGACACGCTCCAGCTTGTCAGTATCCTTCTTGAACTGTGGTGCCCAGAACTGGACACAGTACTCCAGGTGAGGTCTGACCAGAGCAGAATACAGTGGTACGATTACTTCCCTTGATCTAGATGCTATACTCCTATTGATGCAGCCCAGAATTGCATTGGCTTTTTTAGCTGCTGCATCACACTGTTGACTCATGTCAAGTTTGTGGTCTCCTTTTCACATGTACTGCTCTCAAGCCAGGTGTCTCCCATCCTGTATTTGTGCCTTTCATATTTTTTTTTTGCCCAAGTGTAGCACTTTACATTTCTCCTCGTTAAAATTCATCTTGTTTGCTTTGGCCCAGTTGTCTAATCTATTAAGGTCATTTTGAAGTATGATCCTGTCCTCTGGGGTATTAGCCATCCTTCCCAATTCGGTGTCATCTGCAAACTTGCTCAGGATGCCTTCAAGCCCATCATCCAAGTCATTCATAAAGATGTTGAATAAGACTGGGCCCAAGACAGAACCCTGTGGCACCCCATTCATTTCTGCATGTTCTGGTTTTCTCCCGCTTGGACTATTGCAATGCGCTCTGTGTGGGGCTACCTTTGAAGGATGACTCGGAAACTACAAGTAATCCAGAATGCGGCAGCTAGACAAGTGACCAGGAGCTGAGCTTATTGTTGTAGATCCACTGAACTCAGGTGAACCCTTTCAAACACGCAAAAGCTTTGTGGGAAGTGGTATATGCCTCTGAATACTGAATACTACATATGCATATGCTCCCAATCAAGTATTATTGTTATTTTATTAAGTGAGAGGCTGCAAAGTCATCTGAAGTGTTTTCCTCTTCTGCCTTCCCTTCCTGTGTTAATTGTCTCCGGAATATATTTTTTGAGCTACGGTATTCCGACTGTGTTCCCTTTGTGCTCTAATAAGCCCAATAAATAAATAAATGCTAATAACGGCCTTGGGAAAAAGATTGCCTGCACAAACATCCCTAAATGTGCATGCATATTTATTGAGACGCTAACCTCCAATGACCATTTAGATACAGCAGAAACGGCAGTGCGCTTGTTTCAAGCTATTAGCAGCTTTGCTGATGTGAAAACACCAGCCTTTTGGGGGGGGGGAATGTGATTTGTGCACAAAGAGGGCTTCATAAAATATGGAATGCTTGGTCATTTCATTAGGGATATGGTAAGAGAGATGCCATCTCCTGACCCTTCTGATTTAAGCCATTATTGCCCTGTTTCAAAAGTGCCCTTTTGAGGCAAGTGCTCATTGGTCCATAAACTCCACATTTAGTGGTTCTGGCCACATGACCCAGAAGCTGTACGTCAGCTCCTTCGGCCAGTAAAGCGAGATGAGTGCCGCCACCCCAGAGTCGTTCACGACTGGACCTTTACCCATGTACCGTACTATCTGAAACCCAAGGGGTGCATTGGTTGCCAGATGTGAAATACCAGTACCTTGGCATTATTTTCAGCACTCATTACTAGTGTCTGGTTATTTCAGAGAAGAAGCCAGGCCAAAAAGGGTTGCTTAACAGAGAAGTATCTTTATTGCAAAAGAACAGTCGAGAACAGCAGCATGAGTCACTTCCTCAGTTGGGCACAGCGCCATCTATAGGGGAAACGGCGGCATTTCCGTCGGCTCTCAGCTGGCTTCTTGTGCGTGGTATGGATTCAATGAGATGGCACTCATCAAAGTGCAGGTAGCTTTGTTCAAACTCGGTACTACGTTGATAATGTGTGTAGGTTTAGGTTTAGGGTTAGGTTTAGAGTTAGATTAAGGTTTAAGTTTAAAGTTAGGGTTAGGGCTAGGGCTAGAGTTAGGGTTAGGGTCAGAGTTAGAGTTAGGGTTACAGTTAGGGTTAGGGTTAGGGTGCTGGCATCCGGCTGGGAGATCTTGCCTCCCCTTGTTCGTAGCAGCAAGGCATCCTCCGACTTCCCATTGCAAGGTTCTGCTGGCATCCCATTATGTCTTGTATCAGATATTATAGTAACGGAGAACATCAGAACAAGATAAAACAATAACATTGCAGGTAATTGTGTATTCCGTTTTGAGTATTCAGTATGTTCAAAACCCGAGATACCACTGTACAAGATTCTTCAGAAAGAGCCAGGTTATGATTTTGGATGCCTTTTCAGCTGTTGGAGAGCACATGGATGCCTCAAAATGTTCACGTCCTCTTTGAAATGAGCACCGTTTCAAATCCCCCCAAAATACACTCTGGTAACGTTTCTGCTTCTGTTGTCCTGCTAAGCAGCCTCTTGATGCACAGTTTATCCTCCAGAATTGTGCATTCGGCCCACCTTGTCAATTTCTCAGCCATCTGCCCAGTTGCTTGACGACCATTGGTGTGCAATCTGCATAAACCTGCCCATTTCCCCGTCAGGCGCTGCGCAACTATATGCCTAGAAAGTCCCCAAAAGTTCTCCTTTCATAGCTTCCTGTTCTTTCAACGGTAGTCTGTGAAAATACAGCTGTGCAAGCCAAACATTCGTGCTGACATCGACTTGAGCATGTTAGCCAAGGCGTGTTTGCAGGAGAAAAGTTTCCCATAAAACATTGAAGTGCCACAAAAAAAGGAATTCCTGGTATGTAATGCCTGTGGGAAAAATTGGGTTCGCCAGATAGATTTGAAACTTTGTTGGGGGCTGATCTATTAAGGCAAAGGAGTCAGGGCTCCACTAACCTCAGCCAGTCTCTGCCTGCTGTCTTTCTAACAATCAACTTGTGTAAGACCTGCCTATCAGCTTCCTCCTCCTGTCTCAGAAGGGAGGAGGAGGATGGGGGCAAAACTATAATTGTTTGGGCTCTGCCTGTCCCTGGCTCTGGCACCACCTACTGTTGAACTCCCTGCTCTCCACTCTACCAGTCCCCGGCAGGCACCACCCAAACACTGAGCACGGTCTTGCGTTGTCTCCTTCCTCCAGCAAGTCCAGCCACTTTTGATTGACGGAATTTGTGTGGAGAGGGTAACAACGTTTAGATTTCTAGGCATTGAGTTACAGGAGGATCTGTCCTGTGGCTCAGAAAGAGAAAGCAATCATTCCCCCCCAAAAACATGTGTGTTCTGTTAAATCCCCCCACCCCACCCTGACCCATTCATCCTCCCCAAAGGCACTCAGCGCCCCCATTCTTCACTTCAGCCCCGTTCCTCACCCTAGACATCACGACCCCTCTCTCTCTGGTCCCCTCGCTGTGTGATGTCATCTTCCTCCCACGTGATGGCACCCGTCACCCCGACCCATCTCTCCCTTCCACCCGCACACCCCATGTGCATCTTCAGAACTGAAACTGGTTTAGGTAAGAGCACCCTACTCAACCAGATTTATTTAATCCAGGAATATCCTGCTCGATTAACCACTGACCAGATCCTTTCATGAATTCCTTTATCAAACCGCCCAGGGCAGAAGACCTGCATGCAAAGCAGATGGTCCAATCCTGCGCTATGGAGATGCAAAGCCTGCTTTGAAGGATGTGGGGATGGTCTCCCTTTGGAAATGGGGCTGCCGGAAGAAGGATATGAAAGGAAGATGCAGCCGGAACAGCAGGTGCCCCTGAGTTCTGAAGGAGGAGCATCACTTCTCGGGAGGGGCCATGTAGGCCCAGGTCCAGGTGTGGTGGGGGGGGTTGCCACGGTGACAAGGGCCCGCCCTCTTTTGTGACATCTCTTCCTTCTACTTTAAAAGCCACAGACTTGCAGGCAGCCATTGTGGTTTAGTAGTGAGGCGAGTAGAGGAGAAAGCAGGTGGTGGTTGGCAGACTAGGCGAGGTGTTTAGTTGATTATTTTCTCAGTTTCTTATTTTGATTTTGATTTCATTTCTTACTTTCATTTGATCTATTTTCATTTGAGTTATTATTTTAGTTTTTTATTTTAACACTTTTATTTTATTTTATTATCTTATTTATTTTAATATTTTTAATTTTACATTTTTTGTGCACATCTGTGCCTACTTTGTATATATTTTTTCTGTACATAGAGGGGTAGTTAGGGTTAGGCTTAGGCTTAGGGATGGGGTTTGGGTCAGAGTTAGGCTTGGATGGGCATTTCAGATAGCTAGTTTACAGAGGAGGGTGGGATTCATTCCTGGAAGAAATGGTCAGGATGTAAGTAGACTTCATTCCCTTTCTCCTGGTCTCCTGGGGGAGGGGGTGAATCCTGGGGTCCCCGGCACAGCCCTGGCTCTCTGGGAATTGACCTGGCCAATCTTCTCCAGAGAGCTCAGCTCCTCCACACTCTTTCCCTACCTTCCCCCTTTCTCTCCCCTCTCACCATCCACTTTTATTAGGAAATTCCTAGCCCACTTTCCTCCCAGGAGCTCAAGGTGGCCTTCATGGTTCTCCCTGCCACCAGTTTTTGTGAGCTGAGGAGATAATAGCTCAGCAGTCGCCCTGTATCACATGGGGCCTGTTGATCTCATATAACAGGAAGTACTGGTGATGTGGCATGTAAACAGGAACAGGAACCGTCTGTGTACTGTTGTAAACTTTCTGATATATGGGATTGTCTGTAAGCAATGTTGCGCTGTTGTATTGAAGCTTCTAGCCGGGATGGATCTGTCTTCCCCAGGTTAGAGTTGTTTTAAGTTGTTTTAAGTAATAAATCTTACTTGTTTTAATGAACAAGGGAGTGGAAAGTGATTTATTTCATAGGCGCTGAAAGCTGGATAAGTTTCCGCTGCAACACAGCTGCAATTAGGCTGTTATCTAAACTTCAGAAGGACGTTTAGAAAACCAGGCTTGGCTTTCGCGAAGGAAGCGTGCTGGACAAGTATGCAACACAGCAAGGAGTTTTTGCTACGCTTCTACTACTCTGCTGACAGGTTATGGATCCAATCAATTCAGCTTTCATAAGCCTATGAACTGCTGTGGAAAGGTTGCTGCTCTTCTGAATGCTGTTAAAATTCCAGCTGGGAGGCTGTGCAAACAAGGAGCATCAATCTCGCTGGTATCTTCTCTTCCGGAGGTCCGTCTGCTGAAGGAGACTCCAGCCGTTGAATACGACGTAAACGTGAGTTTGCTGACAGCCCCGAAGAGAAAAGAGGAGGAGTGTTTGCTTAATGATGGCAGCTTCAAAGGTTTTTATTTGCCCTATTTGCACATCGTTGCCAGAGGGCATGCCACCCCAGCACTCCTGTTAAATTCCCGTGGCGCAGCATGAAATGCTGTGGTCACGCCCACTCCCAGGGAAGAGGAAAAAAGGGAGATAAGAGGGGGCTGGCCTGCTGTGGGCAGAAAGGAAGCAAATGCTTTGAGAGGCTTTGCTGAAAGGTGGACAAATGGGAATGAAAGCTGGTTTGCTACGATCCCAAATGGAGACTTGGCAGTCAGCCAGGATCCACGGCCGATCCCTGCATGCCCAACCCCAAAGGTGGGGGTTGTTTTTGGCACAACGCAGAGCCAATTAGGCTGAAAATGTCCAGGGTGTCACCCAGTTGCTTGTTGCTGTTTTGGAGTTTTCCTGTGATGCACAGTTTCTCAGAATGGCTAGGCAAGGCTTTGCTGCTGCAAAGGGCTGTTTTGCCACAGCTGAAGGCAAGGCTACTTGCGAGGGCTGTTTTGACCAAGGCATGAAAATTTCCACTGTGCAAGGCTGCTCAGTTCCCAGGAATGCAATGGGGCCCGTGTGCAAAGTCCTGGAAGATTCCATTGTTGATGAGCAGAGGCATTGTTCCATCCTACGTCATCTTGAAGAAGATACAGGCCAAGGTCACCAGCTGGGCCACCACCAGATAACGTGTTCTCTGGAGCTTGGGAAAGGCAAGAGGACCACCAGTTTGGGAACCTTGTGTGCTGGCAATCGGTCAGCAGGTGAGTCCCGTCATCTTGTTGTTGCTGGAAGAGTTGAAGCAAGTGATGTGCCCGTTGCTAAGCAACGCTGGCTAGGAGACTCTGGACTCCAGACCCTTGGTGGTGAAGTCTCTCTGGTTCCAAGGAAGACTCCACCACCTTCCTCTCTCAGCCCCCCCCCCCACAGACACAAACACACCCCACTCATTGGGGCTCCTGAGCCGCTCTCTCCCCTCTGCTTCTCTCATCTAGATTCAGGTGGTTCAGGGCCCTGTTCAGCTGCCGGTGGAGGAACAGGGTGGCCCCGCTGCAGAGGAGCCCGTGGTGATAGGTGAGGAAGTGTGGACACCGAAGGGCTGGGGTGCACCTCAGTGTGCAGGAGAAGACTCTGCTCTGAGAGGAACTCACCTGTCCCCATGTTTTCCTCTTCTTGGGTTTCTTCCACCCAGCAATAGTGAGTATTGGAGAAAACAAGAGCAGGGAGAGGATCCCTCAGAGCTGCCCCCCACTGCCCGGGCTCTTTGCCCCCCACTCTGCACTCTCAGATGCAGAGGCGCCCTCCCCACTCGAGGAACTGACAGCCTGACTTTTGCCGTTTCAGCCGCTGGAGCAGGAGCTAGACTTCTTGCTCCAGGTGACACAGAGCTGCCAGGCAGCTGCCCTGAGAGGCCTCCACACCCTTCAGGTGTCCAAGCACCGGACAGCGGAGGCCCTTCTGGTGAGTGACCAGTGTTGTGAGGGACCCCCATGGCGAGGTGGGGGGCTTTGGGGAAGGGCTTGTGCCAGCTTAGGGCATGGGGTTGCCGATCCTGTAGAAAGCCAAGCCTGGCCTTTGGGGTCGGAGCCACCCTCTGGCTGCCCCCCGGAAGGAGCTGGCGTCTCTCCTCTGCTCTGCATGTTTGAGGGACTTCTTCGTGTGCCTGAGGATCATCAGCAGAGGTAGGAAGGTCCTTTGTCTTGAGCTTGTCTTTGCCTGGCTCTTACATAATTCCATCCCGGACTTAACCTCTTCTCTCTTGTCCCAAAGGATCTGAAGGGTCAGTTCCACCGCCTGCTGGAGGGTCTCCTTACGGAGGCCCCCAATGCTGCCACCCTCCTCCAGATACTCCATGTTAAGTGTCCTGATGACCTCAGGGTGGTTTTAGGGTTGCCCAGAGTGGAGCAGCAGCCTTTATCAAGTGTGGAGAAAAAGCTTTGGCCCAGCGTTGGCCTGACTGAGATGTTCTTCTCTCTCGCAGGTTCTCCAAAGCGACACCGTTGAAGAAAGCGGGGAGTCCGGGGGAGACCATAAACCTGGCGGCCAGCAGCATCTCTGCACTGCTGTCCTTTGCCCAAAGCTTTCCCCAGTTCACAGTAAGTAGTTTGCCTTCATGCATTCATTTCTTGGAATACTGGGGGCCAGGATGAGGCCAGAGGTTTTTCCTGCCCCCTTTCCTGATGCTGCCCTTCCACCTCTGCCCAGGAGACTGCAGGGCCAAGGGAGGTCCTCTGGGACAAGGGATTGGGCCCAAGACAGAGGGAGGCCCTTCCTTCCTGGATTGGGGCTGCTTCTTGCTCTCTTGCACCCATCCAAGGTGGGTTTCATAGCATCATCTAACCTGGATTTTTCTTTCCTCTGCAGATGACAGTAATTCAGCTGGAGTTGGCCAGCTTCTGGCTGAATCCAAAAGAAGGTAAGCCCCACACCTTGGAGACAGGGAACTCCCTTGTCCCTTCTTTGCCCAAGACTCACCTCCCAGGTTTTCTTGCTGGGAGTCCTGCAGGACCTGCTCCCTGCCTGGCAGGCCTTTCCCACCTGGCCTGGGAGGGCAGCGCCCAGACGGACTCCAGCTACAAGAAGCGGAGGGGGCTGAACAGACTCTGGGGTTGGG
Organism: Zootoca vivipara; assembly: GCF_965207765.1. Lineage (NCBI taxonomy): Eukaryota > Metazoa > Chordata > Lepidosauria > Squamata > Lacertidae > Zootoca > Zootoca vivipara. The sequence goes on along the minus strand of NC_142587.1, from coordinate 98,037,659 downwards.
GTCTTGTTGAGGGGTGCTTGCTAGCAGGGGTGCTTCCCGCTTCCTTTGCCCTCCATGGTCTCCCTGCCTGAGCTGACAGAGCTGGTCTCACAGGCGGAGTTCAGGACTCCCCGACTGCTGGTGCTGGCCGACTTCAAAATCTGGGCCAAAGCAGCTGGCTCTGGGGTGCTCAGGACCAATAGGGAGGGATGATAGGAACTGTAGTCCAAGAGCTGCTGGGGACCCAAGTTGGGGAAACCCTGCTTTAAAGCAACTTTTGTGTCTGGCCTGCAAAGATGGGACCTGCCCACGTTTATATTTTCTTGTATTTTGTTTTCCTCATGACCTGTGTGTGTGTGTGTGTGTGTGTGTGTGTTTAAAGAGGGCAAATTGAAAGAGAAATTGTATGGCAAGTTGTGGAAGAATAAAAGGTTGCAGTTGGGGGGAAAAACCACACAAAAACTGGGGGGTGGACTCCTAAAGATTTTATTGGGGGGGGGGGCAAAGACCCCTAGGCCTTTAAGAGGTGGTGCCTATTCCCTACCCCGTGTCTCAGGATGGTTACAACATAAAAAACATAAAAACACAAAACACCACGCTTTAAAAGGGCATTAGCTGTCAAACAGCAAAAGGCCTGGTTAAAAAGGTGCCGATTTACCTGGCTCCTAAAGGTGTATAATGGTTTTTCCGACCTTTGTATGGATTCTTTTATGGGAAGTGAGTTTGGAGCTATCAGCGAAGCTCTTTCAACAGGGGCATCACAACAGGGGGCGGGGGGGCATGCCGTCCCGAGCTCCACTCTGCGGCGGGCAGTGCGCCCTGGCCCTTCCGCACCCATCGACGGTGGCCGCCATCACGGAGAGGCCGCCTCGATGCTGCTGGCTGCCATCCGCCACTCGAGGCTTGGGAGTCACGGGGGCAGGGGCATCTCACGACGCAGCATCACACGACGTCACCATCGCATGTCTACGTAGACGTCGTGCGACGCTGCATCGTGGGGTGGTCCCTCCCCGCAACTCCCAAGTCTCACTCGGCGAGGCGGAGGCCAGTAAAAAGACTTGATTACCGCCGCGGCAGCTGGAAGCCAGTTGCTGCTGCGGCGAGCGAGTCTTTTTTCCGGGTGCTGCTGCCCCGAGCGAGGCATGGGAATCGGGGGGGTTACCCCACAACGCAGCGTCATAGGCATGCGTGCAACATCACGACACCACGCCCTCCGGTTTTGCCGCCCCAGGTGTGCCGCGTGTGTGCAGTCCGTATGGGGCGCCACACGGGCGCCGCCCCCAGTGACAGCTGGGGTAGGAACGCCACTGTCTTTCGACATTCCACGCACTGATAGTGTTTCTCCCCTGTATGAATTCTTAGATGGGAAGTGAAATTGTGGCTGTGACTGAAGCTCTTTCTACATTCCACACACAGTTTCTCCCCTGTATGAAGTGAGAGGAGCGCCGACTGAAGCTCTTTCCACATTCAAAGCACTGATAGGGTTTCTCCCCTGTATGAATTCTTTGATGGAAAGTGAGACTGTGGCTATTGAATTTTATAACAAATAAAAATACAAATCTCTGTTTAAAACAATAAGTTTTATTAATTTCTTTCTTTAGAAACATAGACGTACAACATGCATATATTTCATATTCTTCTCTCTCATAACATTTTACAAAAAGAAAATAGAAAAGGAAAGAATAAAAGAAAAAAAAGAAAAAGAGAGAAAAAAAGAAGGGGGAAGGAAAGATACTAATATAGAAAACAAACAAACAATCTGTATACAAAAAAAGACAAAAAGAAAACAATTACATCTCTCTATATGTACAATCCACACCTTCTTTGTGATAACTTCCAATTATTCTCTCTGTAATCTACATATTAACCTTATTTTATCACACAATTCTGAATTTACATCTACATTCGCCCCCCCCTTAAGAAAGTCAGGTTCAACTTTAGTCTGCCATTAGGATTCTGGGTATACCACTACTATTTAAATACTCATCAAACATCCTCCATTCCTTCTGTGTTTTTTTGTTTCGTTTGTCCTCTTATTCTTCCAGTGGTTTTTGCTAACTGTAAATATTCTATCATTAAAGTTTGCCAATCCATTATGCTGGGTGCATTTTTGTTTTCCCAATTTCTGGCGACCAGGACTCTTGCCGCTACAATTCCATACAATAACAATATTCTTTTTGTGGTTTTAATATCCTCTGGTATTATATTTAATAAAAACATTTCCGGTCTTTTTCTAAATGTGCATTTTAACATTTTTAAAAGATCTTCATAGATGTTATTCCAGTACCTACATATTTCCGGACAATTCCACCACATATGTATTAGAGACCCTTTTTCCAGCACATAGAATATTTATTTTTATACTTCTTGGCTAACTTTTCTGGTGTTTGGTACCACCTGTGCATCATTTTAAAGATGTTTTCTATTAAGTTATAACAGGCGGTAAACTTTAAATCTACCCTCCACAGTCTTTCCCATTGCTCCATCAGGACATTGTAGCCAAGGTCTTGGGCCCACTTCACCATTACTGGTTTAACCTGCTCCTCTTTGAGTTCCCATTCCAACAGCAGGTCATAAATATGTGAAATACGTGAAATGTACTTCCCATCACTCAGTATTAGTTCTTTTTCAAATTTTGATTTTTCCTTTGAAATGCCCATTTTTTTATCCTGATTAAACCTATGATTGATTTGAAAGTATTGTAGCCAGTCCGAAAGGTATTATTTTCTCTCTTCATATTTTTTCAATATTAGCTCATTTTGTTTCTTTTCCAATAAGTCCTGATAGGTGGCGATCTTTATCTCCATATTTAGTGTCTTAACTGTTATAACGTTTGTTGATGATGTCCACAAAGGGATCCTGGGTTCCAAAATTTGTATTTTACCCAGATCAGGTATAATGATTTTCTTACTAAGTGGTTCAGGAAACCCTTGTGGACCTTAACCTTATCGTAAAAGTAGGTAAGAGTGCCAGCCAAATCGATTTTCCACTCCTTCCAGGTCTAATATTTCTGGATTTTTCAAAGTTACCCATTCCTTTAACCAGACTATGCCCGCTGCCGCATGGTACAACTCTAAATTTGGGAGAGCGAACCCCTCCCCCTTTCCTGTCTGTTAGCAGCTGGTACTTTATTCTTGGTCTCTTACCATTCCATATAAACTTTGTTATATCTTTTTTTCCACTCCTGTGTGCGTTTATTTTTTTATTTTTAAGACGGCAAATTGTATGGCAAGTTGCGGAAGAATAGATAGACTTCCGGTGAGGGCGCCCTGAGAGCGAGTCGTGAAAACTTGGAGCTCCGCTGAGCCCAACTAATTGGAAGGATAGTGGCGTTTAAAGAGGGGGTGTTTAGCGTCAAAGACCCCCCCAGAACGACGGAAGCACGGGGTTTTCGTCAGAAAATAAGAAAGGCGGCGAGAGGGACGGAACTCCGCGGCTGGCACCGACAGTGGAAGCAGCGGAGAGGAGTCCAGCTTCTAATCACAGACGCCATTATCGCGACGCCGAAGACTTGCCCGGTAAGCGCCCGGAGCTCACCGACTTCGGAATTAATCAAAAGGCCCCCCCCCGTGAAGAACGGAGGTTTAAAAATCTGTGAGTGAATGAAAGAAGGAGATTAGCAGCATTGAAAGCGCTGCCTAAGACTGGATAGAGAAGCGCCGGGGGGAGGGAGAAGGAAGGTTGGTGAAACACTGTATCATCGGCTGGTGAGCGGCCGCAACAACAGCTTGTGATTAAAGAGCGACTAGAGAGAAAGTATCACTATTTGAGCTACAAAAGATCGAGTGCTGAGTGCTGAGTGTTATATGGAGCTCCTAAAACACAGACAGAGAGACTGAGAGACTGAGGGACACGGAGACCGCGCTATCTAACCCCCGCTATTCGATTGGACTGTCGGTGATTTGTGACTTTGTACGGTGTCTATGAAAAGGAGAAGGGAGGTGAGGAGGTGGCGGGACTAGGTAACAGCTTCGTGAAAAGGAAAACGTGGTAAAGAGAAGGGAATAGGCGAAGAGGGGAGAAGGAGGTGGTCCGGGAAAAATGGCGATTTTCTGTTCTTGCCAAGCTGCCTGAGTAGACTTCCGTCATCTTTAAGGAAGTGGAAGAACTTTGAGAATTGGGTAGGAGTGCCATCTAGTGGCTATACAACCTAATTACACCCTGATTTCTCACCACCCTCTGAGCTTGTATTTTTGTGACCTTCAATACCTCCAGAGGGAAGTAACGCAGTCCTAGACCCCCTAATCCTGAACTTTGAAATTTGTTGAGTTTGAATGCCTCTGTCCTAAATCTCAGCTTAAAACCAATGGCACAGTAGAGGCCCCACTGAGGAGACTCCCACAAAGGAAGGACTAGGGCTCAGCTGAAAACATCACGGAGAATTTGAAGAAACATAGGACATCTGTGCAAGGGAAATCCAAAAGTAGGGAAAGACGTAGGATTATGGGATCCAAAACCAGAGCAGCGACGGTGGCTGGAAGACGCCAATCTCTTGCGAATGACAATGACCCGTTAGGAGATGTCAAGGAATTGATGACAGAGATGAACAAAACTTTAATTGTTGAAATAAATAAGACCCTAAATGAAAAATTAGATTCCGTAGAGAGCAAATTAGAAAACAACTCCAAGGTAATCTCCGAATTGACGGGACAAATTAAAGAGCTTTTTGGCAAAAGTAAGGAAATGGAGAAAGCTGTGAAAGAGCTGAATGTCAAAGTTAATAATCAAGAGGATAATATAAGCAAATTGACAACGGAGAGTAGAGATCTGAAAAAAACCCAAGAACGAAATGAGAAAGAGAGAAGAGATCTGATAAGAATGCAGGAGGAGTTGGCGGACCAGCTTGCCCTAGTAGAGATGAGGCAGAAAGAACTGATTTTGAGACTAAGAGGCGTACCGGAGAGACAAGGAGAAAGGATTGAGGAGAAATTAGTTAAGGAATTGGCAGAATGGCTATGTGTCAAGGAGGACGACCTGATGCTGGACGTTGACAAAGTTTATCGAGTAAGAGGTGACCGATCCAAGAAATTTAAAGGTCCCGGGGACTGCCTGGTATTCCTAAACTCCGGACTACTAAAAGACAAAATTCTCCAGAGAAAGAAACAGGAACCTCTGGTGATAGAGGGCAAGACTATTGCTATTTTTAAAGAAATCCCAAAGAGGTTTAGACTCAAAAGACAAAAGTATAAAAGACTGACAGACGCCCTAACAACGAAGGGAATTTGGTATGTGTGGGAGTTTCCGGAAGGTCTCACATTTACATTTAAAGATAGAAGAAAAACAATAAAGAGTGTGGAAGACGCAGAAATTTTTTTGGAGAGAGCAGGAAAGGAACTTGTGGGTGGGGGAGAAGGAGGAGAGGAGGAGAATTGAAAAAGTATCAAGCCACTAAGATTTGATTATATGTAAAGTACCGCATTCCTATTGAGGCGATGATGAGATGAATATAACTATTAGCAGTAGAAGTTTTTGTAGTGATTTTCTTCATATTTTTTCTTATTAAGATAATAAAATTGGTTACATCAAGAAGAAGGAGATAATTTTTTAAGAGGAATAAATACACGTACATATAGATACTTGTACACTTAATTTCACATAAAAATAGTAATAATAACATCAGTAATAATAACATCTATAATCTAAGCATGGATCTAAATATTGTGTCGTGGAATATTAATGGGTTAAATTGCAAGCGGAAAAGAAACAGAGTAGAACATATATTAAAAAAAGGGAATTGGAACGTGATCTGTTTGCAAGAAACGCATGTTGTAAAAAAGCATGAAAGGGTCTTAAAGAACGAACGACTGGGGTTGGAGTATATATCGGCCGATAAGAGAAAGAAAAAGAGGGGAGTAGTGACGTATGTAAAGGGGAATCTAAAATCAGAAAAAGTATTTCAGGACGAAGAAGGGAGGGTGGTAGGGGTACGTATCTACTCTCCCAAAGGGAAAGTAATGGTGATAAACATATATGCGCCAAATGGATGCAAATCTGGCTTTTTTTTGAAAATTGAACAATTATTAAATGAAGTGATTGATGGGGATGAAATAATTTTGACAGGGGACTTCAACGGTGTTGTAATGCCCAATATAGACAGAACAAGTGCTACTAGAAAAGGAGGTAAGCTGCCTAAGATCTTCTTTCAGATAACTGATAATTATGAGTTAAGTGATATATGGAGGCTCAAACATCCAATGGAGAGGAAATTTACGTATTATTCTGAGGCTAAGAAATCAGCCTCTAGGATAGATTTGATATGGATCTCCACTGACCTAGCAATATTAGTCAAAAAATGTGAGATAATGCCCAAATCAGTAACCGACCACAACCCGATAATGTTAAAGATTAAAGAGGAAAGGAGAAACACTAAAAGATGGAGAATGGATGATAGGATATTGAGTGACGAGACCTTTGTCCAAAATTTAAAAGAATTGGTTAAAGAATTTTTCCAAATTAATAGAACGCCAGAGATGGATATAACATCGGTATGGGATGCCAGCAAAGCCTTTATCCGAGGGTTGTATATACAGCAGAAAAGCAGATATAAAAGGGATAAACAGGAAAAATTAGAGAAGTTGAAAAAAGAGATTGAAATGAAAGAGAAAGATCTGGGGGAAAATCCGAAAGACAGTACCTTAATGACACAGGTGAAAATTCTACAAAATAATCTGAAGCAATTAATGGATGAGGAAATAGAGAATAGGATTTTGTGGGCAAAACAAAGATCCTTTGAACTAGGGAATAGATCAGGCAAGTTATTGGCCTGGCAGTTAAGGAAGAGACGAAGCGAACAACAAATTATAGCAATAAAGGATGGGGGAAGGATTAAAACCAATCCAGAAGAAATTCAAGATTGTTTTGTGAAATATTACAGCAAACTGTATAAAGGGGAAGGCGTCAGTAAAAAGAAATTGGAGAAATATTTTGACAAATTTAATGGAGCCAAATTAAGTATGGAGGAATTGGAGAAATTAAACGAACCAATCTCGTACCAAGAAATAGACGAGGAGATAAATAAACTTAAGCTGGGAAAATCACCGGGTACGGATGGTTTGTCCGGGAAACATTACAAAGTGTTGCAAAATGAACTCAGAGAAGTATATAAAGCAATGGTAAATGGAATATTAGAGGGAGGAAGGTTCCCCAAGACGTGGCAGGATACATTTGTCACCCTGATCCCTAAAGATAAAGAGAAAAGAGATGAATTAGGGAATTATAGGCCAATTTCGTTGCTGAATATTGATTATAAATTATACGCGGGAATTTTGGCAAATAGGATCAAAGGTGTTTTGAATAGAGTTATAGGCAAAGAGCAACAAGGATTTTTACCCCAAAGAAAGATGTCTAGCAATATTAGAGTGCTGTTAGATATATTCGAATATGTAGATTGGAGCCCTAGCAAGAAAACAGCCTTTGTATTTTTAGACGCCGAAAAGGCTTTTGACAACTTGGCATGGGAATTTATGAGAGAGGCGTTAAGAAAATTAGGAATTATGGGTAGATTTATGGAGGGAATAAATGCAATCTATAAAAAACAAATGGCAAGGCTGATTATCAATGGGGATATCACAAAAGAGTTTGAAATATCTAAAGGGACGAGGCAGGGATGCCCATTGTCCCCTTTACTATTTATATGGGCAATGGAATTTTTGTTGAAGGATATTCTAATAGACAAAGATCTCAAGGGTATTGTGGTCGGGAAAAGTGAGTTTAAAGTGCGAGCATTCGCTGATGACTTAATAATAATGTTGGAGGATCCGGTGGAGACCCTACCTAAATTGAAACAAAAACTATTGGATTATGGGAAGGTAGCGGGATTAAAAGTTAACAATCAGAAAACCAAATTGATGATCAAAAATATAAGGAAGGCGGAGGAAGAAGAAATACAAAGGATTAGCGATTGGGAGATAGTGAAAAGAACCAAATATTTGGGAATAATTATATCTAATAATAATGTGGATTTATTTGATAATAATTATGATAAGATTTGGAGAAAAATAAAAGAGGATTTTGAGAATTGGAAGGGACTAAATTTAACATTTGCAGGAAGGATCGCCGCAATTAAAATGATGATATTACCAAAATTGATATTTTTATTCCAAATGCTGCCGATAAAAATTAAAAAAGACACATTTAAGACATGGGAGAAGGATCTAAACAAATTTATTTGGCAAGGTAAGAAAGCAAGAGTTCAATTTAGGATATTAACAGATGCAAAAGAAAGGGGTGGTTGGGGAGTCCCAAATTTGAAATTGTATTATGCAGCATCCTGCTTGTGTTGGATGAGAGAATGGTTCCTGTTGGACGATATAGAACTACTCAAACTGGAGGGCTTCAGGAACATCGGAGGTTGGCATGCACACCTATTGAAAGAAAAGAGAGAAGAATACTCATCATTTACTAATCATGTCTTTAAGAAACCCTTATTCGATATATGGCAAGAATTTAGAAATTTACTAGAACCTAAAGTCCCCTGGTGGATTTCACCGCTAGAAATGTCAGCGACAAATAAAGAACCTAAAGGGGGCAATTGGCCAACGTACAAAGAACTGATTAGGAAAATTAATAACCAGTATGAGCTTAAACCATATAATCAGATTAACCAATATTGTCAGAGCTGGCTACATTACCTCCAAGTGCAATCCATATTTAGGAAACATAAAGCAGTAGGATTTGAGGAAAAGGGATCAAAATTGCAGGAAATTTTATTAGAAAATCAGGGGAAACAACTGGCAAAAATGTATAAATTTTTACTTGAGTGGGAAATGAAAGATGAGCTAGTTAAACATACAATGATAAAATGGGCTCAAGATATAGGGAGGGTAATTTATGTAAAACAATGGGAAAAATTATGGAGGAATGATATAAATTTCTCAGCGTGCATGGCAATAAGGGAAAATATATGGAAGATGGCATTTAGATGGCACCTGACACCAGCTAAATTAGCTAAAATTTATAGAAATGAACAAAATAAATGTTGGAAGTGTAAAGAGAAATTGGGTGATTTCTATCATTGCTGGTGGGGGTGCAACAAGATTAGTAATTATTGGTCAGATATATACGAAGAACTGAAAAAAATGCTTAAGTTCACATTTGAAAAAAAGCCAGAGATCCTGCTGCTGAGCATGATCCCGGAGGATATACCGAGGGACAGAAGGAACATTCTCCTCTATGCATGCACAGCAGCCAGAGCGCTGATCGCCCAAAATTGGAAAGGAGATAGGATCCCAACCATACAGGAGTGGTATATAAAGCTAGCAGAATATATGACCCTAGCGAAATTAACCGCTTTAATTAGAAAGACACCTAAACAAAATGTAAAAGAAGAGTGGAAATATGTAGAGGAGTATTTTCATAAACAAAAGATCAGCACAAAGTTGGTGATATGTTTAGATTAAGAGGCACAAGTGGATAAGAAATAAAGAAATGGGAAAAGGAAATTAGCTAAATGTATGATAAGAAGGAGAAGCCTAATTGAATTTAATTACGAAATGAAACCGGTTATAAGTGTTTGGAAGTCAAATCTTATTCTGCACTGTTTCTTTTAACCATTTTCATCAACTCTTGCCCGTCTATTTATCTCTTTCCCCCCTCCCCCCTTTTCCTTCTATCCCACTTCATTTCTCCCTCCCGCCCCCCACACCGACTTACCTTAGATACTTTCCTTGCTCGATTCTCTTCCTCTCTCTAGTTCTCTTTCTTTCCGGTTCCTTATATCCAAGGCTTGGAGCATTTAGATTCTTAAGTTTGTTTAGTTATATCAATTGATATTTTTGAATTGTTGTAAAGTTTGTTTTTTCTTATATATATGTATTTTCTTTTCTGTATGTCTTTGAAATTTTAATATGCAATAAAGATCTTTATATTAAATATTTTTTTTTTAAAAAAAAAAAAAGGTTCTCCAAAGCGACACCGTTGAAGAAAGCGGGGAGTCCGGGGGAGACCATAAACCTGGCGGCCAGCAGCATCTCTGCACTGCTGTCCTTTGCCCAAAGCTTTCCCCAGTTCACAGTAAGTAGTTTGCCTTCATGCATTCATTTCTTGGAATACTGGGGGCCAGGATGAGGCCAGAGGTTTTTCCTGCCCCCTTTCCTGATGCTGCCCTTCCACCTCTGCCCAGGAGACTGCAGGGCCAAGGGAGGTCCTCTGGGACAAGGGATTGGGCCCAAGACAGAGGGAGGCCCTTCCTTCCTGGATTGGGGCTGCTTCTTGCTCTCTTGCACCCATCCAAGGTGGGTTTCATAGCATCATCTAACCTGGATTTTTCTTTCCTCTGCAGATGACAGTAATTCAGCTGGAGTTGGCCAGCTTCTGGCTGAATCCAAAAGAAGGTAAGCCCCACACCTTGGAGACAGGGAACTCCCTTGTCCCTTCTTTGCCCAAGACTCACCTCCCAGGTTTTCTTGCTGGGAGTCCTGCAGGACCTGCTCCCTGCCTGGCAGGCCTTTCCCACCTGGCCTGGGAGGGCAGCGCCCAGACGGACTCCAGCTACAAGAAGCGGAGGGGGCTGAACAGACTCTGGGGTTGGGGTCTTGTTGAGGGGTGCTTGCTAGCAGGGGTGCTTCCCGCTTCCTTTGCCCTCCATGGTCTCCCTGCCTGAGCTGACAGAGCTGGTCTCACAGGCGGAGTTCAGGACTCCCCGACTGCTGGTGCTGGCCGACTTCAAAATCTGGGCCAAAGCAGCTGGCTCTGGGGTGCTCAGGACCAATAGGGAGGGATGATAGGAACTGTAGTCCAAGAGCTGCTGGGGACCCAAGTTGGGGAAACCCTGCTTTAAAGCAACTTTTGTGTCTGGCCTGCAAAGATGGGACCTGCCCACGTTTATATTTTCTTGTATTTTGTTTTCCTCATGACCTGTGTGTGTGTGTGTGTGTGTGTGTGTGTGTTTAAAGAGGGCAAATTGAAAGAGAAATTGTATGGCAAGTTGTGGAAGAATAAAAGGTTGCAGTTGGGGGGAAAAACCACACAAAAACTGGGGGGTGGACTCCTAAAGATTTTATTGGGGGGGGGGCAAAGACCCCTAGGCCTTTAAGAGGTGGTGCCTATTCCCTACCCCGTGTCTCAGGATGGTTACAACATAAAAAACATAAAAACACAAAACACCACGCTTTAAAAGGGCATTAGCTGTCAAACAGCAAAAGGCCTGGTTAAAAAGGTGCCGATTTACCTGGCTCCTAAAGGTGTATAATGGTTTTTCCGACCTTTGTATGGATTCTTTTATGGGAAGTGAGTTTGGAGCTATCAGCGAAGCTCTTTCAACAGGGGCATCACAACAGGGGGCGGGGGGGCATGCCGTCCCGAGCTCCACTCTGCGGCGGGCAGTGCGCCCTGGCCCTTCCGCACCCATCGACGGTGGCCGCCATCACGGAGAGGCCGCCTCGATGCTGCTGGCTGCCATCCGCCACTCGAGGCTTGGGAGTCACGGGGGCAGGGGCATCTCACGACGCAGCATCACACGACGTCACCATCGCATGTCTACGTAGACGTCGTGCGACGCTGCATCGTGGGGTGGTCCCTCCCCGCAACTCCCAAGTCTCACTCGGCGAGGCGGAGGCCAGTAAAAAGACTTGATTACCGCCGCGGCAGCTGGAAGCCAGTTGCTGCTGCGGCGAGCGAGTCTTTTTTCCGGGTGCTGCTGCCCCGAGCGAGGCATGGGAATCGGGGGGGTTACCCCACAACGCAGCGTCATAGGCATGCGTGCAACATCACGACACCACGCCCTCCGGTTTTGCCGCCCCAGGTGTGCCGCGTGTGTGCAGTCCGTATGGGGCGCCACACGGGCGCCGCCCCCAGTGACAGCTGGGGTAGGAACGCCACTGTCTTTCGACATTCCACGCACTGATAGTGTTTCTCCCCTGTATGAATTCTTAGATGGGAAGTGAAATTGTGGCTGTGACTGAAGCTCTTTCTACATTCCACACACAGTTTCTCCCCTGTATGAAGTGAGAGGAGCGCCGACTGAAGCTCTTTCCACATTCAAAGCACTGATAGGGTTTCTCCCCTGTATGAATTCTTTGATGGAAAGTGAGACTGTGGCTATTGAATTTTATAACAAATAAAAATACAAATCTCTGTTTAAAACAATAAGTTTTATTAATTTCTTTCTTTAGAAACATAGACGTACAACATGCATATATTTCATATTCTTCTCTCTCATAACATTTTACAAAAAGAAAATAGAAAAGGAAAGAATAAAAGAAAAAAAAGAAAAAGAGAGAAAAAAAGAAGGGGGAAGGAAAGATACTAATATAGAAAACAAACAAACAATCTGTATACAAAAAAAGACAAAAAGAAAACAATTACATCTCTCTATATGTACAATCCACACCTTCTTTGTGATAACTTCCAATTATTCTCTCTGTAATCTACATATTAACCTTATTTTATCACACAATTCTGAATTTACATCTACATTCGCCCCCCCCTTAAGAAAGTCAGGTTCAACTTTAGTCTGCCATTAGGATTCTGGGTATACCACTACTATTTAAATACTCATCAAACATCCTCCATTCCTTCTGTGTTTTTTTGTTTCGTTTGTCCTCTTATTCTTCCAGTGGTTTTTGCTAACTGTAAATATTCTATCATTAAAGTTTGCCAATCCATTATGCTGGGTGCATTTTTGTTTTCCCAATTTCTGGCGACCAGGACTCTTGCCGCTACAATTCCATACAATAACAATATTCTTTTTGTGGTTTTAATATCCTCTGGTATTATATTTAATAAAAACATTTCCGGTCTTTTTCTAAATGTGCATTTTAACATTTTTAAAAGATCTTCATAGATGTTATTCCAGTACCTACATATTTCCGGACAATTCCACCACATATGTATTAGAGACCCTTTTTCCAGCACATAGAATATTTATTTTTATACTTCTTGGCTAACTTTTCTGGTGTTTGGTACCACCTGTGCATCATTTTAAAGATGTTTTCTATTAAGTTATAACAGGCGGTAAACTTTAAATCTACCCTCCACAGTCTTTCCCATTGCTCCATCAGGACATTGTAGCCAAGGTCTTGGGCCCACTTCACCATTACTGGTTTAACCTGCTCCTCTTTGAGTTCCCATTCCAACAGCAGGTCATAAATATGTGAAATACGTGAAATGTACTTCCCATCACTCAGTATTAGTTCTTTTTCAAATTTTGATTTTTCCTTTGAAATGCCCATTTTTTTATTCTGATTAAACCTATGATTGATTTGAAAGTATTGTAGCCAGTCCGAAAGGTATTATTTTCTCTCTTCATATTTTTTCAATATTAGCTCATTTTGTTTCTTTTCCAATAAGTCCTGATAGGTGGCGATCTTTATCTCCATATTTAGTGTCTTAACTGTTATAACGTTTGTTGATGATGTCCACAAAGGGATCCTGGGTTCCAAAATTTGTATTTTACCCAGATCAGGTATAATGATTTTCTTACTAAGTGGTTCAGGAAACCCTTGTGGACCTTAACCTTATCGTAAAAGTAGGTAAGAGTGCCAGCCAAATCGATTTTCCACTCCTTCCAGGTCTAATATTTCTGGATTTTTCAAAGTTACCCATTCCTTTAACCAGACTATGCCCGCTGCCGCATGGTACAACTCTAAATTTGGGAGAGCGAACCCCTCCCCCTTTCCTGTCTGTTAGCAGCTGGTACTTTATTCTTGGTCTCTTACCATTCCATATAAACTTTGTTATATCTTTTTTTCCACTCCTGTGTGCGTTTATTTTTTTATTTTTAAGACGGCAAATTGTATGGCAAGTTGCGGAAGAATAAAAGGTTGCGTTTGGAAAAACACACACAAAAGGTGTGTGTGTGGCCTTCTCAAATATTTTATGGGCGGGGGGCAAAGACCCCTAGTTGGTGCCTATTCCCTACACCTACATGTCTCAGGATGGTTACAACATCAAAGCACAACATCAAAGCACAAAACACATTTTAAAAGGGCATTAGATGTCAATCAGCCAAAGGCCTGGTTAAAAAGGTGCCAATTTGCCTGGCTCCTAAAGCTGTATAATGTAGGGTTATCAGATGTCCCTGGTTCCCAGGGACAGTTCCCAGTTTTACCAATCTGTCCATGGCCAAAGATGCCAGCGGCAAGAGGCACTGTGGCCGCTGCTGTTGCCAGTGCGGACGGCTGGGCTGCATTAGACGAGCGGGAACATTCCCCCTCCCGCTCCCACCCTCCTCCTCCTCCGCCTGCTCCATTTGCTGCTGATGCTGCTTCCGCTTGTTTATTGGTGTTTTGGCGGGAACCTTGCCCCGAGGGCTGAGGGGAGACGCGGAGGGTGCCGGCATATGGTTTATGATGTTCCTTCCCAAATGTCCGAATTTGAGAGGGGTGCGGATGCAAGGAAAGGATCGCTGATGGCAGTCATAAAGGCTGGGCGCTTTAATTGCCCGACCAATGGAGACACCATCCTCCCACCTCCTCACTTGTAAATAAAAATAAAAATACTCAACCACATGGCTCCACCCTCTCCCCACACAGTCTCCCTATTGCATTTTTCTCTACTTAAAGTGTCAGACAGAAAATAGGGGAGGTTCATATTATAATAGCTTTCATTATCTATCCGTTTGTATTCCTCATGTGCCTTTTTCTGGGACGATCTGACTCTCTGTCCCCTCTCTACCCCCCCCTTTGTTCCTTCCTTCCTTTTCAGTGACGCTTCCAGGAATCCCAGAAAAGAAAAGGGGGGGCCTGAACCCACGCACCTACCGACCCACACCTCCCTCAGTTCCAACTATCCCATCCTAATTTTGCTTCCCCTTCTCTTTCCCCCTCCCCACCCTTCACCCATAACCAAGGAACCTGACTCTGGTTGCCATGTAAACTACATATGTTTACAAAATGATGCTCCCTACTAATAATCCGGATGCTACTGTCTTTTAACCCCTTGACTGCTGCAAAAGAGTGTCCCTGGATTCATTGAAAAAAACCTGGTAATCTGGTTTTTCCGACCTTTGTATGGATTCTGTTATGGGAAGTGAGTTTGGAGCTCTGACTAAAGCTCTTTCCACATTCCACACACTGTTTTTTCGGGGGAAGACCCTTACGCCTTTAGGAGTTACCTATTCCCTACACCTACAGGTCTCAGGAAGGTTACAACATAATAACACAACACAAAAACACAAAATACCACATTTTAAAAGAGCATTAGATGTCAATCATCCAAAGGTCTGGTTAAAACGGTGCTGATTTCCCTGGCTCCTAAAGCTGTACAATGGTCTTTCCGACATTAGTATGGATTCTTTTATGGGAACTGAGATTGGAGCTCTGACTGAAGCTCTTTCCACATTCCACACACTGATAGGGTTTCTCCCCTGTATGAATTCTTTGATGGGAAGTGAGAGAGGAGTTCTTACTGAAGCTCTTTCCACATTCCACACACTGATATGGTTTCTCCCCTGCATGAATTCTTTGATGGGAAGTGAGACTGGAGCTGTGACTGAAGCTCTTTCCACATTCCACACACTGATAGGGTTTCTCCCCTGTATGAATTCTTTGATGGCAAGTGAGAGAGGAGCTCCGACTGAAGCTCTTTCCACATTCCACACACTGATAGGGTTTCTCCCCTGTATGAATTATTTGATGGTAAGTGAGATGGGAGCTCTGACTGAAGCTCTTTCCACATTCCACACACTGATAGGGTTTCTCCCCTGCATGAATTCTTTGATGGCAAGTGAGAGAGTTGATCTGATTGAAGCTCTTTCCACATTTCACACACTGATAGGGTATCTCCCCTGTATGAATTCTTTGATGGGAAGTGAAAGAGGAGTTCCGACTGAAGCTCTTTCCACATTCCACACACTGATATGGTTTCTCCCCTGTATGAATTCTTTGATGGTTAGTGAGATGGGAGCTGTGACTAAAGCTCTTCCCACATTCGGCGCACTGATAGGGTTTCTCCCCTGTATGAATTCTTTGATGGGAAGTGAGAGACAAGCTCTGACTGAAACTCTTTCCACATTCCACACACTGATAGGGTTTCTCCCCTGTATGAATTCTTTGATGGTTATTGAGAGAGGACCTCTGACTGAAGCTCTTTCCACATTCCATGCACTGATAGGGTTTCTCCCCTGTATGAATTCTTTGATGGGTAGTGAGATTGGAGCTGTAACTAAAGCTCTTTCCACATTCCACACACTGATATGGTTTCTCCCCTGTATGAATTCTTTGATGGGAAGTGAGATTGGAGCTGTAACTAAAGCTCTTTCCACATTCCACACACTGATAGGGTTTCTCCCCTGTATGAATTCTCTGATGGGAAGTGAGATGGGAGCTCTGGCTGAAGCTCTTTCCACATTCCATGCACTGATAGAGTTTCTTTCCGATGAGATTTTGTTGATGGGAAGTGGAATGGCTGTTCTGACTGCAGCTTTCTCCACACTCCAAATTTTTATGTGGCTTCTCCTCTCTGCGGATTTTGTCATGGTTACCTTTGTTCTCGATTTCCAATTCATCACAATCTGCAACGGAAACAAAAAAGGGATTAGAGCCTCAGGAACAAATGGAGAAGAACTGGAGGCAGTTGGGGAGGTGTTCATTAGCTGTGTTTTTTATCATTAACCAACATATTTATTATTAGATTCCATTGAGTTGTTGAATGTTGCTTTGTTTGATGTACAGTAGTGGTCAAAATTGTGGAATACTTTTGGGGAAAAGTGTTTTTCAGAGGGTTGATCGCTCAAAACACTTCTTTTGGAGTAATATCATAAAATTATATGTCAATGGAATGATAATTTAATCAAGAATGCAATCAAATAAAGTTTGTTTAGTTACCCGTATTCTATCAAACGTTATAGCCAAATAACCAGAAAAAGGAAGCACAACTTGCTTAGGTTGACTTTTCTCAGTGTGTTATGTGATTGTTATCAAGTTGGAAGCCGCCCAGAGTTGCTGGGACAGCCAAGCCAGATGGCCAGGGTATAAATAAAAATTATTATAACATCTGCAATGGTACCTTGATTTAAGAACAGTTCTGTTCCGGAAATGATAAAGTTTGTAAACCGAGGTACCACTGTATTATTATTACCTGAGATTTAATAAGCCTAGCTCTTCTCTGGGATGAATTTTTTTTGGCCCAGTCATGGCATCCTCTCCATCTCCAATGTCAGTCGTCTCTTTGGTCAACCCAAGACTGACAGGAGCAAAAACAAAAACATAAAAACTGAAGCTACTTATTTTTCCTAACAATTCTGAAACTGACATTTAAGATGGCCTGGGCAGTTCAGACCAGCTCAGCTGTGGTAGAAAAAGGAATAATTTGAGGAAGATTGTTCAAAGAAAAAAATGTAATTCACTGTTTATTGTGGAGGTGTTAGGTTCCCAGGTGTTATAGGGAACGCTCTAGTGCTCTATGAAAATATATGAGGTTGGAATCCCGTTCGCAATATGAAAAGCCCGCAACATGAAGTGCCATAGCTGCGCATGTGCACAGCACGATTTGGCGCTTCTGCGCATGCGTGAGCGGTGAAACCCGGAAGCAACCGTTTCCGGTACTTCCAGGTTGCCGCCGGACACAACCTGAAAAAAAAGGAACATGAAGCGGACGTAACATGAGGTATGACTGCAGAGGTATTTTTCAAATTTCCAGGCACATATGACGATATGATGAATACCAAGAGAGGCCACAATCCCACGAATCTCCTCCATGACCTCCTCATACAGAGCTCTCTGGTCAGGATCCAGCAATGCCCACTCCTCGTCCGTGAAACAAACAGCGACATCTTCAAAGCACACTAGACCCTAAAAGAAAAAGGGAAATGTCCTCCTCTGAGACAGCAGAAATATGATCTGCTACACAATGCTCTGTTGTTTCCTTCCTGTAAATTGCAGCGGTGTTTCAATAGGATTGCTTTGCTACACATTTTAATTCTGGATGCTTATTTTATTCTGCGTTTTAATTATGAGTGTTCGTCTTTGTGCAAATAGGGGGTACTCCACCTTCTGTTTTTCAAGTCATTCTGCCTACACAAGTTACAGGGAACCAGGCAGAGGGCCTTTTCAGCAGTGGCACGCGCCCTGTGGAACGCCCTCCCACCAGATGTCAAAGAGAAAAACAACTACCGGTACCAGACTTTTAGAGGACATCTGAAGGCAGTCCTCTTTAGGGAAGCTTTTAATGCTCAATAGATTATTGTATTTTAATACTTCTGTTGGAAGCCACCTAGATGGCGGGGTATAAATAAATAAATAAATAAATAATTATTACTAGTATCATGAAGCCCGTTAAATTAACGGGTGCTAGAACAGTGAGCTAAGAAGGACTTCCTGCGAGGCATCATGGCGTGCGCCATGGCACCACGGAGCTCTTGAGGGTGGCTGGTGAGTTCGCGTTGCCTGAGCGGCTCCTGAGCCACCGTGACCGCCGCTGCCATTGCGTGGGTGCCGGGGGGTGCCCGGTGGACCATCCGGGAGGCTGCCACCCCCTCCCCTGCGAGTGCGGCGGGTTGGAATCCAGGACACCCATCCGCCGTTGATTGAGCGAAGCCCCAAGGCCCAGGATTTCCCGCCTCGCGGTGCGCCGGGGCCTCGAGGGCAGAGGGAGAGAGAGGAGGTCGTTGGGGGTAATAGCCCAAACCTTTTTGCTGCTGCGGCCGCCGCTATCGCCACCACTGCCGCGCTTGACCTGAGGAGGGAGAAGAGTCCCTTGGAGAGTGGAGCCTCGGACCTGGCAACTTCCCTGCTGCGGCGGCGGCTGCTGCCGCATCGAGGTCACCCGGCTGCCCAGGGCCCTGAGACTGGGGAGAACCGGGGGCGAGCGCGAGCTGCGTGAGGGAAGGAGGGAGGTCCTGCCAGCCTGGCCCAACTGCCCCGCCATCGATCTGCTGCCGCTGCTACCGCCACCAATACTGTGGGAGAGGTAGGAGGACGGACTGAGGCCGCGAGGAAGCACACGGCTGGGCCTAGGCCCAACCTGAGCCCACTTTCCCGCCAACTAGTGAGGAAGGAGCGAGCCAGAAGCCCAGAGGGAGGCCCACTAGAAAGGCCTCGTTTTTTCCATTTTTTAAATATTTTTTTTAAAAAATATTATTATTAAATTAAATTTTTATATATCTATATATCTATACATATATTTTTTTAAAAAATATATTTTTAATAAAATTTTTATATATATTTAAAAATAAAAATAGATTCTTTTTCTCCTCTTCCCCCCTTTTATCCTTAAATTTTTCTTCTACAAAATAATTTTTTCCTTCCCCCTCCTCCTTTCCCCCTTTTGAATAATAATTTTTTTCCCTTCCCCTCTTTAACCAATATTTATATTATTACTACCGTTTATCATCTTTCACCTTTTAGCACCCAACTCTTCTCTCTTCATACATTTTAACCCTTTAAGAAAAAACAAAGCATCACTTCCGGTTTTGACCGCGGATCGCGATTGGGCTAAAAACGGGAGCTCTGCAGCCCCGAATCTTCAGCTGGAAAAGAGGGGGGCTAGCAAGGCTAAGCGGCTCCCCAAAAAAGGACAGGAAGGTGATTCCTGTCTGAGGCGTCGGCGGTTCCCAAAAGATTCTCCAGGAGACCTTCGCAGACTGCAGAAGGAGGGGGAGAAGCTGGGCATTGCGACAGTGAGAGACCAAAAGCCGAAACCCGACGCGATCGTGCATGGTAAAATTCCTTTTAATCGAACCCTTTTAAAAGATACCTCCTGGGCATGAGAGAGAACTTGGAAAATTAAAGGAACGTAAGAAAAATCCCCCCCACTGAATTGGATTTTAAAACCGGATAAACCAATGTGAAAAGTGAGGTGAGGGAAGGAGCGTGATAAGAAATAAAGCGCAAAGCAAGAGACGCCGCCAGGATATGACAGGACAACACAATATAATGGAAAAGCAAAAGAAGTTAAACACAGGAAATGTAAACCAGAGAAGAACTTCAACAGCAGAACATGAGTTGGATCTTAAAGAACTGATTCTAAGCCTTAAAAATGACAGAGGAGAAATCAAACAAGATTTCAAAAATGATATAGGAAAGATTAAACAAGATCTTACAGAAATAAAAAAGGAAATGAATGATAGGATTAAGAACCTGGAAGATAAAGTAGAAAAAATGGAAGGAAAAATGGAGACCAATGAAAAAGAAAAACAAGAAATAAGGGAGCAAATAAGTAGTACAGAAGAAAACTCCAAAAACCAAACATTGGAATCGTCATTGAAAAACTTGGCAAAAGAAAAGAGAGAGGGGAAGAAAGAAACAGAAAAAATAAAGAAAGAACTAGATGAACAAAGGGCAGCATTGGAAGCATCGCAAGATGCTCTCGCGATGATGCAGATGAAATTAAAGGAGAAGACTCTGAGATTCAGGAATATCCCAGAAATACCCAACGAAGTAATAGAAAAACGAATTGTAACTGCTCTGGCAAAATGGCTAGACTTAGAAGAGCTGGATATCAAAACGCGAATAGAGGAAGCTTTTAGAGTTAATTCCAAAAATGCGAAAGCAAATAATTGGCCGGGAGACTGTCTTGTGTCTTTTACAAACATGTGGCTGAGAAATAAAATCCTAGAAATGAAAGGAAAGAAGAAATTGATCATGGAAGAAACTGAGATAATCATCCTAAAAGAAATTCCACCCCGGCTGATTCATAAGAGAAAGAAATATCAATTCTTAGCCAAGCCACTAAAAACGAAAAAAATATTCTTCAAATGGGAATACCCAGAAGGAATGGCCTTCTCTTTTAAAGGAAGATGGAGGAGATTTGACACGCCAGAAGCAGTGGACAGATTTTATAGAACTTATGCTCAAGAACTGGGAAGGTATAAGTCAAAGACAATTAAAGGTAAGACCCCAACGAATGAAGAAGATATAGAAGATTCCAGCAAAGATGAACTAGAAGAAGAAGAAGAAGGTGTGGAAGAGGATGAGGAAGGAGAGGAAGGACAATTGGAAGAATGACTGATATATTCTAAATAAAACCTGATTAAAATGTTAAACCTGCAATTATACTTAAGAGTTTGATTAGATTAATCACTTCACAAGAAATATTTGATTAATGAATTTCCTTCATCTTGCTTAGCATAGACACATGATATTAAGAACAATTGTAATTTTAAATTTAATTCTTTCGCCCCTTTTTTTCTTCTCATTCCAAATTGATATATAACATTTAATAAATATGAACCTAAGAACAATTTCATGGAACGTGAATGGCTTAAATAAAGAAAAAACGGAACAGGGTGGGGCACATACTAAAAAAACAAAATTGGGACGTGGTTTGTCTCCAAGAGACGCACATAAATAAAAAACATGTGAGAGTCTTAAAAAATGATAAATTAGGAATAGAATTTGTCGTGGCAGATACAAAAATGAAGAGAGGAGTTGTGATTTATATTAAAAGTAAATGGAATCCAGAATTAATATGGACAGATAGAGAGGGAAGAAGTGTTATGGTAAAAATGACGATTGAAGGAGAACAATGGTTCTGGGTGGGTATTTACGCCCCCAATGGGAGCAAAACGGCTTTCCTGAAAAGCTTGGAGGCTCAGTTAATGAAAAATAGAGGGAATAAAGGAAATAAGACGAATCTACCCAAAAAGTTTATGGATATTATGGAAAACCTAAATTTATTGGATGCATGGAGGTTTAAGAACCCCATAAAAAAAGAATACACACATATTTCTGCACGCCACCAAACTGCTAGTAGATTAGATACTATATGGATTCCTAAAGAATTGTCACTAAGAATACATAAAACAGAAATAAGACCTCAAACCCTCTCGGATCACAACCCTGTGACCCTCTTGCTAAAAAATGAACAATATCAAAAAAATTGGAGGCTTAATGTCTTTATGTTAAACAATAATAAGACTATCCAGGAAGCAAAAAAATTGCTAAAGGGATACTTTGAGTTAAACTATAAGGGTGAGGTCGACCCCCTAATAGTATGGGATGCGGGCAAAGCCGTGATACGCGGTTATTTTATTTCACAAAATGCAAAAATAAGGAAAGACAGAGAACAAAGAAAAGAAAAACTCCTACAAGAGATTAAAAAAAAGAAAAAATTCTTTATAAAAACCATAATAAGTCAGTAGAACAAGAAGTTAAAATTTTGAGATTGGAGTTTGAAAAAATAATTGATCATGAGATCGAACAACAGATACAATTCTGGAAGTATAAAAACTTTGAATGGGCTAACAAACCTAGCAAATTGTTGATGTGGCAAATAAAAAAAATGAAAAAATGAAAAAATAATCAACAGAATACAATCGGAGGGAAGATATTATTATAAAACAGAAGAAATCATTAAAAAATTTCAAAAATTCTATGAAACACTATATCAAAAGGAAGAAATACCCATCCAACAAATTGATGAATTCTTAACAAAATACCATTTACCAAGAATACCAATGGGAAAATTAATACCACTGAATAAAGAAATAACGATCTCAGAATTATCAGATGCAATTAAGAGTATGAAAAAAGGGAAAGCCCCGGGCCCAGATGGGTTACCAAGAATTCTATAAAGAATGGCAAGAAGAATTACTAATCCCCCTTAGAGATTTAATGAACATAATACTTAGAAAAGGAAATACGCCCCAAACATGGACTGAAGCCCAGATAATATTAATGCCCAAACCACAAGCGGATCTAGACAAACCAGGTAATTTTAGGCCAATTTTGCTATTAAATAGCGATTACAAAATATTTGCAAAAATCCTGGCCAAAAGATTAAGTAATATTTTAGAAGATATAATTCACAGGGACCAGGCGGGGTTTATAAAAGGGAGATATGCAAAAGAAAACATAAGAAGTATCGTAAATATCCTGGAATGTTTAGAGAGTCGGAGATAAGAGAGCATTGATGCAGAGAAGGCCTTTGATAGGGTCTCGTGGCCCTTCATGATAAAAACAATGGAAAATCTAAATTTGGGGGGGAAATGGGAAATGCAATTAAAGCAATCTATAAAACTCAGGAAGCAATAATCTTTATAAATGGGAAAATATCAAACAAAATAAATATTATGAGAGGCACCAGACAAGGGTGTCCTTTATCTCCCATTCTTTTTATAATCACCCTAGAAATACTGTTAAAAAACATTAGAGAACAAGAAAATATTAAAGGAATAACTATTGGCAAGAAAAGATTCAAAATTAAAGCATTCGCGGACGATATAATCATAACGACAAAAGACCCTATCGAAGGCATACCCAGTGCAATTGAAAAGATAAAAGAATATGGAGACGTAGCAGGCCAGAATAAGAAAGAGGGAGAGAAGACAGAAAGGGAGAAAGAAGGAAGGAAGGAAGGAAAGAAGGAAGGAAAGAAAGAAAAAAAAAAAAAGGGAAGCGGGGGTGGGGGTCGCCGCCTTGATTCGGCGCCAGAAAAGAGCGGGAAGGGACCCAGGGGCAAAAAGCATTTCCTGCACAGCGTGAGGCAGCGGGTGTCGGTTTTAGGAGAGATGCGTACAGCCTCCTCAGAGTTGTGCGTGGGGAGAGAGTGTGCGTAGGGGGTGGGGAGAGAGAGCGCGTGTGTGCATCCAGTCTCTGCGTCCAATCCCTGTGTCTGT
The DNA here is from genome assembly GCF_965207765.1 of Zootoca vivipara. Taxonomy (NCBI): domain Eukaryota; kingdom Metazoa; phylum Chordata; class Lepidosauria; order Squamata; family Lacertidae; genus Zootoca; species Zootoca vivipara. The sequence goes on along the minus strand of NC_142587.1, from coordinate 98,014,186 downwards.
GGGGCACAGGCGCAGTAGCGCAGACACAGGGACTGGACGCAGAGACACTTGGACTTTATTATATAGGATTGTTGTTGTTGTTGTTACACAAGCATTCCAGTTTGCCTGATGGATGGATCCACTTTCTCCCCTCCTCATGAGCTGCTCTGGAGGTTCCCTCCCAATGCCCTAGAGTCATGGCGAGAGGGAGGAATGGGGGGCAGGCCCCATTTTGCAGCAGCTGGTGCTAGTTAGGTGAATCCAGACCACTATTTGTCCACTGCTTAGAAACCAATTTTAGCATTCAGTGCTCAATCTACAAATAAAATACGGTAAGCCTATTTTGGATGGCCATCTGTCTTGGATGATCTAGCAGAGATTCCTGCAATGCAGGGGGTCTCCTGGCTCTTAGAGACAAGCAGGGAGGGTGGCTTCTGGCAAAAGGAGAGGGAGACACAGGTAGCTCCTCCTTATCCTGACTCACCTCTGCCTCTCAACCTCCCTCCTCCCACTCACCTCCTTCCTCTTTTGCCTCTGATTCTGGACTCCATTCTGCCACAGAGTCTCCCAGCTCACTAAGCCCTGTTAGCCCTTCAGCTTCTGACACCTCCTCTTCCCAGGCTTCCCCCTCTTCCCTCTGACCAACCATCCTTCTTCTACCTCCACTTCTTGGGCTCTGAGCCATCTCCCCTTCCTGGTTCCCCAGCTACATCCTCCCACTATTCCTCTATGCCCAACCAGTCCATGACATTGCTCCATCCCTTGGCCCCTGTCCCCACAAGGCAGCTTCCCCTGACCTGATCTGGTTCCACAGCCGCTGCTTCCCTTCTGCCCCCATGAAAAGACGGATCAGGAGGTCTTACTGGCATCATTCTGTCACCTGCAAGAGAAAAAAGGTAATCAGGACTCCTGGAGTGCGTCTCTAATTACAGATGGGCCTTTGAGAAAGCCTTACCTGTTGAGAGCATTTGGAAGTATGTGCCCATTTCATATGATTGTTGTGCAGAAATACATCTCCCCTCCTCTGGACCCTTGTTCCCAATTGTCTCCCCCCAACCCAAGATGAAAAGAACCCTCAGATGAGTTGGAAAACCAACAGTATGAGACCAAACGGAGACAAACCACCTTCCTCCTTACCCAGTGGCCTCTCTCTGGTGTCCAACGGAGGCCTCTCTGCCTCACAGGAATCCAGGTCCATTTCTGCAAAATGATCCTTTCCCTGAAGAAGAAACAAGGATTCAAAAGAGAGAATGGTGAGAAAAAATAGAAAGAGAATGAGAAAGACTTGAAGGATGTGAGATCTCATTCCATGGATGCTTGGGTCATAAGTAGACCATTATGGGATATTCTCTGTCCTGTTTGGAGCCCCTTGGGAGTATCCAGAGGGAAGTCTCTCTCACCTGCTTTCTCTCCTCTGCCTGACTCAGGAGGAAGCCTTCGGCCAGGGCCACCACCTGGGAACTGGTCTCCGCTCCGCATTCCCTCACCCAGCTCTCCATCTCTGAGGGAAGGACAGCCAGAAACTGCTCCAAGATCACCAGGTCCAGCATCTCATCTTTCATGTGCCTTTCTGGCTTCAGCCACTGGTGGCAAAAGTGGTAGAGTCGGCTGCAAACCTCTCGGGGTCCTTTGGCCTCCTGGCAGCAGAACTGCCTCAACTTCTGGCTCTGCACCTCTGAGCGGAGGGTGTCCTCCTCACCCAGGATTTTCTGCACTGGGTTTTCCCAGAATCCCCCACTGCTCCCAGTTTGGATGGCATGGCCTCTTCCTATTCCAGGGCCAGCTGAGTCTTGCTCATCCATCCGTGCTCTCAGGAAGCCTCTAAGAGATCGGAAGGAACCCTTTGGTCTTCTGCCAAGTTCTGTCTGTTGTAATGAGAAGCTCTAGCAAATCCTACAATTGAAATACATTGTTCTGTTACAGAATTTGTAGGACCGGGGGGGGGGGGTTGTTCCCTGAGCAAACATGGATGGGTCTTGCTGGGAACCAGAGCTGGACTGCACCAGATCCCAGACCATGAGCTCTCTTTTTGAAAAGAAAGAGGAGGAGGAAGAGGAGAAGAAATAAGTCTCTAGCCTTCTAGCAATGCAAAATGTGGAGGCAACTGAAGAGATTTATGTGAGATTAATCAACCTGGTTTCTGCTGCCTTCCACTAAATGCGACTAACAAGGGAATCATTTGTATCTTGTAAAAAATGAATGCTTGGCTCTAGTGGGGGTCCTCACCGAGGGGTCCTCAGGAGTTGCTCCCCACCCCCACCCCCACTCCCCTTCTTCTGTCTCCTTTTCTTGCACTTGGACTCTCTGCCGCTCTCAAGACAGACTCCTGGGGTGGGGTCCCTTTTTCTTTGCTCTGAGGGCCAGGTATGTATCTGGCCAACCCCCTGAAGGCCAAGTGGGTGGGGCAATTTAGGCAGGCAATTTATTATCATTATTATTGTTGTTGTTGTTGTTATTCTGTTAGAAAACTGAACACACACACAGCCATTGATGCCAAGGTCGCTGGAGGCTCAGTGAGTAGCAGCGCCCATTTCCGTCTGGTTTTCCAGCAACAATCCCTTTGGGACAGAGAGGATGTGGTCCTGGGATGCCATGCTCTGGGTGCGAGGGGATTGCTGCAGTGGCCTCCGTGTGGAGCTGCCCTTGGAGACGACTGGGAAACTGGTTTGCAATGCAGCAGCCAGACTATGGGCTGGGATCCCTCTCTTTATTCCTGGCCTTTCTCTCCCACCTTTCCTTCCTTCCTCCGCGTGGGTTTTTTTTGGGGGGGGGGCTAGTCCACCTCCTCGTCCAGCTTTGGAAAACCATTTGCACATGTTTCATCTGTTGTGCAATGACGCTGAGCGATGTCACACAGAGTTAAAGTCCTAGGGACTCCTTTGTTTGAAGAAGGGAGATTTCGTGGGAGTTCGGGATCCTCTGATCTCCAGGAAGGAGAGCGTTGCAGACCTCGCCCCTCCCTGGCAGGACCCTCTCCTCCCTGACTTGGGGTTGTCCCCCCCCCCCCGCATGAGCAAATCAGCCCCCCCCGGCACCCTCCCCTGCTGCAGCCCTGGGACCCCCACCGTCTCCCCACTGCACTCTCGAGGGGGGGGGGGGTTAGAGAGAGAGGATACTCACCAGATCCCAGGAAGGAGGAGACAAAGATGCAGCCCTTGCAGGAGAGACACCAAAGCGGGAAAGGACTGGGGAGGGAGGGGCCTTGGCTCTGGAGGACCTGACCTGCTTCCTGTCCTCTCTAGGAAGGCAGCTCGGTTCCCTTTGTTGTTGTTTAGTCGTTTAGTCGTGTCCGACTCTTCGGTTCCCTTTAACCCTTGCAAAGCCGATCTCGCCGTTTTATTATTTTTTAGGGATTTGGGGGTGCAGTTGCCCCCCTGGCTACGCCAATGTCCGGATATCCTTTTGGGGGTGAGGCTCTTGGTTGGACGCTGAGCATCTCCCTCTGTTGGCCGGAAACCAGAGGAACAGCTTGCAGGGAAAAGGAACCTCCTCCTCGAATTCAGGAGTGGAGAGAGAGGAGGGGATCCAAGGGTCATCTAGTCCAACCCCCAGCAATGCAGGAATCTCAGCTCAAGCATCCATGGCAGATGGCCGTCCGATCTCCGCTTAGAAACCTCCAAGGAAGGAGAGTCCACCACCTCCCAAGGGAGACCTTTCCCCTGCCAAACTGCTCTTAGATGCCCCTCAAGGCAGCGGGTCCTGAGTTCTAGCACTGCTGAAACCATTGTACTGGCTACCAAGGAGTTCAAAATAAATAAATCTCAGTATCAAAAAATTATTATTATTATTATTATTATTATTATTATTTATTATATTGATCAGATGAGTGTTTTCCTTTCGAAAGAGTCAGGTGGAATCTCCACAGCTGCTAATAGCATAACATTGAAAGGCTAGTGAAATATGGGGAGCCCTAGAGCATCTGCTTGTAATGCAGAATGTCCCAGGGTCAACCCCTGACATCTCCTGCAAGGACTGGACGAAATCCCTGCCTGAAACTCTGGGGAGCTGCTGCCAGTCAGTGCAGACCAGGTGTCCTCAAACTATGTCCCATGGGCCAAATCCAACCCGCCAGGGTCCTGAATCTGGCCTGCACAGCCATCTCAGAACTCTCCATGTGCCCAAGGCTGAAAGCTTCTTGCCGCCCACACAGTCAGTCCCCACGCCGCACTGAAAGGCCAGGGGGACGGGGAAGTGTTGTCTCTTGGCTTGAACAGCGAAGTTGAGGATGGTGGAGGAAGGCAGACTTGGGTCGATTCGGTTTCATTACCTAGACGTCGTCGTTAAAGGTGGAAGAAGGAAATATAGTCCTAATTTTGTGAGTGTCACAGCAGTCTTTCCACTCGTGATTTACATGCTCTGAGAGTTGGGATCTGTTTTGATATTTTAAATTTAAAAAGGGTGGAGTGGACCCAGATATTGACCATCTCATGAGCCCGGGGAGCCACATTCTGATTGAAGGAGGCCAGGATTAGCCCCCAAGGCCTGGGGTGTCACTTCCTTGTACAGTAGTAGGACTTGGAATCCAGGAGAAAACTCTTGGAATAGCCTTGCCAGGTGCTCAGGGACAGACTCACCTGTCCCCATGTCTTCCCTTTGCACATGTGCTGAGGTTGCACATCCCTCCCCAGGGGTGATTATTGGAGAGACTCAGACCTGCCCTCCTTGCCCCCCACTCTACACTCTCAGATGTGGAGAAGCCCTCCTTTCACAAGGAAATGACAGCCTGACTTTTGCCTTTCAGCTGCTGGAGGAAGATCAGCTGTTCCTGCTGGAGGTGATTGAGAACTGCCAGGCAGCTCAGCTCAGGGGCTCCGAACTCTGAAGTGCTCCAAGCAGGAGACGGCCAAAGCCATCCTGGGGAGTGATGGGTGGTGTGGGGGACCCCCATGGGGAAGTGGGGCAGGGAGGGGCTTTGGGGGAGGGATGGGACCCCTCAGACCTGCTCCCCGCTGGCTGGGCTCTTTGCCCCCCACTCTGCAGTTGGTGGTGGTTGATGAAGGATTAGGCGAGGCCTTCAGTGGATTCTTATATTCTCAATTTCTTGTTTTGATTCTTATTTCATTTATTACTTTTATTTTATTGATTTATATTTTAACACTTTATTTTATTTTGCACAAAGCAGCTCAGAGCCCTCCTTCCCCCTCACAGCTGTTGCTTTTGTTTTGGTTGATTTTCTTGATTTCAGTCCGCTGAGATTATTGACACGGGTGAGGTTTTTCCATGGTTATTTGTTTTTTGGTTTTTATTTTTTTTATTTTAATATTCTTGTTCTTTATTTTATTTTTTCTTCTTTAGTTTAATATTTTTTATTTTACCTTTTTATTTTGTGCACATTTGTGCCTATTTTGTATATATATATATATAAATATATATATTTCTTTTGTACATAGAGTACAAAATACATCACACCTGCACTGATGAATCCTGTCTCCTTATCAGACAGCTCCTAGCACTTCCCAAGACTGGCCCCTGACTCTGAGGCTCTTTCCTCCCGCAGGACCTCTGAGGATACGCCCTCTGTGACAAATTTAAAGGGAAATTGTATGGCAAGTTGCAGAAGAGTAAAAGGCTGCGTTTGAAAAAAAACACAAAAAATGTGGGGGGGGTTTTGGCCTCCTCAAATATTTTATTGGGTGGGGGGCAAAGACCCCTAGTTGGTGCCTATTCCCTACACCTACATGTCTCAGGATGGTTACAACATCAAAGCACAAAACACCACATTTTAAAAGGGCATTAGATGTCAATCAGCCAAAGGCCTGGTTAAAAAGGTGCCAATTTGCCTGGCTCCTAAAGCTGTATAATGTAGGGTTATCAGATGTCCCTGGTTCCCAGGGACAGTTCCGGTTTTACCAATCTGTCCATGGTCAAAGATGCCAGTGGGAAGAGGTGCTGTGGCCGATGCTGTTGCCAGTGCGGACGGACGGGCTGCGTTAGACGAGCGAGAACATTCCCCCTCCCGCTCCCACCCTCCTCCTCCTCCTCCTCCTCCTCCTCCTCCTCCTCCTCCCCTTGCTGTTTAGGCGGAAACCTTGCCCCAAGGGCTGAGGGGAGACGCGGAGGGTGCCGGCATATGGTTTATGATGTTCCTTCTCAAACGTCCGAATTTGAGAGGGGTGCGGATGCAAGGAAAGGATCGCTGATGGCAGTCATAAAGGCTGGGCGCTTTTATTGCCCAACCAAAGGAGACACCACCCTCCCGCCTCCTCGCTTGTAAATAATAATAATAATAATAATAATAATAATAATAATAATAATAATAATAATAATAATAATACTCAGCCACATGGTTGCACCCTCTCCCCAAACGTTCTCCCTATTGCATTTTTCTCTGCCTGAAGAGTCAGACAGAAAATAGGGGAGGTTTGTATTAAAATAGCTTTGGTTATCTATCTGTATTCCTCATGGGCCTTTTTCTGGGATGACCTGACTCTCTGTCCTCTCTCTACCCCCCCTCTTTTTGTTCCTTCCTTCCTTTTCGGTGAAGCTTCCAGGAATCCCAGAAAGGGGGGGGGGCAAACACACACACACACACACACACACACACACACCTCTCCCTCAGTTCCAACCATCCCATCTTAATTTTGCTCTTCCCCCCCCCTCCCCACCCTTCACCCATAACCAAGGAACCTGGCTTTGGTTGTCATGTAACCCCCCTCCCAGGAAGCCCTGACCCTTTCCTCTTAAAAGCAAAATTTATTGATACTGAGAATAGAAATAAAAATAAAATAAAAAGCCGAGGTTCTGTCAAGCGAGAGGGGGCTGAGCTGGACGCCCTCGGCTTTGCAAGAGTTAAAGGGATCTGAGCTGCCTTCCTAGAGAGGACAGGAAGCAGGCCAGGTCCTCCAGAGCCAAGGCCCCTCCCTCCCCAGTCCTTTCCTGCAAGGAAGGGGGGGTGTTGCTTTGGTGTCTCTCCTGCAAGGGCTGCATCGCTGTCCCCTCCCTCCTGGGATGATCTGGTGAGTCTCCTCCCTCCCTCTCTCTCTCCCCCCCCCCAAGAGAGTGCAGTGGGGAGACGGTGGGGGTCTCAGGGCTGCAGCAGGGGAGGGTGCGGGGGGAGGCTGATCTGCTCATGCAGTGGGGGGGGGACACAAAGCCAAGTCAGAGGATCCCAAATTCCAAGAAATCTCCCTTCTTCAAACAAAGGAGTCCATAGGACTTTAACTCTTGCTGGAAAACCAGCCAGAAATGAGCACTGCTACTCACAAAGCCTCCAGGAACCTTGGCATCAATGGCTGTGTGTGTGTTAAACAGAATAATAATAATAAATTACCCGCCTAAATTTCAAGGGAGATGTCTTTGGCCCCGCCCACTTGGCCCTCAGGGGGTTGGCCAGATACATACCTGGCCCTCAGAGCAAAGAAAAAGGGACCCCACCCCAGGTGTCTGTCTTGAGAGTGGCAGAGAGTCCAAGTGCAAGAAAAGGAGACAGAAGGGGGGCTGGGGAGCAACTCCTGAGGACCCCCGAGTGAGGACCCCCACAAGAGCCAAGCATCCATTTTTCACAAGATACAAATGATTCCCTTGTCAGTCGGTTCTGACTTCATGCACTGACTGGAAGGCAGCAGAAACCAGGTTGATTAATCTCACAGAAATCCCTTCAGTTGCCTCCACATTTTGCATTACTAGAAGGCTAGAGACTTATTTCTTCTCCTCTTCCTCCTCCTCTTTCTTTTCAAAAAGATAGCTCATGGTCTGGGATGTGGTGCAGTCCAGCCCTGGTTCCCAGCAAGACTCATCCCATGCTTAGTCAAGGATCCATTCCCCCCCTCCCCCGTCCTTCAAATTCTGTAACAGAACAATGTATTTCCTTTGCAGGATTTCCTAGACTTTTTCATTACAACAGACAGAACTTGGCAGAAGACTAAAAGGGTTCCTTCTGATCTCTAAGAGGCTTCCTGAGAGCACAGATGGATGAGCAAGACTCAGCTGGCCCTGGAATAGGAAGAGGCCATGCCATCCAATCTGGGAGCAGTGGGGGATTCTGGGAAAACCCAGTGCAGAATACCCTGGGTGAGGAGGACACCCTCTGCTCAGAGGTGCAGAGCCAGCAGTTGAGGCAGTTCTGCTGCCAGGAGGCCAAAGGACCCCGAGAGGTTTGCAGCCGACTCTACCACTTTTGCCACCAGTGGCTGAAGCCAGAAAGGCACACGAAAGCTGAGATGCTGGACCTGGTGATCTTGGAGCAGTTCCTGGCTGTCCTTCCCCCGGAGATGGAGAGCTGGGTGAGGGAATGCGGAGCGGAGACCAGTTCCCAGGCGGTGGCCCTGGCCGAAGGTTTCCTCCTGAGTCAGGCAGAGGAGAGAAAGCAGGTGAGAGAGACTTTCCTCTGGATACTCCCAAGGGGCTCCAAACAGGACAGAGAATATCCCATAATGGTCTACTGATGGCCCATCCTTTTTCTGGGAAAACATCCATGGAATGAGATCTCACACCCTTCAAGTCTTTGTCATTGTCTTTCTATTTTTTCCTCACCATTCTCTCTTTTGAATCCTTGTTTCTTCTTCAGGGAAAGGATCATTTTGCAGAAATGGACCTGGATTCCTGTGAGGCAGAGAGGCCTCCGTTGGACACCAGAGAGAGGCCGCTGGGTAAGGAGGAAGATGGTTTGTCTCCGTTTGGTCTCATTCTGTTGGTTTTCCAACTCATCTGAGGGTTCTTTTCATCTTGTTTTGGGGGGAGACAGTTGGGAACAAGGGTCCAGAGGAGGGGAGATGTATTTCTGCACAACAAACATATGAAATGGGCACAAACATCCAAACGCTCTCAGCAGGTTAGGCTTTCTCAAAGGCCCATCTGTAGTTAGAGATGCCCTGTTTCACCTGTGAGAAAAGCACGCACTCCTGGCGTCCTGATTACCTTTTTTCTCTTGCAGGTGACAGAATGATGCCGGCAAGACCTCCTGATCCGTCTTTTCATGGGGGCATAAGGGAAGCAGCGGCTGTGGAACCAGATCAGGTCAGGGGAAGCTGCCTTGTGGGGACAGAGGCCGAGGGATGGAGCAATGTCATGGACTGGTTGGGCACAGAGGAATGGTGGGAGGATGCAGCTGGGGAAGCAGGGAGAGAAGATGGCTCAGAGCCCAAGAAGTGGAGGTAGAAGAAGGATGGTTGGTCAGAGGGGGAAGAGGGAGAAGCCTGGGAAGAGGAGGTGTCAGAAGCTGAAGGGCTAACAGGGCTTAGTGAGCTGGGAGACACTGTGGCAGAATGCAGTCCAGATTCAGAGGCAGAAGAGGAAGGAGGTGAGTGGGAGGAGGGAGACTGAGAGGCAAAGGCGAGTCAAGATAAGGCAGATCCACCTGTGGCTCCCTCTCCTTTTGTCAGAAGCCACCCTCCCTGCTTGTCTATTAAGAGCCAGGAGACCCCCTGCATTGCAGGAATCTCTGCTAGATCATCCAAGACAGATGTCCACCCAAAATAGGTTTACCGTATTTTATTTGTAGATTGAGCACTGAATGCTAAAATTGGTTTCTAAGAAGTGGAGAGGGAGGAGAAATAGTGGCCTGGATTCACCTAACCAGCCCCAGCCGCTGCAAAATGGGGCCTGCCCCCCATTCCTCCCTTTCTCCATTCCCCCATGAACCCCTTGAATTTGACTAGGGCATTGTTGGGAGGGAACACCCAGAACAGCTCACGAGGAGGGGAGGAAGTGGATCCATCTATCAGGTAAACTGGAATGCTTGTGTAATAAATAATAATAATAATAATAATAATAATAATAATAATAATAATAATTTACTAGTGTATTTCAGCCCGTTCAATAACGGGTGCTATCTGTCCTTTCTGTCGGCGGTGAGGGGAGAGGGGCCCCGCTCCGCTTCCCCAAAACGAAAGGCGCCCCAAGAGCGGGTTGGCTCTTGATACCCTTCGCGGTCCCCTGCCTCTCCCTCCGCCACACCTGAAGACCCGCTCCTTGGCTTGGCTCTGGGCGCTGAATCGCACCCAGGAATCCATTGCAGCAGCAGCAGCAGCAGCCTCTCCTCGGCGAACGCACCGGCAGGCCCCCTCCTTCCCTCGCCTCCTCCAGGCTCGCTGGCACCCTCGGCAGCTCTTTCCTCGGCCTCGCAGGGCCACACCGCCCTCCGCCTCCCTCAGGGCCGTCACTGTCCCACTCCCACGGCACGTCCCCTCGGCCGCGGGCTGGAGACTGGGGGGGGGTGTTCCTCGTTCAGGAAGGGGGGAAGGCTGGCGAGCCAAGGGCGAGTGGGGAGGTACCCCGCGGGGCATCTAGTTATCTAGCGGTAACTTCTGGGGGCAGTACAGCAGCGCCCGAGGGACAAATTTAAACACTGATAAGGGTCAAAGGTTTTGTTGTCGTTGCCGGGATTTTGTTTTTTTGTTTTTACTGGCTCGCTCTGAATCGCTCCTCCGCCCTCTTAAAGGCGATTGAGGCGGCCGCTCCGGCTGTGAGTGGATTGAAGGGGAGCGGCCGGCTGGGGGGGGGGCGGTCCTTTTGTCCGCCTCACCGCCTCAGCCTGGCTTGTCTGCCTGCTGGGCAGAGCGGGCGCCAAGCTCCCCTCTCCGAAGTGTCTCTGCGTCCAGTCTCTGCTGTCCAATCCCTGTGTCCCTGGGGCACATGTGCAGTAACCCAGGGACACACGGGAAAACTGGACCAGAGACACTTGCACTTTATAGGATACCCTGCCATTTGGCGGCTTCCAACAGAAGTATTAAAATACAATATTGAGCATTAAAAGCTCAATATTGTATTTTAATACTTCTATTGAGCATTAAAAGCTTTCCTAAAGAGGACTGCCTTCAGATGTCCTCTAAAAGCCTGGTAGTTGTTTATCTCTTTGACATCTGGTAGGAGGGCGTTCCACAGGGATGGTGCCACTACTGAAAAGGCCCTCTGCCTGGTTCCCTGTAACTTATGTAGGCAGAATGACTTGAAAAACAGAAGGTGGAGTACCCCCTATTTGCACAAAGACGAACACCCATTATTAAAACGCAGAATAAGCATCCAGAATTAAAATGTGCAGCAAAGCCATCCTATTGAAACACCGCTGCAATTTGCAGGAAGGAAACAACAGAGCATTGTGTAGCAGATCATATTGATGCTGTCTCAGAGGAGGACATTTCCCTTTTGCTTTTAGGGTCCAGTGTGCTTTGAAGATGTCTCTGTTCGTTTCACGGACGAGGAGTGGGCGTTGCTGGATCCTGACCAGAGAGCTCTGCATAAGGACGTCATGGAGGAGAATCGTGGGATCGTGGCCTCTCTTGGTATTCAATATATCATCATATGTGCCTGGAAATTCAAAAATTATCTCTACAGTCATACCTCATGTTACGTCCACTTCATTTTCCTTTTTTTCAGGTTGTGTGGCAACCCGGAAGTACTGGAAAGGTTTGCTTCCGGGTTTCACCGCTCACGCATGCGCAGAAGCGTCTCCTGCACATGCGCAGCTATGGCACTTCATGTTGCGGGCTTTTCATATTGCGAACGGGACTCCAACCTCATATATTTTCACAGAGCTCAACAGTGGCCCCTATAACACCTGGGAACCTAACACCTCCACAATAAACAGTGAATTACATTTCTTTTCTTTGAACAATCTTCCTCAAATTATTCCTTTTTCTACCACAATTGAGCTGGTCTGAACTGCCCACGCCATCTTAAATGTCAGCTTCAGAATTGTTAGGAAAGATAAGTAGCTTCAGGTTTTCTGTTTTTGTTTTTGCTTCTGTCAGTCTTGGGTTGACCAAAGAGACGACTGACATTGGAGATGGAGGGGATGCCATGACTGGGCCAAACAAAATTCATCCCAGAGAAGAGCTAGGCTTATTGAAACTCAGGTAATAATAATACAGTGGTACCTCGGTTTACAAACTTAAATCTTTTCTGGAACAGGACTGTTCTTAAATCAAGGTACCACTGTAGTAATACTAATAATTTTTATTTATACCCTGGCCATCTGGCTGGGTTTCCCAGCCACTCTGGGCAGCTTCCAACACATATATAAACAGGAAACATAAATCATAATAATCTGAGCCCATATAAAAAGAACATTAACTTTAAAATGAACAACTTATACTAGTGGCCAAAATTGAGGAAACCTTTTGTGAAAAGTGTCTTTATGAGGTTTAATGGCTCATAGCATCACTTTTGTGTGGAGTAATACCATAAGATTATGTATCAATGGAAAGATAATTTAATGAGAAATGTAATGCAATAAATTTTATGAAAGAGTATTTATTAGAACAACAGTCATAAAGAAAAAAACGTGAAACCTTTGGTAACCATTGGTAACCTTTAGCTTTAGTTACGGCCTTACAATGCCTTCCCATGAAGTGAACCAAGTTTATAGTTCTGCAGCTATAATAATGTGAAACCAAGACTGAATTATTGCCTCTGTTAATTGGGCTTTATTGCTGGGTTGCTTCTGACTAACAAGTTTCTTTAGTCGGCTCCATAGATTTTCGACTGGGTTAAAGTTTGGACTACTCCCAGTCCATTCCAGCAGTGGAATATTATTATCTTGAAAGCACATTTTGCACACAGCAGCAACATGACATGGAGCTGAATCCTGTTGAAATAGAAAATAGAAAATAAACTAATAAATCTTTATAAGTGCTTCATTATGTGGGAAAAGATCACCTGCGGAATGCTTCAGTTTGGGCTCAAGTATTTCATTCATGTATTTTGGGGCATTTACATTCCCAATAATGACACAGATTCTGCCCACACCTTTTGCTGCCACACAACCCCAGATCATCACACTATCTGGGTGTTTCACGGTCAGTGTAATGCAACTAGGATGTAAATCTTATCTGATTCGTCTCCTGGCGTATTTCATGCCATCATTACCAAGCAAGGAGATTTGGGTCTCATCACTCCAAATAACACTGTTCCTTTGTTCCGCGGTCCAGTTAACATGGGTTTAATCTTTTCAACCTTTGCTTGAGAGATAACAATGGCTTTTTCCTTAGAATTCTAACATTTAGACCAGTCCTTGCACTCAACTTCACATTACATTTCATTATGCACCTTTTCCTGCCTTTACCAGTCTGATTTTGTAGTGACTGAGTTTCCTTATCCCTCTTCAAAAATATAGAAAGGCCACCTTTGGTTAATTTCCCCCCAATCTTTCATCTAATTTCTTCATAACTGTAGCCTCGTTCACTTGATAGTACTATTTTACATCACTTTCTGGGTGACCAGGCAACTCTTTGTGTCATTTCTATAATTTTATTATGTTTTACAACATCACTAAATGAAAGAACACAAAAAAACCAACCAACTTGATAGCAATCACATAACACACTGACAAAAGTCAACCTAAGCAAGTTGTGCTTCCTTTTTCTGGTTACAGTGGTACCTCTACTTACGAATTTAATGCGTTCCGAACGCACATTCATAAGTAGAAAAAATTTGTAAGTCGAATCCCATAGGAATGCATTGGGAGAAAAAAATCGTAAGTCGAAGCAACCCTATCTAAAAATTCATAAGTAGAAAAAATCCTATCTAAACCGCATCCAAGATGGCGGACGGAGCTCCATTCGTAAGTAGAAACATTCGTAAGTAGAGTTATTCGTAAGTAGAGGTACCACTGTATTTGGCTATAACGTTTGATAGAATACGGGTAACTAAACAAACTTTGTTGTATTGCATTCTTGATTAAATTATCTTTCCATTTATATTTAATTTTATGATATTACTCCAAAAGAAGGGTTATGAGCCATCAAAACTCTGAAATACACTTTTCCCCAAAAGTCTTCCACAAGTTTGACCAATACTATCTATCAAACAAAGTAACATCAGAATCTAATAATAAATATATTGGTCAATGGTAAACAACACAGGTAATGAACACACACCCAACTCCCTTCAGTTCTTCTTCATTTGTTCCTGAGGCTCTAATCCCATTTTTGTTTCCGTTGCAGATTGTGATGAATTGGAAATCGAGAACAAAGGGGACCACGACAAAATCCGCAGAGAGGAGAAGCCACATAAAAATTTGGCGTGTAGAGGAAGCTGCAGTCAGAGCTCCCATTCCACTTCCCAGCAACAAAATCTCATCGGAAAGAAACTCTATCAGTGCATGGAATGTGGAAAGAGCTTCAGTCAGAGCTCCCATCTCACTTCCCATCAAAGAATTCATACAGGGGAGAAACCCTATCAGTGTGTGGAATGTGGAAAGAGTTTCAGGCAGAGCTCCCATCTCACTAACCACCAAAGAATTCATACAGGGGAGAAACCATATCAGTGTGTGGAATGTGGAAAGAGCTTCAGTAATAACTACTCTCTCACTTCCCATCAAAGAATTCATACAGGGGAGAAACCATATCAGTGTGTGGAATGTGGAAATAGCTTCAGGAGGAACTCCTCTCTCACTTCCCATCAAATAATTCATACAGGGGAGAAACCCCATCAGTGTGCGGAATGTGGAAAGAGCTTCAGTAGGAACTCCTCTCTCACTTCCCATCAAATAATTCATACAGGGGAGAAACCCTATCAGTGTGTGGAATGTGGAAAGAGCTTCAGTCGAAGCTCCCATCTCACTTCCCATCAATTAATTCATACAGGGGAGAAACCCTATCAGTGTGTGGATTGTGGAAAGAGCTTCACTGATATATACTCTCTCACTAAGCATCAAAGAATTCATACAGGGGAGAAACCCTATCAGTGCGTCGAATGTGGGAAGAGCTTCACTAATAGCTCCCATCTCGCTTCCCATCAGAGAATTCATACAGGGGAGAAACCCTATCAGTGTGTGGAATGTGGAAAGAGCTTCAGTCGAAATGGCCAACTCACTTGCCATCAAAGAATTCATACAGGGGAGAAACCCTATCAGTGTGTGGAATGTGGAAAGAGCTTCAGTCAAACCTCCCATCTCACTTGCCATCAAAGAATTCATACAGGGGAGAAACCCTATCAGTGTGTGGAATGTGGAAAGAGCTTCACTGAGAGGTCCAAACTCACTTCCCATCAAAGAATTCATACAGGAGATAAACCATATCAGTGCATGGAATGTGGAAAGAGTTTCAGTCGGAGCGACTCTCTCACTTCCCATCAAAGAATTCATACAGGGGAGAAACCATATCAGTGTGTGGAATGTGGAAAGAGCTTCAGTCAGAGCTCCCATCTCACTTCCCATCAAATAATTCATGCAGGGAAGAAACCGTATCAGTGTGTGGAATGTGAATAACAGAATCCATACAAAGGTCAGAAAAACCAGATTACCAGATTTTTTTCAATGAATCCAGGGTCACTTTTTTTGCAGCAGCCAAGGGGTTAAAAGACAGTAGCATCCGGATTATTAGTAGGGAGCATCATTTTGTAAACATATGTTATTTCCTTGGGAGGGAGGTGGGTGTGGGGTTGGGTGGGTGGATTTGGCCCCCCTTTTCTTTTCTGGGATTCCTAGAAGCATTACTGAAAAGGAAGGAAGGAACAAAAAGGGGGGGTAGAGAGAGGCCGTCCCAGAAAAAGGCACATGAGGAATACAAATGGATAGATAACCAAAGCTATTTTAATATGAACCTCCCCTATTTTCTGTCTGACTCTTCAGGCAGAGAAAAATGCAATAGGGAGAACGTGTGGGGAGGGGGTGGAGCCATGTGGTGGAATATTTTTATTTTTATTTACAAGCGAGGAGGTGGGAGGGTGGTGTCTCCTTTGGTCGGGCAATAAAAGCGCCCAGCCTTTATGATTGCCATCAGCGATCCTTTCCTTGCATCCGCACCCCTCTCAAATTCGGACGTTTGAGAAGGAACATCATAAACCATATGCCAGCGCCCTCTGCGTCTCCCCTCAGCCCTCGGGGCAAGGTTTCCGCCAAAACAGCAATAAAGAGGAGGAGGAGGAGGAGGGTGGGAGCGGGAGGGGGAATGTTCCCACTCGTCTAACGCAGCCCGGCCGTCCGCACTGGCAACAGCACCGGCCACATCGCCTCTTGCTGTTGGCATCTTTGGCCATGGACAGATTGGTAAAACCGGGAACTGTCCCTGGGAACCGGGGACGTCTGATAACCCTACATCAGGCATGGCCAACAGGTCGATCGCGATCAACCAGTCGCTCGCCAGGAAGTTTTTGGTCGATTGTGGGTAGATCCTGGGTTCCTTAGTGTTGGCTAGCCTAAAAGAAAAAAAAGAGCTCTCCCCCTAAAAAAACCCTAAAGAACTCTTTTCTCCCCGCCCCCAGAAAAGCTCAATAACCATGGGCAAATGCAGGGAGAGCTCCTTCCCTCTTGCCGATATAGAACTCGCCAGTATGTGTGAGAGTGCGTTGCACAGAATGGCTGGATTGCTCCTCCTCCCTCATCCCGGCAGAGAGGGAGGGGTGTGTGTGAGTTTGTGTGCGAGCCTGCATGCATGGGATGGCTCCGCTTCCCTCAGGAGGTAACAGGTATGCTGGTTTGCCAGCGTCCTGAGTGAGTAGCATGAGGGAAGCGGGAGCCGAAACTCACAGAGAGATTCTCCCCCTGTCCCTGTCGCTTTGAGCTGCTGGGAGCCAGAGAGAGAGAGAGAGACTTCTAGCTGGATCCTAGCTGGGGGGGGGGGGAAGAGAGGGATGGGTGCTCTTACCTGGCTCCTAGCTGGGGGTGGGGAGAGAGAGAGGGATGGGTGTTATTAGCTGGCTCCTAGCTGGGGTGGGGGGGAGAGAGGGGGGATGGGTGCTCTTAGCTGGCTCCTAGCTGGGGGTGGGGAGAGAGAGGGATGGGTGTGTTAAAGACCGGCAAGGCTAAACCTGGCGTAAATGCCAACTATACCAGTTGACCTCAGCAGAGTAGCGCAGGCACAGCGGAAACTTCTTGGTTGCAAGATGAAGGCAAGTTGCAGGAACACAGGAACTCACTGCCACTAGTACTGTGTAACTATATACAGCTTTATTTACAAGAACAAAACAACAAACAGTACATAGATCAGTACTTCTCTCTATCTCTCTACAACACAATAACCACATCAGAAACACACAACCAACTCTCCACAAAACCCCACAAATTCACCCTTAGTCTAATAGGGTTACTGAACCAATCACCAAGCTGTTGCTAAGGCTCTATCACTAGGCAAATTATCTAGCCCTGGAGATTGCTGAATCACTCTTCTGGGCATGTTGCCAGCTCTTAATTGTTATGTGACCAGATGCACGCACTCACACAGTGAAAAAACCTCAACAGGGTGCTCTTTACTGGCTCCTAGCTGGGGTGGGGGGGGGGAAGAGATGGATATGTGCTCTTAGCTGGCTCCTAGCTGGGGGTGGGGAGAGAGATAGAGAGAGGGATGGGTGCTCTTAGCTGGCTCCTAGCTGGGGGTGGGGAGGGAGAGAGGGATGGGTGCTCTTAGCTGGCTCCTAGCTGGGGGTGGGGGGAGAGAGAGAGAGGGATGGGTGCTCTTAGCTGCCTCCTAGCTGGGGGGGAGAGGGAGGGGTGCTCTTACCTGGCTCCTAGCTAAGAGGATGGGTGCTCTTAGCTGGCTGGGTGCTCTTAGCTGGCTCCTAGCTGGGGGGGAGAGAGGGATGGGTGCTCCTAGCTGGCTCCCAGCTAGGGGGGTGGAGAAATGGATTGGTGACATGATTAGCATAGTTTCATCCTACAAAACAAAATTTAAGCTAATGATGGCTGACCTTACAATCGAAATTATTGATCACTTTTGTTCTGTTATTCTGGAGTTAGAAAAAAGATTTGGCGACTTCCAAAAAAATTGATTTAATTGTAGAGTACATGTCATTTCCATTCAAATCTGATTTGGACATTTAAAAAATTGCAGTCATTATCAGTGCAAATTACTCATTGTGCAAAATATCTCTTGAAAATGAGATATTAACTCTGGAAAATGACATTTGAGCTATTACATTCTGCAGAGGAAATAAAAATCTGGGTCAGATGACACTACGAAAGCCACCTTGGATGGCTGCACCCACCTTGGACCCAATCCCTTGTCCCAGAGAACCACCCTGAGCCCTGCAGCCTCCTGGGCAGAGGTGGAAGGGCAGCAGCAGGAAAGGGGGCAGGAAAAGCCTCTGGCCTCATCCTGGCACCCAGGAACACACACCGCATCATCTGCGTTGAGAGTCACTCGGAGATGTGCTATTGGGAGCATGGAAGCAACCAAAGAAATGAATGCAGGAAGGCAAGATACTTACTTTGAACTGGGAGAGATGCTGTTGGCGCTAGTTTCCGCTCTTCCCCATTGTCACAGAGGGCGTATCCTCGGAGGTCCTGCGGAAGGAAAGAGCCTCAGAGTCAGGGGCCAGTCTTGGGAAGTGCTAGGGGCTGTCTGATAAGGAGACAGGATTCATCAGTGCAGGTGTGATGCCTTGTCCTGCATTTTCCTTTATTTAAATAAAACTTTCTGAAGTTGTATTTGTGTGTGTGTCCATTTGTAGACTCAGTAGGTGGTGCTGGGAAGTATTTTGACAGTTGCGGGTGGTACAAAGTCAATTTGACAGTTTTGATACAAACTGATACAAAGTTTAGAAACAAATACAAAAGTATAAAAAGAAAAAAACAGAAAGGAAATTGATACAAAGATTGATCTCCAGTGACCAACATGTGGAAGGAATGTTCAGTTTGAAGGGCAATGTTTAAAGGCAATAGGCATAGCAAGCAGGTTCATAAATTTATCTCTGGATCCCCTCTCTGGTCATGGATTCTCTTATAACACTAGCTAACTATCTAAAAAGACCATCCAAGCCTAACTCGGACCCCAACCCCCAGCCCAGCCCTAAGCCTACACCTAACCCTAAGTACTCTGTACAAAAGCAATATATACAAAATATTTACAAAATATTGGTGCTGGAGGAGACTCTTGAGAGTCCCATGGACTGCTAGAAGATCAAACCTATCCATTCTTAAGGAAATCAGCCCTGAGTGCTCCCTGGAAGGACAGATCGTGAAGCTGAGGCTCCAATACTTTGGCCACCTCATGAGAAGAGAAGAATCCTTGGAAAAGACCCTGATGTTGGGAAAGATTGAGGGCACTAGGAGAAGGGGACGACAGAGGACAAGATGGTTGGACAGTGTTCTCGAAGCTACGAACATGAGTTTGACCAAACTACGGGAGGCAGTGCAAGACAGGAGTGCCTGGCGTGCTATGGTCCATGGGGTCACGAAGAGTCGGACACGACTAAACGACTAAACAACAACATTTACAAAATAGGCGCATATGTGCACAAAATAAAAAGGTAAAATAAAAAATATTAAACTAAAGAATAAAATAAAAATATTAAGATAAAGAACAAAAATATTAAAATAAAAAATAAAAACATATCAAATAAAAAGAAACAAATAAATAACCACAAAAGCTCACCCGTGACAAGAATATCAGCGGGCTGAAATCAAGAAAATCAACCAAAACAAAAGCAACAGTTGTGAGGGGGAAGGAGGGATCTGAGCTGCTGTGTGCAAAATAAATAAAATAAAATGTTAAAATAAAATATAAATCATCAACCAAATAAAAGTAATAAATGAAATCAGAATCAAAGCAAGAAATTGAGAATAGAAGAATCCACTGAAGGCCTCACCTAATCCTTCGTCAACCACCACCAACTGCAGAGTGGGGGGCAAAGAGCCCAGCCAGCGGGGAGCAGGTCTGAGGGGTCCCATCCCTGTTCTGGTTCCCTCCAAGCTTGGCTTTCTACGGGAATGGCTCCCCATGCCCTGAGCCAGCAGGGTCCTCCTCTCCCGCAGATGCACAACCCCCAGGGCCGTCTTAAGCATATGCTCCGTGGTGCAAAGATCCCTCCAACGCCCGCGCCCCCCCCCCCGTTTCCCAAATTTGTAAATCTGCTAGAAAAATGCTCAAATTTTTTTGTTTCTTTTTTTTTAAAAAAAAATCTGTCTCGCAAATTTGTTGGTCATAAAACATTGTACAATGTGGAAAATAAATCAGCCGACAAAAAAGTCACTAAAAGTCAATGTGTATCAAACATTTCCTCAATTGGAGCCACAGTTAGTTTGCTTTCATCTCATTAACACATACTGTATACTTCAAATACCAGTTAAGAGATTTTGCATACTATTGATCAGATAACGTTGTTAACATCAGTAGAATTCACAACAACAAACACCCCCCCTAGCACATTTCACAGCTTCAGCTGCCACAGACTGTCACTGAAAATAATATATTGGTCAGTCTGAACCATATCAAGTAAACTATGGAAGTAGCATCTCCACAACAGAAACTGTGCTAATACTTTCTTTTCAAGTCTAATTCCATAATGGGTACAATCTGTGGGAGTCACTACTCCCAGCCTGTGAAAAGTAGTAGAACTTGGCTATCAGACATTTTGAAAATGTGATAGTTTACAGTACCTTCTTGCACCCAATGCCAGGTTCCAGGCATTGCAGTGGGTTGGGCTAGATGACCCCTGGGTCCCTTCCAACTTTACAATTCTAAGATTTAATAAAAGGTCCTTACAACATAATGCAATTTAGTCCCATATGATTATGCAATTATAAATAAATGAGCCCCCACCCCCCACCCTGAGAATAATGCACTCAGGTAAACTGTTACAGGTAAGTAGCCGTGTTGGTTTGACATAGTCAAAAAAAAATCCCTTCCAGCAGCACCTTAGAGACCAACTAAGTTTGTCATGAGCTTTCGTGTGCATGCACACTTCTTCAGATACACTGAAGCAGAAGTCCCCAGACGTTTATATATAGTGAGATGGAGGGGATATGAAGTTAAACAACAGAGCCAAACTGGTACCCAGAGAGAACTTGCTGCAAGGCAGACCCAAAAAAGAAAATAACAGGACACCATTAGTAATCACATACAGCTCCCAAGTTAAAACAGTACAACGCATCATCAGAGGTCTACAACCTCTCCTAAACAATGACAGCTCTCTTTCTCAAGCTCTGGGAGGAAGACCTTTCATTGCCTACATGTTGTTGTTGTTGTTGTTGTTTAGTCGTTTAGTCGTGTCCGACTCTTCGTGACCCCATGGACCATAGCACGCCAGGCACTCCTGTCTTGCACTGCCTCCCGTAGTTTGGTCAAACTCATGTTCGGAGCTTCGAGAACACTGTCCAACCATCTTGTCCTCTGTCGTCCCCTTCTCCTTGTGCCCTCCATCTTTCCCAACATCAGGGTCTTTTCCAAGGATTCTTCTCTTCTCATGAGGTGGCCAAAGTATTGGAGCCTCAGCTTCACGATCTGTCCTTCCAGGGAGCACTCAGGGCTGATTTCCTTAAGAATGGATAGGTTTGATCTTCTAGCAGTCCATGGGACTCTCAAGAGTCTCCTCCAGCACCATAATTCAAAAGCATCAATTCTTCGGCGATCAGCCTTCTTTATGGTCCAGCTCTCACTTCCATACATCACTACTGGGGAAACCATAGCTTTAACTATACGGAACTTTGTCAGCAAGGTGATGTCTCTGCTTTTTAAGATGCTGTCTAGGTTTGTCATTGTTTTTCTCCCAAGAAGCAGGCGTCTTTTAATTTCGTGACTGCTGTCACCATCTGCAGTGATCAAGGAGCCCAAGAAAATAAAATCTCTCACTGCCTCCATTTCTTCCCCTTCTATTTGCCAGGAGGTGATGGGACCAGTGGCCATGATCTTGGTTTTTTTGATGTTGAGCTTCAGACCATATTTTGCGCTCTCCTCTTTCACCCTCATTAAAAGGTTCTTTAATTCCTCCTCACTTTCTGCCATCAAGGTTGTGTCATCTGCATATCTGAGGTTGTTGATATTTCTTCCGGCAATCTTAATTCCTGCTTGGGATTCATCTAGTCCAGCCTTTCGCATGATGAATCCTGCATATAAGTTAAATAAGCAGGGAGACAATATACAACCTTATCGTACTCCTTTCCCAATTTTGAACCAATCAGTTGTTCCATATCCAGTTCTAACTGTAGCTTCTTGTCCCACATAGAGATTTCTCAGGAGACAGATGAGGTGATCAGGCACTCCCATTTCTTTAAGAACTTGCCATAGTTTGCTGTGGTTGACACAGTCAAAGGCTTTTGCATAGTCAATGAAGCAGAAGTAGACGTTTTTCTGGAACTCTCTAGCTTTCTCCATAATCCAGCGCATGTTTGCTATCTGGTCTCTGGTTCCTCTGCCCTTTCGAAATCCAGCTTGCACTTCTGGGAGTTCTCGGTCCACATACTGCCTAAGCCTGCCTTGTAGAATTTTAAGCATAACCTTGCTAGCGTGTGAAATGAGCGCAATTGTGCGGTAGTTGGAGCATTCTTTGGCACTGCCCTTCTTTGGAATTGGGATGTAGACTGATCTTCTCCAATCCTCTGGCCATTGCTGAGTTTTCCAAACTTGCTGGCATATTGGGTGTAGCACCTTAACAGCATCATCTTTTAAAATTTTAAATAGTTCAGCTGGAATATCATCACTTCCACTGGCTTTGTTATTAGCAGTGCTTTCTAAGGCCCATTTGACTTCACTCTCCAAGATGTCTGGCTCAAGGTCAGCAACCACACTACCTGGGGTGTACGAGACCTCCATATCTTTCTGGTATAATTCCTCTGTGTATTCTTGCCACCTCTTCTTGATGTCTTCTGCTTCTGTTAGGTCCTTACCACTTTTGTCCTTGATTATGGTAATCTTTGTACGAAATGTTCCTTTCATATCTCCAATTTTCTTGAACAGATCTCTGGTTTTCCCCATTCTATTGTTTTCCTCTATTTCTTTGCATTGCTCATTTAAGAAGACCCTCTTATCTCTCCTTGCTATTTTTTGGAAATCTGCATTCAGTTTCCTGTATCTTTCCCTATCTCCCTTGCATTTTGCTTGCCTCCTCTCCTCCGCTATTCGTAAGGCCTCGTTGGACAGCCATTTTGCCTTCTTGCATTTCCTTTTCCTTGGGATGGTTTTCGTTGCTGCCTCCTGTATAATGTTACGAGCCTCCATCCATAGTTCTTCAGGCACTCTGTCCACCAAATCTAAATCCTTAAACCTGTTCCTCACTTCCACTGTGTATTCATAAGGGATTTGATTCAGATTGTATCTTACTGGCCCAGTGGTTTTTCCTACTTTCTTCAGTTTAAGCTGGAATTTTGCTATAAGAAGCTGATGATCTGAGTTACAGTCAGCTCCAGGTCTTGTTTTTGCTGACTGTATAGAGCTTCTCCATCTTTGGCTGCAGAGAATATAATCAATCTGATTTCGATGCTGCCCATTTGTTCCTTTTATCTCTTGATTCCCTACTTTAGCATTCCAATCCCCTGTAATGAGAAGAACATCCTTCTTTGGTGTCATTTCTAGAAGGTGTTGTAGGTCTTCATAGAATTGGTCAATTTCACTTTCTTCAGCACCGGTAGTTGGTGCATAAACTTGGATTACTGTGATGTTAAAAGGTCTGCCTTGGATTCGTATCGAGATCATTCTGTCATTTTTGAGATTGCATCCCATTGCAGCTTTTGCCACTCTTTTGTTGACTATGAGGGCCACTCCATTTCTTCTACAGGATTCTTGCCCACAGTAGTAGATATGATAGTCACCCGAACTGAATTCACCCATTCCCTTCCATTTTAGTTCACTGATGCCCAGGATGTCGATATTTATTCTTGTCATCTCATTTTTGACCACATCCAGCTTACCTCTATTCATGGTTCTTACATTCCAGGTTCCTATGCAATATTTTGCTTTACAGCATCGGACTTTCCTTTCGCTTCCAGGCATATCCGCAACTGAGCGTCCTTTCAGCTTTGGCCCAGCCGCTTCATCAGCTCTGAATCTACTTGTACTTGTCCTCCGCTCTTCCTCAGTAGCATGTTGGACGCCTTCTGACCTGAGGGGCTCATCTTCCAGCGTCACAACTTTTATATGCCTGTTGTCTTTGTCCATGGAGTTTTCTTGGCCGGGATACTGGAGTGGCTTGCCAGTTCCTTCTCCAGGTGGATCACGTTTAGTCAAAACTCTCCACTATGATCTGTCCATCTTGGGTGGCCCTGCATGGCATAGCTCATAGCTTCTCTGAGTTATTCAAGCCCCTTCGCCGCGACAAGGCATTGATCCATGAAGGGGCATTGCCTACATACAGCCACCCAATCTTAAACAACTCCTCACCCACAATAATACAACCACCAGACTTAACATGGACACTGGTAACAGAGCCTGCAATAAACCCAGATGCCAACTTTGCTGCCACATACACCCGGACAACACCATTACTGGCCCCAACAACATCCAACACACCATCTCAGGACTATTTAATTGTTCATCTTCTAACATTGTGCATGCCATCAAATGCCAACAGTGCCCTTCAGCTCTCTATATTGGACAAACAGGCCAAACCCTACGCCAAAGGATAAACAGACATAAATCTGACATCAAGAATCACAAGACAGAGAAACCAGTAGGAGAACACTTCAATTTCCCAGGACATTCTATACAGGATCTCAAAGTAGCTGTCTTATTACAAAGGAATTTCAGAAATAGACTGGAAAGAGAAGTTGCTGAACTGCAACTTATTAGAATCATAGAGTCATAGAATCATAGAGTTGGAAGAGACCACAAGGGCCATCCAATGCTACCCCCTGCCGAGCAGGAAACACCATCAAAGCAAGCCTCTGCTTAAAGACCTCCAAAGAAGGAGACTCCACCACACTCCTTGGTAAAGTTCTTCCTAATGTTTAGGTGGAATCTTCTTTCTTGTACAGTAGTTTGAATCCATTGCTCCGTGTTCGCTTCTCTGGAGCAGCAGAAAACAACCTTTCTCCCTCCTCTATATGACATCCTTTTATATAGTTGAACATGGCTAGCATATCACCCCTTAACCGTCTCTTCTCCAGGCTAAACATACCCAGCTCCCTAAGCCGTTCCTCATAGGCATAGTTTCCAGACCTTTGACCATTTTGGTTGCCCTCTTCTGGACACGTTCTAGCTTGTCAGTATCCTTATTGCCAAGTATTCTTCTTACCAAGGTCTCATGGAGAGACCTGGTTTGAATAAAGACACTGGATTCTTATGTCATTATACATGATAAAGCTGGAAGGAATTCTCACCCCTTGCTTTTTCCTGTAGACCAGGCATGTCCAACAGGTAGATCGTGATCTACTGGTAGATCACTGGACGTCTGTGGTAGATCACTGGTGGATCATTGGCTCCTCACAAAGAAACTGAACAACTGTGGCTTCCCTTTAAAAAAAGCTCAGCATTTTACCTTCTTCCTGAAAAAACTCAACAACTTTGACCCGAACCCCCCCCGAGAATGGGCCTTCCTCCTTCCTAAAAGAAGCTCAAAGACTTTGGCCTGAACCCCCCAAAAGGGGGTAGATCACTGCCAGTTTTTAACTGTGAGTAGATCGCAGTTTCTTGGGAGTTGGCCACCCCTGCTGTAGACCATTTGCAGTCCTTAACAGTCGTCAACAGCTATCAGTCAGTCAATCACCCTCTCCCTCCACCCTTCTGAGTAATACCTCTCCCCTCCATCTCACTATATATAAATGTCTGGGGACTTCTACTTCAGTGTATCTGAAGAAGTGTGCATGCACACGAAAGCTCAACATAGCTGCCAAGTTCTCCCTTTTTTTAAGGGAAATTCCCTTATGCTGAATAGGCTTCCTCGCGAGAAAACGGAAAACTTGGCAGCTATGAAGCTCAAACATAACACATACCTATGACAAACTTAGTTGGTCTCTAAGGTGCTGCTGGAATGATTTTTTAAAAAAAAAATCAGGTAAACTGGTTTGCGCATATCTTTTTGGGTAAGATACTTTGGTCATAACAACAGGCTAAAGGTAAAGGGGCCCGTGACCATCAGGTCCAGTCGTGTCCGACTCTGGGGTTGCGGCGCTCATGTCGCTCTATAGGCCGAGGGAGCCGGCGTTTGTCCGCAGACAGCTTCCAGGTCATGTGGCCAGCATGACAAAGCTGCTTCTGGCAAACCAGAGCAGCGCACGGAAACGCAGTTTACCTTCCCGCCGGAGCGGTCCCTATTTATCTACTTGCACTTTTTGATGTGCTTTCGAACTGCTAGGTGGGCAGGAGCTGGGACCGAGCAATGGGAGCTCACCCCGCTGCAGGGATTCGAACCGCCGACCTTCTGATCAGCAAGTCCTAGACTCTGTGGTTTAACTCACAGTGCCACCTGGGTCCCTCCATAACAGGCTACATCAAACTAAATTCTACTTAGGGCAGATCCTTTGAAAGTAATGTTTTGATTTTTAATTCATTTCAGTGAGTCTACTCTGAGCAGGACTAGCATCCGATGAAACTCTCTGTGTGTGTGTGTGTGTGAGAGAGAGAGAGAGAGAGAGAGAGAGAGAGAGAAAGAGAGAGATGTAAACTTACATAGGAGGAGGGCAAATGGGACAAAGCAGAGTGGAATCAGGAACATACAGGGGAATCACTTTTTTTTAACCCTGTGGCTTCCAGGGTTTGGGTCCTGAGGTTTTTTGTTGGGGTTTTTTAGGCAGGAGCAGATGTTTTATTGCAAGCCATGGGCTTATAAGACAGCCCTCTTGTGGCATACTGTTTTGCAGGAAGATTAATTTCAGTATGCAGCAGCTTTAGAGAGAATGCCTTATTCCAAAGACAAAAGGGGGTGGGGGAGATCCTCAAACACTAAGTAACATCTCCTGCACCTTTGGAGCATCTCTATCAAGTAGATCCTGGCCCCTTGTTTCACACACACACACACCCAAAAAATAAAGCATATTGATCATAACCGTGGTCAACTCCATCTTTGTGTGAGAAAGATAAGGAATATAGTGTGGTTGCCCCCCAAATCCATTTTGCTTCAAAGTTAGGCTTTTCCTCCACCTAAGTCTGCTCTAAAGCAGGCAAAATTCTTCCACAATGGTGAACTAATTCCTACCAAACTCAGCCAGCCTATTTCAGTGGTCAGGGAGCTATGATTCAGCCCCGTCTGGAGGGCCACAGCAGCTTCTGCACCCCTTTTCTACTCCAGGGATACAGGCAGTGAATGGTCATTTCCCAGGCTGGCAACTCAGAATCATTTTTAACTTGCGATGTCAGCAGTTCAGCCTGGGACCTTCTGCATATCCAGCCTGTGCTCTTCCACTAACAAACCAGCAGGGTTTGAGCGAAGGGAAGGGAGCGAAGCTTCAGCTTCTCCGCGCGCCTCGCCGAAGGGGAAATGGTTGCTTGGGAAGGGCAGCCGCAAAGCCTTCGTCTTCCTCCTTCCGCGGGGTCACCCTGTGAGGGGAAGCGGCGGCAGTCGCTGCTGGGCTCCCACTGCTGCCTCCGGGTGTCGCCCATCATGGCCGGAGGAGGGCAGAGGCAGCAGCTCGCCTTCCCTCCCTCAGCGCGGGCATCCTTTCCCTCGCCCTGACAGGGCACGGCAAACGGGGCAGAGAGAGGGCGGCCGAAAGGGCGACGAGGAGAAGCCCTGCAACGGCAGGAAAGTGACGGTTGCTGAGGGGAGGGAGGGGCAGGGTCCCGAGTGCGCGCCAGTAAACTGAATGGGAAGGACGCCTCTGGGCTCCTCTTCTAGGAAGACGCGCACAGTGGCCTCCGAGGAGGATCGCCTCCCGCGTCCTCCTCGCCACAGCGCCCCCTGCCGGCCAGGCGCCCTGGCGCCTAATACACTACCCATCCCAGGCCTAGAGACGACCATAGCGGCCAGGTTTTCCCTTTTCTCGTGAGGAAGCCAATTCAGCATAAGGGAATTTCCCTTAAAAAAGGGAGAACTTGGCAGCTATGGAGACGACCCTGATTCCCCAAAGTCCCTCCCTGCCCCACTTCCCCAGGGGGGTCCCCCACACCACTCATCACTCACCAGAATGGATTTGGATTTTTTTAAATGGATTTTTATCGATTTTATCAGGTTTTGTTTTGTGTGTATATACCTATGCATTATAGCAGGGACGTTCCAACTTCCAAGAGATTTGAGATCTACTCCCAGGAATAAAAAACCTGCCAGTGACCTACCCATTGTCTTTGCCCAGAGTTGCTGAACTTTTCTCAGGGAGCAGTGACCAGAGTTGTGGATCGACCAGTAGATCGCGATTGACCTGTTACACATGAATCCATTCTAGGAGCAGCATTCCTGACCCAGATTTTCACACGAAGTCCCTAAGATGATTCCCCTTTGAAACAGAATATGTGAACCTAGGCCAGTAGGGTCCTCCTCTGTGGCAGACGGACAACCCCTCCCCCCCACTTCCCCAGGGGGGTCCCCCACACCACCCATCACTCACCAGGATGGCTTTGGCCGTCTCCTGCTTGGAGCACTTCAGGGTTCGGAGCCCCTGAGCTGAGCTGCCTGGCGGTTCTGAATCACCTCCAGCAGGTACAGCTGATCTTCCTCCAGCAGCTGAAAGGCAAAAGTCAGGCTGTCAGTTCCTTGTGAAAGGAGGGCTTCTCAACATCCGAGAGGGCAGAGTGGGGGGCAAGGAGGGCAGGTCTGAGTCCCTGCTCTGGTTCTCTCCAATACTCACCCCTGGGGAGGGATGTGCAACCGCAGCACATCTGCAAAGAGAAGGACATGGGGACAGGTGAGTCTGTCCCTGAGCACCTGGCAAGGCTATCCCAAGAGTTTTCTCCTGGATACCAAGTCCTACTACAAGGAAGTGACACCCCAGGCCTTGGGGGCTAATCCTGGCCTCCTTCAACCAGAATGTGGCTCCCCAGGCTAATGATTATTAGAAGCTTCCCTAAACATAATAACAGCAACCATCCATTTTCAGTCCATTGAATTAGCAATTAATCATTTCTGGAAAGGGAAATGGCATACTTTTGTATATTAGCATAAAAACGGTGCATAAGAAAGTATTACTCATTTATGATGAGAATAGGATTTATTTATTTTGAACTTTACTTGGTTCTTCCTTGGTAGCCAGTGCAATGGTTTCAGCAGTGCTAGAACTCAGGACCCGCTTCCTTGAGACATCTAAGATCAGTTTGGCAGGGGAAAGGTCTCCCTTGGGAGGTGGTGGACTTTCCTTCCTTGGAGGTTTCTAAGCAGAGATCGGACTGCCATCTGCCATGGATGCTTGAGCTGAGATTCCTGTATTGCTGGGGGTTGGACTAGATGACCCTGGGATGCCCTCCTATCTCTCCACTCCTGAATTCGAGGAGGAGGTTCCTTGCCTCCTGCAAAGCCCTTTTCCCTGCAAGCTGGTCCTCTGGTTTCCGGCCAACAGAGGGAGATGCTCAGAGTCCAACCAAGAGCCTCACCCCCCAAAGGATATTGGGCATTGGCGTAGCCAGGGGGGGGCAACTGCACCCCTAAATCCATTAAAAATAATAAAAAGCCAAGGTTCTGCCAAGCGAGAGAGGGCTGAGCTCGGCGAGCTCGGCTTTGCAAGGGTTAAAGAGAACCGAGCTGCCTTCCTAGAGAGGACAGGAGGCAAGGGGGAGCCAGGTCCTCCACAGCCAAGGCCCCTCCCTCCTCAGTCCTTTCCTGCTTTGGTGTCTCTCCTGCAAGGGCTGCATCGCTGTCCCCTCCTGGGATCTGGTGAGTCTCCTCTCCCCCCCCCCCCCAGGGTGCAGTGAGGAGACGGTGGGGGTCCCAGGGTGCAGCAGGGGAGGATGCCTGGGGGGGGACAACCCCAAGTCAGGGAGGAGAGGGTCCTGCCAGGGAGGGGGGGCGAGGTCTGCAACGCTCTCCTTCCTGGAGATCAGAGGATGCCAAACTCCCACGAAATCTCCCTTCTTCAAACAAAGGAGTCCCTAGAACTTTAACTCTGTGTGAGTCGCTCAGCGTCATTGCACAACAGAGGAAACATGTGCAAATGGTTTTCCAAAGCTGGACGAGGAGGTGGACTAGCCCCCCCCCCTCCAAAAAAAGCCCCACGTGGAGGAAGGAAGGAAAGGTGGGCGAGAAAGGCGAGGAATAAAGAGAGGGATCCCAGCCCACTGTCTGCTGCATTGCATACAAACTGTGCGAAAATATCATAAAATACAGCTAGTTTTTAGTTTCTGGGGAAGAATGTAAAATCTTGAAAGTTGTATAACAATGTGTTTTTATGTTCCATTGTAGGAATTTTGTTATGTGTGTGTGTTAAGTCCTTTGTTATGTGTCAAGGTGGGGTGAATGTATGTTGATGGGGTGAAATATGTACGTTTTTAGTAATGAGTTAATGAGATGTTAGTGAGATGTGAAGTATATGTTGGTAGGTGTGAATATGTATGTAGAAAGTATGTTAGTCTGATAAGTTTTGAACAATAAAGATATATTTTAAAAAAACAACCAAGAAGGCTAGGGACTTATTTATTCTCCTCTTCCTCCTCCTCTTTCTTTTCAAAAAGATAGCTCATTGTCTGAGATATGTTGCAGTCCAGCATTGGTTCCCAGCAAGACCCATCCATGCTTGCTCAGGTAACAACCCCCTCCCCCCCCCCCGGTCCTACAAATTCTGTAACAGAACAATGTATTTCCTTTGTAGGATTTGCTAGAGCTTTTCATTACGACAGAACTTGGCAGAAGACCAAAGGGTTCCTTCTGATCTCTCAGAGGCTTCCTGAGAGCACAGATGGATGAGCGAGACTCAGCTGGCCCTCGAACAGAAGGAAGACATGCCATCCAAACTGGGAGCAGTGGGAGATTCTGGGAAAACCCAGTGCAGAAGATCCTGGGTGAGGAGGACACCCTCCGCTCAGAGGTGCAGAGCCAGAAGTTGAGGCAGTTCTGCTGCCAGGAGGCCAAAGGACCCCGAGAGGTTTGCAGCCGACTCTACCACTTTTGCCACCAGTGGCTGAAGCCAGAAAGGCACACGAAAGCTGAGATGCTGGACCTGGTGATCTTGGAGCAGTTCCTGGCTGTCCTTCCCCCGGAGATGGAGAGCTGGGTGAGGGAATGCAGAGCGGAGACCAGTTCCCAGGCGGTGGCCCTGGCCGAAGGTTTCCTCCTGAGTCAGGCAGAGGAGAGAAAGCAGGTGAGGGAGACTTTCCTCTGGATACTCCCAAGGGGCTCAAAACAGGACAGAGAACATCCCATAATGGTCTCCTGATGACCCATCTGTTTTCTGGGAATGCATCCATGGAATGAGATCTCACACCCTTCAAGTCTTTGTCATTCTCTTTCTAATATTTCTTCCCATTCTCTGTTTTGAATCCTTGTTTCTTTTTCAGGGAAAGGATTATTTTGCAGAAATGGACCTGGATTCCTGTGAGGCAGAGAGGCCTCCGTTGGACACCAGAGAGAGGCCACTGGCTAAGGAGGAAGGTGGTTTTTCTCCATTTGGCCTCATTCTGTTCTTTTCCTAACTCATCTGAGGGTTCGTCTCCTCTTGTTTTGAGGGGAGACAATTGGGAATAAGGGTGGGGAGATGTATTTCTGCACAGCAAACATATGAAATGGGCACAAACGTCTAAATGTTCTCAGCAGGTAAGGCTTTCTCAAAGGCCCATCTGTAGTTAGAGATGCCCTTTTTCACCTGTGAGAGAAGCACGCACTCCTGGTGTCCTGTTTACCTTTTTTCTCTTGCAGGTGACAGAATGATGCCGGCAAAACCTCCTGATCCGTCTATTCATAGGAGACGAAGGGAAGCAGCGGCTGTGGAACCAGATCAGGTCAGGGGAAGCTGCCTTGTGGGGACAGAGGCCGAGGGATGGA
Source organism: Zootoca vivipara (assembly GCF_965207765.1). Classification (NCBI taxonomy): domain Eukaryota; kingdom Metazoa; phylum Chordata; class Lepidosauria; order Squamata; family Lacertidae; genus Zootoca; species Zootoca vivipara. The sequence continues at coordinate 97,982,785 of NC_142587.1, read as the reverse complement.
GCAATGTCATGGGCTGGTTGGGCCCAGAGGAATGGTGGGAGGTTGCAGCTGGGGAACCAGGAAGAGAAGATGGCTCAGAGCCCAAGAAGTGGAGGTAGAAGAAGGATGGGGGGGAAGAGGGAGAAGCCTGGGAAGAGGAGGTGTCAGAAGCTGAAGGGCTAACAGGGCTTAGTGAGCTGGGAGACTCTGTGGCAGAATGCAGTCCACAATCAGAGGCAGAAGAGGAAGGAGGCGAGTGGGAGGAGGGAGGTCGAGAGGCAGAGGTGAGTCAGGATAAGGAGGAGGACAAATGAGGAGAAATAGTGGCCTGGATTCACCTAACCAGCCCCATCCACTGCAAAATTGAGACTGCCCCCCAGGGGCGTTGCTAGCCGCTTTGACACCCGTGCAGCAAAGCAATCCTATTGAAACAACACCGCAATTAACAGGAAGGAAACAACAGAGCATTGTGTAGCAGATAAATATTGATGCTGTCTCAGAGGATGACATTTCCCTTTTGCTTTTAGGGTCCAGTGTGCTTTGAAGATGTCGCTGTGCGTTTCACGGACGAGGAGTGGGCGTTGCTGGATCCTGACCAGAGAGCTCTGCATAAGGAGGTCATGGAGGAGAATCGTGGGATCGTGGCCTCTCTTGGTAAGGCTCCCTGAGGGATCATCATATCTGCCTGGAAATTTAAAAAATACTTCTATGTGACCAACCTCATATATTTTCACAGAGCTCAACAGTAGCCCCTATAACACCTGGGAACCTAACACCCCCACATTAAACAATAAATTACAGTTCTTTCATTGAACAATCTTCCTCAAATTGTTCCTTTTTCTACCACGGTTGGGCTGCTCTGAACTGCCCAGGCCATCTTAAATGTCAGGTTCAGAATTGTTAGGAAAGATAAGTAGCTTTAGGTTTTCTGTTTTTGTTTCTGCTCCTGTCAGTCTTGGGTTCACCAAGGAGACGACTGACATTGGAGATGGAGGGGATGCCATGACTGGGCCAAACAAAATTCATCCCAGAGAAGAGCTAGGCTTATTGAATCTCTGGTGGTAGTAACAGTAATGAATAATAATAATAATACAATGGTAACTCGGTTTACCAACTTGATCTTTTCCAGAACAGGGCTGTTCTTAAATTGAGGTACCACTGTAATAATAATAATAATTTTTATTTATACCCTGCCTATATGGCTTGGATGCCCCCAGCCATTCTGGGCGGCTTCTCTAACTAAGGTGCTGCTGGAATTTTTTTATATATAAACATGAAACATAAATAATAACAATCTGATCCCATATAAAAAGAACTTTAACTTTAAAATGAACAACTTATACTAGGGGCCAAAATTAGGGAAACCTTTTGGTAAAGTGTATTTCTGAGGTTCGATGGCTCATAACACCACTTTTGTTTGGAGTAATACCATAACATTAAAAATCAGTGGAAACACAGTTTAATGAAGAATGTAATGCAAGAAATTTTATGGAGTATTTATTAGAACAGCAGTCATAAAGAAAATACGTGAAACCTTTGGTTACCATTGGTAACCTTTAGCTTTAATTACGGCCTTACAACGCCTTCCCGTGAAGTGAACCAAGTTTTTATTTCTGCAGCTGTAATAATGTGAAACCAAGACTGAATTATTGCCTCTGTTAATTGGGCTTTATTGCTGGGTTGCTTCTGACTAACAAGTTTCTTTAGTCGGCTCCATAGATTTCTCATTGGGTTAAAGTGTGGGCTGTTCCTAGGCTATTCCAGCAGTGGAATATTATTATCTTGAAAGCACCTTTTGCACACAGCAACATGATATGGAGCTGAATCCTGCTGAAATGAATAAATAAATAAATAAATATGTATATAGATATTTATAAATGCTTCAGTGTCTGGGAAAAAATCACCTGCGGAACGCTTCAGTTTGGGCTCAAGTATTTCATTTATTTTGGGGCATTTACATTCCCATTAATGACACAAATTCTGCCCACACCTTTTGCTGCCATACAACCCCAGATCACCACACTATTTGGGTATTTCACGGTCGGTGTAATGTAAGTAGGATGTAAATCTTCTCTGATTCTTCTCCTTACCATCATTACCAAGCAAGGAGATTCGGGTCTCATCGCTCCGTTGCGGATATGCCTGGAAGCGAAACTGAAGTCGCTCAGTTGCGGATATGCGAAAGGAAAGTCCGATGCTGTAAAGAAAAATATTGCATAGGAACCTGGAATGTAAGAACCATGGATAATGGTAAGCTGGATGTTGTAAAAAATGAGATGGCCAGAATAAATATTGACATCCTGGGCATCAGTGAACTAAAATGGAGGGGAATGGGCGAATTCAGTTTGGATGACTATCATATCTACTACTGTGGGCAAGAATCCCGTAGAAGAAATGGAGTGGCCCTCATAGTCAACAAAAGAGTGGCGAAAGCTGTAATGGGATGCAATCTCAAAAATGACAGAATGATCTCGATACGAATCCAAGGCAGACCTTTTAACATCACAGTGATCCAAGTTTATGCACCAACTACTGAAGAAACTGAAATTGACCAATTCTATGAAACTTACAACACCTTCTAGAAATGACACCAAAGACGGATGTTCTCATTACAGGAGATTGGAATGCTAAAGTAGGGAATCAAGAGATAAAAGGAACAACTGGCAAGTTTGGACTTGGAGTTCAAAATGAAGCAGGGCAAAGGCTAATAGAGTTCTGTCAAGAGAACAAGCTGGTCATCACAAACACAAACACAAGAGACGACTCTACACATGGATATCACCAAATGGGCAGCATCGAAATCAGATTGATTATATTCTCTGCAGCCAAAGATGAAGAAGCTCTATACAGTCAGCAAAAACAAGACCTGGAGCTGACTGTAACTCAGATCACCAGCTTCTTATAGCAAAATTCCAGCTTAAACTGAAGAAAGTAGGAAAAACCACTGGGCCAGTAAGATACAATCTAAATCAAATCCCTAATGAATACACAGTGGAAGTGAGAACAGGTTTAAGGATTTAGATTTGGTGGACAGAGTGCCTGAAGAACTATGGATGGAGACTCGTAACATCATATAGGAAGCAGCAACGAAAACCATCCCAAGGAAAAGGAAATGCAAGAAAGCAAAATGGCTGTCCAACGAGGCCTTACAAATAGCGGGAGAGAGAAGGCAAGCAAAATGCGAGGGAGATAGGGAAAGATACAGGAAACTGAATGCAGATTTCCCAAAAATAGCAAGGAGAGACAAGAGGGCCTTCTTAAACGAGCAATGCAAAGAAATAGAGGAAAATAATAGAATGGGGAAAACCAGAGATCTGTTCAAAAAAACTGGAGATATGAAAGGAACATTTCGTACAAAGATTACCATAATAAAGGACAAAAGTAGTAAGGACCTAACAGAAGCAGAAGACATCAAGAAGAGGTGGCAAGAATACACAGAGGAATTATACCAGAAAGATATGGAGGTCTCGTACACCCCAGGTAGTGTGGTTGCTGACCTTGAGCCAGACATCTTGGAGAGTGAAGTCAAATGGGCCTTAGAAAGCACTGCTCATAACAAGGTCAGTGGAAGTGATGATATTCCAGCTGAACTATTTAAAATTTTAAAAGATGATGCTGTTAAGGTGCTACACCCAATATGCCAGCAAGTTTGGAAAACTCAGCAATGGCCAGAGGAATGGAGAAGTTCAGTCTACATCCCAATTCCAAAGAAGGGCAGTGCCAAAGAATGCTCCAACTACCGCACAATTGTGCTCATTTCACACGCTAGCAAGGTTATGCTTAAAATTCTACAAGGCAGGCTTAGGCAGTATGTGGACCGAGAACTCCCAGAAGAGCAAACTGGATTTCGAAGGGGCAAAGGAACCAGAGACCAAATAGCAAACATGCGCTGGATTATGGAGAAAGCTAGAGAGTTCCAGAAAAACATCTACTTCTGCTTCATTGACTATGCAAAGGCCTTTGACTGTGTCGACCACAGCAAACCATGGCAAGTTCTTAAAGAAATGGGAGTGCCTGATCACCTCATCTGTCTCCTGAGAAATCTCTATGTGGGACAAGAAGCTACAGTTAGAACTGGATATGGAACAACTGATTGGTTCAAAATTGAGAGATTTTACTTTCTTGGGCTCCTTGATCACAGCAGTCACGAAATTAAAAGATGCCTGCTTCTTGGGAGAAAATCAATAATAAACCTAGACGGCATCTTAAAAAGCAGAGACATCACCTTGCCGACAAAGGTCCGTATAGTTAAAGCTATGGTTTTCCCAGTAGTGATGTATGGAAGTGAGAGCTGGACCATCAAGAAGGCTGATCGCTGAAGAATTGATGCTTTTGAATTATGGTGCTGGAGGAGACTCTTGAGAGTCCCATGGACTGCAAGAAGATCAAACCTATCCATTCTGAAGGAAATCAGCCCTGAGTGCTCACTGGAAGGACAGATCCTGAAGCTGAGGCTCCAATACTTTGGCCTCCTCATGAGAAGAGAAGATTCCCTGGAAAAGACCCTGATGTTAGGAAAGATTGAGGGCACAAGGAGAGGGGAACGACAGAGGACGAGATGGTTGGACAGTGTTCTCGAATTTTGCGCAAGAGGGACAGTTATCGTGAGATGGTCTCCATCTTAAGGAAGAACGATATTAGCTTTAGGTGGGAAATTTTGGATGGAATTTCGTTCTACTTTAAAGGAAAAAGATTTACTATCAAAGGATCCCACGAAATTGACATATTTAGAAGGAAGTATAAAGAAATTTTAGGATGGGAAAAAAAGGAGGATGAAGGGGCGAAGGGGGGAGAAGAGGAGGAGACAGATGAGAAAAGTGGAGAAGAAAATTTAGAGGAAATCGAAGAGGCTGAATCAGAAGATATTAAAGATATTGAGAAGGAGATATAGGAATAATTCAAAAGATATATAAAAAATATTGATAATAACTGAATAAAGATTATGGCATTAAAGATACAATCGTGGAATGTAAATGGTTTGAACTGTAAGAGTAAAAGGAACAAATTTGAATATGTATTGGGAAAACAAAAATTAGATATTATTTGCTTACAGGAAACCCATATTTCAAAAAAACATAGAAGAATTTTAGTAAATAAGAAATTAGGCTTGGATTTTGCAACTGTGGATGAGAAAAAAAGAGGTGTAGTTCTATATATAAAAGAAAAATTTGAACCAAATTTGATTTATAATGACGAAGAGGGGAGGGTAGTGGTGGTACAAACAACGATGTGGGGAGAGAAAGTATTGGTTGTCGGTGTCTATGCTCCAAATCAAGGGAAAGCCGGCTTTTTCAAAAAATTGGAAAGAAACCTACAAGAGTTCGTGGACCAGAAAATAATTTTGTTAGGAGACTTAAACGGTGTAGTAAGCCCGGAAATGGATAGAACAGTAAGAAAGAAGGATATGTTTGAAGGGAAACTACCCAAAAGTTTTTTTAAGATGGTTGAAAATTTGGGATTAATTGATATCTGGAGATATAAATTTCCAACCACGAAACAGTTTACATATTACTCCAATTCAAATAAAAGCTCTGGGAGAATAGACCATATATGGTTGTCAAAAGAATTAATCCCCAAGGTGAGAAAAGTTGTAATCCAACCAAGAACCCTTTCCGATCACAGTCCAATGTTTATGGAATTAAAAAAAGAAGATGTATCGTTTAGATGGCGAATGAACGAAAGTTTATTTAACGACCAAAGGGTGGTGGAAAAAGCTAGTGATATGATGAAACAATATTTTGACTTAAACCTAGACAAAGAAACGAATTTAAATGTCGTATGGGACGCTAGTAAAGCGGTAGCGAGGGGTTTTTTAATCCAACAGAATAGTATATAAAAGAGGGAGAGGGACAAGAAAAAAGAGATGTTGATACAAAGTCTTATGGAAAATGAGAAGCTGCTAATCAGTAAACCAGGGAATCAGCAGATAAAACAAAAGATATCTATGCTACAAACCCAGTTTTCTACGATGATAAACCAGGAGGTGGAGTGGAAGTTGAAATGGCTAAAGCAGAGAAATTTTGAATATGCCAATAAATGTGGTAAGCTTTTAGCCTGGCAACTAAAAAGGCAACAAAAGCAAAACTATGTAAACAAAATACTGAAAAATGAAAAGATAATTGAGGATCCAAATGAAATTAGGAAGGAATTTCAGAGGTTCTATAAAGAATTATATCAGAAAGGTAAGGAAATGGAAAGTGAGATGGATAGATACTTGATATCTTGTAAGCTGGATAGAATAACAGAAGATCAAAAAAGCTACCTGAATGAATCAATAACATTAGAGGAGTTACATGGAGCAATGGCAAGATTGAAATTAGGAAAGGCGCCTGGACCTGACGGGCTATCAGCTAAATTTTATAAGGAATTGAAAGAACAGTTGTCACCAATATTGCTGAGAGTTGTAAATAATATCTTAACAAATGGTGTAATACCTGATTCATGGAAAAACGCCTTTATCACATTAATACCAAAAGGAGATGCCGATTTGTTAAATATAAAGAACTATCGCCCAATATCGTTGCTCAACACCGATTATAAAATATATGCGGATATTTTGGCAAATAGATGGAAACAGGTCCTGAATAAGATTATACATAAGGACCAAACTGGATTCTTGCCAGGACGTTATATGAGAAATAATGTAAGAACAGTTATAGACGTCATTGAGTATTTAGATATGAGGATAGATGTGAAGTCTGCCCTAATATTTGTCGATGCCAAGAAGGCATTCGACAATATATCATGGAAATTTATGCAAAAATCTTTGGAAATGTTGGGCGTAGGAGAAACTTTTTTGAATGGCATCAAAGCCATTTATAACGAGCAAAAGGCCAAACTTATAATAAACAGTGTATTAACCGAGGAGCTAAATATTGAAAAAGGCACGAGACAAGGGTGCCCCTTGTCACCTTTATTATTTATCTCGGTGTTAGAAATACTAATGAAAAAAATAAGGGAAAATAAAGCAATAAAGGGCATAAAACTGGGGAGGAAAGAATTTAAACAAAAAGCGTTTGCGGACGACTTGGTTCTAATGCTAGAGGACCCGCAGGACAGCATTAAAGAAGCTCTAAAAGAAATAAAGGAATTCGGTACGCTTGCCGGTTTTAGGCTGAACACTGGAAAAACTAAAATGTTGGTCAAAAAATTAAGTAAACAGGAGATAGTGGAACTACAGAACGAATATGGTATAATGGCAGTCAAAAAAATAAAATATTTAGGGATATGGATATCATCCAAAAATATTAACTTATTCAATGACAACTACGAAACAACTTGGAAGGATATAGAAAAGGATTTAGAAAAATGGAAAAACCTAAATTTGTCATTATGCGGCCGAATAGCCACAATAAAGATGAATTTACTCCCGAGGATGCTTTTCCTTTTCCAAACACTCCCGGTGGTTAAAGGGACAGGCTGCCTCGATCAATGGAGAAGAAAGATTTCAAGATTTGTATGGCAGGGAAAGCCCCCAAGGATAAAGCACAAATTGTTAATAGACAAAAAAGAACGGGGAGGCTTTGCCCTGCCAGACTTAAAAACATATTATGAGGCCGCCTGTCTAGTCTGGGCTAGGGAATGGATGGCTTTAAAAGATGTTGACTTACTAGACCTGGAAGGTTTTAAGAACAGGTACGGGTGGCACTCGTACCTGTGGTATAATAAGGTAAAAGTGCACAAAGGATTCTTATCACATGTATTCATAAAGCCTATTTATGAAGTGTGGGAAAGGTATAAAAACTTACTAGAAAGAAAGACCCCTTTGTGGTTATCACCAACTGAAGCCTTGACAGTTAAGAAAAAAAATATGGAAACTAACTGGTTAACATATGGCGACATAATAATAAGATCAGATGAAGGCTGGAAAATTAGACCCTATGATCAATTAAAATCTAAAATGACCAGTTGGCTACAGTACTATCAGGTTGTAGACTTATTCAAGGAAGATAATAGGAGGAATGGTTTTGAAAGGGAGAAATCTAAATTTCAAATAGAAATTGTGGAAGGAAATAAAAAGATGTTGTCAAACATGCATAGCTGCCAAGTTATCCCTTTTTAAAAGGGATTTTCCCTTATGCTGAATAAGCTTCCTCGCGAGAAAAGGGAAAACTTGGCAGCTATGAACATGTATGAAATTATTCTCGAATGGAATACCAAGGACGAAGAAACAAAAGACGTCATGATCAAATGGGCAAGGGACATCGGCCACAACATAGAAATTGATCTCTGGTTAAAACTATGGAATTCTAACATCAAGTTCACCGCGTGTACGATATTAAAAGAAAACATTATGAAACTTATGTACCGTTGGTATCTGACCCCAGTCAAGCTAGCGAGAATTCATAAGAAACAGGACAGGAAATGCTGGAAGTGCAGGGAGGAGGTTGGAGAAATATATCATATGTGGTGGCAATGCAAAACAGTTAAACCCTTTTGGGAGGCGATTTATAATGAGTTAAAAAGATTGTTAAAATACACATTCCCAAAGAAACCTGAATTATGTTTGTTGGGCTTAATTGGGAAGGAAATAAGAAAAGAAGATGTAAGAATATTTATGTATGCCACCACAGCAGCCAGGGTGCTCCTAGCCCAGAAATGGAAATCCACTATGGTACCATCAATAGCGGACTGGAAAGAGAAAATGGTAGAATATATAGAGCTAGCTAAGCTGACTGGAAGAGTAAGAGACCAAAAAGATCAGAAAATCGAGAAAGAATGGGGAAAATTTACGGAATATCTTAAAACACACTGCGAAACACCAATTGTATCTTTTGTGACTTCATGATACCTGCATCTGTAAATAATGGAGATTACATAGAGGATGATAAGATGTAAGAACACTAATAAGAAGCTGTTTTATATGAGCGCAAGTTGTAAAAACTTGATTAATAAAACCAAGGATGGGAGAAAGGGGAAGCCGTGTTCGGCAGAACAAATGGAAAATATGTTGTAATTAAAGGAGATATCCCTAAAAAGGTATAATCAGGGATATATTTTTCAACTTAAGTTGTGATTATGGAAGAATATTTGATTATGTTTATTTATGAAGAAACAATAACAATTATGGTAATAAAAAAAAGACAGTGTTCTCGAAGCTACGAACATGCATAGCTGCCAAGTTTTCCCTTTTCTTGCGAGGAAGCCTATTCAGCATAAGGGAAAATCCCTTAAAAAAAGGGATAACTTGGCAGCTACGAACATGAGTTTGACCAAACTGCGGGAGGCAGTGCATGACAGGAGTGCCTGGCGTGCTATGGTCCATGGGGTCACGAAGAGTCGGACACGACTAAATGACTAAACAACAACAGCATTGTTCCTCTGTCCAGTTAACATGGGTTTAATCTTTTCAACCTTTGCTTGAGAGATAACAATGGCTTTTTCCTAGGAATTATAACATTTAGACCAGTCCTTGCACTCAGCGTCACATTGCATTGCGCCATGTCATCTTGTATACACCCAGATTATTTTCTTCGTATCATGTACGGATAGTGTCTCCATTCTTCGATCGTCACTTGCCTTTGTGCACCTTTTCCTGCCTTTACCAGACTGATTTTGTAGAGACCGAGTCTCTTTATACCTCTTCAAAAATATAGAATTGCCAGCTTTGGTTAAGTTTTCCCCAATCTCTCTTCTAATATTTTCATAACTGTAGCCTTGTTCACTTAATAGTACTATTTTACATTGCTTTCTGGGTGGCCAGTCAACTCTTTCTTTTTCTGGTTATTTGGCTATAATATTTGACAGAATACGGCTAATTGAGCAAACTGTGTTGAATTTTATTCTTGGTTAAATTATCTTTCCATTGATATATAATTTTATGATAAGTCCTCCACAATTTTGACCACTACTGTATATCAAACATAGCAACATTCAGCAACTCATCAGAATCTAATAATAAATATGTTGTTTAATGACAACACAGGTAATGAACACACACCCAACTCCCTTCAATTCTTCTCCATTTGTTCCTGAGGCTCTAATCCCTTTTTGTCTCCATTGCAGATTGTGATGAATCGGAAATCGAGAACAAAGGTGACCACGACAAATTCCCCAGAAAGGAGAAGCCACGTAAAAATTTGGAGTGTGGAGAAAGCTGCAGTCAGAACAGCCATTCCACTTCCCATCAACAGAATCTCATTGGAAAGAAACTCTATCAGTGCATGGAATGTGGAAAGAGCTTCAGTCAGAGCTCCCATCTCACTTCCCATCAAAGAATTCATACAGGGGAGAAACCCTATCAGTGCGTGGAATGTGGAAAGAGCTTCAGTCAGAGCGCCAATCTCACTTCCCATCAAAGAATTCATACAGGGGAGAAACCCTATCAGTGCGCAGAATGTGGAAAGAGCTTCAGTCAGAGCTCCCATCTCACTTCCCATCAAAGAATTCATACAGGGAAGAAACCCTATCAGTGTGTGGAATGTGGAAAGAGCTTCAGTCTCAGCTCCCATCTCACTTTCCATCAAATAATTCATACAGGGGAGAAACCATATCAATGTGTGGAATGTGGAAAGAGCTTCAGTCGGAGCGACTCTCTCATTTCCCATCAAAGAATTCATACAGGGGAGAAACCCTATCAGTGTGTGGAATGTGGAAAGAGCTTCAGTCACAGCCACAATCTCACTTCCCATCAAATAATTCATACAGGGGAGAAACCCTATCAGTGTGTGGAATGTGGAAAGAGCTTCAGTCGAACCTCCCATCTCACTTCCCATCAAATAATTCATACAGGGGAGAAACCCTATCAGTGTGTGGAATGTGGAAAGAGCTTCAGACACAACCACAGTCTCACTTCCCATCAAAGAATTCATACAGGAGATAAACCATATCAGTGTGTGGAATGTGGAAAGAGCTTCAGTCGGAGCGACTCTCTCACTTCCCATCAAAGAATTCATACAGGGGAGAAACCATATCAGTGTGTGGAATGTGGAAAGAGCTTCAGTCGGAGTGACTCTCTCACTTCCCATCAAATAATTCATACAGGGGAGAAACCATATCAGTGTGTGGAATGTGGAAAGAGCTTCAGTCGGAGCGACTCTCTCACTTCCCATCAAAGAATTCATACAGGGGAGAAACCCTATCAGTGTGTGGAATGTGGAAAGAGCTTCAGTCACAGCCACAATCTCACTTCCCATCAAATAATTCATACCGGGGAGAAACCCTATCAGTGTGTGGAATGTGGAAAGAGCTTCAGTCAGAGCTCCAAACTCACTTCCCATCAAAGAATTCATACCGGGGAGAAACCATATCAGTGTGTGGAATGTGGAAAGAGCTTCAGTCGGAGCGACACTCTCACTTCCCATCAAATAATTCATACAGGAGATAAACCGTATCAGTGTGTGGAATGTGGAAAGAGCTTCAGTCACAACCACAGTCTCACTTCCCATCAAAGAATTCATACAGGGGAGAAACCGTATCAGTGTGTGGAATGTGGAAAGAGCTTCAGTCACAGCCACAATCTCACTTCCCATCAAATAATTCATACAGGGGAGAAACTATATCAGTGTGTGGAATGTGGAAAGAGCTTCAGTCGAAGCTCCCATCTCAATTCCCATCAAAGAATTCATACAGGGGAGAAACCATATCAATGTGTGGAATGTGGAAAGAGCTTCAATCACAGTCACAATCTCACTTCCCATCAAAGAATTCATACAGGAGATAAACCATATCAATGTGTCGAATGTGGAAAGAGCTTCAGTCACAACCACAGTCTCACTTCCCATCAAAGAATTCATACAGGAGATAAACCATATCAGTGCATGGAATGTGGAAAGAGCTTCAGTCAGAGCTCCAAACTCACTTCCCATAAAAGAATGCATACAAAGCTTGGAAAAACCATTATACACCTTTAGGAGCCAGGCAAATCAATGCCTTTTTAAGGAGACGTTTGGCTGATTGGCACCAAACGGATCATAATGGCGTCCTCTCTCCAGCAACAGACAGGGAGACACAGAACAGTGCAAAAGCACAGCAGAGCGGAAGAGATAAGACTGACTTCCGTTCTTACACTTTCCAAGCCTAGGAAAGTAAACAGGTTCATGTTCAAAATGAACTTTGTTAAACACCCTGAAGCCTTTTAGTTAGGTAGAACATCAAATTATTAGATCTGGAAGGGGTTGACAACATGTACGGATGGCATGCGTACCTCTGGTATGAGAAGGTAGAAGTGCACAGGAATTTTTAAAATCATGTAATAAAAAGGCCACTCTGAAGTTTGGAATAGGTACAAGGAATGGTTTGAATGTAAGACCCCTTGGTGGTTGTCTCCGCTATGAAGCGTATGCCGTCAAGAGACCAAATATGGATAGAAGCTGGTTAACATCATGAGATGTTGTTGAAAGAAAATAATAATGTCAGGATCACACCATATGAGGAGTTAAAAGAAAAAAATAGGAGGTTGGTTGGAGTATCACCAATTGAATAACATTTTTATATAAGATAAAAAAGCAAAAGGGTTTGAACACCAAAGATCAGAATTGGACAAAATTGTATTACAAAATAAAACAAAAGTATTATCCAAAAATTTGATTATCTACTTGAATGGCATTTGAAAATGAAGAGACCAAGGAGGTCATGGTCAAATGGGCAATTGACTTAGGATATAATATAGAATATGAGAAATGGCTAAAACTATGGAAATTTGGAATTAAATTTACAGCCTCCACCGCCTTAAAAGAAAACTTTTACAAAATGATGTACCGATGGTACCTTACTCCTCCTAAACTGTATAAAATGTATAAAACAGGGAACAAAAATTGCTGGAAATGTGGTAGAGAGGAGGGCAATTTCATACATATGTGGTGGAAATGTGGAAAGATCAAAAATATATACAATTAATTAAAAAAGATCTTCAAATATACTTTTAAAAAGAGACCAGAAGCGTTTCTTTTAGGAATGGTTCCTGAAGATGTGGAAAGAAATGATCAAACATTCTTTTTATATGCAAGACTGTTATTAGCACAGCTTTTGGAAACAACAACAGATACCAATGGTAGAGAGTGGGAAATAAAATTAATGGAATATGCAGGTATAGCCAAATTAACAGGGAGGATTAGACACCAGGATAATGAAAAATTTAACAAGGAGTGGAGGAAATTTAAGGAATATGTAGAGAAATAGGGTGAAAAACGGAGATGCTGTAATTAACATGTAAAGTAAGGAAACTTTTTGATACAAGAAATGGTTATTAAAGACAAGAAAAGATGGAAGAAATAGAAGGAAAAATGAAATAAAAAGGCGCATGGAAAGTAGAATATACAAATATAAAAGACAGGAAGGAAGGAAGTCAAATTAAGGGGTAAGGTAGGTGGAGGGTATATTTAAGATGTACATATATGTTAAGTATGTTAGGCATTATTCTTTCATGGATATGTATTTTTCTTTTTGATTTTAGTTTCTGGGTTTTTTCTGTTTGAATATTGGAAAATTCTGTAATATGAATATTATGTACTATACATCTCTATAAATGCAATAAAAATATATTTTAAAAAAGAACTTTGTTGAACACCCTGAAGCCTTTTTGTTAGGTATCTGAAACCAAGAGCTGCCAAAAGAAAAATGGATATTATTTATTTATACTACAACAGCGGCCAGAGTCTTGATTGCACAATATTGGAAGACGGAAGAAAAACCATCAAAGGAACAATGGCACGAAAAACCGATGAACTATGCAGAGTTGGCTAAACTAACAGATAAACTACGAGAGAAGGACAAAAATGACTTCAAAAGAGTCTGGGAACCATTTAGTCTATTTGCAGAGAGAACAAAATGGACTGGATTCACTGGCAGGGTTTGAATCAACATTCACAACTTTATTTCAGTAACAGATATTTTAGAGAAAGTATAAGGGAATTTACTTTTCTATAGGAAAAGCAAGATACAACAAATAAAGCTAATAACTCAGTAGAGGGGGAGTTGAGGGAAGTCCAGAGGAGGGGAGGGAGAACAATGGTATATATAACATGTTGATTGAGATCTGCATTTTAATGGGTTACAAAATTCAATAAATATTCATTTAAAAAAAGGAAAGGAAAAGGGGATATTTGACATACTAGCCACATATCCAGCAACAGGAGAAGTGAATTTCTAACACACCACACATGTTTGCAGATGTTAAGGAAATGACATGGGGGGGCACATCTTTAAAGTTGTTACAATGTGTTCAATTCTGGGCACCACAGAAGGATAAGGAATGTGTCTGCAAGCATTGGAGAGTGAATTTTGAGTTATGGTGGGGTGGGGTGATGGGCTGAAATACAGCCAAGCTTTGCTCTTTGGTAGAAAAAGATGGAGGGATTGGTTTTCAGAGTTTGGAATAGAGAGTGTTAAGAAGTGGGAGGTGAAAGCGGTGATGTTTTGAAGCAGAGCTGGTGATATCAAGCATTTGAGTGATTATCTGGGGGTTTTCATCATTTTGTCTGTTATTCAAATCAGACTTCAAATATGCTAAAGTCCAGTCAAAGTTCAAAACACATACAAATTCATAATTTGGTGGAATGTGCCTTGAACATTTTTTCCTGTAAATAATAGAATCATAGAATCATAGAGTTGGAAGAGACCACAAGGGCCATCCAGTCCAACCCCCTGCCAAGCAGGAAACACCATCAAAGCATTCTTGACATATGCCTGTCAAGCCTATGCTTAAAGACCTCCAAAGAAGGAGACTCCACCACACTCCTTGGTAGCAAATTCCACTGCCAAACAGCTCTTACTGTCAGGAAGTTCTTCCTAATGTTTAGGTGGAATCTTCTTTCTTGTAGTTTGAATCCATTGCTCCGTGTCCGCTTCCCTGGAGCATCAGAAAACAACCTTTCTCCCTCCTCTATATGACATCCTTTTATATATTTGAACATGGCTATCATATCACCCCTTAACCTTCTCTTCTCCAGGCTAAACATACCCAGCTCCCTAAGTCGTTCCTCATAAGGCATCGTTTCCAGGCCTTTGACCATTTTAGTTGCCCTCCTCTGGACACGTTCCAGCTTGTCAGTATCCTTCTTGAACTGAGGTGCCCAGAACTGGACACAGTATTCCAAGTGAGGTCTGACCAGAGCAGAATACAGTGGTACTATTACCGTGTTTCTCATATTATAAGACACGTCTTATATTTATTTTTTCCTCAAAAAAACACACCATGGCTTATTTTCAAGGGATGTCTTATTTTTTTCCTCCTCCTCCTGCCGCGGCCGGCATTGCTGCTGCGCCTATCACTATGTCTTATTTTCAGGGTATGGCTTATATTCCTTGAATGCTTAAAAATCCTGCTATGGCTTATTTTATGGGTATGTCTTAAAATATGAGAAACAGGGTACTTCCCTTGATCTAGATGCTATACTCCTATTGATGCAGCCCAGAATTGCATTGGCTTTTTTAGCTGCTGCATCACACTGCTGACTCATGTCAAGTTTGTGGTCTACCAAGACTCCTAGATCCTTTTCACATGTACTGCTCTCAAGCCAGGTGTCCCCCATCCTGTATTTGTGGCTTTCATTATTTTTTGCCGAAGTGCAGTACTTTACATTTCTCCCTGTTAAAATTCATCTTGTTTGCTTTGGCCTAGTTGTCTAATCTGTTAAGGTCATTTTGAAGTGTGATCCTGTCCTCTGGGGTATTACCCACCCCTCCCAATTTGGTGTCATCTGCACACTTGCTCAGGATGCCCTCAAGCCCATCATCCAAGTCATTGATGAAGATGTTGAATAAGACTGGGCCCAAGACAGAACCCTGTGGCACCCCACTAGTCACTTCTCTCCAGGATGAGGAGGAGCCATTGATGAGCACCCTTTGGGTTCCGTCAGTCAGCCAGTTCCAAATCCACAGAATGGTAGCATTGTCTAGCCCGCATTTTACCAGCTTCTTTACAAGAATATCATGGGGCACCTTGTCAAAGGCCTTGCTGAAATCAAGATAGGCTATATACACAGCGTGGCTAGATAAAGGGCAGAAAATTTCGTCTGTTAATGGTAAGGCTGAAATTACTGAGACTATTAAAAATCTTATGAACCGTGACTGTCTGGCCATTTTAATTCATACATAGGAGGACGGTTGATTGTTCTGCTAATGACCAGAGGGGGGCACACAAAATAATAATAACCCACATTTGTGAAACATTTTTGAATCGAGATCTGTGCCCCAATCTCATGTAGATACAGAAGGCATGTAGCTCCCAATTTTTTCCCCCTGGGGTGTAGATATTTTTGTTTAATGCAGGAAACATGATCCATTAGCGCTGAGACTTTAATAAGAATTTAATTTGATCCAACTTTTATTACTGGCTTTTGGTGGGGAAGTTGAGTTGTTGGGTTGTCCGAATGTTGAAGTGCTGATCTATTTAAAGTTTAAGATTTATAAGCCTGCTTCCTAAGCAGCAAGAAACAGGAAAGCCCTATGTACTGTATCAGAAATGTATTAGAACATCAAATTGGGAAAGTGGATTTTAAACTGACTGAACAGGTTTTATGCCCTTGGGAATTTGGTCTCTTAAATCTACCCCGTTGCGTTCCTCAAGTCCCTTTGTAAAGGTAAAGGGACCCCTGACCATTAGGTCCAGTCGTGACCGACTCTGGGGTTGCGGCGGTCATCTCGCATTATTGGTCATGTGGCCAGCATGACAAAGCCGCTTCTGGCGAACCAGATAAGCGCACAGAAACGCTGTTTACCTTGTAAAAAAGATTCACGTTTACCGTGAAACGTCGACTCCTTGGTTCGTTAAAACAAAGAAGATTTATTAAGGCTAACAGCCCGGAGTATTCTGCTGCATCCCAGCTGAAAGCTGCGACACGAACAGACAGAATAAAAACATATAGTGTCATATATTACAGATACAACAGCAACAGGTACTACTTCCTGTTTACTTCCTGATTATATAGACACGTCACAGGCCCCGTGGCAGGACGATTGCTGAGCTATTAACCCTCTCAGCTCACATCTTCATAACTGTAGCCTTGCTCACTTAATAGTACTATTTTATATCGCTTTCTGGTTGACCACTCAACTTTTTGTGCCATTTCTATAATAATAATTTATTATTTATACCCTGCCCATCTGGCTGAGTTTCCCCAGCCACTCTGGGCAGCTTCCAACATAACATTAAAATGCAATTATCTATTAAATATTTGTATAATTTTATTATATTCTACAACCTCACTAAATAAATCTTCATCATATCTTCATAACTGTAGCCTTGTTCATTTAATAGTACTATTTTACCATTTTACATCGCTTTCTCGTTGTCCAGTCAACTCTGTACCATTTCTATAATTTTATAATGTTTCACAACCTCACTAAATGAAACAACACAAAAAACCCACCAACTTGGTAGCAATCACATAACACACTGACAAAAGTCAACCAAAGCAAGTTGTGCTTCCTTTTTCTGGTTATTTGGCTATAACGTTTGATAGAAACTTTATTCAATTGCATTCTTTTCTTTTTTTAATATAATATTTTATTATAATTTCCATAATACAATAATTATTCAAAATATTAAAAAACATCCAAATAAGATACCCGATACAATGATTATTCAAAACATTAAAAAACAAAAGAAAAAAGTCTTACACACATATTTATTAACAACAACAAAAAAGAATAAAAAAGATTCCCAACCACCTATTCACCCTTCCCCCCCCCTTTGTGACTTCCAACCTGTTCTCCATTTCGTTTCAGTTTCCAAAGTTTTTGTATACCTTTTCTGTTCTTTATTCTAAGGATTTCTATCTTTTCTTGAGCCCTTCATCTGTCTGCTAAGAGTTGGCTTTTTTTCACCATTTTTTCATGTATTCATTAAATTTTTCCCAATCCTTGTCAATTTTCTGCTCTGATATCCCCTTACTTTCTCCTATTTTCCTTACCAAGTTTTGGTAATTGATCAATTTTATTTGCCAATCCTCTAATTTTGGAACTTTTCCACCTTTTTGCGATGAGGAGCCTGATGGATGTAGTCACATACATTACTAAACATTTATCTTTTCCCTTAATTTCTTCTTCCAACATACTCAACAGGAGCATCTCTGGGACTTTTTAAAAAAGAATATTTCAACATTTTTTTCAGTTCTATATATGGCCAACTTAAAAATTATTAGCAGAAAAGACAGAAGGAATTGTAAGATTAAAAAAATATAAAGAAGTTCAAAGATATTTGAACATCTGGCTCCAATATTTTCAAATTAATCAAAGATTTCAAATAGATAAAAAATTCTGAAAATAATTTCTCAGAATTTGATAAAATACTTATAGGAGAGAAAAATGAATATATAAAAAATCTATATGATTTATTATTAGAATGGGAAATCAAAGACTAATTAATGAAGGAGGTCATGATAAATTTGGAGGAAATTACAATGGTGGAAAAATGGGGAAAGGTGTGGATAAAAGATATAAGATTCACCCCAAATTATGACCTAAAGAGAACATTTTGAACATGCAATATAGATGGCATTTGACCCCGTTGAAGTTGGCTAAAATATATAAAGGGAGTGATAAAATCTGTTGGAGGCGCCACGAAGAGCTAGGCTCATACATCCACATTTGGTGGCAATGTAAAAAGATCTTCAATTGCATTCTTGATTAAATTATCTTCCTATTGATACGGTATATAATTTTATGATATTTCTCCCAAATAAGTGGTGTTATGAGCCATCAAACCTATGAAATACACATTTCCCCCAAAGGTCTTCCACAATTTTGACCACTACTGTACATCAAACAAAGCAATATTCAACAACTCATCAGAATCTAATAATAAATATGTTGTTTAATGACACAGGTAATGAACACACACCCAACTCCCTTCAGTTCTTCTCCATTTGTTCCTGAGGCTCTAATCCCTTTTTCTTTCCATTGCAGATTGTGATGAATTGGAAATCGAGAACAAAGGTGACCATGACAAAATCCTCAGAGAGGACAAGCCACTTAAAAAATTGGAGTGTGGAGAAAGCTGCAGCCAGAGCTCCCATTCCACTTCGCATCGGCAAAATCTCATTGGAAAGAAACTCTATCAGTGTGTGGAATGTGGAAAGAGCTTCACTGATACCGGTAGATCCTCTCTCACTTCCCATCAAAGAATTCATACAGGGGAGAAACCCTATCAGTGTGTGGAATGTGGAAAGAGCTTCAGTAAGAACTCCCATCTCACTTCCCATCAAAGAATTCATACAGGGGAGAAACCCTATCAGTGTGTGGAATGTGGAAAGAGCTTCACTGAGAGGTCCCATCTCACTTGCCATCAAAGAATTCATACAGGGGAGAAACCCTATCAGTGTGTGGAATGTGGAAAGAGCTTCAGTCGAAGCTCCTATCTCACTTCCCATCAAATAATTCATACAGGGGAGAAACCCTATCAGTGTGTGGAATGTGGAAAGAGCTTCACTGAGAGCTCTCTCACTTCCCATCAAACAATTCATACAGGGGAGAAACCCTATCAGTGTGTGGAATGTGGAAAGAGCTTCAGTAAGAACTCCTCTCTCACTTCCCATCAAAGAATTCATACAGGGGAGAAACCCTATCAGTGTGTGGAATGTGGAAAGAGCTTCAGTAAGAACTCCTCTCTCACTTCCCATCAAAGAATTCATACAGGGGAGAAACCCCATCAATGTGTGGAATGTGGAAACAGCTTCAGTAAGAACTCCTCTCTCACTTCCCATCAAAGAATTCATACAGGGGAGAAACCCTATCAGTGTGTGGACTGTGGAAAGAGCTTCCGTCGGAGCTCCTCTCTCACTTCCCATAAAAGAATCCATACTAATGTCGGAGTGCATTGTGCAGCTTTAGGAGCCAGGCAAATCAGCACCTTTTAAACCAGACCTTTGGATGATTGACATTTAATGCTCTTTTAAAATGTGTTTTGGTTTTTTGTGTTGTGTTATTATGTTGTAACCTTCCTGAGACCTGTTGGTGTAGGGAATAGGTGGCAATTATTAAAGGCATAAGGGTCTCCCCCCCTCCGGAAAAGAAATTGAGGAGGTTTGGCATTTGCACACTCATTATGGAGATGTTGTACTGGGGGGGAGAGAAAGGGTTAATAGGCTGACCAATAAGAAAGCTCAGGGGCGGAGCGTAACTGTGTTTAAGGCTCAACACAGGGGTTTTGGCAGTTAGTTCGGTTAGTTTCTTTTTTTTCCTTGTTCTTTTAATCCAAGCTTTTATTGAGACTTAATATATATACATAATAACCAAAATTACCCATAATACCTAACATAAAATATAATACCTAAATTACAACAGCTACATAATTATACGCTTATAAAACACACCACCCACCCTATACTTCCCTCCACAGCAATTCAACTTCTTTATATTTCTTTATACCTTTTTTCCTTGCATTGTATATTTGATAATTTTGGTTAAATTCTGATTTTTTCCCTTCTTTCTTTTTTGGTTTTGTTATTCCTTACATTGTTTATTCTAAACCTATTAGCATGTTGTTTTTAGAACAATATTTTGACATATAATCTTCGAAATACTTCCACTCCATTCCTAACTTTTGATTTGATTGGTTCCTTGCTTGGTATCTCCTGAGATTTCCATTTAGTGGCAATCACTTGTTGATGGATCTGGACCAAACAATCTGCTACCCGAACCGCGATGGTGATGGTGTAGACCAGAATGATGACTCAGGAACAGAACTCGCTGAACAGTAACTTGATATGTGGTAGCTTTTATTATATACAGCAGAGTAAAGCACAGCTTTGTACAGGTTACTATATACACAGACGCTATACTTCAAACACTCAACTTTCTCATCTTACTCCAACTAACTCCTACACTCTCCAACAAAGACCTGCTGTGTCATGCTGCTTATCAGGAAAACTTTCAGCCAATCACAGCCTGTTGCTAGACTTCCCTGTCTTTAGGCAGACTTGGCTTCCTGCCAATTTACTTAATTGCCCACTTCAGAGCTGCACTTTATCACAGACCTCAACACCCCCTCACAGCTTACAAAGTGCAATTAGTCAAAACTCCGCCCACGTGCTGGAGGGAACGGCGGACAATACCATCAGCCCCGACCCAACGGTGAACTGGTGGCTGTTTCGGGAGTATGCAGCCTCCCCCACCCCTCCCGGGACGTTACGGGAGGGGGCCGCTGGCCCGCAGATTCCCCTTAACCCACCCGGACCCCTGTGGGGGTGGGGGGGCCTGGGCTGTAGCACCCGTTTGAGTCGGCACTCCTGGAAGCCACCCACCAGGCACACGGGTCCCAATACCTGGAATTTTAATTAGAGGAAAGTTTTGGGCATGCCTCAGATGAAAGAGTTAAAATTTATTGCTTATGGGCACAGCCCTGAGTAGCAGAGAGAATGATTTGAATTACGGCTACTGAGAGATAAGAGGAAACATCGCAGGAGTGAAGATGGAGCATCTGGAGAATTCTAGACGCCTTACAGGGAAGTCCAACCTTTTTTTTTTTTTGCTCTTTGCTTAAAGGTAAAGGTAAAGGTAAAGGTAAAGGGACCCCTGACCATTAGGTCCAGTCGTGACCGACTCTGGGGTTGAGCGCTCATCTCGCATTATTGGCCGAGGGAGCCGACGTATAGCTTCCAGGTCATGTGGCCAGCATGACAAAGCCGCTTCTGGCAAACCAGAGCAAGCAGCACATGGAAACGCCGTTTACCTTCCTGCTGTAGCGGTTCCTATTTATCTACTTGCATTTGACGTGCTTTCGAACTGCTAGGTTGGCTTATAATATATCAAATAGCTTTCCTGGACGGAACATCGGACTTGATCTAGAGCAGCAGGATAATGGAAAGTATAAACTGGGTGGACATGGAATTTCAAACAAATATGAAAATGGAGGAATTATATATAATTTGACAATTTTGCAAAAATCTCCCTTAAAATCCTGGCCCTGGTGGAGATGCTTGAAGATTTGTGACTAAGGAGGATTTAAGATATGTGTTGCAGTTCGTAAATCAGAAAAGATGGCGCTGGAATGGAATGCAACTATAGGCGGGGAAGAAGCCGTTCGGTTTCAAGAAGCGTGAGAAGAGACGTCTGGCTTTTTTTTCTGCTGGAAAAGCTGCAGTTCTATTTTCGGAGCAGCCATGGAGTGGAATTGATATAATTTATAACTAAATTGGTATTAGGGGCCAGAGATCGGAGGGAGTTTAAAGACAAAGTCCACACAGAGATAGTAAGTATTTTGAAACATCCGGCTGGCAATGTAAATTCGGAGGCCAAGGAAGGACAGGAATATGTGATATTTATATCAGACGCTGTTTAATAAAGGATAAATTAAAAAAAGAAGCAATTGGTATTGGTGATTAGCAGGGAGCTCTGGGAATCTGAGGAATGGGAGTACGAAAAAATTAAGTATAATTGGTTATAATTGGAATGTTTTCTTTAATTGGAATTGTATGATTAATTTGGATTTGTAAAAATGTAATTGGGAATAATTTCAATGTGATTTGATGTGTTTTAATTGGAAAATTTAATAAAAAGTATTTTAAAAAATACAAAGTGCAATTAGTCTTTGAGCATAGACAAAGTATTATCTCTCACTTTGATTTCCAAACCCATGCTCTGACACAGCATATTCCAATTTACAAACGACAAAGGCTTCGTCATGACATCAGCAACATTTTCAGCGCTTTGCACATATTCACAAATAATGGTATTATTCTGTACATTAAACCTGACATTTTGGTATTTCATATGAACATGTTTTGATTGACTTTTCAACTGTTTTGTCCCACACAGAGTTATATACATAGAGAAGTGCTTGGTGTCTGGGGCAGTTTGGCGTTTTCCCGAGTGCTTCTCTAACATCAACACCCAAACAGATCTTGCGTCTCCATTAGGCGCAGCTTTGGCTCCGGCACAGAGTAAGCTGGTGTCGGGGTTTCCCACAACTCTCTTTGAGTCTTGCTTTCCTACCTAGCAGCCAGGTGAGATGGGAGGGGGGAGGACAGCCCCCCCATTAGCTGCAGCTCTTGCAACCCTGCTCCTTCTTTGGGGATGCTGAGGAGGACACTCTCTGGCCAGCAAAGGCCCATGTCTTGCCAAGAAACTTGTCTGTGGGAATTGTGCATCCATAATGGTCTGGAAAGGGTGAATGTCTTCTAGAATTCTCTGATGTCGCCAGAAGAGTAAGCCATCCCCCCCCCCAGTTAGGTCTGTTATCAAGTGCAGAGGATGAGTAGCCTTGGGAGCCTCTTGGGGAGATGGACGTGTTCAAAGGTCTGAATCCACGAGGGAGAGCTACTTGCTCTGAGATGGGGGAACCTTCGGGCAAAAGGCAGCAGAGAAGGGATGCTGTTGGCCGCTAGCTTCTGTTCCTCCCCAATTTCCCAAAGGGCGTAACATCTG
Organism: Zootoca vivipara; assembly: GCF_965207765.1. Classification (NCBI taxonomy): domain Eukaryota; kingdom Metazoa; phylum Chordata; class Lepidosauria; order Squamata; family Lacertidae; genus Zootoca; species Zootoca vivipara. The sequence goes on along the minus strand of NC_142587.1, from coordinate 97,959,502 downwards.
AGGTCCTGCGGGAGGAAAGAGCGTCTCAGGGTCAGGGGCCATGCTAGGCCAAAGCGGCCCTCCATTGCCCCCACCACAGAGTCCCTGGCTCTCCTTTGTCATCTCTGATGCCATCTCCCGGACACTTATGTTAAGCAGGAGGAGGAGGTGCGGAGCATTTGGGGTCTCTGAGCGGCAGATGATGGAAGTGCAACTTCAGTTCCTGTGGGAGACGCCCATGTTCAAGGCAACAGGTCCACGAAGGGCAAGGAGGGAAAAGAGAGGAGAGATTTTGAGTATGTGAAGAGGAGGAAGAAAGAGCCATGTCAAGAGAAGTCAAGACCAACGACAAACCTTCCTGTTCACCTGCTTTTCATCCTCCAGGTGTGCCTGAAACTTCCTTTGGACTATTGCACGGCAGAGGTCGGAGGAGAAGTTTGGATTATGGGGCGCTCGTCAAAACCCCCCAGGCGCCCCAGGCTGTCCTGGAAGGGAGCAGAGGAGGAAATTCAAGTCTTCCGGGGGCATCATGAGGGCAACTCCAGTCTTGGCTTGCCCATCCCTGACAGCTCCCTCCTGGGGTCCCTCACACAACCAGAATGGACTCTGCAGTGCGATTCTTGGGCAGCTGGGTGGTCCAAAGGCCCCTCAGTGCTGCTGCCTCAAAAACTGTGATCACCTGGAGCACGAAAAGTAAAGAGGACTAAGGACACACCTCCCTGTCTTCTCATTCTTTTCCTCCAGGATGGCCTGGAAAGTTGTGTGGACAATTGTGATGCTCATCTCTGAAGTGGAGACCCCCCAGCAGACTCTGGAAGTGCCGCTTCAGTTCCTGAAGGAAAAGAGAGAAGAGAGTTTAAGTGCTGGGTGTGAGAAGAAGGAAGAGCTGTGCAGAGGGAAGTCAAGACAGAGGACCTACTTCTCTGTCCTCCTCCTTTTCTGGGCCCCCAATAACAGCCTCCATGGTCCTGTGCAGGATCGCACTGACCATATCTGAGCTGACCTTTGGGCTCATGATGCTGCAGAGATGAAGGGGGGAGAGGGTTTGATGCTGCCTCCCCCGAATCTCCCTTGCCCCCTTCTCCCTCCTGCCTGCTCTTCCCCACCCAAAGCTCCCCCTGGAGTTCTGCCCTCCACCAACCCCCACAACCCCATCCATCCCAAAGACCCCTCTCACCTCAGCTGGACAAGGGCCAGGCTCAGGGATTGATCCCTGAAGCGCTCCAAGGGACCCAAGATGCCCTGGAAGAGAGCAGAGGAAGAAAGTCAGCTCTTTCCGGGGGGCAGCCAGAGGACTGCACCCTGAGGTGCCCCCCCCAGCCCTTCATTGTCCACACTTGCTCACCTATCACCAGGGGCTCCTCCCGGACTTGCAGCGGGGCCACCCTGTTCCTCTGCTGGCAGCTGAACAAGGCCCTGAACCAGCTGAACTTAGAAGAGAGGAGCAGGGCGGAGATAGCGACTCAGGAGCCCCAATGGGTGGGGGGTGTTTGTATCTGTACAGGGGGCAGAGAGAGGAAGGTGGTGGAGTCTTCCTTAGAGCCATGAAAGGGGAGAAGGCCGGTGGCATGGGGCAGCTGGAGAAATACAAGATGGAGCCAGGCAGAGTTGTAATGATTTGGGGGCAGGACTAGGGGGACCCGGGAGAGCAGGGTTTGAATCCCCACTCAGCCATGAAGTTCCCTGGTGGACCTTGGGCCAGCCTAGCCTACTTTGCAGGGCTGCTGTGAAGAGAAAAATTGGTGGCAGGGAGAACCATGAAGGCCATGTGATGTTCGCGCCTTTCAGTACCCTCAACCTCTTTCCCCTCGGGGCTGCCCGCTCTCCCTCCGGAGGCTGCTGGGCTGCTCCACGTTACCTGGGAAAGGGTCTGGCTATACTTCTATGGCTCGAACGGGGTTTCAAAACACTTCCTTAAACCGGTATTGCTGCCACCACCCGGGAGGGTCTCCTTACAGACCTCCGGGACTAAGAATACACGCTCAGCCTGGTAGAGGGCAAAGCAGCCTAGGACTGGGTTTAGCAATGCGACCAGAAAGGACCAAGATCCACAAGAAATATCTTTTAGCTATTTATTGTAAAAACAGCTTAAACAACACAACATGCAACAGTTCTCAAGTAAAGGGAATACAAAGATAAAACAAGAAAAATATAACTAACTTACGAATACAAACTTAAGATAAAGTTGAACCATGACTGCATCTCTCCATCTCGGCAAATTGCAGTCAAGAGCCATCCGCAGACTCAGTCTCTCTTAGGCTCTTTGAAGAGGAACAGGACAGCAGTACCTTGCTGGGCCATTTTGCAAGACAAAAGGACAAAAGGACTCATCTCTAACAGACTTAAATCCCCAAAACTCTTGAGGTATTCCACGTGGGCTTATGGATCATTATCCAATCTGCGTTAGAGTTGAGGTTTGAATAATCCAATCAGAGAACCCACGACCGTTAATCTTGTCAATCAATTAGAGGTTACACAGATGTCTTGTGTTTACCCATTAATCAACCTGCAGGGCAATTAGCGCCTTCGGTTCCCAGAGCACACTGGACAAACCTTCCTCCCTAATTTCTTATCGCACAGGAATGGGAGATTTCACAGCTGCAAGGTTACACGGGATCAAAGAAGTCAAGAATCCTCTTTCTCAGAGTTCAGGAGTTTAGTTTCCCAGGCCATTCTCTCTCTCGATGGCCAGAGTCCCATGAAGCTTTGCAATTCCCATGGTGCTCTGTACCCAAATCCATGACAGGCCACTTTGAGCTCCTGGGAGGAAAGTGGGCTAGGAATGTCCTAATAAAAGTGGATGATAAAGGGGAAGGCAGGGGAAGAGTGTGGAGGAGCTGAGCTCTGTGGAGAAGATTGGCCAGGTCGATTTCCAGAGACCCCAGGACTCTCATCCCCCAGGAAACCAAGAGAAAGGGAAGGAATCCTACTTACAACCTGCCCATTTCGTCCAGGAAAAAATCCCACCCTCCTCTCTAAACTAGCTATCTAAAATGCCCATCCAAGCCTAACTCTGACCCCAACCTGTTAGAAGAATTTAAGGTCTCAAATATGTAAATTAAATGTACGAGGCAAACATGTACATAAATACATAAACCACCTGTCTGAAACAGTACAGGAAGAGAGTCCTGAAACCATTTTGACTCCCCCAAACTGACCAAATGTTTCTCTGCAAGGAGGGAGGAAATGAAAAAACCTCCCCATTGTTTCTGTGCTCACAAATCCTGCCTCAAGGGCACATTTAAGGTGTGAATAGGGTCAGTCTGTGACCTGGCTCAGGAATTAAGTGTTTATCATTGGCTTCCGGGTTCAGCGCCAGCGCCGATCGGCGGGGTTTCGTCTCGTCTCCGAGACGGCCCGTCTCTGCTAGGAGTGGGGAGGGCAGCGAGAGCGACGCTGCGCCCCTTAGAACCTCGGGAAGGGCGTCCCGGGGGCAATTTGCTCGGCACAGACCCAATCCGGACTCCCCAACTCTTCGGTTAGCTCTAATAAGAGCTCCGGAGCGAGGAGGGTAGAAGTCGCGGGGGCCATTTTGAGCGGCAACGTTATTCTAGCAGGGAGAAGCTTCAAGCCGAAGGCGGAGAGCGCTGGATTCTTCCGAAAATAAAACGATTGGAAAAGACTGTAAGTAAGCTCACGATTTGGATTATAAAACAATTTGGATCTGGGAGAGAGGGGAGAAAAGAGGAAGCCACCCCCCCCCCACGGCAACAAAGAGACAGTAAATAGAAACCCGAAGCCGTAAACAGAAGATTTGTAATTCAAAAGGATCCCTCAAAGGCATCAAAGAGAATCTCCCCTTTGATGCAGGGTGAAAAGGGGAGAGAGACTGTGGTTTATGACTGCCCTGCAGCAAGAGGTAAAGGCTAAGAAAAACCTTTCTTTCCCTCGGGAGCCGGCAGCCCAGACAACCCAGTGAGTTGATCAGGATTTATAAGTCAATTTTTATTTCACTTTGTATTTCTGGACTTTGTGGAATTTCTTTTTTGGTTTAAGTGTTTGTGAAATGTGAGTTCGAACTTTATTGTTAACAAGACTTGAAGAATGCAGCCAGCTTGTTAAAATGGAGTCGAGAAAATAAACTGTGATCATATTCCACCCCACGTGACAAGTTTTGACCTTGGCAGGATTGAATTATGTCAACAAAAAAGTGTTCCCCTGAGTTCCAGCGGTCTGTTTTGACCTTAATGTGGGAAACAAGAATAGAGCTATGTCAAGAGGAGACACGACGGCAAGAGTTACAGCAAAAATTTCAGATGGTGATGGCGGAATATGATTTTTTAGGAGATGAAGCTTTTGACACTGAAAAAGATGAATGTGAGAATGACAATGATGATGACTGTGATTTGGAAGGAAAAGATGAAGATGAGGACTGTGATGATTCAACACAAAATGAAACACACCACGAAAAAAATGATGACTCTACTCTACAAAAAGTTGGATGGAGTGCCCTGCTTTTGAGGGGGGCACGATTGGTATTATTGGAACTCCAGAACGCCCACAGGGAAGAAGGAAAAAATATGCAGAGAAGAGAAGAAATCCAGGGGTCCTGTATGGTGGCCTGGATGGCAAAAGACTGTAAACAGGGGGTGGGGTGAAGGGAAAGTGATGTTGTGATTATAAGGATGGATTAACAGGTTTATAACTGGTCTGCTGATTTTGGAATTTGCTGGATTGGGGGGGTGGAGCCGGTAATTGGGGATGTAAGGTTAAATTGAGAATAGTTATAGTTTTAAAAGTGAATGGATTTTGGAAAATGTGAAAATATGGAGGCTTATAGAGGGAGAAAAAAATTAGGCACGGGAAGAGAAAATGGGAGTTTGATTTTTCAGTGATTTGAATATTAGATGAAAATGTTACCAATTGATTTATAAGTTGTATAAGATACAAAGGTGTATTTTTATAAAGTAAGAAACTGTTGCAGATGATAAAAAAGAGATGAAAACCGGGGAAGGGGGGGGAGGGGAAGCCCACAAAATATGGTTTTACAACTATGAATGTAAGAAAAAAAATTCTGTTTTGTATTGTTTTTTTTCTCTTTTTTTTGCCCTTTCTTTTTTCCCTTTTTTCCTATTTCTATTTTTCTCTTTTTTTGGTATGACAATAGATGGTTGGATGGATGTCCTCCTGCGTACTGCCCTGGTTTGCTGGAGCTCCCTGGTGGCAGGGGGGGGGCTTTGGGGTCAGGGGAGGGGGAGGAGGACAGAAATCCAAGCATAAAATGGACCATCTCTGACTGTTCACATACATGGGATACTTCTGTGGCAGGGGAGGACCCATGTGGGTGGGTAGGAAGGAGGTGGAAAAGGGGTTTAAGTATGTACCGTTTTTTTGTTTTTTTGTATTTTGTAAAATTAATAAAAAGTATGTTAAAAAAAAAAAAAGTGTTTATCATTACCCAAGAATGGCCAGCCTGGCCGGGTGATCCAATCAGTGACCATTGACAGGTTTTCTGCCAGACAGGATTTTGTTGGAAACCACCTCCTTCTGTGATGTTTGCATGTTTCTGGAGTTTGGGGGTGGGCAATTTCAAAAGTCTGCCTAAGGTTGGGCACACCTTTGTTCTGGGTTCTCCTCTCTCCTGTGTGTGTGGGGAGCACCCTGTTGCAACAGTTTAATAAATATCAGGCGTACTAGCCGCTTTGTTTTTCAATATTTTCTGGTTGGCCTTTGTTATTTTCTCCTACCGATAGGGAACCCACTTAAGGACTCTAAACGGGCTCTTGGATACCCCATAAGGGGAAAAGGGCACGTTTTGTTTACAACAACCCCAGCCCCAGCCCTAAGCCTACACCTAACCCTAAGAGTACTCTGTACAAAACAAATACCGGTATATACAAAATAGGCACAAATGTGCACAAAATAAAAATGTAAAATATTAAACTAAAGCACAATAAAATAAAAATATTAAACTGAAGAACAAAAATATTAAAATTAAAAACAAATCAAATAAAAACAAACAAATAAATGATTACCCACGAAAGCTCTCCCGTGTCAAGAATCTCAGCAGGCTGAAGAAGAACAACAAGAACAACTAGAAGAAGAGTTTGGATTTGATATCCCGCTTTATCACTACCCGAAGGACTCTCAAGGCGGCTAACATTCTCCTTTCCCTTCCTCCCCCACAACAAACACTCTGTGAGGTGAGTGGGGCTGAGAGACTTCATAGAAGTGTGACTAGCCCAAGGTCACCCAGCAGTGCATGTGGAGGAGCGGGAACACGAACCCGGTTCACCAGACTACGAGTGGTTAAGTCTACCGCTCTTAACCACTACACCACATTGGCAGAAATCAATAAAATCAACCAAAACAAAAGCAACAGCTGTGAGGGGGAAGGAGGGCTCTGAGCTGCTTGGTGCAAAATAAATACATTGTTAAAATATAAATAAATAAGTAAAAGTAATAAATGAAATCAGAATCAAAGCAAGAAATTGAGAATATAAGAATCCACTGAAGGCCTCGCCTAATCCTTCATCAACCACCACCAACTGCAGAGTGGGGGGCAAAGAGCCCAGCCAGTGGGGAGCAGGTCTGAGGGGGTCCCTTCCCTTCCCCAAAGCCCCTCCCTGCCCCACTTCCCCATGGGGGTCCCCCACACCACCCATCACTCACCAGGATGGCTTTGGCTATCTCCTGCTTGGAGCACTTCAGGGTTCGGAGCCCCTGAGCTGAGCTGCCTGGCAGTTCTGAATCACCTCCAGCGGGAACAGCTGATCTTCCTCCAGCAGCTGAAAGGCAAAAGTCAGGCTGTCAGTTCCTTGTGAAAGGAGGGCTCCTCAACATCCGAGAGTGCAGAGTAGGGGGCAAGGAGGTCAGGCCTGAGTCCCTGCTCTGGTTCTCTCCAATACTCACCCCTGGGGAGGGATGTGCAACCGCAGCACATCTGCAAAGAGAAGAATATGGGGACAGGTGAGTCTGTCCCTGTGCACCTGGCAAGGCTATTCCAAGAGTTTTCTCTTGGATTCCAAGTCCTACTATGGTACAAGGAAGTTACACCCCAGGCCTTGGGGGCTAATCCTGGCCTCCTTCAATCAGAATGTGGCTCCCCAGGCTAATGAGATGGTCAACATCCGGTTCTACTCTATCCTTTTAAAATTTAAATATCAAAACGGATCCCAACTTTCAGAGCATGTAAATCACATGAGTGGAAAGACTGCTGTGACACTCACAAAATTAGGACTATATTTCCTTCTCCCACCTTTAACGAAGACGTCTAGGTAATGAAACCGAATCGAGTCTGCCTTCCTCCGCCACCGTCAACTTCGCCGTTAAAGCCCAATAGACCAGTGTTTCTCAACCTTTTTTGGGCAACGGCACACTTGTTTCATGAAAAAAATCACGAGGCACACCACCATTAGAAAATGTTTAAAAAAATTACTTTTTGGGGGGCTTTGTGTTGGCGTTCAGAGTCTCCTAATTAGCGTTGCTTTTGCTCCTTAGAACCGGCGCTCTTAGCTGCTCAGTTCTCCTTTTAACAAAGTCTCTGTCTTTAATGTAAAACACACCGCAGTCTCTCTTGTTCTTTTGCTCCCTTTTTAACTAACGTTTGCCTCGTAAGAAATCCCGTGTTAACAGTTTTGTAATATTAGAAGGGCTTCCTTCGTATTTTCCCTTCTTTTCCCCACGAAATACTTCACTGGCGTCTATTTCATTTAATGGGGAAAGAGTCCTTTTTTCCTTAATAAGCTGGTCGCTTCCGCGCTCAGCGTCAGTCTTTTTTTCCGGTTCCCCTCTCTTTCGATGGTTCTAATGACTTTTTATTTTGGGGTTATGTTCATGGATATTCCCCCGCCTTGCCCCCTCGGACTCTAAGGCTTGCTCGCCTTGGGTTGCTCTCCGCCTTGCGCCACGAGTTCCCGCCGTCGTCTCACCTCGTCGGAGATGTAGGCTTCGGTGGTCTCCCTTTTACTGGCGCTGCAGGCTTCAGTTTCGTCCTGGTCACCCCAGGATTCACGGGGTCGCCTAGCCTCTGCGTTGCCCCCCAAACCCCTTTAGGCGGCCGCTTTTTTCACGGAGCTTCTTCAGAGCTCCGGCAAAGCGTGTCCGTAGCAGGCGCGAGGAAACCGGAAGCCCCGGAAGGCTGACTCTGCCTTCTTTCCCCGCAGAAGCGCTTCCCCCTGCTGGCGCCTGCCAGGCTCCTCTTGGAAGGAACCACACGTGCTCAGCCAGCCAGCCAGCCAGGCGCCCCACTGCCGTCTTTTCCCCACGGCACACCAGGCAACAGTGGTTGAGAAACACTGCAATAGACAACACTTCCCCGTCCCCCTGGCCTTTCAGTGTGGCGTGGGGACTGACTGAGCGGGCGGCAAGAAGCTTTCAGCCTTGGGCACATGGAGGGTTCTGAGATGGCTGTGCAGGCCAGATTCAGGACCCTGGCGGGTTGGATTTGGCCCGTCTGACATAGTTTGAGGACCCCTGGTCTGCACTGACTGGCAGCAGCTCCCCAGAGTTTCAGGCAGGGATTTCGTCCAGTCCTTGCAGGAGATGTGGTGGACTCTCCTTCCTTGGAGGTTTCTAAGCAGAGATCGGACGGCCATCTGCCATGGATGCTTTAGCTGAGATTCCTGCATTGCTGGGGGTTGGACTAGATGACCCCAGGATCCCCTCCTCTCTCTCCACTCCTGAATTCGAGGAGGAGGTTCCTTGCCTCCTGCAAAGCCCTTTTCCCTGCAAGCTGTTCCTCTGGTTTCCGGCCATGGGAGGGAGATGCTTATCCCAAAAGGATCTCTGGGCATTGACGTAGCCAGGGGGGCAACTGCCCCCTAAATAAAATGATAATAATAAAAAAACGAGGTTCTGCCAAGCGAGAGAGGGCTGAGCTTGGCACTTCAAATCGATTGTGTAGTTCTAAACACTCAGAGCGATCCCTGGGCCTTCTGCTTCTATGAGTCACGTTCCTCCATACATCTGGGTCCTGTGTTGGGGAACTCACCTCCTCCTCAGGGATGTCCCGTCTCCTCCTCGGTGCAGACAGTGCGCTCTGCTGCATCCAAGGAAGGCTCCAGCTCTTTAATCCCCTGGAGCATAGATACATGGGCCTGAAGCTGCTGGACCTTGCCTTCCAGTAGGGCAACCTTGTCTTCTAGTAGGGCAACTAACATGCAATTGCTGCAGGTGTAGCTGCCTACATCCTTTGGCAAGAACACAAACATTGCACAGGAATTGCAAGTGACTACAGTTGTTGCCTCCCCCTCCACCTTAAAAAGCTTGAAGTCAAGGGGAAATGAAGAGGAGGCCTAGGACCCCCCCCCAATAAATGTTTGATACTTGCTACTCTAAATCTAAAAGATGGGACAAACTGCACACGTCGTTAGGCGCGCGCTGCTGCCTTCCAAACACTGACTAGCTCCGCCTACAGCTAGTCAACTGACTCACCAGAAGCCCCACCCCTCACTTTAGTTGGACATGACTAAATGACTAAAGAACAACAACATTGTTCCTCTGTCCAGTTAACATGGGTTTAATCTTTTCAACCTTTGCTTGAGAGATAACAATGGCTTTTCCTAGGAATTATAACATTTAGACCAGTCCTTGCACTCAACGTCACATTGCATTGAGCCATTTCATATTGTATACACCCAGATGATTTTCTTCTGTCAGGTACGGACCAGTGTCTCCATTCTTCGATCTTCACTTCCCTTTGTGCACCTTTTCCTGCCTTTACCAGACTGATTTTGTAGAGACCGAGTCTCTTTATAACTCTTCAAAAATATAGAATTGCCAGCTTTGGTTAAGTTTTCCCCAATCTCTCTTCTAATATCTTCATAACTGTAGCCTTGTTCACTTAATAGTACTATTTTACATCGCTTTATGGGTGGCCAGTCAACTCTTTGTGCCATTTCTATAAATTTATTATGTTTTACAACCTCACTAAATGAAATAACACAAAAAAGCAACCAACTTAATATCAATCATATAACACACTGACAAAAGTTAACCTAAGGAAGTTGTGCTTTCTTTTTCTGGTTATTTGGCTATAATATTTGATAGAATATGGCTAATTGAGCAAACTGTGTTGAATTTTATTCTTGGTTAAATTATCTTTCCATTGATATATAAGTTTATGATAGGTCTTCCACAATTTTGACCACTACTGTATATCAAACAAAGCAACATTCAGCAACTCATCAGAATCTAATAATAAATATGTTGTTTAATGACAAACAACACAGCTAAGAACACACACCCAACTCCCTTCAATTCTTCTCCATTTGTTCCTGAGGCTCTAATCCTTTTTTTGTCTCCATTGCAGATTGTGATAAATCGGAAATCGAGAACAAAGGTGACCATGAAAAATTCCCCAGAAAGGAGAAGCCATGTAAAAATTTGGAGTGTGGAGAAAGCTGCAGTCAGAACACCCATTCCACTTCCCATCAACAAAATCTCATTGGAAAGAAACTCTATCAGTGCATGGAATGTGGAAAGAGCTTCAGTCAGAGCGCCAACCTCACTTCCCATCAAAGAATTCATACAGCGGAGAAACCCTATCAGTGTGTGGAATGTGGAAAGAGCTTCAGTCAGAGCTCCCATCTCACTTCCCATCAAAGAATTCATACAGGGGAGAAACCCTATCAGTGTGTGGAATGTGGAAAGAGCTTCAGTCAGAACCACAGTCTCACTTCCCATCAAAGAATTCATACAGGGGAGAAACCCTATCAGTGTGTGGAATGTGGAAAGAGCTTCAGTCAGAGCTCCCATCTCATTCCCATCAAAGAATTCATACAGGGGAGAAACCCTATCAGTGTGTGGAATGTGGAAAGAGCTTCAGTCAGAGCTCCCATCTCACTTCCCATCAAAGAATTCATAAAGGGGAGAAACCCTATCAGTGTGTGGAATGTGGAAAGAGCTTCAGTCGGAGCGACTCTCTCACTTCCCATCAAATAATTCATACAGGGGAGAAACCCTATCAGTGTGTGGAATGTGGAAAGAGCTTCAGTCGGAGCGACTCTCTCACTACCCATCAAATAATTCATACAGGGGAGAAACCATATCAGTGTGTGGAATGTGGAAAGAGCTTCACTGAGAGGTGCAAACTCACTTCCCATCAAAGAATTCATACAGGGGAGAAACCCTATCAGTGTGTGGAATGTGGAAAGAGCTTCAGTCGGAGCGACTCTCTCACTCCCCATCAAATAATTCATACAGGGGAGAAACCATATCAGTGTGTGGATTGTGGAAAGAGCTTCAGTCAGATCTCCCATCTCACTTCCCATCAAAGAATTCATAGAGGGGAGAAACCCTATCAGTGTGTGAAATGTGGAAAGAGCTTCAGTCAGAGCTCCCATCTCACTTCCCATCAAAGAATTCATACAGGAGATAAACCATATCAGTGTGTGGAATGTGGAAAGAGCTTCAGTCACAACCACTGTCTCACTTCCCATCAAAGAATTCATAGAGGGGAGAAACCCTATCAGTGTGTGGAATGTGGAAAGAGCTTCAGTCAGAGCTCCCATCTCACTTCCCATCAAAGAATTTATACAGGGGAGAAACCCTATCTCTGTGTGGAATGTGGAAAGAGCTTCAGTCGGAGCGACTCTCTCACTTCCCATCAAATAATTCATACAGGGGAGAAACCCTATCAGTGTGTGGAATGTGGAAAGAGCTTCAGTCAGAGCTCCCATCTCACTTCCCATCAAAGAATTCATACAGGGGAGAAACCATATCAGTGTGTGGAATGTGGAAAGAGCTTCAGTCGGAGCGACTCTCTCACTACCCATCAAATAATTCATACAGGGGAGAAACCATATCAGTGTGTGGATTGTGGAAAGAGCTTCAGTCAGAGCTCCCATCTCACTTCCCATCAAAGAATTCATAGAGGGGAGAAACCCTATCAGTGTGTGAAATGTGGAAAGAGCTTCAGTCAGAGCTCCCATCTCACTTCCCATCAAAGAATTCATACAGGAGATAAACCATATCAGTGTGTGGAATGTGGAAAGAGCTTCAGTCACAACCACCGTCTCACTTCCCATCAAAGAATTCATACAGGGGAGAAACCCTATCAGTGCATGGAATGTGGAAAGAGCTTCAGTCAGAGCTCCAAACTCACTTCCCATAAAAGAATGCATACAAAGCTCGGAAAAACCATTATACACCTTTAGGAGCCAGGCAAATCAATGCCTTTTCAAGCAGACGTTTGTCTGATTGGCCCCAAACGGATCATAATGGCGTCCTCTCTCTTCTTCAGCAACAGACAGGGAGACACAGAACAGTGCAAAAGGACAGCAGAGCGGAAGAGATAAGACTGACTTCCGTTCTTACACTTTCCAAGCCTAGGAAAGTAAACAGGTTCATGTTCAAAATGAACTTTGTTAAACACCCTGAAGCCTTTTAGTTAGGTAGAACATCAAATTAGTAGATCTGGAAGGGGTTGACAACATGTACGGATGGCATGCGTACCTCTGGTATGAGAAGGTAGAAGTGCACAGGAATTTTTAAAATCATGTAATAAAAAGGCCACTCTGAAGTTTGGAATAGGTACAAGGAATGGTTTGAATGTAAGACCCCTTGGTGGTTGTCTCCGCTATGAAGCGTATGCCATCAAGAGACTAAATATGGATAGAAGCTGGTTAACATCATGACATGTTGTTGAAAGAAAATAATAATGTCAGGATCACACCATATGAGGAGTTAAAAGAAAAAATAGGAGGTTGGTTGGAGTATCACCAATTGAATAACATTTTTATATAAGATAAAAAAGCAAAAGGGTTTGAACACCAAAGATCAGAATTGGACAAAATTGTATTACAAAATAAAACAAAAGTATTATCCAAAAATTTGATTATCTACTTGAATGGCATTTGAAAATGAAGAGACCAAGGAGGTCATGGTCAAATGGGCAATTGACTTAGGATATAATATAGAATATGAGAAATGGCTAAAACTATGGAAATTTGGAATTAAATTTACAGCCTCCACCACCTTAAAAGATAACTTTTACAAAATGTGCCGATTATGTACCGATGGTACCTTCCTCCTCCTAAACTGTATAAAATGTATAAAACAGGGAACAAAAATTGCTGGAAATGTGGTAGAGAGGAGGGCAATTTCATACATATGTGGTGGAAATGTGGAAATATCAAAAAAATATTGGGAAAATATATACAATATTCAAAAATACTTTTAAAAAGAGACCAGAAGCGTTTCTTTTAGGAATGGTACTTGAGGTTGTGGAAAGAAATGCTCATTCTTTTTATATGCAAGACTGTTATTAGCACAGCTTTGGAAACAACAGATACCAATGGTAGAAGAGTGGAAAATAAAATTAATAGAATATGCAGGTATAGCCAAATTAACAGGGAGGATTAGACACCAGGATAATGAAAAATTTAACAAGGAGTGGAGGAAATTTATGGAATATGTAGAAAAATAGGGTAAAAAACGGAGATGCTGTAATTAACATGTAAAGTAAGGAAATTTTTGGAACAAGAAATGCTTATTAAAGACAAGAAAAGATGGAAGAAATAGAAGGAAAAATGAAATAAAAAGGCGCATGGAAAGTAGAATATACAAATATAAAAGACAGGAAGGAAGGAAGTCAAATTAAGGGGTAAGGTAGGTGGGGGTATATTTAAGATGTACATATATGTTAAATATGTTAGGTATTATTCTTTCATGGATATGTATTTTTCTTTTTGATTTTAGTTTCTGGGTTTTTCCCGTTTGAATACTGGAAAATTCTGTAATATGAATATTATGTACGATACATCTCTATAAATGCAATAAAAAATATATTTTAAAAAAGACCTTTGTTAAACACCCTGAAGCCTTTTTGTTAGGTATCTGAAACCAAGAGCTGCCAAAAGAAAAATGGGTATTATTTATTTATGCTACAACAGCGGCCAGAGTCTTGATTGCACAATATTGGAAGACGGAAGAAAAACCATCAAAGGAACAATGGCACGAAAAACCGATGAACTATGCAGAGTTGGCTAAACTAACAGATAAACTACGAGAGAAGGACAAAAATGACTTCAAAAGAGTCTGGGAACCATTTAGTCTATTTGCAGAGAGAACAAAATGGACTGGATTCACTGGCAGGGTTTGAATCAACATTCACAACTTTATTTCAGTAACAGATATTTTAGAGAAAGTATAAGGGAATTTACTTTTCTATAGGAAAAGCAAGATACTGTACAACAAATAAAGCTAAATAACTCAGCAGGGGGGGAGTTGAGGGAAGTCCAGAGGAGGGGAGGGAGAACAATGGTATATATAACATGTTGATTGAGATCTGCATTTTTATGTGTTATAAAATTCAATAAATATTCATTAAAAGAAGGAAAGGAAAAGGGGATATTTGACATACTAGCCACATATCCAGCAACAGGAGAAGTGAATTTCTAACACGCCACACATGTTTGCAGATGTTAAGGAAATGACATGGGGGGGCACATCTTTAAAGTTGTTACAATGTGTTCAATTCTGGGCACCACAGAAGGATAAGGAATGTGTCTGCAAGCATTGGAGAGTGAATTTTGAGTTATGGTGGGGTGGGGTGATGGGCTGAAATACAGCCAAGCTTTGCTCTTTGGTAGAAAAAGATGGAGGGATTGGTTTTCAGAGTTTGGAATAGAGAGTGTTAAGTGGGAGGTGAAAGCGGTGATGTTTTGAAGCAGAGCTGGTGATATCAAGCATTTGAGTGATTATCTGGGGGTTTTCATCATTTTGTCTGTCATTCAAATCAGACTTCAAATATGCTAAAGTCCAGCCAAGGTTTAAAGTACATGCAAATTCATAATTTGGTGGAATGTGCCTTGACCATTTTTTCCTGTAACTAATAGAATCATAGAATCATGGAGTTGGGAGAGACCACGAGGGCCATCCAGTCCAACCCCCTGCCAAGCAGGAAACACCATCAAAGCATTCTTGACATATGCCTGTCAAGCCTCCGCTTAAAGACCTCCAAAGAAGGAGACTCCACCACATTCATTGGCAGCAGATTCCACTGTCGAATAGCTCTTACTGTCAGGAAGTTCTTCCTAATGTTTAGGTGGAATCTTCTTTCTTGTAGCTTGAATCCATTGCTCCGTGTCTGCTTCTCTGGAGCAGCAGAAAACAACCTTTCACCCTCTTCTATATGACATCCTTTTATATATTTGAACATGGCTATCATATCACCCCTTAACCTTCTCTTCTCCAGGCTAAACATACCCAGCTCCCTAAGCCGTTCCTCATAAGGCATTATTTCCAGGCCTTTGACCATTTTAGTTGCCCTCTGGACACGTTCCAGCTTGTCAGTATCCTTGAACTGAGGTGCCCTGAACTGGACACAGTATTCCAGGTGAGGTCTGACTAGAGCAGAATACAGTGGTACTATTACTTCCCTTGATCTAAATGCTATACTCCTATTGCATTGGCTTTTTTAGCTGCTGCATCACACCGTTGACTTATGTCAAGTTTGTGGTCTACCAAGACTCCTAGATCCTTTTCACATGTACTGCTCTCAAGCCAGGTGTCTCCCATCCTGTATTTGTGCCTTTCATATTTTTTTTGCCCAAGTGTAGTACTTTACATTTCTCCCTGTTAAAATTCATCTTGTTTGCTTTGGCCTAGTTGTCTAATCTGTTAAGGTGATTTTGAAGTGTGATCCTGTCCTCTGGGGTATTACCCACCCCTCCCAATTTGGTGTCATCTGCAAACTTGCTCAGAATGCCCTCAAGCCCATCATCCAAGTCATTGATAAAGATGTTGAATAAGACTGGGCCCAAGACAGAACCCTGTGGCACCCCACTAGTCACTACTCTCCAGGATGAGGAGGAGCCATTGATGAGCACCCTTTGGGTTCGGTCAGCCAGCCAGTTACAAACCCACTGTTAAGGTCATTTTGAAGTGTGATCCTGTCCTCTGGGGTATTAGCCACCCCTCCCAATTTGGTGTCGTCTGCAAACTTGCTCAGAATGCCCTCAAGCCCATCATCCAAGTCATTGATAAAGATGTTGAATAAGACTGGGCCCAAGACAGAACCCTGTGGCACCCCACTAGTCACTACTCTCCAGGATGAGGAGGAGCCATTGATGAGCACCCTTTGGGTTCGGTCAGTCAGCCAGTTACAAACCCACTGAATGGTAGCATTGTCTAGCCCACATTTTACCAGCTTCTTTACAAGAATATCATGGGGCACCTTGTCAAAGGCCTTGCTGAAATCAAGATAGGCTATATACACAGCGTGGATAGATAAAGGGCAGAAAATTTCGTCTGTTAATGGTAAGGCTGAAATTACTGAGAATTAAAAATCTTATGAACTGTGACTGTCTGGCCATTTTCATTCATAGATAGGAGGACGGTTGATTGTTCTGCTAATGATCACAAATAACCCCAATTTGTGAAACATTTTTGAATAGAGATCTGTACCCCAATCTCATGTAGATACAGAAGGCATGTAGCTCCCAATCTCCCCCCCCCCCCGCCGGGGTGTAGGTATTTCTGTTTAATGCAGGAAACATGATCCATTAACGCTGAGACTTTAATAAGAATTTAATTTTATCCAACTTTTATTACTGGCTTTTGGTGGGGAAGTTGAGTTGTTGGGTTGTCTGAATGTTGAAGTTCTGATCTATTTAAAGTTTAAGGTTTATAAGCCTGCTTCCTAAGCAGCAAGAAACAGGAAAGCCCTATGTCTTAGGACATCAAATTGGGAAAGTGGATTTTAAACTGACTGAACAGGTTTTATGCCCTTGGGAATTTGGTCTCTTAAATCTACCCCATTGCGTTCCTCAAGTCCCTTTGTAAAGGTAAAGGTACAGGGACCCCTGACCATTAGGTCCAGTTGTGACCGACTCTGGGGTTGCGGCGGTCATCTCGCATTATTGGTCATGTGGCCAGCATGACTAAGCTGCTTCTGGCGAACCAGAGAAGCGCACAGAAACGCCGTTTACCTTCCCTCTGGAGCGGTACCTATTTATCTACTTGCACTTTGACATGGTTTCGAACTGCTAGGTGGGCAGGAGCTGGGACCGAGCAACGGGAGCTCACCCCGTCGCAGGGATTTGAACCGCCGACCTTCTGATCAGCAAGCCCTAGGCTCTGTGGTTTAACCCACAGCGGCACCGGCATCCCTGAGTCCCTTTGTAGGTTGCCCCAAATCTTTGCCCCAGGGGGTACTTAAGGGGGAAACAGTGGTTATGTAACTAAACCCTCAACAATGGAAGAAAGGTTGCCAAGTTCCAAGATTCTTTCCACGGGTAAATTTCAGAGTTCTCCCACTCTGAATTGTCTCTGAGTGTTGTTTTTAAATGGATTTTTATCAATTTTATCAGGTTTGGTTTTGTGTGAATATACCTATGCATTATAGAAGGGATGTCCAACTTCCAATAGACTGAGATCTACTCCCAGTAATAAAAAAAACCTGCCAGTGATCTACCCATTGTCTTTTCTCAGGGAGCAGTGACCAGAGTTGTGCATCGACCAGTAGATCGCGATTGACCTGTTGCACATGCCTCCATTCTAGGAACAGCATTCCTGACCCAGATTTTCACAGGAAGTCTCTAAGAGCTGTTGTGTATTGAGTAAAAGGATTTTATATCTGCAGTACTATTGTCTGTATGTGCTTTAGGGTTAAGTAACTGCCTTTTGGTTCCAGAAGGTACAGCTACTATTGGTTCATTTAAGCTGCTGTATTTGGATCCTCTGTCTTATTGGTTTCCTCCAAAAGGCAGCACTGGGATTGCCTGATATTGTTCCCTCCAAAATGTATCCCTTTCTAGCTAGCTCCCTGTCCCTATAAATGTAGCCTTCCTGCCCTCAGAGTCAGTCCTGTTTTGCCCTAAATAAAAAACTGTTCTATTGAAGATGCATATCTGGACTTCTTAAGCCACGACACAACAGAGCCATTGTGGTGTAGTGGTTAAGAGCGGTAGACTAGTAATCTGGGGGAGGAAATTTGCATTTCCGCTCCTCCACATGCAGCTGCTGGGTGAGCTTGGGCTAGTGACACTTCTCTCAGCCCCACTCACCTCACAGAGTGTTTGTTGTAGGGGAGGATGCTTTAGCTGAGATTCCTGCACTGCTGGGGGTTGGACTAGATGACCCTTGTATCCCCTCCTCTCTCTCCGCTCCTGAATTCGAGGAGGAGGTTCCTTTTCCCTGCAAGCTGTTCCTCTGGTTTCCGGCCAACAGAGGGAGATGCTCAGAGTCCAACCAAGAGCCTCACCCCCCAAAGGATATCTGGGTATAAAATCCATGAAAAATAATAAAAAGCAGAGGATCTGCCAAGCGAGAGAGGGCGAAGCTGGGTGGACGCGGCATTCCAAGGGTTAAAGGGAACTGAGCTGCCTTCCTAGAGAGGACAGGAAGCAAGAGGGGTCCAAGTCCTCCAGAGCCAAGGCCCCTCCCTCCCCAGTCCTTTCCCCGCTTTGGTGTCTCTCCTGCAAGGGCTGCATCGCTGTCTCCTCCCTCCTGGGATCTGGTGAGTCTCTTCTCTCCCCCCCCCCAAGAGGGTGCAGTGGGGAGACGGTGGGGGGTCCCAGGGCTGCAGCAGGGGAGGATGCCTTGGGGGGGGGCTGATCTGCTCATGCAGGGGGGGGGGAACAAAAACCACGTGGAGGAAGGAAGGAAAGGTGGGAGAGAAAGGCCAGGAATAAAGAGAGGGATCCCAGCCCATAGTCTGGCTGCTGCATTGCAAACCAGTTTCCCAGTCGTCTCCAAGGGCAGCTCCACACGGAGGCCACTGCAGCAATCCCCTTGCACCCAGAGCATGGCATCCCAGGACCACATCCTCTCTGTCCCAAAGGGATTGTTGCTGGAAAACAAGCCGGAAATGGGCGCTGCTACTCACTGAGCCTCCAGGGACCTTGGCATCAATGGCTGTGTGTGTATGTTAAGTTACTGAATTATTACTATTATAAAAAAATTGCTGCCTAATTTTAAAGGGAGATGTCTTTGGCCCTCAGGGGGTTGGCCAGATACATACCTGGCCCTCAGAGCAAAGAAAAAGGGACCCCACCCCAGGAGTCTGTCTTGAGAGCGGCAGAGAGTCCAAGTGCAAGAAAAGGAGACAGAAGCAGGGGAGTGGGGGTGGGGCTGGGGAGCAACTCCTGAGGACCCCCACTAGAGCCAAGCATCCATTTTTCACAAGATACAAATGATTCCCTTGTTAGTAAGTTCTGACTTCATGCATTTAGTGGAAGGCAGCAGAAACCAGGTTGATTAATCTCACAGAAACCCCTTCAGTTGCCTCCACATTTTGCATTGCTAGAAGGCTAGAGACTTATTTCTTATCCTCTCCCTCCTCCTCCTCTTTCTTTTCAAAAAGAGAGCTCATGGTCTGGGATGTGGTGCAGTCCAGCCCTGGTTCCCAGCAAGACTCATCCTTGCTTGCTCAGGAATCTATTCCCCCCCCCTCCCCGTCCTACAAATTCTGTAACAACACTTTATTTCCTTTGTAGGAAATCCTAGAGCTTTTCATTACAACAGATAGAACTTGGCAGAAGACTAAAAGGGTTCCTTCTGATCTCTCAGAGGCTTCCTGAAAGCACAGATGGATGAGCGGGACTCAGCTGGCCCTCGAACAGGAAGCAGACATGCCATCCAATCTGGGAGCAGTGGGGGATTATGGGAAAACCCAGTGCAGAATACCCTGGGTGAGGAGGACACCCTCCGCTCAGAGGTGCAGAGCCAACAGTTGAGGCAGTTCTGCTGCCAGGAGGCCAAAGGACCCCGAGAGGTTTGCAGCCGACTCTACCACTTTTGCCACCAGTGGCTGAAGCCAGAAAGGCACACGAAAGCTGAGATGCTGGACCTGGTGATCTTGGAGCAGTTCCTGGCTGTCCTTCCCCCGGAGATGGAGAGCTGGGTGAGGGAATGCGGAGCAGAGACCAGTTCCCAGGCGGTGGCCCTGGCTGAAGGTTTCCTCCTGAGTCAGGCAGAGGAGAGAAAGCAGGTGAGGGAGACTTTCCTCTGGATACTCCCAAGGGGCTCCAAAGAGGACAGAGAACATCCCATAATGGTCTACTGATGGTCCAGCCTTTTATTTGGAAAGCACCCATGGAATGAGATCTCACACCCTTCAAGTCTTTGTCATTCTCTTTCTAATATTTCTTCCCATTCTCTGTTTTGAATCCTTGTTTCTTTTTCAGGGAAAGGATCATTTTGCAGAAATGGACCTGGATTCCTGTGAGGCAGAGAGGCCTCCGTTGGACACCAGAGAGAGGCCACTGGCTAAGGAGGAAGGTGGTTTTTCTCTGTTTGGTCCCATTCTGTTGGTTTTCCAACTCATCTGAGGGTTCTTTTCGCCTTGTTTTGGGGGAAGACAGTTGGGAACAAGGATCCAGAGGAGGGGAGATGTATTTTTGCACAACAAACATATGAAATGGGCACAAACGTCCAAATGCTCTCAGCAGGTTAGGCTTTCTCAAAGGCCCATCTGTAGTTAGAGATGCCCTGTTTCACCTGTGAGAAAAGCACGCCCTCCTGTCGTCCTGATTACCTTTTTTCTCTTGCAGGTGACAGAATGATGCCGGCAAGACCTCCTGATCCGTCTTTTCATGGGGGCAGAAGGGAAGCAGCGGCTGTGGAACCAGATCAGGTCAGCGGAAGCTGCCTTGTGGGGACAGAGGCCGAGGGCTGGAGCAATGTCATGGACTGGTTGGGCACAGAGGAATGGTGGGAGGATGCAGCTGGGGAACCAGGAAGAGAAGATGGCTCAGAGCCCAAGAAGTGGAGGTAGAAGAAGGACTTGTGGTCAGAGGGGGAAGCCTGGGAAGAGGAGGTGTCAGAAGCTGAAGGGCTAACAGGGCTTAGTGAGCTGGGAGACTCTGTGGCAGAATGCAGTCCAGAATCAGAGGCAGAAGAGGAAGGAGGCGAGTGGGAGGAGGGAGATCGAGAGGCAGAGGTGAGTCAGGATAAGGAGGAGCCACCGGGGGCTCCCTCTCCTTTTGCCAGAAGCCACCCTCCCTGCTTGTCTCTGAGAGCCAAGAGACGCCCTCCATGGAATCTTTGCAGGATTCTTTGCCTCCCCCTCTCCATGCCCCCATGAACCCCTTGAATTTGACTCTATGGCATTGAGAGGGAACCTCCCCAGAACAGCTCACGAGGAGAGGAGAAAGTAGATCCTTCGGTCAGGCAAAGTGGAATGCTTGCAAAGGCAGAATGACTTGAAAAACACAAGGTATAGTGCCACCTATTTGCACAAAGACTAATACCCATAATTAAAACGCAGAAAAAAATAAGCATAATTAAAATGTGCAGTAAAACAATCCTATTGAAAGAACACCACAATTAACAGGAAGGAAACAACAGAGCATTGTGTAGCAGATCATATTGATGCTGTCTCAGAGGAGGACATTTCCCTTTTTCTTTTAGGGTCCAGTGTGCTTTGAAGATGTTGCTGTTCGTTTCACGGACAAAGAGTGGGCGTTACTGGATCCTGACCAGAGAGCTCTGCATAAGGAGGTCATGGAGGAGAATTGTGGGATTGTGGCCTCTCTTGGTAAGACTCCCAGTGGGATCGTCATATCTGCCTGGAAATTAAAAAAAAAAAAGCCTCTATGGGACCAACCTCATATATTTTCACAGAGCTCAACAGCGTCCCTTATAACACCTGGGAACCTAACAACCCCACGATAAACAGTAAATTACAGGGCTTTTTTGAACAATCTTCCTCAAATTATTCCTTTTTCTACCACAATTGGACTGGTCTGAACTGCCCAGGCCATCTTAATTGTCAAGTTAAGAATAGTTAGGAAAGATAAGTAGCTTCAGGTTTTCTGTTTTTGTTTTTGCTCCTGTCAGTCTTGGGTTGACCAAAGAGACGACTGACATTGGAGATGGAGGGGATGCCATGACTGGGCCAAACAAAATTCATCCCAGAGAAGAGCTAGGCTTATTGAATCTCAGGTAGTAGTAGCAGTGATGATGATGATGATGATGATAGTAATAGTAATACAGTGGTACCTCGGTTTACAAACTTAATCTTTTCCAGAACAGGACTGTTGTTAAATCGAGGTACCACTGTAATAATAATAATAATAATAATAATAATAATAATAATTATTATTATTATTATTAATACTCTGCCCATCTGGCTGGGTTCTGGCTGGGTTGCCCCAGCCACTCTGGGCGGCTTCCAACACATTTATAAACATGAAAATCATAATAACAGTCTCTCCATACTTCAATCACCTTTGTGCACCTTTTCCTGCCTTTACCAGTCTGATTTTGTAGTGACTGAGTCTCCTTATACCTTTTCAAAAATATAGAAAGGCCAGCTTTGATTAAGTTTCTCCCAATCTCAGCTGAATCTCAGCTAAAGCACTATTTTACATCGCTTTCTTGTTGAACAATCAACTTTTTGTGCCATTTCTATAATAATAATTTTATAATAATAATTTATTATTTATACCCCGCCCATCTGGCTGAGTTTCCCCATCCACTCTAGGCAGCTTCCAACATAACATTAAAATGCAATTATCTATTAAATATTTGTATAATTTTATTATATTCTACAACCTCACTAAATAAATCTTCATAATATCTTCATATCTGTAGCCTTGTTCATTTAATAGTACTATTTTACCATTTTACACTGCTTTCTCATTGTCCAGTCAACTCTTTGTACCATTTCTATAATTTTATAATGTTTCACAACCTCACTAAATGAAACAACACAAAAAACCCACCAACTTGGTAGCAATCACATAACACACTGACAAAAGTCAACCAAAGCAAGTTGTGCTTCCTTTTTCTGGTTATTTGGCTATAATGTTTGATAGAAACTTTCTTCAATTGCATTCTTTTCTTTTTTTAATATAATATTTTTATTATAATTTCCATAATACAATAATTATTCAAAATATTTAAAAACATCCAAAAAAGATACCCGATACAATGATTATTCAAAACATTAAAAAGGAAAAAGGAAAAAAGTCTTACACACATATTTATTAAGAAAACAAAAACATAAAAAAGATTCCCAACCACCTATTCACCCCCCCTTTGTGACTTCCAACCTGTTCTCCATTTTGTTTCAGTTTTCAAAGTTTTTGTATACCTTTTCTGTTCTTTATTCTAAGGATTTCTATCTTTTCTTGAGCCCTTCATCTGTCTGCTAAGAGTTGGCTTTTTTTCACCAATTTTTTCTTATATTCATTAATTTTCCCCCAATCCTTGTCAATTTTCTGCTCTGATATCCCCTTACTTTCCCCCTATTTTCCTTGCCAAATTTTGGTAACTGATCTATTTTATTTGCCAATCCTCTAATTTTGGAATCTCATCACTTTTCTACCTTTTTGCAATGAGGAGCCTGGCGGATGTAGTCACATACATTACTAAACATTTATCTTTTCCCTTAATTTCTTCTTCCAACATATTCAACAAGAGTATCTCTAGGACTTTTTTAAAAGAATATTTCAACATTTTTCTCAGTTCTATATATATCTTTTCTCCAATTATTTGGAGTGGGGAAAAACTTAGAATCAGATTCAAATTGCTCACAGATAAAAGAAAAGAGGAGGATTTAACCTGCCGAATTTAGAACTCTATCATAATGCAGCCGGACTGATGTGGTAAAAAGAATGGGTGGAACTAAAAATGCAGATGTACTAGATTTGGAGGGTGTGGGTCTGGCCTTCGGATGGCACAAATACTAAATGGAGGAAAAAATTGAAGGAATATAGTAAATTTAATAATACTATCATAAGAAAATCACTCTTAAAAATTTGGGGAAAGTATAAAAGGATATTGGAGCCAAAAAACCCGTGGTGGATTTCCCCGCTGGAAATAGTAGCTGTAAAAATAAAAAATCTGGAAGAGAGGTGGTCAACTTATAAATTGTTAGCAGAAAAGACAGAAGGAATTGTAAATGATAAGATGGGGCCAAGATTTGGGGAAAATAATAATGGTGGAAAAGTGGGAAAAGTTGTGGATAAAAGATATAAGATTCACCCCAAATTATGACCTAAAGGAGAACATTTTGAAGATGCAATATAGATGGCATTTGACCCTGTTGAAGTTGGCTAAAATATATAAAGGGAGTGATAAAATCTGTTGGAGGTGACACGAAGAGGTAGGCTCATACATCCACATTTGGTGGCAATGTAAAAATATATAATTTTATGATATTTCTCTCAAATAACTGGTGTTATGAAACATCAAACCTCCGAAATACACATTTTCCCCGAAGGTCTTCCACAATTTTGACCACTACTGTACATCAAACAAAGCAATATTCAACAACTCATCAGAATCTAATAATAAATATGTTGTTTAATGACAACACTGGTAATGAACACACACCCAACTCCTTCTCCACTTGTTCCTGAGGCTCTAATCCCTTTTTGTTTCCATTGCAGATTGTGATGATGAATTGGAAATCGAGAACAAAGGAGACCATGACAAAATCCTCAGAGAGGAGAAGCCACGTAAAAATTTGGAGTGTAGAGAAAGCTGCAGTCAGAGCTCCCATTCCACTTCCCATCAAGAAACTCTCATTGGAAAGGAACTCTATCAGTGTGTGGAATGTGGAAAGAGCTTCAGTCAGAATTCCTCTCTTACTTCCCATCAAAGAATTCATACAGGGGAGAAACCCCATCAGTGCGTGGAATGTGGAAAGAGCTTCAGTAAGAACTCCCATCTCACTACCCATCAAAGAATTCATACAGGGGAGAAACCCTATCAATGTGTGGAATGTGGAAAGAGCTTCACTGAGAGGTCCCATCTCACTTGCCATCAAAGAATTCATACAGGGGAGAAACCCTATCAGTGTGTGGAATGTGGAAAGAGCTTCAGTCGGAGCTCCTCTCTCACTTCCCATCAAAGAATTCATACAGGGGAGAAACCCTATCAATGTGTGGAATGTGGAAAGAGCTTCAGTAAGAACTCCTCTCTCACTTCCCATCAAATAATTCATACAGGGAAGAAGCCCTATCATTGCTTTGAATGTGGAAAGAGCTTCAGTCAGAGCTCCAGTCTCTCTTGCCATCAAAGAATTCATACAGGGGAGAAACCCTATAAGTGTGTGGAATGTGGAAAGAGCTTCAGTCGGAGCTCCTATCTCACTTCCCATCAAATAATTCATACAGGGAAGAAACCCTATCATTGCTT